>NC_091449.1:17221862-18421862 GCF_964237555.1 Oryctolagus cuniculus | reverse complement strand
CTGCACCAAATGTCCAGAACAATGGTGCAAGGTCTTTTAAAAAACAAACAAAAAATCTGCCCATTAGCATCAGAGTTGGGGCAGGGGGGAGAAGGTTACAGGTACTGAAAGGAGCCAAGAGCCACCATAAAAAAATGGGGCTCCTGAGACAAACCGTTCCAGAGACGGCCTTGGGAAATGGGGAGTAAACCGGTTCACAGAGAAAGCAGTCAGCTACTAACCATAGATACACAGAACACCTGCCTTGTAGATAAGCCCCTTCCCTACGCTTGCTCAAGGTTAACAAAGAAAGCTGCAAGGCACGTAGCAACCTATTCCTCTCTCCTAGAAACCCCCTCCCCTAATGTATCCCTTTGACCTAGTACTTTTCCACCAACATTACCACTTTTAGACTGCCATACAAGGCCCGCTACTGAAAATTATCCAATGAACTTACACCAGCCTATAATATGTTAATTTTGTGGTTTTGCCCTTTAAAAGCTGTGTGAGATAGCTGCTCGGGGCTCCTCTCGCTTGCTTGCTGCTTGCAGCAGTAGAGGGCCCATTTGTACAAATGAAATAAAATTACCTCCTGTTCTATTGCATCGTCTGGTCCGGAGTCTGTGTTTCTGGGGTCGTCACAAGAGGACACCGCTTTTGGGGTCCTACAGTTGGGAGCTCGTCCGGGATTTGGGGGACCCCAGACTCCCACACTCCATCGGCCAGACGGAGGTAAGTTTGCTTACTTGTGTATTATTGTAACTGTGGTTTGTACTGTTTGTCCTTGTCTGCCAGGACGACGTGGAATCCGTCCTGGGGTGCCTGTACAGGCTCAGTACTGACTGGACCAAAGGGGAGACAGACGTGTCGCGAGGCCCCTGGTCCAACCCTGGAGGATGCTCCAGTGGTGGTCTGGGAAGGAGGGAAAGAGAGCGTTTCCCTTCTTCAAAGGGAGAGCCTGGCCAAACGGCCGCTCCCTTCTGAAATTCTGGTTTTGGTTTTGTCTCGGTCTGTTGCTGCGCGGCTTGTGATTTGTGTTCTGTGTGTCACTGTTTTTGTTGTCCTTTATCTCTTACTGTCTCCCCCATCTGTTTTTATTGTTGTGTTTGATTGATAGATGTATACTTGTATAAAAAATGTGTATTGTATTCTTATGATGTGTTAATTATGTCTACCTCTCAATGCAACCCTAGGGCCAAATGTAAGGACAAATTTTTGGGATGGAGAGGCTTGTACCTAGATTTGGCTCTGGTAACCAAGAAACTTTGCTGCCGAATGACCTTCTCCTGCTCCTTGGGAGCCTGGCCAGTTCCCGGGGAGGAGGATAAAGGAATGTTTTCTGATAAACAGGTGGGCATGCTTCATGTCTCGGCTCTCTGGCCAAGACCCGAGATGGGACGCACTGCTTGCCTAAAATCTTGGCAATGAGCCACCCTTGTCCTTGGAGGCTTTAGGGGGGAGCCGGAGCAAGCCTCTGTTGCTGCTGTTTCATCCTGGGGGAACACGCAGTCAAGCTGAATGTTAAATGTGCCCGTAATGATTACATGATCAATTGGCTACTGTGATTGAGGTGTTCTGTGACAGTCCCTTTAATGAAAAATTAACAAAATATATTAATAACAGGACATTCAGGACCTGACGCTCTGCTTGGTATGTCATTACAAAAATCATCAAGGAGGGCTATGCCTGATAAATGAGGGTGCTATAAATGTGGGCAACAGGGACATGTACAAAAATTGTCCAGAAGTCAAAAATCAAAATAAGGCTCTTCCTGGGATTTGCTTCCAGTGCTAAAGGGGAAGGCATTGGGCCAATAAATGTCACTCCAAAACTGATAAAGAAGGTAATTCATTAAAAAACAGAGTTCAGGAAACTGGAAGCGGGGCCAGCCTCAGGCCCTCCCTACAGGGATCAGTGGACCATCTTGCCATAGTACCATTAAAGCAATGGAGCCATGTTTATTGCAACATTCTGTTAATCTATGCTCCTTTACCATCTTTCCTCTAAATAATTTTAGTGTGCACTACAAGGCTTGCAGCGTATTTCTTGCAGATTAAAAGTAACTAAGTCTGTGCACAGCAGACAGCTAAAAAGTAATTTACTGTCACAAATTGGCGTAGTTGGCAGGATCTGCAAGTATGCAAAGCAATGCCTTTCTTTAAAAAAAAAAAACTGAAGTTGCATGCGTAACCTGTGATGTTCCTGGCTGAAAAGACCTTCAGTTCGCCTCTTTGGTAAAGGAATGGGCTCTCTGCTCAGAATCGAGTGAAAATTGGGATGGCAAGTTACGGAGTGCACAGCCTCCACAAGTTATTGAGGTTTTGCTATCAGTGCCGGTGGAAAAGGGGGATGAACTATAGGCTTTGGGGAGGTGAAAATGGATTTTGTTATCTGCATACTGATACATGTGTAAGCAATTAAAAAAAATAAGTACAGAATAAATATAAATTAAAAAAAAATACTGCCCTTTAGAGTCAAACTGCTAGGTAGTGGTAAAAAAATTATATCAAGCTCCTGTACTGCTGCCAGGGCCAACTAAGGTTATTCAGTGTAAACAATACAAAATTCCAGGTGGACATAAAAAAAAAATTTAAAACAATAAAAAAATTATCTTAGTGCTGGAGTGATAATTCCCATAATCACTAAAAGGAATTATCTAATTTGACATGTTAAAAAATCAGATGAAACCTGAAAAATGACTGTGGATTACAGGAAATTAAACAAAATTACTCTCCCATTGACTGCTACAGTCCCAGATACCATCATTTTGATGTAAAAGGTCACAAACATAAAAGCGTGTTCTTAATAAAAAAAGTTAAAAAAAATACTTTTAAATAAAAAAATATAATTTATAAAAATTGTTTATCTTAATGGCTGGTTTATACTGGAATAAAAAAGGGGGGGGAGAAGAGAAAAGTTTGAGCAAGTTACAGAAGGTGTGAAAAAGTCACAAAATGTTATAAAAAAAATCTTTGGTTATTTTCTTTAACATAAAATCAAAATCTGATCCTCTGTTAAAGCAATGAGTTAAAGTAATCTATTATGTTCTCTTGATGTCTCTGTTAAATTCTAACTGCTTAAAAACAGCTGTAAAAAGAGCAGTGGTGAAATAAAGGGATCCTATCACCAATCAATGGAATGGACCTGATCCAGTACTGGTATGGGACAAGGGCTCCTAAGGGATGGGTTTTTCCATGTAACCAACATGCCTTTCTGCAATTGCTCCCTGGGCCGTGTGGCCCTGATGCTAACATCTGTATTTACAGCAGCGGATAGAGCACGTCAGTGGCGTGCTTTACTTAAAGACTACAATAACAACGTCATCCTAATAGGAGAGGACACTGCCCTTGCCATGGCTGCATCAGTAGTAAGTGTTCCTGGACTGGCTTTTGGAAATAATCGTGGACTATAAAGGCTTACATGTTTGGTGACCAAAGCAATCAATCTTACTGCTACTGTGCTATCCAATATAGCCAAAGAATTAAATCAAGTTCACTCAGGAGTGCTTTTAAGCCATGCAGCTAGCAATTACTCGCTGTTAAAAAAATCATATAAGTTGTAAACCTGTACCTGGGGGATATTGCTTTAACATTACTAACAATGTGCCATATATAGAGTCTGTTATTGATAAACTTAAGAGTAAAATGCAACATATGTTTATTACTAACCCACTATTCATTTGAAGGGTTTCAATGAATTCATTGGTTATTAATGTTGGCTGGACTGCTACCGCTTTTCCCACTTTGTATGGGATGTCTTCCGTGTGTTCTGCATTTTATGCTGACTTCCCTATAGTATAAATGGACTGAGATTCATCATTTAAAACTTTGTACCAAGCCTCCTTTGTAATCAAAATAATTAATATTTGGCTGTATGTTTCATCTCTCACCTAATGTTGGGCTGGAATGGTACTCAAAGACGGGTAAGACGCTCAGCATCCTGTACCAACCTAAGACAGGGCTCTAGGCCAAGCTGCCAGAGTTACCGATGACGGGTAAGGACAGAGATGACTGAGGGCAACCCAAGACAGAGGCCATTCTCAATTTAATAAAAAAAAAGAAAAAAATGTGGAGACCCATGGCTGGCCATGGGCCCACATGCTAAGGCCTGGCTTGCTGATCATTGGCATTAGTCCTCACACAACAGTATCAAGCCCTGGCCACCAGTGACCGTATTAAAACCCCTCATTAACGGCACACAATTTTAGGATTAAAATTAGTTCAAAGAGAAAATGGGGGAATGAAAGGAGCCAAGAGCCACCATAAAAAAAATGGGGCTCCTGAGACAAACTGTTCCAGAGATGGCCTTGGGAAATGGGGAGTAAACCAGTTCACAGAGAAAGCAGTCAGCTACAAACCAGAGATACACAGAACACCTGCCTTGTAGATAAGCCCCTTCCCTACGCTTGCTCAAGGTTAACAAAGAAAGCTGCAAGGCCCGCTACTGAAAATTATCCAATGAACTTACGCCAGCCTATAATATGTTAATTTTGTGGTTTTGCCCTTTAAAAGCTGTGTGAGATAGCTGCTCGGGGCTCCTCTCACTTGCTTGCTGCTTGCAGCAGTAGGGGGCCCATTTGCGCAAATGAAATAAAATTACCTCCTGTTCTATTGCATCGTCTGGTCTGGAGTCTGTGTTTCTGGGGTCGTCACAAGAGGACACCGCTTTTGGAGTCCTACAGTCAAACCTTTCATCCCCAACAATGAGGGGAAAACAATCAACAGTTTCAACATTTGGTGGGAAATTACAATTAATTAAGAAATTAATGCTTAGTAGTATTATGAATATTTTCCCCGTATATCAAAGGTCTCACAAAATAAACCACCCATAAATGAAATTCAAATAATGATATGAATCTACAAATTAACAGAAAAGAATATAACCCCAAAAAATGAGCTAACATGATTTGACCAAAGTTTATTCAGGCTTCTGTCCTCCCTCCAGGCCCTTGAACTTGAATGCATCCTTGAGCTTCAGCAATACAGAATGCAGAACAGCCTTGGCAACGTCCCCTTCTGAGGAGCAGTGGACTGCAAAGAAAAACACTTCCTGTGCAGATGATCGCACCTGCTCACCCCACCCCGAAAGCAGTTCTTTCTGGCCTTATTTATTCCTCTCGGGAAGAGAAATGCCTTCCACCCCACCCCCAGCCTTTTCAGATGCTTCTAGATCTTATGACTTGAATGTCCTGTCTACTGAAATTGCCTTTTTTTTTTTTTTAAGATTTATTTAGGGGCCGGCACCGTGGCACAGTGGGTTAATCCTCTGCCTATGGCACCGGCATCCCATATGGGCACCAGTTCTAGTCTCGGCCGCTCCTCTTCCAATCCAGCTCTCTGCTGTGGCCTGGGAAAGCAGTAGAAGATGGCCCAAGTGCTTGGGCCCCTGCACCCACGTGGAGACCTGGAAGAAGCTCCTGGCTCCTGGCTTTCAACCAGCCCAGTGCTGGCCATAACAGCCATTTGGGGAGTGAACCAACAGAAGGAAGACCTTTCTCTCTGTCTCTCCCTCTCACTGTCTGTAACTCTACCTCTCAAATAAATAAATAAAATCTTTTAAAAATTATTTATTTATTTATTTGAAAGGCAGAGTTACAGAGAGGCAGAGGCAGAAAGAGAGAAGTCTTCCATCCACTGGTTCACTCCCTAACTAGCCACAACGGCCAGAGCTGGGCTGGTTGAAAGCCAGGATCCAGGAGCTCCTTCCAGGTCTCCACGTGGGTGCAGGGGCCCAAGGACTTGGGTCATTTTCTACCGTTTTCTCAGGCCACAGCAGAGAGCTAGATCGAAAGAGGAGCAGCCAGGACTTGAACTGGCACCCGTATGGGATGCCAGCACTGCAGGCAGCGGCTTTACCTGCTATGCCACAGCGCCAGCCCCTGCAATTGTCTTTTTAAATAAAATCTCACATTAATTTTTTTTAATTTATTTTCATTTTATTTTGAAAGACAGAGAGACCGGGATAGACAGAAAGCGAAATCTTCCATGTGTTGGCTGGCTTACCCCCCAGATGCCGGCAACAGCAAGGGCTGGGCCAAGCCAGGAGCCTGAAACTGACCTGGGTCGTTCAAGGGGGTGGAACAGCCCCAGCTGCTCACCAGGCCCTGCTGTCTCACAGAGTTCATTAGCGGGAAGTTGGAATTGGCTGGAATCAGAAGTGGAGCTGGGTGTCTTGATTGCTATGCAAAATGCCCACCTGTAAACCACTGTTTAAGTTGTTTTCAGAGGTTTCACCACCAAGCTGGCCTGAGCTGGTTTCGGCTAGATAGTGACTGACCAGCTGTGCCATGGATGTGCAAAAATAATCCGATCTATGGATGGCAACTGGGACTGAGCTGTGTCCCCTCACCTTGAAACCAAAAATTGAGGCATGAGCCAGAATGGAACAGACAGCTTTAACAGTGACGGCTCTGAAGGTGACAACATCTGTTTAGTTAGTTTAAGATTTACGTAATTATTTGAAAGGCGGAGTTATAGAAATAGGGAGAGAGAGAGAGAGACAGAGAAACAGAGAGAGAGAGAGAGGTCTTCATCTACTGGTTCAATCCTCAAATGGCCGTGAAGGCTGGGGCTGGGCCAGTCCAAAGCCAGGAGCCAGGAGCTTCTTCCTGGTCTCCCACCTGGGTGCAGGGGCCCAAGGACTTGAGCCATCTTCCACAGCATCATCCCCAAAGAATGTCCACTTTAAAAAAAATGATTTATTTTATTTGAAAGGGAGAGAGAGATCTTCTATCCACTGGTTCACTCCCTAAAGGCCCACAACAGCTGGGTCTGGGCCAGTCTGAAGCTAGGGTCTTGGGACTCCAGCCAGGTCTCCCACATGATCTGCTGCATCCAGGTGCATCAGTAGGGAGCTAAATCAGAAGTGGAGTAGCCAGCACTTGAACCAGGCATTATGACACGGCATGTGGGCATCCCAGGGAGTGGGATGAGGTCTGGTCTCATGTGTCTGGCTTGGAAGGAATTAAAAACAATAACTACAGGAGCACCAATGACTTCCTGTGCCTGCTTTCCCAACTCCGGGATTCACCTCCTGCTACCCACTATATTCTACGGGGTACACAAACGATCACCATGGGGGGTTAGATAATTCACCATACAATTCATCCTTTCAAAACCCTTTTCATGCGTCTCAAACCCCGCAATACCCAACATAGCTTTTCTTGGTTATGCTTCCCTGTCTTTCAGTCTACAGGGCGGGGATTTCATTTCCAGTTTAGGTATTAACACTCGGGCAAAGGACTAACCTGTGAAGCCCCAGCCGCTTCCCTCACCCACCCATCCGTGCTCTCTCTGACGGCTCTGGGAAGTCACCCAAGCTTCCCTGGCCTCTCACGGCTCCTCAGGTCACTGATAGTCCTCATGCTTGGGACAGATTTGTTCCCATTCCTGACACACTTTGGGGTCAAGGGAGATGGGCACAGGACGCATTTGGGAAGCAGTGATTTCGAAGATGCTTCTCCCTCAACCGGCACAACGCTCTTCAAAACTGGAGGCAATGTGTGGTCTCCGACAAAAGGGGCCTTGGATAGATGATAGGTAGATAGATGGATAGATAGGTAGATGGATAGATAGGTAGATAGATGGATAGATAGGTAGATGGATAGATAGGTAGATAGATGGATAGATAGGTAGATAGATGGATAGATAGGTAGATGGATAGATAGGTAGATAGATGGATAGATAGGTAGATAGATGGATAGATAGGTAGATGGATAGATAGGTAGATAGATGGATAGATAGGTAGATAGATGGATAGATAGGTAGATGATGGATACATGGACGGATACCACCCATCTGTTGGTTCACTTCTCAGATGCCGACAATGGCTGCGGCTAGTCTGGGGCTGAAGCTGGGAGCCAGGAATTCAATTCAGGCCTCCCACACGGGTGGCAGGAACACCGTCACTTGAGCCTTCTCTGCTGCCTTCCAGTTCTGCGTTGATGGGAAGCTGGAGCCACAGGAGTCAGAGGAGGGCGTGGCGCCCAGGCACTCCACTAAGGGCTCCAGGCATCTTGGCCAGCATCTGCCTCCTGTCCCTGACACACACACATTGCTTTAGTAGGTTCATTTGTACCGATCCATTGCTGCATCAATCCCCAGTCCCTGGAGATGAGGAGTATTTTCCCATCTTTCTCAAAGGCGTCGGAGCGGCTCACTACAGGCAGGATGGTGGGTCGTTTCTCAACTGCAGCAGGAAGCACCGGACGGGCTGACTCAGCAGAGGTTACTCCTTCACCTCCCCTGCGGTGGAATTCATTTCCGGGATGCCTTTGGCTCCACCCTTATCCTGGGGCTCGCAAACTCTTCCTTTTCCTGCCCCATCCCTTCACGAGCGGAGACACCTTCAGACTTCCGGTCTCAGAAATGCAGCGGGGCCAGAGTGCCCGCAGCCATCCCAGTCCCACTCCAGGGGCTGACCCTGAAGTTCCTTGCTGGAGAGCTGTGGAGGCAGCGGCAGGCTGGGTTCAAGGTCGTCCCCCGCGCTGTCTAAACCCCTCTCCTGCGAGAAACGCTACTTCTCGTCCTCTCACCTTGCCTCTCCTGGGAGTCCTCTGCTTCCTCGTCCTCACATTATTTTCCACTGTGGTTCAAAACCTTAACTCTGCCACTCCTCTTCCTCCCCTAACTCAAGGACAAACTCAAGAGCGCATGGTGGTGACCTGGCCATTTGGGGAGTGAACCAGTGAATGGAATATCACCCCTCCCCCTCTGCCTCTCTGTAACTGATTTTCAAATAAAAATAAATAAATCTGAAAAAAAAATAACGAGGGCAAGGTCTGGGGGTGAAGGAGCGAGGCAGTTTAATCTGTTAATAGATGAGGACCACAGCAGATCAGCAGCCTGAAGCAGGACTGACCGCCTGCTTGCTGAGGACGTCTGGGTTAGCGGTGCAGAGAAGGGGGCTGGTTTCCCGGAAGATGCGGCAGGACAGCGCATCTGCGGGTGGCTCTGATACAGTCCCAGACTGCTCAGCCAGGCGCCGAGCTTGCCACGGCATTGCAGCTGGGCCCTCGGGAGAGGCTGCAGGTGCAGAGATGAGCCTCTCTCTGACTGGCTTGCTCGGCCCCGGCTGCTTGCATGGGGGAGAGGGGAAGCCAAGGACTTAGCCTTGAAACAGAACATAGCAGAGTGTTTTCTAAGAGTGGCTAGAATCAGGGAGAGTGAAACTGTGCATGGTGAGAATCTGCCATCCTTAGACGGCCCTGTACCCAGTGACAAGAACACTCTGATCCTTCATGGATGCGTCCGCAGTCAACTAATTTTTGACAAATGAGCAAAGGCAGGTTGATGGAAAAAGCAGCATCTTTTCAAGAAATGATGGAGTTACTGGACAGCCACAGGACAAAAAATACCAAAATACTCTGGACACAGACCTTACACTCTTCACAAAAATTAGCTGAGGGCCTGGCGCTGTGGCTTAGTAGGTTAAGCCTCCACCCGCCTGCAGCACCAGCATACCGTATAGGCACGGGTTTGTGTCCTGGCTGCTCCTCTTCCCATCCAGCTCCCTGTTAATGACTTGGGAAAGCAGCACAGGATGGCCCGAGTGCTTGGGCCCCTGCACCCACATGGGAGAGCCAGAAGAAGCGCCTGGCTCCTGGCTTCAGGTCAGCCCATCTTCAGCTATTTCAGCCATTTGGGGAGTGAACCAGTGGATGGAAGATCGCTCGTGCGCACTCTTTCTCTTTCTCCCTCTCTCTGTCTGTAACTCTGCCTCTCAAATAAATAAGTAAATCTTTTAAAAAATACTATCTCAGTGCATTATAAACCTAAATGTAAAATGCAAATCTATAAAACTCCCAGAAGATAGCACAGAAAAAAATCTAGATGGCCTTGGGTTTGGCTAGGACTTTTTACCAGTTAACACAAAGGCATGATCCAAGAAAGAAACAATTACTAAATTGGACTCCATTAAAATGAAAAACTTCCACTTTGCCAAAGACACCGTCAACAGGATAAGAAGTCAAGCCTCAGAGCGTAAAGAAATATTTGCAAAAGACATTTGATAAAGGGCTGTCGTCCACAACAGGTGGAATCTGCAAACGCTGGCCGGGCAGGGGCAGGGTGCAGAACGGTGGCCGGGCAGGTGCAGGGGCCGCGGTGGGAAGCGGGCGGAGAGAGGAAGTGCTGATCAAAGGCTCCAGAATTTCAGTTAGGCAGGTGAAGGACTTAAAGAACTCTGTTTTCCATAGATAACAACAGCACACTGTGTTCTTGGAGCATGTCAAGAAAGTAGATTGTAGGTGTTCTGACCACAAAGACCGTAACTATGTGAGATAAGACATATATGAACTAGATCGCTTTAGCCATTCCACAACCCGCACGTATTGCGAAACCATGTTGTACATGATCCCTTCACGTGATGTTGTCAATTAGAAATTAAAAATAAATTGCACTGATTTTTGAAGAAGATGAAATAAAATAAAACAAAAGAGCCCAATGGTGCAAGGGTGTGTGACCGTGTGAAAGTTGTAGTCGTCGCCTGAGATAGTCGCTACATTTTCTGTCCCGACAAAGGTGGGAGTATTGTGATTTGTAACGGCCAGCTTCCGGCTCAGGACCACCCAGAGAACGCCAAGTGTGCCCCTCTCACTGTGACGCCTTGCCCATGGTCATCTCTGCCCGTGCTCCACCCTCGTGGCCTCAGGCCGACTCCACAGCTTCTGCTGTGGCACTTGCCCACGGCGGCCTATGCTGCAGGTGTCATCAGACGCACACGTTGCCTAGAAGTTCTGGTATAGAGCTCGGCTGCAACAAGATTTTCATGGGTCTGGACACTCCTGCTGTAGGTAAAGGCCCCGCTTAAAGGTCTTGGTAGGGACATGAGCTGGAGATCCTGTCTCACCACCCAGCACTGAACCCCATCCTTGTGTTCTTGGGCTTTCCCAGTTTGTGATCCGACCAGGTCAGCACTGCCGCGTGGACCACTCCTTACCATTACCCAAGGTTTCGTGTGTTTCCAACAATCCCGTGAACTCATCCCTGGGTCAGGTGGGCACATGCGATGGGGCCGTTTGCTGTTATCAGAGTTTACGTGAACTTGGCCGGCATTTCTCTGCTTTCAGGTCGTCACTGTGGATCAGAGGGTGAGGAGTTACCTTCTCAGCCAAGTGTCTCTGTAGAAGGAGTGTCACAGGACAGGAATCCCAAGGCAGCTGTGTCCACCCAGGAAACCTACCCCTGTGACGTGTGTGTGAAAGACATTTCACACTTGGCTGCACATCAGGCCTCATATCCTGGGCACAAACCGTGTGTGTGTTGAAGCATCTGGGAGCGGATCTGAGTTCAGTGTAAAACTGCCACAGCAGCAGGTGCAGCAGCAGGTGAGCAAGCCCTTGGAAGGGAGGAGACGAGGCCTGGCCGGTGGGAACCTACAGAGGGAACACATCAGAGAAGCTTTGCACACGTAGGGAGGGTGGGGAGGGTGGGAAGGCCTTGGGGGCCACGGGAGACTTTCACGCCTGGTGTGGACAAGAGCACTGAAGCCGGGGGAGATTTGCACACTGCACAGGGCAAAACGAGCGCCGTGATTCTGGGCGCAGATTCACACCTGCTGGGCATCAGAGAATCAGACGAAAGATCTTACGCGCGCGCAGAGATGTGGAATAGTTTTAGCCATGCCACTCATCTCATTCAACACCAGAGCGTTCATAACATAAGTAACATAACAGAGTAAAACCCGACGGATGCTGTGAGTGTGAGTCTCCTTGCACTTCAAGGGGCTCGCACTGGCGAAAGCCCTTCCAAGTGCAGGGATTGTGCGAAGAAGTCCTTCGGTCAGAGCTTCACTCTGGTGACAAGCCACGCGGGTGCTGCAGATGTAGGAAATCCTTTCGCCATCCCCCCACCCTCACTCATCACAAAAGGGTTCATGCTGGTGGAAGCATGAGTGCAGGCAGTGCATCTGGGAAAGCCTTCGCCGGCAACCCCAGCCTGATTAAACACCGGAGAGTTCATGCTGGAGAAGGGCCTTCCCAGGGCAATGATTGTGGGAAACTCTCCCCGAACAGCCCTTTTGGGGGCAGTGAATGTGGGAAGGCCTTCAGCCGTTGCTCCGACTTCTGCTGCTTTTCCCAGGTGCAGTGACTTTACCCGCTACAACACAATGCTGGCCCCTCTTGTAATGGTTTTTATTTCTGTAAAATCAGTAATAGTCCCTGCTCTTGTTTCTAATTGTTTCAGTAATTTGGTTTTCTCTCTTTGGTAAAAATAGCTAAAGTTTGGTTATAATTGTTCATCTTTTTGAACCACTGACTTTGGTTTTGCTGACTCTATGTTGTTTTTCTGTTCTCTAGGTATCTCTAATGTCTTTATTCCTCCCTTCCTCCTACTAGCTTTGGCTTGTTTTTTTTTTAAATTTTATTTGAAAAAGAGATAGAGATCTTCAATCTACTTGTTCACTCCCCAAATGACTGCAACAGCCAGGCCTGGGGCAGGCTAACACCAGCATTTGGGAGCTCAATCCATGTCTCTCTCATGAATATCAGGGACTCAACTAGTTGAACCATCCCTGGCTGCCTCCCAGGGTGTGCATTAGCAGGAAGCCGGATCAGAAGTGGAACTGAGACGCAGATCAGGTACTCCAGTATGGGATGCAGGCAGCCCAAATGGTATCTTAGCTGCCAAGCTAAATGCCTGCCCTAGTTTTGGGTTTCAGTTTGTTTTTCTTTTACTAGTTCTTTAAGTTGTAAAGTTAGATACAACTTTTTAAAAAATTATTTGAAAAATAGAGAAAGAGAGCAAGAGTGCCCATCTGCTGATTTATTCCCCAAATACCCGCAACAAGCAGAGCTGAGTCAGGTCAGAGCTGGGAGCTGGGAGCTCCTTCCAGGCCTCCCACATGGAGGGCAGGTCCCCAAGTACGTGAGCCATCACCAGCTGCCTCCTGGGCTATGCATTAGCAGACTGTTGAATCAGGAGAGGGGCTGGAACCCGACCCAGGTGCACAAAAACGGGATGTGGGTGCCCCAAGCATGATCCTAACTGCCATGTCAAACAGCCCCAGAGTGAGATTTCTGATCTGAGGTCTTTCTTCTTGCTTAATACAAGCTTGATAGCTGTAAAACTACCTTTTAGGACTGCTTTGACCACATCCCATATATTTTGGTAGGTTGTATTTTCATTTTACCTCTATTTTATGGCTTCTTTTGTGATGTTTTTCTTCGATATACTGATTATGTTATTTAATTTTTACAAAGTTATGAGTTTTCCAGTTTTCCCTTTGCTCTTTTCTCTTTCTCTCTCTCTCTTTTTTTTTTTTTTTTTGACAGGCAGAGTTAGACAGAGAGAGAGAGAAAGGTCTTCCTTCTGTTGGTTCACTCCCCAAATGGCCGCTACGGCCAGTGCTGCGCCGATCCGAAACCAGGAGCGAGGTGCTTCCTCCTGGTCTCCCATGCAGGTACAGGGCCCAAGGACCTGGGCCATCCTCCACTGCCTTCCCGGGCCACAGCAGAGAGCTGGACTGGAAGAGGAGCAACCGGGACAGAATCCGGTGCCCCAACCGGGACTAGAACCTGGGGTGCAGGCAGAGGATTAGCCTAGTGAGCCGCAGTGCCGGCCTGCTCTTTTTTTTTTCTAGCTTTATCCTGTTGAGGTCAGTGAAGAGACCGTGTATTAAACTGTATTAAACTGATTTTTAATGACTATTCATTCTTGGGATGAGCAGAGGCGTGGTTGTGGTGAAGGTAAGACTTCACCAGGTGTTTTTTAGGTATTCGCCTTTGTGTGTGTGTGTGTGTGTGTGTGTGTGTGTGTGTTTTGCTAAAGTTTGGGCTTTCTCATCACTCTTGCAAGCACATGTTATCTTTGGTCCTTTGGAAAGACAACAAGTAAAATTCCTTGAATATCCCAAACAAACTATTGCTATGATTTTCTCTTGACTGGTCTGCTCCTGTCTTTTTTTTTTTTTTTTTAATCTATATTGTAGTTTTCTGAGCCCTGTACTAAAAATCACAATTTTCATGTGGGGAAATTAGTTACACGAAGCAATTCAAAGATGGTGCCCAGAGGAAGTAAGGTGGGTGAAATCCAAAGTTGTTTACCACTGAAGCTAATTGGCTATGCAACATCAGGGGAGGTAACAAAACTAGTAACAAGTGTATAGACATATGGCTAGTCCTACAGAAATCGCCCTGTAAAATGACCGTTTAAGTGATTGGTTGGTCCTTAGCCCTGCCCCAGTGACTCTGCAGTTTTGTGCTATAAAAGGCTCTGTTATGCGTGAAATAAACGAGTTCTTGCTAGACTTGACTCCCCGCTGCGTCTGATTGTCTGATTGTCTGATTGTCTGATTGTCTGATTGTCTCTGGGATCAGGAGGCTGGGGAACGGGTGAGCGGCGCACTTACTTTTCCTTGGACCCAGTCCGTCCTGTACGGGTGGACTAAGACCCTGCATTTCATACTCAGACTATCACGACCCACGCCCATGGGAATCTCTGGCTATTTTGTGTCTTTGAAAAGATCCTAATTTTTTAAAGAATCATTGCTCTCTGTCCCAAGCTGTTCCACAATCACCTGTAATGACCTCTGTCCATTCCTGGAAGTAGTCATTTCTCCAGAAAGTCTTGGCTAATTTTGGGAAGAATGCTATTGAAGGAAGAACGTTACAGACTGAGTATGTCTCCTCCAGATGCATACGCTGAAGCCCCAATCCTCAACGTGATGCCATTTGAAGGAGAGACACTTGGGGGATGATTATGTTTAGATGAAGTCGTGAGGGTAGAATCCCCACAAGGAGACTGGTGTCCTTTCAAGAGCAGAGGGCGACATCTCTCTTCATAAAGCAACAGAGATAAAAATGAATCAGGTAAAATGTTATCAAAGACGGTGGCAATTTTGCTCTCTTTTCCACTTTCCTCTGTTGAAATGTTCATAGCAAAAAAGTCAAGAAAGGAATGTTTAAAGGAGTAGTTGGCTTTGCTACTGTATTACTGACTTCCAATTTCTTTTTAACTTCGGACAGTGTAGATCACAGGCTGTTGACATTTCGCACACATTAAAAGTGAGTATCTTCCAAAAACTTGATTCAGTTTAAGAGGTAATTTCCACATGAATATCCTCTCCTGTTCCTTTCCTTCTACAAAATTTTATCAGAAAGATTCACCTACAATTCTAAACTGGACGAATGGAGGCATTGCTAGACTAACTACGTCTGTAGGGTTTTACGATCAAAGTTTCGCTAACAGGTAGAAAAAAATAATGAAACTAAGATTACTGAGCAAAGAATGCAAGTTCTATTAATCATCATTTTGAAAACAATACCCCGGCCGGAGCTGCGGCTCACTAGGCTAATTCTCCGCCTTGCGGCGCTGGCACACCAGGTTCTAGTCCCGGTCAGGGCACCAGATTCTGTCCTGGTTGCCCCTCTTCCAGGCCAGCTCTCTGCTGTGGCCAGGGAGTGCAGTGGAGGATGGCCCAAGTGCTTGGGCCCTACACCCACATGGGAGACCAGGAGAAGCACCTGGCTCCTGCCATCGGATCAGCGCAGTGTGCCGGCCGCAGCGCGCCAGCCATGGCGGCCATTGGAGGGTGAACCAACGGCAAAGGAAGACCTTTCTCTCTGTCTCTCTCTCTCTCACTGTCCACTCTGCCTGTCAAAAAAAAAAAAAAAAAGAAAGAAAGAAAGAAAGAAAGAAAGAAAGAAAGAAAGAAAGAAAGAAAGAAAGAAAGAAAGAAAACAATACCCCATAGTGGTAAGCACACTGGCTCTCCTGTTTGTTAACTATACTGGTCCCCTGTTGATATCTAAGTATAAAATTTCATGCTTTCAACCTTGAGAACATTAAATAATGTTTATTATCTTTCCCAAAAAGTTCACTGGTATGATTATTCTAATACTTTAAACACAAGAATGACAAATGAAGCCTTTTTTTCTGAATTACATTATAAATTCTCTAATTCAGACAGGCCCTGACTTACAATAGTTTGAGTGTTGATTCTTTGGCTTTATGATTGTGTGAACTGATATGCATTCAGTAGAAACCGCACTGTAAACTTTAATCTTTTCAGTAAATTACATGAGATATTCAGTATTTTATTATAAAATGGACTTTGTGTTAGATAACTTTTCCCGGGTGTAGCCTACTATAAATATTCTGAATATGCTTCAGACAGACTAGGCTAAGTTATGATATTCAGCAGGTTATGTGTGTTGTATTAAGTGCATTTTCAATGTCTGACATTTTCAACACAAGATGGGTTTATACTGACAGAATCCCACTGCAAGTCAAGGGGCATCTGTATCAGAAAAATGAAAATATCTTCTGGAAATCTACCAACAATCTTTGCATTTTGAGTTTTTCTTGCCAGCATGAGTTCTCAGATGCTGAACAATGAGCCGCACATGAAAGACTCCACATTCCCACGACTGAAAGTCTTTCCACATTCCTCACCTGCATATGGTTTCTCTCCAGTGTGAATTCTCAGATGCTGAACAAGCTATGCACCAGTGCTGAAGGCCTTGCCACATTCCTTACCCTCATAGGGTTTCTCGCCAGTACGAAGTCTTTTGTGTTGAACAAGGTATGGAGAACAGCTAATGGCTTTCCCACATTCCTCACATTCATAGGGTTTCTCACCATTACGGATCCTTTGGTGTTGAACAGGGTATGAGCTACTACAAAAAGCTTTTCCACATTCTCTTCACATGGCTTCTCACCAGTATGGATACTTTGGTAAGTAAGTTGTCCAGACACAGAAAAGGCCTTTCCACATCCCTCACACTCATAGGGCTTCTCACCAGAGTGAATTCTGTCATGTTGAACACCATATGAAAAGGTACTAAAGGCCTTTGAACATTCCTTACACCCAAACTGTTTTCACTAGTGTGAGTATTCTGATGCTGAATAAGTCTCCCATAGGCTATAAGAGCTTTCCCACATTCATTACCTTCATAGGGTTTCTCACCAATATGGATCCTTTGGTGTTGAACAAAGTATGAGCTACTACAAAGCTTTTCCACATTTTCTACACACAGGTGGCTTCTTACCAGTATGAGTACTCTTGATGTACAATACATTGATGGCTGCTGAGAAAGACCTTCCAACACCCCTTATGTTCATGTGGTTACTCACCAGCATGCCTTCTCCCATGTTTAACACAGGCTGAGCCTTGACTAGAGGCCTTCCCACATTCTTTACATTCATACTTTTCTTAACAGTGTGAGTTCTCTGATGTTGAACAAGATATGAAGAAGCACTAAAGCCCTTCCCACATGCCTTCCATTTACATGGTTTCTCACCCAGATACAACTTCTGATGTATGACACATTGATGTTCACTACTAAAGTCCCTCCCACATTCTTCCTGTTTTTCCTGGGTATGTGTTCTGCCATGTTGAACAAATGCTGAGCCTTGACAAAAAGTCTTCCCACATCCCTGTATCCAAATGGTCTCTCTCTGTTAAGAATACTCTGTTGTAGAGCAAAAGATGTACAATTTTTATCAGTGGACATTTCGTCATAATTGGTTATCTCACATTTCAATTGCAAATCTGAAAGCAAATTAAAATTTTTTTTTGTTTTCCTATGTAGAAAAAATAGATTCCTATGGAAGAAAAAAGGCAAAATACCATAATACTAAAATATAGTTGTGATAGTCAAAAAAGGAGGAATGAAGAGATTAATGAGAGTTTATATAAACTAAGGCTGGTTATTAGTGAAACAGGTGTCACTTTATTTGAAGAGCTAATTAAAACATTGACATTCAAGCACCCTCCAGACCCCCTGAACCAGAATACACAGCGAATGAATGTTCCTGTGCATCTATTTTTTTTAAAAAAGCATTTTACTGAAATATAATAAACATACCAAGAAATGCATGTAAGATTACAGATGAGTTCTTTGTTCTCTGATCACACTCCTAGCCAACACCCAAGAACAAAACATTACTAGCACCCCTAAGAGTCCTATCTTTCTTTTAATGTGGGAAAGAAGAGTATATTGTCATTCACATGGTATGATTAAGTGAAACAATATTTATAACTTATTGCCAAATTATATGACATCCACATAATTTTTATACTATTATATTAACTATCACAAATAAGAAAAAAATCTGTGATATTTATCTTTTGGGTTTGGCTTATTTCACTTAGCACACTGATTTCCAGTTGTATTCATTCTGTTGTAGATATATTTCATTTTTTTAATACTAAGTAATATTTCATCATGGATATATACATTTGGTATATAGGTATATGTGTGTGTGTGTGCGTGTGTGTGTGTATGGGTGGATATGTCTGCCCATCAGCTGATGGACATCTAGGTTGATTCCAAATGTTAGCTATTGTGAGTTGAACTGCTATTAACACAAGAGTGCAGGCAATTCTTTCATATGCTGATTTCATTTCTTTTGGATATATTCCAAAGAGTGAAATAGCTGGGTCATATGGAAGATTTATTTTTATTTTCTGAGGAATCTCCATACCGTTTAACTGGCATTCCCATCAACGTATTAGGGTACCTTTTTCTCTACATCCTCACCATCACTTATTGTTTGTTAATTTCTCTATGTAAGACATTATACCTGGGGTGAGGTGAAACTTCATTGTGGTTTTGATTTGCATTTCCTAGATGGCTAGTGATCCTGAGCATTTTTTCACTTGTCTGTTGCTATCTGCATTTTATCCTTTGAAAAATGCCTGCTCATATCCTTTGCCCATTTCTTAGCAGGTTGTTTTGTTGTTGAGCTTCTTGAGCTCCTTATGTCATCTGTATGTTTTTAATCCTTTATTGAATGCAGTTTGCAAATATTTTCTCCCATTCTGTCAGTTGCCTCTTCACTTTGTTATTTGTTTCCTTTGCTGTGCAGAAGCTTTTTAGCCTGATGCAATCCCATTTGTCAATTTTTGTTTTCATGGCCTGTGTTTCTGGAGTCTTATCCAAGAAGTCTTTGCCTAGGCCAATGTCTTAGAGCAGTTCACCTATGTCTTCCTCTAGTAATTTAATGGTTTCAGGTCTTAAGTTTAGATCCTGGATCCATTGAGTTGAATTTTGTATGTGGTTTAAGGTAGGGATCTTGTTTCAAACTTCTGCGTGTGGAAATCCAGTTTTCCCAACACCACTTATTGAAGAGACTATCATTTATACAGGAAATGATTTTAGCTAGTTTGCCAAAGATGAGTTTGTTGTAGATATAGATATGTGGATTCATGTCTGGGGTTTCTATTCTGTTCCATTAGTCTACAGGTCTACCTGTGCATCAAATTTTTAACATCTGTAACAAATGCTTCTGACACAGATGAAATTTTCACTTGTGTAACCTGTATTTCATCCCTCCATCCCCTCCTCCACATTTCTCTCTGTACTTAAATTAAAATCCATCTAACTTTTTATAAATAATGTGGTCCTTGCTTACCTATCAGGCCTCATGCCAAGCCACATTTCTCTTGGTTCCTATTCACATCACTTCCCCTTTCAGCACCTAGAATGTATCACAAGCTTTCTCATCTTTTGGTTCCATGTGTAGGTGGTATCATTTCCCAGAAAGCCTTTGGCATGGGTTCTTTGCAGACCAGATCTTTCTCGTCCTATACATGTTTAAGGTAAAATGTCATTGCACCAAGAATGTTGTAAGCTGCTGGCTTTGTCTAAGAACATTCATTTCTTTATTTTCTGTTCCTATTACTTCATTTCTTTGCTTTCCCACTGGCTTTCAGTATATAAATAGCAATATATTCTTCATTTATTTCTCCCAAACTCCCTGTACTAGACATTATTTTGGCTCTCATGCCCTTTTCCCACTTGCTAAGCCAGTGAATATGTTGTATCACATGGCAAAGAAATACTTATCAGTTGATTTATGATAGGGACTGGATCACTCCAGATGGGCCCTCTAAGCAGAGCTTTTTCCTTGCTGGGGGTGCAAGAAGTCAGAGAGATTTAGCAGAAAGGAAGTCAGGATAGTCACAGCGTGAGAAGGATGGCTCCTGCCAGACAGAGATAAATTCTGCCAGTAACCGGTGAGCTCGGAAGAGGACCCTGAGCCCCAAAGAACAGGAGCTATGGTTGATATCAGTTTTTTCTCCACATATTTACTTAATTAACTTATCAGAAAGGCAGAGTGACAGGCAGAAGGGGAGGAACACAGATCTTCTATCCACTGGTTCACTCCCTAAATGGCTGCTACAGCCAGGTCTGGGCCAGGCCAAAGACAGGAGCCAGTGACTCCAACTGGGTTTCCCACATGGGTAGCAGGGTCCCAAGCAATTGGGCCACTCTCTGCTGCCTTCCTATGCACATTAATGGAATTGAATCAGAAGTGAGCAACTGGGACTTGAAGCTCCAATATGGGATGCTTGTATAACAAGCAGCAGCTCAACATGTACGCCACAATGCCAGCTGAGTTGATATCTTGACTTGGCTATGCTGCACTGGACTTCTACTCTATAGAACTACAATTGAGGGTGGTTTTAAGCTACTAAGTCTATGATAGTTTATTACAAGCATAGTTTGTTACAAGCAGTACACATTAATACATTCTTCAAGAGTGGGCCCAACCCATGTCAATCAGCACAAAATTATAACCCATTGATATACAGAAGGAATTGGCTGATAACAAGCAACAAACAAAATTATTGGACAAAATAAGTTAAATCAGGATGCTAAAGGACAATCATTGTCAATCCACTAATATGAATGAGGGAATCCTTGAAACAATGTCTAGAGTGAGACAGAGAAGGTACAGGTAAAGTTCAGATATCTTGTGCCAAAAAGGAAGGAAAATATCAGATTCATGGGTTCCTAAACTCTTCAAATTATATTAATTAAATATGTACAGCTTTTTCTATGTCAGTCATAGCTCAACAAAGTGGGTAAAAAAAATTGGGATGGATATTTGGCGAAGCGGTAAGACACCACTTTGCAATGTCTACACCCTGTATCAGAACACCTGAGTTCTAGTACCAGCTCCACTTCCAATTCTAGCTTCTTGCTAATGTACACTGTGGGAGGCAGCAGGTGATGGTCGTTAGGTCTCTGCCACCGAGCTGGGAATCTGACGGAGTTCCATAACTGGCCTAAAAGTCATCTTAAGAATGGGAGTAAGAGTTGGCGAATTATTTCATCTTTGTAAATATACACTGAACCAAATGTCTCAGCTTGGTCTAATTCTGTCAATCTAAGAAAATACTTTCCATTGTTATTTGGTATCCCTTTCTCAACACTTCTTCCTGCTTTTTTTAAAAAAAGATTTATTTATTTATATGAAAGTCAGAGTTAACACAGAGAGAGAAGGACAGGCAGAGAGAGAGAGGTCTTCCATCCGCTGGTTCACTCCCCAATTGGCTGAAACAGCCGGAGCTGCACCAATCTGAAGCCAGGAGCCAGGTCTTTCACATGGGTGCAGGGGCCACCTTCTACTGCTTTCCCAGGCCATAGCAGAGAGCTGGATCGGACATGGATTAGTGGGGACTCGAACTGGTGCCCCTGCTTTTTTTTTTTTTTAAGATTATTTATTTATTTGAAAGGCACAGTAATAGAGAGAGGAAAGAGAGAAAGCATTCATTCCCTGATTCACTCCCCAAATGGCTACAATGGCCAAAGCCTGGAACTTGGAACTCCATGCAGGGTCTCCCATGTAGGGGGCAGGGCTCAAAAACTTGGACTATGATCCACTGCTTTCCCAGGCACATCAGCAGGGAGCTAGATCAGAAGCAGAACAGCTGGAATGCAAACTGGCACTTTGACATGAGATCTCATCTTATTAACAAGGTGATCAGTCATCTTATCAGGTCCCTGGGGAATTCCAAATCTTCTGACGTGTGGTCCAATGAAGCCATCAAGTGAAGCCCATGGCTCTTAACTCCCCAGCCACAGACTGCCCGGGGAGCTTAAACAATTTTCTAGGACATTTCACTCCTTCACTGCCCTATGGTAGCCCCCCGGCAAGACATCCCGCATCGTACCTGCTCTGTAATTTACTCAATGAATGCATGAACGCCAGTTAGAAAAAAAACAGTCTCATAAGGAGGAAACAGGTACTTGGCATCATTCCTCCAAACAGGAGGAATTCAAGAGGTAGGTGATTAGATGGTGCCGTCTTAGGCAGAACACTTCAGGCTAATTCATGAAAAATACTTATGTAACCTAAAAATCCCAGCATTTCAAGGAGAAACACCGACTTATGTGAGCCACGCCTTTAGGAACGTGAGAACCAATCCGTCTCTGTTGGAGTTCTATCAGACTCTGGGAAACCCAAGCTGGAAGAAAAGGAGACTTCGATGTCCACAGATGACGGAAGCCAATAAACCTTCTCGTCCCTCCCTGTCAGCCTCCTTACAGGCTACGACCACCTGCAGACAAAATCTGGGAAGAGTGGGGGCGGGGGGGGGGGTCAAAGCCCACGGAACCCAGCTGCTCACAGCTGCACGCAGGGCAGACCTCTTCCTGGAGGCAGAATCACAAACGCCTACAGCGTTCCGGCCAGGCCCCCCTGGAGGAGGATGCTCTATGTCTGACACTGGGCTCCATGGCTCCCCTTGACAGATTCTCCTCGTTCCACCCTCACACTCTGGATGTTGAAAAACAGTCCATATCACCCAAGCCAGAACTTTTTTCATGGTGCCAGGAGAGGGTGAGGTCAGCCAAGACAGGACAAGTGGAGAAAATAGAAGAACTAGCTCAGGCTCAATTTTCTCATCACTAATACAGGGTTAAGAACACCAGTCACTACATATGGTTCTCTTGAAGAGTAAGAAAACCCACAGAAAACACTTAATAGAAGAATTGTATAACATGAGTTAGCTGTTATTATTGAAGTTATTATATGAAGAACATTACATGCCCTTTATTTCATTTTTACAAAAGAAGAACGTTGCTTCTATTCTTTGTGGACACATCTCTCTGGCATGCTTTATTATAATTTTAAGCACAAAATTTAGAAAGCAGCCTTAAGAATATCGTTCTACAGGGCTGACACTGTGGTGTAGTGGGTAAAGTCACCTCCTGCAGTGCCAGCATCTTGTATAAGGTGCCAGTTTGAGTCCCAGCTGCTCCACTTCCGATCCAGCTCTCTGCGATGGCCTGGGAAAGCAGTGGAAGATGGCCCCGTGCTTGGGCCCCTGCACCCACAGAGACCCCAAAGAAGCTCCTGGCTTTGGATCGGCTCCGCTCCAGCCATTGCAGCCATTTGGGGAGTGAACCAGTGGATGGAAGACCTTTTTTTTTCTCTCTCTCTCTCTGCCTCTAACTCTGCCTTTCAAATAAATAATTTTTTAAAAAATCATTCTTAAAAAAAAGCAGAAAAGACTGACACTTGAATTGACACTTGAATTTCTCCCACACTAAAGAGGCCCCACTCTGATATGATGGCTGGAAATATCAAAGCTTGTCACTGGGAAAGTAATTTGTACGACAGGTCTTTGGAAGTCCTTTTACCTGCACTAACAGCTTTTACATAACACTGCTATAATCCTTAAGAGATAATACAATTTTTCAATGATTTATTTATTTGAAAGGCAGAATGTCAGAAGGAGAGAGAGAGGGAGAGGGAGAGGCAGAGAGAGAAAGAGATCTTCCACCTATTGGTTCACTCTTCAAATGGTGGCAACAGCCAGGTCTGAGCCAGACCAAAGCCAGGAACCAGGAATTCCATCCATCCGGGTCTCCCATACAGATGGCAGGGGCCCAAGCACTCGGACCATCTTCTGCTACTTTTGCAGGTGCAGCAGGTACTCCAACACAGGACGTCAGCATCGCAAGTGGTGGCCTAGCCTGCTGAGCCACGCCAGCCTCGAGGGTCTTTTTCAGACTACAGGAGGCTCAGGGCGTGCTCTTCTCTTCCTGGAGCACGCATGCGCATGGTATGAAGTCCACAGCCTCCTTTTTAAACTAAGAATTAAGAGTCTTTTGCTTCCTAACATAAGTGGTTAGCGTGAATCTATTCTAGACACAAAACAGAACCCTAGTCACAAGCTAGCAAGAAAGAGGGAGAGATTGCATCCCTAAATAACTATTCTATCTTCAGGTTACTCATTTTTTTCACAAGTCTGTATTAACTCTGCCTTCAGAAATTTCATATGCACATCCATTAATTGTACTTTATCAATATAATTAGGCTCATTGACTAACAAGAGTCTTCTCTGGAAGACATAACTCTGGCTAAGTGGTGGTTATAGACTACGAGAATGAATGCAAAGTGGACGGAATCTTGCCTACGGAAAAGATGCTCACAAACTTGCCAAACCCCTGTTCTCCTTCACTAAATAACCAAAATATTGCCCACAAGAACCTTGCAAAATATCTTAGAAAATCTCATACTAGATGGGATTCCTAAATAACTTAAACACTTCTTGACTACCACTGCCCGTAACTGTGCACATCTCGGGCTCACACGGGTACCCCTTCTCAGGACTAACCCTATTCCCCGCCCACCAGTCCATCACGTGAGCGTCCCTGACCTAGCCAGCTGCACGGTCTTGAGCTCTGATCGTGCGCACGGCCATTCCCAGCACAGCCTCACATCTAGAACCAACGGGAGAGAAAGGGAGCCGGGCGCTGCTTCCCCAAGCTCCCAGCCTGGCAGGAGGCGCAGTCTCCACGGGGGAGGTCCCCTGAAGACCCCTCTGGCTCAGAAAGGTCAGCAGCGGTCAGCACGGTGCCGGGACACCGCATCCCGCAGCCCGAGGCCACCCAGACCGGCTCCCTGCTGGCGCACCCCTGGGAGGCAGCGCGGGCTCCAGGCTCCGGCCTGGCCCACACCTGGCCGTTGAGGGCATCTGGGGAGCGCGCCCGCGGAAGGGGGACCTGTCTGTCTCCCTCGCTCTCTCAAATACAGGAGTGACTGGATAAACACACACACACACGACAGAGAACTCGTGCAATCGTAGTTCTGCGTCTCCTGCGGGAGAACATCACCGGAAGGCTTGGTAATCGCCCTGGCGCGGGCCCACTGCCCGATGCGGACCCGCGCGGCGGCTGGAAACCGAGCCGAGGCCTAGGTCACGGCGGCACCCCCACAGCTAACGGACGCGGGGGCACCCAGTCCTCGCGGGCACGCGCACGAGCCCACGAAACGACCCCCGCGCCTGAGACCCCGCCAGAGCCCACGGAGCCTCCCTGCCCTCGCGCTCCCCGCCTGTTAGGGTCCAGGTCCCGCGCCGGCCCACGTCCGCAGAGGTCCCCCAGTTCCTCCCATTATTGTTGTTTTCTTCACTCAAGCCCTGGTTACCCCGTGGGGTTGGTCGGAGTCTGCAAAGCCCTTCCCCAGAGAACACGCACTGCCTTAGCCTAAGCTCGCTGCTGGCTGGGCTACGGTAACGAAAAACTGGCAGTGGGATCCGGGGTCCTGGTTGTCCCCGGTGGCCTCTGGGAAATGTAGTCCAAGCTAAATTGGCCTGGCCTCAGTGGCATTTGGGAAATGTAGTCCAGAGGCGTAAAACGGCCGCGCAAGGACTGCCCACCCGGCGCCCTGGGGACTGGGAGTGCGCAGGCGCAGGAGCGCCTGTAGCGCTGGCCGCGGAACTCGGAGCTGGGAGATAACGAAAAATCCTGTAATAGGTACTAAAATGTGTCCTTACGTTAACCTGAAAATATGGTAGCTATTCAAAATAACTTATGTTATTCAATAAAATATTAGTAGGCGAATGTAACCTGGTATTGCTAATAATAGACTAAACATGTGAGGGAAATGTAGCCGCCCTCTGATAAAGCGATTTAATTTTTATTAGATATTAAAATTATAGGCTAGGGGCCGGCGCTGTGGCGTAACGGGTTAACACCCTGGCCTGAAGTGCCGGCATCCCATATGGGCTCTGGTTCTAGTCCCGGCTGCTCCACTTCCAATCCAGCTCACTGCTAGGGAAAGCAGAAGATGGCCCAAGTCCTTGGGCCCCTGCACCCACGTGGGAGACCTGGAAGAAGCTCCTGGCTCCTGGCTTCAGATCCGCGCGGCTCCGGCCATTGTGGCCAACTGCGGAGTGAACCAGCCGATGGAAGACCTCTCTCTCTCTCTCTCTCTCTCTCTCTCTCTCTCTCTGCCTCTCCTTTGCTCTCTGTGTAATTCTGACTTTCAAGTAAATAAATAAATCTTTAAAAATAAAAATAAAATAAAATTATAGGCTATAGTGTTGTGTAGTCTTAAGATTTTTCTTGAGGGGCTGGCGCTGGCATCTCATATGGACACCTGTTTGGATCCTGGCTGCTCCACTTCTGATCCAGCTCTCTGCTATGGCCTGGGAAAGCAGTAGAAGATGGACCAAGTCCCTGGGCCCCTGCACCCGTGTGGGAGACCCGGAAGAAGCTCCTGGCTCCTGGCTTTGGATCAGTTCAGCTCCAGCCATTGCGGCCATCTGGGGAGTGAACCAGCAGATGGAAGCCCTCTCTCTGTCTCTCCCTCTCTCTGTAACTCTACCTCTCAAATGAATAAATGAAAAATATTAAAAAAAAAGATTTTCTTTGAAAAAGAACATAAATACAATCAGGCTAATTAAACAACTATTACCTAAATTTAAAAGACATGTATCTTTCTGTCCTACCATGCATTACAGTTTTTTTACTCTTCTTGATTACTTTTCCAGTAACATTTCTCTGAACTGCCTGGAGCTTTTATGGCGTAGTTCTTTTTGTTTATGTAGCAGCAAAGCTGAATTCAGGCAAATGTAAGATTCACTTTGCCTTCCAACCCAGCTTTTATTAAGCCCACATCACACTGTCTCCTGTTGTCAGCTCAATAACATTTGAGGACGGAATAGGATTCTGCTTGATGGTAGCAGCAGGCTTCGGCCTTGGAATTGATTCCCAGCTCTGCACGCATGTCCATCCGCTGTGTTCTGCAGGCTTTCCCAGGTACAGCAGCTGTGCACGTGCAGACTGCTCATCTCCCTCTGAACTCCGTTAACCTGGAAACTACAGGGAGAGGGCTTGCTGCCTGCTGCCTTCATGTTGATTTTGTAATTGGCCAGATAATACTCTGGCTGCTTCTGCACAGGCATTTTTCGGATAAGATTAACGTTGAAATCAGTGGTCTTTGAGTAAAGCACATTAGCCTTTATGATTTGGGGTGGGCCATATCCAATCAGTTGAAGGAATATAGACTTAATTAATATAGACTTCTTCATGCAAGAAGGAATATTTAAAAAAAAAGATTTACTTATTTGAAAGAGTTACAGAGAGGCAGAGAGAGAGAGAGAGAGAGAGAGAGAGAGAGAGAGATCTTCCATCCGCTGGTTCACTCCTCAAATGGCCACAACTGGAGCTAAACTGATCTGAAGCCAGGAGCCAGGATCTTCTTCCAGGTCTGCCGCATGGGTGCGGGGCCCAAGGACTTGGGCCATCTTCTGGTGTTTTCCCAGGCACATCAGTAGGGAGCTGGATCAGAAGTGGAGCAGCTAGGTCTAGAACTGGCACCCATATGGGATGCTGGCCCTGCAGGCTGCGGCTTAGCCCACTGCACCACAGTGCCGGCCCCGCCTTGTATTTTTAATATGTGTCCTTTTCTGTTTGAATGATGACACTACATTTTTTATTATTGCATTTGAATGGATTTTAGTCTTTTTTCAGAGATGCAGCCACTGGAGGGAGGAGCCTGTTGTGTATAAGATACTGTGCTCATCTGAAGCTGAAGGTAAACTCACAGGTGCTGAGGGGAACGGGAAGGTCCTCTGTGCTGGTACTCTCACCGGCGGAACTTCACAGACCTGTGTAATGCCAGCACCCAGGACATCTGGGGAACGTGTAAACATGACTCATGATCTCCCAGCTGACTTCCTGGTGCACCTCAGGTCCCTCCTGCGTTGGCTGTATCTTCAGTTTGGCACCGGTGATGGTTCCTGCACGGATCTGTCCTCACTGAATTGGAGAATAAATGACACCGTGACATAAAGTGACGCAGGGAGAGGCAGCTTCGGTCCTTTTCCTGTCGGGGAAAACATCTCTGCACAAACTAATAGAGATGAAGGCATCAGCAAGATTGGGTCACCTGGGCCGTGCTCCTTTACAGCACTTTGCAGAGAGTGACGGGGAAATTCGAAGGGGAAATGAAGATGCTCAGCCTGATCAGGCCACGGTAAGCAGCCGGGTCCCCATGTTGTTGTACCCGGATGTCCGGCAGTGGTGGTGCCAATTATACTGCTCAGTGCTTGGCAGCTAGCATTCCCCTCTCTTCCCCGCCCCCTCCTGCCCTTCCTGCCTCCCTCCCACTTCTCTCTCTCTCTCCCTCTCTCTCCCTCCCTCCTCTCCTCTTTCACCTACACATTCTTCCCGTTTTCCACACTCTCCCACTCTGCTTCGTAAGGCAGGCATGAGCTGTCCTCAGAAAGAACCCTCAGTATCTTGGGAAGCCTCTGTCTTAGGTGAGGCTTCTAGATGGTCTCCAGATAAAGGGAGGCCCCTGTCCTCCCAAAAGGAGGTGGCGACCACATCTATTAGCCCAGTAGCATCGAGTGCAAATATTTTCTTTTCTTTTTTTAGAATTATTTATTTATTTGAAAGTCAGAGTTACATAGAGAAGGAGAGGCAGAGAGAGAGAGAGAGAGAGAGGTCTTCCGTCCACTGGTTCACTTCCCAGTTGGCCACAATGGCCGGAGCTGTGACGGTCTGAAGGCAGGAGCCAGGATCTTCTTCCGGGTCTCCCACATGGGTGCAGGGCCCCAAGGACTTGGGCCATCTTCTACTGCTTTCCCAGGCCATAGCAGAGAGCTGGATCAGAAGTGGAGCAGCCGGGACTCGAACCAGCGGCCATATGGGATGCCGGCACTGCAGGTTGGCAGCTTTACCCGCTACGTCACAGCGCCAGCCCCTCAAGTATTTTCAAATGCATCCATTGAAATACATCCCAGATCTCAAGGTGCAACTCGTTCCGTATCAGGCGCTGACTTCAGTGTGACAGACCTGCCAGGGCCGTGAATTGAATGCAGAATAGGAGTGCAGAAGCTCTACTGCATTATAACTGCACCTCGTCAGTAGTTTTCAGTGAAGCCTGCTCTCTTGCTGCAGGGTGAGAATACCTTAAACAAGGGAGCTTTCTGGCTTTGCTAACATTCTCTGAGTTCATTTATTTTAAAGTCTAACCATTTGTTTTCTTTAGGTATTCTATGGAGGTTACAGAAAA
Source organism: Oryctolagus cuniculus (assembly GCF_964237555.1). Lineage (NCBI taxonomy): Eukaryota > Metazoa > Chordata > Mammalia > Lagomorpha > Leporidae > Oryctolagus > Oryctolagus cuniculus. The sequence continues at coordinate 18,392,835 of NC_091449.1, read as the reverse complement.
CTAACCAGTTATACAGTCCTTAAAGTTGCCATTTCTCATGTATTTTTCAAGTTCAAGAGCCTTTGTTACCCCCATACATATGTAGCTCATCTCATTCACCACAGGCGAGAGTTCCAGTAACTGTGATCCTGCAGCATATTGGGGGAAATCAACCCTGGACTGCAGCCAGCAAGTGGGCCCTTGTCCTCTGATGGATTGATGGGTGATCTAATTCTATTTGTTTTTTAAATACTTATTTATTTGAAAGGCAGAGTTAGAGAAAAAGAGAGAGAGAGAGAGAGAGAGAGAATCTTCCATCTACTGATTCACTCCCCAAATGGCCCAGTGGCCAAGGCTGGGTCTGACTGAAGCCAGGAGCCTAGAACTCCATATGGGTCTCTAATGTGAGTGCTGGGGCCCAAGCACTTGGGCCATCTGTGGTATGGGAGACAGGGGTGGTGGGAGCACCAGTAAAGACCCCGTGCAAACTGGGGCTTGAACACAGGCTACCTCTGAGAGGCAGGAAATGCACCTGAATTTTTTCTCACTGAGGACGAGGAACACTATTTATGGGCCCGATTCTGTGCTTAGTAACTGTGGTCACTTCAGGGATTCTGTTGCTCTGGCTGGACACCACAGACTGGGTCATTTATGAAGAACAGAGGTTGGTCTGGCTTCTGGGTCTGGAGGCTGGGCAGGCCCAGAGTGTGCACTGGCGACTGCTCACCACCTGACCTTTTCCCTGTGTCATGGTGGCAGGCATCACGCGGCGAGATGGAGCAAGTCAGAGAGATAGTTTGCTGTTATTGCAAAGTCCCTCCCTGGAGAGCCCACGGCTCTCTCAGTCCCTGGCTCCCTCAGTCCATGAGTGAATTAAGACGTTCAAGAAGGCAGAATCTCATGGCCCACGCACCTCTCCATGACGCACCTGTCAGACACCATGAACACATGACTTAGGGGACTGTGTGTCCAATGCATGAAATCTAGAGGACACAGTCAAACTGTAGCAGCCAGAGAGGGTCCCCATCACTCTCACCGAGTCCGCCACGATCCCTCCCCTGGACCATGGCCTCAGCCTCCTGATGGCTCTCCTTGCTTCCGGGCTCGCCCCCAGCCACCCATCTCTCATCCCCAACTCTCAGGAGGGGGCAGCTTTCTCCTGGCTTCCTTCAAAGCCTGCACAGCCTCTGCTCTGTCCTCTCTCTGAGCCCCCTCCTCTCCTTGACTTCGTTCCATCCCCGTTGGCTTCAAGGACCATTCCCTGAGGGCACCAAGTGGCCCCCCTTGGGCCTTTGCCATGACTGGATTGCCCTTCCACTGACTAACTCTGTGGCTCACTCAACTGCCACCTTCTAGACTTCGCTTAAATCTCACCTTAGTGAGGCTTGCCCTGTCCATTCAGTGTGAAACCTGAAACCCATGCTTCTCCCCATCCCCAAACTCAATTCCCCACGAGTTGCTTTGTTCTCTACGGCACTGGTTACTGGCTGATCTATGAAATAATCTACTTCTTGATTACGTTACTTGCTTGTGCTCTCCCCTCCAAATAGGATGTAGGCATGATTAAGGCAGGAAGTTTTCCTTTCTGTAATCGATGCTGCACTTAAAATTGTCCCAAGCGCATCCTCGGTACTCAGTAAGTTGGCTAATGGATAAATGAGTGCCTGAGCAGTGTTCTGCATGTTATCTGGAGTTTCACTAGAAACTGAATTTACTGGGGCCGGCGCTGTGGCTCACTTGGTTAATCCTCTGCCTGCGGCGCCGGCATCCCATGTAGGTCCTGGGTTCTAGTCTTGGTTGCTCCTCTTCCAGTCCAGCTCTCTGCTGTGGCCCAGGAAGGCAGTGGAGGATGGCCCAAGTGCTTGGCACCTTCCCCTGCATGGGAGACCGGGAGGAAGCACCTGGCTCCTGGCTTCGGATCGGTGTAGCGCCGGCTGTAGTGGCCATTTTGGGGGTGAACCAATGGAAAAAGGAAGAACTTTCTCTCTGTCTCTCTCTCTCTCACTGTCTAACTCTATCTGTCAAATAAAAAAACAAAACTAAATTTACTGTATTTTGGCAAAGCCAGTCAAATCTGTTTATTTAGACCAAGTGGCCAGGATGGTTCTGGTCCTGTTTCAGTCACCTACTTCTGTTTTCTGTCAGCTTCTCGCCATCGCCTTTGTCAGCCCCTCTGTTCCAGCTCATGGTTTCGCCTTTGAGTCATTGTAGAACCATTTAAGCTGTCACTGGGTACGGGCACTGTGCGGAGCCTGCCAGGTTACCCAAAGGGAACGAGCTGGAAAAGCTCTTAGGGGGAGGTGCGAAGCCAGCCTACTGGGAAATGGGTGTGGCATATCCACAATGGTTTCATCAGAGTCAAAGCCAACCCTGACTTCGCAGTCTGAAGAGCGGCTGCCTACTCGAGTGAAGGTGACTGTGGAATCCGTGGCAGGTGGGCCAGAAAACAGGACACCGGACAGAGTAGCTCTCCGTTGCTGTCCATCAGGACCCCAGGATTTCAGCCGAGGGGTGGTTCCTGGCTCAAAGGGAGGTTTTAAAATTGGCTGGGGCGGAAGTCGCCCGCGACTCGGGGCAGATGCATTAGGGGCTGATGCGGCCGGGGCTGGAACCCCTGCCTTCTTCTTCTCACAAAACGGTGCAGTGGCCGGGATGCACCCGTCTTTGAACAGCCCGCGACCTCCTGGTTCACTTTTAAAATCCGGCAGTACTAGGCTGAGCCCTAAGCAGCATGACCTTTTCGTGGGAAAAGCTGAATGGTTGGGGGCAAGTGACTTCACTTTCTGTCTCTTTTCTTCCACGATGAGTTTTCATTCTTTAATTTTTGTTTTTAATTTAGCCTAAGCTTCCTGGTTTTCCCTTATCTACAATAAGGGGCCTGGCCACAGCCCCTGACATGCCATCTGACACGTGCCTACCCTTTCAGGTGCTGGCACGAGGGGCTCATCATCTTGCAGGCAGACGCAGAAGGACAAGGGAGGGGAAGAGTAGCCTCTCCGCTAACAACCACAGGACCGATATGGCCACCACCAATTACGCCTCGCTGTATCTAATGGACGTCGGATCTGTGCGTTTATTCTGAGGACCAGCTGAGAGGAGGCCGCACGTGTTCCAGGTCAGAAGTTCCAGGCTCAGAGCAGACGCCTTCAGAGAGCTCATGCCTGAGGGTGAAGTAGAAGCCATCTTCCAAGGATTTTCTGGGGTGGACGGGAGAGGTTTGGGGAAAGGTAGTGGGGTACCAAGAAGCCACTTGCATTCCTTATTGTTGAAAACAATAACGTACTAGTGTAGGCCCAAAGAGGATAAGGAGTTAAAGACTACGAAGGGGCTGCTGTTGTGGTGTAGCGCATAAAGCTGCCTCCTGGGACGACGATGCCAGCATCCCACATGGACAACGGCGGATTCCCCGTTACTCCACTTCCCGTCCAGCTCCCTGCTGATGTATTTGGGAAAAGCAACAGAAGATGGCCCAGGAGCTTGGGCCCCTGCCACCCATGTGGGAGACCTAGAAGAAGCTCTTGGCTCCTGGCCTCAGTATGGCCCAGCCTTAGGGCCATTGCAGCCATCTGGGGAATGAACCAGGGGATGGAAGCTCACTCATGCGCTCTGTCTCTCCTTTTCTTAGTGTAACTTCGACTTTCAAATGAATAAATCTTTTAAAATATATTTTAAAAATTGGCTGGGGCTGCTGAGCATAAAACCAGGTGGACTGGTGGCCTTGGTAGGGGGTGTCTGCTCCAGCTGGCCTGGCCCTGGCGAATGGGGGAAGCTCACAGGGGGTCACCGTGGACACCCGAAGGTGGGTGCCTGTGAGTGGGGATTGGCTTCCATGTGGCTTACCAAATCACACTTGGCCGAGTCCACAGAGTCTGGCTGCACTGGTGACAGTGACCACAGAGGCCGTGCTGAGCTCACTGGTGAAGACGGGAATTTGTGGCAGCGACTCAAGGAATCTGTAAGGAAAAGAGAGGGACTCCATATCCATAGGGGTGGAGGACTCAGTTCTGCGGGTGGTAGACTTGGAGAAAACGGAAACAGCTGCTTTCTCCTCTGGTCTTCGGTTGTCCATCAGAACACATCCGAGTTTTAATTTCTCCCGACAGTAAGATACTTTGAAGATCAGAGTAAAGACTTGTAGTGAAAGGACCAGAATTCAAATGGGCTCTATTTCCACTTGAAAGTGGAATTCTTAAAAAAAAAAAATACTGAACTTCAAGAAAGAAATGGCCAGAACAGCAAAAAGAAAAAAAAAATAAGGATTGAGTGTCTCATCCCATCATTTCAGGATCAGCATATGGCATGGGGTTGGTACAGGGGCAGAGGAATTTTGTTAACAGAGCCCGCATCTGGCAGGAGTGGGTGGAGATTTTGTTTGACAGCACATCTGTAGCCTTCATCCCTTCCTCTCCTCTGTCTTCAGTGGGGTTGGAGAACTGGACCAATGGCCTTCAGGAACTTTTCCTTGGCTAAACTTTCTGAACCCATTGTGGCTGGATCCCAAAGTCCCTGCACCACTCTCCTAAAGAGGCAGGAGCCGGCTGGTGCCGCGGCTCACTAGGCTAATCCTCCGCCTGTGGCACCGGCACCCTGGGTTCTAGTCCCAGTTGGGGCACTGGATTCTGTCCTGGTTGCTCCTCTTCCAGTCCAGTTCTCTGCTGTGGCCCAGGAGTGCAATGGAGGATGGCCCAAGTGCTTGGGCCCTGCACCCCATGGGAGACCAGGAGAAGCACCTGGCTCCTGGCTTTGGATCAGCGCAGCGCGCCTGCCATAGCAGCCACTTTGGGGGTGAACCAACGGAAGGAAGACCTTTCTCTCTCTCTCTCTCTCTCTCTCTCTCTCTCTCTCACTATCTAACTCTGCCTGTCAAAAAAAAAACAACAACAACAACAACAACAAGAGACAGGAGCCCCCCAGCAGGGCCGGCTCCATGAGCTGGGGAAGGCACGACTTCTGACGCCTGAGCTCACAGGGGACAACTTCGCCTTCTTACTCCCCGTGGCTCCTGGGTGGTTGGAAGGAATGCAGGTTTCCTGCAGAGGCCCAGGCCCCCAGAGCAAGGAAAAAGCATCGGGTCACTTCCCTGGAAGATGCTGATGGCACACTCCATTGCCTGCATGTGATGGGCGCTTCTACGCTTGGGTCACTATTTGGCCGTCCTCCATCTTCGGCTGTCCCTTCCTCCTCCCCAGGGCTCGCTCAGTCTTCTTTGGGCCGGCATCTAGGTTCTCTGGATGGAACGGAGCTCATAGGGGGAACTTCTTTCTCGCCGGGGTGGTGATGGAGGAGGGTCAGGTTGCACCCTGGATGACAGATCTTAGCTGTCCGGAATGGCCGAGCCTCTTGGAGTTCCCAGTGCCCAGTGCTGGCTCCATCTGAGAGTCCTGCCCAACACTGAGGAGCTTGGAGCCTCCTGGATCGCATAAGCTAAGCAGCGAGACAGAAACCCCGGTGGAAGACAGGCCAGGGAGCGGTGCAGCAGCTGCCGGGTGGGCATGGCCAGTCAGGGGGACCTGGAGCGCGGTGGCCCCGGGAGGCGGGTATGAAGCTCGCCGAGGCCGTTGCCCGTGGACAGCAGCTGCGTGCGCCATGGGGTCCCTTGGCGCGGAGTCCGGAACCTCAGAGCGGTGTCCTGGCTGCCAACTCCGAGGCGAGGCACAGCGCTCAGCCCCAGGTGGGTGAGGGAAGGGTGCGCGAGCCAAGGGCGCGAAGACATCGCAACGGAGGCCCAAGGGCGAGGTCCAACGGCCCAACCCCTGCTGGCCTCGCGCGCTTCGCGCCTGCTCTCGCTTGGTGGCGGGCGTTTGGCACCGAGCGGGTCCCCGCCGTAGGTGGCGACCGACCAGGTCTGCAGGGGCTCGCCCAGCACCGGCCCCCGGGGGCAGGATCGTCTGTCACCTCTGCCTGTGAGTCGGCCAGCCCTTGTCACGAAGACCCTACCCGAAGGCAGAGAGGCGGGAGCAACCTTGATTCTCCCGGGAGAGGAGCTGGACTACGGGAAGGGGGTGGGGCAGGGGAGAGGGGCTGCTGACCACATCCCGGGCTGGCAGGCGGGTTCTCTTCACTGCTCGCTGCAAGTTTGGTTTTTAAAAAGGCGTGTGAGCCTTAGAACCCTTCCCCCCGGCCTGACAGCTGGTAGTGGCCCTAAAAGGACTTCTTGTCCCAGGCGCTCAGACTCCAGAGCTCCCGAATATAACCGTTTGAGCCACGGTGTCTCCCTGTGTCATGGACGCGTCGTGAATTGATGCTTTCTATGGTCTTCGGGATACTGTGCACCAGGCATCCCTGTAGTGGGCACAGGCACTGCCTGCTGGGAGGCCGTGCTTACAGAGCCCGAGATCAAAGCCCTCCCGCCCGCTTCCCAGCTGTGCCGCTTCCCAGCTGTGCCGGGGCTGCAGAGGGCCCCCAGCCCTGCCCCACGCTGTGCCCTAGTCCTTATTGCCACGGCACGCCCTGCACCGGCACCAGTGCTAACTGGTTCCCCAGCAGAACACGAGCTCCCCAGGGACAGGGTCTGTCTGGTCTCCCCCAGCGCTGGGCGCACACAAGATGCTTGGCAGCCGATGAACGCGTGTTCACTGGCACCCGGGGTCCCTCCCTCTCTCCCGGTTCAACACCGCCCTCTGCGGGGATGAGGAGGGGAGGGGTCCCAGAGTCCAGGGGCCCCGGGGCCCAGCACTTCCGCTCTTGGGGTGGGGGGTGGGGCGAGGGGCGGGCGCGGCTCACCGGAGCCGGGCCTTGTTCCGGGCCAGGCCCAGGATGCAGTAGCGATGGGCGGTGTGGAAGTAGTCCTGGTAGGGGATGCCGTGAGTTAGCACCTCTGAGTCCACCACGCAGCCGCCAGCCTGCGGGCCGCGCCGGAACAGCGTCTGTGGGGCGAGGGCAGAGGGGTCAGGACCTCCCGCGCCGCAGTCCTACCTGCCTGCCCTCCCTCCCCGACCCGGCCCCGCCCGGCCCACCTGTGTCTCCACCACAGAGGCGCTCTTGGGGCCCAGCGGGTTGCTGATGGGGATGGTGTAAGTCAGCACCCGGCGCTGGTGGCACTTGTTGTCCCCGCTCCAGGGGCTCAGGGTCACGTCTGGGGGCGGACGGGAGGAGCAGAGTGAGGTGGCCGTTCCCCAGTGCTGTGCCCGCGTGCTGCGGTTTCCACTCTCTGGGGCGTGCGTCCCAGACCCCACCTCTGGTCCCGCCTTGCCCTCTGCACCACCTGCCTGCCAGGAGCCTGAAACCTGAGATGCAGCCTCAGTTTCCCCCCTTGGGACCAGTCCTGGCTCCGCTCCTGAGCACCTGACCCAGGGACCTGCCACCCCCCTACACACTTTACCTGGAAGCCCCCAGCTTCCCCTCGCTTCCCGGCCCCACATGCGCATTGCTATCTCCCTAGACCTGCCCCTCTGAGACCCTCTCCCAGGGATGGCCCCACTGGAGCCCTGGCCCTACCTCCCCTGCTGTCGGCTGCTCCCAGCTCTCCTGAGCGCTGCTCCTGCCCAGCCGCCCACCCCCACCCCCGCCCCGGGGTGCCTGGCCTTGGTCTCCACATCTGGTTCAGAAGTAGCTTGGTGAAGCCTGACCCTAAGCCTTTTCTTTCTAGAATATTCTATGGCTTCCAGGACACCAAGCACTCTTGCTTTTCCAATTGGTCCCTCTGCTGCTTCCGCACCAGGGCTGCAGCCTCACCCACAGCACGCTACAGGGCTGGCCCCAAGGGGCCTCTCCAGCGTCTGCCTCCAGCCCCAGGGCCTTTGCACGCCTGCTGCTCCTCTGCACACCCCCTCCCGTTGCCCAGCAGGACCGTCACCATGGGCCCCGTCACTGAAGCAAGCTCGGAACCCCACCCTCCCAGCAGGGAGGAGGCAGCGCCACACCGCGCAGCAGTGCCCACGCCCCGCAGCAGTGCCCCGGGCCCCTCCGCCGGGCCCCGCCCCCTGACCTGTGAACTTGCACTGCTGCAGGAAGCCCTGGAGAAAGGGCGAGTCTGAGAACAGCATCTGCTGCAGCCGCTCAGCACCCACATGGAAGACGGAGTTGATGAGGAGCCGGCCCGAGAGGTCGGGCAGCAGGGCGGCCAGGTCGGCTGGGGGCCAGCAAGGGACGGGCGTTGGCGGTGGAGGGGCAGACCCGGCTCCCCGCCACCCGCCAGGGCCCAGCCACCGCCGCCACGGCCCGGCTCTGGGAGCAGCACACACCCCCAGGCCCAGCCAATGGGAGTCGCGGTGATGACGGGGTGGGCGTGAGCGCCTTTGCGGCTCTCAGGCACTGATTGGCTCATTCTCCAAGTCGGACCAATAGGAGCCAAGCCCGGGGCGGCTGCCGCAGGCACTGGGAGAAGCTTGCTGGGTCGGTGCTAGGTGTGCCGGGGGCCAGGCTGTGGCCTCTCAGCCTGACACAGGTGCAGCACCCATTTACACGTGGCAACGCGACAACCCCATCGTCACGGCTAACATCATTTTTCAATGAGGAAGACAAGGACCAGAGAGGAGACCGGGATTTGAACCCAGGCCCCTGCCCTCCCAGGTCTACGTCTTATTCACCCTGGCAGCTGTGTGCCTGACAGTTTGACAGACTTCCACCTGGGTGGCTGGGGTTGGACAAGTCCGCCCCTCCACCCCACCCCCGCGCCCCAGCCCTTGGGGTTTCAGCCTCCTGAGCCGGCCAAGGGAGCGACGTCGCCGGTGTGAGCGACGTCGCAGGTAATGGAAGCAGCCTCACCTTCCTCCCCGGTGGATGAGGAGGAGTTACTGGTGTCCGTCAGGAGCTCCTCACTGGGCAGCAGGTCCAAGGGGCCCAGGGAGGCGGGCCCGTTGGGTGGGGTGGGCTCTGTGCTCGGGGGTTCCGCCAGCGGAGTGGCAGTCTGGCTGGACGGGGCGTCTGGCTGGCTGTCCGTCGGCTCTTCCTTGTCCTCCTCTGCCTGCAGAGAGAGGCCTCGTCCAGCCTTGCCCACCTGCGTCCCGGCCGAGGGCCCTGTGCCTCCCCGGGCAGGGACTCACAGCTGAGCCCACCAGGTGAGGGCTCCCCTTGGTCCCTACCTCGCCTCTCATTTTAGATACTTGCATGTGAGGCTTTCTTGCCTGCCCTGGCTGTCTGTCCTGTGCGTACCGCCTCCATCGCCCCACCTCCTGCCCCTTTTGCTTCTTCACTCGGCCCATCTCTGACCTGTTCCTCCACCCCCCACCCTCCTCACCCCCCAGCCCACTCCCTGCCCCCCCGCCCACCTCCCCTCCTGCTCACAACCTTCTGTCTGTCCCTGTCTCCCGCTCTGACCCCAGCATCCTCTGCTCACCCCATGGTCGGCATCGCTGCTGGCGTGGGAAAGGTTGGGGGTGACGCGGCCTCGGCGCGAACCCACAGGGCTTGGTTCCTGGCTGCGGTCAGCAGCCCCTGTGGTCGGGGCGATGTCGCTCAGGGCAATCACATCTCCCACCTCCTTGGGGCTGCTGTAGAAAGGACATGGAAGCCCTGCTGGATGCTTGCGACCCCCCCCCCAACCTTCCAGGGTCTCCCAGACCTTGGACACCCACCTCAGTCCACCCAGCACTGCAGGCAGCCCCTCCGGCTCTCCCCCGACCCCCAGCCTCTGACTCACCCGAGACCGTTCAGCTGCAAGGGGCAGACGTAGTCCTCGTCCTCGCTGGTGAGGCCCAGCTCCGAGCCGTAGCACTGATGCACCAGGTGCCAGAGCTCACGGGGACTCAGCGTCTGGGCACGCAGGGGGTAGGGTTGGCCTCACTCCAGCAGGTGCCCCACCATCCCTGAGCCGCAGCAGTTCCTCTGGCTACCACCAGGGGGCAGCCTGAGCATGACTTCTAGCGCCAGATCCAGTGCCCCCTCGCTACCCATCTGCTAGGAAGCCCCCTCCAGGCCTTGTGTCTGGGGCCTGACCTCCTGTACTGTCCCTCTCTCAGGCTCCTGAATGGGGTCCTCCGGCATTTTTGCTCCTGGGAACAGCCATGGCTGGAGCTACCCCTAGGGATAAGAGCCCCGACATGGCAGGACACGGGGCAGCATGGCACAGCTGGAGGAGCGGAGCCATGGCCGGCGGTGGCAGACCCGTGCAATGACGTCCGCCCTCCCTGTTTCCACCTGGGGGGTTCCCTTGCCCCAGCGCCGGGGACGAACCGTGAGTGGTTCACACCAATTCTCTGCCATGGACTCTGCTCAGGGGTCCGGGGCGGGAACCCTTGCCTGCCCCCTGGTGGCGGCTATGTAGGAAGCTGCAGGTGCACAGGACCTGGTGCCCACAAAGAGCCGGGGGCCCCGGGGAGCCACTCCTCGCCCCAGCCCAGGCCTCACCCAAGGCTACCTTTTCCAGAAGCGCGTTCTGCCAGAGGCGGAAGATGAGGAGGAAGCAGCGGTCCCGGGCCCCAAAGGAGGTGAAGAAATGCTGTAGGGGAGAGAGGGGCATGGGCGGGCAGCTCCGTCCTCGGCCCCCAGCTACCTGACCCCTCTGTTCACTCCTCCCTGCATTCATTCTGCACCACGCGGATCCCGTGCCAGCCCTGAGCAGAGGGACGCCGGCCGGGGTCGCCGTGGTGACACTGTGGACAGTCCCGGGCAGGGTCAGCCTGTGGTGGGTGGGGCTGCGATGCGGGGAGCCCTGGGCCCTGTCCTGGAGGTGACCCGCTGATCCACGCCTGGCCAGCGATACACAAAGAGACGTGTGCTGAGAAGTCCTGCTCCCCACTGCCCTGCCCCTTCCTCAGGGGTGACTTGGCCATCCTGTGACCACCAATCAGCATCCCGGGATGGGGGGGATCGTGAGGGACGGGGAATCAGGACCCGGACACCAGGAGAATCTGACCGGTGTCCGTCCCGAGCAGAGTCTGGCAAAGCCGAGACACAGAGCAGGTGACAGCCCCAAGAGCAGCCCAGGGCGGGCCCCCGGGAGGGAGGAGGCGGGGTCAGTGCGGCCCCTCCGGCCCACCTTCTCGCTCTCCGTACAGATCTGGATGGCGTTGGGGATCAGCTTGGCCGTCTTCTCCTTCTTCAGACACGTCACCTCCTTCAGCTGGATGGAAATCTATGGGCGCAGGGAGAGGTCAGAGCGGCCGGAGCCCGGTCCACCCCGCCACACCCGCGCCGCCCCGCCACACCCGCGCCGCCCCGCACCGTGGTCTCCCAGCGGAAGATGTTGCTGTAGAAGCAGATCCAGTTCTCAGAGAGATAGAGGCGGCCCTGGAGGAGGATCTCGCGCTGCAGGGCGCAGGAGTAATCTGAGAGCGAGAGGACAGACATGGGACACCCAAGTCAGCGGGCAGCAGCGCTGGGGGGCAGGGGGCCGCGGGTGGGCCTGGGGCGCCGGCCTCACCCACGATGAGCCGCTCGGCCTCCGGCAGCTTGCTGAACAGTTTCCGGAAGTCCTCGTTGCGCTGCTTGTAGGTGGGGCTCAGCATCTGCGGGGAGGGCACGCATGGGGGGCGGGGCGCACTGCAGCCCCGCCCCCACAAGCCCCGCCCCGGCGGCTCAGCGTCCAGCCCGCAGCATTGCTGCCCCTTCCTGTGCCCCTTCAGCCTCACCAGGTGGGGACAAAGAAGGGGCTCACGCAGCACCCGACAGCAGCACAGGACAGGACGGGACCCCAGGTCTGTTCATCTCAGCTCGGCCCGCACCTGTCCCGGTCTCTCCCCCAGCCCCCAGCGCGCCCCCTCGCCCAACACTTACACTGTACCAGCTCTGCATCTTCTACAAGAGACAGAACGAGAGGCGGGGTGAGTGCCTGACCGGACCGCCAGTCCTCCCAGCCCCGGGCGCGCCGGCCCCCACCTTGCTGTTGCGGATGAAGTTCCGGCTGCCCAGGCTCTGGGTGCTGGGGGTCCCGGGCACTCCGCCCTTCTCCGAGGAGCTGTCCGACCCCTTCTCCACCATGGTGCCTGCTTCGGGCTCGGGCGGCGGCCGACTCGGGGGCAGGAGCTGCAGGCGCTTCCGCAGAGATGGAGAACTGCTTGGGGTGCTCCGGCCTGAGTGGGGGGTGGTGCTGGGGGCAGGGAGAGGATGGGGGCTGTTATGGGGGAAAACAGGCTGAGGTCTGGGTCAGGACCATTTCTCAAGGCCCACCTATCGGCCCGTCGATCCTCATCTGTCCATCTGTCCATCCACTCACACATGCCTCTGGCCACTCATCCCATCCACCCTACCCACCCGTCCCAGCCAACACCGGCTCACCCATCTTTACCCATCATCCACCCACACACCCCGTCCACCTGCCCAGCCACCCACTCTGCGTCCCAGCCCAGCAGTGTAACCCACAGTACGTGTCCAAAGGGCTCTGCGCCTTGGTCACTTCATCTGTAACCCAGGGATGGCGAACACGGGGCCTCAGCTAGTTGTTTTCAGGGTTAAACGAATCAACCCTTGGGGAGTCCTTCTGGTAGGGCCTGGCATGCAGCGAGGCTCCGTGATACCCGCCGCGGTTTATGAGCTCATTCCATCACTCACACCATGAACACGCACTGAGTAGCGGCTTCCCACTTAGTTGTCCGAGAAATTAAAAAAAAAAAAAAAACACCTCAGCTTCTCTGTTGTTTCTTTTCCCACTTCTCGTTTCCAACCTAATCCCATCAACTTCGAGATCTATTCCCATTACTCTTATTACGCCCACTTCTTCCCGCCCCAGCTCCGTCCCCTCCCACCTGGCCCCTCCTCCCTGCTCCTGTCCCCCCCCCCCCCCGGCTGCTTCCCACCTGCAGCCGGAGGGGAGCCTGAGTTGGGTCAGGTCCTCCAGGCCCAGAGCTCTGTCCTGGACTGCACCTTGCTCCAGCTAAAAGCCAATGGATGTCCTAGGACTGGGACCCCCACCCCCAACGCCATGCCCTGCCCCCTCCACTCCACTCCAGCCATCCCTGCCTCGTGGAGCCTCCCCAGCTTCCATCCCAGGCCAAGGGCTCTGCATTTGCGGAACGTCCACCCACGCCCCGGCATAAGCGGCTCTTATTCACTTCCAACGCTCCTCCCTCCTGGTCACACCCCACACTCTGTGAACTCGTCCTGTCAGCTTATTCACTCTGCTTATTTCCTGCCTCAGACCGAGCGCTACAGGAGGTCTTGGTGGCCACTGTGTCCCCAGCACCCCGGGTTGCAGGCGGCACGTGGCAGGTGCACAATTAAACGTCAGTGACGCAAGTGCGCCCGAGCAGAGGCTCCTGCCCCTGGCGAGCTGAACAAACAGAACACTCCGGTGAGTGTACAAACACCAAGTGCAATCAGGGCCGCGGGCCGGCTGGCGGAAGCTTTGGAGGGACAGCCAGTGTTGACTCCTTATCAGGAACTGTGTATGATTAATTTTATTGTTCTGCAAACACCCCTGCGCACTCGATGCTATCGTCCCTGCCGCCATGGAGGAGGAAGCTGAACCAGGAACCAGTCGCTAGAGGACGCGTGGCTGGCTTACTGCAGGGCGGAATTCCAGTGCCGGGCCCCACATCCACCCTGGGGTGCGGGTGGGACTCCCCCAGCCACTCAGGGCGCCCTGAGCTGGTCTCTCTCGCCTCCAAGCCTCAGCATCGGCCGTTCCTAGGCCCACGCCATCTTCTCTTCTTCTTTGCCTTGCAGATTCTTCCACGTTCTTCAAGACTCTTGCTCCCACGGCCCCTCCCTTCTCCGTGGCCCCCCGACAGCACACACATGCCAGCCCTGGTGACTCTGGCTGCCTCTGGTTCACAACGGGTCCGCTTCGTGCACACGTCTGTGGGCTCCCAGCTGGCAAGCCTTGGTGTCGTCGTGGTCACCACCCTGCCCCCTGCCCTGTTCTGGACACAGTGCAGCTCCTTTGCCTAACATGAGGGTACTTCAAAAAAAAAAGCTCTTGGAAAATGGAATTGAAAGATAAGTTTATTTTGGTGCAAAAAAACCTTTCAAATCCATGATTGCGAGGGAGCCTTCAAAAAGTTTATGAAAAATGCAGATGATGTGTACATGGCAACATTTTTGAGCAAAAATAAATGCATCCCTTCAATTCCATTTTCCCAAGAACTTTTGCAAAGTACTTGCTTACTTAGAAAACCAACTTGCAGAACCAAATAAATGAAGGCAAAAACTGAATCAATGATGGCGGGAGCCGCTGCTACTCCCAGGAGCCACCACAGCCGCTCAGCTTCCTCCCTGCCCCCACTGCCTGCTCGCCACCTGCAGCCAGGCTCTGCCCTCCATGGCCGCACCTCCCTCCAATAAAATAAAAAAGTCGAGGCAGGGCTAGTCCTTCTCCAGCACACCCTCTGCTCTGGCTCTTGTCCTGAGTGTCCCCTCCGCCCCCAATGCTCTCCCTCCCACATGTCCACGGGGCTCCCTTAGGCCTCCAGGTCTCAGAGGGGACTCCCCCAGCACCCACTCGCCCCTTCCTCCTTCTCTGCGGGCTCCCCTGGGCCCCTCTGTACCCCCTCGGTTCTCCCTGCACGGACTGGCCCCAGCACCTAGCACGGGGCCGGCATCTGCTGCTGCGACCAGAAGGAATGACGGACTTCCTCCCGGCCCCGCCCAGAGCTTGTGCTCCCCGAGGTGTGCACCTTGCGGCCTAGCACTAGCAGCTCTGGAGGGGGCAGCAGCAAGGGGCCTGGGCCCTGGGGGCCTGGCCGGCTTCCAGGCTCCATGTTGTCACTTCCTCCCGGTGTGACCCTGGCCCAGCGTTTGGACGGGCTCGTGCCTCAGTTTCCTCTTGTGTGCAATGGGAATACTAACGGTACCCAGCTCGTGGGGTTGCTCGGAGGGGAAAGGGAGGTGAGAGACCCGAAGCTCGGGGCCTAGCAGGTGCCCTGCAGGGATGGGTGGACGGAAGTGATGACCGGGCAAGTGGCCGGGCCACCTTCCCAGCCATGCGGAGCCAGCTACCATGCCGAGCCTTCCCGGGCCCCAAGCGACCTCAGCAGCCATGATCAGCCTCCGTGTACTGCCTGCCCCCTAACTCCAGTCACGCACTGTCTAAAGGCCCAGGCCCTGGCCCTGGGGACACAGCAGCAAGCACCATGGGTGCAGTCCCCCGCCTGCAGGGTGGCAGACACAGACAGCCGGGAAGGAAACCCGGAAATGAGGGTGCTGACCGCAGACAGTGGCCGGCGCAGCAAAGCAGCGCCACTCGGCCAGCAGCAGCCGCAGGAGGAAGCTGCTCCTACTGCACGTTCGGGGACCCACCCCGCCCCCCATGGCCCAGGTCAGAACCTTATGCCCGCGCCAGTTTGGGGACCACAGAGATAAAGGATGGATGTGGCTGCTGAAGTCCGAGTCAGCCAGGGCCTCACTGGGCAAGGCTCGCGTGGGCTGAGCTCTGGGGACAAAGGACAGCTCTGGCAGAGTGGGAGAAGACCGTTCTGGGGCAGGAACATCAAGTTCAGGGCAGGGCCGGGCCTGGCAGGGCTGAAGAGGAGCAAGGTGGCTGTGGGGGCTGCAGGAGGAGCGCAGGGCAGAGGAGTGTGGGCTTCACTCGGGGCCCAAGCAGGGGTGCACTGCAGCCTCCCTGGCCTCCCACACACCTGCCCAGCTCGTCTGAAGCCACAGTCTGCAGCAGGAAGCCTGAGGCCAGGGTCAAGCCCAGGGACAGGGCAGGGCTCGCACCCCTGGTTCTTGCAGGACAAAGGGGAAGTGCTCTAGGCCCTGGGGCTGCCGGACCTACCAGCCGGCTGCAGCCCAGTGAGGGGAGGAGCCCAAGTGGCTGCAGAACCGTTATGGGGGGTGGGGACTCAGTAAGAGATGGGGTTCTTGCACTGCAGACCCCCCCTTCCTGGCCCTTCACCCACAGCTGCCTCGGAGCAGACAGACAGACAGACAGACACACACACACACACACACACACACACAGCTCCTGAGGGTCACAGAAGCCCAGAGAACCCCAGATAAAATGCACGCACACACGGGCCCACCCCAGTCTCAGCGGACAATGGCAGGCAACTCACAGACACAAAGGGAGGCACACACAGAAAACACAGCCCCTCCCCCCCCGTGGGGGCAGGGGAGGGCGCCAGCGACCAGGTCAGCCCACACATGCCCAGGGTCCCTCTGCCCCCTTGGGGTCCACCATCTGGTGCGGAAGACAAAGCAGGAGCCAGTGCTGCAGCGGCAGGGAGGCGGTGGGAACCCTGCCACCCAGCCGTGAAGGGCTCGGAGCACCAGGGAGCTGTGCACACACCTGGAAGGCACAGCGGCCAGGTAACGGACAGGAACCGAGCACCGACATCATTACAAGCCCTCCCCGGGGCCAAAGGTCAGTAATTACTGCGGCCTCCACAGTCAAGCACCCAAGCACCGGGCAGGTTGGGGGGGGGCAGGCTCACAGCCACGAGGGGCCTCTCCTCACACACAAAGAAAGTGGCAGAGGGTCTCGCGGCGGCCCACACCCGGCAGCCTCACAAGGGATACACACAGAAATGGAAACCCCGGGAGCCAGAGCCACACACACACACGGCACCTGGGACACACACAGATAACTCAACGTTTGCACACGAGGCTAACCTAGAGTTTCAAAAACCAATTACAGGCGCACACCCGGACACACCGCAAAGTCACAGCTGGGCACGGACTGGTAACTTACACCCGGAGCCACAGGCGGAACTGGAGGTGACCGCGTGCGTGCACACACACACACACACACACACAGTCACCGAGGGCCACAGCCGCTACACACCCCCACATGGAACCAGCCACACACGCAGGGAGATACAGGAGACACAGGCACACAACCCCAGAGGGTGGGGGGCACGATCAGACACTCGCTGAGGGTGGCAGAGCCGCGGAAGGCAGCAGAGGGGGCCTGCACACGCGCACGGACCCACACTACTGTACACAGGGACACACACGTCCAGCTGGAAACGCACTCGGGCACGCGGCCCTTGGGCCACGCAGGAGCCCCGCCCCCCGCAGCCCAGACCCACCAGGCCGGCGGGAGAGGGCCCAGCCGGCGGGGTGCTCGCCGACTTCCCCGCATCCCGGGCCGGCCTCCCAGGCAGAGGCCAGCAGTGCCTGCGCGCCCTCCCCGCAGGCGGCGCTGCCCGCAAGAGGAGCCCCCAGCCCGGCCCAGCCAGCCAGACCCCCGCCACCGCCACCCAGCGCCTCGCGGGCCCGCAAAGGCGACCCCCTCGGAGTCGCCCCTCGGGGGTTGCGCCCCAGGTGCCCCGCGCCGGCAGCCCAGACCTAGGCCCACGTGCGCCAGCGCGGGACCCAGCTCGGCCGCGCCGCCCCGCAGCCGCGCAGGCGCCCCCTCCCCGGCGCCCGGCCCTCAGCCCCCCGACGCCGGCGGCCCCGGTTCTTACTCGAACATGGATGCGGCGCGGCGGCGCCCCGGCCGCAGGGCAGGGCAGGGCAGGGCAGGGCAGGGCCCGGCTGCGCGGGGCTGGGCTGCGCTGGGCGTCCCCGCAGGGCACCGGCCTCGCCTTCCGCGGCCGCCGCCCCCACCCGACCCCGCCGGCCGCACAAAAGGCCGGAGCCGCGGAGGCCGCCGCGGCGTCAGCGACTCCCCTTCCTCTCCCCGCCCCGCGCGTCACGGCGCCGCCCCCGCCCGCAGCAGCGCGCCCAGGGCGGCCGCGGCCTAGACGCCGACCGCCGGGCTGCGGGCCGAGCAGGCGCCGGAGACGCGGAGCCGGCGCGCACCAGGCTCCCGGGCCCTCCAGGAGACCCCCGCGAGGTTGGCGGCGGCGGGGACTGACCCCAGGCGTTGGGGCGCCCGGAGCTGGCGGGAAGGGATTTGGGGGTGCCGGGCCCGAGAGGATCCCGAGGCCTGGAACGTCCAGCCCTGGCAGCCAGACGGCGTCAGAATCCAGCACCCCCTTGGCTCTTGTCTGTGCCAGTCTCCCCGGGCCACCGCGCAGGGCCGCGCTGGCGGGTGGGAAGGGGCTGCTGGGTGGCCTGGGGCCTGGTGGCTACGCAGTTGGGTGCCGCCCCCCTGCTCGGTGGCCGGGGCCCGTGGCCACTTGTGCGAGCCCAGGCACATGGGTCGTGGCCACTTGTGGGAGCCGCTGGCTCCTTGCCCGGCCCCTGGGGTCTTGAGGCCCACCTCATAGCTCCTAGGTAGGCTGCCCCATTCCCATCGCGCCCTGGAGGGTGGCGGGCCCACGTGTCTGTCCCCCACCCTTCTCTTCCCCTCACACCTGCAGAATCTAAAACTCTTCCCGGCCCCCAGCCTCGCTGGACTCCCCCTGGCCTGGCCGGGCCTCCTTCCTTTCCCCGGTCTACTGCTCCCCTCCCCGCCCCCACAGCCTGTTCCCCACCTGCATCCACCCTCAGGCTCCGGCCAGCCTTCCCCCAGCTCCTCCTCTGTCCCCGGCTCCCTTTGTATTTCCCCTTGCCTGTGTCTGCTTTTGAGATACCTTGACATTTCCGAGCAGGGCGTATCAATTTCACACGCGAGGACCAGGATGTTGGGGGGGGGGAGGGGCAGAGGCAGATATATCTCTTTTGTAAAGACAGAAACCATCAGAGCCACAGCCCACGGCCCCTTTTCTCCATGCTCCAACCCCCTTGCTGTCCCTGTGTAGCTTTACCGTGGGCTCTTGGGTCCGTGTGCTAACTCCAGGATGCACCTGCCAGCCCTGCAGCCCGCCTCACAGGTCTTTCAGAAAGATCTGCCACCAGACTCCTGCTGGATCATTCTGCGGCTCGCTTTTCTCGGTCACCACGGGGTCTGAGGTTCTGGAGCTCAAACTCTAGTCCTAGGGCGTCCGCTGCTGCTGGAGCCCACCACCCCGGCTGCTTCTTGTTCTGTCCTCGTTGGGCCTGTGACCCCGAACGACCCAGTTCCTGTCTGCCTGGGCCAGAGGCTGTGTTGTGTTTTGCTTGCCTGTGAGCTACGGCAGGAAATGCTTTTTATCCCAGCCCACACTTCAACATGTACGTCACGCCGTGTTGCTTGCAGGAAACCGCACGGCCCCGCCATGCCTTGCCCGGGCTGCTGTTTTCAACTCTGTCCTGTTTCAGTTTGGAGACCAAGCGCTCCTTGCGCGGGGTCCTGACCCACAGTGAGCGGGCCAAAGGCTGACTCATGGTCACCGCTACCCACGCACTCTCTCCTCGCTGCTGGTTTGCTGTGCTGCCACTCAGGCCCCCGTGGGGTGAGGCCACACGATATCCAACCTGCAGCCGGCTCGCCTGGACACGGAGAGCCCATCCAGGAGTCTGAGCTCCCAAAGAGAGACCCCCGCCTCTCCCGCCCCCTGCCCTGGTCTCACCTGTCCTGGGACAGGCTGTCCAGGTCCGAGCTGCTCAGCCGCCCCGAGCGTCGCAGGGCCGGCGTGCAGGGGGGCGACTCCCCGTCACTGGATGGCGTGACGTGTATGGAGGGCACCTCCAGGAACCTCCAGGGCCCAGGGTCCAGGCCGGCGGTCGCGCCATCCTGTGGCTGCCGCTCTGCAGGGATGACAGGTGGGTCCCGGATGCTGCTCTGGTCCCCTGGGGGCTCCCAGGGCAGTGGGGGCAGGAGCTCGGCCTTAGGGAGGGGCTCAGCCATAGTGGTGTGGACGCTGGGGGAGAAAGGCGAAGGTAAGAGGCCCTTGTCCAAGTCCCTGTCAGCTCGCTGGTGATAAGCACGGTGTGGGAGGGAGCGAGGTCCGAGCGGAGGCCCCCTTCCGCCAGCACCCTCCTGGTAACTGCAGATCCCGGTACAGCATCCTTGGATGGCTGGGCAGGCCCAGCCCGGGACCTGCACACAGTAAGCGCTCACTCCCTGGCTGCTGCTATCCCTGGGCTCGTGGTGCCCTGGGCATTCTGTATACCCCCACCCAAGCCCAGCGTGCCCTCCACACGCAGGCCTGCGGGAGGCTGCTCAGGCTCGCAGACAGGCAGAGTCCCGGATTGGCTTCCCTGTGTGCTGGGCACTTGCTGCTCCCAAGACAAAGGGAGGGTGCCTGCTGCCGCCACCATCGCCACCTCCTCGGCCTGTAAGGAAGCCAGGCCAGCTCTGGTGGCTGTGGAAGTGGTGTTGGTGACCACTTGGGTCCGGGGAGGCCCAGCCAGAGCCCATCTGTCTGTCCTTTGTTAGAACAGCAAGGGCTTCTTGGTACCCAGCTGCCTGGAGGCTAAGGAAGCAGGGCCTGGGAGACCTGGGGAGAGTCCCTGTGGTGTGGGGGTGACCCTGAGCTTGGGAGCCAGGCCCCCTGGGGCCCCGACAGCCCTACCTTAACGGCTTCCACTGCGGTAAGCATGGAGACCAGGCCCTGCCTTGCCCCGTGGCGTCCTGACCTTCAGGCCGGGGCGCATGCGTGGCTGGAGTCGTGTTACCCTCTGGCCAGCTGCTCCTGGGAGAAGGGACAGCGAGGGTGGGGATGAGGTGTGCGGCCAGCAGGAGGCTGCAGAGCCACCCCTCCTGCCCCCCTGGACTGCCCAGTGGAGATGAGGGCTTCTCCCGCGGTGCCCTGCCCAAGGCGGCCCTGTCTGCCCAGAACGGCTCCTCCAAGTTCGGAGATCACCCCCAGGTGGCCCGGTTCCGGTCCTCATCTTCCCACCTTGTTCTCGGCAGCCCTGACCAGGGAGGCAGTGCCTGGTCTGTGGAAGCCAGCGTGGCCCTCGGCTGAGGGCGGGCACTGTCCCTTGCTCCTCCATGTTTGTCACACTCGTGTGAGGGTTGACACACACTGAAGAGTGCCTAGATCAGCTATGATGTCTAACAGCAGAGTGAGCCCCGGGAACCCCAGCCCCGGTAGGAGCCCCGGGCCTGCCTCTGGGCCCTCGCCAGCCCCCACTGCCTCCGCTCCCCGAAGTCTCTGTCACCCTCCTCTTGACAACTTTTCCCTTATATGTTTTTTGTTTGTTTGCTTTTTCTTTTTTTAATTTTTTTCTTTTTTTCCCCTTTTAATACTTTTTATCGCATTGGTGTGCATCCCTAAACAATATTATTTTGTTTTTTTTTTAAAGGTTTTATTTTATTTTTGACAGGCAGAGTGGACAGTGAGAGAGAGAGACAGAGAGAAAGGTCCTCCTTTGCTGTTGGTTCACCCTCCAATGGCCGCCACAGCAGACGCACCGCGCTGATCTGAAGCAAGGAGCCAGGTGCTTCTCCTGGTCTCCCATGGGGTGCAGGGCCCAAGCACCTGGGCCATCCTCCACTGCACTCCCTGGCCATAGCAGAGATCTGGCCTGGAAGAGGGGCAACCGGGACAGAATCTGGCACCCCAACTGGGACTAGAACCCGGTGTGCCGGCACCGCAGGCGGAGGATTAGCCTATTGAGCCGCGGCACAGGCCTCAATATTATTTTGTTTTGTTTCTTTTTTTTTTTTTTTTTTTTTTGATTTTGAGGTTTATGAAATGAAATCATATACCCTGTGTTATCTTCTGAGACTTGCTTTTTTTTACTCATAATTCTTTTTTTATCTTTTTAAAATATATTTATGTTTTTGAAAGGCAGAGTTAGAGGAGGGAGGGAGGGAGAGAGAGAGATACCAGTCTTCCATCCACTGGTTCACTCCCCAGATGGCTGCAACAGCCAAAGCTGGACCAGGCTGAAACCAGGAGCCTGGGACTCCATCTGGGTCTCCCACAAGGGTGACAGGGCCCCAACACCCGGGCCACCTTTTGATGCCTTTCCCAGGCTGTTAGCAGGGAACTGGAGCAGGAGTGGAGCAGCCAGGACTAGAACCAGCGCTCGTATGGGACGCTGGGGTGCATGCGTTGGCTTACCCCGTGGTTGCTGTGCCACCACACAGGTCCCAGATTTGATCTGTTTTTTTTTTCTGCTGCATAGTATTCCAGCATGGGCATGCATCATCACTGATTTATCCATTCTTCCTGCCCATGGACTCTGAGTTATTTATGGTTTTCTGCTAAAATGGACAGCGCGATCACGAATGGAGAAGCCACGTCCCACGGGTTGCCCAGCCACAGCTGCCTCACCTGCGTGGTTCCATCCAAGTGCCTGCGTGGGCTCCCTTGATCCAACTCTGAGCTATTGTCCATTGGCTCAATTATCTTAGCTCTGTGGTCAGTCTTGGTATCGGATAAAGGGTGCCTTCCTCTCACTCTGATTGTGCCAGAGTCTGTCCAGTTAGAGGGGGAATTTGATTCTGAATCTATAACCAATAATTGATATTTTTAAAGATTTTATTTATTATTTGAGAGGTGGAGTTGCAGACAGTGAGAGGCAGAAAGAGAGAGAGAGAGAGAGAGAGAGAGAGAGAGAGAGAGAGAGGTCTTCCATCTGCTGGTTCACTCCCCAGATGGCCACAACAGCCAGGGCTGCGCCGTTCCGAAGCCAGGAGCCAGGAGCTTCTTCTGGGTCTCCCATGTGGGTTCAGGGGCCCAAGGACTTGGGGCATCTTCCACTGCTTTCCCAGGCCATAGCAGAGAGCGAGATTGAAAGAGGAGCAGCCGGGACTTGAACTGGCACCCATATGGGATGCCGGCGCCACAGGCGGAGGATTAACATACTGCACCACAGCGCCGGCCCCCGATAACGGATATCTTTACAATACAGGTTGAGCATTCCTACCCCAGAAATCCAAACTCTGGAATGCTCCAAGATCTGGAGCCTTTTGAATGCCAACATGACACCACAAGTCTGCTGGCTCCGTGGTCACCAAGTTTGTACATAAGGTGATCAAGAACATTGTGTTTAAGGTGTCTGTGAAACACGAATGAGTTTCATGTTTACATCTGGGTCCCCTCCCCACGATATCTCATTGTGTATATACAAGTATTCCAAAGTCCCCAAGTACCCCAACATCTCTAACACTTTCGCTGCAGGCATTTCGTTAAAGGAGCCTCAGCTCAAACTGCGTTTCCCAAGATGTCCACATGGGGTCGCTCTCTGTGCATGTTTTTGCGATATTTCACCGTCTGTGTTTAGATATTTTAGATAACGGTGAGATACACCCATAGTGTTAAATGTACCATCCTAGCCACTTTTAAATGTACTATTCAGTAGTATTTTAACTTTGGTAATTCGTGGCTTCTTAAACTCTTTGGTTAGCAGGTAATACAGGAAAGGTATGAAGCATAAATGTACGGCTTAATAGATAATTATAAAGGACCTGGAGCCCCACCGCCCGGGGCCAGAGCAGGCGTGGTATCAGTGCCCTCGAAGCCACTGTGCCTTTTCCTCTGGAGACAAGCATGGCCCTGAAGCCTAGGGTAACCCCTTCCTTTTATTTCTTCTTATTCTTTCTTAAAATTTATTTGGGAGCCTGCACGCCCATCCACTGGTTCGCTCCACTTATGCCTGCAGTGGCCAGCGCTGGATCGGACACCGGCATCCCATCTGGTGTCTTAGTGCCAGGCCAAACACTCACCTCTGCTTTTCTTTAATTGTGTGTTTTGTTTTGTTTTTAATCTGAAAGAATTAGAGACAGACAGGGAGACAGCGATCTTCCTCCCGTGGATTCCCTCCTCCAGTGGCCAGGAGCCTGGAGCTGCTTCTGGGCCTCCCGCGTGGGGGCAGGGGCCCGAGGACGTGGTCCATTCTTGCTAGGAAAGCTCATCTGTGATGACTGTGGGTCTCCAGTGGCGCTGCTGGGTGGGCAGCTGTCCACACGGCGAAGGGGGAAGGGGGTGTCCCGTCCCTGAAGGTATCCAGCCGCCAAGTTGCCCCTCGTGTCACGGCGCCTGCGTTCGTTCGCCGGGCCGGGATCCGCCCCTCTCTCCTTGCCCAAGGTTATCATCTGCAAGAGCTATCCAGGCGGGCCCAAGGCTCTCTCTTGGAAGAACGGGGCTGGTAGTCCGCGTCCTCTTTACTTTTCCTCTCTCAGCCCTGGCACACAGGGCCGATTTCTGAGTAAAGTTCCTGCCTCCCACTAGGGCTGCGGAGAGAAGAAAACTCATTTGGACGTCATGTCCTTGCAGACGTGGCCAAGTGCCCGGTAGGAATGCCCGTGTGTTTCCTGTCTTTATCAGTTCCCTCAAAACCATCCATTCTACTCGGTTTTCTCTGCAGGGGCTCCCAGGGTCCCCAGATCGCCCTCTGCAGTCCCCTCCAAGCCTGCAGGGGGCGCTCGTTGGCTGGTCCAAATCCCAGGCCGTTGCTACAGACTGCACACGCGGAGTGGGCACCGGGAGAGGGTCCTCTTCTCCTCTTACGCAGGGCCTCCACAGCAGGTGGGCATATGTACTTCTGGCAAATAACAGCAATATATTTGCACACCCCAGATACAGGAAGATTGGCTGACTACCTTTTTTTTAGGATTTGTTTTATTTATTTGAAAGGCAAAGTGACCGAGAGAGGAAGAGATCTTCCATCCACTGGTTCCCTCCGCAAGTGGCTGCAATGGCAGGTGCTGGGCTGGGCTGAAGCCAGGAGCCTGGGACTCCAACCCGGGTCTCTCACATGGGTGGCAGGACCCAAGCGCTTGGCCATCTTCTGTCATTTTCCCAGTGGGTCAGCAGGGAGCTGGGTTGGAAGCAGAGCAGCCAGGACTAGAACTGGAACCCTGCTCTGAGATGCCGGTGTTGCGAGCTGTGGCTTAACCCGCTATGCCCCCGACCATATGTGCTTCTTTTTAATTAATTAATTAATTTGGAATTCAGAGTTACACAGAGAGAGAAGCAGAGACAGAGAGAGAGAGAGAGGTCTTCCATCTGCTGGTTCACTCCCCAATTGGCCACAACGGCCGGAGCTGTGCCGATCCGAAGCCAGGAGCCAGGAGCTTCTTCCAGGTCTTCCATGCGAGTGCGGGGAAAGACTTGGGCCATCTTCTACTGCTTTCCCAGGCCATAGCAGAGAGCTGGATCAGAAGTGGAGCAGCCGGGTCTCGAACTGGCATCCATATGGGATGCCAGCACTGCAGGCGACGGCTT
This sequence comes from Oryctolagus cuniculus, assembly GCF_964237555.1. Classification (NCBI taxonomy): domain Eukaryota; kingdom Metazoa; phylum Chordata; class Mammalia; order Lagomorpha; family Leporidae; genus Oryctolagus; species Oryctolagus cuniculus. Next base: position 18,368,167 of record NC_091449.1, on the reverse strand, counting down.
AACCCACTACACCACAGCGCTGGCACCGACTGTATGTGTTTCTAATGAACTGTGGCTTCTGGGTTTTCCCCTGAGTATGCCCACTTGGTTCTGGTAAGTTCTGACCTTTTACTAAATCCCGCCCACATGCTCTCTCTGCGGACGGTTTCTTCCCCAGCTGTGTCTAATTGAACCAAGTTCCTTCCCACAGGCTCCATTCTGGAGAGCCCCAAATCCTTCAGAACATTCCAGATCCTTGGGTTTCCCAGCCTCAATTCTTTGTGACAGCCTTAAGTTCCATTTCCACAGAGCAGATGCATCCGTTTGTGCCAAGTAACGGTACCAGGGCGAGCGGGACAGCCCCTCCGCCCTCCGCCGGCCTCTTGCGGCTTCCGCTTCTCGTGAACTTGTACTTTGTCTTTCTGGCATCTTGGACCCACAGGGCCACAGCCCTCACAGCAGACGCCCGGTCCAAGGCCGTCTCCTGCCCTTGAGCTTGGGGCTGCCTGGCTGATGTGCTCAGAGTTGGCCAGGTGTTAGCACCTTGCCAGGGGCAGGGAAACAGGGCGTGACTTTTTTGTTTGTTTTCATTTTATGAACCAAAGCACTAAAAGGTTGGCCTCCTAAGGGCTTCTTGCCTCTCCCTAGTTTCTTTTTCTGCACCGACTTTGCTGTTCCGCCTTCTCGATTTATGTATTTTATTCCTACTGATATTCTGGGAAAGGAAGGCCTGTCCTGTTTCTCAAACCCCACAGAGATGTGGGTGTTTGGTACGGGAGTTGGGTTGCTGCTTGGGACACTTGCATCCCGTGTTGGAGTTCCCGGTTCGATTCCCAGCTCCTCCACTACCAATCTAGCTTGTTGCTGCTATGCATTCTGGGAGGCAGGCTGGAGCCCCTGCCACCCACATGGGAGACCCAATGGAGTCTTCTTGGATTCTGGCTTCGGCCTGACCCAGCCCTGGCTGTTGCAGGCATTTGGGGAGCAAACCAGAGGATGGAAGTTTCTCTCTTTCTCTGCCTCTTGCTTCCTCTCTCTGTCACTGTGCCTTTCACAAATAAAAAAAAGAAAAAGAGGGCCGGCGCCGTGGCTCAATAGGCTAATCCTCCGCCTTGCGGCGCCGGCACACCGGGTTCTAGTCTCGGTCGGGGCGCCGGATTCTGTCCCGGTTGCCCCTCTTCCAGTCCAGCTCTCTGCTTTGGCCCGGGAGTGCAGTGGACGATGGCCCAAGTCCTTGGGCCCTGCACCCACTGGGAGACCAGGAGAAGCACCTGGCTCCTGCCTTCGGATCAGTGTGGTGCGCCGGCCGTGGCGGCCATTGGGGGGTGAACCAACGGTAAAGGAAGACCTTTCTCTCTGTCTCTCTCTCTCACTGTCCACTCTGCCTGTCAAAAAAAAAAAAAATTGAAAATTAAGAAGAAAGGTGTTGTCTACAGATGCCGACCTCAGGAGGCTGTGGTCCGGACCCCACGGGACTGTCTGCAGCGAACGCACCACTTCCTCAATGCAGGGCGTTCGTCTTTAGCAACAAATTCTCCTTCGCTCATCAAAGCAGCACTGGGAAACTAAGCCAAGAGAGGGAGACTGGCCGATGAGTCCCTGAGATCAGCTACATGAGAGGCGCCACTCAGTGGCCCAGGTTCGACAGAGGGGAATTTCCATCCACTGCTACGGTTTTCAGGCTGGCTCCTGTGCCCAGGACAGACACATCGCGGCAGCGCCTCTGGACAGTGGGAACTGAGCCGTAGGCACGTCACGAGCCTACAGTAGCCAGCGCAAGCCTACAGTGGAGGAGCCCACAGCGCTGGTCTGCACAGCAGGGGGGATGTGGTTACACACCTCCGGGGCCTGCGGAGACTCTAACGAGATAAGGACAAGGCTCAGCGCAGAGGCCAGCACTCACGGAGCGGCCAGGGCTCTCACGCCTATTAGTTTATGCTCCCCAGGGGCTGTTTCAGTCAGTGTCTATGGTCTGTGGTTTCAACAACCGCGTTATAGAAGACACTGGAAACCGGATGCGGGGGAAACAAAGCCAGACCGAGTGGGAGAATCCTGGAACGCTGGCTGCTTCCCTGCTCTGTTCGGCTCGGGGTTATTTTGCCGCAGCTCTTACTGGGAAAGTACTTCCAATGAGAAGATGATGCACACTTGTTTGCAAAGAGAACAAAGAAGGTAGGAATGGGAAAGGTCCCGCCTTGCTCCACGGCCAGGTTTTGTGAGAGGAGCCCTTAGCCGAGTGTGGCTCGTCCCTCTTCCCTTTTTATGTATTAGGGTTATATATATATTTTTAAAGATTTAGTTGAAAGTCAGAGTTACACAGAGAGAGGAGAGGCAGAGAGAGAGAGAGGTCTTCCATCTGCTGGTTCACCCCCAATTGGCCACAGTGGCCGGAGGGAGCTGTGCCGATCCAAAGCCAGGAGCCAGGAGCCAAGAGCCTCTTCCAGGTCTCCCACGTGGGTGCAGAGGCCCAAGGACTTGGGCCATCTTCTACTACTTTCCGAGACCACAGCAGAGAGCTGGATTGGAAGTGGAGCAGCTGGGTCTCAAACCGGCGCCCATATGGGATGCCAGTGCTTCAGGCCAGGGCGTTAACCTGCTGCGCCACAGCACCGGCCCCTAGGGTTATACTTTTTAAGACAAGTTTTAAAAGTCAAATGGAGGGCCGGCGCCGCGGCTCACTAGGCTAATCCTCCGCCTAGCAGCGCCGGCACACCGGGTTCTAGTCCCGGTTGGGGCGCCGGATTCTGTCCCGGTTGCCCCTCTTCCAGGCCAGCTCTCTGCTGTGGCCAGGGAGTGCAGTGGAGGATGGCCCAGGTGCTTGGGCCCTGCACCCCATGGGAGACCAGGAAAAGCACCTGGCTCCTGGCTCCTGCCATCGGATCAGCGCAGCGCGCCGGCCGCAGCGGCCATTGGAGGGTGAACCAACGGCAAAGGAAGACCTTTCTCTCTCTCTCTCTCTCACTGTCCACTCTGCCTGTCAAAAAAAAAAAAAAAGTCAAATGGAGCCTGTCTTAGCAGGAAGCAGCCGCTCACATCCCTTGCAGGCCTGCAGACAGGGCGGGAGGAGGGCGACAGGTGTCTAGGTACACCTGTGACCCTCAGAGGGCCCCCCCCCAGGGGACCAACATAGTTCACAGACGCACGTGGACCAGCCCCGCGTGGCCGAGAACTTCAAGATGGGGGTCCTTCAAGAGACAGGTGGATTGATGCCAGCATCATGGGAGGGGGTTAGTTCTCTCTGGAGTGGGACCCTGAGGGAAGGATGGGCTGGGCCCCCTTCTCTCTCTCTCTCTCTCTCTCTCTCCCTGGGCAGAGACACTGCCTGTCCCAGAAGTGCAGCCACAACTTAGGTCTCGCCGTGTGCTCTCCTCCCGTATTTCTAATGAACAAGATCTTGCTACTGACTCTGTGATGAACTGGACCAGACAGAAGCCGGGAGCCACACTTTCTGGGTGTCCTATGTGGGTGGCAGAGGCCCAAAGACCTGGTCTATCATGCACTGCCTTCCCAGACACATTAGAAGGGAGCTGGATCAGAAGCAGAGCAGCTAGGACTCGAACCAGAACTCTGATATGAGATGCTGGCATTATAAACAGCAGTTTAACCCGGTGAGCCCCAACACTGGCCCCAGCATTCTATATTTTAATCTGTGCACTTAAGATTCACACACTTTTCTGTATGTATGCTGTTATATCAATAAATAAAGGTAAATATAAATTCAGTGACAAGTTGCAACGGATCATTATCAGCGGGGAGCTGTGTGGAAGTGGGGCAGCCAGGACTCCTATGGGATGCGGCATCGCACATGGTGGCTTAACCTGCTGCACATGGTGTCCGCCCAGACGTTCAAGTTTTACGTCGCATGTTTTTATCACTGAAATAATTGCTGCACATTTTTTTTAACTTTTTTTTTTTTTGACAGGCAGAGTGGACAGTGAGAGAGAGAGACAGAGAGAAAGGTCTTCCTTTTGCCGTTGCTTCACCCTCCAATGGCCGGCGCGCTGCGGCCGGTGCACCGCGCTGATCCGATGGCAGGAGCCAGGTGCTTCTCCTGGTCTCCCATGGGGTGCAGGGCCCAAGTACTTGGGCCATCCTCCACTGCACTCCCTGGCCACAGCAGAGAGCTGGCCTGGAAGAGGGGCAACTGGGACAGAATCCGGCGCCCCGACCGGGACTAGAACCTGGTGTGCTGGCGCCGCAGGCGGAGGACTAGCCTAGTGAGCCACAGCGCCAGCCACATTTTGTTTTAGGAGCAGCGTCAGAAGAGCACGGTCCAGTTCTGGCGTGTTTGGGGCTCTCTGAGAGACCAAATGCAAGCAGGAAGGGGGGCTACCAGCACACAGCGGAAGTCCAAGGAGACCAAGAAAAGCCGAGAGCTTACCTGTGCTGATCTGAAGCAAAGCCATGGCCGACATGCCAGAAGCCGCACTCCGGGACCAGAGGATGGACATGTGCAGCCCGGCGGCTGGACCCTTCCCGGAACCAGCTGGGAGAAGGCCAGGCTGAGCCGGCACAGGGACAGCGGGGTCCCTGCTGCCACTCCTGGCCCGCGGGGGCAAAGCGCGCACTTTCTGTTTCTCTGGCCCAAGCCAGGAACCCGGAACACAACCCCGTGTCCCACAGGAGTGGAAGGGGCCCAAGCACTTCTGCCTCCCAGGGTGGACGTTAGCAGGAAACTGGATCAGAAGCTGAACCATGGAATACTGAAGACAATGAAGCGATCTCTCTCTCTTTTTTTTTTTTTTAATTTTAAAGATTTATTTTTTATTTATTTGAAAGACAGAGTTACAGAGAAAGGTAGAGAGAGGGAGAGAGAAGTCTTCCTTCCGCTGGTTCACTCCCCAAATGACTGCAATGGCTGGAGCTGAGCCGACCTGAAGCCAGGAGCCAGGAGCTTCTTCTGGGTCTCCCATGTGGGTGCACGGACCCAAGGACTTGGATTGTTCTCTGCTGCTTACCCAGGTGCATCAGCAGGGAGCTGGATCAGAAGTGGAGCAGCCAGGACTCAAGCCAGCGACCTTATGGGATGCCGGCACTGCAGTCCGGGGCTTTAACCCACTGCGCCACAGCGCCGGCCCCGACAGTGAGATAAGCTTAACAAAACGGCTGGGGCGAGTGCTTTGCTCCTGCATCCCACATCAGAACATCTGGCCTGAGTTCCCACTCCAGTTCCCATCCAGTTTCCTGCTCACGCGCACCCTGGGAGGCAGTGGTGATGGTGCAAGTGTTTGGGTCCCTGCCCGCCTTGTGGGAGACAGGTGGAGTTCTGGGCTCCTGGTTTAGACCTGGTCCAGCGCTGGATGTTGTGGGCATTTGGGGAGTGACCCAGCCGATGGACCTCTCTCAGATTCTCTCTCTCTCAAAAAAAAAAAAAAAAAGCCTCCCAAGCGCTGCCTCTCAGGAAGCCCCTGGAAGATAGTTCTTCGCCCACAGGGGTAAAAGGGGAGGGAGGGAGTGGACCCCACACGCAGGCTGCTGAAGGAGCTCCTGCATTAGGAGCTGCCCTGCTGGCTTCAGAGAGCCAGCCCGACGGGAGCAGCCGGGCAGGGGTCTGGAGACGGAATCCTTCCACATGACTCGCTGGAGATGGCATCGTCCCACATGACTCACAGGCGGGGCGGGGGAGGGTGCAGACAAACAGAAACGGTGCTTGAGAAACCAGTATTAAGATTTATTTGTTTGTTTGAAAGACAGAGTTACAGAGAGGCAGAGGCAGAGAGAGAGAGAGAGAGAGAGAGAGAGAGAGAGAGAGAGGGAGAGAGAGAGAGAGAGAAAGTCTTCCATCCGCTGGTTCACTCCCCAGATGGCTGCAATGGCCGGAGCTGTGCTGATCCGAAGCCAGGAGCCAGGAGCTTCTTCCGGGTCTCCCACGTGGGTGCAGGGGCCCAAGCACTTGGGCCATCTTCCAGTGCCTTCTCAGGCCACAGCAGAGAGCTGGATTAGAAGTGGAGCAGCCGGGACACGAACCGGCACCCATATGGGACGCCGGCACTGCAGGCGGCAGCTTTAACCCGCCACACCACAGCACCGGCCCTAAGCTGCTTTACATATAATATCCTATTTGGAACTGGCGCCCATCTGGGATGCTGGCACTGCAGGCATCGGCTTTACCCGCTACACCACAGTGCCGGCCCCCTTCCTGCGTATTTTAAATTGTCTCTAGATCACTTTCAGTTAATGTCAATGGGGTCTAAACGGTTGTCACACTGGATTGTTTAGGGAATGATGACAAGGAACAAAGTCTGCACATGTTCAGTACTCACACAATTTTTTTTTTTTTGCAAATATTTTCCATCTTCAGTTTGTTGAATCTGCTTGGGAGCAACCCGAGGAGGGTTGTACCCTAGAGAGGAGCAGGAAGGGGGCTGGGGTGCAGGCAGGCTGGCCGTTGTTTGACAGGACCACAGCAGCTCTCTCCCGGTGCTCACGGTGCCTCTTTCTGTGCAGCTCTCGGGTCAGAGGAGGGAGCCACGGCCCATCACAGCACCCGCACGCCCGCCTGTTCTTCCGCTCTCAGATCTAACTTTGCAAACCCCTTTTCTTCACGTGTCATCCTTCCATTCACTCCGCAGATGTTTGCGTGAAGTGCCAGAGCTGCCGCGCCTTCCAGCAACTCACGAGGCCCGAGATGGGCACTGCTGCTGCTGGCCCGGGCGGAGCGCTTACTTCTAGCGAATCTGCTTTCACAAATGAGAAATCAAGTAAGGCAACCGACCTCTGCTGGGAAGGCACCGGGCTCCCAGACCTGCAATGCAAAACCTCAGCGTGGGTTGGAGACCACAGCCGGCGGCAGACAGACGAGACCGCAGAAACAGACCCCAACCCGGGGAAGAGCTGTCCCCGCTGCCTATTGCCACCGTGCAGGGAAGTGGCTTCTTGTTCCGACGCTGCAAGTCCCCCCGACATCTCAGCCCCTCTGCTTTCCATCCAATTTCTTTATTGGTTTTCAAATGTTTATATTTTATTTATTCGAAAGGCAGAGGGTCAGCGAGGAAAAGAGAAAGAGATCTTCCCTCCTCTGGTTCACTCCCCCAAACGGCCACAACGGTTGGGTCAGGCAGAAGCCGGGAGCCAGGAACTCCATCTGGGTCTCCCACGTGGGTGGCAGAGGGCCAAGCACTTGGGCCATCTTCCGTCGCCTTCCCCGGTGGGTGCGCTGGGAGCTGGTCAGAGGCAGAGCTGCTGGGGCTTGAACTGGAGCTCCAGTATGGGATGACGGCTTAACTGCTGCCCTGCCTCCCCCAAAGCCTGGAGTCCCCAGAGCTCTCCTGCGTTCCAGCAGGTCTGCCTCTCCTTTGTCTACGTTTTACAAGCCCAGCGCCGAAGGCCGACTCTCCGTCGATGGCGGCGAGGGAGCTGCTCTGCGGCCGGCGCCCAGCGGTGCTGGGGCACGGAAGGCTGGACACGGCCTTGGCCGCTCTGCGCCCGGACTGTGGCCCTTGCGCCCTCTGCTGGTCGGAACCCTCCTAGCAGTGCGTAGCGGAGCACAAGAGCTGACCTCAGAAGCCCTCTCTACCAAGACCCCGAGGACTTCAAAAAGTTCGAGGAAAACACGGCATTAAGAAATGAGTTTTTGTAGCGGCAAAAAAAAAAAAAAAAAAAAAAAAAAATTTGAAATCCATGCCTGTTTTTTTCATGACATGCATTTCACATGAACTTTTGTCATGGATGTCTTTGGATTCCATTTGCCATGAGCTTCCCGAAGTACCCTGGGGTGATAACCAGAGGTTTGCAGTCTTCTCCCTGGAGCCCAGCTGGTGGGCACCTTGTACAGACCTGAGCAGAGCCCAGGCCCGCCTGCCTGGCCCCTCACCCACAGCCTGAGCTCACAAGGGACCGGTGTTTAAAGCTACTCCTACGGAGGGCACCTGCTATGCCACGATTCCTGGTAGGGAGCTGGATGGGACGCAGATCAGCTGGGGCTTGAACCAGCACCCATAGAGGATGCCCGGCGTCACGGGTGGCGGCTTAATCCGCTGCACCACAACGCAGGCCCCAAAAGGAGGACATTCATTCTCTCTCTCTCTCTCTCCCCCTCTCCCTCTCCCTCTCTCTCTCTCTCTCTCCCTCTCTCTCTCTCTCTCTCCCTCTCTCTCTCTCCAGGCTCATCCCGGAACTCAGGCCACACACTGTGAGCAAACACAAGCAGCCACACAGAAGGGCTCCCCGCGGCTTTTCCAGATTCAGACAGGACCCGGCTGGGCACCCACCCTGCCACCTCCCGAGACAGGTCCCAGCGGGATCCAGAAAAGCTGCACCGCGCTCTCCGCCCCCGAGTGTCACAGATCCCTGCCACACACACCCCCACCCCCACCCCCACCCGCCAGGCTGAGCCCCGGTTTTGTAAAAACCTGTGACTTCCTCAGGATGCACCTGCTTTTCCCGGGGCAGGAAGAGCCGTTTCCCTCCAGGCCGGGAACTTTCTCTCGTTTGCGCTGCTTCTGCCAGCTCCGGCCCCATCCCCTGTCGGGGGGCCAGTCACGCTCCTTGACGTTGGAAATCTGCAGAGGTCTGGCCCAGCTTTGCCGGGAGGAGCCCAGGTGTCTCACCCTGCCTGGTCTCCCTGCCCCTGCTCCCGCTGCTTCCACATTTTGTGACAATCCAGGTCTCCCCCACAACGGCTGTCTTCAATTCGCCTCTGTTCTTTTTGTCTCCACCCAGGACATTTTCACTGCAAACCGTGTCAACTTAATCCAAACATCACGCAAGGAAGACTGGGCTGCTGAGTCCCAGACAGAGGAAACTTCCAGAACATTGGCTCGATACATTTGTGTGCAGCGGAAGTTGGCCCACGTGCTTGGGCCCCTGCACCTGTGTGGGAGATCTGGACGAAGTCCCACGCTCCTGGCTTCAGCCTGGCTCAGCCTCAGCTTCTGTGGCCATTTGAGGAGTGAACCAGGGGATGGAAGACCTCTCTCTCTCTCTCTCTCCCTCTGTTTGTGTAACTTTTCCTTTCAAATGAAGACATAAATCTTTAAAAATAAATCTACCTCTGCCTTCAATGGGCTTTTTAAGTTAGAGTTTTCTAAATAGGATATTATATGTAAAGCAGCTTGGGGCCAGTACTGTGGCCTAGCAGGTAAAGCCACCTCCTGCGGTGCTGGCATCCCATATGGGTGCTGGCTCAAGTCCCAGCTGCTCCACTTCCGATACAACTCTCTGCTATGGCCTGTGAAAGCAGTAGAAGATGGCCCACGCCTCAGGCCCCTGCACCTGTGTGGGAGACCTGGAAGAAGCTCCTGGCTCCTGGCTTTGGACCGGCCCAGCTCTGGGTGTTGTGGCCAATTGGGGAGTGAACCAGTGGGTGGAAGATCTCTCTCTCTCTCTCTCTCTCTCTCTCTCTCTCTCTCTGCCTCTCCTTCTCTCTCTGTGTAACTCTGACTTTCAAATAAATAAATCTTAAAAAAAGCAGATTTTATTATTATGTTTAATACAAATAATCAGTCAACAAACTACACATCACATGCCTTTAGACTATGACTTTGTTTATTGCTTTTCCACTTGCTACTTTGGATGTTCTTGTCACTTTTATTATACACACACATACACACACATATGTATATATACATATATGTGTGTGTATATATACATATGTGTATATATATATATCCCCACCCCCCTTTTTTTGAGCTTTGTGCCCATTGCCTGTCAGAATTCTACAGAAGTACAATTCCCAAAAAGACAACGCCAGTCTGACTCTTTGGGATAGTGACTCCTGCCTAGGGAGCAGAGATGGCTAAGTTTAACAGTGGCAAAGTTAGCCCCAGGACTGCGTGTTCTAAAACCTCTTCGCTCCTCAAATGTGGCTGAAAGGTGTTTGACACTGAGGTCTGATGGGGAACGATTCCCCTCCCGGCGTGGGCGTGGGGTGGGATCCAAGCTGGCAACGAGGGACAGGTGGAACCTGGCTTAGGGTGATTGATTAGCCCTGTGCACAAAGAGCTCGCTCACCAGGAGGGAATAAAAGTCAAGACAGAGCGCGAGAGAGGAGACACTCCCATTGCTGATACTCCCCAGATGCCTGCACTGGCCAGCTAGGACCGGACCGGCGAAGTTGGGGACCAGGAACCCGATCTGGGCCTCCCCCATGGGTGCCGGATCCCATCCACTCAAGCCCAGGGTGCACGTTAGAAAGTGGAGCTGGGACTGAAACCTAGGCCCTCTGATGGAAGATGGAGGCACCCCGAGCTGCGTCTCGCCTCGGCGCCGCGCGCCTGGCCCAGTAGCCCTTGCCTCGTCCCCAGGTACCCGTCTGTTTTCCTCTTACCACTGTCCAGCCGCCTGCTGTCTCGCAGCTGCGTCTCCAGTAGGACACGACTTCCTCTGGGTCTCGGTTATCTTTAACGAGCCTGCTGCGTCTGCCCAGAAGTTGAAGCAGCGTCTTGTTTGTTTGGGGGATATCTGGACATCGACCTTTTAATCTGAGAGTCTCATAGGAACTGGTAATGAAGAACCTTAAAATCAAACCAAGATGGAGTGACTTAAGCTAACGCTATTAAAAATAAGAAGTCACCTTTGCCCCAAATAAAATTAAAGTTTAAAAATTATAGCCCTAAACTTTTTCCCCAAAGCTAAAATTAGGTGCAGCTATAAAAATAAGGGACCCTATGCTTAGCTAGCTGAGACACTTGCGCCTGGCTGTGCTAAGACCTAACCTATTTTGTATGCCTCCTAATACTCAGATAACGGTGTGGGAAGCGGGACCTGCTCTCCCTCCAGGGGAACGAAGGGAGCGAGACGTCGTCCCCACTCAGGGTGAATAAGATGGCGCTGGCAGGGAAAGGAACTGCTGAAGAAGTAAACAACAAAATGGCGATGAGGGGCATGCCTCCCATGTGATCCCATAGCTGACTGGATAGAGGACGCATGCCCTTCACATGATCAGCTCACTGATTGGATGGAGGACGCATGCCTTTCACATGATCAGCTCACTGATTGGATAGAGGACACATGCCTTTCACATGATCAGCTCACGGATTGGTCGCTGCGGGTATATAAACCGTGTGGCTCTGTGCTGGGTGCGCTCTCCGGACTCCCGAGTTCAGGAGGCCCGTCAGCGCAGACGCCGAATAAATCCTCTTGCTTTTGCATCAGCTGGTCTGGACTCTGAGTCTTTGGGGTGTGCCTCTCAGATGTGTTAGCATCCTCACTCCGAGGGTCTAACAGTAATAGTAAACTTTCTCTAGCACTTTAGAATTTACGAGCTGTTCTCTGGCATATACATTCCAATGAATGCTCCCAGCAGCCCCGGGGGAAGCTGCAACCATCTGTGTCTGGAGTAGGAGGAGCCGAAAGCTTAGAGGGCGAAGTGAATGATGAGTCTGAAAGCAGAACCCAAATCTTCAGATTTTTTTTTTTTTTTTTGCAGTCAAACTCCCGAAGTTAGGAGTCAAACTCCTAATTCTTACCGTAAAGCACTTGTCTTGGAACACCACAGTGGCTCCATGTCCCTGACTGAGCTGCAGCTGGGAGACGGTTCTTGGTACCACGAGTGGTTTCAGGGAAGCAGACCCTCACAGCCAGAGGTCTAGAACTGGCTCTCTGCTCTGCCCAGCTTTCGTGGCATGGATGGCCCTGTGTCCAGTGGTAAACAAAAGGAGCGGCACAAGAAAAGCTCCTACCATAAAACAGACACCTTGGGTACTTGTTACTAGGTTGTCTTATTTTCTCATTAAAGCTCACAGCAAGGCTGTGTGTCATGAGGCGTTTGGAGTCCAAGACAAGCGAGTAGGCAGCTAAACCAGAAGTGGAACTTGAGCCTGACTCCGGAGACACAGGTCTTCATCTCCTGGGTGCGTTAACGTAGGGGACATGCAAACGTGTTGAAAACTAGACAAGACACGAACACACGTGGACTTTAGTCTGGGTTCTATAAAATATAGAGGTAGACCGAAAAAGAGAAAGAAAATGCAGAGAGAGCAGTAAGAGAGAGAAACAGAGAGAAAGGAAGGTATTCCTTTTCCGTTGGTTCACCCCACAGTGGCCACCGCGCTGCGGCTGGCACACCATGCCGATCTGAAGCCCGGGCCACAGCAGAGAGCTGGACTGGAAGAGGGGCAACCGGGACAGAATCCAGCGACCCGACCGGGACTAGAACCCGGTGTGCCGGAGCCGCAGATGGAGGATTAGCCTAGTGAGCCGCGGCGCCGGCCCCAAAAGAAATGTTCAACATGGCCAAAGTGGTGCTGGTTCCAGCTCTCTGGTGTGGGGTCAGGAGCCCAGTTACTTTAGCCATTACAAGCACCTTCTGGGATCTGTGTTGGTAGGAAGCCAGCGTCGGGATCCAGAGCCAGGGACTGGAATCGGGTACTCCGATGTGGGACGTGGGTGTGCTGACCCTAGGCTAGACATCCACATGGGAACTGTGTTTTGATACTTGAAAGGGAACTTCTACATTTAATGGAAATAGTAATTAAATATTTGCGATGGAGATCATAATACTTTGAAAAGAATGAATCATGAAGAAAACCCTTATCTTTCCTAGCATAATATATTATGAAGTGATAATGATTGAAAAAGTGAAATTGAGTTGCATGTGAATATGAAATTCAAAGAAACAAAGCCATGGGAATGAAAGAATTATGAAAAAATGACATTTATATTAATGGGTGAATAATAAAATAATAGAAATTTAACATGGTAAAAATGGTGTCCCATTTTTAAAGATTGGATTTAAGAAATATTGTAAAATTATTTATTTTTATTATTATTATTTTTTATTTTTTTGACAGGCAGAGTGGACAGTGAGAGAGAGAGAGACAGAGAGAAAGGTCTTCCTTTTGCTGTTGGTTCACCCTCCAATGGCCACCATGGAGCCAGGAGCCAGGTACTTCTCCTGGTCTCCCATGGGGTGCAGGGCCCAAGGACTTGGGCCATCCTCCACTGCACTCCCTGGCCACAGCAGAGAGCTGGCCTGGAAGAGGGGCAACAGGGACAGAATCCGGCGCCCCAACCGGGACTAGAACCTGGTGTGTCGTCGCCGCAAGGTGGAGGATTAGCCTAGTGAGCCGCGGCGCCGGCCTTGTAAAATTCTGAGCCATGCTAAGAATCAAAAGTTTCAAATAAACAAATAAATCTTAAAAAAATTAAAAAGAGGCAGGTGCTGTAGGTGTGTAAAGCCACCTCTTGCAGTGCTGGCATCCCATATGGGCACCCGTTTGGGTCCCAGCTGCTCCACTTCCAATCCAGCTCTCTGCTAAGGCCTGGGAAAGCAGCAGACAATGGCCCAAGCCATTGGGTCCCTGCACCCGTGTGGGAGACCCGGAAGAAGCTCCTGGCTCCTGGCTTCAGATCAGTGCAGCTCCTGCTGTTGTGGTCATTTGGAGAGTGAACCAGTAGATGGAAGACCACTCTTTTTCTCTCTCCAACTCTGCCTCTCTCTAACTCTGTCTTTCAAATAAATAAATAAACCTTAAAAAATTTTAAAAATCAAAAGTAAATAAGACTTTTCATATTAGAAGAATAAATTGGACAACATCAATTCATGTCTTTTCTGGTGGGAAAGAGGGGTCACTTTTGTAAAAAAAGATCTGAGAATTTATCTAATTATAGAGATCCAAGAAGAAAGAAAAGCCAAAGAAGAGAACATTTTTCAGAAGATATTTTCTATGGTGAACAAGGATCTAAGTTTCAGACTGTAAAATCTGCTGAATATAATCATGATAACTGAACTGTCAACCACTCAACTCTGATGGTAAAATTGTAGATTGGCCATGTCTAAAGGGCAGTGCTTAGGAGATTTCGGGGCCGGTGTTGCGGCACAGCGGGTTAAAGCCCTGGCCTGAGGCGCTGGCATCCCATATGTGTGCCGGTTCTAGTCCCGGCTTCTCCTCTTCGGATCCAGCTCTCTGCTGTGGTCTGGGAAACCAGTAGAAGATGGGCCAGGTCCTTGGGCCCCTGCACCCATGTGGCCCCTGCACCCACGTGGGAGACCCAGAGGAAGCTCCTGGCTCTTGGCTTCGGTTCGGCGCAGCTCTGGCCGTTGCGACCCTCTGGGGAGTGAACCAGTGGACGGAAGACCTCTCTCTCTCCACCTTTCTCTGTAACTCTGTCTTTCAAATAAATAAAACAAATCTTTAAAAGAGAGAGAGAGAGATTTCAGGGTAAGAGAAGGGAGAGTGTCAGTTACAAAAGCACGTTGGTACAACGAACGTCAAACCTTTCATCCCCAACAATGAGGGGGGAAAAACAATCAACAGTTTCAACATTTGGTGGGAAATTACAATTAATTAAGAAATTAATGCTTAGTAGTATTATGAATATTTTTCCCCGTATATCCAAGGTCTCACAAAATAAACCACCCATAAATGAAATTCAAATAATGATATGAATCTACAAATTAACAGAAAAGAATATAACCCAAACTTGAACTTGAATGCATCCTTGAGCTTCAGCAATGCAGAATGCAGAACAGCCTTGGCAACGTCCCCTTCTGAGGAGCAGTGGACTGCAAAGAAAAACATTTCCTGTGCAGATGATCGCACCTGCTCACCCCACCCCGAAAGCAGTTCTTTCTGGCCTTATTTATTCCTCTCGGGAAGAGAAATGCCTTCCACCCCACCCCCAGCCTTTTCAGATGCTTCTAGATCTTATGACTTGAATGTCCTGTCTACTGCAATTGTCTTTTTTTTTTTTTTTTTTAAGATTTATTTAGGGGCCGGCACCGTGGCGCAGTGGGTTAATCCTCTGCCTATGGCACCGGCACCCCATATGGGCACCAGTTCTAGTTTTGGCTGCTCCTCTTCCAATCCAGCTCTCTGCTGTGGCCTGGGAAAGCAGTAGAAGATGGCCCAAGTGTTTGGGCCCCTGCAACCACGTGGAGACCTGGAAGAAGCTCCTAGATCCTGGCTTTCGACCAGCCCAGTGCTGGCCATAACAGCCATTTGGGGAGTGAACCAACAGAAGGAAGACCTTTCTCTCTGTCTCTCCCTCTCACTGTCTGTAACTCTACCTCTCAAATAAATAAATAAAATCTTTTAAAAATTATTTATTTATTTATTTGAGAGGCAGAGTTACAGAGAAACAGAGGCAGAAAGAGAGAAGTCTTCCATCCACTGGTTCACTACCCAAATCGCCACAATGGCCAGAGCTGGGCTGGTTGAAAGCCAGGATCCAGGAGCTCCTTCCAGGTCTCCACGTGGGTGCAGGGGCCCAAGGACTTGGGTCATTTTCTACCGTTTTCTCAGGCCACAGCAGAGAGCTAGATCGAAAGAGGAGCAGCCAGGACTTGAACTGGCACCCGTATGGGATGCCAGCACTGCAGGCAGCGGCTTTACCTGCTATGCCACAGCGCCAGCCCCTGCAATTGTCTTTTTAAATAAAATCTCACATTAATTTTTTTTAATTTATTTTCATTTTATTTTGAAAGACAGAGAGACCGGGATAGACAGAAAGCGAAATCTTCCATGTGTTGGCTGGCTTACCCCCCAGATGCCTGCAACAGCAAGGGCTGGGCCAAGCCAGGAGCCTGAAACTGACCTGGGTCGTTCAAGGGGGTGGAACAGACCCAGCTGCTTACCAGCCCTGCTGTCTCACAGAGTTCATTAGCGGGAAGTTGGAATTGGCTGGAATCAGAAGTGGAGCTGGGTGTCTTGATTGCTATGCAAAATGCCCACCTGTAAACCACTGTTTAAGTTGTTTCCAGAGGTTTCACCACCAAGCTGGCCTGAGCTGGTTTCGGCTAGATAGTGACTGACCAGCTGTGCCATGGATGTGCAAAAATAATCCGATCTATGGATGGCAACTGGGACTGAGCTGTGTCCCCTCACCTTGAAACCAAAAATTGAGGCATGAGCCAGAATGGAACAGACAGCTTTAACAGTGACGGCTCTGAAGGTGACAGCATCTGTTTAGTTAGTTTAAGATTTACGTAATTATTTGAAAGGCGGAGTTACAGAAATAGGAAGAGAGAGAGAGACAGAGAAACAGAGAGAGAGAGAGAGGTCTTCATCTACTGGTTCAATCCTCAAATGGCCGTGAAGGCTGGGGCTGGGCCAGTCCAAAGCCAGGAGCCAGGAGCTTCTTCCTGGTCTCCCACCTGGGTGCAGGGGCCCAAGGACTTGGGCCATCTTCCACAGCATCATCCCCAAAGAATGTCCACTTTTTTTTTTAAAAAAAAAGATTTATTTTATTTGAAAGGGAGAAAGAGATCTTCTATCCACTGGTTCACTCCCTAAATGCCCACAACAGCTGGGTCTGGGCCAGGCTGAAGCTGTTAGACCCTCGGAGTGAGGATGCTAACACGTCGAAAGGCACACCCCAAAGACTCAGAGTCCAGACCAGCTGATGCAAAAGCAAGAGGATTTATTTGGCGTCTGCGCAGATGGGCCTCCTGAACTCGGGAGTCCAGAGAGCGCCCCCAGCACAAGCCACACGGTTTATATACCCGCAGCGACCAATCAAAAGCACTATAGTGTCCATATACACAGCAGTCCAATCCGCGAGCTGATCACGTGAAGGGCATGCGTCTTCTATCCAATCAGCTATGAGATCACATGGGAGGCATGCACCTCGTCGCCATTTTGTCGTTTACTTCTTTAGTAGTTCCTTTCCCTGCCAGCGCCATCTTATTCACCCTGAGGGGGACGATGTCTCGCTCCCTTTGTTCCCCTTGTGGGAGAGCGGCGTCCCACTTCCCACACCGTTATTTGAGTATTAGGAGGTATACAAACTGGGTTAGGTCTTAGCACAGCCAGGCACAAGTGTCGCAGCTAGCTAAGCTTAGGGTCCCTTATTTTATAGCTGCACCTAATTTTAGCTTTGGGGGAAAAAGTTTAGGGCTGTAATTTTAAACTTTAATTTTTATTTGGGGCAAAGGTGACCTCTTGTTTTTAATGGTATTGGCTTAGGTCACTCCATCTTGGTTTGATTTTTAAGGTTCTTCAAAGCTAGGATCTTGGGACTCCAGCCAGGTCTCCCACATGATCTGCTGCATCCAGGTGCATCAGTAGGGAGCTAAATCAGAAGCGGAGTAGCCAGGACTTGAACCAGGCATTATGACATGGCATGTGGGCATCCCAGGGAGTGGGATGATGTCTGGTCTCATGTGTCTGGCTTGGAAGGAATTAAAAACAATAACTACAGGAGCACCAATGACTTCCCCTGAAGGACCTGTGCCTGCTTCTCCAACTCCGGGATTCACCTCCCAAACGCTGGCCGGGCAGGGGCAGGGTGCAGAACGGTGGCCGGGCAGGTGCAGGGGCCGCGGTGGGAAGCGGGCGGAGAGAGGAAGTGCTGATCAAAGGCTCCAGAATTTCAGTTAGGCAGGTGAAGGACTTGAAGAACTCTGTTTTCCATAGATAACAACAGCACACTGTGTTCTTGGAGCATGTCAAGAAAGTAGATTGTAGGTGTTCTGACCACAAAGACCGTAACTATGTGAGATAAGACATATATGAACTAGATCGCTTTAGCCATTCCACAACCCGCACGTATTGCAAAACCATGTTGTACATGATCCCTTCACGTGATGTTGTCAATTAGAAATTAAAAATAAATTGCATTGATTTTTGAAGAAGATGAAATAAAATAAAACAAAAGAGCCCAATGGTGCAAGGGTGCGCGTCCCTGTGAAAGTCGTGATCGTCACCTGAGACAGTCACTGCATTTTCTGTCTCGACAAAGGTGGGAGTCTGGTGATTCATAATGGCCAGCTTCCGGCTCAGGACCACCCAGAGAACACCAAGTGTGCCCCTCTCACCGTGACGCCTTGCCCATGGTCATCTCTGCCCGTGCTCCACCCTCGTGGCCTCAGGCCGACTCCACAGCTTCTGCTGTGGCACTTGCCCACGGCGGCCTACGCTGCAGGTGTCATCAGACGCACACGTTGCCTAGAAGTTCTGGTATAGAGCTCGGCTACAACAAGATTTTCATGGGTCTGGACACTTCTGCTGTAGGCAAAGGCCCCGCTTAAAGGTCTCAGTAGGGACATGAGCTGGAGATCCTGTCTCACCACCCAGCACTGAACCCCATCCTTGTGTTCTTGGGCTTTCCCAGTTTGTGATCTGACCAGGCCAGCACTGCCGCGTGGACCACTCCTTACCATTACCCAAGGTTTCGTATGTTTCCAACAATCCCGTGAACTCATCCCTGGGTCAGGTGGGCACATGCGATGGGGCCGTTTGCTGTTATCAGAGTTTACGTGAACTTGGCCGGCATTTCTCTGCTTTCAGGTCGTCACTGTGGATCAGAGGGTGAGGAGTTACCTTCTCAGCCAAGTGTCTCTGTAGAAGGAGTGTCACAGGACAGGAATCCCAAGGCAGCTGTGTCCACCCAGGAAACCTACCCCTGTGTGTGTGAAAGACATTTCACACTTGGCTGCACATCAGGCCTCATATCCCGGGCACAAACCGTGTGTGTGTTGAAGCATCTGGGAGCGGATCTGAGTTCAGTGTAAAACTGCCACAGCAGCAGGTGCAGCAGCAGGTGAGCAAGCCCTTGGAAGGGAGGAGACGAGGCCTGGCCGGTGGGAACCTACAGAGGGAACACATCAGAGAAGCTTTGCACGCGTAGGGAGGGTGGGGAGGGTGGGAAGGCCTTGGGGGCCACGGGAGACTTCCACGCCTGGTGTGGACAAGAGCATTGAAGCCGGGGGAGATTTGCACACTGCACAGGGCATAACGAGCGCCGTGATTCTGGGCGCAGATTCACACCTGCTGGGCATCAGAGAATCAGACGAAAGATCTTACATGTGCAGAGAGTTTTAGCCATGCCACTCATCTCATTCAACACCAGAGTGTTCATAACAGAGTAAAACCCGACGGATGCTGTGAGTGTGAGTCTCCTGGGAAACCTTTTGCCGGCAACCCCAGCTTGATTAAACACCGGAGAGTTCACGCTGGAGAAGGGCCTTCCCAGGGCAATGATTGTGGGAAACTCTCCCCGAACAGCCCTTTTGGGGGCAGTGAATGTGGGAAGGCCTTCAGCCATTGCTCCGACTTCTGCTGCTTTTCCCAGGTGCAGTGACTTTACCTGCTACAACACAATGCTGGCCCCTCTTTAATGGTTTTTATTTCTGTAAAATCAATAATAGTCCCTGCTCTTGTTTCTAATTGTTTCAGTAATTTGGTTTTCTCTCTTTGGTAAAAATAGCTAAAGTTTGGTTATAATTGTTCATCTTTTTGAACCACTGACTTTGGTTTTGCTGACTCTATGTTGTTTTTCTGTTCTCTAGGTATCTCTAATGTCTTTATTCCTCCCTTCCTCCTACTAGCTTTGGCTTGGTTTTTTTTTTTAATTTTATTTGAAAAAGAGATAGAGATCTTCAATCTACTTGTTCACTCCCCAAATGACTGCAACAGCCAGGCCTGGGGCAGGCTAACACCAGCATTTGGGAGCTCAATCCATGTCTCTCTCGTGAATATCAGGGACTCAACTAGTTGAACCATCCCTGGCTGCCTCCCAGGGTGTGCATTAGCAGGAAGCCGGATCAGAAGTGGAACTGAGACGCAGATCAGGTACTCCAGTATGGGATGCAGGCAGCCCAAATGGTATCTCAGCTGCCAAGCTAAATGCCTGCCCTAGTTTTGGGTTTCAGTTTGTTTTTCTTTTACTAGTTCTTTAAGTTGTAAAGTTAGATACAACTTTTTAAAAAATTATTTGAAAAATAGAGAAAGAGAGCAAGAGTGCCCGTCTGCTGATTTATTCCCCAAATACCCGCAACAAGCAGAGCTGAGTCAGGTCAGAGCTGGGAGCTGGGAGTTCCTTCCAGGCCTCCCACATGGAGGGCAGGTCCCCAAGTACGTGAGCCATCACCAGCTGCCTCCTGGGCTATGCATTAGCAGACTGTTGAATGAGGAGAGGGGCTGGAACCCGACCCAGGTGCACAAAAACGGGATGTGGGCGCCCCAAGCATGATCCTAACTACCATGTCAAACAGCCCCAGAGTGAGATTTCTGATCTGAGGTCTTTCTTCTTGCTTAATACAAGCTTGATATCTGTAAAATTGCCTTTTAGGACTGCTTTGACCACATCCCGTACATTTTGGTAGGTTGTATTTTCATTTTACCTCTATTTTATGGCTTCTTTTGTGATGTTTTTCTTTGATATACTGATTATGTTATTTAATTTTTACAAAGTTATGAGTTTTCCAGTTTTCCCTTTGCGCTTTTTTTCTTTTTCTTTCTTTCTTTTCCTTTTCTTTTTTCTTTCTTTCTCTCTTTCTCTTTCTCTCTTTCTTTCTCTCTTTCTTTCTTTCTTTCTTTCTAACAGGCAGAGTTACAGAGAGACAGAGAGAAAGGTCTTCCTTCTGTTGCTTCACTCACCAAATGGCCGCTACGGCCAGTGCTGTGCCGATCCAAAGCCAGGAGCCGGGTGCTTCCTCCTGGTCTTCCATGCAGGTGCAGGGCCCAAGGACCTGGGCCACCCTCCACTGCACTCCTGGGCCACAGCAGAGAGCTGGATTGGAAGAGCAACCGGGACTAGAACCCAGCACCTCAACCAGGACTAGAGCCTAGGGTGCTGGCGCTGCAGGCAGAGGATTAGCCTAGTGAGCCGCAGCGCCAGCCTGCTCTTTTTTTTTCTAGCTTTATCCTGTTGAGGTCAGCGAAGAGACTGTG
Organism: Oryctolagus cuniculus; assembly: GCF_964237555.1. NCBI lineage: Eukaryota > Metazoa > Chordata > Mammalia > Lagomorpha > Leporidae > Oryctolagus > Oryctolagus cuniculus. The sequence continues at coordinate 18,347,633 of NC_091449.1, read as the reverse complement.
TATTAAACTGATTTTTAATGTCTATTCATTCTTGGGATGAGCAGAAGCATGGTTGTGGTGAAGGTAAGACTTCACCAGGTGTTCAGGTGTTGTTTTAGCTATTCGCCTTTTTTTTTTTTTTTTTTTTTTTTTTTTTTTTTTTTTTTGCTAAAGTTTGGGCTTTCTCATCACTCTTGCAAGCACATGTTATCTTTGGTCCTTTGGAAAGACAACAAGTAAAATTCCTTGAATATCCCAAACAAACTATTGCTATGATTTTCTCTTGACTGGTCTGCTTTTGTCTTTTTTTTTTTAATCTATATTTTAGTTTTCTGAGCCCTGTACTAAAAAATCACAATTTTCATGTGGGGAAATTAGTTACACGAAGCAATTCAAAGATGGTGCCCAGAGGAAGCAAGGTGGGTGAAATCCATGTTTACCACCAAAGCTAATCGGCCATGCAACATCAGGGGAGGTAACAAAACTAGTAACAAGTGTATAGACATATGGCTAGTCCTATAGAAATCGCCCCGTAAAATGACCGTTTAAGTGATTGGTTGGTCCTTAGCCCTGCCCCAGTGACTCTGCAGTTTTGTGCTATAAAAGGCTCTGTTACGTGTGAAATAAACGAGTTCTTGCTAGACTTGGCTCCCAGCTGCGTCTGATTGTCTCCAGGATCAGGAGGCTGGGGAACAGGTGAGTGGCTCATTTACATTTCCTCGGACCCAGTCCATCCTGTACGGGTGGACTAAGACCCTGCATTTCATACTCAGACCATCACAACCCATGCCCATGGGAATCTCTAGCTATTTTGTGTCTTTGAAAAGATCCTAATTTTTTTAAAGAATCATTGCTCTCTGTCCCAAGCTGTTCCACAATCACCTGTAATCACCTCTGTCCATTCCTGGAAGTAGTCATTTCTCCAGAAAGTCTTGGCTAATTTTGGGAAGAATGCTATTGAAGGAAGAATGTTACAGACTGAGTATGTCTCCTCCAGATGCATACGCTGAAGCCCCAATCCTCAACGTGATGCCATTTGAAGGTGAGACAGTTGGGGGATGATTAGGTTTAGATGAAGTCGTGAGGGTAGAATCCCCACAAGGAGACTGCTGTGCTTTCAAGAACAGAGGGCGACATCTCTCTTCATAAAGCAACAGAGATAAAAATGAATCAGGTAAAATGTTATCAAAGACGGTGGCAATTTTGCTCTCCTTTCCACTTTCCTCTATGTTGAAATGTTCATAGGAAAAAAGTCAAGAAAGGAATGTTTAAAGGAGTAGTTGGCTTTGCTACTGTATTACTGACTTCCAATTTCTATTTAACTTCGGACAGTGTAGATCACAGGCTGTTGACATTTTCACACACATTAAAAGTGAGTATCTTTCAAAAACTTGATTCAGTGTAAGAGGTAATTTCCACATGAATATCCTCTCCTGTTCCTTTCCTTCTACAAAATTTTATCAGAAAGATTCACCTACAGTTCTAAACTGGACAAAGGGAGGCATTGCTAGACTAACTACATCTGTAGGGTTTTACGATCAAAGTTTCGCTAACAGGTAGAAAAAATAATGAAACTAAGATTACTGAGCAAAGAATGCACGTTCTATTAATCATCATTTTGAAAACAATACCCCATAGTGGTAAGCACACTGGCTCTCCTGTTTGTTAACTATGCTGGTCCCCTGTTGATATCTAAGTATAAAACTTCATGCTTTCAACATTGTGAACATTAAATAATGTTTATTATCTTTCCCAAAAAGTTCACTGGTATGATTATTCTAATACTTTAAACACAAGAATGACAAATGAAGCCTTATTTTCTGAATTACATTATAAATTCTCTAATTCAGACAGGCCCTAACTTACAATGGTTTGAGTTTTGATTCTTTGGCTTTATGATTATGTGAACTGATAATGTATTCAGTAGAAACCGCACCATAAACTTTACTCTTTTTGGTAAATTACATGAGATATTCAATATTTTATTATAAAATGGACTTTGTGTTAGATAACTTTTCCCAGGTGTAGCCTACTATAAATGTTCTGAATATGCTTCAGACAGACTAGGCTAAGTTATGATATTCAGCAGGTTATGTGTGTTGTATTAAGTGCATTTTCAATGTCTGACATTTTCAACACATGATGGGTTTATACTGATAGAATCCCACTGCAAGTCAAGGGGCATCTGTATCAGAAAAATGAAAATATCTCTGGAAATCTACCAACAATTTTTGCATTTTGAGTTTTTCTTACCAGCATGAGTTCTCAGATGCTGAACAATGAGCCGCACATGAAAGACTCCACATTCCCACGACTGAAAGTCTTTCCACATTCCTCTCCTGCATATAGTTTCTCTCTAGTGTGAATTCTCAGATGCTGCACAAGCTATGCACCAGTGCTGAAGGCCTTGCCACATTCCTTACCCTCATAGGGTTTCTCACCAGTACGAAGTCTTTTGTGTTGAACAAGGTATGGAGAACAGCTAATGGCTTTCCCACATTCCTCACATTCATAGGGTTTCTCACCATTATGGATCCTTTGGTGTTGAACAGGGTATGAGCTACCACAAAAAGCTTTTCCACATTCTCTTCACATGGCCTCTCACCAGTATGGATACTTCGGTAAGTAAGTTGTCCAGACACAGAAAAGGCCTTTCCACATCCCTCACACTCATAGGGCTTCTCACCAGAGTGAATTCTCTCATGTTGAACACCATATGAAAAGGTACTAAAGGCCTTTGAGCATTCCTTACACCCAAACTGTTTTCACTAGTGTGAGTATTCTGATGCTGAATAAGTCTCCCATAGGCTATAAGAGCTTTCCCACATTCTTCACATTCATAGGGTTTCTCACCAATATGGATCCTTTGGTGTTGAACAAAGTATGAGCTACTACAAAGCTTTTCCACATTTTCTACACACAGGTGGCTTCTTACCAGTATGAGTACTCTTGATGTACAATACGTTGATGGCTGCTGAGAAAGGCCTTCCAACATCCCTTATGTTCATGTGGTTTCTCACCAGCATGCCTTCTCCCATGTTTAACACAGGCTGAGCCTTGACTAAAGGCCTTCCCACATTCTTTACATTCATAATTTCTTAACAGTGTGAGTTCTCTGATGTTGAACAAGATATGAAGAAGCACTAAAGCCCTTCCCACATGCCTTCCATTTACATGGTTTCTCACCCAGATACCACTTCTGATGTATGACACATTGATGTTCACTACTAAAGTCCCTCCCACATTCTTCCTGTTTTTCCTGGGTATGTGTTCTGCCATGTTGAACAAATGCTGAGCCTTGACAAAAAGTCTTCCCACATCCCTGTATCCAAATGGTCTCTCTCTGTTAAGAATACTCTGATGTACAGCAAAAGATGTACATTTTTTATAAGTGGACATTTCGTCATAATTGGTTATCTCACATTTCAATTGCAAATCTGAAAGCAAATTAAAATTTTTTTTTGTTTTCCTATGTAGAAAAAATAGATTCCTATGGAAGAAAAAAGACAAAATACCATAATACTAAAATATAGTTGTGATAGTCAAAAAAGGAGGAATGAAGAGATTAATGAGAGTTTATATAAACTAAGGCTGGTTATTAGTGAAACAGGTGTCACTTTATTTGAAGAGCTAATTAAAACATTGACATTCAAGCACCCTCCAGACCCCCTGAACCAGAATACACAGCGAATGAATGTTCCTGTGCATCTATTTTTTTAAAAAAGCATTTTACTGAAATATAATAAACATACCAAGAAATGCATGTAAGTTTACAGATGAGTTCTTTGTTCTCTGATCACACTCCTAGCCAACACCCAAGAACAAAACATTACTAGCACCCCTAAGAGTCCTATCTTTCTTTTAATGTGGGAAAGAAGAGTATATTGTCATTCACATGGTATGATTAAGTGAAACAATATTTATAACTTATTGCCAAATTATATGACATCCACATAATTTTTATACTATTATATTAACTATCACAAATAAGAAAAAAATCTGTGATATTTATCTTTTGGGTTTGGCTTATTTCACTTAGCACACTGATTTCCAGTTGTATTCATTCTGTTGTAGATATATTTCATTTTTTTAATACTAAGTAATATTTCATCATGGATATATACATTTGGTATATAGGTATATGTGTGTGTGTGTGCGTGTGTGTGTGTATGGGTGGATATGTCTGCCCATCAGCTGATGGACATCTAGGTTGATTCCAAATGTTAGCTATTGTGAGTTGAACTGCTATTAACACAAGAGTGCAGGCAATTCTTTCATATGCTGATTTCATTTCTTTTGGATATATTCCAAAGAGTGAAATAGCTGGGTCATATGGAAGATTTATTTTTATTTTCTGAGGAATCTCCATACCGTTTAACTGGCATTCCCATCAATGTATTAGGGTACCTTTTTCTCTACATCCTCACCATCACTTATTGTTTGTTAATTTCTCTATGTAAGACATTCTAACTGGGGTGAGGTGAAACTTCATTGTGGTTTTGATTTGCATTTCCTAGATGGCTAGTGATCCTGAGCATTTTGTCACTTGTCTGTTGCTATCTGCATTTTATCCTTTGAAAAATGCCTGCTCATATCCTTTGCCCATTTCTCAGCAGGTTGTTTTGTTGTTGTTGAGCTTCTTGAGCTCCTTATGTCATCTGTATGTTTTTAATCCTTTATTGAATGCATAGTTTGCAAATATTTTCTCCCATTCTGTCAGTTGCCTCTTCACTTTGTCATTTGTTTCCTTTGCTGTGCAGAAGCTTTTTAGCCTGATGCAATCCCATTTGTCAATTTTTGTTTTCACGGCCTGTGTTTCTGGAGTCTTATCCAAGAAGTCTTTGCCTAGGCCAATGTCTTAGAGCAGTTCACCTACGTCTTCCTCTAGTAATTTAATGGTTTCAGGTCTTAAGTTTAGATCCTGGATCCATTGAGTTAAATTTTTTATGTGGTTTAAGGTAGGGATCTTGTTTCAAACTTCTGCGTGTGGAAATCCAGTTTTCCCAACACCACTTATTGAAGAGACTATCCTTTATACAGGGAATGATTTTAGCTAGTTTGCCAAAGATGAGTTTGTTGTAGATACAGATACGTGGATTCATGTCTGGGGTTTCTATTCTGTTCCATTAGTCTACAGGTCTACCTGTGCATCAAATTTTTAACATCTGTAACAAATGCTTCTGACACAGATGAAATTTTCACTTGTGTAACCTGTATTTCATCCCTCCATCCCCTCCTCCAGATTTCTCTTTGCACTTAAATTAAAATCCATCTAACTTTTCATAAATAATGTGGTCCTTGCTTACCTATCAGGCCTCATGCCAAGCCACATCTCTCTTGGTTCCTATTCACATCACTTCCCCTTTCAGCACCTAGAATGTATCACAAGCTTTCTCATCTTTTGTGTAGGTGGTGTCATTTCCCAGAAAGCCTTTGGCATGGGTTCTTTGCAGACCAGATCTTTCTCACCCTATACATGTTTAAGGTAAAATGTCATTGCACCAAGAATGTTGTAAGCTGCTGGCTTTGTCTAAGAACATTCATTTATTTTCTGTTCCTATTACTTCATTTCTTTGCTTTCCCACTGGCTTTCAGTATATAAATAGCAATATATTCTTCATTTATTTCTCCCAAACTCCCTGTACTAGACATTATTTTGGCTCTCATGCCCTTTGCCCACTTGCTAAGCCAGTGAATATGTTGTATCACATGGCAAAGAAATACTTATCAGTTGATTTATGATAGGGACTGGATCACTCCAGATGGGCCCTCAAAGCAGAGCTTTTTCCTTGCTGGGGGTGCAAGAAGTCAGAGAGATGTAGCAGAAGGGAAGTCAGGATAGTCACAGCGTGAGAAGGATGGCTCCTGCCAGACAGAGATAAATTCTGCCAGTAACCGGTGAGCTCGGAAGAGGACCCTGAGCCCCAAAGAACAGCAGCTATGGTTGATATCAGTTTTTTCTCCACATATTTACTTAATTAACTTATTTGAAAGGCAGAGTGACAGGCAGAAGGGGAGGAACACAGATCTTCTATCCACTGGTTCACTCCCTAAATGGCTGCTACAGCCAGGTCTGGGCCAGGCCAAAGACAGGAGCTAGTGACTCCAGCTGGGTTTCCCACATGGGTAGCAGGGTCCCAAGCAATTGGGCCACTCTCTGCTGCCTTCCTATGCACATTAATGGAACTGAATCAGAAGTGAGCAGCTGGGACTTGAAGCTCCAATATGGGATGCTTGTATAACAAGCAGCAGCTCAACATGTACGCCACAATGCCAGCTGTAGTTGATATCTTGACTTGGCTATGCTGCACTGGACTTCTACTCTATAGAACTACAATTGAGGGTGGTTTTAAGCTACTAAGTCTATGATAGTTTATTACAAGCATAGTTTGTTACAAGCAGTACACATTAATACATTCTTCAAGAGTGGGCCCAACCCATGTCAATCAGCACAAAATTATAACCCATTGATATACAGAAGGAATTGGCTGATAACAAGCAACAAACAAAATAATTGGACAAAAATAAGTTAAATCAGGATACTAAAGGGCAATCATTGTTAATCCACTAATATGAATGAGGGAATCCTTGAAACAATGTCTAGAGTGAGACAGAGAAGGTACAGGTAAAGTTCAGATATCTTGTGCCAAAAAGGAAGGAAAATATCAGATTCATGGGTTCCTAAACTCTTCAAATTATATTAATTAAATATGTACAGCTTTTTGTATGTCAGTCATAGCTCAACAAAGTGGGTAAAAAAATTGGGATGGATATTTGGCGAAGCGGTAAGACACCACTTTGCAATGTCTACACCCTGTATCAGAACACCTGAGTTCTAGTACCAGCTCCACTTCCAATTCTAGCTTCTTGCTAATGTACACTGTGGGAGGCAGCAGGTGATGGCCCAAGTCGTTGGGTCTCTGCCACCGAGCTGGGAATCTGATGGAGTTCCATAACTGGCCTAAAAGTCATCTTAAGAATGGGAGTAAGAGTTGGCGAATTATTTCATCTTTGTAAATATACACTGAACCAAATGTCTCAGCTTGGTCTAATTCTGTCAATCTAAGAAAATACTTTCACATTGTTATTTGGTACCCCTTTCTCAACACTTCTTCCTGCTTTTTTTAAAAAAAAGATTTATTTATTTATATGAAAGTCAGAGTTACACACAGAGAGAAGGAGAGGCAGAGAGAGAGGTCTTCCATTCGCTGGTTCACTCCCCAATTGGCTGAAACAGCTGGAGCTGCCAATCTGAAGCCAGGAGCCAGGTCTTTCACATGGGTGCAGGGGCCCAAGGACTTGGGCCATCTTCTACTGCTTTCCCAGGCCATAGCAGAGAGCTGGATCGGACATGGATTAGTGGGGACTCGAACTGGTGCCCCTGCTTTTTTTGTTGTTTCAAGATTATTTATTTATTTGAAAGGCACAGTAATAGAGAGAGGAAAGAGAGAAAGCATTCATTCCCTGATTCACTCCCCAAATGGCTACAATGGCCAAAGCCTGGAACTTGGAACTCCATCCAGGGTCTCCCATGCAGGGGGCAGGGCCCAAAAACTTGGACTATGATCCACTGCTTTCCCAGGCACATCAGCAGGGATCTAGTTCAGAAGCAGAACAGCTGGAACACAAACTGGCACTTTGACATGAGATCTCAACCTATTAACAAGGTGATCAGTCATCTCATCAGGTCCCTGGGGAATTCCAAATCTTCTGACGTGTGGTCCAATGAAGCCATCAGGTGAAGCCCATGGCTCTAACCCCCCAGCCACAGACTGCCCGGGGAGCTTAAACAATTTTCTAGGACATTTCACTCCTTCACTGCCCTATGGTAGCTCCCCGGCAAGACATCCCACATCATACCTGCTCCGTAATTTACTCAATGAATGCATGAACGCCAGTTAGAAAACAACAGTCTTATAAGGAGGAAACAGGTACTTGGCATCATTCCTCCAAACAGGAGGAATTCAAGAGGTAGGTGATTAGATGGTGCCGTCTTAGGCAGAACACTTCAGGCTAATTCATGAAAAATACTTATGTAACCTACAAATCCCAGCATTTCAAGGAGAAACACCGACTTACGTGAGCCATGCCTTTAGGAACGTGAGAACCAATCCGTCTCTGTTGGAGTTCTATCAGACTCTGGGAAACCCAAGCTGGGAGAAGAAAAGGAGGCTTCGATGTCCACAGATGACGGAGGCCAATAAACCTTCTTGTCCCTCCCTGTCAGCCTCCTTACAGGCTACGACTACCTGCAGACAAAATTTGGGAAGAGTGGGGGGGTCGAAGCCCACGGAACCCAGCTGCTCACAGCTGCACGCAGGGCAGACCTCTTCCTGGAGGCAGAATCACAAACGCCTACAGTGTTCCGGCCAGGCCCCTCTGGAGGAGGCTGACGCCTGCAGGGTTCCGGCCAGGCCCCCCTGGAGCAGGCTGATCTACGTCTGACACTGGGCTCCATGGCTCTCCTTGATAGATTCTCCTCGTTCCACCCTCACACTCTGGATGTTGAAAAACAGTTCATATCACCCAAGCCAGAACTTTTTTCATGGTGCCAGGAGAGGGTGAGGTCAGCCAAGACAGGACAAGTGGAGAAAATAGAAGAACTCGCTCAGGCTCAATTTTCTCATCACTAATACAGGGTTAAGAACACCAGTCACTACATATGGTTCTCTTGAAGAGTAAGAAAACCCACAGAAAACACTTAATAGAAGAATTGTATAACATGAGTTAGCTGTTATTATTGAAGTTATTATATGAAGAACATTACATGCCCTTTATTTCATTTTTACAAAAGAAGAACGTTGCTTCTATTTTTTGTGGACACATCTCTCTGGCATGCTTTATTATAATTTTAAGCACAAAATTTAGAAAGCAGCCTTAAGAATATCGTTCTACAGGGCTGACACTGTGGTGTAGTGGGTAAAGTCGCCTCCTGCAGTGCCAGCATCTTGTATAAGGTGCCAGTTTGAGTCCCAGCTGCTCCACTTCCAATCCAGCTCTCTGCGATGGCCTGGGAAAGCAGTGGAATATGGCCCCGTGCTTGGGCCCCTGCACCCACAGAGACCCCAAAGAAGCTCCTGGCTTTGGATAGGCTCCGCTCCAGCCATTGCAGCCATTTGGGGAGTGAACCAGTGGATGGAAGACCTTTTTTTTTCTCTCTCTCTCTCTGCCTCTAACTCTGCCTTTCAAATAAATAATTTTTTAAAAAATCATTCTTAAAAAAAAGCAGAAAAGACTGACACTTGAATTGACACTTGAATTTCTCCCACACTAAAGAGGCCCCACTCTGATATGATGGCTGGAAATATCAAAGCTTGTCACTGGGAAAGTAATTTGTACGACAGGTCTTTGGAAGTCCTTTTACCTGCACTAACAGCTTTTACATAACACTGCTATAATCCTTAAGAGATAATACAATTTTTCAATGATTTATTTATTTGAAAGGCAGAATGTCAGAAGGAGAGAGAGAGTGAGAGGGAGAGGCAGAGAGAGAAAGAGATCTTCCACCTATTGGTTCACTCTTCAAATGGTGACAACAGCCAGATCTGAGCCAGACCAAAGCCAGGAACCAGGAATTCCATCCATCCGGGTCTCCCATACAGATGGCAGGGGCCCAAGCACTCGGACCATCTTCTGCTACTTTTGCAGGTGCAGCAGGTACTCCAACACAGGACGTCAGCATCGCAAGTGGTGGCCTAGCCTGCTGAGCCACGCCAGCCTCGAGGGTCTTTTTCAGACAACAGGAGGCTCAGGGCGTGCTCTTCTCTTCCTGGAGCACGCATGCGCATGGTACGAAGTCCACAGCCTCCTTTTTAAACTAAGAATTAAGAGTCTTTTGCTTCCTAACATAAGTGGTTAGCGTGAATCTATTCTAGACACAAAACAGAACCCTAGTCACAAGCTAGCAAGAAAGAGGGAGAGAATGCATCCCTAAATAACTATTCTATCTTCAGGTTACTCATTTTTTTCACAAGTCTGTATTAACTCTGCCTTCAGAAATTTCATATGCACATCCATTAATTGTACTTTATCAATATAATTAGGCTCATTCACTAACAAGAGTCTTCTCTGGAAGACATAACTCTGGCTAAGTGGTGGTTATAGACTAAGCGAATGAATGCAAAGTGGACGGAATCTTGCCTACGGAAAAGATGCTCACAAACTTGCCAAACCCCTGTTCTCCTTCACTAAATAACCAAAATATTGCCCACAAGAACCTTGCAAAATATCTTAGAAAATCTCATATTAGATGGGATTCCTAAAGAACTTAAACACTTCTTGACTACCACTGCCCGTAACTGTGCACATCTCGGGCTCACACGGGTACCCCTTCTCAGGACTAACCCTATTCCCCGCCCACCAGTCCATCACGTGAGCGTCCCTGACCTAGCCAGCTGCACGGTCTTGAGCTCTGATCGTGCGCACGGCCATTCCCAGCACAGCCTCACATCCAGAACCAACGGGAGGGAAAGGGAGCCGGGCGCTGCTTCCCCAAGCTCCCAGCCTGGCAGGAGGCGCAGTCTCCGCGGGGGAGGTCCCCTGAAGACCCCTCTGGCTCAGAAAGGTCAGCAGCGGTCAGCACGGTGCCGGGACACCGCATCCCGCAGCCCGAGGCCACCCAGACCGGCTCCCTGCTGGCGCACCCCTGGGAGGCAGCGCGGGCTCCAGGCTCCGGCCTGGCCCACACCTGGCCGTTGAGGGCATCTGGGGAGCGCGCCCGCGGAAAGGGGACCTGTCTGTCTCCCTCGCTCTCTCAAATACAGGAGTGACTGGATAAACACACACACGCGACAGAGAACTCGTGCAATCGTAGTTCTGCGTCTCCTGCGGGAGAACATCACCGGAAGGCTTGGTAATCGCCCCGGCGCGGGCCCACTGCCCGGTGCGGACCCGCGCGGCGGCTGGAAGCCGAGCCCGAGGCCTAGGTCACGGCGGCACCTCCACAGCTAACGGACGCAGGGGCACCCAGTCCTCGCGGGCACGCGCACGAGCGCACGCAACGACCCCCGCGCCTGAGACCCCGCCAGAGCCCACGGAGCCTCCCTGCCCTCGCGCTCGCCGCCTGTTGGGGTCCGGGTCCCGCGCCGGCCCACGTCCGCAGAGGTCCCCCAGTTCCTCCCATTATTGTTGTCGTCTTCACTCAAGCCCTGGTTACCCCGTGGGGTTGGTCGGAGTCTGCAAAGCCCTTCCCCAGAGAACACGCACTGCCTTAGCCTAAGCTCGCTGCTGGCTGGGCTACGGTAACGAAAAACTGGCAGTGGGATCCGGGGTCCTGGTTGTCCCCGGTGGCCTCTGGGAAATGTAGTCCAAACTAAATTGGCCTGGCCTCAGTGGCCTTTGGGAAATGTAGTCCAGAGGCGTAAAACGGCCGCGCAAGGACTGCCCACCTGGCGCCCTGGGGACTGGGAGTGCGCAGGCGCAGGAGCGCGCTGGCCGCAGAACCAGGAGCTGGGAGATGACAAAAAAACCTGTAGTAGGTACTAAAATGTTTCCTGACGTTAACGTGAAAATATGGTAGCTATTCAAAATAACTTATATTATTCAATAAAATATTAGTAGGCGTAAAGTAACCTGGTATTGCTAATGATAGACTAAACATGTGAGGGAAATGTAGCCGCCCTCTGATAAAACGATTTAATTTTTGTTAAATATTAAAATTATAGGCTAGGGGCCGACGCTTTGGCGTAGCGGATTAACGCCCTGGCCTGAAGTGCCGACATCCCATATGGGCTCCGGTTCTAGTCCCGGCTGCTCCACTTCCGATCCAGCTCACTGCTATGGCCTGGGAAAGCAGAGGAAGATGGCCCAAGTGCTTGGGCCCCTGCACCCACGTGGGAGACCTGGAAGAAGCTCCTGGCTCCTGGCTTCAGATCAGCGCGGCTCCGGCCATTGTGGCCAACTGGGGAGTGAACCAGCTGATGGAAGACCTTTCTCTCTCTCTCTCTCTCTCTGCCTCTCCTTTGCTCTCTGTGTAATTCTTTCAAGTAAATAAATAAATCTTTAAAAAATAAAATAAAATTATAAGCTATATTGTTGTGTGGTCTTAAGATTTTTCTTGAGGGGCTGGCGCTGGCATCTCATATGGACACCTGTTTGAATCCTGGCTGCTCCACTTCCTATACCGCTTCCTGCTATGGTCTGGGAAAGCAGTAAAAGATGGACCAAGTCCTTGGGCTCCTGCACCCGTGTGGGAGACCTGGAAGAAGCTCCTGGCTCCTGGCTTTGGATCAGTTCAGCTCCAGCCATTGCAGCCATCTGGGGAGTGAACCAGCAGATGGAAGCTCTCTCTCTGTCTCTCCCCCCCCCCCTTTGTAACTCTACCTCTCAAATGAATAAATGAAAAATATTAAAAATAATTTCCTTGAAAAAGAAAATAAATACAATCAGGCTAATTAAACAACTATTACCTAAATTTAAAAGACATGTATCTTTCTGTCCTACCATGCATTACAGTTTTGTTACTCTTCTTGATTACTTTTCCAGTAACATTTCTCTGAACTGCCTGGAGCTTTTACGGAGTAGTTCTTTTTGTTTATGTAGCAGTAAAGCTGAATTCAGGCAAATGTAAGATTCACTTTGCCTTCCAACCCAGCTTTTATTAAGCCCACATCACACTGTCTCCTGTTGTCAGCTCAATAACATTTGAGGACGGAATAGGATTCTGCTTGATGGTAGCAGCAGGCTTTGGCCTTGGAATTGATTCCCAGCTCTGCACGCGTGTCCATCCACTGTGTTCCGCAGGCTTTCCCAGGTACAGCGGCTGTGCACGTGCAGACTGCTCCTCTCCCTCTGAACTCCGTTAACCTGGAAACTACAGGGAGAGGGCTTGCTGCCTACTCCCTTCATGTTGATTTTGTAATTGGCCAGAAAATATTCTGGCTGCTTCTGCAAAGGCATTTTTTGGATAAGATTAACGTTGAAATCAGTGGTCTTTGAGTAAAGCACATTAACCTTTATGATTTGGGGTGGGCCATATCCAATCAGTTGAAGGATTTAATATAGACTTCTTCATGCAAGAAGGAATATTTAAAAAAAAAAAGATTTACTTATTTGAAAGAGTTACAGAGAGGCAGAGAGAAAGAGAGAGAGAAAGAGAGAGAGAGAGAGAGATCTTCCATCCGCTGGTTCACTCCTCAAATGGCCACAACAACTGGAGCTAAACTGATCCGAAGCCAGGAGCCAGGATCTTCTTCCACGTCTCCTGCATGGGTGCGGGGCCCAAGGACTTGGGCCATCTTCTGGAGTTTTCCCAGGCACATCAGTAGGGAGCTGGATCAGAAGTGGAGCAGCTAGGTCTAGAACTGGCACCCATATGGGATGCTGGCCCTGCAGGCTGCGGCTTAGCCCACTGCACCACAGTGCCGGCCCCGCCTTGTATTTTTAATATGTGTCCTTTTCTGTTTGAATGATGACACTACATTTTTTTTTATTATTGCATTTGAATGGATTTTAGTCTTTTTTCAGAGATCCAGCCACTGGAGGGAGGAGCCTGTTGTGTATAAGATACTGTGCTCATCTGAAGCTGAAGGTAAACTCACAGGTGCTGAGGGGAACGGGAATGTCCTCTGTGCTGTTACTCTCACCCGCGGAACTTCACAGACCTGCGTAATGCCAGCACCCAGGACATCTGGGGAACGTGTAAACATGCCTCATGATCTCCCAGCTGACTTCCTGGTGCACCTCAGGTCCCTCCTGCGTTGGCTGTATCTTCAGTTTGGCACCGGTGATGGTTCCTGCACGGATCTGTCCTCACTGAATTGGAGAATAAATGACACCGTGACATAAAGTGACGCAGGGAGAGGCAGCTTCGGTCCTTTTCCTGTCGAGGAAAACATCTCTGCACAAACTAATAGAGATGAAGGCATCAGCAAGATTGGGTCACCTGGGCCGTGCTCCTTTACAGCACTTTGCAGAGAGTGACGGGGAAATTCGAAGGGGAAATGAAGATGCTCAGCCTGATCAGGCCACGGTAAGCAGCCGGGTCCCCATGTTGTTGTACCCGGATGTCCGGCAGTGGTGGTGCCAATTATACTGCTCAGTGCTTGGCAGCTAGCATTCCCCTCTCTTCCCCGCCCCCTCCTGCCCTTCCTGCCTCCCTCCCACTTTTCTCTCTCTCTCCCTCTCTCTCCCTCCCTCCTCTCCTCTTTCACCTACACATTCTTCCCGTTTTCCACACTCTCCCACTCTGCTTCGTAGGGCAGGCATGAGCTGTCCTCAGAAAGAACCCTCAGTATCTTGGGAAGCCTCTGTCTTAGGTGAGGCTTCTAGATGGTCTCCAGATAAAGGGAGGCCCCTGTCCTCCCAAAAGGAGGTGGCGACCACATCTATTAGCCCAGTAGCATCGAGTGCAAATATTTTCTTTTCTTTTTTTAGAATTATTTATTTATTTGAAAGTCAGAGTTACATAGAGAAGGAGAGGGAGAGAGAGAGAGAGGAGAGAGAGAGAGAGAGAGAGGTCTTCCATCCACTGGTTCACTTCCCAGTTGGCCACAATGGCCGGAGCTGTGCTGATCTGAAGGCAGGAGCCAGGATCTTCTTCCAGGTCTCCCACATGTGTGCAGGGGCCCAAGGACTTGGGCCATCTTCTACTGCTTTCCCAGGCCATAGCAGAGAGCTGGATCAGAAGTGGAGCAGCCAGGACTCGAACCAGCGGCCATATGGGATGCCGGCACTGCAGGTTGGCAGCTTTACCCGCTACGTCACAGCGCCAGCCCCTCAAGTATTTTCAAATGCATCCACTGAAATACATCCCAGATCTCAAGGTGCAACTCGTTCCGTATCAGGTGCTGACTTCAGTGTGACAGACCTTCCAGGGCCGTGAATTGAATGCAGAATAGGAGTGCAGAAGCTCTACTGCATTATAACTGCACCTCGTCAGTAGTTTTCAGCTAAGCCTGCTCTCTTGCTGCAGGGTGAGAATACCTTAAACAAGGGAGCTTTCTGGCTTTGCTAACATTCTCAGAGTTCATTTATTTTAAAGTCTGACCATTTGTTTTCTTTAGGTATTCTATGGAGGTTACAGAAAACTAACCAATTATACAGTCCTTAAAGTTGCCATTTCTCATGTATTTTTCAAGTTCAAGAGCCTTTGTTGACACCGGCATTACCCCCATACATATGTAGCTCGTCTCATTCACCACAGGCGAGAGTTCCAGTAACTGTGATCCTGCAGCATATTGGGGGAAACCAACCCTGGACTGCAGCCAGCAAGTGGGCCCTTGTCCTCTGATGGATTGATGAGTGGTCTAATTCTATTTGTTTTTTAAATACTTATTTATTTGAAAGGCAGAGTTAGAGAAACAGAGAGAGAGAGAGAGAGAGAGAGAGAATCTTCCATCTACTGATTCACTCCCCAAATGGCCCAGTGGCCAAGGCTGGGTCTGGCTGAAGCCAGGAGCCTAGAACTCCATATGGGTCTCTAATGTGAGTGCTGGGGCCCAAGCACTTGGGCCATCTGTGGTATGGGAGACAGGGGTGGTGGGAGCACCAGTAAAGACCTCTTCACCTGGGCCCTGGGGAGAACACAGGCCCCACTTCTGGTGACCTTTAATGAAGCCAGGCCTGAGGACCCTGAGCCCTGCCACAGCAGAGCCACTAGGGATTGGCTGGCAGGCTTCTGTGATGTCACAGTCACTGAGATGCGCACTCTGGGCTGGGAGGCGACCAGAGGCCAGTAGTGCGTCTACTGCCCAACTGACCAGTTGGTAGTGTAGGCAGCAGGCGCATTTCAGAGAATCACATGGATTCGCGATGGAGGTGAGTGGCACTTGCTCTCTGCATGAGCTGTGGTGTGGGGAAGGTCCTGCCAGGGGGTGGCTCTGGTCTCCCACACTGGATTCCATGAGTGATGTGGTGGAGCTCTGAGTGCTGCCCCTGTGTGCAGAGCGTGTATACAGTTTTCTCATTCTTCCCGCTCTGCTGGTCACCAGTGTTGAATGGGCCTGGGTGTGAGTCCCTGTCTGGACATGGGTTCAAGACTAGGTGTCGGGTCAGCTGGTATCAGGTGGGCAGGGAGGCCGGCTCTGAGAGCCCCAGAGATGCGGGAGCTGGTAGCAGGCCAGGGAGCCCCGTAGACTTGGGCTCCCTGGAGGACACATGGATGCCAGCCTGGGGGAGGAGCGCCCTTTCTGAGGGCAGGGGAGGCAAGGTGGGGGCTGTCCTTCCCCAACCGTCCCTAGTCCCTGAGCTCTGCACAAGTCATCCTCCAGGGACCCAGACACCAGGTGCCTGCCTGCCTGGCTGTGTGGCAGTCCCCCCTCTGACCAGGGGGACAGCCCTCAGGGCAGCATTCCTGTGGGCTCCCCGGTGCTGGCTCCCATGTGCGTGTGTGTCTTACAGATTGGATATGAATGCCCTGAGGTCCCGGAGGGCCCAGGAGCGAGCAGCGCTCTTCAGACAATATGAGCAGGTACCGGCCAGGGTGCTGGGGGAGGAGGTGGGGCCCTGCCTCAAGGACTGTGCCTGTGAGAGCCAGACCCAGCCTCCCTGGGGACACGGGGGAGGGGGCAGGTGGACAGGTCCCCCAGTGACTTCTCATCCCGGGTCCCTCTCGGCTGCAGGGATGCCGAGGAGCGGCACTGTTGGTGCCCGAAGAAGAGGACGATGAGGGCGGCTGCCTCGTCCCAGACAGGCTTGGGTTCCTGCAGTGAGTCCTCCGCACCCCAGCTCACCCCAGGGCGGGACTGGGGTCAGAAACCCCAACATGAGGCGGCACACCTGTCCCCGGGTCCCGACCTTGAGCTCAGCTGTGGTCACAGGCAGGCACTGGTCAGCATTTGGGGGCAGGAGTCAGACGTGGAGGCTGTTCCCACAGATGTCGGGGAGAGAGGCCCCGTAGCTGGAGGGTGGGCTCCGGTGACCTGGAGGGATGGAGCCATCTCGGGCCATCTCTGGCATGACTCAGCAGCCCACCTTAGCACGGGGATGAGGGCTTCTGCCTCCATGTTGTGCCAGAACCTGGAGAATAAGTAGGAGCAGAGTGGTGGAGAGATGGTCAGGGTCTGGGCTGACAGAGGAGGGGGTAAGGTGGGGCGCATGACCTCAGGAGGCCAGGGCACGGGGGGAGGGTGGGCAGTGGGGGACCCTGAGGGGTGTGGGGGTCCCAGGTGCCTCGAGCCCCAGGTGCACACTCACAGCACTGAGCATCTCTCAGGCAGGCCACCCAGACTCGGTCAGTTCCAGGGTGACGTCCTGGGCAGAGCTGATGTGGGGATATAGCTGCCTCAGCCCTGGGCAGCCTGGCCCTGCTCAGGACAGCCACCCCACAACCGCTGTGGGGGGCTGCCACACACCCACGAAGGTGGACCTCTGACAGGCCTGGAGCCCCCCACTGGCAGCAAGGGCCCCTGCCTGGCCCTAGGCTCCCTGTGCTCATGGTCACCAGCCCCTCCCTCCCCATCTCAGTCCCCTGGGCTGAGAGGATGAAGCTGGTCCTTCCCTGGCCCACTAGGGAGGTCGCGGTGCCTGTTGTGGTCCTGTCCTCACCTCTCCGCCTCCCTTGCTTTCCAGTGAGCAGAAGTTGCCCCAATACAGCACCCCGGGGGCAAAGGTAAGGACAAGTCCTTGGCCATGGGCCAGTCATCTGGAAGCAGAGCTGGGCAGAGGGGGCACGTGGGGCTCGGCAGTGGTGAGTGGGAGCGCCATAAGGTCCTGCGATGCGGTACTTATATGGCACCTGCTGACATCTTACCACACTCACCTGTCCCAGAAGTGAGCCGCAGCTCAGGGGTGTCTGCTGTCGGCCGCCCTGACTCATTGGCATGGTTGGGAGTGACCTGGCTGGAGCTCAGGGGCTCTCCTTGACGAAGGGGCAGCTCGGGTCAGAGGCCAGGCCACCGATGCTCCCCCAGACAGAAGATCTGGGGCTCACGGTCTGTGCCTTTTCTGGCTCCTTCCATTTGAGCGCCCACAGAGCTCCTGAGCTGCATCCGAGGGCCCCTCTCAGAGCCCCAAGCTGGGCTCACGCCATCCTGTCTCGTTTTCCAGCGTAAACAGGAGGTAAGAAGGATCCAGAAGTGGATAAAGATGATCAAGAACCATAGTAAATACCGCGGCAGTGACAAGGTACCGTGGCGATGAGGGCCCCTCGGGAACACTGAGAGCTGAATTGGGGTTTGAGCAGTGCCCATTCCTGTGCCAGGCACCGCCTGCCTCTCAGATGCCCAGGGGCAACTGTCCAGTCCCTAGAGACACAGGTCATGGGCACACCTCCCCATACACACAGGACACTGTCCTGGTAGAAAATCTGAAGTCACTGCTGAAGACAATCCCGGATGCAGGGCAGGCGTGGTTCCAGGAGCCCTGTAGCGGCCACTCCGTACACGGCAGAGCCGGTGCCCCTGAGCCCTTGGCCCTCCAGTCACTGTGGGTCATAAGGCCCCCATCTGGGCAGATACTCCCTCTGCCAATACACAGGGAGCCCCTGGCTTCTCCCTCTGCTGTCTCACCCTGCGCTGCCTCCACGAGTGGCCACGTTCACCACTCACCAGAGCCTCCTCTTTCCTGTAGTTTCAGCGCAGAATCTACAAAGGCATCCCTGCCCAGGTGCGCGGGAAGGTGTGGGCCGTGATGCTGGAGGTGGACAAGAGGAAGGCCCAGAACCCGGGCAAATACGCGGTACGGCTCTGCACTCAGCCCAAGGGGGCCCGGCCTGCTCGGGCCTGCTCAGGAGCCTGAGTCTCCGTGGAGGACCGTCCCTCACTGAGCCCTCGGGAGCCTCCTCCCCATCCTGCCTTCCTCTCCCTAGATCCTAGTCAGTGCCTCCTCCACGTCTCCTCAGACCCAGCTGGGACTGGACAGGTGTGTTTTGTGCCAGAGGCTTTAACCTGCTCTCTGCTGAGCTCACCTGGGCAGCTTGGCATACGGCCAGAAGAGAGGACTTGCTGGTCCCTGATGGGCGGGGGTCTCCCAGGATGAGATCACAATGGTGTGAGGTAGGGAGCCCCACAGGCTCTGTGCTAACAAGGCCTGCCCGCAGCTGGCCGGCCCTCACCTAGGCCTGCCCACAGCTGGCCCTGCCTTCACATGGACTTGCAGCCCCTGGCATTGCCCTTGCCTGGAGAGGCCGCTCCAATGGTCAGACAGCTCTCAATGCTTCTGGGAAAGGAGGGAGTGAGGACTGGTGTGGGCAGAGGGCTGTCAGCTGCAGCTGGCTCTCATGGCCCCTGGCTGCCATCAGGGAGCAGGGCCCAGCTGTGTGGCCCACCCTGCCTCCCCCAAGTCTGCAGTCTGGGGCTGGCCCTGGGAGCTGGGCCTGGAGACAGTCATTGCCCAGGCTCAGCTCCAAGCCAAGGGCGGCTTGCAATGTCGAGATGGAGATGGGCCCCTCCAGCAGGGGGCAGCATGGAGCAGTGGTCAGGCTGTGGCTGACTCCTGGAGGGCAGGGCCTGAGATGTCAGTGAGAAGGCTCAGAAGCCTGGCTGGGGGCAGACCACGTCGTGCTGAGAGCTGAGGCAGGCAGGGGGAGTGCACAGGGACCTTTCAGAGCCCCTGTCTGCTGCTGACCGTCAGGGTTACGTGGGCACTGAGGCAAGTTAGGGAGCCCATGACCCTCCCTCAAGGCGGGACCCAGAAAGGAATGAGCGCTTGCAGGGAACTCCCTGTCAGCCAGAAGAGCTGACGTGGACTTGAGGTCCTTGTGTGGCAATGGGGCTTGGGCAGTTCTTGAGGCTGCCCCCCCCTTGTCCCTGCCCTGCAGGAGATGAAAGAGCTGGCCAGGCTGGGCGCCACTCACTTCCATCACATCGACTCCGCCATCGCATGGACTTTCAGAAACCACCTCATGTTCCGGGAACGTTACGGAATGAAGTGAGGCCTCTGGGCTGGGGAGGACCCGCGGGTGGGAGGAGCAAGGGTCCTGGGGCACATGGGGTCCCTAGGGAAGATTGGGTGCAAGCCTACAACAGTTCATTGAGCACAGAAAACAAACTTGCCTTTTCTATAGTACACAAACTTTCCCAAAGACACTGTGGAGAGAATGAAATGAAAAGAAACACCAGGGGAGACAATAGTAGCAATCTATCTAATAAAGGTGTTGTTTCCAGAATATTCAAGGAGCCCTTCAACTCAGTCACAAGGAAGCAGTGGGCAGCCCCCCAGTACCCCGGGAACACAGGCTCGGGGGGACCCTTCATGAACGCACACACAATTCACCTCCTCAGCGCATGAACACACGCTTATTCCCTACAGCACAAAGGGGCACCAGTGCACAGCTGTGGGAGGGGGGAACTAAAACCACTGAGGACGCCGGGTGCTGCTCCCTACAAGGCTGAACGTGCATGGGAGGCTGACTCTCCACAGCTTGGACCCACGGGACTGCACTCCCACAGTGGGACGCTCACCTGTGCCCTGAACACCCACCTGGGAAATGAAAGTGCACGTGACTGCGCCCTGGGAGGTGTGCGTGTCCCTGCAGGCGGCGCTCACCCACATGGTGGACAACACGCAGGTGCCCTGACGACGTCACTGCACATGAGCAGAGTGTCACGGGCCCTGCGTGTGGCTGTCAGGCTCTGTTAGGCAGAGCTGCACTGAGAGCCTCGGCAGCACAAGACACACGGCCTCTGTCCTCTCTCTTCCAGCCAACAGGCCTTATTCCACATACTGATGGCCTATTCCGTCTACAATCCTGTGAGTATTCTGGGATCATAGCGCAGGTGCTATCCCGGCAGTCCCTGCAGGGCACCCCTGGTCACAAAGATCCCAGCCTGGGTTGAGGGGGCCTCGCTCATCCACAGCTCTGAGGAAGAGCGGTGGAGGCCAGGCTCTGAGCCTCTTGGACCCAACCTCAAGTTCTGGGAGGAGAAAGGCAGCCTTCTCCTGGGCTGGGCTCCAGACCCCAGGAGCTTGGCCGTGTTGGGATGCCCCTCCCAGGACTAGCATTCCACGCAGTGGGGCGGGGGGCGAAGGCAGGGCAGATCAGGTGTACGACTTTGCTCTGGGTCCCACTGATGCCATTACACCCACCAGCCCTGTGGTTGGACCCATGGGCCTGAATCCCACTCTGTACAGCGCCACTGCCACAACCACCCACTCAGACTTTCCCATGAGTGGAGCAGGCGCAGGGCTCCATGGGTGACCCAGCAAGGCCTGGACATCCCCATCCCCCTGACCTGCCACTGGCCAACCCTGCCTGGTGCCCTGGTTCCCAGGGGGGCCTGGCATTCAGGAAGCCCAGGCCTGCACCCATGCCAGAGGCACACCTCCTGTTCCGGTCCTGGTAGCACTTCCTGGCTTACTTCTTCCTCATGTGAGAAAGGGCCACCGGCTCACCTGCAGAGCTCAGGGGTCCAGAAGCTTCCATGGGCATGGATCTGGATTCCCACAGCAACCTGGCCCATGCTGACATCTTGGGGGTAACAGGTGTCCATACTTGAGCTCTCCCCCTGTGCTGCCTAAGCTCAGGCCCTGCAGGATTCCCTCCAGGAACTTGGAGAACTTCTCTGGGCTCCAATTCTTGGGCAGCTGACACCAAGTGGCAGGATTCAGGCACAGGGGCTCCCTGTGCCTAAATCTTCCTGGATCCTTCAGTGGGTGACCCTGATCTGCCTGAGAGGTGGGCCATCCTAGGATATCATTCTTGCCAGGGGAGGTCTCCTAAAGGTATTCTGGGATCTTGCAGGAGGTGGGCTACAGCCAGGGTCTGAGCCATGTGGTGGCGCTGTTGCTCATGTATATGCCCGAGGAGGACGCTTTCTGGGCCCTGGTGCAGCTCATGGAAAGCAGGAAGCATGCGATGCACGGTAGGTGGATGGCGTGTGGGGCCCAGTGCATGCAAGTCCGTGCACGGCCCTCACTGGCTCCTGAATGTGCAGGACAGTGTCACAGTGTTGGGGGGGGGGCTCCCAGGAAGCCAGGGCTGGCAGAGGCCTCCCAGACTGAGCCAGCCCCCTTCTTTTACCACCACCCAAAGGCCCTGCAGCTTGGCCATGGCCATCCTGGGTGTGAGAACCTTCAGAACAAGGGGTCCTGTCCTTGTCCAGTGACTCAGGTCGATTCTGACTCTTCTGCCTCACACGTCTGTACACAACTCTCAAGCACAGAGCCACACCCAGGGAACTTGTGGAAGGCAGCATCCCCTGTAGGGTCACCCCTCCTCGCTCCTGAGTCTTGGAATGGTCAGGAGGCACCCAGTCTGACTTGCACCCACCCCAGCAGGCTCCAGGGGGCAGCCAGGCCTGGGCTGCACACAGTCACCCACCTGCACCCACCTCCCAAGCAGATCCTCTGCCCTGGCCACGTTCATCCCCACCTGCCCCTGGTCCAGCCTCCCCTGACCCTCAATGCTCAGAAGCACCCCACCCAGGCCTGGGGCTCTCCAGCCTTCCTAGGAGGAGGCTCTCACATGAGGGTGTGGCTGATTCTACTCAGGTTTCTACAAACCAAACACCCCCAAACTGGAGCGATTCCAGCAACACCTGGGGCTCATTGTGCATCGCGTGCTCCCCTCCCTGGAGAAACACCTGGTAAGTTAAGCATCTCCTTTCTCCTCTTGGGGGCTCTGGGCTCATGGGACTGCTTCCTGAGCCAGGGGAGGCCACATCCTCACCAAAACTTTCCTTGGTTACGGGGGTCCACGGCAGCTTGGGTGTTGGTTTGTTGTCCAGCACTTGGTCCCCCAGAGTTGGCGTAGATTGAAGGGAGACGCTGTCCCCAGAGCAGAGTGGAAGGAGGGACCTGTGTCCCTTCAGGAACCTGCATGGCTGGGAGGGGGGATGCCCCTGCTGCTGGGCTTCCTGCACCCAGGGGCTCTGCCCCAGGGCTCAGATTAGAGGGAGTCAGGCCTGGGCCCTGGGCCCTGGGCCCTGAGCCCCCTCTGCCTCTGCCTTTTCTTAGGAGAAGGAGGGTGTGTGCCTGGAGGATTCCACCACCCACTGGTACATCCAGTGCTTCCTGGATGGGGTAAGTGCCCCGGGGACCCCTTGCCCAGGGAAGCTCCTGCCCCAGTGCCTGGTTCTCTGGTGCTGGTGGCCTGTGACTCTGAGCTCCCCCAGCCCCAGCAGACACAGGAGGGAGCCTGCTGTGCAGACCAGGCAGGCCCTGTCCAGCCCTGCTAAGGGTGGTCCAAGCTGAGGCTGAGCCTCAGAGCCAGCAAGGAGGGGACAGGTCCCACCAGGACCCATCCTGAGAGCCTGGCAAAGGCCAGAGCCCTACAGTGAGAGGCAGGAGATCCATAGACCCCCCGAGGCAGAGGCTGGTGGCAGCACAGCCCAAGGGCTGACCCCTCCCCAGGTCCCTGGGGTGTCTGGCATCTCCAGTGTGGCTTCCAAAGTGTGCAGACCCCCAGGGTCCAGGACAGGACATGGTCATCCTCTGTGGGTCTGGTTCGCTGAGTGGGCAGGGATGTGGCCATGAGGCATGGCCTCCCCTCCCCTCCCAGGAGGAGCTCTGGCCTTCTTGTGTGATCAGCCTCCTGGAGTCTCCCTCTGTCCTAGGGGAGTGACACTGCACACCCACCCCTGTGGGCCCTGCTGAGGCCCTGATGGGCGGGTCCTCCAATGCCTCTGTCCCCAGGTGCCATTCCCCCTGGCTCTGAGAATATGGGATATATACATCCTGGAGGGCGAGCACGTGCTCCCTGCCATGGCATACACGGCCCTCAAGATCCATCAAAGTGAGTCCTCAGGGCCCACAGAGGCCCGGGTGCTGGGGACGGAGGAGCTGGGGGTCCCCTGCCTGTCCCTCGGGAGCAGGGCTTGAGGGAGGGATGAGGGGGTTTGGGAGGCCTGGGTTCCCTTCAGGAGGGCACTGAGAATCCCCCTGTTGCATCCCCAATCCCAGGCCCCCACAGACCACAAGGAGAAGTGGCCAGGGTCATCGCACTGGAAATTGGCCCCTGAGCAGTCCCTCTAGTGGTTGGCGTGACACCCAAGGGTGTCCAAGGGTGTCTGCAGCCCATGTCTGGTGCTGGGACAGGGCTTGGAGCAGCCATGGTGGCTGCGCCATCCCTAGGGCCCCTCCCAGCCTGACACCCACCCCCATGTCTAGAGCGCCTGCTGAAGATGCCCCGGGACCACCTCCGGGAGTTCCTGCAGGTGACCCTGAAGCAGGCCTGGTCTCTGAGCGAGGACGCGGTCATCAGGCAGCTGCGGGCCTCCATGCGTGAGCTGGGGAAGCTCCAGTGCCTCCTGCCTCCCGAAGGTGAGTCCAGCACACGGCCCCGTCCCATGCTCCCTTGGGGGAGTCAGTAGTGGGAGTGCCAGGCCCTGACATCCCCGCCCAGGGCCTCACCTCTTCCTGGTCCTCCTTGTCCTCCCCGGGCTCAGCAGTTCTGCTTTCTGAAGCTCTGTCAGCATGGCCTGGCAGGGCCTCGGGCAGCTTCCCAGAATCCTCCTGTGGGTGCCGGCTCTCCCCCCACCACTCTGGGGCCGGGCCGTGGAGCTGTCCTCAGGACATTTGTGGCTCTGGCTCCTCGGCTGACCCCCACTCTGGAGTGGATTGGAGGCCCCGCCTTGAGCTACCCTGCCCAGGTCTGGAGCAGGTGCCCTGGCTCAGTGCCCCCAGGAGCCTGGAGCACAGCTGGACCCCCACTCCAGCAAGATGAGAAGTGGCCCTGCCTGCCCAGGGGGCCCCTCCCCAACTGACCCCACACAGGCTCCTGGCCCAATGACCACAGCTGTCTGCACACAGGACCCTCCTAGGACAGGGGTGGGCGGGGCTCCCACCTGCATGTGGGCAGGGCTAGAGGGAGGTGGGGCTGTGGGAGACCCTGTGCAGTGATGTAAAGGCTACCGGCACTGGATCCCCTTCAGCCATCTGAGAACCCCTGGAAGGCCCAGGTGCCCTGAGCGCAGTTGTGGGGGCCGAGTGCACTCCTGCGAGCAGGGCTGGGCACAGAGGCAGGGCTGGGGGCCCCACGGCAGAAAACAAGAGTGTGGGCTGTGCAGCCCTAGCCTCGGGCCAACAGAAGGCAGCGGGACCCGGAGCATCGCTGGCTTCTGGGCTCTAGTGGGGAGGGGTCCCCGTGCTCATCCCCTGCTGCTGCTGCCATCATGGACCTGAGCGCCTGGGTCCCCATGCAGAGCAGAGATGGGCTTGTCCCAGCTCTAGAGGCTCTAAGTGGGGGCCCAGGTGCAGGCTGTCCAGGCACTGGGGAGGCCCCACTGTGCCTCCAGGTGCTGCCTCCTTGGGTGCTCCTGGGACAGTAGCGGTGACAGCCCAGTCTCACCAGGAAAGAGACAGTGGCCCAGGGGCAGAGGACACAGGGCACCCCTGCCACCTCTTTAGAAACTGCATTCCCTGTCCCCAAGTCCTGAACCGGACTCCATGTCTGCCCCACAGCCCCAGCTCTCACCCCCATCATCTTAGGCTCAGTTCCTTTCCAGCCATGTAGGAGGGACTCAGATGCGGGAAATCAGCCAATGCACTGTTAAGGCGCAGCAGGTCAGGTGGGGTAGGTGATGGGGTCCTGAGTTGGTGCCTGGGTCCCCAGAGATGAGAGTGAGGCAAGGAGTTCAGGGCCATCCACCCTGTGGGGCTGTGCAGGAGGAGCCGGTGGTGTCCCAGGGCTCCCCTTGCCCGGGCTGCACACACCCTCCCGTCTGGGGCCAGCAGCCTGGAAGAGTCCTCAGCGTCACACGTGGTGATGGGGACCCCAGGATGAGGTCGGGGCAGGCACCCTGCAGGCCAGACGGGGGCTGTGGAGAAGCAAACCGCGTCTCTTCTTCTTCCAGCCAAGGCCATCGAACAGTGCAGCAGGCCCCTGGGGCAGGCACGCGTCCCCCAGATGCACGTTCCTGCCCCCACTGCTCCGAAGGCCAAAATCACCATTCAGGACACAGTGGCAGTGTGGGAGCAGACCAGGGGTCCCGCTACCCGTGCAGTGATGATCCGTCCTCCAGGAAGCTTTGGCCTCCGCATCACCAAGAGGGAAGGCATGGAGGAGGAGGAGAGCTGGGAAGGCAGCCCAGAGCCCCTCGGCCTGGGCTCCCCTGTGGGGACCGCAGAGTCTCCAGGTTCTGCCAGCCCCACGGAGACCTCGTGGGGGAGGGGAGGCCTGTGCCAGTGCGCCAGTCTCCCTAACCTGAGCGGGCCAGAGCACAGGGAGGACGACTCCTCCGACGCTGGCAGCCGGGAGGGCCTGTGGATGTGGGCTCCTCCACAGGCCTCAGAGCCCCCAGAACCAGGGCCCATGCAGGCTGTCCCCGCCTGGGGGCCACAGCTGAAGACTCCCCCCTACTGGCATGGCAGCCCCACGCACTCTGGGGACAGTCACGGGCTGGAGCCGGCCAGAGCCAGCCCTGGGATGGGAGACCAGGCCCGCGTGCCCTCCCTGGCCAGAGGCCTCCTTACCTCTTATTCTGTGGGGCACCTGGATGATGGGTGCCTCCTAGAAGAGAGGCCGAGTCCAGCATCTGTCCTGCCCAGGCTGGGCAGCAGCCTTCCGTGTGTCTTCACGGCATCCTATGCACTTGGTTGAGCCCCCACCGCCCAGGCTCTTCCTGGGGCCAGGACACCCTGACACTGGAAGACAACAGCCGTGCCAGGAGCCACTGTACTCTCCTCCCCGCCCCCTCCCCCACCGCCACCCTCAGGTGGTGCTGAGTCTGTATTAAATTGTTCCATGGAAAGGAGTTTGCTCCAGTTTGTGACCCCGGTGCCCAGCGGCAGCAAGCTTCCCCGTGTTCCTGGAGAGCGTAGGCAGCTCCACAGCCCCCAGCCCCAGGCAAAGACCCACTCAGGACCCTGCAGGCAATGCCTGAGATTCAGCTGTGCCCTGTGGGAACTGGGTCAGGGTGGGAGAGCAGCAGCTGTGAGTGCCCGTGACCTCTGGGACAGATCAGCACAATAGGAACAGCCATGGTTGGAGGGCCTGTGTCACCTCTGTGCTCTCCCCTAGACCTGGGCGGCCGTGGCTGCAGCATCCCTGGCTTGACCCCACATGTCTCTCACAGGTATGGGATACCTGTGTCACACTGTATGTTCCAGGACCTCAGGAAGGAATTAAATTCCTGTGGTGTATACGCTGGCCCGTTATCAGTCTTTATTTTCCAGGGGACACCGAGGACCAGCAGGGCTGACTTAACCGCCTTTATCACATTTCTAGCCTTTTCTCCGGATTGGGCTGCTGCAAATACAGCCTTTGAATAAGTATCTCCCACCACTTGGACAAACTTAAGTTGACCCAAGGAGTTCATGTGGGTGACGTCCACTTGCCAGAGCTTCTTAGGAGCAAGTCCTCGCGGGTTCACTCCTGCTTGTAGCAGTGGGGCTGACGGGGCGAGGGGGCACAATTCTTGCAAGAGTGCACTAGGTGTTTGCATTGGCTCATTGTTAGCTCCGGGAAAAGTGATTTTGTGTTGCTTTCTGCCATATGAAGTTTTTGGTGTAGAATAGGGGCTTGTTCTAGGTGTCTGATGGCAGCCAAGTTGCAGGAGATAAGATGATCGACCTTTTCATTGCCTTGGGAAACTCACATAACAAGCAGCAAGTATGACCTGCAAACCAGCGTAAGCACAGCAATGGAGTTTTTTTTCTGAACTTGAACCTTGAACCCCCTGGGCGGTTTAAAGGGCCCTGTGCCTCCATCAGCACCAGCAGGTGGTATCGGGAGAGAGGCATCTCCCCAGACTGAGTTGTCCCGAGCCCTTCCAGCCCCTGAGGCTGCAGCCCTACAGGCCCACACGCCGGGTCACCAAGGGGCGGTGCTGCTCTGCCTAGACCCTCCAGAGAGCTCCCCCAGCCTCCGATGCAGGAGCACAGTGTGTTGGCTCCAACAAGACGAGGGTGTCCATGGAAACGCTAGCAGAAGCGAGCCCAAGACAGCTGCTTGTGCTCTTATCTGGAACCCGGTGAGCAGCAAGAGGAGTAACTTAATATCGGGTTATAACCATGAATAAAACCCCACATGTGAGTGCATCCTGATACAAACAGATAACTGCATAAGCAGACGGATGGAGAAGAGACAAATACTCCTGAGAGAGACCCTAAGTAGTCAATGGCTGACTCCGCTCCAGCAGGGGGAGCTACTGCCCCTCCCTGACAGATGTGGACAGTCCTCTGGTGATAACCCGTGGTCAGCCACAGCTGTCATGCACCTGGATGCCAGGTGACAAGAAGGGACCTGATTTCTTTGGTTTTCTTTCCAAACTCCCCAACCCTAGTCCAAACTCCAAAGAGAGCACAGTGTAGGGGACATTGGGTCATCCCTGGCCAGGCCTCCCCTAGAGTGGCAAGGTCAGAAAACCCAGGACAGGCTGAGAAAGCTCCCAGCCCCGAGGACAGGTGGACAACGGGCAGCTGGCACTCAGCTCTGGGTGCTTCTTTGCCTAAAGCAGTTGCCGGATGTGAATCCTGTTTGGCACAGGGTTCTCCCTGGGCTCGAAATAATTGTGTGTCTTTTCTGCTCTGATGCCCAGCAAACCGTATTCTGTCATTGTTGGTGATAGAGTGCCTCCAGCCAAAACAAAACAAAAGTGCTTAATCTTGAATTCACTTGGAAGGCAGAGTCACAGAGAGGCAGAGAGAGAGAGAGAGAGCGAGCGAGAGAGAGAGAGAGCAAGAATTTCAGTCCGTTGGTTCACTCCCCAAATGGCTGCAATGGCAGCTGGGCCTCCTCTGGGTCTCCCATTTGGGTGCAGGGGCCCAAGCACTTGGGTCATCTTCCACTGCTTTCCCAGGCCATTAGCAGAGAGCTGGATGGGAAGTGGAGCAGCCGGGACTGGAACTGGAGCCCACATGGGATACCGGCACAGCAGGCAGCAGCTTTACCCATTAAGCCACAACATGGACCCTAATTTTGACATATTGTGACATGTAAAACCTGCACTTTTAAAAATGTGAGGGGCTGGCTTGTGGCTCAGTGGGTTTAAAGCCCAGGCCTGTGGTGTTGGCATCCCATATGGATGCTGGCCAAGTCTGGCTGTTCTGCTTCCAATCCAGCTCCCTGCCATGGCCTGGGAAAGCAGTAGAAGATGGCCCAAGTCCTTGGGCCTCTGCACCTGCGTGGGGGACCCAGAAGAAGCTCTTGGCTTCTGGCTTCTAATCAGCACAGCTCCGGCCATTTTGGTCATTTGGGGAGTGAATCAGCAGATGGAAGACATTTCTCTCTCTCTCTTTCTCTATCTCTCTAACTCTGTCTTTCAAATAAATAAAATAAGTCTTTTTTTTTTAAAAAATTAATGTGAGGCAATATCTACACATTCACAAAAGACCTTCAAAAACGTAGTGGAAGCTGCATTTTATGAAAAAGTCATGTGACTTTCGAAATTTTTGCACTGAAATAAGCTTACTGTTTTTTTTTTTTTTTTTAAGATTCGTTTATTTATTTGAAAGTCAGAATTACACACAGAGAGGAGAGGCAGAGAGAGAAAGAGAGACAGAGGTCTTCGATCTGCTGGTTCACTCCTCAACTGGCCCCCATAGCCACAGGTGTGCCGATCCGAAGCCAGGAGCCAGAGCTTCTTCCTGGTCTCCCACGCAGGTGCAGGGGCCCAAGGACTTGGGCTATCTTCTACTGCCTTCCCAGGCCATAGCAGAGAGCTGGATGGGAAGTGGAGCAGCTGGGACTCAAGCTGGCTCCCATATGGGATGCCAGCACTGCAGGAGGAGGCTTTAACTCACTACGCCAGAGCCACAGCACCAGCCCCAGCTTACTGTGTTTAAAAAGGAATTATTGGGGCCAGCGCAGTGGCCCAGTGGGTTAACGCCCTGGCCTTAGGGACCGGTGTCCCATATGGGCACCGGTTCTAGTCCCAGCTGCTCCTCTTATGATCTAGCTCTCTGCTATGGCCTGGGAAAGCAGTAGAAGATGGCCCAAGTCCTTGGGCCCCTGCACCCGTGTGGAAGGCACAGAAGAAGCTCCTGGTTCCTTGCTTCAGATCGGCTCAGTTCTGCCTGTTGCGGCCATCTGGGGAGTGAATCAGTGGATGGAAGACCTCTCTCTCTCTCTCTCTCACTGTCCACTCTGCCTGTCAAAGAAAAAAAAATAGAGTAATTATCCAGACTTACTTCCTATAATTAATTGACTTTGACACTTATTATCAGGACTTCTACCATGCACTGCTCATTCAAAATATTTGATTCTGATTAATTTTTAGAAGCCTATAGTATTTCTTTTTTGTTTGTTTTTTCATCTATAGTATTTTGAGCAGGAGAATCTTCAGAGCCCATGATCCAGAGAATTCTTTCTGTGACTATCACATATTGGTTTTTTTGTTTTCCTTTTTAAATATTTATTTATTTATTTATTTATTTGAAAGGCGTAGTTACAGAGAGGCAGAGATAGAGAAAGAGAGAGAGAGAGAGAGTCTGCAAAATTACTCTTTTTTTTTCTTTGACAGGCAGAGTGGACAGTGAGAGTGAGAGAGAAAGAG
This sequence comes from Oryctolagus cuniculus, assembly GCF_964237555.1. NCBI lineage: Eukaryota > Metazoa > Chordata > Mammalia > Lagomorpha > Leporidae > Oryctolagus > Oryctolagus cuniculus. The sequence goes on along the minus strand of NC_091449.1, from coordinate 18,317,343 downwards.
AGAGAGAGAGATAAAGGTCTTCCTTTGCCGTTGGTTCACTCTCCAATGGCCACTGCGGCTGGTGCACCACGCTGATCCGATGGCAGGAGCCAGGTGCTTCTCCTGGTCTCCCGTGGGGTGCAGGGCCCAAGCACTTGGGCCATCCTCCACTGCACTCCCGGGCCACAGCAGAGAGCTGGCCTGGAAGAGGGGCAACTGGGACAGAATCCGGTGCCCCGACCAGGACTAGAACCCGGTGTGCCGGCACCGCTAGGTGGAGGATTAGCCTGGTGAGCCGCGGTGCCAGCCTGGATAATTGCTCTAGATAAAGACACTGTAGGGGCTGGCACTGTGGCGTATTGAGTAAACCCGCTGCCTGCAGTGCCGGCCTCCCATATGGGCACTGGTTCCAATCCAGCACCTCTCTTTTTTTTTTTTTAAAGATTTATTTATTTATTTGAAAGAGTTATATAGAAAGATAAGGAGAGAGAGAGAGAGAAAGAGAGAGAGGTCTTCCATCTGCTGGTTTACTCCCCAACTGGCCGCAACAGAGTGAGCTATTCCAATCCGAAGCTAGGAGATAGGAGCTTCCTCTGGGTTTCCCACATGGAAACATGCAGAGAGCTGGATTGGAAGTGGAGCAGCCGGGACTGGAACCAGCACCTCTGCTGTGGCCTGGGAAAGCAGAAGATGGCCCAAGCCCTTGAGAAACTGTACCGCATGGGAGACTGTGGGGAGCAACTCGGACTAGACTGTTACTGGAATTAAGACTTATTCTATGCATCTGCTCTCCCACAATATGGCGCTGAGAAGGGAGAAACAGCTTCTACGCAGCTGCCTCCAGTTCAACCAATAAACTGTAGGACCTGCTCCTGATTGGAGGAGAGCAGCGTACTCGGCGTGTGGGTAGCAGAGTTGGGATTGGCGGAAAAGGACTATGAAGGAGGAGAGAGACAACATGCACCAGGAACATCTATCTGAAGGAACACCTGTGCAGCCCCCGAGAGAGCCGGCCAGCGGTGTGCCGCTCCCCCGCGGAAGTGGGGAAGGTGGCAGGGGGAATTGCCCTTCCACAGAGGTGGAAGGGATGGTAGCCAACCTGGGAAGAACCAGCAGCAAACCCGGGGAGGGCCGAGCAGACAAAAGAACAGCGCAGGGTCCTGTGTTGTTCCTCCACAAAGAGGGGCAGCGACAGGAGACTGGTAAGAAGCTCTTGGCTCCTGGCTTCAGATTGGCACAGCTCTGGCTGTTGCGGCCAACTGGGGAGCGAACCAGCAGATGGAAGACCTCTCTCTCCCTGCCTCTGCTTCTTCTCTGTGTAACTCCGACTCTCAAATAAATAAATAAATCTTTTTTAAACAAGACATTGCAAATGTTAAAAATTAAAATTTAACCTGTTTTGTTAAAAACAACCTTTTAAAGATAAAAATAACGTGGTTTTTGTTCAATTATTCCAGACTATATTATCACATATAGGGGTAGTGCTAGAAAGAATAGGAAAAAACATGAGAGGACAGAGTAAATACCTGAGATAATAGAGAAATATCTGTTCAAGTGCTTTTCAGTGCAAGAGTAGCTGGTAGAATTAAAGACAGCGTGTGATGTTACAAATCAGTCAGAAACAAGAGTGTAACTCCTCATGCAAAAGGGAGAGCACTGAAAGTAGCCATGAAACGTAAGCCAAAACCTTAGAAGAGAGTGACTGAAATTAGAACACACCAACCACAACCACAAAAAATGGGTTAAATTTATTATAAAAATCTCAGAGTAAAATTTTTTTTTGACAGGCAGAGTGGAGAGAGAGAGAGAGAGAGAGAGAGAGAGAGTGAGATCTTCCTTTGCCGTTGGTTCACCCTCCAGTGACTGCTGCGGCTGGCGTACCACGCTGATCAGATGGCAGGAGCCAGGTAATTGTCCTGGTCTCCCATGGGGTGCAGGGCCCAAGCACCTGGGCCATCCTCCACTGCACTCCCTGGCCACAGCAGAGAGCTGGCCTGGCAGAGGGGCAACCGGGACAGAATCCGGTGCCCCGACAGGGACTAGAACCCAGTGTGCCGGCACTGCAAGGCGGAGGAATAGCCTAGTGAGCCAGGATGCCAGCCTGAACTCAGGTATTCTTATATAGGACCTGGCTGCAGCGGCTTTACCACTGCACCAAGGGCCTGCCCCCAATGTTTTTCTTAAGGTTTAGGTGTCTTCGCATCAGGAAAGGAGTGGCAAATCCAGACCCAAAATGCAAAGTCATCGTAATCAGTCATTGCTTTCTTTTTCCACTTAACGTGGCCAACTCTTCCCTGGGCTCTTCTGGGGGTTCCTACAGACCACAGAGCCTGAACCCCAGCTGCTCTGCTCCAAAGTGGCCCAGACACCCAATGGGGACGATATGGCAGCACCATACTACGTCTTCCTTTTTTCCACAACCTTGTTCTCTTTCTACCTTTTTATGTTGTAAAGTTTTAGAATTTTTATTTACATTTGTTTATTTGAAAGGCAGAGAGACAGAGATCTCCTGGCCACTGATCCATTCCCCAAATGTCTGCAACAGCCAGGGCTGGGCCAGGCTGAAGCCAGGAGCCCCAGACTCAATTTGGGTCTCCTGTGTGGGTGACAGGGATCCAAATATTTGGGCTGTCACTTACTCCCTCCCAGGGTCTAGGCCAGCAGGAAGCTGGAATTCAAAGTGGAGCCAGGACTCAAATCCAGGCACTCTGATAGGGGCTACCAGCATACCAAGCTGTGTCTTAACTGCTGCACCAAATGTCCAAAACAATGGTGCAAGGTCTTTTAAAAAACAAACAAAAAATCTGCCCATTAGCATCAGAGTTGGGGGAGGGGGGAGCAGGTTACAGGTACAGATTCTGAAACTCTGCAGTCTTAAGAGACTGGGTGGCTGCAGCCTCATTTTGAGTATCCATCCCAGTGCAACAGGAGAGAAACAGGACTCATTTAGAAAAATATCAAGCTCCTCACAACTGGACACGTGTCCATTTCTAGCTCCAAACCAATCAGGAGCGAGGAGTGTCAGATCCTCACCGGCAGTGACCCCTGCTGCCCTGGTAGGGACTCCTGAACGTTCAAGCATGCCCAAAATGGCCTCATGTGAACTTTCCGGGGTGATGGTATCAAGCACCATTGCTGTGGTGTGTCGTGTGCAAAAACAGTGAAAGCCAAATCAGCGGTGCCTGTGCAGATCACCTAGCTGGGTGCCAAATGCTGTCCTGTGCCCAGGGGTTTGAGCCAGATTGAAGTGCCGTGTGTACTGGGGGAACGGGCATGCCTTCCCACCCCCATGAAAGCACCTGTTCGGCTCCCATAGGACAGCAAGTTGATGGAAGCTCACCCTGCTGTGCTGTCCCTGTGTTGGAGCATGAGCGCCCCATAATCCCTTCTGGGCTGCATATTGGCCCCTTGTCAATTTCTATCTGCAAGTGAGCCAAAGACCCTGGGCTTGGTAAGGCCACTGTGATGTACAAATAGTTCCACTTTCTGGAAGCAGGTTTGTGACAATGTTTCAGGATCACCTTTTGCAGCATGAGTTAATCAAAGAAAAAAAGACAAAGGTTGTCCCTTGCATTCTTCATTAAAAAAATTTTATATATTTGAAATGCAAAATGAGAGAGAGAGAGAGAGCAGGAAGGAGGGAGGGAGGGAGGCAGGGAGGGAGAGAGAGAATCTTTCATCCACTGGTTCATTCCCCAAGTGCCCTCAGTAGCAGGGCCGAGTCGGGCTGAAAGCAGGAAATACAGCTGCATCTCCCACGTGGGTGGCAGGAACCCAGCACCTGGGCCTCCCCCTGCTGCTTCTCATGCACATCGCAGGAAACTGAATGCAAGTGCAGACGGACACCGCACGCAGGGGCTCCAGCCACCGCGCTGGCACATCGCCTGCCCGTGTTCTCCACCTCCTTTCAGGCCTGGGACCTTCCACGTCTCACCTGTCGACAGGCGTGTTGGCCTGCCAGGTATGTAGCCTGCTTCCTCGCCACCCCCCCCCCCAGCACCAGGTGAACACCATGCTCCCCATCAGCAGCTTCCTGCCTGACTCGCAGGCGCACACCTGTCCTTTCCCAAGGTCCTCCTGGGGGACGTCAAGCACACACCTGTGGGGCCTGTAGAATCAAGCTTTTTTTTTTTCCTTGAATTTTTATTTTTTTTAAAGGTTTACTTGAAAGTCAGTTACCGAGAGAGTCGAGCTTATTTTTTAAAACTAGAGGCTTACCTGAACATCTTGCTCCCCCAAGCACAGAACCTAACAATTCCCTTGCTCTCTCTAATCTGGTCTTCTACTATTTTGTTGGTTGCCCCAATCAATTAACACATTTCCGCATAGAGCTTAAGAAACCTTGTGCCCACCCCCACCCCCCATTGAAATATTAAGGAATTCAGCTGTAAAAGCTTCCTGGCCCAGGATTTGGGGGGGGGGTGTCGAGGTTTCTTTCATTTTTTAAAAAAATATTATTTATTTATTTGAGTGCTAGTTAGAGAGAGAGGGAAAGACAGAGAGAAAGGTCTTCCATCAGCTGGTTCACTCCCCAGATGGCCAGAGCTGGGCCAATCAGAAGCCAGGAGCTTCTTCTAGGTGCGGGGACAGAGCCTTCCAAGTGAGAACTCTGGTGGCTGCTTCAGTCACAGGAGCTGCAGACCCCGGCCCACTCAGAGGACGGGGTCGTGCACACTTCCGCTAAGACAAGCAAGCCCAGCACAGAGACCTGGGGAGCGCGGCCCGCTGGACGCTGGGGGTGGACAGCCCAGCAGGCCCCGCGCGCTCCCGGCGGGGAGGCCAGCCCAGGTCCCCAAGCCCCCGGGCGCCCCGCGGCCCAGGAAGCGAGCCGCGCCCAGCACCGCGAGACCCCACGCCCCTTCCCGCCGCACGGCGGCGCTGCGCAAGGCCGGCCGTTGTCCGGGGCCGTTGGGCGCCCACGTGGCTTCTGGACGCCTCGAGGCCGGCGCGGGGGCGGGCGCCATTACGAGAGGCCGGGGGCGCGGGGTGGAGCCGACGAGGAGCCCAGAGCGCGCCCGCGGCGGCGGCGTCGGGTGGGAAGACGAGGCGCGGCACTGGGGGGCGTGGCGGCCGGCCTGCAGGCGGGGGCGCGTCCAGGGCAGGAAGCTGGAGTCCCCGTGGAGCTGGTGGGCGCGGCCCCCGCAGAGGCCTGAGGCGTCCGGCGCGATGGCAGGGGCCGCCCCCGGGGCGGCGGCAGGGGCCGCGCGGCTCGCCACGCCCGGCACGCCCGCCACGCCCGCCGCCGGGCGCGTCGTCCAGGGCGAGCGGGCCAGAGGCGCGGCGAAGATGCTCCAGGTCCTGGTGCTGCAGGTGAGCGAGCGGCCCGCGCACGGACGGTCGGGCCCGGGTCGGTGCAGGCGGGAGGCTGGAGTGCGGGTGGGGGTCGCTTCAGAAGGGGGCGCGTGCGCTGTTCCGGACAACCCCGGAGGGCGGTTGCTGCGAGCTGTCCCGTACTAGGTGTGCGTGCCTGACTCGGGCACGTTGGCAGGTGTGTCGGTGCCCCGCACACCCCAGCCCACGTCTGCCCTAGGTTAGGGCCCTCGCGGGGAACCGTGGACCTGGCTCCCGCCCTTCCCCCGCCGCCCGCAGCCCTCAGGGCTCGGCTTCTGGGACCCCCCCGCCCCCCCCCCACGCCGCCCTCTCCTCACGCGGGTGTCCTGGTCCCCGGGGCGGGCATGGGCCGCCACCTGGGAGACTTGAGGTGCAGGGAGGGCTCCCGAGGAAGACTGAGGGGAGGCGCTGGAGGAGGGAGTTTACAAACCGGAGCCAGGGTGTGGGATGGGGAGGGGCGCCGCGAAGGAGGGGGATGGGTGGTGTCTGTGTTCTGTGGATTCACCCGACCAGAGCGTCACACACCCCCGAAGCCGCTGACTCCTTGCAAGGAGGCCTGGCTCTCAGACTTTTCAATTTGTTTTATTTACTTGACAGAGTTAGAGACAGTGAGAGACACAGACAGACAGAAAGGTCTTCCTTCCTTTGGTTCACCCCACAAATGGCCGCCACGGCCAGCGTGCTGCGCCGATCAGAAACCAGGAGCCAGGTGCTTCCTCCTGGTCTCCCATGCGGGTGCAGGGCCCAAGCACTTGGGCCATCCTCCACTGTACTCCCGGGCCACAGCAGAGAGCTAGACTAGAAGAAGAGCAACTGGGACTAGAACCCGGCGCCCATATGGTTCGCTGGCGCCCCAGGCAGAGGATGAACCAAGTGAGCCATGGCGTCGGCCCCTGGCTCTCAGACTTTGAAGGGATTTCAGGTCTCCCTGGGAGGCTCCTCTGCACTAGTCAATGTTCTCCATCAGTCCTAAATATGTCAGTCCCAATTCCTTCCTGTGAAAGGGCTCTCACCCATCCTGCCACGTGCACGCCCGTGGGTGCAGGACTTGGGCAAGAAGTGCTGGGCTCGTGCCCTCCTGCTTGGGAACCCGTGTGTGTGTTGGGCCCTGGAACCTGCTTGTGTCTCCCCTCAGCTCTGCCCGGCCTCCACTTATGACTGCGACCTGGCTCACCCTTGGAGCAAATCTTCTGCCCCTTATAGGAGTATTTGCCCCAGTGAGGTCCAGGTTCCGGCTGTCCTGATCCAGATTGATGTGGCATTTCCATGGATACGGTGCCCCCTCCCACCCTGTGCCCATCAACAGGTGATGGGGTACCCTCAGGGTGGTGTGCATGTAGGATGGGAAATTATTTAGCTTTCACATTGTTTAGTTTTGAGGTGTCCTCTTACACGTGAGGATGTCATATGAAGTGAGGTGACCCAAGCAGAAAGGCCCACGTGCTGTATGATTCTGTGGGCGAGTTGAATGGCAGCTGCCAGAGGTTGGGTTTGTGCGTACAGGGCAGAGATTCACTTTTGCAAGGTGAAGAATTCTGGAGATGGCTGGTGCTCGCTGTTGCACAACAGTGCCAGTCTACGTAATGCTACTGAACTGTACACTTAAAATTGCCCAAAAGGATGAATTTTATCTGGAGTTTGCCACGACTTTTTAAAAAGATTTACTTGATTCTGTCCCGGTTGCCCCTCTTCCAGGCCAGCCCTCTGCTGTGGCCAGGGAGTGCAGTGGAGGATGGCCCAGGTGCTTGGGCCCTGCACCCCAAGGGAGACCAGGAGAAGCACCTGGCTCCTGGCTCCTGCCATCGGATCAGCGCGGTGCGCCGGCCGCAGCGCGCTGGCCGCGGCAGCCATTGGAGGGTGAACCAACGGCAAAGGAAGACCTTTCTCTCTGTCTCTCTCTCTCACTGTCCACTCTGCCTGTCAAAAAAATAAAATAAATAAATAAATAAATAAATAAAAAATAAATAAATAAAAATAAAAAGATTTACTTATTTGAATAACAGAATGACAGAGACCAACAGAGAGGGAGATCTTCCATCCACTGGTCCATTCCTCAAATGGCCGCAACAGCCAGATCTGGCAGAGTCTGAAGCCAGGAACCAGGAACTCCATCCGGGCCTATCATGTGGGTGGCAGGGGTCCAAGCACTGGGACCCCGAGGCACATTCCCAGGGAGCTGGATCAGAAGTGGAACAGGCGGGACTCGAACTGGTTCTTGGTGGTCATGAGACAGGAACCCGGCAGAGAAGAGAAGCAGCGACCCGGAAGACAGCGGCCTCCCTGAGTGACGCAGACAGAGGCGAGAGCTGTACCTGGAGAGCCGCATCACCAGGAGCCCTGTAGCAGGGCAGCTGTGCTGTTCCTGAAGAGTCCGGCCTGCAGGAGACTCTGCCACATCTGGCGGGGCCGAGACCTCTCCTGGCTAAGGAGGGCCGAGAAGAGCTGTTGGCTGCCAGGAACGTGAGGAGGGCTCGCACGCCCCAGCTGGTTAGGTGCCGCGTGTGATGTCTGCATCGCACCTCAGGGTGCCTGTTCAGATCTGACCGCTCAGCTTCTGGTCCAGCTTCCCGTGTGCTCACATGGGAAGGCAGCGTATGATGGCCCAAGGACTTTGACCCCTGCCCCTGTGTAGGAGGTCAGAGTGGAGTTCCTTCCCTCCTCCCAGACTTGGCTGTTGTGGGCATTTGGGGAGTGAACCAGCAGATGGAAGAGCTCTCTCCCATCCCCCACCTTGCTCTTGCTGTCCATCTCTCTCTGTCACTCTGCTTTTCAAATACATAAGTACACACAGCATATATGAGGAAAGCAGCCCGGGCCACACACTTCTGTGTTTGAAATCTGGGAGGCCGTAGCACCCTGATGGCTGGGCACGTGGCCTTGGAGCAGTGGCAGAAAGCAGTAGTCCTCGGCCTTCCCTGGGAAGCTCCTGGAGGAACTGGCAACTAGAACTGTGTGTGTTGCTGTCTGGAAAAACTGGGCCCGGCTTGCATTTTACAGGTTTTAGAAGCAGATTTTTTTTTTAAATGAAACATTCTAGCAGCCTCAACATTTAACATTAAAAAATTTATTTATGTATTTTCATTGGGAAAACAGGTCAGCAGAGTTCTTCCATCTGCTGGTTTACTCCAGAATGCCCACAGCAGCCAGAGCTGGGCCAGGCCAAAGCTGGGAGCCTAGAGCTCAGTCCTGGTCTCCCACATGGGTGACAGCGGCACAGTGCTCGAGCCATCATCTGCTGCCTGACCAGTAGGCACGTTGGCAGGAAGCTGGATTGGTGGTTGTGTGGCCTTGATGTGAACCAGGTACTCTGAGTATCCCAAGCCGTGACCTGACTGCTGCCCCAAACGCCCACCCCTAAGAATGCTTTGTAAACGTCTTTCCTAAATTACTCTTTGGAAAATTTCCAAACACAAAAACAGCATCATGAATGCCTGTGTGTACTACACCCACACTAACTGGTTGGTAACGCTTTGCTGCGTTTGCACTTCAGAAATGTGTGTATGTAAAAATTACTTTTTCTTTTTTGGTTGAGCCATTTGAGAATGAGTCTAGAACTCAGAGCACTTAAGTGATTTTTCTAGGAACAAAGCCTTCCTCTTATAGAACTATAATGTAATCATCACACTTGAGAAATTTAATGTTGGTGCAAGTCTGTTACCTGATACACAGTCTGTACTCCCTTTGTCCTGATAAGGTCTACTGTAGCTTGTTTTCTCTGATAAAGAACCCAGAACTACACACTGCATTTAATTGTCATGGCCTTGTAGAGTTCATTCAGGCAGTACATTGGTCTATCTTTGATGATACTGAAATTTCTGAAGAATAAGGGCAGTCACTTTGCAAAGTATTCCTCAATAATTATAACTATATTAATATATTTAGGTTAGACACTTTTAGTAAAAATGCTACATAAGTTATGCCACGTCAGAGGACAAGATGTTTTAAAAAAAAAAAATTGATGCTGGGGCCAGCATTGTGGTATAGCAAGGTAAGCTACCACCTGTGATGTCAGGACCCCATATGGGCACCTGTTCAAATCTCATCTGCTCCACTTAAGATCTAGCTCCCTGCTAATGTGCCTGGGAAAGCAACAGAAGATGACACAAGTGCTTGGGCCTCTGCCACCCATGTGGGAGACCCAGATGAAGCTCTTGGCTTCAGCCTGGGCCAGCCCTGGTCATTGCAACCATTTGGGGAGTGAGTGAATTGGTGGGTGGAAGATCTCTCTCTGCCCCCCTCTCTGCCTCCCTCCCTCTCTAACTCTGCGTTTGAAATAAATAAGTAAATCTTTTTTAAAAATTCAGATTAATTTAAAAATTTTAACTTTTTATTAGAAAATGCATTGGAGATGCAGAAAAGTGTGGAAAATAGTATCAATATTGGGACACCCACCAAACTCTTATTTATTTGAAAGGTAGAGACACAAGGAGAGACAGAGCTCTCCCATCCCTTTGTTCACACCCCAGATGCCCACAGTAGCCAAGGCGGGGCCAGGCCAAAGCTTGGAGCTGGGAACTCACCCTGAGTCCCCCACACTGAGGACAGGGACCCAGTCACTCAAGCCATGGTCAAGAGGCCTCCTAGAGTGTGCACTGATTAGCAGCAAGCTGGAATCGGCATCAGAACGTGCACGGAAACCTAAGCACTCCCATGTGGAACGCAGACCCTGCCTGAGGATTCACTGCTATGACAAAAGCCCACCCCTATTTTTTAATTGATGTATAATTTATTTACAGAAAAATTCATTCCTTTTTGTGTAGACTTCTGTATTTTGAAAAATGCATAGCATCGTGAAATCACCCCAACAGTCAAAATGCAGAAGCATTTCCTCACTTCCCCATATTCCCATGATGAAGCTCCTTTGTAGCTGTATCTTTCTCTACCTGTAATGCTTTATAAAGAAGATTGTTTTCTGCTGCTATTAGTTTTTCTTTTCTAGAATGTCACAGAAATGGGTGCCTGCAGAATCCCAGAGCAGCAGTGGCCTTTCACTGTGGCTTCTTCAAAGACGACACATTGGATACTGCTTTGTGTTGCTGCATAGGGTCAGTGGCAGAGTAGTATTCCATTGTGTGCACACACAGCAGTTTATACTCACAGGCCACTTGAGTTGTTTCAGTTTAGGGAGATGATGAACAACATTGCTATAATCTTTGCCTACAGGTAGTTGTATGGACTCGAGTTCATTTCATTTGGGAGAATAACTAGGATGGAATTGCTTGTGTTTTAACTTTATGAGAAACTGATGGACTGTGTTCCAGCATAACTGCCTTTTTGCATTTCTGTCAAAAATGTCTGAGTTCCCTTTTTCTCTCTCTCACTGTCTGACTTTGCCTGTCTAATAAAAGGGGGGGGGGCGCAGCACCGTGGCTCACTTGGTTAATCCTGCACCTGCAGTGCCGGCATCCCATGTGGGCTCTGGGTTCTACTCCCAGTTGCTCCTCTTGCAGTCCAGCTCTCTGCTGTGGCCCGGGAAGGCAGTGGAGGATGGCCCAAGTGCTTGGGCCCTGCACCCGCATGGGAGACCAGGAGAAGCACCTGGCTCCTGGCTTCGGATCGGCGCAATGCGCCGGCCATAGCAGCCATCTGGGTTGTGAACCAACGAAAGGAAGACCTTTCTCTCTGTTTCTCTCACTAACTCTATCTAATAATAAAAAAAAAGTATGAGTTCTATTTGCTCTTCATCCCTGTATACAGTTAGTATTGTAAGGTTTTTTGTTTGTTTGTTTTTTAAAGATTGATGATTTTGACAGAGTTAGAGATCTTCCATCTGCTGGTTCACTCTTGAATTGGCCACAAAGGTGGGAGCTGGGCCAGGCCAAAGCCAGGAGCCCCGACTCCATCTGGGTCTCCTTTATGGGTGCAGGGGCTCAAGCGCTTGGGCCATCCTCCACTGCTGTCCCAGGCACATTACATTACAGGGAGGTGGATTGGAAGTAGAGCAGCTGTGACTGGAACCCACGCCCTTTCTCCAGCGCCAGCCTCACCTGATGGCTGTAGACTCACAGCTGAGACTTGGACTTGAGGTCGGATAGTGAGTCCTCCAGTTGTGTTCTTCTTTCTCATGATTATTTAGGCTGTTCTAATTCCTTTGTCTTTTTTTTAAATAAAAGATTTATTTTTATTTATTTGAAAGTGAGAGTTACAGAGAGAGGTAGAGCCAGAGAGAGAGGTCTTCCCTCTGCTGGTTCACTCCCCAAATGACTGCAACACCTAGAGCTTATCTGATCTGAAGCCAGGAGCTTCTTCCAGGTCTCCCACGCAGGTGCTGGGCCCCAAGGACTTGGGCCATCTTCTGCTGCTTTCCCAGGCCATAGCAGAGAGCTGGATCGGAAGTGGAGCAGCCAGGACTCCAACCGACGCCTATATTTTTTGCCGCCGCTGCAGGCTGTGGCTTTAACCCGCTGCACCACAGCACCAGCCCCTAATTCCTTTGTCTTTCCAAGGAGGATCTCATTATTAGCATGCTGATTTGTAACCACCCCTTCCCTGCAAAAATCCATCATTAAACCTGCTGGAATTGTGTTGTATTTCTAGATCACTTCAGGGGAAAACAGCCGTTTCTTAATTATGGCCCCCACAGGTGCTAGGGGGCATCCCACCCCCAGCATTGCGCAGCATCGCATGAACGGCCTCCATTACTGTCAGCCACCCCTCAAGGCGCATAGTCCATGGTGCTGAGGGTCCAGTCGGGCCCTCCGCTGAGGTGGATGGACAACCCCTGCCCCAAGGGTGACCTTTTTCGTTTGATCAGTAATTTTTTTATGATCTTGTCCTCATCACCTATTTGTATACAAAAGTTGCTTAAAATTTTAAAACCAATCTAAAGAGACAAAAACTAAAGGATCGCTGCATTTATTTAACTGGGCAGCTGTTCCCTCAAGCTTCGGCCCTGCGTAAGTCAGTCCACTTCCAGAGTTTCTCTGCAGCCACCGGCCCTGCTGGTCTCTTTAGGGCTGACCCTCCTGTGTCAGAGGCTCAGCTTGTACGGTATTGCTGGATTTGAGCTGCACTCCAGTGTCAGCCCACCTGCCTGTCTGTGTTGTGGTGGGTCCAGGGAGCTATCTTGAGGACTTTGACTGTAGTAGGGGTGGATGGAACAAGGGTCTGTTTATTTCTAAGAGTTTGTTTTATCTGTTTGAAGGCTTTTTTATTTGATTTAAAGATTTTATTTATTTGAGAGGTACAGTTAGGCAGTGAGAGGGAAAGACAGAGATAAAGGTATTCCTTCCGTTGTTTCACTCCCCAATTTGCCACAATGGCCAGAGCTACGCCGATCTGAAGCCAGGAGCCATGAGCTTCTTCCTGGTCTCCCACGCAGGTGCAGGGGCCCAAGGGCTTGGGCCATCTTCTATTGCTTTCCCAGGCCATAGCAGAGAGCTGGATCGGAAGTGGAGCAGCTGGGACTCGAACCAGCGCCCATCTGGGATGCCAGCACTTCAGGCCAGGGTGTTAACCCGCTGCACCATAGCGCCAGCCCCGAGAAGGCTTTTTTACAATAGAGGACTTTTCCCCACTTTGTGGCTTTCTAAGTCTGGAATTTGCAGGTCTAACAAGCAAATTAGATACAACAGGATCTAAAACAAAAAGATTGAATCGTTATTAGAGTACCTAGGAAATGTGTTCTCTAAACCAGGAGCAGGTTTTCTCACAGAGAGAGGCATGTAGGCCTGGCCAGGTACGTATGAGGCCCGACCTCTGTCTTTACATGGGATAGTGGAAGAGACATCATAAGAAAGGTGTGAACCTCTTGAGGGAAGACCCCCTGTTGACTCCATTACCTAGGCGGCCTGGGAGAAGAGCTGGCTTGAACAGGAGGTTAGTACAGAACAGGCGGCACTTCTGAAAGGAAGATTGCAGTCCTGCCTGTCCTGACCCGAGGCCTTGCCCTCAATGGCAGTAGTTATCTTGGAAGCCGGGCAGAGTAAAGGGCTCTTTGAGCTTGGAGCCAGTAGGATCTGTGGTTCTAACCTGGGATCCCTTCAGCCCCAAGGCAATTCCATTCACCCAGCTCTTGACAGAATTTGGTAGAGGCTGGCTTTTTTCAGGATGGCTGTTTGCCCCATCTCCTGGCTTTCCAAATTGAAGCCTGATGCCATTTGGGATGGACTGGCCTCACTGGGTCTCGTTGATGGCAGAACACTGTGTAAAGTAGCTATTAGTTGGCTTGACAGCTATCTTTACATTCCTCCTGCTAAAGCAGACCACAGAGGCATCCTCTAAGATGTCAGTTAAGGGGTTGTTGAGTTCTGTCCTTAATCTTTGGTGGCCGAGCTAGAAGTCTGTAGTCACAGGCATGTTTTGACAGTTTTTTTTTTTTTTTGAAACAATGCAGTGCCCATGAGGAGAGCTATGTTCTTTAAGTAAGATCAAAACATGAAGATGGTTTCACTAATTTGTCTATAAATTTTGTTATTAATTTGCCAAGAACAACTTTAACTTGGACTTTAGAGGGAGCAATGAGCACTGTATTATACCTCTAACTATATTGTTTTTAGATAAATAGTATACCTTTATGGTTGCAAATACCAAACACAAGTGCAACTTGTTTGACCAGCAGACCCAAATGCAAACATGTCAATAACTTAAAAAAATTTTTTTTTTAGTTTTTCTGTACCAACAAATTGAGAACAGCCTATTTATCATATTTATTTAAGTCAGGTGCACCAGAAAGGTAATTTGTGTTAATTTAGCAGTTTTTAATAATTTTTATATAGACACACAATCTGCACATAAGTATCTGGCTCCTGCCATCGGATCAGCCCGGTGCGCCGGCTGCAGCGGCCATTGGAGGGTGAACCAACGGCAAAAAGGAAGACCTTTCTCTCTGTCTCTCTCTCACTGTCCACTCTGCCTGTCGGAAGAAAAAAAAAGAAAAGAAAAGACAAAAAAGAAAAATTAATGGGGCTGGCTCTGGTGCAACAGGTTAACGCCCTGGCCTGAAGCGCCGACATCTCACGTGGGCGCCGGCTCCTGGCTTCAGATTGGCACAGCTCCGGCCATTGCGGCCAATTGGAGAGTGAACCAGCAGATGGAAGACCTCTCTAACTCTGACTTTCAAATAAAGAAATCTTAAGAGTGTTAATTTTTTTTTAATCTATGATGTCAGTGACCACCCGAGGCTGTTGACATGAGCTGCCTAGACTAAGGAAGCCTTTTGAGTCCACAACTCTCAGTATTTGGACAAGGCCAGAAGCAAAGTGGAAGTTCTCTCCTCCCTTTAGAGAAAAGTACATCCTCTTTTGATGGCTGCTGCTTTCCACTGGGGCCTCACGGAGATCCTTCATGTAGAACATTTTTTGCCACAGTGTCTTGGCTTTCTATGCTTGACATGTAAAACAAGTCCATATTTAAACAGACTTTTAAAACTTTGAAACTTTTAGAACTCAGCTGTTTTTAAACAAGTAGAACTTAATGAGACAACGATTATCTCAGTAGGATACAAAAAGACTATTTTCCCAAATATCTATTAACACTTAAGTATTTCATCAACCTCATTGCTTTTACAGAGGATCAGATTTTAATCTTACGTCAAAAAAAAAAAAACAGATTGATAACTTTTGTAGCTAACAAAAAAATTGTATAACCATTTAAGACTTCCACACACCTTTTGCAACTACCTAAACCGTTTTATCTTTTCCATTCCAATCTTACAATCCATGTCCTTTCTTTATTATTTCACTAAGAAGCACAGCTTTGACTTGGCAACCTTTTTTCCATCTGTTGATTTTCTTGATTTACATTGAAAATCACAATTTAAAAGAATATCCCGAATTTCAACCTTAGTTACTTCTGAGCAGTCTTGAATTATTTTTATTTATAGACAGCTTATGAAAACCTATTTGTCAACAAATCCAGAGTTTTTCATAGACTGTAAGGTGTTAAGAGTACCTAAGTTTACTTGTGGACACATGTATCTCATTTACCTTTACCCAATTTACATTTAGCAACTACACAGATTGTTAGGGTTGGAGTAGCTGGGGTTCTGGCCTTTTGTACCCCCCTCCCCTGCCGCCCTGGGATGAGAGAACTGACATCAACGGAGACAGGTCACTTCATTAAGGCAAAGAGGGAGAAGCATCCTGTTCTAGAAAAGTCTGGTCTGGAGTGCACTTGGGGCTGGGGTTTTATGTGGTTAAGGAGGGAGTTTGCCACTGTCGCTGTGGGGGAGGGAGAAGACTTTGCAGCTGGTGGAAAGTGGAACTAGGGGGCTCTGGGAAGCCTTGGGAACTTTCCTCAAATCTAATTAGAAAGCTGCCCTGTGCAGCTCATCTATTTAATTAGTTGTTTTGCAAGGAGTCTGGGGGAGGTTGCACCTGGTTCCCCAACCAGAGGAGGTTGCACTGGTTGTCAGAAGGAAGGGAGGAAATGGGGAGGGGGTGGGCTGAGGGCAGAAGGAATGGGGAAGGGGCGATGAGCCCTTTACAGATGACTGAAGATACTGGCATTGTATCATACTTTGTCTGAATTAATGTCAGAATTACATTTATATGGAATTTTATTTTTTATAAAACTGGAAATCAGTTTTATCAACCTGAGATCTGTTAAATGGCCATTTTTCATTTAGTCACCTGCTGTCTGGCAAGGGTTAGCATCATTGCAGAACCTGTAATGGTTGCATAGAAGCCAATAGGGATTACAGTTGAAGCCTTCATAGGTAAGCCGATGACAGCCACATTTCATTCCCAGGACAGATTTCTCTTTCTTCTTTAGACCTTGGGAAAGCCTCTAGCACAACCTCAGTTGTGTCAGCTAGAAACAAGTTTAAGTAAAAGACAAAGGCCTCTGCCACACTTGGGGAGGCTCGGTTCCTGCACCGTGCTTGGCTGTTGCCGTGAGAGCACAGGCTCTTGTTCTGCAGGGAGGGCTCTGCTCCGGCACTGAACCCTGAGCTGCTTCCCGCCCTCTGCTTGGCGGGCTCCACTCTTTCCTTGGGGTGAGTGTCCAGGCTTTTTTGTTTGTTTGTTTGTTTGTTTTTTGTTTGGAGGCCAGAGACTAGTTAAAGCAGTGAAAACAGATTTTATTCAGTACCTCCTGAGGAGAGCTGAGCTCCATTACCAGTGGTGCAGAGGTGCCTGGGTGTTTTAAAGGGAGGGCTGGGGTTGGCACAGCTCAAGGGAAGAGTGAGAAGAGGTCATTCAGGGTAAATGCGTGATCCCAGCTGTGTGTGCTAGCTGGAAGTTATGGAAGTTAGCACGCTGTCTTCTTGCAGAAACTGGCATGGCGGCCCTGGCCTCATAGGAGTGGCTACTGAGCAGGGACACACTTCCAGATTTGTAAGCTTTTTTGAGTGAAGTCTCTAAGAATGGAAGGTTGGGGCCTGCCTCAGATGATAGCCTGAACAGTCAGTTCTTCTGGCATTGTGGAGCTTATTCAGGCAGGCAGGCAGGCAGGCAGGCTTGCTTATTTATCAATTTTATTTAAGAGTGACAGGGGTCGGGGGAGAGAAATAGCTCTTATCTACTGATACACTTCCCAAACGCCTACCATGGCCAGGACTGGACTGAAGCCAAAGCTGGCAGTAGGGAACCCATTCCAGGTCTCCTGCATGGGTAGCAGGAACCCAGTTGGGCCATCACTGCTGCCTCCCAGGCTCTGCATTAGCAGGAAGCTGGAGTCAGGAGCTGGAACTGAATATTGAATCTTTAGCACTCTGGCGGGGGGATTCAGTGAGTGTCATGACTGTTAGGCCACATGCTCACCACTCAAGTGAGCACTTTAATGAATAATTGCAGTCATCCCAGGGTTGTGGCCTTGTGCTGCTGGAAGCCGGAATCTGGTTGTCTCTGAGTGCGAAGGACTGAATGGAGCCACATGCCCGGAGTGCTGTTTCTAGGGGCAGCAGCTGTAACTGCGTGCTCCTCTGAGCCCTGCACTGTTCACGTACTCAGTACTCCTTGCTGTCTCGCCCATTGCCGTTCAGGACTTGGCAAGGATGGTGGGGGTGTTGATGTGCAGACATCAGGGCTCCCTCTATGGCTGTTTCAGAATTTCTCCCCCTAATCCTCACTGGCACTGACAGCTCTGATTCCTCGAGCCACAGTGTGACTTTGTGTTGCGTTGTTGCCACTCTGTACAACTGGGAGGTGTTCTGGGATAGTGCCCAGTGAAGTTCCTTCTTTCGAGGGTCAGCTCTCCAGTGTCTGTTGCTTTTGCTAGCTCTTCATTTATTTTGTGTTTTTTCAGGTTCATAATTGTGATGTGTGTGTAACTTATACACTATTTTGTCCTTGCCAGAATGACTGCTGTTCATTTTCCAGTTATTTATTATGAGAATAGTCAAACATTCAGAAAAATAATACGATTACTAAGATGAACTCTTCTATTCCTGCCACTGGTAACTTAGACTCCATATCTCTGGGTGTTTCTGCTTCCATACCTTTTCAGTAGACAGAGTTAGGGAAAACCTCTGAAAAATCGTGCGTTCTGGCCGGCTCTGTGGTTCACTTAGCTAATCCTCCGCCTGTGGCACTGGCACCCCAGGTTCTAGTCCCAGTTGGGGCGGTGGATTCTGTCCCAGTTGCTCCTCTTCCAGTCTAGCTCTCTGCTGTGGCCCGGGAAGGCAGTGGAGGATGGCCCATGTCCTTGGGCCCTGCACCCCATGGGAGACCAGGAGGAAGCACCTGGCTCCTGGCTTCAGATCAGTGCAGCACGCTGGCTGTAGCGGCCATGTGGGGGGTGAGCCAACAGAAGGAAGACCTTTCTCTCTCTATCACTAACTCTGCCTGTCAAAAGAAAAAAATCATGAGTTCTTTTTTAAAATTTAATTTTATTGGCCAGTGCCGCGGCTCACTAGGGTAATCCTCCGCCTTGTGGTGCCGGCACACCAGGTTCTAGTCCCGGTCGCGGCGCCGGATTCTGTCCCGGTTGCCCCTCTTCCAGGCCAGCTCCCTGCTGTGGCCAGGGAGTGCAGTGGAGGATGGCCCAAGTGCTTGGGCCCTGCACCCCATGGGAGACCAGGAGGAAGCATCTGGCTCCTGGCTTCGGATCAGCGCAGCATGCTGGCTGTAGCGGCCATGTGGGGGGTGAGCCAGCAGAAGGAAGACCTTTCTCTCTCTCTCTCTCTCTCACTGTTTAACTCTCCCTGTCAAAAAACAAATCGTGAGTTCTTTTTTAAAATTTAATTTTATTTATTTGAAAGAGTTACACAGAGAGGTAGAGACAGAAAGAGAGGTCTTCCATCTGCTGGTTCACTCCCCAGATGTCTGCAACAGCTGGAGCTGTGCCAGTCGGAAGCCAGGAGCTTCCTCCAGGTCTCCCATATGGGTGCAGGGACCCAAGTTCTTGGGCCATCTTCTGCTGCTTTCCCAGGCCACAGCAGAGAGCTGGATTGGAAGTGGAGCAGCCGGGACCCGAACCGGCACCCCTATGGAATGCTGGCACTTCAGGCCAGGGCTTTAACCCTCTGCACCACAGCGTCTGCCCCAAATCATGAGTTTTTAGTGATGTTGTCAATCAAACTTAATTTTGGGGGGCTGGTGCTGTGGAATAATAGGCTAAGCCTTTGCCTGTGGTGCCAGCATCCCTTATGGGCGCCAGTTCATGTCTTAGCTACTCCTCTTCTATCCAGCTCTATTGTATGGGCTGGAAAAGTAGTAAAAGATGGTCCAAGTATTTGGGCCCCTGCACCTGCATGGGAGACCCAGAAGAAGCTCCTGGCTCCTGGTCTCGGATCTGCCCAGCTCTGGCCGTTGTGGGCATTTGGGGAGTGAACTAGCGGATGAAAGACCTTTTTCTCTGTCTCTCCCTCTCTCTCTAACTCTACCTCTCAAATAAATAAAATCCTTTAAAAAATTTAATTTTCCATTTTATAATTCTTTCCCCTAACAATAAAAATAACAATAGTAGATAACAATAGTAGGTAATAATAACAATAGTAGATAAGACCCATTCAGAGAAGTCAGTCTAAGTTTCATCCTTATTCTTTCTACTCCATTCTTTTCTCCTGTAGGAGGTAATCTGTATTTGTTTTGGTTCATCTGCTGTCATTTAAAAAAATATGAGCAGGCTGTATATATATTCATACTTATTTTTCTTACACAAAAAGAATACTAAAAATGTTCTGAACTTTTTATATATATGGATGTTTTAATAGGTATTTTAATAATAAGAATATTTTTAATATTTATATTTTTAAGCTACAGGAGACCAAATAGAACTGATTGCTTTTTGAGTTGTACTACATAATTGAGAATTGCATATTATTGATCACATGTTTTAAATTTTATCTTTGGCTCTTTGGTATGACCATTTAAGAGAAAGGTAGTTGTCAAAAATGATAGATCACTTAAATTAGAAAGTTACATGGTTCTAAGGTTTATTTGGTTTTAAAAGAAATCATGCATGATTTTATAATCTTTTAAAAATTCTGCAGGTTGAAGATCCAGATTGCTTCTGGGTTATTATAAAAGGATGTAGTCCCTTTTTGGATCATGAAGTCGACTATCAAAAACTAAATAGCGCCATGAATGACTTCTATAACAGCATGTGTAAAGATATAGAAATAAAACCATTAATGTTGGAAGAAGGACAGGTATGTATCTGAATGCACTTTATTTATTGTATCTTTATTATTATTTAAAGATTTATTTAGTTGAAAGGCAAAGTTAGAGGGACAGATAGATCTTCCATCCTCTAGTTCAATCCCCAAATGGCCTTAATGACCAGGACTGGGCCAGGCCGAAGCCAGGAGTCAGGAGTTCCATCAGGATCTCCCACGTGGGTGCAGGGACCCAAGGACTCAGACCATCTTCCTTTGCTTTCGCAGGCTCATTAGCAGGGAACCAGACTGGAAGTGGAGCAGCCGGAACTGGAACCAGCACCAGCCTTTAATTATCCTATCTTGAAACACTAATCAGGATGTAGGGGTGGGTGTTTGGCCAGGTAGTTGAAACACCACCATGTTAGAGTGTTTGCATTCGGTTCCTGATTCTAGCTTCCTGCTAATACACAGACCCTGGGAAGCACCAGATGATAGCTCAAGTAATTAGATCCCTGTTACCCACCTGAGAGACCTGGATTGAGTTCCTAGCTCATAGCCTTCACCCTCTCCCCCACGGCTGTTGTGGTCCTTGGGGAGTGAATCATTGGGTGGGAGTGCTCTGTCTACCAGATAATTGTTAAAAATATTTCAGGAGCTTAGAATGATGAATGTGATTAGACTATTTTAACGTTCATGGTTGTTGCCTTGTGTTAGGTTTTTGGGTTGCATGAGACTCAGGCTGATGGTGGCAGGGGGTGGTGCTTGTGTAGGTCCAAGTGGGGCCTTGGGATAGATGCCATCCAGATCCAGGTGTTAGGGCCGTCTTCCTGGCGGTGGGAGCCAGGGCAGGTATACGGACCTTGGCAAAGAGGACCTGGGGTTTTCGGTTCTGGGCCAGTGCCTCCCTCTTTGGTTGCTCATGGCTTTGACCGACTTGGGATTGTTTCTGCTCTGTGCTCCACATCAGGGCTTCTTTGCTTTCGTGCAGCCTCAGCCACCATTGCTGTGGTCTGATTTCTCTTGGGTCAGCCACGTTCCAAGTGTGAACTTCGGTAATAGCATGGAGGGGAAGGACATGAACACTCGTTAGGAGGGAGACAAGACCTCATCTGATTTCCTTCCCTCGTGCCCACAAATGTCCTTAGTGACCAATTTGTTATTTTTCCATAGCAGTGACTTACTGGAGGGATGGAACGGGGTCAGTGGTCCTTTAAGTGCAGTCTTGTTTGGGAAAGCATGATGGCCTCCTCACAGTGAGCATTTACCCAGGAGGTGAGCGCTTTCTCCCTGTCCTTTTGTGGAGAGGTGGTTAAACAGGACACTGTGAATAGATTCGGGGTCACTTGTTTTGAAGAACAGGCGTGCTGTTACCTTCACGTGGGTTTAACATGGGAGAGAGCGCCACTTGCAAGCCATGCTAGGGTGACCCCTCCTTCGTGGCACTGCTGTGAGTGTTTCACTTCATGCTCTCTCCATTCAGTGGCTGTCACTGCCCGAATCCACTTTCATTTGTTTTCTTTTTTTTTAAAGAGTGATTTATTTATTTGAAATTCAGAGTTACGCAGAGAGGAGAGGCAGAGAGAGAGAGGAGATCTTCTACTCCCTGGTACACTGCCCAGTTGGCCGCGACAACCAGAGCTGTGCCGATCCAATGCCAGGGACCAGGAGGAAGCTCCTGGTGCAGGGGTCCAGGGACGTGGCCGATCTTCTACTGCTTTCCCATCCATAGCAGAGAGCTGGATTGGAAGTGGAGCAGCCGGGGCTCGAACCAGCGCCAATATAGGATGCCAGCACTGCAGGTAGTGGCTTTACAGGATATGCCACAGCACGGGCCCCTCATTTGTTTCAATATGGTGATTTCTCCCACTCCTTCTGTATTGGTGAGCTGGAATTCTTCCTGTTTAGCACTTTCCTTTCAGCTGATCCCTGTTTCCTGGGGGGCCTTTTCCTGGGAGACAGTGCTCAGTTTGGTCAGCCTCCTACACCTGTGTCATCTCCTGTAAGTGGGGTACAGGCTGAGACGATGTGGAGAGGAGCCTTTAGGGCTGTCATCACGTGACTAGAGGTTTGACTGCTGAACGTAATAAAGCCTGCCTTCTGTTTTGCAGGTCTGCGTGGTGTATTGTCTGGAGCTACGGTGCTGGTGCAGGGCTGTCATTAAGTCAATCATGTCTTCAGCAGACCATTACCTGGCAGAGTGTTTCCTTGTAGACTTCGCCAGGTACATTCCAGTAAAATCTAAAAAGTACGTATGTGTGTGTTTTTTTTTTTTTATTTAATGAACATAAATTTCCAAAGTACAGCTTATGGATTACAAGAGCTTCTCCCCCCCGTAACTTCCCTCCCACCCACAACGCTCCCCTCTCCCACTCCCTCTCCCCTTCCCCTTCACATCACGATTAATTTTCAATTATCTTTATATATAGAAGATCAATTTAGCATATGTTAAGATTTCCACATTTTGCTCCCACACAGAAACACAAAGTGTAAAATACTATTTGAGTACTACTTACAGCATTAATTATACACCTAAGAGTAATTGTGTATTAATTACAGAGTTCAACCAATAGTTTTAAGTAGAATATAAAATGCATCTTTTGTATTGTTGTGGCTTCCCCTCAACCCTGACCTCCCTCCCTCCCGTGGCCCTCCCCTCCCCCACTCCCTCTCCCATCCCGCCCTTCATCACGTTTCATTTTCAATTACCTTCATATACTGAAGATCAACTTAGTATATACTAAGCAGGGATTTCCACAGGCTGCACTCACACAACCGAACCAGGTATAGGGTATTGTTCGACTAGTAGTGTTGTTTTTAAGTTTCATAGTAAAACACATTAAGGACAGAGATCCTACATGGGGAGCATGAACCCAGTGACTCCCGTTGTTGATTTAACAATTGGCACACTTATTTATGCTGTCAGCAATCACCCGAGCCTCTTGCTATGAGCTGTCTAGGCTATGGAAGCCCCTTGAGTTCACCAACTCTGAATTTGTTTAGACGTATGTGTGGTTTTATGTCTGTTTGCCTTACTCTCTTTAAGGAGATAATGATGAATTTTAAAGGAGAATGTCAGTTTTTAAAGTAAGGGGATTACCTTTTGCAAAAAGAAGACATTGAGAGTTTTTGTGCCTTAAGAAATGAAAACTTGGGCCAGGCATTTGGCGCGGTGATGAAGTCACGACTTGGATGCCTGTGCGTCACATCAGAGTGCCTGCACTTGAATCTCAGCTCCACTCTCCACTCTGGTTTTCTGCCAGTGCACCCCCGGGAGGCAGCAGATGAGGGCTCAAGTTGACCCCTGCCACCCACATGGGAGACTGAGTTCTGGACTCCTGGTGTCAGCCTGGCTGTTGCCGCATTTGAGAAATGAATCAACCAGTGGACAGGCATCTGTGTTTGTCTCTCTGTCTGTGACTTTCAGATAAATAATGAAGGAAGACTGCAGGTTTCCATTCTGCGTGCATGACTAGAGGAGCAAATGGTCCTAATGAGGACAGAGAGAGTGACTGTGGCCTTTCTCCACTTGCCTGCCTAGGGTGGGGCAGGGCAGGTTCAGGCTGTTCCCTTCTCATCTCCTGGGTGCCCTGTGCCAGCTGCTCTCTGGCCTGTCCTCTTAGTTTGCACGTGGGATGGGGTGGGTCCTTCAGTGCGGTTTGCCTCACCACCAGGAGGTAGAGAGAAACTCTCCGTGTCTCCACAGAGGAGGAAATTGATGGCCACCCTCAGGTTGCAGAGAGCAGATTATATACTCAAGTGTGTATTCCTGGTTGTTCTGCGTCACAGAGTAAAGGTGTGGCTATCACGTAGGGTGTGGAGACGGTTCAGGCTCGTCCTGACTGTAACCTTCATTGACTGTGGGACTGCATGTCACAGCTCACTAGAAAACATTAGCACATCACTGTGTTCCTAAAGTTGTATTGATAAAATGCATGAAGTTTTAATAAATGGTTTCTGGGGGTGGGGGGAACATGCCAGCACACGAGGCTGGTGCTCTGGTATAGTAGGTTAAGTCGCTGCCTGCCGTGCCAGCATCCTTTATGGGCACCCGTTCACTTTGAATCCAGCTCCCTACTCATGGCCTTGGAGAACAGCAGAAGATGACCCAAGTGCTTGGGCCCTTGCACCCATGTGGGAGACCCAAA
This sequence comes from Oryctolagus cuniculus, assembly GCF_964237555.1. NCBI lineage: Eukaryota > Metazoa > Chordata > Mammalia > Lagomorpha > Leporidae > Oryctolagus > Oryctolagus cuniculus. The sequence continues at coordinate 18,293,406 of NC_091449.1, read as the reverse complement.
GTAGCTCCTGGCTTTGGATTGGCCCAGCTCTGGCCATTGTAGCTATTTGGGGAGTGAGCCAGAGAATGGAAGACCAAGCTCTCTGTCTTTCCCTCTCTCTGTCTATAGCTTTACCTCTCAAATAAATAAATGTTAAGGAAAAGCTAGCACAAGTCACTGTTGGTGTTTAGTGATAATTGTCCCATGGTTTGTCCCAGAGTCAGAGGATGTCCATTTAATAGGCAAACACAAGGGCTCTTATTCCAGTGCAAAAAGAGCAGAGCCAGCTAGCCTTCGGTGCAGTAAGAGGTGTCTCTCACGTAGAGGAGTTTCGTGGCAGAAGGGCTCACCAGACATGGAGGATTTGCAGATACTTAAGGGAAAAGTAGGTGCCTCCCCAGCTTGGGATTCTGCACCTCTGTGACCATAATTGTTATAAAAGTACTTGGGGTCAGCGCTGTGGCATAGCGGTACAGTCACCAACTGCAGTGCCGGCATCCCATATAGGTGCCGGTTAAAAAGCCCAGGCTGCTTCACTTCTGACCCAGCTCTCTGCTATGGCCTGGGAAAGCCGAGTCCTTGGGCCCTGCACCCGTGTGCAGGAGGACCTGGAAGAAGTTCCTGGCTCCTGGCTGTAGATCCGCACAGCTCCAGCCAGTGTGACCAATTGGAGAGTGAACCTGTGGATGGAAGACCCCTCCCTCCCTCCCTCCCTCTCTCTCTCTCTCTCCCCCTCTCCCCCTCCCCCTCCCCCTCTCCATCCCCCTCTCCCTCTGTGTAACTCTTTCAAATAAATAAATATTTTGTTTTTAAGTACTTACTGTGTTTAGCCATCATGGGAGCTTTTCCTTTTGTGTTTGGTGTTTTGAGTTTATTTTTGGCAAGAAAATCAAATGATTAAGTAGAGCTCTAACCTATCTAAGACAAAGGGTAGGGCTTCAGGGAAGAGAGCTGCTTGATGGTGAGGAAATATGTTGGCATGTCTGTTGCTTGCCTTGTCACCTCGCCGTCCATCAGCTGTTTTGTGCAAAGTTGGCAAATACTAATTTTTAAAACATCTGTTCATAGACAGCAATGTTGGGGTACTTCTGGTCACGTAGTAAATGGAATTTATTTCACAGGCTTATTCATTGTTATTCAGTGTTTCCTTTTATTTTTCACTTTTTATGTATTTGAAAGGCAGAGAGACAGAGAGAGAGACAGAGACAGAGACGAGAGCGGGAGAGAGAGCGCGTGCCTTCTTGTTTCACTTCTAAAATACCTACAACAGCCCTGGGTAGGCCATGCTGGAGCCAGGAACTGGAAACTCAATGTGGTCTCTCCTGTGGGTGGCAGAGACCCAGCCACCTGCTGCCTCCCAGGGCCTGCACCAGCAGGAGGCTGATTGGGTGTGGAACAAGAACTGGAGCCCGGGTGTTCTGACACGAGGTCAGGGCATCCCAAGCAGCATCCCAGCAGGTAGGCCGCATGCCTGCCCCTGTGCAGTATTTCTGTTCCTTCTTTCCCTCCCTTCCTCTCTTCCTCCCTCCTTCCCTCCTTCCTTCTGATTTGTGGTATGAAAGGCAGAGTGACAGAAAAGGAGAGAAAGAAAGAGAAGTGTATCTTTCATCCTTTGGTTTACTCCTGCAAATACCCACCACAGCCAAGCCGAAACCAGGAACCCAGAACTCTATCTGAGTTTCCCATGTGGGCACAGGGACCCAAGTACTTGAATTGTCTTCACTGATGTCCCAGGCGCATTAGCAAGGAGCTGGATCGGCAGTGGATCTGGGCCCAAGCTGGCACTCGCAAGGACACTGGCGCCGTGGGTGGCGCCTTCACCTGCACCACAGTGCCAGCTGCACAGTGTGTCTTAACCTGAGGAGCCTCACCAGATACACTCTCCCTGAATTCCTGCCCCTGTGCCATGAAATTTTGATGCCACAGATACACTGAATCACTATGTAGGATCTCTCTGCTTTTACAGAAAGATTTTTTTCCACCCTCCAAGAAGCAGTTTTGTCCCCTTGGCCAGATGTCTCCAAGCATCTGTTGGAGGCTGTGTTAGAATCAGAAAGGGATGTCCTTTACTTTGTTTTAACGGCAAGCATGTTACTGACCTAGGTGAACTATAAAGGAGTCTGTTCTGTGTTGTGTGTTTTATAATGGAACTCTCTCTGCTTCATTTGTCAGCATCCGAGTTGCAGTGGAATCATTTATGCAGCTTCCCTACAGAGCAAAAAAGTTCCGGTTGTACTGCATGAAGCCTGTTACATTGCACATTGACTTCTGTGAAGACAGCGCCGAGATTGTGTAAGTACAGGTTCTGAAGTCACAGGAATCATGAGTAAACGCCTTCAGTTCATGTCTGCATTTATGTGCCATCAGTTACCCGCGAACAGGTTTTGAAGGTCTGAGTTCTGCAGGAGGCAGCCTCTGAGTTGGTGCTGGTCAAACTAGCTGTGAGTAGAATTCTCAAGCACCCACCCCAGGGCCTGAGCTCTGTGTCTTTTGACTTAAAAAAACAACTTATAAAAAGTAGTAGAGGCCGGCGCCGTGGCTCAATAGGCTAATCATCCGCCTTGTGTCGCTGGGACACCGGGTTCTAGTCCCGGTTTGTGCCCTGGATTCTGTCCCGGTTGCCCCTCTTCCAGGCCAGCTCTCTGCTGTGGCCAGGGAGTGCAGTGGAGGATGGCCCAAGTGCTTGGGCCCTGCACCCCATGGGAGACCAGGAAAAGCACCTGGCTCCTGCCTTCGAATCAGCGCAGTGCACCGGCCGCAGTGGCCATTGGAGGGTGAACCAATGGCAAAGGAAGACCTTTCTCTCTCTCTCTCTCTCTCACTGTCCACTCTGCCTGTCAAAAAAAAAAAAAAAAAGTAGTAGAGTAATTCTAAAGAAAAGCTTTCATGAAATAAAACTGCTGGAGCATTAAAAAAAAGTTGACCACATGCCTGCCTCTGTCCTACGTCTTTCCTCCTGGAGGCCTCTGTGGGCTGTGCAGGCTGTGACCTTCTCACCCTCCGTTGGTGCACTTACATACCCATGTGATCGTGGATCCTGCCCTCTGTTAGTGCACTTACACACCCCTGTGAGCCTGGCACCTACCCTCTGTCCGTGAGGTTAGACACCTCTGTGGGCATGGACTTTCTTAGGAAGAGAACAGGCTGTCTTGTTTGCAGAATTAACTTAGGAGTAGCTGTGGAGGTTCTTTGCCAATCCATATCCCTCTCCTAACCACTTTGAGTCTTTTTCATGGGTGACTATGACCGATATGGTTATTGGATTTAACCAGTTTCTTCTTGACAGCCAGCTAGATTTTCAAGCCATTTTGTGTTGTGTGTTCCCATAAGAATGTGGGTATATCCACGTAACTTACATCCCTGTCACGGCTCCTTCCTCCTGGTGTGTGGTTACTGTGTGATGTTTCCCTAGAGTGGGCCCCTGCACCAGGCTGTATTCTGCACGGTGTGCCTGTGATCTCTGCTCTTTAAGGAGCACTACTGAGGGCTGGATTTCTGTTTCTGTAGTCTGTGGGGCAGCCACTCTCACCTGGAGCTCCTCTGTCTCTCACTTCCCAGACTGTGGTGTTAACAGAAGAAAGGCTGTATAGGGAGCAGCCCAGTCCTGTCTCTATTTGCATAAGCTGGTACTGGTGCACTGTGCGCCCTGAACTCGGAAGTTACCTCTGCTCTGTGGCCCCTTTGGAGACCTCGTGCTCCACGCCCCACCATGCCCATCACCACAGTTCCCTTGGGAGGTGAGTGCATCACTCTTGGGACCAGCCTCAGAGTAGTATGCTCCAGTAAGCCAGCTTGTCTCTGCTTGGGTCCGTGTGTCCTGCTCGGCTGCTCTCTGGCATCCTGCTCTGTGCTTGTGCACTTCTGCTCTGCAGTGAGGAGACCCGCTGAGCAGCCCCTGTGCTGTTCCTCTCGCAGAGCAGCCAGCTGCAGGCCATCCAGGTGTGGTTTGGGCAGCAGCTTGTGCTCCCCAGCTACCCCTTGGGCAACCCGTTTCCTGTCCTTCTCACCCCCTTCCTACTGACCCCCTTTCCAGGACTACTGGGGTCTTTTCCACCCTCAGGATACCCCTGGGGTAGGTGGAGGACTTAAGAGTAAGTTCGTTTTTTTTTTTTAATTTCCAAGGATTTTTCTTGAAGAGTTGAAAAGAAAGGGGGAGAGATCTTCCATTTGCTGGTTTCCTCCTTAGATGGCTGTGATGGTTGAGACTGAGCCAGGCTGAAGCCCGGAGCCTGGACCTCCATCTAGTTTCCCAAACGGGTGGCAGGGCCCAAGGATTTGGTCCATCTTCCACTGCTTTCCCAGGAGCATTAACTGGATTGGAAGTGGAGCAGCCAGGACTTAAACGGGCACCCATTTGGGATGCTGGCGTTGCAGGCAGCAGCTTAACCAGCCACGCCATGGTGCCGGCCCCAAGAGGAACTTTTCTTACTGGGTTTTCATCGTCATCTTTGGCAGGTGATGCCTTTGCACTCACATGTTATTAAGAATAGTTTTCTTAATGTGTATTACAGTTTTTGACAGATTTGTCAGATTTCCCTCCAGAAAGATTATAGCAATTTATACTATCATTATTGGGGTTTCTTTTCCTATACAACCTCATTAATAGGCTTTTTTTTTAAAAAAAAGATTTTATTTATCTACTTGAAGGAGTTACACAGAGGAGAGGCAGAGAGAAAGAGGTCTTCCATCCGCTGGTTCACTCCCCAGTTGGCTGCAATGGCCAGAGCTGTGCCGATCCGAAGCTAGGAGCCAGGAACTTCCCCAGGTCTTCCCACATGGGTGCAGGGGCCCAAGGACTTGGGCCATCTTCTACTGCTTTCCCAGACCATAGCAGAGAGCTGGATCAGAAGAGGAGCAGCCGGGACTTGAACTGACACACATATGTGATGCCAGCACTGCAGGCAGTGGCTTTACCTGCTGCACCACAGCACCGGCCCTGTTACTAGGCTTTTTAATTTCTGCTTGTTTGCTGGGTGAACATGATCTCTTGTTTTAACTTGCATTTTTTCACTTGCAAAGTTGGGTATCTCTTTAGTGTTTATTGTGTGTGTGTGGAGAGAGACTGATTTACCTGTTATTTTAGATTGATATTTCTCTTCAGTTATTTGACTTTATCTTATTAGAAATCTAATATTTGTTAAAAAAGAAAAGCTCATTAAGTATTTTTTATGTGAATAGTTTTAGAACTGCTATATTGTACTTTATCCTTGTAATTTTTTTATTTGAAAGTCAGAGTTAGCGAGAGAGAGAGAAATATCTTCTATCTACTGGCTTACTCCCCAGATGGCCACAATGGCTGATTCTGGACCAGGTGGAATCTGGGAGCTCCATCTGGGTCTCCCATGGTGGTAGCAGTGGCCCAAGCACTTGGGGTACGTTCTGCTGCTTTTCCTAGGCCATCAGCAGGGAGCTGGATTGGAAGTAGAGCGGCCTGGAAATGAACCGGTGCCCATAATGGGATGGAGGCTTCACAGACAGACGGTGGCTCCACCTGGTACCCCGTAACACCTGCCCCCTGTAATTATCTAGATGTAGTGTAGATACTACCTTTCTTAGTAAAAATAAAAATAACTACTACTTTTGAACATTGATTATGTCTAGCCTGTGGGGTAAATATTCTCTATATACTTCCTCATTTGATCTTTTTTTGTTTGTTTGTTTGTTTTTTTTGTTTTGTTTTTTTTTTTTTTGTAAGAGTTAGAAGTAGATAGTCAGCGAGAGAGCAACTCCATTCCTTCCATTAGTTCACTCGCCAAAAATCTGCAGTGGCCAGAGCTGAGCTGATCCAAAGCCAGGAGACAAGAGTTTCTTCCAGGTCTTCCACATGGGTGCAGGGACCCAAGGACTTGGGCCATCCTCTACTGCTTTCCCAGGCCATAGCATAGAACTGGATCAGAAGAGGAGCAGCCAGGACACGAACCAGTACCCATATGGGATGCCAGCACTGCAGGCTGGGCTTTAACCCACTGCACAACAGCACGCCACCCCCCATTTGATCTTTAAAACAACTCTCGGAAGGAATGGATCTCGTGATACAGCCGATTAAGCCACTGCTTGGGGCACCTTTGGTTCCATACTGGAGCACCTGATGTAAGTCCTGGCTGCCCACTTCCAGGACAGCTTCCTGCTAGTGCCCTAGGAGACAGCAAATGGTAGATCGAATCCTGAGTACCTGCCACCTGTGAGGGTGACCTGAGTGGAGTTCCGGGCTCCTGGTTTCGGCATGGTCCAGGCCCAGTTGTTGAAGACATTTGGAGAGTGAACCAGTAGATAGAAGATTTCTCTCTCTCTCTTGCCCTCTCTGATGCTCTGCCTTTCAAATAAATAAAAATGAATAAACATTTAAAAAACTAAAATAACTCTTGAAGTATGGTGGTAGCATATGTGATAGATCCAAACAAGAGAAATGTAAAATATTTTATTCTGATCTTGACTTTTTATTTTATTTTTATTCCTTCTAAATACTGGTTTCTCCTGATTTTCTACTGCCTATACCTTGTCCTATGATTTTCTTTCCAAAGCATAGGCGAGATGTAGAAAGGTTAAGTTGATAGAGATCAAATGGGAGGTGGCGAATGGGTGCTCTAGTGGGCAGAGTGAGGACCATAGCAGCCGCTTCCCCACAGCTGCCCCTACACTGTTGGCTTAGCCGACATGTACTGATCCCTCTCTGTGCCAGCCTGTGGAGACGCAGTGATCTCAGAATCGCTGCCCCAGGGAGCTTGTGTTTTGATTTGTCACAGGTAACTGATGTTGCAGCAGGCAGTGCCAGGTGGTGAGCACAGGTCACCTCACTGGGGCCCTGGGATGTGAGTTTGTGTTGGTGCAGGCAGCAGTGTGGAGAGAGGTGTGTCACAGGAAGTAGCTGGGGTCTTTATCCCCACCCGGAGCAGGGCCAGAGCTATGCTCTCTGCTGTGTGCATCGTGTGCTTGATTGGTCATGCAGAAAGAGCCCTGTGTGTGGTTTACAAAGCAAGATAGTGTACTAACTAAAGTGTCCTTGGCCCTCACTGGAGTGTTGCAATGTTCCCACTGGTTTCCTTTTTCTGGTCCAGGGTGTGAGCCAGGCCTCCAGCTTGCCTCCAGTGTCCTGTCTGGTTAGTCTCCCAGAGTCTGGGACAGTTCTTCAGTCTTCCTTCATGGCCTGGACGCTTCTGAAGAGTCCTGGTCAGTTATGCTGCAGAGGAACGTTCAGTTTGACTTGGCCTGATGTTCTCATGATCAGACTGAGGCTGTGCGTGTTGGCAGAGAGAGAGAGGTCTGCCATCCACTGGTTCACTCCCCAACTGGCTGCGACGGCTGGAGCTACGCCGATCCAAAGCCAGGAGCCAGGAGCTTCCTCTGGGTTTCACACACAGGTGCAGGAGCCCAGGGACTTGGGCCATTTTCTGCTTTCCCAGGCCATAGCAGAGAGCTGGATCGGAAGTGGGGCAGCTGGGACTAGAACTGGCACCTGTATGCCATGCCAGCACTGCAGGCAGCAGCTTTACCTGCAACACCACAGCGCCAGGCCCTATCAAGACATTCTGAATTTGCTACGGTGAGGTTCACTTTTTCCATCATTCCTTATACAGTTTTAAAACTTTAATTATCTTTTTTTAAAAAGATTTATTTATCTATTTGAAAGTCAGAGAGAGAAGGAGAGACAGAGAGAGAGAGAAGTCTTTCATCTACTGGTCCACTGCCCAACCAGCTGAAATGGCCAGAGCTGAGTTGACCTGAAGCCAGGAGCCAGGAACCTTCCCTGGGCCTCCCACATGGGCACAGGGGCCCAAGGACCCGGGCCATTCTCCAGTGCCTTCCCAGGTCATTGCATAGAGCTGGATTGGAAGTGGAGCAGCCAAGATCCGAACTAGCACCCACATGGGATGCGGGATGCTGGCACCACAGGCCTAGGCCCTAACCCGTTGAACCACAGCACTGGTCCTTTATTTATCTTTTTTTAAAAAGGTTTTATTGGCCAGCCCTGTGGCTCACTAGGCTAATCCTCTGCCTGCAGCGGCGGCACCCTGGGTTCTAGTCCCAGTCAGGGCGCCGGATTCTGTCCCAGTTGCTCCTCTTCCAGACCAGCTCTCTGCTGTGGCCTGGGAGTGCAGTGCAGGATGGCCCAGGTGCTTGGCCCCTGCACCTGCATGGCAGAACAGGAGGAGGCACCTGGCTCCTGGCTTCGGATTGGAACAGTGCGCCGGCTGCAACGTGCTGGCCCTGGCAGCCCCTTGGGGGGTGAACCAACGGAAAAAGGAAGACCTTTCTCTCTCTCTCTCTCTCTCTCTCTCTCTCTCTCTCCTACTCTGCTTGTCAAAAAAAATAAAATAAAATAAAAATATTTTATTTATTTTTAACTTTTATTTAATGAATATAAATTTCCAAAGTACAGCTTATGGATTACAATGGCTTCCCCCCATAATGTCCCTCCCACCCACAGCCCTCCCCTTTCCCACTCCCTCTCCCCTTCCATTCACATCAAGATTCATTTTTGATCCTCTTTATGTACAGAAGATCAGTTTAGCATACATTAAGTAAAGATTTCAACAGTTTGCTCTCACACAGAAACATAAAGTAAAAAATAATAGATGATTTTTTAAATGATGATGAAATCAGATCAGACCTATTGTCATGTTTCATCCCAGTGAGAGTCAAGTTGGGAATTGATAATTTCTTTTTTTCTTTTTTTTACAGAAGATCAGTTTAGTATACATTAAGTAAAGCTTTCAACAGTTTGCACCCCCATAGAAACACAAAGTGAAATATACTGTGTGAGTACTCGTTATAGCATTAAATCTCACTGTACAGCACATTAAGGACAGAGATATCCTACATGAGGAGTAAGTGCACAGTGACTCCTGTTGTTGACTTTACAAATTGACACTCCTGTTTATGGCATCAGTAATCTCCCTATGCTGCAGTCATGAGTTTCCAAGGCTATGGAAGCCTTTTGAGTTCTCCAACTCCTATCTTGTTTAGACAAGGTCATAGTCAAAGTGGAGGTTCTCTCCTCCCTTCAGAGAAAGGTACCTCCTTCTTTGAAGACCTGTTCTTTCCACTGGGATCTCACTCATAGAGATCTTTCATTTAGGGTTTTTGTTTTTGTTTTTTTTTGCCAGAGTGTCTTGGCTTTCCATGCCTGAAATACTCTCGTGGGCTTTTCAGCCAGATCTGAATGCCTTTAGGGCTGATTCTGAGGCCAGAGTGCTGTTTAGGACATCTGCCATTCTATGAGTCTGCTGAGTATCTCGCTTCCCATGTTGGATCACTCTCCCCTTTATTTATTCTATCGGTTAGTATTAGCAGGTACTAGACTTGTTATGTGATCCCTTTGACTCTTAGTCCTTTCATTATGATGAATTGTGAACTGAAATTGATCACTTGGACTAGTGAGATGGCATTGGTATATGCCACCTTGATGGGATTGAATTGGAATCCCCTGGTATGTTTCTAATTCTACCATTAGGGGCAAGTCAGCTTGAGCATGTCCCAAATTGTACATCTCTTCCCTCTCTTATTCCCACTCTTATGTTTAACAGGGATCACATTTCAGTTAAATTTCAACACTTAAGAATAACTGTGTATTAATTACAGAATTAAACCAGTCATATTAAGTAGAACAGACAAAAAAAATACTAAGAGGGATAATGTATTAAGTTGTTCATTAACAGTCGGGGCTATGCTGATCAAGTCACCATTTCTCATAGTGTTCATTTCACTTCAACAGGTTTCCTTTTTGGTGTTCAGTCAGTTGTCACTGATCAGGGAGAACATATGATATTTGTCCCTTTGGGACTGGCTTATTTCACTCAGCATGATGTGTTCCAGATTCCTCCATTTTGTTGCAAATGACTGGATTTCATTGTTTCTTACTGCGGTATAGTATTCTAAAGAGTACATATCCCATAATTTCTTTATCCAGTCTACCGTTGATGGGCATTTAGGTTGGTTCCAGGTCTTGGCTATTGTGAATTGTGCTGCAATAAACATTAGGGTGCAGACTGCTTTTGTGTTTGCCAATTTAAATTCCTTTGGGTAAATTCCAAGGAGTGGGATGGCTGGGTCGAACAGTAGGGTTATCTTCAGGTTTCTGAGGAATCTCCAGACTGACTTCCATAGTGGCTTGACCAGTTTGCATTCCCACCAACAGTGGGTTAGTGTCCCTTTTTCCCCACATCCTTGCCAGCATCTGTTGTTGGTAGATTTCTGTATGTGAGCCATTCTAACCGGGGTGAGGTGAAACCTCATTGTGGTTTTGATTTGCATTTCCCTGATTGCTAGTGATCTTGAACATTTTTTCATGTGCCTGTTGGCCATTTGGATTTCCTCTTTTGAAAAATGTCTATTGAGGTCCTTGGCCCATCTCTTAAGTGGGTTGTTGGTTTTGTTGTTGTGGAGTTTCTTGATCTCTTTGTAGATTCTGGTTATTAACCTTTATCTGTTGCATAGTTTGCAAATATTTTATCCCATTCTGTCGGTTGTCTCTTCACTCTCCTGACTGTTTCTTTTGCAGTACAGAAACTTCTCAATTTGATGCAATCCCAGTAGTTGATTTTGGCTTTGACTGTCTGTGCCTCCCGGGTCTTTTCCAGAAACTCTTCGCTTGTGCCAATATCTTGAAGGGTTTCTCCAATGTTCTCTAATAACTTGATGGTGTCAGGTCGTAGATTTAGGTCTTTAATCCATGTTGAGTGGATTTTTGTGTAAGGTGTAAGGTAGGGGTCTTGCTTCATGCTTCTGCACGTGGAAATCCAGTTTTCCCAGCACCATTTATTGAATAGACTGTCCTTGCTCCAGGAATTGGTTTTAGATCCTTGATCAAATATAAGTTGGCTGTAGATGTTTGGGTTGATTTCTGGTGTTTCTATTCTGTTCCATTGGTCTATCCATCTATTTCTGTACCAGTACCATGCTGTTTTGATTACAACTGCCCTGTAGTGTGTCCTGAAATCTGGTATTGTGATGCCTCCAGCTTTGTTTTTGTTGTACAAGATTGCTTTAGCTATTTGAGGTCTCTTTTGCCTCCATATGAATTTCAGCATCATTTTTTCTAGATCTGAGAAGAATGTCTTTGGTATCCTGATTGGAATTGCATTGAATCTATAAATTGCTTTTGGGAGAATGGACATTTTGATGATGTTGATTCTCGCAATCCATGAGCATGGAAGATTGTTCCATTTTTTGGTATCCTCTTCTATTTCTTTCTTTAAGACTTTGTAATTCTCATCGTAGAGATCTTTAACGTCCTTGGTTAAGTTTATTCCAAGGTATTTGATTGTTTTTGTAGCTATTGTGAATGGGATTGATCTTAGCAGTTCTTTCTCAGCCATGGCATTGCTTGTGTATACAAAGGCTGTTGATTTTTGTGCATTGATTTTATATCCTGCCACTTTGCCAAACTCCTCTATGAGTTCCAATAGTCTCTTAGTAGAGTTCTTTGGATCCCCTAAGTAAAGAATCATATTGTCTGCAAAGAGGGATAGTTTGACTTCTTCCTTCTCAATTTGTATTCCTTTAATTTCTTTTTCTTGTCTGATGGCTCTGGCTAAAACTCCCAGAACTATGTTAAATAGCAGTGGTGAGAGTGGTCATCCCTGCCTGGTGCCAGATCTCAGTGGAAATGCTTCCAACTTTTCCCCCATTCAATAGGATGCTGGCCATGGGTTTTTCATGAATTGCTTTGATTATATTGAGGAATGTTCCTTCTATACCCAATTTGCTTAGAGTTTTCATCATGAAAGGGTGTTGAATTTTATCGAATGCTTTCTCTGCATCAATTGAGATAATCATATGGTTTTTCTTTTGCAGTCTGTTAATGTGGTGAATCACATTGGTTGATTTGCGAATGTTGAACCATCCCTGCATACCAGGGATAAATCCCACTTGGTCTGGGTGGATGATTTTTCTGATGTGTTGTTGTATTCTATTGGTGTGAAATTTATTGAGGATTTTTGCGTCTATGTTCATCAGGGATATTGGTCTATAATTTTCTTTTAGTGCTGCATCTTTCTCTGGCTTAGGGATTAAGGTGATGCTGGCTTCATAGAAAGAATTTGGGAGGATTCCATCTTTTTCAATTGTTCTGAATAGTTTGAGAAGAAATGGGATTAGTTCTTCTTTAAATGTCTGGTAGAATTCAGCAGTGAATCCATCTGGTCCTGGGCTTTTCTTTGTTGGGAGGGCCTTTATTACTGTTTCGATTTCTGTTTCAGTTATCGGTCTATTTAGGTTTTCTATGTCTTCATGGTTCAATTTTGGTAGATTGCATGTGTCCAGGAATCTATCCATTTCTGATAGATTTTCCTGTTTGCTGGCATACAGGTCCTTGTAGTAATTTCTGATGATTCTTTTTATTTCTGTGGTGTCTGTTGTTATGTTTCCTTTTTCATCTCTGATTTTATTGATTTGGGTCTTTTCTCTTCTTTTTTTAGTTAGTTGGGCCAATGGGGTGTCCATTATGTTTATTTTTTCAAAAAACCAGCTTCTCGCTTGGCTGATTTTTTGTAATGTTTTTTTGGATTCAATCCTGTTAATTTCTTCTCTGCTTTTAATTATTTCATTCTCCTACTAGATTTGGGTTTGGTTTGCTGCAGTTTTTCTAGGTCCTTGAGATGTGCTGAAAGCTCATTTATTTGGTACCTTTCCAATTTCTTGATATAGGCACCTATTGCTATTAACTTGCCTCTCAATACTGCTTTTGCTGTATCCCATAAGTTTTGATATGTTGTGTTGTGAAAACTTCTAAATGTTCTTATCATAAATTTTTTGAAATCCATATCTTGCATTTCTTCTATCTCATCATCTTCATAATCTTGGCTTGGGGTGTTTTGTTTATTTGGAGGCATCATAGTGTCATCGTTGATCTTGTTCCCTCGATTTCTGTGTTTGTTGCTTGGCATAGTTAATTCTTCTTTCGTCACTGTGCTTTTTTTTTTTTTTTATACTATGTCTGTGTTAAGTGGACTGCCTGCTGTTGGAGGAGCCTTGGAGGCTTGAGATGGGTGTGGCCTGATAGCTCTGCTTGGTTCTTCTGGGTTACGGGTGTGCAAAGGTGACACCCTCAGGTTATGCGTGGTAAATCTCTCCTTTTTATTTATTTATTTATTTAGGAGGTAAGTAATACCGCACCGCACTGCTGTGCAGAATTGATGGTATTTAGCTTCCGATCTCTGGCTTCTACCCAAAGAGTCTGTGCAGGCTCTGTTTCTCCTCTGGACTCCCACTGGGTTGCCTAGGCTACTGAATTGTAGTGACTCAGTTCCTTAGCTCTCCCTAGTTGTTATCTAAATCCAGAGTGAAGGCCTGCTCTTTGTCTCTTGCTTGCCTTTGCAAGGTTGGCAGAGAGAGAAACTCCTCTGTACCAGTACCCCCCCACCTTTTTTCCTTCTTTCCTGTAGTCAGTCTGGTGAACTTTCCCACTCCCCTCTAGATTCTGACCGCCATTTCCCCGCCAATGTCTCAGGTTACTGAGCTCACCTCCCCTTCCAGCACCGATGTGTGGACTCGGAGCCCTGGGCGTCCCTGCTCTCCCTGCTGGTGTCTGTGTGACATCCACTCCCCTTCCTGCACTGGCGCGCAGACCATGCAGCTCCCGCAGCTCGGCTTCCGCGCGGTGGGCGACCTTGTTCTCCCAGTAGGTCCTCCGAGTCACAGCCACTAGATCCGGAAGAGTTTCCTCTGCAGTTTTTTCCTGATCCTTTTTCTGAGGCTACCATAACTCCACTTTTATTAAACTAAATTTTCCTGGACTATCGGTGCGTGCCCTCACTATTCCACCATCTTGGCTCCACCCCGTCCTTCAATAAAAATATTTTATTTATTTGAGAGGTAGAGTTATAGACAGAGAAAGACGTAGAGAAAGGTCTTCCTCTGCTGGTTCACTCCCCAAATGGTTGCAGTGGCAGGAGCTGAGCTGATCAGAAGTCAGAAGCCAGGAGCTTCTTCCAGCTCTCTCACAGGGGTGCAGGGGCCCAAGCACCTGGGCTATCTCCCACTGCTTCCCAAGGCCATAAGCAGAGAGCTGGCTTGGAAGAGGAGCAGCTGGGATGCAAACTGGCCCCATACAGGATGCCGGTGTGGCAGGTGGAGGCTTAGCCTACTGTACAGAGCACAGGCCCCTATTGATCTTTCTATTTCTTTGAAAGGCAGAGAGACAGAGATCCTCAATATCCTGGGTCACTGCTCCTGCAGTCTCCCCCTGTCCCCTGTAGTGACACTGCACACCCACCCCTGTGGGCCCTGCTGAGGCCCTGACGGTGGGTCCTCCAATGCCTCTGTCCCCAGGTGCCGTTCCCCCTGGCTCTGAGGATGCGGGACATCTACATCCTGGAGGGCGAGCACGTGCTCTCGGCCATGGCATACACGGCCCTCAAGATCCATCACAGTGAGTCCTCAGGGCCCACAGAGGCCCGGGTGCTGGGACGGAGGAGCTGGGGGTCCCCCTGCCTGTCCCTCGTGAGCAGGACTTGAGGGAGGCATGAGGGGGTTTGGGAGGCCTGGGTTCCCTTCAGGAGGGCACTGAGAATCCCCCTGTTGCATCCCCAATCCCAGGCCCCCACAGACCACAAGGAGAAGTGGCCAGGGTCATCGCACTGGAAATTGGCCCCTGAGCAGTCCCTCCAGTGCTTGGCGTGACACCCAAGACATCCTGGCCCGATGACCACAACTGTCTGCACACAGGACCCTCCTAGGACAGGTGGGTGGGTTCCCACCTGGATGTGGGCAGGGCTAGAGGGAGGTGGGGCTGTGGGAGACCCTGTGCAGTGAAGGGGAAACCAGCCAGCACTGGATCCCCTTTAGCCATCTGAGAACCCCCGGAAGGCCCAGGTGCCCTGAGCCCAGTTGTGGGGGCCGAGTGCACTCCTGTGAGCAGGGGTGGGCACAGAGGCAGGCGCTGGGGGCCCCTGTGGCAGAACTCAAGGGCAACTGAGTGTGGGCTCCGCAGCTCTAGCCTCGGGCCAACAGAAGGCAGCGGGACCCGGAGCATCGCTGGCCTCTGGGCTCCGGTGGGGAGGGGTCCCTGTGCTCGTCCCCTGCTGCAGCTGCCATCAAGGACCTGAGCGCCTGGGTCCCCATGCAGAGCAGAGATGGGTTTGTCCCAGCTCTGAGGCTCTAAGTGGGGGCCCAGTTGCAGGCTGTCCAGGCACTGGGGAGGCCCCACTGTGCCTCCAGGTGCTGCCTCCCCTGGGTGCTCATAGGACAGTAGCAGTGACAGCCCAGTCTCACCAGGAAAGAGACAGTGGCCCAGGGGCAGAGGACACAGGGCACCCCTGCCACCTCTTTAGAAACTGCATTCCCTGTCCCCAAGTCCTGAACCGGACTCCATGTCTGCCCCACAGCCCCAGCTCTCACCCCCATCATCTTAGGCTCAGTTCCTTTCCAGCCATGTAGGAGGGACTCAGATGCGGGAAATCAGCCAATGCACTGTTAGGGCGCAGGAGGTCAGGTGGGGGAGGTGACGGGGTCCTGAGTTGGTGCTTTAGTCCCCAGAGATGAGAGTGAGGTGGGGAGTTCAGGGCCATCCACCCTGTGGGGCTGTGCAGGAGGAGCCGGTGGTGTCCCAGGGCTCCCCTTGCCCGGGCTGCACACACCCTCCCCTCTGGGGCCAGCAGCCTGGAAGAGTCCTCAGCGTCACACGTGGTGATGGGGACCCCAGGATGAGGTCGGGGCAGGCACCCTGCAGGCCAGACGGGGGCTGTGGAGAAGCAAACCGCGTCTCTTCTTCTTCCAGCCAAGGCCATCGAACAGTGCAGCAGGCCCCTGGGGCAGGCACGCGTCCCCCAGATGCACGTTCCTGCCCCCACTGCTCCGAAGGCCAAAATCACCATTCAGGACACAGTGGCAGTGTGGGAGCAGACCAGGGGTCCCGCTACTCGTGCAGTGATGATCCGTCCTCCAGGAAGCTTTGGCCTCCGCATCACCAAGAGGGAAGGCATGGAGGAGGAGGAGAGCTGGGAAGGCAGCCCAGAGCCCCTCGGCCTGGGCTCCCCTGTGGGGACCGCAGAGTCTCCAGGTTCTGCCAGCCCCACGGAGTCTCCAGAGTGCTCGAGGTGGGGAGGCCTGTGCCAGTGCGCCAGTCTCCCTAACCTGAGCGGGCCAGAGCACAGGGAGGACGACTCCTCCGACGCTGGCAGCCGGGAGGGCCTGTGGATGTGGGCTCCTCCACGGGCCTCGGAGCCCCCGGAACCAGGGCCCATGCAGGCTGTCCCCGCCTGGGGGCCACGGCTGAAGACTTCCCCCTACTGGCATGGCAGCCCCACGCACTCTGGGGACAGTCACGGGCTGGAGCCGGCCAGAGCCAGCCCTGGGCTGGGAGACCAGACCCGCGTGCCCTCCCTGGCCAGAGGCCTCCTTACCTCTTATTCCATGGGGCACCTGGATGATGGGTGCCTCCTAGAAGAGAGGCCGAGTCCACCATCTGTCCTGCCCAGGCTGGGCAGCAGCCTTCCGTTTGTCTTCACGGCATCCTATGCACTTGGTTGAGCCCCCACCGCCCAGGCTCTTCCTGGGGCCAGGACACCCTGACACTGGAAGACAACAGCCGTGCCAGGAGCCACTGTACTCTCCTCCCCGCCCCCCTCCCCCACCGCCACCCTCAGGTGGTGCTGAGCCTGTATTAAATTGTTCCATGGAAAGGAGTTTGCTCCAGTTTGTGACCCCGGTGCCCAGCGGCAGCAAGCTTCCCCGTGTTCCTGGGGAGATGGGTGGTTCCACAGCCCCCATCCTCAGGCAGAGACCCGCTCAGGACCCTGCAGGCACAGAAGAAACTCCTGGCTCCTGGCTTTGGATCGGCACAGCTCTGGCAGTTGTGGCCGTCTGGGGAGTGAACGAGCAGATGGAAGACCTCTCTCTCTGTCTCTGCCTCTCCTCTCTCTGTGTAACTCTGACTTTCAAATAAATAAATAAATCTTTAAAAAATGGAATTATTTATGTATTCAAAATGTAGAGTGACAGTGAAAGAGAGACAAATCCTTCATCTACTGGTTGATTCCCCAGAAGTCCTTGAGGTCCAGTTCTATGCCAAGCGAAGGTCAGGAACCAGAATTCCAACTGTGACTCCCATGCGGGAGCAGCGGCCCACATATTGGGGCCGTCTTCCACTGCTTTCCCAGGCCTGTTGGCAGAGAGCTGGATCCGAAGCTGAGCAGCTGGGACTCGAACCAGCTCTCCACTATGGGATGCCATCATTGCAAGTTAGCACCACCCTGGCCCGTGCACTTTAAATGCTAATATCCATGAACTTATTGAAGTCCTCTCCTACCCATGTGAACGTGTCCTTGTTTAGAGACTTCAGAGAAGCAGGCCACGCCCTCAGCTCCTCTGACAGCCCTCATGTTCCTGGAGCTCCCGTCCCTCCACAAGGGAGGGAAACCATGGAGAACTGAAGACGGGAGGGCGAGCCTGAGCGCGCAGGGGCGAGTGTGCACTGGGGCTGAGCCTGGCTGTCACTCCTACTGGGCTCCCAGCTCCTGCTGGGCTGCACCCTGGGGAGCCCCAAGCACATCAGCGCTCCCCACCAGGCCCTCTTGCTGCTCCTGGCCACAGTGGACAGCAGAAGGCAAGCGTGTGCAGGTGGACGAGAGCAGAGCAAGCCAAGGAAGCAGAACTCGCCTTAGCACAAGCTTCCCTCTACCAGCCCAGTCCTGCCACAGCAAGAACTCACGTGCAGGGCAGGTGCTGGGGCACAGCGGGTTCCACTGCTGCTTAGGATGTGGGCATCACAGGTCAGAACGCCTAGAGTCCTGTCCCACTGCTGCTTCCTGGCCAGCTTCCGGCCAGCCCCAGCTGTGCTCCCCTGTGTGGGGGAGGTGAACTTGCAGCTGCAAGACTTCCCTCACCATATGGGTGCTGGTTCCAGTCCCAGGCATTCCTCTTCTGATCTAGCTCTCTGCTATGGCCTGGGAGAGCAATAGAAGATGGCCCAGATCCTTGGGCCCCTGCACCCACATGGGAGACCCTGAAGAAGCTCCTGGCTTTGGATCGACGCAGCTCCAGCTGTTGTGGCCATCTGGGGAGTGAACCAGTGGATGGAAGACCTCTTGCTCTCTCTCTGACTCTGTCAATGCTTCTCTGCAACTGTGGCTTTCAAATAAATTAAAAAAAAAAAAAAATGGAAGGAGGCCATGGAGGGAGGGAGACTGGGCAGGAGGTGGCAGAGGCAGCAGGGTGGGAGAGGGTGTGTGCGGGGAAGCCAGGGACAGAAGGGAGCTGGGCTCCCCTGGGGCGTCTTTCGGGGAGCACAGGTGCGGGAAGAGATGGAGAAGTCGTGCACGACCCCTGCCTTTTGACAAGGCTGCACTTCTCTGTGTGTCCTGGTTCTGTTCTCCCCACGGGAAGACAAGGACCTGGGCGTCTCTCCCAGCCCAGCCAGGGCCCTCGAGCCCCAAAGAGCAGAATGTGGTCAAATGCCAAGTAGGTGTTTAGAGACAACTGGTCTACCCCGTGTCCCCTAGCCTTCAGGGCCGTGAGTGCAAGAGAGAAGCAGAGGAGCTGTGCTCCAGCCTGCCCGCCACACTGGCACTGGGTCTCCTGCAGTTCCCATAGTCACAGCAGCCAGTCGTCAGGGTCCCAGCCAAGGTACGAGAGGCTGAGCTGGCCCAGGGCTCCAGAGGCCCTGTGTGGTGCTTTCTCCCCTTGCCCAGGCAGGGTTTCCACTGGTTCTGCGCCTTCCCTGCACCCAGGCATGGGCCCATGGTCAGGTCCCCGGAAAGAGAGGGAGAAGGAGCCAAGCCCTGTGTTAACCCAGGGCTGGACTCGGCCAACATCAACACACACACACGTGTACACTCTGCAACTGCAGGTCATGCAAGCTGTGGCCTGGGGGGGCGGGGAGGGAACACACCCACACTGGGGGGGGGACAGGCCCCTCCTGCCCTACTGGCGGCCCAGAGCAGGTATAAAAGGGCCCCGCGATGGCAGCAGCTGTCCCTGCACCATGAAGCCTGCTGCTTGCCTGGTGCTGCTCGGCGCTGCCTGGCTCCTGTTCTCTCTTGCCAGTGGGTGCCAGCCACGGACGCCTGGGCTGGGGGTGCTCTGGGGGCAGGGGCCAGCTTTCCAGGGCAGTGCTGGCTCCCAGGGCGGGTGAAGGGACGCACCTGCCGTGACCCATGCCTTCCATTTCTCTTCAGATTGTGACATCTGCCGGCTGTGCAGACAGCTGTTGATGAATTTCTGTCAGGACCCTCCGATGAGTATATTTCCTATGTGCAAAATTACCAAAGTGACCCGCTAGTGCAGCCCTTGCGCTGAAGCAGTGCGAGATGGGAAACTGACAGCAGAGGAGAAGGGGCACGCGATCAGTGCCGTGGTGAGTCCAGCTGGGCCTGGCCCAACACCGGCTCCTTCCGGGGCCCTGGGGAGGGGGCACTGCTCGTGCCCACCACAGCCCAGCCTGGGACTCTGTGGGAAGAACCTCCAGATGAGGACGCAGAGTTGGGGGCCGCCCCCCCCCCCCACGGTGCGGGAAAGGACAGGGAGGGAGACTGTGTGGACCCGGAGCCCTGGGCTCCATGGCTGTTCAGCTCCCCCAGGCAGGCCCAAGACCCTCCAGGGCCGCTGTCCCCACGGCAGCCCTGCCTCTGTAAAATCTCAGCTCTGGCCTCCCTGCCCACAGCCTCTCCAGCGCCCGAGTCGAATCTTCTCCAAGCGGTGACCACTGGGTGCTGTCTGCCTTCAAATCTCACTAACTCACCCTGACCCCTCAGGTGCCCTCCTCCACCCCCAGACCTCATGTTTCCTTCTCCCTGGACCCCAAACGGCCATCTGGGGCTCCGGAGCCTGGAATTAGACCTCCAACAGCCCTTCCTGTCCTCCCGGGCCTGGCGACAGCTGGGGAAAAAGCAGACCAAACCCTGACTGCAGGTGGAGCACAGGCAGGGACGGGCACTGCTAGGCTGCAAGTGTGCCAGAGACAGAAGGGGCCAGCGGACTGGGGTCTGTGCATTCCTGGAGGCCCCCGGTGCCACTGCCACCTTGCCAGGCCTTCTGTGTAGCCCCTGCCTGTCCCAGCCTTGCCTGCACCCCCCACAGAGAACCTCCCCCTCATTCCTCATCAAGGGAAGGATTTTTAGGAGAGCTTCTCAGGCACCCAGGGTGTAGGAGAGGATCTGACTTCAGCTGCCCAGATCCAGTGCCAGGCTGCAGCTCCTCCCCAGGAAGTGCCCTGTGCCTGCACCCTGCAGGTGTCTATGGGCCCCGGCCTCACCAGGTGTCCCAACTTCTCTTTGCAGAGTAAAATCTCAGATCCTCTTTGTTAAGGGAGCCCTCCCGGCCAGAAGACCCAGGGCCACCCTGGGCCTACGTGCTCAGCAGGTGCAGCCCCGCGCACTGGCGGCCTCTCAAAGGAGGAGGCAACAATAAAAGCCCGCATTGCACAGAGTCTGCTCAGTGCTGGACCGGACACCGGGCAAGGGTGTGGGAGGCGGGCGGTGCAGCGGTGCCGGCTGCCGTGACTGCCAGTGGTGGCTGGATCCAGGGCTGTCCGTGTTGTTCCTGCAGGGGTGCAGTGTGGGGCGGGGCGGGGGGGTGTGTGGTCTCCGTCGCTATGGCCGAGATCCGCAGGACACACGCGTCACTGACCAGGCATAGTCAGCTAGCCTCCTTCAGAGCGGCAGTGAGAGTCCCAGCGTCACCGTGAGCACACTGCGGCTCAGAGCCGGGGCGCGTGCCCAACTGCACAGCCGCAGCCACTCTGCTGCCCCGCCCTCTGCAGGGAGACCTGCTCGGCTGCTCAGTGTGAGGCCGTGCACGGTGGCAGTGGTGCCCACCTATAGATGGATATGAGACCTCCCACCTCCAGGCCCAAGGGACATAAGGGGTGGGAAGGGGTCCCTGACCAGACAGAAGGACCTAAAGGTCAGGGGGCATGAACGCCCCTGGCCATGATCCAGAAATCCTCTCTCGTGCCTCAGCTGGTCCCAGTGCCAACCCCCAACTGTGGACGCAGCTGTGAGCCCGCAAACACACCCCGCGTGGGGTCTCCCGCACAGTGGGCCCAGGGTCTGGGTGTCTGCGGTGGCTCAGCCCTGTGGTCATGATGCTGCCGCCTGTCTCAGGCCCCCCGCATTCCTGTCTGTGCCCTCTGGGCCTGGATCTGCCACCTGCCCCCTGCTCTGTCACAACTCACTGAGGGCACTCGGCACAGGGCTGTCTCGGGAGGAACATCTGTGTCATCCTGGTGACCAAGGAGCTGCTGGGAGGCCCAGACAGCGGCCGCTCCTGTCACCGGTGGCTTGCTGGAGGGGGGCAGGGTGGGCTGATTCTTTTCCTGTTTCTCCCACACTTGTAACTGGGCTGGCTTCACAGAGAGAAGAGGTCGGGGTGGGCGCTCCAGGCAGCGGTGAAGTCCCGGATTGGGGCGCCCACATCCCCAGTCAGAGGGCCTGGTTCTACTCCCAGCTCCTTGGCTGCCATTCCAGCTCCCCGCTAATGCACACTCGGGGGTTCAGGTGGCACCTGCAGGTGGTGGTCCAAGTACTGGGGTTCCATCAGCCAGGAGGGAGGGAGACCCAGATGCATTTCCTGCCTTTGGCTGGCCCAGCCCTGATTCTGGGAGCCCAGCACTCATGCCTTCCCAGGGCCCCACCCCATCTCACCTAGCAACCTCCTACTCTGCCCACCTCTTAAAGGTCCCACACCCCTCTTGGTGCCACAAACTCTGTCTAAAGCACTTACCCCAGGGGAGACCTGCTCTTTGTGCTCACTGAGCTCTCTCCACAGAGGAGCAATGGGGGCCCCCTGCCTTTGCAGGAGTGAAAGGGAGCCCAGGGGACGGGAGGGCTTGGGGAGCAGAGACCCCCTCATTACCCCACCTGTGGGACCCTGGGGCTGTGTCCCACCACACTCCGTCTGACAGATGCAAATCTATGTGCAGTGAGGACACAGGCAACACCAGGTGTCTCGGTCCGCTCTCTGCTGCTGTGACAGAATCCCACAGACTGGGGCGATGTCCAAGCCACACGAGCTGATTGGCTCACGGCTCTGGAGGGCCTTCGTGCTGCATCCAACATGGTGGCCAACATCCCATGGGGGTGCAGGGAGCGGCGGGTAGAGTCAAAGATGTAGAGAGAAAGAGGGAGAGAAGTAGAGGAACTTGCTTTTATTTTGAACTTTAATTTTTATTGTTTAAAGATTTATTTATTTTAAGGCCTCAGCCACTGGCCACTGCAGGCCTATGCTGAGGGGAACAGTGGATGGAAGCAACCACACCCCAAGATCCACGAATTAAACATATGTAACAACACCTTGATGATAAGGAAACATTTGTAGCAACAACAATAGGAACTCACCCCTGTGCACCCTAAGCCACCCCAGGAGGCCAGCGCCCGTCCATGCAGGAGCTGGGTTGGGGCCCATGCACCCATGCTCCCTGCACACGGACTCTGGGGAACAAACCTCCCCCCCAGTGAAGGAAAATGCAATGTGGAGAACACTAAGCCTAGGCATCTGGAGTTTGAACTCAGGCAGAGAAAGGAAAACGAATGGGCGTCTTCCACCCAATTAGGAACATCTGACTGCTGAAGCTGAGTGGTCCCCATTCAGCACTCACTGTGTTATTTTACAGCACTTTGTGAGTCTTCCAAAGAGTTTACAATGCAATTTAAAGCTGAGAAGCTGAGTGGGGGGGGGGATATAAGAATCAGTTAAAACCCAAGTGTTGCTGGACAGCATCTCTGGACACGACACAGTGGTGCACTCATTCACACTCCGCAGAGGAGGCCAGCAGGTGTGTGGGTGACCAGGGCCCTGCACCCTGTGGTCTCCATGCCAGGGCAGGGGAAGTGGGCAGAGAGGCAGAGCAGTGTGCCCTTGAAGGGAAAAGAACCGACTGTGGCCATAAGGTGGCAGCTTAGGGGCAGTGTGGGGCCCAGGACCAAGGAGGTGCTGGGGGAGGGCTGAGCCACTTTCCCAGGGGGAGCAACCTTGTGATCAGCACCCCGGGGAGCCACGGGCCTGTGGCTACTCCTGCCTGCAGCCTGACGGGTGCTGTCCCTGTCCTTATGGTCAGCAGCAGCCCGGTGTTACCAGCATGCGGCTCAGGTGCTGGTGCCCAGGAGTTCTCAGTGCTCTGTGCCTGAAGCCCTGGCCCGTGTCCAGGACAGGGCCCTGGTTCCCGCTCTGGACAGGCTGGGCCACACTGGCTTGAGGTGCTCAGCGGGAGGCTCCCCTGCCTCCATCCCAGAGGACCCCTGTGTCCACCTCCTACAACTCCAGGGAAGAAGGGCTGGAACAGAGCAGGAGGGGCAGCAGAGGGTGGCAGTGCTGGGGTGGGGCCTGTGGTAGGACAGGAGGCTGCACCCTGGGAGTCTCAGTTGAGGTCATGGCAGGGGCAGCCCCGAGTGTGGGGACAGGTCTATGTGGGGCTCCCTATGCGACCTTGTGTTCAAAGAAAGAGGCCTTCACAGTTGGGCTGTAATACAATAGCAGAGGCAGAAAGGATTGGCGGGAGGTGCCGGTTGCCTGGGACTTGAGACCGTTACGGCAGGTGGCAGAGGGCCCTGGCACCCCTGGTTCCGGGGCAGTTCTGCCAGAGCCCTGCCCTCTTCACCTGGGCCCTGGGGAGAACACAGGCCCCACTTGTGGTGACCTTTAATGAAGCCAGGCCTGAGGACCCTGAGCCCTGCCACAGCAGAGCCACTAGGGATTGGCTGGCAGGCTTCTGTGATGTCACAGTCACTGAGATGCGCACTCTGGGCTGGGAGGCGACCAGAGGCCAGTAGTGCGTCTACTGCCCAACTGACCAGTTGGTATTGTAGGCAGCAGGCGCATTTCAGAGAATCACATGGATTCGCGATGGAGGTGAGTGGCACTTGCTCTCTGCATGAGCTGTGGTGTGGGGAAGGTCCTGCCAGGGGGTGGCCCTGGTCTCCCACACTGGATTCCATGAGTGATGTGGTGGAGCTCTGAGTGCTGCCCTTGTGTGCAGAGCGTGTATACAGTTTTCTCATTCTTCCCGCTCTGCTGGTCACCAGTGTTGAATGGGCCTGGGTGTGAGTCCCTGTCTGGACATGGGTTCAAGACTAGGTGTCGGGTCAGCTGGTATCAGGTGGGCAGGGAGGCCGGCTCTGAGAGCCCCAGAGATGCGGGAGCTGGGAGCAGGCCAGGGAGCCCCGTAGACTTGGGCTCCCTGGAGGACACATGGATGCCAGCCTGGGGGAGGAGCGCCCTTTCCGAGGGCAGGGGAGGCAAGGTGGGGGCTGTCCTTCCCCAACCGTCCCTAGTCCCTGAGCTCTGCACAAGTCATCCTGCAGGGACCCAGACACCAGGTGCCCGCCTGCCTGGCTGTGTGGCTGTCCCCCCTCTGACCAGGGGGACAGCCCTCAGGGCAGCATTCCTGTGGGCTCCCCGGTGCTGGCTCTCATGTGCGTGTGTGTCTTACAGATTGGATATGAATGCCCTGAGGTCCCGGAGGGCCCAGGAGCGAGCAGCGCTCTTCAGACAATATGAGCAGGTACCGGCCAGGGTGCTGGGGGAGGAGGTGGGGCCCTGCCTCAAGGACTGTGCCTGTGAGAGCCAGACCCCGCCTCCCTGGGGACACGGGGGAGGGGGCAGGTGGACAGCTCCCCCAGTGACTTCTCATCCCGGGTCCCTCTCGGCTGCAGGGATGCCGAGGAGCGGCACTGTTGGTGCCCGAAGAAGAGGACGATGAGGGCGGCTGCCTCGTCCCAGACAGGCTTGGGTTCCTGCAGTGAGTCCTCCGCACCCCAGCTCACCCCAGGGCGGGACTGGGGTCAGAAACCCCAACATGAGGCGGCACACCTGTCCCCGGGTCCCGACCTTGAGCCCAGCTGTGGTCACAGGCAGGCACTGGTCAGCATTTGGGGGCAGGAGTCGGACGTGGAGGCTGTTCCCACAGATGTCGGGGAGAGAGGCCCCGTTGCTGGAGGGTGGGCTCCGGTAACCTGGAGGGATGGAGCCATCTCGGGCCATCTCTGGCATGACTCAGCAGCCCACCTTAGCACGGGGATGAGGGCTTCTGCCTCCATGTTGTGCCAGAACCTGGAGAATAAGTAGGAGCAGAGTGGTGGAGAGATGGTCAGGGTCTGGGCTGACAGAGGAGGGGGTGAGGTGGGGCGCATGACCTCAGGAGGCCAGGGCACGGGGGGAGGGTGGGCAGTGGGGGACCCTGAGGGGTGTGGGGGTCCCAGGTACCTCGAGCCCCAGGTGCACACTCACAGCACTGAGCATCTCTCAGGCAGGCCACCCAGACTCGGTCAGTTCCAGGGTGACGTCCTGGGCAGAGCTGATGTGGGGATATAGCTGCCTCAGCCCTGGGCAGCCTGGCCCTGCTCAGGACAGCCAGCCCCCAACCGCTGTGGGGGGCTGCCACACACCCACGAAGGTGGACCTCTGACAGGCCTGGAGCCCCCCACTGGCAGCAAGGGCCCCTGCCTGGCCCTAGGCTCCCTGTGCTCATGGTCACCAGCCCCTCCCTCCCCATCTCAGTCCCCTGGGCTGAGAGGATGAAGCTGGTCCTTCCCTGGCCCACTAGGGAGGTCGCGGTGCCTGTTGTGGTCCTGTCCTCACCTCTCCGCCTCCCTTGCTTTCCAGTGAGCAGAAGTTGCCCCAAGACAGCACCCCGGGGGCAAAGGTAAGGACAAGTCCTTGGCCATGGGCCAGTCATCTGGAAGCAGAGCTGGGCAGAGGGGGCACGTGGGGCTCGGCAGTGGTGAGTGGGAGCGCCATAAGGTCCCGCGATGCGGTACTTACACGGCACCTGCTGACATCTTACCACACTCACCTGTCCCAGAAGTGAGCCGCAGCTCAGGGGCGTCTGCTGTCGGCCGCCCTGACTCATTGGCATGGTTGGGAGTGACCTGGCTGGAGCTCAGGGGCTCTTCCTTGAAGACGGGGCAGCTCGGGTCAGAGGCCAGGCCACCGATGCTCCCCCAGACAGAAGATCTGGGGCTCACGGTCTGTGCCTTTTCTGGCTCCTTCTATTTGAGCGCCCACAGAGCTCCTGAGCTGCATCCGAGGGCCCCTCTCAGAGCCCCAAGCTGGGCTCATGCCATCCTGTCTCGTTTTCCAGCGTAAACAGGAGGTAAGAAGGATCCAGAAGTGGATAAAGATGATCAAGAACCATAGTAAATACCGCGGCAGTGACAAGGTACCGTGGCGATGAGGGCCCCTCGGGAACACTGAGAGCTGAATTGGGGTTTGAGCAGTGCCCATTCCTGTGCCAGGCACCGCCTGCCTCTCAGATGCCCAGGGGCAACTGTCCAGTCCCTAGAGACACAGGTCATGGGCACACCTCCCCATACACACAGGACACTGTCCTGGTAGAAAATCTGAAGTCACTGCTGAAGACAATCCCGGATGCAGGGCAGGCGTGGTTCCAGGAGCCCTGTAGCGGCCACTCCGTACACGGCAGAGCCGGTGCCCCTGAGCCCTTGGCCCTCCAGTCACTGTGGGTCATAAGGCCCCCCTCTGGGCAGATCCTCCCTCTGCCAATACACAGGGAGCCCCTGGCTTCTCCCTCTGCTGTCTCACCCTGCGCTGCCTCCACGAGTGGCCACGTTCAGCACTCACCAGAGCCTCCTCTCTCCTGTAGTTTCAGCGCAGAATCTACAAAGGCATCCCTGCCCAGGTGCGCGGGAAGGTGTGGGCCGTGATGCTGGAGGTGGACAAGAGGAAGGCCCAGAACGCGGGCAAATACGCGGTACGGCTCTGCACTCAGCCCAAGGGGGCCCGGCCCGCTCGGGCCTGCTCAGGAGCCTGAGTCTCCGTGGAGGACCGTCCCTCACTGAGCCCTCGGGAGCCTCCTCCCCATCCTGCCTTCCTCTCCCTAGATCCTAGTCAGTGCCTCCTCCACGTCTCCTCAGACCCAGCTGGGACTGGACAGGTGTGTTTTGTGCCAGAGGCTTTAACCTGCTCTCTGCTGAGCTCACCTGGGCAGCTTGGCATATGGCCAGAAGAGAGGACTTGCTGGTCCCTGATGGGCGGGGGTCTCCCAGGATGAGATCACAATGGTGTGAGGTAGGGAGCCCCACAGGCTCTGTGCTAACATGGCCTGCCCGCAGCTGGCCGGCCCTCACCTAGGCCTGCCCACAGCTGGCCCTGCCTTCACATGGACTTGCAGCCCCTGGCATTGCCCTTGCCTGGAGAGGCCGCTCCAATGGTCAGACAGCTCTCAATGCTTCTGGGAAAGGAGGGAGTGAGGACTGGTGTGGGCAGAGGGCTGTCAGCTGCAGCTGGCTCTCATGGCCCCTGGCTGCCATCAGGGAGCAGGGCCCAGCTGTGTGGCCCACCCTGCCTCCCCCCAGTCTGCAGTCTGGGGCTGGCCCTGGGAGCTGGGCCTGGAGACAGTCATTGCCCAGGCTCAGCTCCAAGCTAAGGGCGGCTTGCAATGTCGAGATGGAGATGGGCCCCTCCAGCAGGGGGCAGCATGGAGCAGTGGTCAGGCTGTGGCTGACTCCTGGAGGGCAGGGCCTGAGATGTCAGTGAGAAGGCTCAGAAGCCTGGCTGGGGGCAGACCACGTCGTGCTGAGAGCTGAGGCAGGCAGGGGGAGTGCACAGGGACCTTTCAGAGCCCCTGTCTGCTGCTGACCGTCAGGGTTACGTGGGCACTGAGGCAAGTAGGGAGCCCATGACCCTCCCTCAAGGTGGGACCCAGAAAGGAATGAGCGCTTGCAGGGAACTCCCTGTCAGCCAGAAGAGCTGACGTGGACTTGAGGTCCTTGTGTGGCAATGGGGCTTGTGCAGTTCTTGAGGCTGCCCCTCCCCCTCGTCCCTGCCCTGCAGGAGATGAAAGAGCTGGCCAGGCTGGGCGCCACTCACTTCCATCACATCGACTCCGCCATCGCATGGACTTTCAGAAACCACCTCATGTTCCGGGAACGTTACGGAATGAAGTGAGGCCTCTGGGCTGGGGAGGACCCGCGGGTGGGAGGAGCAAGGGTCCTGGGGCACATGGGGTCCCTAGGGAAGATTGGGTGCAAGCCTAAAACAGTTCATTGAGCACAGAAAACAAACTTGCCTTTTCTATAGTACACAAACTTTCCCAAAGACACTGTGGAGAGAATGAAATGAAAAGAAACACCAGGGGAGACAATAGTAGCAATCTATCTAATAAAGGTGTTGTTTCCAGAATATTCAAGGAGCCCTTCAACTCAGTCACAAGGAAGCAGTGGGCAGCCCCCCAGTACCCCGGGAACACAGGCTCGGGGGGGACCCTTCATGAACGCACACACAATTCACCTCCTCAGCGCATGAACACACGCTTATTCCCTACACCACAAAGGGGCACCAGCGCACAGCTGTGGGAGGGGGGAACTAAAACCACTGAGGACGCCGGGTGCTGCTCCCTACAAGGCTGAACGTGCATGGGAGGCTGACTCTCCACAGCTTGGACACACGGGACTGCACTCCCACAGTGGGACGCTCACCTGTGCCCTGAACACCCACCTGGGAAATGAAAGTGCACGTGACTGCGCCCTGGGAGGTGTGCGTGTCCCTGCAGGCGGCGCTCACCCACACGGTGGACAACACGCAGGTGCCCTGACGACGTCACTGCACATGAGCAGAGTGTCACGGGCCCTGCGTGTGGCTGTCAGGCTCTGTTAGGCAGAGCTGCACTGAGAGCCTCGGCAGCACAAGACACACGGCCTCTGTCCTCTCTCTTCCAGCCAACAGGCCTTATTCCACATACTGATGGCCTATTCCGTCTACAATCCTGTGAGTATTCTGGGATCATAGCGCAGGTGCTATCCCGGCAGTCCCTGCAGGGCACCCCTGGTCCCAAAGATCCCAGCCTGGGTTGAGGGGGCCTCTCTCATCCACAGCTCTGAGGAAGAGCGGTGGAGGCCAGGCTCTGAGCCTCTTGGACCCAACCTCAAGTTCTGGGAGGAGAAAGGCAGCCTTCTCCTGGGCTGGTCTCCAGACCCCAGGAGCTTGGCCGTGTTGGGAAGCCCCTCCCAGGGCTAGCATTCCACGCAGTGGGGCGGGGGGCGAAGGCAGGGCAGATCAGGTGTACGACTTTGCTCTGGGTCCCACTGATGCCATTACACCCACCAGCCCTGTGGTTGGACCCATGAGCCTGAATCCCACTCTGTACAGCGCCACTGCCACAACCACCCACTCAGACTTTCCCATGAGTGGAGCAGGCGCAGGGCTCCATGGGTGACCCAGCAAGGCCTGGACATCCCCACCCCCCTGACCTGCCACTGGCCAACCCTGCCTGGTGCCCTGGTTCCCAGGGGGGCCTGGCATTCAGGAAGCCCAGGCCTGCACCCATGCCAGAGGCACACCTCCTGTTCCGGTCCTGGTAGCACTTCCTGGCTTACTTCTTCCTCATGTGAGAAAGGGCCACCGGCTCACCTGCAGAGCTCAGGGGTCCAGAAGCTTCCATGGGCATGGATCTGGATTCCCACAGCAACCTGGCCCATGCTGACATCTTGGGGGTAACAGGTGTCCATACTTGAGCTCTCCCCCTGTGCTGCCTAAGCTCAGGCCCTGCAGGATTCCCTCCAGGAACTTGGAGAACTTCTCTGGGCTCCAATTCTTGGGCAGCTGACACCAAGTGGCAGGATTCAGGCACAGGGGCTCCCTGTGCCTAAATCTTCCTGGACCCTTCAGTGGGTGACCCTGATCTGCCTGAGAGGTGGGCCATCCTAGGATATCATTCTTGCCAGGGGAGGTCTCCTAAAGGTATTCTGGGATCTTGCAGGAGGTGGGCTACAGCCAGGGTCTGAGCCATGTGGTGGCGCTGTTGCTCATGTATATGCCCGAGGAGGACGCTTTCTGGGCCCTGGTGCAGCTCATGGAAAGCAGGAAGCACGCGATGCACGGTAGGTGGATGGCGTGTGGGGCCCAGTGCATGCAAGTCCGTGCACGGCCCTCACTGGCTCCTGAATGTGCAGGACAGTGTCACAGTGTGTGGGGGGGGGGGCTCCCAGGAAGCCAGGGCTGGCAGAGGCCTCCCAGACTGAGCCAGCCCCCTTCTTTTACCACCACCCAAAGGCCCTGCAGCTTGGCCATGGCCATCCTGGGTGTGAGAACCTTCAGAACAAGGGGTCCTGTCCTTGTCCAGTGACTCAGGTCGATTCTGACTCTTCTGCCTCACACGTCTGTACACAACTCTCAAGCACAGAGCCACACCCAGGGAACTTGTGGAAGGCAGCATCCCCTGTAGGGTCACCCCTCCTCGCTCCTGAGTCTTGGAATGGTCAGGAGGCACCCAGTCTGACTTGCACCCACCTCAGCGGGCTCCAGGGGGCAGCCAGGCCTGGGCTGCACACAGTCACCCACCTGCACCCACCTCCCAAGCAGATCCTCTGCCCTGGCCACGTTCATCCCCACCTGCCCCTGGTCCAGCCTCCCCTGACCCTCAATGCTCAGAAGCACCCCACCCAGGCCTGGGGCTCTCCAGCCTTCCTAGGAGGAGGCTCTCACATGAGGGTGTGGCTGATTCTACTCAGGTTTCTACAAACCAAACACCCCCAAACTGGAGCGATTCCAGCAACACCTGGGGCTCATTGTGCATCGCGTGCTCCCCTCCCTGGAGAAACACCTGGTAAGTTAAGCATCTCCTTTCTCCTCTTGGGGGCTCTGGGCTCATGGGACTGCTTCCTGAGCCAGGGGAGGCCACATCCTCACCAAAACTTTCCTTGGTTACGGGGGTCCACGGCAGCTTGGGTGTTGGTTTGTTGTCCAGCACTTGGTCCCCCAGAGTTGGCGTAGATTGAAGGGAGACGCTGTCCCCAGAGCAGAGTGGAAGGAGGGACCTGTGTCCCTTCAGGAACCTGCATGGCTGGGAGGGGGGATGCCCCTGCTGCTGGGCTTCCTGCACCCAGGGGCTCTGCCCCAGGGCTCAGATTAGAGGGAGTCAGGCCTGGGCCCTGGGCCCTGGGCCCTGAGCCCCCTCTGCCTCTGCCTTTTCTTAGGAGAAGGAGGGTGTGTGCCTGGAGGATTCCACCACCCACTGGTACATCCAGTGCTTCCTGGATGGGGTAAGTGCCCCGGGGACCCCTTGCCCAGGGAAGCTCCTGCCCCAGTGCCTGGTTCTCTGGTGCTGGTGGCCTGTGACTCTGAGCTCCCCCAGCCCCAGCAGACACAGGAGGGAGCCTGCTGTGCAGACCAGGCAGGCCCTGTCCAGCCCTGCTAAGGGTGGTCCAAGCTGAGGCTGAGCCTCAGAGCCAGCAAGGAGGGGACAGGTCCCACCAGGACCTCTCCAGAGAGCCTGGCAAAGGCCAGAGCCCTACAGTGAGAGGCAGGAGATCCATAGACCCCCCGAGGCAGAGGCTGGTGGCAGCACAGCCCAAGGGCTGACCCCTCCCCAGGTCCCTGGGGTGTCTGGCATCTCCAGTGTGGCTTCCAAAGTGTGCAGACCCCCAGGGTCCAGGACAGGACATGGTCATCCTCTCTGGGTCTGGTTCGCTGAGTGGGCAGGGATGTGGCCATGAGGCATGGCCTCCCCTCCCCTCCCAGGAGGAGCTCTGGCCTTCTTGTGTGATCAGCCTCCTGGAGTCTCCCTCTGTCCTAGGGGAGTGACACTGCACACCCACCCCTGTGGGCCCTGCTGAGGCCCTGATGGGCGGGTCCTCCAATGCCTCTGTCCCCAGGTGCCGTTCCCCCTGGCTCTGAGAATATGGGATATATACATCCTGGAGGGCGAGCACGTGCTCCCGGCCATGGCATACACGGCCCTCAAGATCCATAACAGTGAGTCCTCAGGGCCCACAGAGGCCCGGGTGCTGGGGACGGAGGAGCTGGGGGTCCCCTGCCTGTCCCTCGTGAGCAGGGCTTGAGGGAGGGATGAGGGGGTTTGGGAGGCCTGGGTTCCCTTCAGGAGGGCACTGAGAATCCCCCTGTTGCATCCCCAATCCCAGGCCCCCACAGACCACAAGGAGAAGTGGCCAGGGTCATCGCACTGGAAATTGGCCCCTGAGCAGTCCCTCTAGTGCTTGGTGTGACACCCAAGGGTGTCCAAGGGTGTCTGCAGCCCATGTCTGGTGCTGGGACAGGGCTTGGAGCAGCCATGGTGGCTGCACCATCCCTAGGGCCCCTCCCAGCCTGACACCCACCCCCATGTCTAGAGCGCCTGCTGAAGATGCCCCGGGACCACCTCCGGGAGTTCCTGCAGGTGACCCTGAAGCAGGCCTGGTCTCTGAGCGAGAATGCGGTCATCAGGCAGCTGCGGGCCTCCATGCGTGAGCTGGGGAAGCTCCAGTGCCTCCTGCCTCCCGAAGGTGAGTCCACCACACGGCCCCGTCCCATGCTCCCTTGGGGGAGTCAGTAGTGGGAGTGCCAGGCCCTGACATCCCCGCCCAGGGCCTCACCTCTTCCTGGTCCTCCTTGTCCTCCCCGGGCTCAGCAGTTCTGCTTTCTGAAGCTCTGACAGCATGGCCTGGCGGGGCCTCGGGCAGCTTCCCAGAATCCTCCTGTGGGTGCCGGCTCTCCCCCCACGACTCTGGGGCTGGGCCGTGGAGCTGTCCTCAGGACATTTGTGGCTCTGGCTCCTCGGCTGACCCCCACTCTGGAGTGGATTGGAGGCCCCGCCTTGAGCTACCCTGCCCAGGTCTGGAGCAGGTGCCCTGGCTCAGTGCCCCCAGGAGCCTGGAGCACAGCTGGACCCCCACTCCAGCAAGATGAGAAGTGGCCCTGCCTGCCCAGGGGGCCCCTCCCCAACTGACCCCACACAGGCTCCTGGCCCGATGACCACAGCTGTCTGCACACAGGACCCTCCTAGGACAGGGGTGGGCGGGGCTCCCACCTGCATGTGGGCAGGGCTAGAGGGAGGTGGGGCTGTGGGAGACCCTGTGCAGTGATGTAAAGGCTGCCGGCACTGGATCCCCTTCAGCCATCTGAGAACCCCTGGAAGGCCCAGGTGCCCTGAGCCCAGTTGTGGGGGCCGAGTGCACTCCTGCGAGCAGGGCTGGGCACAGAGGCAGGGCTGGGGGCCCCACGGCAGAACACAAGAATGTGGGCTCTGCAGCCCTAGCCTCGGGCCAACAGAAGGCAGCGGGACCCGGAGCATCGCTGGCCTCTGGGCTCTAGTGGGGAGGGGTCCCCGTGCTCATCCCCTGCTGCTGCTGCCATCATGGACCTGAGCGCCTGGGTCCCCATGCAGAGCAGAGATGGGCTTGTCCCAGCTCTAGAGGCTCTAAGTGGGGGCCCAGGTGCAGGCTGTCCAGGCACTGGGGAGGCCCCACTGTGCCTCCAGGTGCTGCCTCCTTGGGTGCTCCTGGGACAGTAGCGGTGACAGCCCAGTCTCACCAGGAAAGAGACAGTGGCCCAGGGGCAGAGGACACAGGGCACCCCTGCCACCTCTTTAGAAACTGCATTCCCTGTCCCCAAGGGCCTGAACCAGACTCCATGTCTGCCCCACAGCCCCAGCTCTCACCCCATCATCTTAGGCTCAGTTCCTTTCCAGCCATGTAGGAGGGACTCAGATGCGGGAAATTCAGCCAATGCACTGTTAGGGCGCAGCAGGTCAGGTGGGGGAGGTGACGGGGTCCTGAGTTGGTGCTTTAGTCCCCAGAGATGAGAGTGAGGTGGGGAGTTCAGGGCCATCCACCCTGTGGGGCTGTGCAGGAGGAGCCGGTGGTGTCCCAGGGCTCCCCTTGCCCAGGCTGCACACACCCTCCCCTCTGGGGCCAGCAGCCTGGAAGAGTCCTCAGCGTCACACGTGGTGATGGGGACCCCAGGATGAGGTCGGGGCAGGCACCCTGCAGGCCAGACGGGGGCTGTGGAGAAGCAAACCGCGTCTCTTCTTCTTCCAGCCAAGGCCATCGAACAGTGCAGCAGGCCCCTGGGGCAGGCACGCGTCCCCCAGATGCACGTTCCTGCCCCCACTGCTCCGAAGGCCAAAATCACCATTCAGGACACAGTGGCAGTGTGGGAGCAGACCAGGGGTCCCGCTACCCGTGCAGTGATGATCCGTCCTCCAGAAAGCTTTGGCCTCTGCATCGCCGAGAGGGAAGGCATGGAGGAGGAGGAGAGCTGGGAAGGCAGCCCAGAGCCCCTCGGCCTGGGCTCCCCTGTGGGGACCGCAGAGTCTCCAGGTTCTGCCAGCCCCACGGAGTCTCCAAAGTGCTCGAGGTGGGGAGGCCTGTGCCAGTGCGCCAGTCTCCCTAACCTGAGCGGGCCAGAGCACAGGGAGGACGACTCCTCCGACGCTGGCAGCCGGGAGGGCCTGTGGATGTGGGCTCCTCCACGGGCCTCGGAGCACCCAGAACCAGGGCCCATGCAGGCGGTCCCCGCCTGGGGGCCGTGGCTGAAGACTCCCCCCTACTGGCATGGCAGCCCCACGCACTCTGGGGAGAGTCACGGGCTGGAGCCGGCCAGAGCCAGCCCTGGGCTGGGACACCAGGCCCACGTGCCCTCCCTGGCCAGAGGCCTCCTTACTTCTTATTCTGTGGGGCACCTGGATGATGGGTGCCTCCTAGAAGAGAGGCCGAGTCCAGCATCTGTCCTGCCCAGGCTGGGCAGCAGCCTTCCGTGTGTCTTCACGGCATCCTATGCACTTGGTTGAGCCCCCACCGCCCAGGCTCTTCCTGGGCCCAGGACACCCTGACACTGGAAGACAACAGCCGTGCCAGGAGCCACTGTACTCTCCTCCCCGCCCCCTCCCCCACCGCCACCCTCAGGTGGTGCTGAGCCTGTATTAAATTGTTCCATGGAAAGGAGTTTGCTCCAGTTTGTGACCCCGGCGCCCAGCGGCAGCAAGCTTCCCCGTGTTCCTGGGGAGATGGGTGGTTCCACAGCCCCCAGCCCCAGGCAGAGACCCACTCAGGACCCTGCAGACAATGCCTGAGATTCAGCTCTGCCCTGTGGGGACTGGGCCAGGGTGGGAGGGCAGCAGCCGTGAGTGCCCGTGACCTCTGGGACAGATCGGCACAATAGGAACAGCCGTGGTTGGAGGGCCTGTGTCACCTCTGTGCTCTCCCCTAGACCTGGGCGGCCGTGGCTGCAGCATCCCTGGCTTGACCCCACATGGCTCTCCCACGTGGGAGAGGATGTGCACTGTGGGCTGGGAGGCGACCAGTGGCCAGAGTGCGTCTACTGCCCAACTGACCAGGTGTTGGTAGCGTAGGCAGGAGGCACATTTGATAGAATCGCATGGATTCTCAGTGGAGGTGAGAGGGACTTGCTCTCGGCTGTGCCTGTGTGTGAACACCACGGGAGCAGAGCCCTTGGCCCTGGGACTCAGAGAGGTTCTCCAGGAAGGGCTGCCGCAGCACGCTGGAGAGGCCTGGTCTGTGTGCTGAGCTCATGTGCTGTGGGCGGGAAGGGCCGTAGCGCGCAGGTCACCTTGCTCTCCCACAAGCACCACTGTCAGAGGTGATCTCTGTGGCCGTGTAGCCACAGCTCTCAGCCGGGCACGCGGGCCACGGCTCACCTGAAATGTAGGGGCGGCTCCAGAGCCCTGTAAGGACAGAGGTGAATTCGCAGACTCAGCATTTCCCAGCTCCTGCCCGGCTCCTGTCTCCCAGGACACAGATGAGGCCCCGCGATGGCTCTAGAGGTTGACCTGAGGGACTCGAAGTCCTGCCGGACTCCCAGGTGCCATGAGCAGTGCTGCTGAGCTGGCCTCTGCCTGTACCCCCAGCCACCCCTAACAGAGGACTCAGACCCGGGGGTTTAGGTGGCACAGGAAGCCAGAGCAGGTTTAGGGAGACCTCAACTAAAATCTGGGATGGGGAACCCCTGATGCTTCGGGAAGAGGCTTTCTCAGAAACCCTTCAGGCTCATTGGAGGGCGTTTAGCTGCAGTTGGAGGGGAGTCCTGGCCACTCTGTGTGGCAATAGCAAAATACCTGAAGCCGCGTTGCTTAGAAAATGAAAGAAGTTCACTTTGCCTGTGGCTTGACCAGCCCGAGAGCGTGGCACGGCACCAGCTTCTGGTGAGGGTCTCATGGCAGACAGCATCCCCCAGCAGGAGCCCGAGTGAGATGGGGCTGGAGGAGGACTGGGCCCTGTCCCTGATGACAACCCCAGGGCAGGCAACGTGGGGAAGACACCACTGGGCACGTGCATCCCCTCCTGGACCACCCGGGGTCCATCCCCTGCCTCGGCCCCTGAGTCCAGCTTCTTCCACATGTGCACTGTTGCAGTTGATTTCTCAACAATATTGCAGTGGAGTCGTTTCTGAGAGGAGGAGCCTGGTGGGGACTAGAGGCATGGAGTCACCACACAGACCCCCGGAGTCCGGTGAAAGCGGGCTTGAGGCTAATCCTCCACCTAGCGCCACCAGCACATTGGGTTCTAGTCCCGGTCGGGGCGCCATATTCTGTCCCGGTTGCCCCTCTTCCAGGCCAGCTCTCTGCTATGGCCCGGGAGTGCAGTGGAGGATGGCCCAAGTGCTTGGGCCCTGCACCCCATGGGAGACCAGGATAAGCACCTGGCTCCTGCCTTCGGATCAGCGCGGTGTGCCGGCTGTAGCCCGCCAGCCGCGACGGCCATTTGAGGGTGAACC
Source organism: Oryctolagus cuniculus (assembly GCF_964237555.1). Taxonomy (NCBI): domain Eukaryota; kingdom Metazoa; phylum Chordata; class Mammalia; order Lagomorpha; family Leporidae; genus Oryctolagus; species Oryctolagus cuniculus. The sequence goes on along the minus strand of NC_091449.1, from coordinate 18,257,031 downwards.
AACAGCAAGGGAAGACCTTTCTCTCTGTTTCTCTCTCTCACTGTCCACTCTGCCTGTAAAAAAAAAAAAAAAGTAATGAAAGATGCATTTTACGAAAAAGTCATATGTGACTTTCAAAATTTTTGCACTGAAATAAGCTTACTGTTTTTTTTAAGATTTATTTATTTATTTGAAAGTCAGAATTACACACAGAGAGGAGAGGGAGAGAGAGAGAGAGAGAGAGAGAGAGAGAGAGAGGTCTTCCATCTGCTGGTTCACTCCTCAACTGGCCCCAAAAGCCACAGCTGTGCCGATCCAAAGGCAGGAACCAGGAGCTTCTTATTGGTCTCCCATGCAGGTGCAGGGGCCCAAGGACTTGGGCCATCTTCTACTGCCTTCCCAGGCCATAGCAGAGAGCTCGATGGGAAGTGGAGCAGCCGGGACTCAAGCTGGCTCCCATATGGAATGCCAGCACTGCAGGCGGAGGCTTTAACTCACTACACCACAGCCGCAGCACCGGCCCCAGCTTCCTGTGTTTAAAAAGGAACTATTGGGGCTGGCACAGCGGCCCAGTGGGCTAACACCCTGGCTGAGGCACTGGCATCCCATATGGGCACCGGTTCTAGTCCCAGGTGCTCCTGTTTCGATCTAGCTCTTTGCACAGAAGAAGCTCCTGGCTCCTGGCTTTGGATCGGCACAGCTCCGGCCATTGTGGCCATCTTGGGAGTGAACCAGCGGATGGAAGACCTCTCTCTCTCTCTCTCTCTCTCTCTGCCTCTCCTGTCTCTGTTTAACTCTTACTTTCAATAAATAAATAAATAAATCTTTTTAAAAAAGGGAATTATTTATTTATTCAAAAGGTAGAGTGACAGTGAAAGAGATAGAGAGACAAATCCTTCATCTACCGGTTGATTCCCCAAAAGTCCTTGAGGTCCAGTTCTATGTCAAGCGAAGGTCAGGAACCAGAATTCCAACTGGGGCTCCGATGCGGGAGCAGCGGCCCACATATTGGGGCCGTCTTCCACTGCTTTCCCAGGCCTGTTAGCAGCCTCTCCAGCGCCCGAGCCCGAATCTTCTTCAAGCGGTGGCTGCTGGGTGCTGCCTGCCTTCGATTCTCACTTCTTCACCCTGACCCCTCGGGTGCCCTCCTCCACCCCCAGACCTCATGTTTCCTTTTCCCTGGACCCCAAAGGGCCATCTGGGGCTCCCGAGCCTGGAACCAGGCCTCCAACAGCCCCTCCTGTCCTCCGGGGCCTGGCGGCGGCTGGGGAGAAGCAGAGGAAACCCTGACTCTGCAGGTGGAGCACAGGCAGGGATGGGCACTGCTAGGCTGCAAGTGTGCAGAGTCAGAAGGGGCCAGCGGACTGGGGTCTGCGTGTTCCTGGAGGCCCCTGGTGCCACTGCCGCCTTGCCAGGCCTTCCGTGTAGCCCCTGCCTGTCCCAGCCTCACCTGCACCCCCCACAGAGAACCTCCTCCTCATTCCTCACCAAGGGAGGGATTTTTAGGAGAGCTTCTCAGGCACCCAGGGTGTAGGAGAGGATCTGACTTCAGCTGCCCAGATCCAGTGCCAGGCTGCAGCTCCTCCCCAGGAAGTGCCCTGTGCCTGCGCCCTGCAGGTGTCTCTTGGCCCCGGACTCACCAGGTGTCCCGACTTCTCTTTGCAGAATAAAATCTTCTCAGATCCTCTTTGTTAAGGGAGCCCTAGGGGCCAGAAAACCCAGGGCCGCCCCACACCTACGTGCTCAGCAGGTGCAGCCCCGCGCACTGGCGGCCTCTCATTGGAGGAGGCAACAATAAAAGCTCGCATTGCACAGAGTCTACTCAGTGCTGGACCAGACACCGGGCGTGGGTGTGGGAGGCGGGCAGTGCAGCGGGACCGGCTGCCGTGATTGCCAGTGGCAGCTGGATCCAGGGCTGTCCGTGTTGTTCCTGCAGGGGTGCAGTGTGGGGCGGGGCGGGTGGGGGTGCGATCTCTGTCACCGTGGCCACGATCCGCAGGACACACGCATCACAACCAGGCGTAGCCGGCCAGCCACCTTCAGAGCAGCAGTGAGTCCCAGCGTCACCGTGAGCACACTGCGGCTCAGAGCCGGGGCTCGTGCCCAACACTGCACAGCAGCTGCCACTCTGCTGCCCCACCCTCTGCAGGGAGACCGGCTCGGCTGTGTTGCTGGCTCAGACTTCCAGTCTAGCTCCCTGCTGTACACTCTCTTGGTGTTGTGGGGGCAGCAGGTGGTGGCTCAAGTTCTGGGCTCTGTCATCCACATGGGAGACCCAGATGCGTTTTGGGCTCCTGCCTTTGGCCTGGCAGAGCCCTGGTTGAATCCAGGTGCCCGGCGTTCATCCCTGCTGGGAGACCTGACCACCTCTCATAGGCTCCTCCTCTCAGAGGTCCCACACCCCTTCATCGCCACACTGGGATCAGCTTCCAAGGCACACAAACCCCGCCCAAACTGTTACCCAAGGGGACACCTGGCTTTGTACCCCCTGAGCTCCCTCCCCAGAGTCCGGGAGCAATGGGAGACCCCTGCCTCTGCGGGTGCGAAAGGGAGCCCAAGGAACGGGGAGGGCTTGGGGGCAGGGACCCCTTGTCCCCCTACCTGTGGGACTCGGGCTGTGTCCTACTACACCCCATTCTACAGATTTGAAAACTCCGGGGCTTGTAGATCAGAGTTGCCCCCAGGCTGCAGTGAGCAAGGGGGCGTCACAGGGGCAAGATGAGTGTCCCTTAGCTGCTGCTCGGCCACCCCAGAACCCCTGGGGGCTTCTGACCACCAAAGAGACATCCCAACCTCGTGCATGTGCCCCCTCCGCTCGCAAAGCCTTCCTCCAACCTAGAGAACCTTTTAATAAGCTGAGGTTTAGACGCCCTCCGGATGCAGGGCTCAGAGGCAAATGCCCGGAGTCTGTGGCTCTCCATCCCTCCCCATGCGGAATTCCATCCAAGACCACAGAAGCCCCACTCACTTCCGTCCCAGCCTCGCTGAGTCCTGAAGCTAGGGTGGCCAGTCCCCTTGCCACCCCTCCCCCCAAGCAGGCGTCTCCCTCCTCAAACACAGGCACCCTCGGCCCTGCTTGGTGGCTGTCCCAGCACCTGGAGGCTGCTGAGCCATGGCTGGCTTCACCCCAAAAGCATCAGGGAGTTACTGCCCACATGACAGCGCCCACCCAGTGCAGACCCTGAGGCCAGTGCTGTAGCACAGGGGGTTAAGCCACAGCCTGTGACACCTGCATCCCCTGTGAGTGCCATTTAGACTCCGGCCGCTCCACTTCCGATCCAGCTCCCTGCTGATGAACCTGGGAAGGCAGTGGAAGATGGGCCAAGGGCCACCCACATGGGAGACCTGGATGGAGTTCCAGGCTCCTGGCTTCAGCCTGGCCCAGCCCTGACTGTTGTGTCTATTTGGGGAGTGAACCAGTAGATGGAAGACTCTCTCTCTCGCTCCCTGTCTCTCTCTCTTCCTTTCAAATAAATCAATCTTAAAAAATAATAATAATAGGCCAGTGCTGCAGCTCACTAGGCTAATCCTCCGCCTTGCAACGCCGGCACACCAGGTTCTAGTCCCGGTTGGGGCGCCAGATTCTGTCCCGGTTGCCCCTCTTCCAGTCCAGCTCTCTGCTGTGGCCCGGGAGTGCAGTGGAGGATGGCCAAGTGCTTGGGCCCTGCACCCCATGGGAGACCAGGAGGGGGCACCTGGCTTCTAGCTTCAGATCGACGAAGCACGCTATCTGCAACGTGCCGGCTGTAGCGGCCACTTGGGGGGTGAACCAATGAAAGGAAGACCTTTCTCTCTGTCTCTCTCTCTGTCTCTGTCTCTCGCTCTCTCTCACTGTCTGACTCTGCCTGTCAAAAAAAAATTAAAAAAAAATAATAAAAAAGCTCTGAGCCCCCCAGCCTCCTTGCCTTCTAGTTCTGAGAGGACTGTCACATGGTCACCTCAAGATCAAATCCCAAATACCCCGCGGGCTGCACAGGCCTGGGGTCTGGCTTCCTGGTGCGAACGCAGGCCTGCCCGGGACCCCGCCTGCTTGCTTCTCAGGAAGAGCCACAGCCAGCAGAGACTCCACGGAGGCAGCAGGTGGAGCACCGCTCTGTGCTTCCTCGAGCAGGAGCGTGCTATGAAGCTTAGCCCACGTGCACCAAAAGGAAACGCACTGAGTATATCTTTCTTTTTTTTAAATTTTATTTATTTGAGAGGTAGAGTTTCAGAGAGAGGGAGAAACACAAAGGTCTTCCATCTGCTGGTTCACTCCTCAAATGGCCGCAATGGCCGGAGCTGGGCTGATCTGAAGCCAGGAGCCAGGAGCTTCTTCCCGGTCTCCCACATGGGTACAAGGGCCCAAGCACTTGGGCCATCCTCCACTGCTTTCCCAAGCCATAGCGGAGAGCAGGATCGGAAGTGGAGCAGCCAGGGCCTGAACCAGTGCACATGTAAGATGTTGGTGACACAGGCAGAAGCTTAGTCCACAATGCCATAGCATCGGCCTCTTGAGTATATAATTTCTAAAAATATAAAGTGGGATGAGAAAATAATTCTAAAGGAAGGAGAAAGGGAGAAATAAGAGAATTGGAGGAGTCAGTTAAATACAAAACATGTTACGAGGTGTTAGAAAGAAATCAAGGCCGGCGCCGCGGCTCACTAGGCTAATCCTCCGCCTAGCGGCGCCGGCACACCGGGTTCTAGTCCCGGTCGGGGCGCCGGATTCTGTCCCGGTTGCCCCTCTTCCAGGCCAGCTCTCTGCTGTGGCCAGGGAGTGCAGTGGAGGATGGCCCAAGTGCTTGGGCCCTGCACCCCATGGGAGACCAGGAGAAGCCCCTGGCTCCTGGCTTCGGATCAGCGTGGTGTGCCGACCGCAGCGCGCCAGCCGCAGTGGCCATTGGAGGGTGAACCAACGGCAAAGGAAGACCTTTCTCTCTGTCTCTCTCTCTCACTGTCCACTCTGCCTGTAAAAATAATAATAATAATAATAATAATAATAAATAAATAAATCTTAAAAGAAAAAAAGGCAGAGGCCGTGTCCCTTCAGTTCCAGGTGTCCTGCATCCCACAAGCCTCATCTGCATCTGCACAGGAGCTCAACGACGAGACCCTGAACCCAGACCTGCAGCCCCACTGCCGGCGTCTTGGCAAAAGAATGCGAACTCTCCGGGCCAGAAAGAACAAGGAAGCACACGGTATTGCCTAAGCTGGCTGCACCAATATGTACAAACATACATCAAAAGTTCTAGGGAAAAATTGAGTTACATGTGTACACGTGGTGAGAATACCTGGAGGGGCAGGTTCTGTGGCCTAGTGGGTTTAAGCTGCTCGGGACACCCACCTCCACCTCCCACCCAGCTTCCTGCTAACACACAGCCTGGGAGGCCACCTGTGTGGGAGTCTTGGGTGGGGCTCCTGGCTCTTGGCTTCAGTCTGGCCTAGCCCCAGCTGTTGCAGTCATTTGGAAAGTGAACCAGGGACCCCGCTGTGGCGTAACAGGTAAAGTGGCTGCCTGCAGTGCTGGCATCCCATATGGGCACCAGTTCGAGACCCGGCTGCTCCACTTCCGATCCAGCTCTCTGCTATGGCCTGGGAAAGCTGTGGAAGATGGCCCAAGTTCTTGGGCCCCTGCACCTGCTCCTGGCTTCGTAGCTCTGGCCATTGCAGCCATTTAGGGAAGTGAACCACCGGATGGAAGATCTCTCTCTCTCTCTGCTTCTCTGTAACTCTGCCTTTCAAATAAATAAATAAATCTCTCTAAAAAAAGGGGGGGGGGGCGCGGAACCAGTGGGTGGAAGTCCGCTCTGTCTCGGTCAGGTTCACAGAAAGTGGAATTACGGCTCTGTGGCCTGCCCTGGTCCTGCCCTATCGCAGAGCATGCCTGGCTGCACAGTGTGTGTGCGCTCGCGGGTGTCGGTTTTGTCAGCACTAGAGATGCCGGGCAGAGTGCAGAGGTGTCTGTTGAACTTGAATCAGAAGATGAGGTAAAACCGGCCCTGAAGAGACAGGGCGAGCACGGGGCACGGGTTCACTGAGGTGTCCCAGGCTCAGAGCCGAGGTGGACTGGGTGAGGCACCGCGGTCCAAACAGCGCCGACACCACTCATGATGCTTCCTGCGGCTTCGGGGACTCGCGTTCCATGCACAAAGGAAGAAATCGGTTTTCTCGCAGTCGGAAATGCTGCCAAACGGGATCACGATGCCTGTGGCTCCCCAGGGCGAGGTCAAGGGGAGGCCTGGCGCGGTTTGCCTCTCAGGAGCTGGCAGAGAGGGCGCTGGGGAAGCCCAGGGAGAGAGCAGGGCGCAGACGCGCTGGGGTGCACCAGCGCAGTCAGGCGGGAGCGAGGTCCCCGTCAGATCCTCCCGGAAGCTCAGGTCTGTTCAGCGGCCGGCCTGGCACGGCCCGGAGGGAAACTGGTGCCGTGCGGCTGCAGCTGTCGCTACGGCTTCACCACTCAGGAATGTACGACCACAGACACAGACAGTGGGGTCGCGGTGCAGAGTACCCCCGGCCACGGCGTCCACGCGAGAGGGCTGCCACACACAGCGACCGAGAGCGACACCCACGACTCTGCACTTAACCCACCGAGAGTGCACACTGAGACCGGCCCGGATGGGAGAGGGACGGTGGAGCTGGCCGCCCACGAGGGCGCTGTGGCGGCAGTGTGCAGCACTGTGGTGCCAGCGGGCAGCACGCACACACAGAACCCTTCCTGAACCCACAGCCGAGGTCAGCCAGGGGAGGCAGGCCAGGCACCCGTGGCGGCGGGAGAGCTGGTCGCTGAGTGGCTGTCACGGCGCTGGTGACGGCGGTCAGAACAGCAGGGCGGGCGTGACCAGTGTTGTAAAAGCATTCGAGTTATTTCAAATTTCCACAGGGCAGCCAGCGAGCCGGGGAGAGCAGTTACTGCCCTAGAGGAAGCTGGTGGGACCCTTCTGCACCAGAAGTTTGTGAAATCCGGATTGAAGAATGACCTCTTTAAAGAGTTTTCTTATGCAGACTTTTCTGAGTAAACTAAAATTATTTCCCGCCTTTCCCAAGTAACATGTAGAGGTCCCCCGCCACACCACGGCACACGCACGCCTTAGGGAGACTTTTCTGGGAAACTCAAAGTGCTGGATCTCCCAGTTCAGAGAGACATCTCTCGTGTTTGTTCATTCTAGTTTCTATTTTCATTTAAAATCTTAGGGTTTTTATTTTATTTTTTTAAAGATTTATTTATTTGAAAGGCAGAGTTATAGAGAGAGAGAAGGAGAGGCAGAGAAGGGAAGGTCTTCCATCTGCTGGTTCACTCCCCAATTGGCCACAACAGCTGGAACTGCGCCGACCTGAAGCCAGGAGCCAGGAGCTTCTTCCGGGTCTCCCACGTGGGTGCAGGGGCCCAAGGACTTGGGCCATCTTCTACTGCTTTCCCAGGCCACAGCAGAGAGCTGGATCGGAAGTGGAGCACCTGGGACTCGAACCAGCGCCCATAAGGGACGCCAGCATGGCAGGCGGCAGCTTAACCCACTATGCCACAGCGCCGGCCCCTGAAATCTTTTAGGTTAAGTCCAGCTTTCGAAAAGTCCGTTTTGAGAGTTGTGGCACGATGCTAATACTGTGGGGATTGGTGAGGCCTGACTTAGAACGTTCTTTGTACTGTGACTTCCTTTGGGGTGTACTTTGCTAAGTGAAACTTGCTCAGTTTTCTATTTGTCTTAAAATACTTTTCACAATAAAAAGTGGAATTAAAAGACAAGTTTTTGAAATCCATGCATATACCCGGTTTTCAAAAAGCTTGTGGAAGCCGGCGCCGTGGCTCAATAGGCTAATCCTCCACCTTGCGGCGCCGGCACACCGGGTTCTAGTCCCGGTCGGGGCGCCGGATTCTGTCCCGGTTGCCCCTCTTCCAGGCCAGCTCTCTGCTATGGCCAGGGAGTGCAGTGGAGGATGGCCCAGGTGCTTGGGCCCTGCACCCCATGGGAGACCAGGAAAAGCCATCGGATCAGCGCGGTGCGCCGGCTGCAGCGGCGGCCATTGGAGGGTGAACCAACGGCAAAGGAAGACCTTTCTCTCTCTGTCTCTCTCACTGTCCACTCTGCCTGTCAAAAAAAAAAAAAAAAAAAAAAAAAAAAGCTCGTGGAAAAAACATGTGCTATGAAAAACTACGTGATTTCAAATTTTTTTGCATCAAAATAAATGTCTTTTTACTTCGCCTTTTTCCCACAGGGTTTCTGAGGCGCTTGTATAGACATTCGTGAATGTAAAATTGGAAAAGAAAAAGCAGACGGTGGCTCCACGGGCCGGGGAGGGGGAGTTCGGCTCCGGAGTGCAGCGTGTGGGGAGGGGTAGTGATGCGGGAGCCTCCCCCTGTGCCGGCGGCAGGGAGGCCCAGGCCAACCGTGGCCAACGAGCTCATGCCTGAGGAGGTGCAAGGAGTGAGGCCACGTTTCCTCAGGCTGAAGACCAGGCCCTGGGCACCCGCCCAACGTGGACGTGCCCTGGGGCCCTGGGCAGAGAGGGCCTGCAGCTCGAGCAGCGGCCCGACTCAGAGGCAGGCTGACCTGCTCGCCCCGCTGCGGGGACCTCACACTGCGGCCCCTGTGTTGATCCCGTGTCCCCCTCTGCAACACGCCCCGCCGTCCCACGCAGGGCCCACGCCAGCTGGACACAGAGGCACCACACACCGTACTCATTCTCCAAAGGCGGGGCAGGGGCTCACCCTGCCTGAGCGGTGTATCCACACTCGCCAGTGACCGCTATGACCGCGTCATCTCACCAGCACTCACCTGCTCCTTCGGAGCCAGATGCTGGGCAGTGGGCTGGGCCAGCTGTGGCCACTGCAGTCACAGACCCTGTCCCCACGGAGAGGAAGGTGCAATCCCACGTCTTCCCACCAGTGCCCGCCATCCTCCCAAAACCACAGGGCCGGGCCGCTCCTCTCCCCAAAGCGCTCTCAGGTGGGAGAGCCCAAGGGTCCTTTGACCCCGCCCGCCTCCCGGGCTGCCCTGTGAGCCAGCCGAGTCTGCAGCAGGCCGGGCAGGGACATCTGCACAGCAGATGGAGAACACACTGGGTGGGGCGTCGGGGTGGGGGCGATTGGCTGGGGGACAGGTGAGCATGCGCCAGGCACACAGCCCTGCTGAGCACTTCCCCCCGCACACCAGCTGTGCCAGGACCTGGCGCTGCAGCCCCGGGAGGCGCAGGGGGACCCCTGTCCCCTAGGGCCAGCCTCTTCGCAGGGCTGCAGAAGCCCACTGTGACCACCCCCAGGCTTCTGGAGGGCAGCCCACATGGATGGAAGGAGAGCAGCCAGGCCTCCAGGGCCCCAGACACTCCCTGGGGTCTCTCCGGAAACCAGGGACTTGGTGAGCTTCCCCCCGACCCCACAGCAGGTCACACTCTCCCATCGTGGAGTCCCCCCAGGCCTGCTCCCTGCGGTCTGCACGGTCCCCCAGGGCAAGTGTGCACACACGCTCCCCTCCCAAGGCGGACACGGATCCCATGGCCACACAGCATGGGGGCCAGTCCTCCAGAGCTGCGCTACCCCCACTCCTGCACACACGCTCAGTTCCCCCCCACACCAGGGCTCTCCTGAAGCCCTGCTCACCTCCTGGACAGGACCCAGCTTCCACTCCAGGTGAGAACTTCTTGTGTCTGCGCACCCCTGGAGATCAGCCTCGGCGGGGGGCGGGGGTGGGGGTGGGCAAGAGCCGTAACCAACAGGGGGCAGGGCAGACTTCGGGCACAATTTCCCGTGAAAACCACGCTGAGGGCTCCTCCCGGCCAGGTCCCGCCCACAAGCCAAGTCCCTTGGGGCCCGCACCCAGTGGCGCTGTATTTGCCATGGCTGTGAGGCGGTGACGCGCGCAGACACACGCAGCCTGGAGTCTGAGAGGCAGACACACACCGGGATTTTGGAGGCATTTATACAAAAATACCGAGCGCGGCGTTCTTGCCGTCTGCACGTCGGCCACGGGCCCCACAAGTCGGACGCTCATGAGTGCATGGTGGCTTTCTTCAGGAACAACAACCTTGGCCCAAGTTCTTAGAAGAAAACTATATTCTTTTTAAGAAAATGAAAATCTCCTCGCATGAGAACTTAATTTAAGTCAGATCCTATCCTTTTGTTGTGGCGCCCAGGACCCAGTGCACACGGCCGGGGGCTTTCCCGGCCTCGAGCTCCCTCCGGACCCAGACCCGGGGCCGGCGGGGACTCTGCGGGGCAGGTGCGTCTTGGCCAGGCGTTGGGGGGGCACAGCCCCCCAGTCGGGGCCAGGGGAGTGAGCAGCGGGGTGGGAACTGTGGCTGACAAGGCTGAATCCCACAGCGCCCACAGGCCGGGCCCCCAGTACCAAACAAGGCACCCACGGCCAGCCGACATGCACACACGCGCGCACACACACGTGCCGCCCACCGCCCCCTGCTTTCAGAGACACCCCAGAAATGCAGGGCCATCCATCCAGGGCCCCAGGCTCCCTCTGAACAGGGAGGCCACGGGGGCTGGGCTGAGGCCGCTGCCCGTCACCCATGTCTGCAGGGGGCATGCGGGGGTCTCAGGAGAGCCGGCCATGGGGGCGGGGGGAGACAGCAGGTCCCAGAGGAAAGCAACTGGAGGAGGCACAAACGGTGAATAAATAGAAGTAGCTTCACCGCGGGGGGCCGGCCCCCGCGGACAGGACAGCAGCTGGGGGTGTGGGGACAGTGTGGGGTGGAGGTGGCCAGGCCCGCCATGACAGGGACCTGGGCCCCCGGCCAGCCCTTCCTCCACAGCCCTGCTCAGAGCTCTGTGACGTGCACTGCGGGCGAGGGCAGCGGGCCCAGCCGGAGGCGCCGCAGGTGGCAGCGGCGGCACAGCAGGTGGCCCTCCAGGGGGTAGCAGCGGCGTCCTTCCTCCCCGCTCAGCTGCAGCCCGCAGTCCTAGGGGAGAGCACAACCCGGGGCCCCGAGTGAGGAGGGAGCGGACGAGGGCTCGTGGGCGCAGGGCTGGGCAGTCACAGTCCCCGGACACAGCGAGGACTGCGGCTGTCACCACCCCCGGCCACGCCTCCGAGGGAGGCTCAGGGCCCTGGGGCACACGCCCGGCTGGACAGAGTGCACACCAGCCAGCCATCTGCGGGCGGCGCCGGGCAGGGAAAGTGGACAAGAGGCCGCCACGCCGAGGTCCTTAACTGAAGCAGGGCGTTCCCCCAACTCAGCAGGGAAGGACCACCGGCTGAGCCCTGGAGCAGCAGAAGACGAAGGGGAGGAGCACCCCAAAGGAGGGTCCTCCAGGGGGTGCCCATCAAGTGTCCACCAGGCTCTCCTGACTGCAAACTGTGACCACGGGACAGAGAGGGCAAAGCGGCCTGCAGACCCCAGCTCCCACGCAGGGGTCCCCGGGGGGCGCCAGCACCACCAGCAGCCGGCTGCTCCCAGGCCCTCAGCATCAACCTCTTGAAAGGAGTGTGCCTGGCCACCCCGAGGGGACAGGGCAGTGCACAGGACAGCTGCATGGGCAGAGGCGCAGAGGCCGTGACTGCACGGGGTCGGGGGGGACTGGAGCCCCGCTGTTCCCCACCCTCCTCCTCTGCCCCCACCCGGCATCCTCGTCGGTTCTCTCCCTCCTGGGCTCGGTGACCCAACCCCCTCTCGCCCGTCCTCTCCGTGGCCGCCTCGCCTCCAGCCGTCCCCTAAATATCCGTGTTGTCAGGGCACCCCGGGCCCTCTGCCCCTGCGTGCCCTCTCTGGAAGACCCCCGCCCCCAGCTGCACCCTGCCATGAAGGAGCCGCAGGAGCTGGACGTCACCTCCCGCCTTCCGCGATGAGAACACAGCCAGCCGCGTGACTCTCAGCCGCTCAATGGAAGCGAGGCAGGCTGGTCATCTCAGAGTGGGGTCAGCCTCACAGCACAACACGGTGGGCCACGGCTGGGACGCCGGCATCCCGGATCCGAGCCCCAGCTCAAATCCCACTGCTCCACTTCTGCTCCGGCTCCCTGCTATGGCCCGGGAAAGCAGTGGAGGATGACCCACTGGGAGACCCGGATGAAGTTCCAGGCTCCTGGCTTCTGTCTGGGCCAGCCCCAGCCGTTGCAGCCATTTGGGGAGTGAAACAACAGATGGAAGACTGATCTATTGTTTTCCCTTTCAAACACATTAAATAACTAAATCTTTAAAACAACATCTTTAAGAGAAGGTAGCCAATGAGAGGAGCCGTGCAGCTGCCCTGACCTGCCGCCTGCGGGGATTTCCCGGACTGCCGAGAGCTGGGGGTCAGTGCCAGTGGGGAGGGGCCCACCTGCCCACGACCCCCAAGCTCCCGCATCCATCAGCGGAGTCTCTGAGCCCCAGACCTCCCAACTGGGATGTCTGCAGCTTCGAGCACCTCCTCCGCTCCCCCTCACCCCCCCCCCCACGGGCACCCCTAGCCCCCACCTCCCACGTCCACTCACCAGATCCTGTCCAACCCCTCCCCTGACCCAGAACCACGCCCCCCCCCCCCCCCCGGCAGTGCCCTCTCCTCCGACTCAGTGCCTGCAGGGAGTAAGAACCTTTTTCTGAGATCCACATGCAATCCTGCGGTGTTTTCTGACGGTGCTCCCCTGCCCCCGGGGCAAAGTCCCTCTCAGCTCCTACACGCCCCTCCAGCAACAGGACACCACACCTCCCCAGGACCTGCTGCTTCCACCGCCAAGTCAGGCCCTTCTCACCGCCTCCCCAGCTACCTCCTATTCAGCCGTCAGTCTCAGCTTGAGTCAGTCACCTCCTCCAGAAAGCCATCCTTGCTTTTCCAAGGCCCCCTGTGCTCCATCAGCCCTCCGTAACAGCACGCAGCACCGTGTGGACATGGCTTTCCCTGACTACGGGGCCTGTCTGTTCTCTGCGTGTCCCGGTGCCTCACACACGGGGCAGTCAGTGAGTAGGAAACAGGGGCTGAGAGGACACACTCTGGGCAGAAGGGACAGGGCCCGCTGGGAAGGGAAGGGAAAGGCAGGACGGAGGTGATGCCATGGAGCAGGAGGAGGATTGGGGCGGAGGGCGGCAGCCCCGGGCCACGGAGGGAGGAGGCCGGGCAGGGCCATCAGGCTTACCTCACAGTGGTAACACTCCACATGGTAGTCCCTGTCCATGGACACCACACGGATGGTCGTCTCACAGCCCTGTGGGGACACACGGGTTCACACACAACAGGCATGCAGGACTCGGGGTGAGCGGCGTGTGCGAGCACACGGCTGCACAACGGGGTCCCAGCACGGCAGCTGGGCATTCACGCTCAGGTGAGCCCTGACATGGGCCTGGACCGGGCATTGGTAGGCGCACACCATGCGTGCACCTGCCCCTGGGGCACCTTCCCTGGTCACAGCCGACAGCACCATGTGAGAGCTGGTGGGCGTCTGCGTGTTACGTCCACGCCTGCTTCCCTGGACACAACCAGCATGTGTGGGGAGACCCAGAGCCCCAGGCGGCCCCGTGCTCATCTGCAGCCCCCCACCCTCGGCCTGCACAGCTGAGCAGACCCAGCGATCAGCCCAGTGGTGGAGCATGGGGCTGAGGGCGGTAGGCGGAGTGCTGGGTGACAGAGGCCACCATGTCCTGCTGACTCATGCCAGGGGCACCTGCCCCCACGGGCATGGGCCCAACGGACGCCCCATGCCTCTGAAGGTTAAAGAGCCACAGCGGCCGCTCTTCCCTCCCATCGTGGCCCAAAACCTGGGGCCGGCGACTGCTTCCTACCTGTGCAGGGAGGATAGGACGGGCACAGGAGGCACATTTTGGTGCGAAAACCCTGGAAGAAAAAGGAAACCAGCAGTGACTGGCTGAGCGACCAGAGACAGAGGGCACAGGGACAGGTCCTCCCACAGTGGTCCCGGGACAAGGGCCGAGCATCAGGCCCACTCTCCCGGTGTGGGTGGGCAGGTGCCATTTCCACCAGGCCTTCTTGGTGCTGGCCTTCCCCCTGGCTCCCTGTCGACCTGGGCCCCTCACCTCCTCCAGGATGGCCACCTGTCTCCCTCATGCTTCCCACGTGATCCTTGCCCCCGATGCCTGCCAGACCTGCCTCCACCCTGACTACCAGGCTGTGTGCCTGACTCTAACCCTTTACCAGACAGCATCCCAGGATCAGAGCCCGGAGCCACGGCCAGGGAGGTGGGTCAGCTGCCTAGCTGGGCAGCAGACAGGCAAGAGAAAGGGTCTGCAGAGGCATCGCCCCCACCCCCTCCTCCAGGCAGAAGAGGCCCGGCCCGGCCCTGGGAGCGGGCAGGGCAGGGCAGGGCAGGCAGGAGGCCCCCACCTCAAGGAGGCTGGCGCTGAAGCACCTGAGACAGGGGCTCTGGGCCCCGCCCCGAGCACAGTGCCCGGGGGGGGGGCAGGAGGGAAGAGGCCAGGACGGACAGCAGGGCCGTGGTGCCCGCGACTCACGTGTGGTAGTCCCTGACGCAGTAGATGTTGCTCTCCGCGTCCACCGTGAAGGGCACCCCGTCCAGGCACTCGTTGCACACGGAGCACCGGAAGCAGCCCGGGTGGTAGGACTTGCCCAGGGCCTGCAGGATCTGGGGGTGGAGGCGCTGCCAGGTCAGCCTGGGAGGCAGGCTCCGCTCAGCTCCCCAGCTCTGCCCGCGGCCCAGGGGCTCTGGGAGGCCGGGGAGGGTCTCACCATCTCCATGATGAGGTGTCCACACACGCTGCACTTGTCAGCCGTTTGCTGGAACCCGGAGTACTGGGAGGGACACAGGAGCCGGGGTGGCGTGTGACCAGGGGGCTCTCGCTGCCCGGCCAGCACCTGCCCCCGGCCTGCTCCCGCGGGCAGGGCGCGGACTCACCAGGAAGTCCTCCTGGCAGTACACCTTCTCGCCCACGCTGTAGAAGGCCTTCCCGCGGAGCCGGCGCCCTGCAGGGACAGGGTCAGAGGGGGCCTGGAGCTGCAGCCAGGGGAGAAGCCCGGCTCCCTTCTCTCCGCACGCTCCCCGCTCCCCGGCAGAGAAGCTGCGTGATGCAATGTGTTTATAATAATAAACATTTCAAAGAAACAATGCAACGACCCATGAGAGAACACAAGGGAGAACCATGGCAGGAAGCGCATCTAGGAGGAGCTGCCTTCCAGATGGACACGGAGGGGCCAGCATCGTGGCTCAGCGCCAGTTCCAGTCCCGGCTGCTCCACCTCCAATTCAGCTCCCTGCTAATGCGCCTGGGAAAGCAGCAGAATATGGCCCATGTGCTTGGGCCCCTGCACCCAGGTAGGAGACCCGGAAAAACCTCCTGATTTCAGCCAGCCTGGCCCAGCCCCAGCGAACGGAAGATCTCTTTCTCTCTCTCTGCAACTCTGTCTTTAAAATCAAATAAAAATAATCTTAAAAAAAGAAACTGGGGCTAGCACTGTGGTGTAGTGGGTAAAGCCACTGCCTGCAGTGCCAGCATCCCCTATGGACGCCGGTTCGAGTCCTGGCTGCTCCACTTCCCATCTAGCTCCCTGCTAATATGCTTGGGAAAGCAGAGGAAGATGGCTCAAGTGCTTGGGCCCCTGCACCCACATGGGAGACCTGGAAGAAGCTCCTGGCTCCTGGTTTTGGCCTTGCCCAGTCCTGGCCATTGCGGCCATTCAGGGAGTGGACCAATGGATGGAAGACCTCTCTGTCTCTGCCTCTCCCTCTCTGTAACTCTTCCAAATAATTAAATAAATCTTTAAACAAAAAAAGGAAGAAATTATATTTCTCACCTTTAGAAACACTTTTTAAAATCAGACTAGGGAAAAATATTCACAAAACATACATTTGACAGACAATTTGTACTCAGAATATACAAGAGAACTTCAAAAAGTTTGTGGAAAATGACAATTATGAAAAATTATGCATGGACATAGGGGTGTGTGTAAGTTCCTCCGCCTCAGTAACTGAAAGACAAATAAGCCCAATTAAAAAAAAAATGGGCAAAAGCCTCCATCTGACTTCACAGAGGAAGATGTGTGAGGCCTGGTCAGGAAGTAAACAGAAACACTTAGCCTCGCAAGTCACCAGGGAAATGCAAATTAGAACCACAATCCCCCTTCTACCCATTAGAATGGCTAAAATTAAAAAGACTGAAATACTGATCGTTGGGAAATATGTGGGACAACTCAACTCCCGCTCGCTCCCATTGGGAAAGTAAAAAAACATACATTCGCCCTCTGACCCAGAAATTCCACTCCTCGGGCTTTACCCAAGAGAAATGAAAACACGCGTCCAAAGAGGAGCTCCACAAGAAAGCTCACAGCCCCATCTGGGATCTGAGTATCCACGCCCGACGACGGCCCGTTCTCCGGATGCATCTCTAGTCAGCAGTATCGAGGGGGAGCTGCCGACACCTGCAGCAGCGCGGGGCAGAGCCGACCAGCCCCAAGGAGCAGACTAGGGAACACGTCCAGATCAAGTTCCCGAACCGGCAACTCGACCCTGCAGGGTGAGAAGTCACTTCGCAAGCTGGGCAGCCATGGCGGGGGTCCACTTACGGGGGCAAGGTGGGTGTCACCTGAGTGTTTAAAGACAAAGAGCAACTGGAGGCGCCAGCACCATGGAGTGGGCTAAGCCACCATTTGCGATGCCAGGATCCCATACTGCACTGCTGGTTCAAGTGCTGGCTCCCTGCTAATGCGCCTGGGAAAGCAGCAAAAGATGGTCCAAGCGCCTGGGTGCCTGCCACCCACATGGGAGACCTGGATGGAGCCTGGGCCAGCCCTGGCTGTCACAGCCATTTAGGGAGTGAACCAGTGGATGGAAGTTCTCTCTCTCTCTCTGTCACTTAGATTAGATAGATACATACATAGATAGAGTTTAAGTAAGTCTTTTAAAAAGAAGGAAAGAAAACAGATCAGGAACAGGAACATCTTGTGCCGAGAATACAGAAGCACTCAAAGACTGAAGGGGGCAAGCCGGAGGGGCACAGGAGTCAACTTGAGGGGACCTGACCTGGACAAAACTGGGACACGGTGTGCAGCACACAGAACACCAATGACCACACATGCGGCAGGGACACAAGGCCCCGAGAGTGTGAGAGTGCCCGCAGAACACCGATGACCACACACGCGGCAGGGACACAAGGCCCCGAGCGTGTAGGAGCGCCCGCAGAACACAGATATCGGATCCCATTCAGCGTCTGAATTGCCTCAATTTAATTTTTTTATTTTGATTTTCTAACTGATACTTTATTTGAACTTACTGATGGGCTACAGTATTTTTAGCGGGGGAGCTACAATATTATAACCCAGTACATGTATACAATATGTAATTATCACAATTTAACTGTTATTAAGAGAAACTTAAAACTTTCTTTAAAATTTTTAAAGTATTCCTTGTCTCTCCCACCCTCTTTTTTTTTTTTTTTAAAGATTTATTTATCTATTTGAAAGGTAGAGTTACAGAGAGGCAGAAGCAGAGAGAGAGAGATAAGTCTTCCATCTGCTGGTTCACTCCCCAGATGGCCGCAATGGCTGGAGCTGGACTGATCCAAAGCCAGGAGCTTCTTCCGGGTCTCCCACATGGGTGCAGGGGCCCAAGACTTGGGCCATCTTCTAGTGCTTTCCAGGCCACAGCAGAGAGCTGGATCGGAAGAGGAGCAGCCGGGTCTCAACTGCACTGCAGCTTTACCCACTAAGCCACAGCACCGGCCCCTCCCTCTCTTTGACTGTGGAAGGGGCTGGGGGAGAAAGGGGCTGGCACGGTGGTACAGGGGGTTAAGTCTCTGCTTGTGACACTGGCATCCCATATGAGTACCACTTTGAGTCCTGGCTGCTCCATTTCCCATCCAGCTCCCTGCTAATGCGCCTGGGAAAGCAGTGGAAGATGGCCCAAGTGTTTGGGCCCCTGCACCCACATGGGAGACCTGGATGGAGTTCCAGGCTCCTGGCTTCAGCCTGGCCCAGCCCTGGCTGTTGCACTCATCTGGGGAATGAACCAGCAAATGGAGGACCTCTCTCTCTCTCTCTCTCCCTCTCTAACTTTGGCTTTTCAAATAAAAAAAAGAAGAAAAGCAAAAGACAAAGACAAAGCACTCCCCTAGGAGATGTATTCTCACCATAAACCTGAAACAAATTAGACTTTCACATTCAAAACTACAGGTGCAGGCGCGGCAGCACAGAGGGTCAGCATCGTCTGTCCCCCACGCAGGGGCCTGGAAGAACACCTGACACAGCCGGACAGCTGAGGGCAAGCAGCCGGAAGATACGACAGAGCAAGGTGTGCAAGGAGGGAAACTCAAAGGAAAGCCGCAGACTGCGGAAAACGCGGAATGACGCAGATTCCTGGCCCGGCGCGGAACACTGTTTACAAAGTTGCCGTCACGGCCCACATGAGACACGGGATTCCATAGGGCCAGAGGGAAGCAGACGTCTGAAACCCACACAGCAGGAAGTGCGGATCTGCTGATTAGAGAGCCGGGTATCGGAGAGAAACCTGCAGCGGTGCCTTCCACGGCACAGAACGTCACAGTGCTTCACTCAGATAGCTAAACACGCCCCTGGGGCGCCGGGCCTGCAGCAACAGTGGGGAAATCCACGGGGGATTTGGGATCGTGGCTGCTTCTTTACTTTTTATTATTTTGTCCAGGTTAAATGACCACATTTTCAGCTTACATTGTGTCTAACATTGGGAGGAAAAGACTAATTGCAGGAAAAAGGAGTCCCAGCCCTCTGCGTGTCCAGGCACAAGGTCCTCACCGGCTCCCACCCCTCCCAAGCAGCCGAGTGACATCAGCACCCTGCAGAGACAGGACGCAGGTGCCCAAGCTCATGACCAGCAAGGCAGCCGGTCCCCGGGGCAGCCAGCTAAGGGCTCCGCAGTGGCCCGGCAGCTCCCTCTCCAGGCCCCAGGGGTCTCCTGGTGCCTGTGCATGGGAATGCAGTACAAGGCATGCAAAGGGCCTGGGGTAGAGGCCACCTACCACAGGAGTCACAGGTGAAGCAGTCGGTGTGGTACAGGCTCCCCATGGCCTGGCACGCCTGCCTCGCTCCGTAGATGCCAAGCCCACACTTGATGCAAATGCCTAGGAGAGGAGGAGGGAGCAGTGGTTAGTGCCCTAGATGCTGAGGCAGACGTGCAGCCCGTGCCCAGGGCTGAGGCTGTCCCCCGCCTGACTCAGGCCACCTGATCCCCCAGGCTGACGTCACTCGGTGGGTAATGACCAGCATGGGCCCTCAGGGGTCCCTGCTGCTTCGGGTTTGCCATTGGCTGGCGTCTGAGGGTGTGGAGAGCTTCATGGAGCACTGAGAACAGAGTCAGAGCTAACGGAAGCCCTACGTCTTAGCTATTCCGACATACAACGTGCTACAAAAGGTTTGTGGAAAAAAGAAACGGAAAGGTAAGCTTGTCATGGTGCAAAACAATTTCGGAATCCACGCGCAGGAAAGCTCATGGGACGCGTGCAAGATGGAAACACCACACGTGCACTTCAAAATTTTTGTGCCAAAATAAATTGATCTCGTTTTAAATCCGAAAAGCAGACGGACAGAGATCTCCCCTCGGCTGGCTCACTCCCCAGGTGCCCACGGCAGCCAGGGCAGGACCACGCGGAAGCAGGAGCTGGGCACTCAATCTGGGTTTTGCGCCAGATAGCAGGGGGCTGGGGACTTGAGCCACCACCATGGCCTCGCAGCGTCAGCAGGAAGCTGGACCCAGCAGCAGAGCCGGGACTCACCGCGACGTCCACGCGGGATGTGGACGTCTCAGCCGGCACCTCAGCCACGGCACCACGCTCACCCCAGACCTACCGCTACTTCCATTTTCCCACACTTTCTGAAGCGCTCTCGTATTCAGACCGAGAAAGGTAATCTAAGCCCCTTTATCTGTGATCTGCTCTCAACCTGAAGGAAAATCCTTTTTGCTCTCTGTGGACCAAGTCCTATATTCTTCAAAAGAAAAAACAAATGCATCTTTCCTGGCCCAGACACACAGAATGACAAACAGCCTGCGGCAGTCACCACCAGGTGCCTCCACTCTTGGCTGTCAGTGCCCACAATGATGCCTGGCGCCTGGCCAGTCCACAGCGCACGCGCGTCCCTGCCCTCAGGGGCCCACACGCCGGACACTCCGCCAATGGCAGCTGCACACCACGTCAGGTGTGAACAAGTGCTTCGGAGGTAGGTGAGGCTGATTAAAAACACTCAAGAGGGAGGCCGGCACTGCGGCTCACTAGGCTAATCCTCCATCTTGCGGCGCCGGCACACCGGGTTCTAGTCCCGGTCGGGGCGCCGGATTCTGTCCCGGTTGCCCTTCTTCCAGGCCAGCTCTCTGCTGTGGCCCAGGAGTGCAGTGGAGGATGGCCCAAGTCCTAGTCCCTGCACCTGCACAGGAGACCACCTGCACCTGGCTCCTGGCTTCGGATCAGCACGATGCGCCGGCCGCAGTGCGCTGGCCACAGTGCACCGGCCACGGCGGCCATTGGAGGGTGAACCAACGGCAAAGAAAGACCTTTCTCTCTGTCTCTCTCTCTCACTGTCCACTCTGCTTGTCAAAACACACACACACACACACACACATACATACACACACACACGAGGGGCCGAGGGGCCGGTGCTGTGGCCTAGCGGGTAAGGCCACTGCCTGCAGTGCCGGCATCCCATATGGACACTGGTTTGAGTTCCAGCTGCTCTGCTTCCAATCCAGCTCCCTGCTATGGCCTGGGAAGGCAGTGGAAGATGGCCCAAGTGCTTGGGCCCCTGCACCTGTGTGGGAGACCCAGAAGAAGCTCCTGGCTCCTGGTTGCCGATCAGCACAGCTCCGGCCATTGCGGCCAGCTGGGAAGTGAACCAGTGGATGGAAGACAATCTGTCTCTCTCTCTCTCTGCCTTTCCTTCTCTGTGTAACTCTTTACTTTCAAGTAAATCTTTATTTAAAAAAAAAAAAAACATGCACAGAGTGTGCAGTGGCTTTAACTTTTTATTTTTTCACTTGAGAGAGTGAGCGCTCCTACCCACCAGTTCACTCCCCCAGTGAGGAGTGGCGAGGACTGGGGCCAGGAGCCGGAAACCCAATCCAGGTCTCCCACGGGAGTGGCTGGAGGGTGGCAGAAACCAAACTACATGAGCCTCCCAGGGTCTGCGTTAGCAAATTGCTCGAGTCAGGAGCCAGGGCCAGTTCTTGAATCCAGGCGCTGTGATGTCTAAAGTGGGCAACTGAACCAGGAGGCCAAACGCCCACCCCTGGGGTAGGGTATGTGATCTTTAAATGGGGTGCCAGGAAGGCCCCACAAACAGGCTGACATTTCAGCAAAGGCCTTAAGGAGACACCCGAGGAATGCTGCTTTGCAGACATCTGGGGTTACTAAAACCGGGGACCCTGCAGCGGGAGAGCAGGTGCTCAGCAGACGGGGGAGGGTTGGGGAGGGACGGAGTGACTAGCAACACCAGGGAAGGCCTGGCTCCATTCCAGGGCGTTCCCTGGCCAGCACTCCCAGGGACGCAGCCAGCAGGCAGCCAGCCCGGACATCACAGGTCCCCTTCATGGAGCAGCCTGGGTCTCCCAGGCCCCGTGGCCTTCACCCGCCCTCTGGACCCTAAATCTTCAGCTGCTCTAGGAGCTGCCGCCCACTCCGCCCCCTCCCTTTCTCCCAGACCTCCTTCCTCATAAAACCTGTCTCTCCAGCCCTCCGGCATTAGCAACCCCATGCAGCCCTCTCTTCAGGGAAGCAAGCAGCCTGCTGCACACCTGGTCGTCTCCTACCTGTCCACGTCTGTGCACCTGCCACGCTGATCTTGCTGGACGGGGCATCCCTGCCTCTCTGGCTCCCAGGGGACCACCTGCACCTGCACCTGCCTTTCTGAGTCTTCTCCCCTCACTGCCTGGGCCTCCCACAGGGGAGGCAGGGCCAGCTCAGATGCCCTCACAACCAGGCAGGAAAGTCACAGAGGCCTGGTGAGCACTCCGGTGAGTGCAGAGGTGGTGGCCACGTCTCAGCTCCGCAGACAGTTCCTGGGCAGGAAGGCGGGCCCACGAGCACCGCCAGAGACCCTAATGTCTCAGGAAAAGCTGGAAACCCAGCTGCGTCTGTGAACTCCTTGAAGACTGAAATTCAGCACTAACTTAGATGTGGAGGCCAAACCAACCCTGCCTGGCGCTCCCCACCCCTCACTCGCCTGGGCTCTGCCAGTCTCATCCTGAGAAATCACTCCACCTCCAAGATAGCCCAGGGAACAGCCCCAGGTCCCCCCAAAGCTGCTCTTACGTGAGGTCTCCCGGCCACACATCCGGGTACTGTGTTCTGTGCATGGGGCCCGGGGAACATGAAGCCTGCCCTCTGCTGCCTCATCCTGACTTCACCCCTCCCTCCTCACACCAGCCTCATGCAAACAGATGCCCCCAGCACCTGCTCACTGGGCCCTGGCCCAGCCCTCGATAACCCAGCCCCCAGACTGCGGCCAGAGTGGCGGCGCTGAAGTGAAAGTGGGGTTCCAGTCCCGGCTGCTCCACTTCCAATCCAGCTCTCTGCTACGGCCTGGGAAAGCAGCAGAAGATGGCCCAAGTCCTTGGGCCCCTGCACCACGGATTGGCCCAGTTCTGGCCGTTGCAGCCATCTGGGGAGTGAACCAGTGGACAGAAGACCTCTCTCTCAAATAAATAAATATTAAAAAAAAAAAAGTGAAAAGTGGAGTTGCAGCTGCTACTTGAGACCCCCATATCTCACACTGGGGGCCTGGGATGAGTCCCACCTCCACTTGTGATCCAGCTTCCTGCTGATGCACACACTGAGGCTCAAGTACTGGAGTCCCTGTCACCCCCATGGATACCCGGATGGAGTTCCAGGCGCCCGGCTTTGGCCTGGCCCAGTCCTGGCTGTTGCAAGCACTGGGGAAGTAAATCAGTGGATAGAAGATACCTCTCCCTGTCACTCTGCACTCCGTCCTCACACCCTCACTCTTGTCCACCAGTACCGCAAACCCAACCTTGGCAAGGAGAAATTCCATGGACCCAAGGCCCGGCCTTGTGTAAGCTGCAAAGTGCATTCCTGGCTGGCTCGGCCCAGGAGCAAGCCTGGCAGCCCCGCCACGGCATTCCAGGACCGGCTGCTTCTCTAAATGGAAGCGCTGGCTCCCACACCCCAGCTGCAAGTTAGCCCGCGAGATTCCAAGCCGTGCTGTGGGGAAAAAAAAAAAATAGGGCCAATGCAGAGAAAGAAAGGTGGAAAGCTGTGAAGAGCAGAAATGCTAGGCATGCTAGCAACTGGCCTTTTCCAAGAGAACAGAGAGGGGAAGGAGGGGTCGGGTTTCTTCAGCAGCCTGGTTCTAAGATCTCCTGGGCCTCTCCGATCATCTCCACCTGTCCTTAGCAAGGATTTTGCCACTCAGAGAGAAAATCTGCATTCTACGTACAGATTCCCCCAAGCTTGAAATCCCAAACATTTTCCCAGCACTAACAACACTGACATTTACAAGGTACATTCTCACCCGGGCCCTCTCCTAAACATTTTAACCAATATTAACACTTAGAGGCTATTATTGTCCCTTTGTGCATATGTGGAAACTGAGGCATAGAGAGGCTTAGCAGGTGAGCAGGAGACCTGGGATTTGAATCCTGGTCATCGGGCCCCAAAACTCACTTCCTTTTAACCACACGCCAGGCCTGCCCTTGGCTGCTGGAAGGTGAATGAGACAGAGGTACTCTCCATCCTCCCCAAGCTGATGGCTCGTAAGGGAATCTGACCACACACCAGGAAGCAGTCAAGCTAACGACAAAAATGCTATGTTCTAGGACAGACACACATCAGGACATGACATGAACCGCTCATTCAATTACTCGGCAAAACAGTTCATGAGAGACGATGTGTTCCTAACACTGTTCCAGGCCCCAGAGGACACAGCAGTGAACAAAGCAGAGGTCCTGGACTTCATGAAGCTCACAAGCCTGGGAAATTTCCAGAGGGGCTTCAGGCAGGCCGCCAGCAAGGTAGACCTTGTCAGCAAGGGGACCTTTAAACCGAAGACCCAGAGCCCACCATTGGAAGGGAGAGGGGGACGCATCCCAGGCAACAGGACTCATAGGACACAGAAAGAGACCCTGGGTGGAAAATGAGTTCAAGACGCAGGTGTTTGGTGCCGTGGTTAAGACACCACTTGGGACACCAGCAGCCCCTATCAGAGGGCTCGGGTTCAAGTCCTGGCTCCACTCTTGACTCCAGCTTCCTGCTAATGCTCACTCTGGGAGGCAGCAGATGATGGCTCAAGCTTCTGGGTCCCTGCCACCCACGGTGGAGACCGGATCGAGTTCCTGGCTCCCAGCATCAGTGCAGCCCAGCCCTGATGCTGTCGATATTTGGAGAGTAAACCAGCAGATGGAATATTCTCTCTCTCTCTCTCTCTCTCTCTCTCTTTCTCTTTCTCTTTCTCTTTCTCTTTCTCTTTCTCTTTCTCTTTCTCTTTCTCTTTCTCTCCCTCCCTCCTCCTCCCCCTTTCAAATAATTAAAAATAGCCCCAAATTTTTAAAGAAAATGAGGTGCTTTCCCCACCTCCAAGAACCCTTCCATGGCTGTGTTGGCCCTGCCATGCTCCTCCTCTTCCCAACCCAAAACATGCCGCTCAAACCTTGCTTTTATATGGACCCTGCCTGCCAGCTATCTGCAAGATCTAGGGCAGAAACCACTTAGCCTCTTGGAGCCCAAGGCTTGTGCTTGCTGATTAACTGAAGTATTATCTTGTTTGGCTCTCAGAATCAAGGCACTCCTGATTGTTCTTGTTCTGACCAAGCTTCGCGAATCTTCGCCACTGCTGGGAGAGAAAAGACCTAGCAGTACCATGCCCAGGTGCACAGAGCAGACCTGGCTAGATATATCGGGAAAAGAACTAGGACAGAGGCAGTGGAAGTGCTCCCTCCAGCAACACACACACACACACACACACACACACGCACGCTCCCCTCCCGCTCTTGCTCACAAATCTTGAGGTCATGCATTTTTGTCCTGAAGCAGGACAACAAAATCAGGGCTCTTCACAGCTCTCTGAGTCAGGGGGAAGGTTTAGAAATATTCTATGTAAAACTTCGTGTCCAAAACACATTATCATCAAGGGATGACAGCTATTACCATCACTGTGCAGAAAGTCGTGAAGAGTGGGAGACTGGAGCCAGACAACTCGGACCTCGAGTAAGAGCTAGAGGCTAGCAGTGTGACCTCTCCGCCTCAACTGCTCTGCCTCAGCTTACTCATCTGTAAAATGGGAATTGTTCCAACTGTACCTGCACTGCACAGGACGCTGAAAGCATCAAATAAGTTACTCCAGGAGAAGGACTTAGCACAGAATAAGTACCACCTTAATCACTTACTCCTATCATTACCACAGCTGGTATTTCCATTCTGTTATCACCATCATGGATTCTCAGGATTTCTGATGACCCTATGGTACAGCTTAGACATGGTTTGGTGTCCCCCAAAGACCCGTGATTAAAGGCTTCAACCTCAGGGTAGTGCTGAGAGCTGGGGCTTTGTGAGAGCTTCATGGGCTGCTAACCCCTGGGTGATAGTTCTTCTGCACCTCTTTGGTAGTTTGTGCATGAGGGCTGTTGAAAAAGGAATAAGCTTGGTCCCAAGCCACCCTTTCTTTTCTTTGCTCCTGTTTGAGATGTGACTGCTCTCTCTCTCTCCAGCACAGGCTCACCGCCGTTTGCCAGAAGAGCAGGAGCAAATGTACTGTGGTTACCTAAGATGTTAATATTGGGGGAAACCAGGAGAGAGGTATTCAGGGGGAACTGTCTGGACACACTTCACAACTTTTCTGAAGGTCCAGGATAATTCCAAAATAAAAAGGTTACTTTTGGTAAATGCAGGGGCAAATCCTTCCTCCCTGCCTCTTTGGGTCTTCTCCCTGATCTGCAGAGAAATCCAAGTTTCAGAGATCTAACATCATGCACACCAGATAAAAGAGCCCCGCCCCACCCCATACACATCCCAGTTTTCTCAGCCAGCATTTGCTCTGCTTGGTGAAGGTGTTTGTCAACTGACTATGAGTTAAACATCAAGTCTGTCCCCAGGGCGAAGAAGCCTAGCAGACACAGAGCTACATCTGCCAAGCATTGTTCCTTATTTTCAGTGAATGTTCTTTGAGTGCCTTCTGTGTACCAGGTACTGCTCCAGGAGCTGGGAGACCTCAGCACGCGAGACATACATATCCAGGTACCTTAGCTTTTTGCACCAGCCCTGGTACAAACTTAGGGGATGGATTTGCCAGGCCAGAGTTACTTGCATGGCTTCAGCCAGTGCATGGTGTCTTTGTGGCTTCTTACATCTTCCTTCAAAGAAGATGCTGCTTCCAGCCAGTTCCTGCAAGAGACTCCAGGGAGGGGACCCTCGCCAGCTCAGACAACAGCCTGCAACTCCAGGAGCCTGGTAGGGCTGGCTGCTGAGCCGGTCTGGCAGAAGCAGCCTGACTTCCCATTTAATTCCTGCTTGGCATTCCAACGAGATGGGCAGGAGAAATCTGCCGTGTCTGTCCTTAAAAAAAAAAAAAAGGCATTTCTCCCACGACTTCCTCCCCTTCTAATTCCCCCAGCTCTCCATCTACTTTCACTCCTCTTCCGCTCTCAGAGCTGCTTCCTGCAGATAAAGACACCCCACAACTTCCAGTCTGCACAGGGAGACCACAGCCAGCAGGCTCTAAATGCCACCTCACTCCCAATCCAGCAGCAGGCACCCCTGGGGAGTTAACAAATTTCTTTAAGCAAGAGAACCCATGCCTCCTACTTTCCCTTAGGAGAAAGCCCATGGGGGAAGGGGGGCAGGTGCAGCTGGTCTTGAAGAACTGGCTGCAGACAGAGGCTCTTGCTGTGCCCTATGGACCATGAGTGAGTTGCAAAGACTATAACCCAAAGTGGGTATAATCAATCAAGTGGGGCACACAAAGCGTGCACAGCACACAGGAGCAAACCGCTGCTGCCAAGAATCGTTACCCACATTTAACATGCACGTGTGCTGAACCCAGAAGTTCCACTCACAAGACCTTGCATTAGAGATGTGCTCACACATGTGTGTCCACAGTTAGGACCCAGCAGGTCCACTGCAGCACAGTCTGGGACAGCTAAAGACTTGAAATGACCTAGTGCTGATCTGCAGGAGACTGTATGGCCATGCTGCTGGGCTGGGGAACCCATTTTTTTTCCCTGGCAAAGACGATTTGCATATTTATAGCATAATTCACAGGCCATGCAAGATTATCAACTTAAAAAGTAGCCTGCTACACTCGGATCTGGCTGAAAAGCCCATGAGAGTATTTCAGGCATGGAAAGCCAAGACACTCTGGCAAAAAGATCTCTGTGAGTGAGATCCCAGTGGAAAGAACAGGTCTTCAAAGAGGGAGGTGCCTTTCTCTGAAGGGAGGAGAGAACCTCCACTTTGACTATGACCGTGTCTAAACAAGATAAGAGTCGGAGAACTCAAGGGGCTTCCATAGCCTTGGAAACTCATGACTGGTGCATAGGGAGATTACTGATGCCATAAACAGGAGTGTCAATTTGTAAAGTCAACAACAGGAGTCACTGTGCACTTACTCCTCATGTAGGATCTCTGTCCTTAATGTGCTGTACACTGAGGCTTAATGCTATAACGAGTACTCAAACAGTATATTTCACTTTGTGTTTCTATGGGGGTGCAAACGATTGAAATCTTTACTTAATGTACACTAAACTGATCTTCTGTAAAAAAAAAAAAAAAAGAAAGAAATTATCAATTCCCAACTTGACTCTCACTGGGATTAAACATGACAATAGGTCTGATCTGATTTCATCATCATTTAAAAAAAAATCATCTATTATTTTTCACTTTATGTTTCTGTGTGGGAGCAAACTGTTGAAATCCTTACTTAAGGTATACTAAGCTGATCTTCTGTATATTAAGATAATCGAAAATGAATCTTGATGTGAATGGAAGGGGAGAGGGAGTGGGAAAGGGGAGGGTTGTGGGTGGGAGGGACGGTATGGGGGGGGAAGCCATTGTAACCCATGAGTCGTACTTTGGAAATTTATATTCATTAAATAAAAGATAAAAAAAAAAAAGTAGCCTGCTAGAGCTGGCGCTGTGATGCAGCGGCTTAAACCGCCACCTGTGATTCCAGCATCCCATATCAGACCATCGTTTCAAGTCCCGGCTGCTCTACTTCCAATCCAGTTCCCTGTTAATGCATCTGGGAAAGCAGCAGAAAATGGTCCAAGTGCTTGGACCCCTGCTGCCCACATGGAAGACCCGGATGAAGCTCTTCACTCCTGGCTTCAGCCTGGCCCAGCCCTGACTGTTGTGGCCATTTGGGGAGTGAACCAGCAGATGGAAGATCTCTCTCACTCCCTCTCTCTCTCTCTCTGTAACTCTGCCTCTCAAATAAATAAATCTTTTTTAAAAATGAGCCTAAGATTCATCGACTTTCAAGTCCAGCCTGGCGGTTGCCTTGGATGCACCAGATCAAATGACTTGCAGGTCTTATCCGCCCGTGGGCCACACATCTCCTATCCCTGTCCTTAAAGGAACACTGTGCAGCTCTCAGAATGAATGAAGCCATTCAGGATGGGACAATATGGACACATCGCTAAGACAGGTCATCTAGTGAAACGCAAGCAGCAAGGAAAAACTGTGCATAAGGTACTAGGAAGGATGCAAGAAGCAGATGTGGAATCTCTCTCTATGAATACCTAAATAACCAGAGCATGGTTTTCCCCCAGACGCGGGAACTGAAGGCCTGAGGACAGGAGTGGAGGTGGGGAGAGTGACTGCTCGCGGGGTACCTTATCACAACCATAGGATTTCAAACTTCACATTGTATATTCAAAAACAAAGTATTTTAATTGATGGCAGATAACTAAAACTTCTTAGGGAAAATGATCCAAGAGAGCGCATCAGTTTAGATGAACACAAACACGCATGCACACACACACACAATTTTGCACAAGAATCAGGACCCTCCCCACAACTGGCTTTACAAAAACAATACTTGACAGGCAGTAGTAGATGAGGGTGTCTCACCCATAGCATCAGGGGCATTTTTGACAGCTGTCCTGGGAGTCTTCCTTCAACACCATCCCTTGTCTCTACTCACCGGATTCCAGCAGCAACCTTGTTTTCCCAGACTGTCACAAACACAATGTTTCCAGATATTGCCAAATATCCCAGTCACCCAAGGGGGCCACTCACTCAAGTGAAAGATACGGGTCCTGGACAGGAGTACCTGGGCATTCTTGGCTTCCTTCTCTCTCCAAGCCTAGTAATATGCAAAGAGTTCTTACGGATAAATAATCACAAATGAGGGTTTCCCCTGGCTGAGAAGGCGCTGTTCACACTGGCTATGTTGCTATTTGTTGTTTGTAGCAGGGAAATGGCTCTGGCTCTCAGGAGAGGGACTTGTAGGAGATGTTTTCCCCACGGTTCAAGAACAAGGAAGGCGCTGGCCTCAAAAACAGATAAGGAACGGAACGCACGGTTTCCACTAAGCCGTCCTGTGATAATGATTGCCCTTGACCCTCTGTGTCCTCCACAGCGCCAACCAATGTTGCAAACACCAGCCGCCAACCTCCAATGTGCCTGCTGCCCGAAGGCCACGCTGCGCTGGCCTCTCCCTCCCCTCGTTCTGTGTGAGCAGATGGAGAAGCAGGTGCTTCACCTGCTTGGCTGTGCTGAGTGGCCGACTTCCAGGTCTGCAGAAGCTCTGAGAGTGACCCCAACAAAGAGCCAGACAAGCCCTGGGCCCCAACAAGAACGCCTTCCCACCCAACACCATTCATAAACACTCCAGCAATTGCATGGTATTTCTCCTAGGCACATACCATGGCCCAGACACAGTGCTAAGGACTTAGACATCACCCTGGATCCACACAACAACCCAGTGACATTAGGTACGACCATTGTCATCCTGTCCTACAGAGACACAGATGGAAGCAATTCAGTTAAGAACACACAGCTGAGGACTGCACAGCGCCCAGAAAACAGCGGCTCTTAGGAAGTAGTAGCTGCTATTCCTACTGGTATTGTGAGTTGACGGCGAATTCATGAGCTTCTTTAATGTCACCACGCCCTGGCCTATCTCAGAGCCACTGCACTTGCTGTGCCCTCTGCTGGGAATGGTTTCCTGACCATCTTCACCAAGTGTTTGTCCAGAAAGACTTCTCTGAGTCTCAAAGTAAGAGAGGCTGTTTTGATACACAGTCTCACCCACCATATATCTTCTCACTTACGGCACTTATACTGACAATGACATTATCTGTGTCATCGTTTGCTGTTCTGTCTCCCCTCATAGATGATAAGCTCCAAGTGTAGAGTCTGTCTCTTCTGCTGTCATTGATTGAGCAGCTCGTACAGTGCCTGGCACACGGCGGGTACTCAATTAAATACTAGGTGGACGGGAGGATGGATGGATGGAAGGGAGCCAGCAAGGAAGCAAGGTGGGAGGGAAAAAGGCTAGAGAGGGGCATAAATAAATAAGCAAATGATTGAACTTGAGAGGTGTACACAGATCAAGTAGTCTAAATCTCTCCCTAGTTCACTGTTGAAAACAATAAGGTTTAGGACCAGCACTGCGGCACAACGAGTTAAGACGCCACCTGCAACACCAGCACTGCTCCACTTCCAATCCAGCTTCCTGCAAATGCACCTAGGAAAGCAGCTCAAGACGGCCCAAGTGCTTGGGTCCCTGCACCCACGTGGGAAACCTGGAAGCAGCTCCTAGCTCCTGACTCCTGGCTCCTGGCTCCTGGCTCTGGCCTGGCCCAGCCCTAGCCTTTGCAGCCGTTTGGGGAACCAGCAGGTGGAAGATCTCTCTCTCTCTCTCTCTCTCTCTCTCTCTGTCTCTCCCTCTCTATCTCTGTAACTCTGCCTTCCAAATCAA
Source organism: Oryctolagus cuniculus (assembly GCF_964237555.1). Classification (NCBI taxonomy): domain Eukaryota; kingdom Metazoa; phylum Chordata; class Mammalia; order Lagomorpha; family Leporidae; genus Oryctolagus; species Oryctolagus cuniculus. Next base: position 18,226,297 of record NC_091449.1, on the reverse strand, counting down.
TCAATAAATTTTTTTTTTAAGGAAACTGTAAGGTTTCTGGAAGTGAGGGTCGAATAAAACAAGACTCAGTATCAGAATCTGATCAACTGCAGATAATTGGCCACTTAGAAGAGGACCTGAGCTACTTTGTGACAGCTACAGGATACCAAGTGGGTGCATCCGAGAAGCCCCCAACAGGTGACAGCTCATTTCATTAGGGGTCCAGCCACTAGGATGGGTGCATTTAAATTCACCCCAAGTATCTCCTCCCTGGCTTATAAAATTGGGTCTGATTATCCCTTCACAAAGTCTGAAGAAGTAAAAAAGAATTCTTTCACACATCAACAAGCTGTAGTCTTTAGATTCAAAATGCCCTTGCAACCCCACAGGAAGCACTGTTCTGTGTATCATATCACAGCATGAAGTCTGCACTTCCTTGGGGGAAGAGAGAAGCCATCTGGCAGGAGTTGCTCTCAGCTCTTTCCCGCCAGCCTCCTCCTTGCTCTGGGCTCTGCAGAGTACATTACACGTGGCTCCCCCCAGCCCCATGGTCCAGCCCACTCCATGAGAAGTGCTAAATTTTACCCACATGGCCCCGGCAGGCTGTTCGCACAGCCAGCCTCTACACTCGGGCATGTGCTTGTGTTATTACACGGTCAACAACCAGCCCAGGGCCTGACACACAATAGGCACTCAGTAGATGCTTATTGGGTGGATGGACGCATAGACGGACAGACAGAAAGGCAGACAGACGGTTGGACGGATGGAGGGAGGGAGGGGGCAGGGAATGAATGGAGGGCCTTCCAATTGGTCTTCAGACCCATTCTCAAACGCTCCAATTGGATTAGCCTGCCTTGGCAGTTATTTTTTTAAATTAATCCTTTTAACTGTGGATCATAAAAATGAATTTATATGAAAGCAACTTTGGAATAAAACTACTTGCTCTCAGTGTCTCTGCACACGCTGGTCTTTTTCCCCCGCATGCCCTTCTTCCTCTGGTCGCACAGCCAATGCCACCTCTTCCTGACGGCGCCAGCACAGACATGACCTTCACAGGAAGCTCTCACATTCAGTGTTCTAGCCAGGTGCCACACACATGCACCACTCTCCCCTTGGGACCCCTACGTATGGACTTTGTATTTGTTCTACCGGGCACCCTGTTTGTGCATTTGCTTCCTTCTTCGCCTCTCTCGTCCTCTAAATGTAGATCCAGTGAAGACACAGACCAGGTTCTTTGTCACGTACTCTGCCCCCAGCACATGCTGATGCCTGCATTGAACTCTAACTCTAACCAAAAGTATGTGTTTAATAAATATTTGATTAAAAAATTAATATTTAATGATTGGAATAATGAATTAATCAATTAATTTGACAAGAGGAAAATGGGTCCATAAAGTAAGAGGTGAAAAATGAAACAAGTGAACTTTGGTAGTCACATCTCAAAAAGTCTGGAATCATGTGAAATAATGTATACATCAATAACAGTTCATAGGAAATCAAATATATTTACATTTTTTCATAAATTCTAGCTCTAAAATCCTCCCAGGCAGGAGAGTGGGCTGGCCGAAGGAAGAAGGGAAAAAAACTTGCCAAATGCCTTTTTTGGCAAAAATGGGAATGGACTGTTATCTCATTAAAAGATGAAGATTCACAATTTGGAAGAAAAAAAATCAGGATTCAAACATATGTGATTTGCAAGAGACTTGCTGAAATAAATGGCATAAAATGAAAATTAAGAAATGGGAACTGTCACGAGTGGAAATGTCAATATTGGATAAAATTTAAGTCAAAAAACACTGCACAGGACAAAGATGGGCCTTTCATATTCATAAAATGTGCATCAATAATAATGAAATCAATCATGAAGGCCATTCCATACACCTGGCATTACGCTGAGCACTTTGCATTGATTATCTCATTTCTATTAAATACCAAAAACGTAACACTGACATTACTATGATCACTAAGCTTTTAAGAGAATTTAAGACTGTTTAATTGTTTAGTTAAGCAGCAGAGTTCAGATCTGTCTGCCTTCACAATGAAGACAAGAGAATCATGAAACTTATTCCTATAACATAAAAACACATTTAAAAACCTAAAGCAGAGGCCGGCGCCGCGGCTCACTAGACTAATCCTCCACCTGTGGCGCCTGCACCCAGGGTTCGAGTCCCGGTTGGGGCGCAGGATTCTGTCCCGGTTGCCCTCTTCCAGGCCAGCTCTCTGCTGTGGCCCGGGAAGGCAGTGGAGGATGGCCCAAGTGCTTGGGCCCTGCACCCACATGGGAGACCAGGAGGAAGCGCCTGGCTCCTGGCTTCGGATCAGCACAGCACGCCGGCCGTAGCGGCCATTTAGGGGGTGAACCAATGGAAGAAAGACCTTTCTCTCTGTCTCTTTCTCTCACTGTCTGTGGGGAGCAATCCGGACTAGACTAAGTTGCTCGAATTAAGACTTATTCTGTGCATCTGCTCTCCCACAATATGGCGCTGGGAGAGAGGTGGACAGCTTCCGCACGGCTGCCTCCAGTTCAACCGGTTAACTGTGGGACTTGCTCCTGATTGGAGAGCAGCGTGCTCGGCGTGTGGGCAGCCGAGTTGGGATTGGCGGAGAAGGACTATAAAGGAGGAGGGAAACGGCATGCACCGGGAACATCTATGGGGAACATCTAAGGGAACCCGTGCAGCCCCCGAGAAGGGCCGGCCGGCGGTGTGCCGCTCCCCTGCGGAGGTGGGGAATGCGGCCAGGGGGAACTGCCCTTCCACGGAGGTGGAAGGGATGGTGGCCAGCCCGGGAGGGGCCGGCGGCAAACCCGGGGAGGGCCGAGCAGACAGAAAGAGCAGCGCAGGGTTTAGTGTTGCTCCTCCACGAAGAGGGGGAGCGACATAATGGTGCCGTGACTCGGATAGGAAACCTAGCTCGGATAGGAAACCTGACTCGGATAGGAAACTTAGAACGGATAGCAAACTTAGGAGGGAAGAAACGGGAAGAACTGGGAAATTACCGGAGAGAGAGACTAGCAAACAGCCTAGGGAAAAGCCGGACGAAAAGGGTGCCGGAGGAAGCTATTGAAAGCCTAGGCATAGACTCGGATACGGACTACGGGGGGAAGCTGGGAGAAATCTCTAAGGTCGAAAGCGAAAGTGAAAGCTAGAACAAACAGACTCGGACGCAGACTGTGGGGAGAGGCCAGGAGAAATGAGGGAGGAGTATTGTTGGAAGAAAGCTTGGGGAAACATACCGGGTAGAGAAAAATGTTAGGGAAATTGAAGCCGCGGGGGGCAGGCCGAGGCGGAAACGAAAGCCACTTTGGGGTTCTCAAGTTAGCCCGGGAATAGGGGGCGAAAAGTTGAAACCAGAAGCTGAGACGTAAGCCAGATTGGGATCCGTCTGATTAGCCCGGGGAGCAAAGGACGGGAAGCCAAATCGTGGGGCGGAGACGTACGCTGGGTTGAATTCGCCAGGCTAGCCCGGGGAACTTAGATTGAATCCTAGTGGCGGAGACGCAAGCTACGCTGTGTTACTCGCGGAAGCCGCCGCGTGCAGAGAGAGCACGGGGCGTGAATAGATAGGGAACGCTGGCGTAGGCCGTGGTTCAGACGCGAAAGGGTTAAGCGTGGAGACCGCGGAGCGCGCAAAGCCGAGCCGCGCAAAGCCGGGAACCCGCCGGCGGGGCGAGGTGCCGGAAAGCTGCGGGGATAAGAGAAACAGAAGTTTAGAAGTAAAAGAGAAATAGGAATGTTGGCAGACAGAAGTAAAATGGGAGAAATAGAAATGCCCGGAGATAGAGAAATAGAGAAAAATAAGGCCTCCCCTCAACATGCCAATTAGGAGGCTTGGATTCGGTCTGCCTGATTTAAGGCGGTAAGCGCCAGCAAAGCTCGACCAGAGTATGAGCTGCAGGTCACCGAAGATAGGCACAAACCAACACTAATAAGTCTCCCCCACAATACGGCAATGAGAAGGCTTGGATTCGGTTTGCCTGATAGGTTTTGTAAACACCTGCAGGCAGTTCTAGCAGAGCAGAGTATGCGCTGCAGGGCACCGAACACAGGCACGCATCAGCGCCTAAAAACCTCCTCACAACATGGCGAAGAGAGGACCCGGATTCGGTTTGCCTGATGGATAGGACTTGTAAGAGCCTGTGGCAACTCTAGTGTGTGCCGCGGGACACCGAAGACAGGCGCGTATCAACGCCAAAAATAAAAAGAAAGGGGGATCTGTGGGGAGCAATCCGGACTAGACTAAGTTGCTCGAATTAAGACTTATTCTGTGCATCTGCTCTCCCACAATATGGCGCTGGGAGAGAGGTGGACAGCTTCCGCACGGCTGCCTCCAGTTCAACCGGTTAACTGTGGGACTTGCTCCTGATTGGAGAGCAGCGTGCTCGGCGTGTGGGCAGCCGAGTTGGGATTGGCGGAGAAGGACTATAAAGGAGGAGGGAAACGGCATGCACCGGGAACATCTATGGGGAACATCTAAGGGAACCCGTGCAGCCCCCGAGAAGGGCCGGCCGGCGGTGTGCCGCTCCCCTGCGGAGGTGGGGAATGCGGCCAGGGGGAACTGCCCTTCCACGGAGGTGGAAGGGATGGTGGCCAGCCCGGGAGGGGCCGGCGGCAAACCCGGGGAGGGCCGAGCAGACAGAAAGAGCAGCGCAGGGTTTAGTGTTGCTCCTCCACGAAGAGGGGGAGCGACAACTGTCTAACTCTGCCTGTCCAAAAAAAAAAAAAAATCTAAAGCACAATTTGTTTAACATACAATGGTGGTGAAAAAATCACCATCATAGAGGTAGACCAGCATATTTTCCAATCTTTGACAAACCAGTAAATAAAATTAAAAATATAGAGAGGCATATAGCTCAAGAAACTAGGAAGGATCAATTAAACTCAGAAAAAATGAAGAATAAAGTAGAAATTTATGTACCAGGAAACAGAACAAAATGAACAGAATTGCAGGGTAAATGTAAGAGGTGATTTACGCTTCTTTTGGTTGTTGCTGTTTATTTGTTGCTTGTTTGGGTTTTTTGTTTGTTGTTAAGAGGCAGAGATGGAATTCTCATCTACTGGTTCAGTCCTTAAAACCTCGTCACAGCTGGATCTAGGCCAGGGCCAAAACTGGGAGCCAGGAACTCAATCCAGGTCTCCCATCTGGGCAGAAGCAGGCACCCGATTACCCAAGCCATTGCCACTTAGGTTCTGCACCTGTGGGAACTGGAGCCAGGGCTTGAACCCAGGTACTGTGCGGTGAGATTCAGGCATCTTAACTGGCAGGCCAAACGCTCGCCCCAGAGGTGGATATTTGTGGGGAAAAATGAAACAGTAACGCTCTGGCAGAGTTCATCAAGAAAAACTTCAAGAATTAAAAATAGGATCTTCTCACGAAGAATGAGAAAAGAGATGCACAGATGGCAAAGCAATTTTTCAAATCACTACAAAGTAACAAATGTGTATAAAGTCCTTGGATGATAAATTAGAAATTCAATTAAATGATTATTCTTAGGAAAACATACTTGAAAGTATATCATGACAATTTATGAAATACAATGAAAAAAAAATCATCAAGTAACTAATCCAAGGAAAAGTACTAGGTCCAAAAAGTTGTTTTATTTGGGAGGTATGGCAAATCTGCTCAAACTTTTAAAAAACATTGTTTAAGTCATTTACCAATTGGATTCTTTCTAAGCATTGGAAAACAACAAAATATGAGAATTTCACAGATGTTTCTATGAAAATAGTAAAAACTCGTCAAAGATAGCAGACCAAAAAAGTTAACTATGGACAAATTTCACTAATGAATGCAGAGTCACAGGTTCTACATATATTATAAATACACAAATAACCCAACAACAAGAAAAGTGCCCGAATAAATTAACTATTGGGAAAACATTAATGATTAGGCACATGCATTGTTTCTGGTTTTTTACATTGAGCAGGTGCTGTTCTTGTACTTTTTAAGGATTTATTTATTTATTTATTTATTTATTTGAAAGGCAGAGTTACAGAGACAGAGGAGAGAGAGAGGGAGAGAGATCTTCTATCCACTGGTTCACTTGCCAAATGACCACAACAGCCAGGCCAAAGCCAGAAGCCAGGAGCTTCATCTGGGTCTCACATGCGGGTGGCAGGGGCCCCAGGAATTGGACCATCATCTGCTGCTTTTCCTAGGCCATTAGTAGGGAGCTGGACAGGAAATGGAGCAGCCAGGACATGAACAGGCACCATATGGGATGCCATCCTTGCAGGTGATGGCTTAACCTACTGTGCCACAAAGCCAGCCCTGTTCTTTTACTTTGTAAGTGGAAAACAAAAACTATTCTATGAATTAGCTAAGCTCAGCCAGGCAGTTCTTCGGTTCTACATGGTATCAGCTGGGGCACACCTGCAGGGGCTTTCACCTGAAATCTAGAACATACGTGATGGCTTCCCTCCTAATGCACGCATCTGTCAAAAGCAACAATGTCATTTTCAGGGGGTGGGGTAGATTAAAATAATGATTAGATTAGATCTAATCATTGAAATAATGATTAGATCCAGTGACCAAGATGATTTGAAAATACATGTACTCCAGCTGAATTTGTAAATTTTAACAATGGCCACACCCAGAAATTCCAATTTTAGAAATCTTCATGTGTCGACTACAATACTGGTCTCTACACTGGTTCAAGTCCCAGCTGCTCCACTTCCGATCCAGCTCTCTGCCATAGCCTGGGAAAGCAGTAGAAGATGGCCTAAGTCCTTGGGCCCCTGCACTCGCCTGAGAAGACCTGGAGGAGGCTCCTGGCTCCTGGCTTCGGATCGGCACAGTTCTGGCCGTTGCAGCCAACTGGGGAGTGAACCAGGGGATGGAAAGACCTCTCTCTCTCTCCCTCTCTTTCTCTCTTTCTCCCTCTCTCTGCCTCTCCCTGCCTCTCCTCCCACTGTGTAACTCTTACTTTCAAATAAATAAATAAATCTTCAAAAAAAAATGGGCTCTATATTTTCGTGCCTTCTGTAGCCATGCCCCTCAGCAATTCTCTCTCCAACTTGTTCCAGGCTTGACCATGTCACATGCTCTGGCCGGAGGGACAGAAGCAAACTTGATGAAAGCAAAAACTTGGAAAAATTTGTACATCAGGACTTAGCTTTTTGCTGCTTTTGCAACTCCATGGCTGCTGTGGAAACAAACCAAGCCTGCTAGGAGATGAGATAACACATTTCCCCAAGCAATTCACCAGTCAGCTGCAAATGCATGAGCCAGCCAAACCTAAAGCCACTAATCTCAACCCAGACCAAAGGAACTGCTGAGCCCAAAATGAAGACCATGAAGACCATGAAGACCTGCAGAGCTAAATAAATAGTTGGTGTCTGACACCACTAAGCTGTAGGATATTTTGTTACACAGCAAAAGCTAACTAACAAATGAAGTTAACTATAGAAAATATTTATTGGGGCTGGCGTTTTGGTACAAGATTAAACTTCCACCTACAATGCCAGCATCCCATATGAGCACCAGTTCAAGTTCTGGCTGCTCTACTTCCAACCCAGCTCCCTGCTAATGCACCTGGGAAAACAGTGGATGATGATTCAAGTACTTGGGTACCTGTCACTTACATGGAAGAGCTGGATAGAGTTCCAAGTTCCTGACTTCAGCCTTGCCCAACCCTGGCTGTTGCAGCCATTTAGGGAGTGAACCAACAGATGGAAGATCTCTCTCTCTCTCTCTCACTCTCTCTCTCTTTCTCTCTTGCTCTCACTCTCACTCTTGTTCTCCCTCTCTCTCAACACACTGCCTTTCAAATAAGTAAAAATAATAAACCCTTAATTAAAAAGGAAGTATTTATCAAGAGCCATCCATAAAGATAAAAAGGAATAGCATTTGACACAGAGGCAAGACGCCACTTGGAATGCCCACATCCCATATCAAAATACCTGGATTTGAGTTCTGGCTCCCCTTCCAATTTCAGCTTCTTACTAATGCGCACCTTAGGGGGCAGCAGGTGATGTCTCAAATACTTGGTTCCCTGCCACCCATGTGTGAGACCCAGATTCAGTTCCAAGCTCCGGGCTTCAGCCTGGCCAAGTACCAGTTGTTATGGGCATTTGAGGAGTAAACCAGAGGATAAAATATCTATTTCTCTTTCTCTCCCTTTCAAATAAATAAATTGAAAGCTTTTAAAATAAATATATAAATATGTTATTTATAACAATGATTCAATAACCACTGTTTAAATAATAGAAGCTGGCTTGGGTTGTTTTTGGCATATTCAATGAAAATTTATGCTGCTATTAAAAATTCTCTTGTAGAAAAAGATGTGATATGATAAAATGTTTACAGTGTATCAGTGCAAAAAGAGAAGGCTATAAAACAATATTACAGTGTGAGACTATTTTTGTAAAACAAAAACAAAGAGAAACACACATATTTATATGCACAGGAAAATACTGGAATGACAAAAGTGTTCTCAGTGCCAGATGATTACTTTCTCTTTCTTTCCTGTGCTTTTTGTATTTTCTGCATTGATTGAAAGTCAGAGCTTATAAACAGTCACTGAACTGGTCAGGAAGCTGAGCCTGGAACCCTCGGAGTCCACAGAAGACCACTGCTAAGAAATCAGAGAAGGAGTAATCCAGGCGTGGATGTTAGAAAATCCTCCTAACATAATCACTGTTAAACCAGTCTAAGCTTGGTGTTCGTCAGAGCAGCTGGGAAAAGCCGAAGGAAGAGGAACTGGAACATGCCGCCATATTGCTGGCAAAGGCCTTCACGCCACGGCCAATTCATGGGCTCCAAGTCCAGGAGGGGCTCCTGGCTTCTGCCTTCCGCTCCAGCCTCAGGCTGCACCTCCAGCCTCTCCTTCTCACGTACCCTTCCTTCTTTTCCTGTTACTGGCTCTCCACGTGGGTATTCCCAGAATCATTTAGAGAAGAGAAAGGATCCAGGAAGGGGACCATCTGGGGAGCGTCCAAAGATGAAGAGCATCCAAGGTCTCCATGAGACTCCAGCAGCCCAGTCCTGCTCTCCGAGAACAAGCACCAAGCCCATCCCCTCTTCACCCCGCAGACTAAGTGACCACACGATGCGGATTTCCCATCCTGCTAAAAGGATGCTCACTGACACATTCTTTTTTTTTTAATTTTTTATTTATTTATTTATTTGACAGGCCGAGTGGACAGTGAGAGAGAGAGACAGAGAGAAAGGTCTTCCTTTGCTGTTGGTTCACCCTCCAATGGCCGCCGCGGCCAGCGCACTGCGGCCAGCACACCGCACTGATCTGATGGCAGGAGCCAGGTACTTATCCTGGTCTCCCATGGGGTGCAGGGCCCAAGTACTTGGGCCATCCTCCACTGCACTCCCTGGCCACTGCAGAGAGCTGGCCTGGAAGAGGGGCAACCGGGACAGAATCCAGCTCCCCGACCGAGACTAGAACCCGGTGTGCTGGCGCCACAAGGCGGAGGATTAGGCTAGTGAGCCGCGGCGCCGGCCCCTCACTGACACATTCTAAGGTTAATAATCTGGCTCCATCCACAGGGTATTGAGCAGATAAGACCTGACACAGATGCCTGGCTGAGATCAGAAGACTCAGGCAATGGTCTATCTCCAACTCTAAGTTGATGTCAAACGTCAGAGTTTACCCTACCTCTCTGAATCATTCAGCAAACGCATGTTGAACAAACTAATGAACAAAACAACCTGCCTACTCACTCACCCAGAGTTTCCTATGAAGACCAGATAAATGGGAACGGGAGTGCATTGAATGTATAAGTCACTTTACAACGACAATGTACATTGCAATTTGTATTAATATGAAGTAGAAATAATGTTGTCTTGGAAATAACACCCTCATCCCTTGAGATAAAAGCTCTGAGGCTTTGCAAAGCAAGGTTTGAGAATTACTGAAGTGAAGCTCATGACCTTAAAACCATTTCATCCACCGAATCAGCGGACACTGCATCCCAAAGCGACAGAGCTTTGATAACAAACCATGTTGCCAGTCTTTAAAGTCCAGGACATAAGGCACAGTAGGGCAAAGGGACTGTTACTTCGCAATGTTCTTCTGAGATACATGGTGGCGGGACACTGTAAGCTTTTCCAACACATCTGTCTACCACCAATTAAAATGAGTGCGAAGGCCCTCCCCAAAGATCTGCTCCCAAGGGCTCCCAGGAACAGGTACATCTTTATCACTGAGATCAGGGGAACCACGCACCTATTAACAGGCATTTGCTTCAGCAAATGTCATGGGGAGATGTGGGATCCAGCTGTCTCCCAATTTGCACACACTTGGAGGCTGTTGGTGCTGCAGCTCTGGGACAGCGGAGGCAGGGGGCCTATGTTTCTTCACACATTACACTGGAAAGGATTCTAACAGCACACGAAGGTAGGCTGTGGGATGTTAGTCAAGTTAAACACTGACAAATCCCTTTCTGGTCTGAGCCTGCAAATTGTCTGGGCTGGCTCGGATAAAATCTCCTTTCCTGGGTCAATGGGATAGGCAGACTCAAGTGTCCTCTTTTACAAATGGCTTCATGAAGATGCTCATCACCTAGCCAATCTCTCAGAGCTCCTTGAAAACTGGCCTTGGCATCTAGAGCTGAAATCACCAAAGGCCAGTTCTTTCTGTTAGAAAGTCATGCCTTGGGGCGGGCATTTGGTGCTATGCTGAAGCCACCCATTTGGGGATGCCCACATCCCATGCTGGAGCGCCTGGGCTCAAGTCCCAGCTCCACTCCGGATTCCAGTTTCCTGCTAATTCATACCCTGGAACGCAGGCAGCAAGTGATTGCTCAAGGACTGGGGCACCTGCCACCCACAGGGAGACCCAGATTGAGTTTTCGGCTCCTAGCTTTGGCCTGGCTCTTCCTAGGCTGCTTGCAGGTGTTTAGGGAGCAAACCAGCAGATGGGAGATGTATCTCTATCTCTCTCTCTCTATCTCTCTTTCTCTCTCTCTCTTCCTTTCTCTTCCATCTCCCTCCCTCCCTTTCAAATAAATAAAGCTGAAATAATAAATAAATAAAACTCAAGTGTCATTGTTGAACTGGCAATTGTGGAAAAATAATAACTCCTAACAAATTCCTACACTTCTTGCAGGCATCATCGATGTAGGAAATTGGGCAAAATATTTTGGGAAATGCCCAAGAGAGCCACTGACCCTCATATAAGTATCTCCTTTCTTCCAGAAATAATATTTATTAACACACACTCAATAGGGGAAAAAGTTGGAAGACACAGAGCCCTTTATAAACACTATGAGATAGGCTTTGTTATTTTTTACTTCAATCTCAGTTCATGTCTCAGGCAAGGAGAGGTTTAAAAATGTAACCAACCTCACATACTCAGTGAGTGGCAGAGCTGGAATTCAAGCCTAGCCGTGAACATTCCAACATCTGTTCTCTTAACCATCAACCCTGGAATGTGGATGGATGGACAGATGGATGGATGGATGCATGAATGCATGGGTGCATGGATGGACGGATGGACAGATGGATGGATGGATGGATGGATGCATGGGTGCATGGATGGACGGATGGATGGATGGATGGACAGATGGATGGATGGATGGATGGATGAGCAGTCATGATGGCACTGATCAGAAAAACAAAAGAGCTAGACTTGCTCGGCCAGTATGAAAGGACTGACACACTCGCAGGTCTCGCATGCATCCCAGCAGCCTTAGCCCCCCAACTGCGTCACCCACCACTCAACAGCTCCAGTGTGGAACAGCTGTCCCAGGGCTTTCAGCACAAGGCCACAGACCAGCACCAGACATGAGGTACGCACCAGAGAGACCCTTCCACTCATCAGTAATCTCAAACGGACTGCCAGATCCCACACAGAAGCACCTTCTCGACAGGTGGGGAAGGAGTGACTCCTTACAAAGACAGCCACGCCCAGGCCAACCAAGGGTGGCCCAGACAGGCCGTGGTTGAGAGACGGCAGACACAGCGAGGGGGGTGGAGGCACGGAGGACAGACTAGCGGCTCCAGCAAACCCAGTGATGCCTGAGGCAGAAGCTGCGGGTTCTGAGGATTTCCTCTTCTCTGGCACCAGCACATGCTTGAGCACTGTTTTGCTAGCTGGCAGCACTCTGTTAGCATACTAGATAAGGAGAACACAGAGGGGCAGCAAGGAAGACAGTGCTGAATGTTCTAGCACAGGGCAGTTTGCTCCCCTGGCCTGGCCCTTCTGACAACTCAGGAGCCACCAGGCCCCCTCAAAAGAGATTTCCTGAGCTCCCCTCACCTGAGCCAATCACACCTAACCTCAAAAGTCCCCCAGGCTCTGCACCCACCCCGGGAGGCCGACGAATCTAGAGAGAACATTGGTTCTTGGCCAAGGACACAGTAGCCCACTTAGCAGAAAGGACCTGCCTGTCCATGTCCTCTAGTTAGGCTTTGCCATAACCAGGCTGGGAATAAGGAGAAGAAAGGCCTGATGCTTTAAAGAGAAAGGGAGACATGAGAGTAAAGCAAGTCAGATTCTTGCAGTAACTGGAGGATCCAGGTAAGGACCAGATGGGAATGTATGCTGGGAGCCCACTGGAGAGAAAAAGATCAGGGACACACAGGTGCTTAGCCTTCAGGTCCTGCACTCCCAGCTGGGAGATCACCCAAAGCACTGCCTGCTAGATGCTCAGGGCCTGGGGGTTTGGAGACCCAGAGCTACTCTTGGAAAGGGAATGGAGTAGGAAGATGTGCACGGCCCCAGGGACCCCAGGGTGAAAACAGGACTTCCTTTTCCTAACATCCAAGTTGGTCAGTGGAGAATGGAGTCAGGCTACAGAGAGGCCTGCGGGCAGGACAGGCATGCAGAGAGAAACAGTCTGCAGGGAGCTGCGGTCAGAGAGGAAGGGACCACACGGAACACGCGGCTCAAAGGGAGACAGGTGCCAGCAGCAATCTTGATAACCATTTACTGACCGCCTACTGGGACCACAGTCTCTGTTCCCCTCCTCGCATCCTGCACGCCACCCCTCACAGTGATGCCAGGAGGGGAAGCAGAAGGCTTTGTGCAACATCACACAGGCTGGGCCTGGAACCTGTTCCACCGCACAGCTGAGTTCCCTAGAGTCACAGAAGCAAGGGAGAAATCTGGGCAGGAAAAGTCTTTCTCAAAAGCAGGCACTGATCCATGGGCGAGTCAAAGTGAACCCCCAGCAAAGCCTGGCTGATGTCAACCAACAGCAAAGACGGTGGCTGGAGGACCCCTCCAGGAACAAAATCTGGATTCAAATCCCACCTCTGTGACCTGAAACAAACCTGCCGACCTCTTCAGCTTCCACCACTGTAATACGATAACAATAACATGCTTGCCTCAAAGGTTGGCTTGAGGGTGAAAAGAGAAAATAAATGCAATAGTAGCACAGTTCCAGCACATGGTGATCGAACATGGAGAGCCAGCTACCGTCAGTGCTATCAGTATCAGGTTCCCCAGACTCGTGGTGCCCAGGATGGAATCAAAATAAATGCAGAGACCAGATCACCTTACTACAAGTCGATCTGGTGGTGGCTCATCGGATTTTAAGGATCCTAGAAAGATTTCCCTCACTAGCTTCTTAGTGTCTTAAATATACTCACATATTTCCCAGAATACATTGGCTCTCATTTCTCATTTAAAAGGAAAAAAATCAGGGGCAGGAATTTGGCCTCACCCCAAGAGGCCACTTGGGATGCAAGTATCCCTTATCAAAGTGTCCAGGTTCAAGTCCCAGCTTCATCCTTGATCCTACCAGTAGCTTCCTACTAACGTGCACCTGGGGAGGCAGCAAGTGATGGCTCAAATGGTTGAGTCTCTGCCACCCACATAGAAGTCCAAGGCTGAGTTCTTGGCTGCTGGCTCCTGGCTGCTGCAAGCATACGGGGAGTAAGTCAGTAGATCATCTCTCTCTCTCTCTCTCGCTCTCACTCTCTCTCGCGCTCTCTCTCTCTCTCTCTTGCTCTTGCTCTTGCTTTCACTCTGTCTCTCTCTGCCTCCTCAGATAAATAAACATTTTTTAAAAAATCCACTGCAGTTACACATTCACACTGTGGGGAAGGAAAGGGTAACACAGAAATAAGAACTGAGAGCAAACCAGAAGGGACACAGAGAAGGGAGAGTTAAAAGCAGCAGCTGTGGAAAGTGGCAGAAAGCCTCAAGATCTCCTGGCTCCACAAAAAACACAGAACTGACTGGGTTAGTAAACAAAAATAAACACAAGCACAGGACTGGTACTTGGCATAGCAGGTAAAACCACTGCCTACGACACTGGCGTCTCAACTGGGCATTGGTTCATGTCCCGGCTGCTCCATTTCCAACCCAGCTCTCTGCTAATGACCTGAGAAAAGCAGCAGAAGATGGTCCAAGTGTTTGGGCCCCTGCCACACACATGGGAGACCCGGATGAAGCTCCTGGCTCCTGGCTTCAGTCCAGCTCAGCCCTGGCCATTGCAGCCACTTGGGGGAGTAAACCAGTGCATGGAAGACCTCTCTCTCTCTCTCTCTCTCTTTCTCTCTCTCACTCTGACTTTCAAATAAATAAATCTTATTTTCTAAAAGGCATAATGGTTAGTTAATTTGACTCCAAAAGAAATAATGAGAGTAGCCGGCACCATGGCTCAATAGGCTAATCCTCCGCCTTGCGGCGCCGGCACATTAGGTTCTAGTCCCGGTCGGGGCGCCGGATTCTGCCCCGGTTGCCCCTCTTCCAGGCCAGCTCTCTGCTGTGGCCTGGGAGGGCAGTGGAGGATGGCCCAAGTGCTTCGGCCCTGCATCTGCATGGGAGACCAGGAGAAGCACCTGGCTCCTGGCTTCGGATCAGCACAGCGCACCGGCCGCGGCGGCCATTGGAGGGTGAACCAACGGCAAAGGAAGACCTTTCTCTCTGTCTCTCTCAATCACTGTCCACTCTGCCTGTCAAAAAAAAGAAAAAAAAAGAAAGAAATAATGAGAGTAAAGGGAGGGAGGGTTAATATCACTGGGCTCCGATGAACAACATGCATTATTGTTGTTGCTATACTGATTCCCCGTGTGACACTTCACACGTGTCATCTCACAGTAAATCCAGAAAGGTCAGCATCGTGATGACCTTCAGTGTGCTGATGAGGAAACTCTCAAATAACTTTGTCCCCATGGTCATTCATCCACTGACCCTCAGATTCAAATCCAGGGTTGTCCAATCCCAAAGACCCTGCACCTAATCCTTCTCCTTCATATCCCTTCAACCATCAACACTTGCTGAATTAATGAATGACCCCCCTGAACCAAAGAGCTACTTAGAACCCACAGAAGGAGAGGGGATGACCAAGTGCCCAGGGGCTTGGAATGGGACAGTCAACCAGGAAGCCTGGAAGGAGCAGCAGAGAGAATGCTCACATCTGTCTAGTGAAGTGATTGCTGTTTGCCACAAAGAGCAAACATCGGGGTAAGGAAGGAAGTTGGGGTTGGTCTCCTTTGGAAACAAAAATGGAAATATATGAAAATGCTAGTTCCTGTACATGGTTTCTGTACATATATGGTATGGGCAAAATCTATGAAACATCTGGTAAGACTTGCTTACATAAAGAAGGCCTTAGCCGCAGAGCGTAGACACAGTGCCCCAAGCCAAGGCCAAGCGAGGGTTCAAGTTTCGATTCTCTAACCTCATGGAAGTAACTTACACTTTCTGAGCCTCTCTCTCATCTCTAACTGTGCTACCAATAGGGCAGCCACTAGCCACGTGTGGCTACTGAGTATTTGAAATGTGGTTAGTTTGAATTGAGGTGTGCTATAAGTAAAAAAAAAAAAAAACCACACACTAAATTCTTTTGGATAAAAGTAAAATACCTCCTCAATAATTTTATAGGAACTGCAGGTTGATATGATAATATTGGAATATATTGAGTTAATGAAAACATACTATCAAAATTAACTTCACCTGTTTCTTCTGGACTTTTAAAAAATGTGGTTGCTCAGGACAATTTTACCATCTATGTGACTCACATTCATGGGTCTCTGGTCTAAAAAATGTCATCATGGGGCTGATAGGAAATTCAAAGATGTCATATATAAGGCAGATGAGGCTTCCAGTTGTATGTTAAGCCCCCTCCTCCAAAGTAGCTCCAATCTACCACCAGGTCCGTTCAACTCCACATCCTCCAGCCGGGGTCTGGGATGGAAAGGATCCCCAGTGTTTATAAGCTAGGCTGACCCCTTGGAATCAAAAGTAAGAAACTTGATAGTGAAAAGGACCTCAGTCAAAGCAAGCTGTGGGTCTGGGGGCATACGGTTGTTTTTCTGTCCTTGTAAGAGATCTTTAATCATCCTATGAGTTCTTTCAATGATTGCCTGCCCCTGTGGCTTGTATGGGATACCTGTGGCAGACTGTATGTTCCAGGACCTCAGGAAGGAATTAAATTCCTGTGGTGTATACACTGTCCCGTTATCAGGCTTTATTGTCCAGGGGACACCGAGGACCAGCAGGGCTGACTTAACCGCCTTTATCACATTTCTAGCCTTTTCTCCGGATTGGGCTGCTGCAAATACAAACTTTGAATACGTATCTCCCACCACATGGACAAACTTAAGTTGACCAAAGGAGTTAATGTGGGTGACGTCCACTTGCCAGAGCTTCTTAGGAGCAAGGCCTCGCGGGTTCACTCCTGCTTGTAGCAGTGGGCCTGACGGGGCGAGGGGGCACAATTCTTGCAAGAGTGCACTAGGTGTTTGCATTGGCTCATTGTTAGCTCCGGGAAAAGTGATTTTGTGTTGCTTTCTGCCATATGAAGTTTTTGGTGTAGAATAGGGGCTTGTTCTAGGTGTCTGATGGAAGCCATGTTGCAGGAGATAAGACGATCAACCTTTTCATTGCCTTGGGAAACTCACATAACAAGCAGCAAGTATGACCTGCAAACCAACGTAAGCACAGCAATGGAGTTTTTTTTTCTGAACTTGAGCCTTGAATCCCCCTGGGCGGTTTAAAGGGCCCTGTGCCTGCATCAGCACCAGCAGGTGGTATCGGGAGAGAGGCATCTCCCCAGACTGAGTTGTCCTGAGCCCTTCCAGCCCCCGAGGGCTGCAGCTCTACAGGCCCACACGCCGGGTCACCAAGGGGCGGTGCTGCTCTGCCTAGACCCTCCAGAGAGCTCCCCCAGCCTCCGATGCAGGAGCACAGTGTGTTGGCTCCAACAAGACGAGGGTGTCCATGGAAACGCTAGCAGAAGCGAGCCCGAGACAGCTGCTTGTGCGCTTATCTGGAACCCGGTGAGCAGCAAGACGAGTAACTTAATATCGGGTTTTAACCATGAATAAAACCCCACATGTGAGTGCATCCTCATACAAACAGATAACCGGGTAAGCGGACAGATGGAGAAGAGACAAATACTCCTGAGAGAGAACCCAAGTGGTCAATGGCTGACTCCGCTCCAGCAGGGGGAGCTACTGCCCCTCCCTGACAGATGTGGACAGTCCTCTGGTGATAACCCGTGGTCAGTCACAGCTGTCATGCACCTGGATGCCAGGTGACAAGAAGGGACCTGATTTCTTTGGTTTTCTTTCCAAACTCTCCAACCCCAGTCCAAACTACAAGAAGAGCCCCTGACAAGCTCTGTGTAGGGGACATTGGGTCATCCCTGACCAGGCCTCCCCTAGAGTGGCAAGGTCAGAAAACCCAGGACAGGCTGAGAAAGCTCCCAGCCCCGAGGACAGGTGGACAACGGGCAGCTGGCACTCAGCTCTGGGTGCTTCTTTGCCTAAAGCAGTTGCCGGATGTGAATCCTGTTTGGCACAGGGTTCTCCCTGGGCTCGAAATAATTGTGTGTCTTTTCTGCTCTGATGCCCAGCAAACCGTATTCTGTCATTGTTGGTGATAGAGTGCCTCCAGCCAAAAGAAAACAAAAGTGCTTAATCTTGAATTCATTTGGAAGGCAGAGTCACAGAGAGGCAGAGAGAAAGAGAGCGAGAGAGAGAGAGAGAGAAGAATTTCAGTCCGTAGGTTCACTCCCCAAATGGCTGCAATGGCAGCTGGGCCTCCTCTGGGTCTCCCATTAGGGTGCAGGGGCCCAAGCACTTGGGTCATCTTCCACTGCTTTCCCAGGCCATAGCAGAGAGCTGGATGGGAAGTGGAGCAGCCGGGACTCAAGCTGGCTCCCATATGGGATGCTAGCACTGCAGGAGGAGGCTTTAACTCACTACGCCACAGCCACAGCACCGGCCCCAGTTTACTCCAGTTTACTGTGTTTAAAAAGGAATTATTGGGGCTGGCACAGTGGCCCAGTGGGTTAACGCCCTGGCCTTAGGGACCGGTGTCCCATATGGGCACCGGTTCTAGTCCCAGCTGCTCCTCTTATGATCTAGCTCTCTGCTATGGCCTGGGAGAGCAGTAGAAGATGGCCCAAGTCCTTGGGCCCCTGCACCCATGTAGAAGGCACAGAAGAAGCTCCTGGTTCCTTGCTTCAGATCGGCTCAGCTCTGCCTGTTGTGGCCATCTGGGGAGTGAATCAGTGGATGGAAGACCTCTCTCTCACTGTCCACTCTGCCTGTCAAAGAAAAAAAAATAGAGTAATTATCCAGACTTACTTCCTATAATTAATTGACTTTGACACTTATCATCAGGACTTCTACCATGCACTGCAAATTCAAAATATTTGATTCTGATTAATTTTTAGAAGCCTATAGTATTTCTTTTTTATTTGTTTTTTCATCTATAGTATTTTGAGCAGGAGAATCTTCAGAGCCCATGATCCAGAGAATTCTTTCTGCGACTATCACATATTGGTTTTTTTGTTTTGCTTTTTAAATATTTATTTATTTATTTGAAAGGTGGAGTTACAGAGAGGCAGAGATAGAAAGAGAAAGAGAGAGAGAGTCTGGAAAATTACTCTATTTTTTTTTCTTTGACAGGACAGTGAGAGTGAGAGAGAAAGAGAGAGAGAGAGAGAGAGAAAGGTCTTCCTTTGCTGTTGGTTCACCCTCCAATGGCCACTGTGGCTGGCGCACCACGCTGATCCAAAGGCAGGAGCCAGGTGCTTCTCCTGGTCTCCCATGGGGTGCAGGGCCCAAGCACTTGGGCCATTCTCCACTGCACTCCCGGGCCACAGCAGAGAGCTGGCCTGGAAGAGGGGCAACTGGGACAGAATCCTGTGCCCTGACCGGGACTAGAACACGGGGTGCCGGCGCCGCTAGGTGGAGGATTAGCCTGGTGAGCCGCGGTGCCAGCCTGGATAATTGTTCTAGATAAAGACACTGTAGGGGCTGGCACTGTGGCATATTGAGTAAAGCCGCTGCCTGCAGTGCCGGCCTCCCATACGGGCACTGGTTCCAATCCAGCTCCTCTCTCTCTTTTTTTTTTAAAGATTTATTTATTTATTTGAAAGAGTTATATAGAAAGATAAGGAGAGAGAGAGAGAGAAAGAGAGAGAGGTCTTCCATCTGCTGGTTTACTCCCCAACTGGCCGCAACAGATGGAGCTATTCCAATCCGAAGCCAGGAGATAGGAGCTTCCTCCGGGTTTCCCACATGGAAACATGCAGAGAGCTGGATTGGCAGTGGAGCAGCCGGGACTGGAACCAGCACCTCCGCTGTGGCCTGGGAAAGCAGAAGATGGCCCAAGCCCTTGAGAAACTGCACCGCATGGGAGACTGTGGGGAGCAACTCGGACTAGACTGTTACTGGAATTAAGACTTATTCTATGCATCTGCTCTCCCACAATATGGCGCTGAGAAGGGAGAAACAGCTTCTACGCAGCTGCCTCCAGTTCAACCAATAAACTGTAGGACCTGCTCCTGATTGGAGGAGAGCAGCGTACTCGGCGTGTGGGTAGCAGAGTTGGGATTGGCGGAAAAGGACTATGAAGGAGGAGAGAGACAACATGCACCAGGAACATCTATCTGAAGGAACACCTGTGCAGCCCCCGAGAGAGCCGGCCGGCGGTGTGCCGCTCCCCCGCGGAAGTGGGGAAGGTGGCAGGGGGAACTGCCCTTCCACAGAGGTGGAAGGGATGGTAGCCAACCTGGGAAGAACCAGCAGCAAACCCGGGGAGGGCCGAGCAGACAAAAGAACAGCGCAGGGTCCTGTGTCGTTCCTCCACAAAGAGGGGCAGCGACAGGAGACTGGTAAGAAGCTCTTGGCTCCTGGCTTCAGATCGGCACAGCTCTGGCTGTTGCGGCCAACTGGGGAGCGAACCAGCAGATGGAAGACCTCTCTCTCCCTGCCTCTGCTTCTTCTCTGTGTAACTCCGACTCTCAAATAAATAAATAAATCTTTTTTAAACAAGACATTGCAAATGTTAAAAATTAAAATTTAACCTGTTTTGTTAAAAACAACCTTTTAAAGATAAAAATAACGTGGTTTTTGTTCAATTATTCCAGACTATATTCTCACATATAGGGGTAGTGCTAGAAAGAATAGGAAAAAACATGAGAGGACAGAGTAAATACCTGAGATAATAGAGAAATATCTGTTCAAGTGCTTTTCAGCGCAAGAGTAGCTGGTAGAATTAAAGACAGCGTGTGATGTTACAAATCAGTCAGAAACAAGAGTGTAACTCCTCATGCAAAAGGGAGAGCACTGAAAGTAGCCATGAAACGTAAGCCAAAACCTTAGAAGAGAGTGACTGAAATTAGAACACACCAACCACAACCACAAAAAATGGGTTAAATTTATTATAAGAATCTCAGAGTAAAATTTTTTTTTTGACAGGCAGAGTGGAGAGAGAGAGAGAGAGAGAGAGAGAGAGAGAGAGATCTTCCTTTGCCGTTGGTTCACCCTCCAGTGACTGCTGCGGCTGGCGTACCACGCTGATCAGATGGCAGGAGCCAGGTAATTGTCCTGGTCTCCCATGGGGTGCAGGGCCCAAGCACCTGGGCCATCCTCCACTGCACTCCCTGGCCACAGCAGAGAGCTGGCCTGCAAGAGGGGCAACCAGGACAGAATCCGGCGCCCCGACCGAGACTAGAACCCGGTGTGCTGGCACTGCAAGGCGGAGGATTAGCCTAGCGAGCCATGGCACCAGCCCCAATACATAAATTTTTAAAGAGTGTTTTAAATATACATTTTTGAAAATATAAGTAATACCTCAAAGGAAATGGTTCTGTGGGTTACCACCATATGAGTAAAGAGGAAATGAGAAGAATTACTTTCCAGTATCATTTTGTACTTTAAAATATTTGTACTATGAACATGTGTTGTATATTCATAAAGTTAAATAAAAGTGTATTAGACACTGTATTAATCAGTATGATGAGAACAAACTATGGGAAGGTAGTTATTTGATGAAAGGATTGGCACATAAAACTGGAGGACCCCACCTAAGCTGATTGAATAGGGAGAAATACAATGAGCAGAAAAGGAAAACTGAAAATTGAGGTTAAATATGGTATAGTAAATATATGAGTATATCCTTGATTCTACCCAAAGCCACACTAAAATGAGATAAACAGAATGGTATCAACAAAGACCACAAGAGAGAACAATGGATGACACACAAAGATAATTTTAGCAAATAGAAAAAGGAGTATCCTGACAGAAGAATTTAGAAAGATGAAACCCAGGTGCCTCAGAAGAAGAGGTCAAAGGGTAAAATCAATTCCTACAATATAACTAAAGAAAGGTTAAAGAATAAGAGAAAGCATATGCCATGAAAGATGGGCATGAATTGAGGGGCTAACAACAAGAGGACTGATTGGACCTACAGGGCAAACAGATGGCTGCATTGTACACTGAGGTGCCTATCACTCCTCTACCCTAGCGAGGATAGGATACCATTCTCTGCTTCTAAAGAAAGGAAGACGGAGAAGCTCTGTATTCAGGGACACCAGTCGCAGAAGTACAATGAAAAGAAACTAGCTCGGCTGTCGCCGCAGCTCACTTGGCTAATCCTCCACCTGTGGCGCTGGCACCCCGGGTTCTAGTCCCAGTTGGAGCGCATGATTCTGTCCCATTTGCTCTCTTCCAGGCCAGCTCTCTGCTGTGGCCCAGGAGGACAGTGGAGGATGGCCCAAGTGCTTGGGCCCTGCACCTGCATGGGAGACCAGGAGGAAGCACCTGGCCTCCTGGCTTCGGATCGGCGAAACGTGCCAGCCGTAGCGACCATTTAGGGGGTGAAATCAACAGAAGGAAGACCTCTTTCTCTGTCTCTCTCTCACTGTCTAACTCTGCCGGTCAAAAAAAAAAAAAAAAAAAAGAAAAAGAAAAGAAACTAGCTCAAATGTAGGGTAGGAAAAATAAAGTCTACATACTGAAGGGAAAGACCGTCCTCTGGTGCTGCTTACCTCCCATGGCAAACGGAGATGTTTTCTCCCTATCTGCCAGACGGAGAATGAAGTGAGGGAAAACGTCCCGTGAAGTTGTGAAGTTGTCCCGTAAAGGCAGAAATTTGTTTGCAGGTTATAAATGTAGAAAAGAAAGCAGAATGTGAAGCTCTTAGGTCACCTCAGTTACCGGGGAAGCGGGAAGCAGAATTAAGCAAAAGATGTTGAGGGAGAAGGTAAGATCATCATGGTATTATCCAAGCAGAAGAGGAAGAGAATTCCAAGGGCAAGACCAAAATGCAAATATGATAGGAAAGGCTCTCTATTTCAAGATGGTGGAATACAAAAAGTTGCTAGTACATTTTCCTCTCTACAAGTAAGGAGTATGATCCAAGAAGGCAGGTGTAACTCCAATTATAGTAAATGGGTTGGTATTGACACATATAGTGGAGAATGAAATGGGGAAGAAGGATTCCAAGAAGACAGTTCATGCTGATACTGGACCAACAAAAGCAGTTGAGTGTCAAAATAAATACCACATCTTGAAGGTCAGAAGTAACAAACCAATCAGTGTTGTAAGTACAATATTGAGATTTGAGAGTGTAAATTCATGACGAGATACATCAAAGAAGCCAAGACAACAAGAACACATTCTGACATACTATGTTTTTAAGAAGTCTGTTAGGGTATGGGTGTAAGATTTAGAGTTGAGTTATCTTAGAGGGGATGTAAGATTCAGACTTGTAGCTGCAGGAAATAAAGCCTAAACTTACTTAAACACATGAAGAATACAGGACTTCAGCATGAAGTAGGGATGCCTTTCTATAAATTAAGGGTTGAAAAACTTTTCTTAAAAGTATCAGTAAATATTTTAGGATTTGTGAGCCATATGGTCTTTGTCAAAACTATTTAACTTTGGTATTATAATGTAAAAGCAGTTATATATAAAAGACAGAAATGATTGAGTGTAGCTGTGTTCCAATAAAACTTTACAAAACCAGTGGCAGGCCTCTATGGCATAATTTGCTGACCCCAGTACTAGATCAGAGCACTCATTTTCCTTCTCCAACATTATCTTTCTTGTAGTAGTAGGCAAAGAAAAACTATTATTGATCAAAAATAGAATGAGCTGCAATCAAATCTATAGAAAACTATCACAAAAGAAAAAGAAACATGATACACAAAAATACAAACTAAAATTTTTAATATAGATGATAATCTTGACTAAATGTGTTACCTTAAGTTAAAAAAATTTTAATGAAAAAATTACCTGTGAATCAAGAGCTCAAAATATAAATGCATGAGGAAGAAACAAGAAAACAGAAAGAGATAAAAAAAAAAAAAAACTTACTCAGTAAAGCCAAGCAAATAATTAGAAGGGAAAAATAAAACTACCACTAAAATGAACAATACTATATAAGCAGACTTCTAAAACAAAAATATTTTTACAATTAGAATTTTGGGACAGTTTCTTTACATTGTAAAACAATATTATGGATAAAATAGACATCCTGGTGCATCACTAGGCTGCGAGAAGTAGCATAAATCTCACAGAAGAAAATGAACAAAAGAAATACTACTAGCTAAAACTAGATTTAGGAGAGACAGTTAGAAATAAGCTGGAGGATGGGTCTGAAGTGAGTGTCCTGGCAAACAAAAGCCCTGCTGATGGAAGTATAAGCTTTGGGCCAGTAATAAGAAAAACTCAACTGAAGCTCCCACAAAATGCCAGAGTCTTCAAAGAAGGCTCTCAATTGATAGTGCCTCTTAGTACTTACTAGAAACACATGCAAATCATCTTCCTAAGAAAGTAATACCAATGTAGGACAAACCATGTATACAAGACATCTTCCAAAATGGAAAATGCATATATAAAAAATTAAGCATGGATTTCAAAATTTTTATTCATACAAATAAACATCTTGGGGCCAGTATCATGGCATACCAGGTTAAGCTGCTGCCAGTGATGCCATCATGGGTGCCAGTTCGAGACCAGCTGCTCTACTTCCAATCCAGCTCCTTCCTAATGTGTCTGAGAAGGCGGTGGAAGATGGCCCAAGTGTTTGAGCCTCTGCACCTTTCTGGGAGACCCAGAAGAAGCTCCAGGCTCCTAGCTTCAGTATGACACAGCCCCAACTGTTGCAGCCATTTGGGGAGTGAACCAGCAGATGGAAGATTCTTTCTATCTATCTCTCCCTCCCTCTCACTGTAACTCTGCCTTTAAAATAAATAATAAATAAGTCTTTTTAAAAAATCTTGTAATTCCATTTTCATGAATTTTAAGTACCCTCATATATGTATATGTATAATCATATGTAATATACACACATCACAGGCATATACATATGTCTATGCACACATACATAATAAATATAGCTGAAGATAGATGCTAACAAAATCAGCACCGACTTTAAAACTTTAAGTAAAAGGGTGGTAATCATTACTAAAGTATGTGAAGAAAAGCTAAAAATGCAGTGGAAAGTATAGTATGGGTATAGATATGATGCTAAGTGGTTTAGAATGGAAGGAAGAAGAGAATGAAAGGACTATAACGTCAACAGGTTTATTTGTACAACTGCAAACCTGTTAACTTCTGTATGCAAAAGAAAAGGATTATTTTATATATGTAAAAATCAGCAAAGATACTGAAGATGCTAGTACCAGAATAATAATCAAAGTAAGGTTGAAAGTTAATTCAGAAAGGTTGGTACCTAACATACAAGTAAGAAGGCCAAACAGACCTCTAAGTCCTGAGGAAGTTAGGAATGGTATTTAGAAATGACACCTTAGGTTTATGAAGAGTTCAATCAAATAGTCTATAGAACTTTTTTTAAATGTGCTTTTAGAACATTTCATTGATTAACCACTGTCATGGTACTGACCCCGCCTCACTAACCTGGACAGTGTCTCCTTAGTGCCTCTTCCTCTACCACCCATGGTTCTTCTTCTTGTTCCAACTTGAAAATCACATCAGGTTTGGTGAATGGGTAGCCTGTCAAAAGGAAATGGCATCCGTGTGGGCATAGATACTAAAAACAAAGAAGCAGCCAAGAAACGAGCCGGCCCAGGGAAGCTGGGCTTTCCGAAGGACAAGAAGACGTGGCTTCTGGGAATGCTGCTTCCTGAAACCCAGTTAAGGATGGCCTTTCGCTCGGAAAGCTGCAGCACGGACAGACACAAACACAGGGTTCTCAAAGCCAAGCTCACTCTAACGGTTAAAAGTGCCATTGCTTTGAGAACACTGCGGGAGGGAGGAGATACTTTATACACAGAGTTCGAGTTACACAGTAAACCACTCTTACCCACTGTGATTAAGTTGTTATAGTTCTCTAGCATCACGTTCCGGTAGAGATTCCTCTGAGTGGGATCCAGCTGCTTCCATTCCTCCTGGGTGAAGTCAATAGCCACATCTTTGAATGTCACTGTTCCCTGTAACAACACACTCCTACTCAATCTGAAGCCATTCATTTTGGGTGATGTGGACACAACGTGTTGAACCTTGTTCTGATAGAATTTGAGGGAGATATTAAAAATAACTTTACCTGGCTTTATTATTTTCTGAAAGAACCCCCCCCCCATATTAGCAACACCCTGTCAGTTTATGTTCATTCACTGATTCAGAAAGCACATATCTTGAATAACTATCACGAAATAAAGAAAAGATCTTGGGTATCAATTTATATTGAGTGTAAAAGAAATGGAAAAATAAAATTATATTCAAGTTAATTGATTTGGAGCCTCATTAGATTTCATTTTTTTATTTTTATTTATTTATTTATTTATTTTGACAGGCAGAGTGGACAGAGAGAGAGAGAGACAGAGAGAAAGGTCTTCCTTTGCCGTTGGTTCACCCTCCAATGGCCACCACGGCCGGTGCACTGCGGCCAGCGCACCGCGCTGATCCTATGGCAGGAGCCAGGTACTTATCCTGGTCTCCCATGGGGTGCAGGGCCCAAGTACTTGGGCCATCCTCCACTGCACTCCCTGGCCACAGCAGAGAGCTGGCCTGGAAGAGGGGCAACCGGGACAGAATCCGGCACCCCGACCAGGACTAGAACCCGGTGTGCCGGCGCTGCAAGGTGGAGGATTACCCTAGTGAGCCATGGCACCAGCCCCTCATTAGATTTCAAAGGCAGGAAAAATTTGAAGAAGGATTTGGATGGAGGCCAAAACAAGAAGAGAATAAAAGGTGAAATGAGGTATAGTAGGTCACCCAGTTGGAGATATTCACTGATTTAGCAGTTGGACACATAGTCATGAGATCAAGAGCAATCTGTTGAAAATAAAGATTTGCTGATTAACCTTTATAATATGTGCCGGCAGCCATGAAAAATGGGATCAGACTGCTTGAGGAGCTTATGTATACTTAAAAATGAGGGCCACAGATAGAAAAGATGTCCTGATAAAAAGATTTATTTTTCAATGATCAGAAATATTATTATAACTGCAACTATGAAAAAATAACATGAAGAAAGCTATAGGATGAGTTTCTGAAAGGAGCCATGTAAACTGAATACATAAATCTAATGTACCTTTCCTAGTTCAAAACTGAAATGGCCCAAAGAATATGAACACAAGAAAAAAAAATTTCAACAAAACAGAAAAAAAAAGGGAGCAATTCATAATTCCTACCTTTTAGGCAATTTCTACTGAAGATTAGATGAGATAGAAGGATTCTAAGAGATAACTCAGAGCTAATATTTTTAAAAATTTATTTTTAGGTCCTAAAACAGGTGGAAAACATCTGGCCCACAGACCATATAAAGCCTGCAAAATCATTTGGTCTGGCCCTACCAAGGCAACCAAAGGCAGGACTCAAAATTCAATAAATCGGTAGCAGGCTAATTTTTAAGATGATAATTTTATATGACCCATGAATTATGTTATAAATATCCAAATCTCTGCTTCTTTTTTTTTTAAAAGATTTATTTATTTATTTGAAAGTCAGAGTTACACAGAGAGAGGAGAGGCAGAGAGAGAGGTCTTCCATCCGATGGTTCACTCCCCAATTGGCCGCAACGGCCGGAGCTGCGCTGATCCAAAGTCAGGAGCCAGGAGCTTCTTCCAGGTTTCCCACGTGGGTGAAAGGGCCCAAGGACTTGGGCCATCTTCTACTGCTTTCCCAGGCCATAGCAGAGAGCTGGATCGGAAGTGGAGCAGCCAGGTCTCGAACTGGTGCCCATATGGGATGCTGGCGCTTCAGGTCAGGGTGTTAACCTGCTGCACCACAGTGCCAGCCCCTCTCTCTGCTTATAAAAAAAAGTTTCCCCATCCCTGTCCTAAGAGGATAAACACTCATTAAGAAAAAGAATTCGTCAGCGCTGCGGCTCACTAGGCTAATCCTCCGCCTTGCGGCGCCGGCACACTGGGTTCTAGTCCCGGTCGGGGCACCAGATTCTGTCCTGGTTGCCCCTCTTCCAGGCCAGCTCTCTGCTGTGGCCAGGGAGTGCAGTGGAGAATAGAATGGCCCAGGTGCTTGGGCCCTGCACCCCATGGGAGACCAGGATAAGTACCTGGCTCCTGCCATCGGATCAGCGCGGTGCGCCGGCCACAGCGCACCGGCCGTGGTGGCCATTGGAGGGTGAACCAACGGCAAAGGAAGACCTTTCTCTCTGTCTCTCTCTCTCTCACTGTCCACTCTGCCTCTCAAAAAAAAAAAAAAAAAAAAAAAAGAATTAAGATAGAGCTGTTGTACTGATGGGAACTCAGAATTCTTTCTCACTGAAGATCATGGTATTTGAAACAAGCATATCCAGAAGACAACAGCAAAGTGTCAAGGACTAGTGTTGTGGTGTAGCAGGTAGAGTCACCACCTGCAATGCTGGCATCCCATATGAGTGCCAGTTCATGTCCTAGCTGCTCCACTTCCTATACAGCTCTCTGTTAATGTGACTGGGAAAGCAGCAGAAGATGGCCCAAGTGCTTGGGCCCCTGCCATACCCACGTGGGTGAGCCAGAAGAAGCTGTGGGCTCAGGGCTTTGGCTTGACCCAGGCTTGGCCCATCCTTGGCCTTGCAGCCATTTGGGGCATGAACCAGTGGGTGGAAGACCTCTCTCTCTCTCTCTCTCTCTCTCTCTCTCTCTCTCTCTCTACCTCTCTGTAATTGCCTTTCAAATAATTATTTTTTTAAAAAAAGGGATAATTTTCTATTGATGTTAATTTGCATTCTTTCCAATGTTAGGCTATTTCGACAGATAGTCTTTGTTTTATCCTTAATGAAAAGAAATCAACAAAAAAATCCAGGTTTACAATTATAAGAAGTTACATTGTAATATTTCAATTGTTTTAGATGCCAATGATAAGCTTATTCCTGATAGAAAATGTTTATTTTTAAACTGAAATACAATGAAAACTATAAATTTCTTACATAAAAAATGAAATTCAAATTTGAAGTCCAATTTTAGTTTCTCCAAATGGATGTATTTCATAAACTACATTTTAACTCCTTCCTACTTTTTAATCTTCCAATTCTACTTCCTCTGCCTGTCTAATTACTGTATGGATCACGGCAGTGCCCTGAAGTTGCATAATAGAATAAGATAAGAACCAAAGACTATTTCATATTTACCTGGGATTCAGTCATTTCCTCTTCTTTCCAGGAAAGTACAGAGCCTGGGGAGGTAGAGCTGGGGAAGAGAGTAAGTCATCAGAAAGGGTTTGTCTTGTGGTTTCAGGTTTCAGAAATCTGCACCAACAGGTAGATTAAAGGTCACTTTGTGGCAAAATGTTACTTGGATCCATCTGAAAGGCCAAAAATACCAATACCACTATAGTTTGAACTTTTATCCTCTTGAACTCAAGAGTTATCTCCAAAGTTTCATGTTAATGGCACTAAGTCCAAGTACAATGTTTAGAGGTGGGACTCATGGGAAGTGATTAATTTGGAATAGGCATTGGAAAGGAGTCCCCAAGACTGAATCCTAGTGGCTTTATAAGAAATACAGAAATGGACATAGTCAAGGGGTAGGCATTGTGGTACAGCAGGTTAAATTGCTGCTTGGGAGGCCTACATCCCCTATCAGAGCTGCTAGTTTGAATCCTAGCTACTCTACTTCCAATCCACCTCCCTGCTAACACACCTGGGAAGCAGTGGATGATGGATCAAGAACCCGAGTTCTCATTATTCATGTGGGAGACCCAGATGGAGTTCTCATCTCCTAGCTTCAACCTGGCCCAGCCCCGGCTTTTTGTGACCATTTGAGCAGTGAACAGATGGAAGTGTGTGTGTGTGTGTGTGTGTCCCTCTCTCTCTCTCTCTGCCCTTCTCTCTCTGCCTTCATAAGTAAACACATACATACATACAATTGTTTTTAAAAAGCTATAGTCAGGGGCTGGTGCTGTGGTGTAGTGGGTTAAGCTGCTGCCTGCAGCGCCAGCATGCCATATGGGCACCAGTTCAAGTCTCAGCTGTTCCACTTCTGATCCAGCTCTGTGTTAAAGCACCTGGGAAAGCAGCAGAGTATGTCCCAGGTGCTTGGGCCCCTGCACCCATGCGGGAAACCCAGAAGAAGCTCCTGGCTCCTGGCTTAGGCCTGGCTTAGCCCTGGTTGTTGAGACCATTTGAGGACTGAGCCAGCAAATGGAAGATCTCTCACTCTGTCTCTCCCCTCCTCTCTGTAATTCTGCCTTTCAAATAAATAAAATAAATATTAAAAAAAAGAGACACAGTAAAGATATAGTCAGATATGTGTGTTCCTGTCTCTTGCCATGTGATGCCCTGTGCCATCTAGGGATACTGCCAGAAAGAATCCATCACCAGAGGCTGAACAAACAGGGCCTGCTGAACAAACAAATCCTGGCCTTCAGAACTATGGGCCAAGATAAACCTCTTTTTTTTTTTTTTTTATAAATTAGCCTGCTTTGGGTATTTTGTTAAAATGGTGAAAAGATGACAACCAAATATTCACATCATAGAAGGCCTCGTAAGTGCGAAGAGGACTGATGTGATCATGCAGAACTTAGCCACAGGGCAGATAGGACAGGAGCATGTACGTGGGAGATGCCCCATAACTATTAATAGCTCTGTATCAGAGAACACACGTGTACTGCTTCATGAAAACATATACCCAAGAAAGTTAGGAAACTGACAAAATACGTAAGATAGTGTACTAAGACATTTAAAAAAGGAATAATTAAGTAGGAATTAAATGGGAATTTAACAAAAAGTCTGATAATTAGATTTTGAGGAAGGAATGAAAAGTTGGTATGTGCTTAGTAATATGTATCAGAGACAGTGATGGTAAAAGAGTGAACTCTTTATTTTTAATAGAAAAAAACCCTAAAACTGAAAAGTACTAAATCATGGTAGGATAAGCACATTATTAGAAAATTGGAGGGGCCAACACTGTGGTATAGCAGGTAAAGCTGCTGCCTGCAGTGCCAGTATCCCATATGGGTGCCGGTTCGAATCCCAGCTGCTCCACTTCCCGTCTAGCTCTCTGTTATGGCCTAGGAAAGCATTAGAAGACGGCCCAAGTGCTTGGGCCCCTGAACCCACGTAGGAGACCCAGAAGAAACTCCTGGCTTCTGGCTTTCGTTTGGTTTAACTCTGGCCATTGTGGCCACCGAGGGAGTGAACCAGCGCATGGAAGACTTTCTCTCTCTCTCTCTCTTTCTGCCTCTGCCTCTCGGTAACTC
Source organism: Oryctolagus cuniculus (assembly GCF_964237555.1). Classification (NCBI taxonomy): domain Eukaryota; kingdom Metazoa; phylum Chordata; class Mammalia; order Lagomorpha; family Leporidae; genus Oryctolagus; species Oryctolagus cuniculus. Next base: position 18,195,508 of record NC_091449.1, on the reverse strand, counting down.
TGCCTTTCAAATAATTAAGTAGTTTTTTAAAAATTCAAATAGTTTTGCCAAAAAATACAAATTCAATTAAAAAATATATACTTGCAATAGGTTCAAGTAATACTACAATGTAGAAGGACAAACACAGATGTCTCCCCTCATGCAACCTATTTCGCAGATTTAATTTGATTCGGGAAAGTTTTCCTCTTATTTTATGTCCAGCTCCTTTTGTTATTGCTGCTATTCATTTCATTGATTTTGTCATTCATTAAAGTTTCCTCCTAAAGAGTCTTTTAAAGAAAACTTTAGGGGCCTGTGCTGTGGCATAGTGGGTAAAGATGCCGCCTGCAGTGCCGGCACCCCATATGGATGCTGGTTTGAATCCCGGCTGCTCCACTTCCAATCCAGCTCTCTGTTATGGCCTGGGAAAGCAGTAGAAGATGGCCCAGGTCCTTGGGCCCCTGCACCTCTTGGGAGACCCAGAAGAAACTCCTGGCTCCTGGATTTGGATCAGCACAGCTCCAGCTGTGTGTGGCCACCTGGGGAGTGAACCAACGGATGGAAGACACCTCTCTCTCTCTCTCTCTCTCTCTCTCTCTCTGCCTCTCCTTCTCTCTCTGTGTAACTCTGACTTTCAAATAAATAAATCTTTTAAAAACAATAAACTTTAGGCTACATGAATTATAGTGAGAAAAAGTAGAGATTTGCTAGGAGCAAAGAGATTTGCCTTCTAATCCTCCCTCTGCCACTAATAAACACTGTCTCCCCTCCCAGAGTTCTGCTTTCTCAGAGCCATCAGCAACCTTTAAGAGGACAGCGGCATACGATGTTTTTTGTTTGTTTGTTTGTTTGTTTTTGACAGGCAGAGTGGACAGTGAGAGAGAGAAAGACAGAGAGAAAGGTCTTCCTTTTCTGTTGGTTCAGCCCACAATGGCCGCTGCGGCAGGGGCACCGCGCTGATCTGAAGCCAGGAGCCAGGTGCTTCTCCTGGTCTCCCATGGGGTGCAGGGCCCAAGCACCTGGGCCATCCTCCACTGCACTCCCTGGCCACAGCAGAGAGCTGGCCTGGAAGAGGGGCAACCGGGACAGAATCCGGTGCCCTGACCGGGACTAGAACCCAGTGTGCTGGCGCCGCAGGCAGAGGATTACCCTATTGAGCCGTGGCGCCAGACACGATGGTTTCTAAGCAGCTGCTGCAGTACTGTGAAATTGCTAGAAAAATTTTACATCTTGCTAAGGATGCAGAACCAGCATGTTTGAGAGACCAGATATGGCAGACACTATTAATTAGACACTAAAACAGCCACTGTTTCCACCTTATTCACTGAAAATGAAACCTCTATTGTATCCAAGTGGCAATATACCTCTGTTGTATCAAAGTGGGGTGAATTGTGATTGTCAATAAAGAGAATCTCATTCTCTTTTCCAGCTTCTTTCTCAGTATTCTTTGCAGCTAAGAGTTATTTTGTGACAGAATACTGGTCAATAGGAGTCAATAAGATGTCTACTATGGGGAAAGGTTATAAAAAATTTCTGTTCTCTGGTTTAAAAATAAATGATAGGCATTAGAATAAAGCTCAATTTCTTCTTCTTGACTTAGATATGGCTACAATGCCTGGATATTTAGCAACTGACTTTGTAACCTGAGGTGACAATTATATGAATAAATAGTGATTAGTTAAAGAGGATGGATCAAGGAGCCTGGCACTGTCACATAGCAGGTAAAACCACTGCCTGCAATCCCAGCATCCCATATGGGCATGGGTCTGAGTCCCGGCTGCTCCACTTCCAAACCAGTGATCCAGCTCCCTGCTAAGTGCCTGGGAAAGCATCAGAAGATGCCCCAAGTCCTTGGGCCCCTGCACCCATGTGGGAGACCCAGATGAAGCTCCTGCTCCTGGCTTCAGATCAGCCCAGCTCCTTTCATTGTGGCCACCTGGGGAGGGAACCAGCAGACGGAAGATCTCATTCTCTCTCTTTGTAACTCTACCTTTCACATAAATAAATAAATAAATCTTAAAAAAAAAAAGATGATGGTTCGAAAGACAGAAAGCACCACATTTTGATGACAGGGAAGCACTGAAATAGTCTGGAATCTACTTTTAGTCCTCTTGTTAAGTGAAACAATAAAAGCTTTGGTTGTTTAAGCCACAATTAGATTCAGCCAAAACTAATAATAATTCTAAGTACAAGACAGGTTTGGTGTTAAAATTTGAATGTTTCAACAGGGAGAAGTAATAAAGTGAGGTGACATGTTTTCATATTCCAGGGGAGATACATGAATTTTCTCAGGTTGGTTCTTGATCCCACCAATGCTATACTGCAATATCCTTTAATTTTCTTCTCATCCATCTCCCTTCCTCCACTTTACCTCAACTCTGAACAAGTTCACTACTCTTCTAAAACTAGGGCACAGGGGTGGGCATTTTGTGAGGGGACTAGGGCCACTTGGGATCTCCTATCAGGAGGACTGGGTTCAAGTCCTGTCTCCTCTTTTGATTCCAGCTTGCTGCTAATGTGTACCTGTGGGAGAGCAGGTGATGCTGGTTCAAGTATTCAGGTCCTGGCCGCTCATGTGAGACATCTAGATTGAGTTACAGGCCCCTAGCTTCAGCCTGGCCCAGCCATAGATGTTGCAGGCGTTTGGGAAGTGATCCAGCGGGTGGAAGCTATCAGTCTCTGTCTCACAAATAAAACAAAAATTAATTAAATAAAACCAGGGGCACACTATCTCATGTAAAAACACAAATCAATATTTGTTTATGAATGAATCCTATTCTTAGCAAGCAGATTGTCAAAACTCCAGAAAATGTTAACATCAATTCTGAAGGGACAAGCAGTTACCGTGAAGGGGCCCAGAAGAACCCCATGGAGGGACTTCAATCATGTCAACATAGAACTCAGCCTCCCTGAAAAGAAAAAGCAGCTCCACGTTGACAAATGACAAATGGTGGGTACATAGAAAGGAACTGGATATGGTTCACACTGCTGTAGTCATATGTAGAATGTGATCAAGGGTATTATACTGGACTTCTGTTACAAGAAGAGATCTAGATATACTCATCTCTCCATCAACATCATTGTTTAAGAGAATGAGTTTCTGCTGAAATCTGAAGTTCATTGGGTGAAAAACATATCCTCAGGGTTCAGGTGAATCCAGGCCTTGCTTATTCAGTACCCCAAGCCCAGAAAGATTAATTATTGAAAGAAATGACATTGAACTTCAGCTGCTTTGATTCAGCAACCTACAACCGTTAAAAACAAATGCATCAGGATATTTTGGATAGTATCTATGGCTCTAATAAAGGAATGGTTCAGCGAGCTGGTAAAGCTGGTAGAAAAGATTAAAAAGTTGTCCACCTTTGGACAGATGATCCCTAAGAAACTAGATGGCAGATGATCCCTAAGGCCTTTTAAATATTTTAAAGACACAATAAAAACCTTCTATTTGAAAAAGAAAAACAAAACAAAACACTGTTTTACAAAATACTTAGGTCATCCCCTTTTCTCCCTACCACCTTCAGTGATGTTATCATATAATTGTATGTACAATCTGTCATGTTCTACATTCCATCCTGGTTCCACCTCTACCTGGCGTGAATTATTAAAAGCTTGCATACAGTAAAATTCACTGTTTGTTTTGGAATATTTTATGGTTTTGACAAATGCAATGTCAAACAACTGCATCTCCATCACTCCTAAACCTCTAGGGTGTTTCTCCTTTATACTTAATGCATTCCCCACACACAATCCCTGGAAACTACTGGTATGTTTTCTTTCCTCTGAGTTTTTCCTTTTCCAGGGTGTTGTGTGAATGGAATCATATAATATGTAGGCTTTAGGGGCCGGCGCTGTGGCTCAGTAGGTTAATCCTCCACCTGCGACAACCAGCATCCCATACGGGCACCCGTTCAAGATCTGGTTGTTCCACTTCTGATGCCGCTCTCTGCTATGGCCTGGGAAAGCAGAAGAAGATGGCCCAGACTCTTGGGCCCCTGTACCCACGTGGGAGACCTGGAGGAAGCTCCTGGCTCCCAGCTTTGGATCAGGTCAGCTCCAGCTGTTGCAGTCATTTGGGGAATGAACCACAGATGGAAGACCTCTCTCTCTGTCTCTCCCTCTCACTGTCTGTAACTCTATCTCTCAAATAAATAAATAAAATCTTTTTTAAAAAATAAAAAAATATAGGCTTTAGGTCTAGCTTCCCTCATATAATAAAATTTTTAAATTACTATTTAAGCTTTATCTATGTTGTATGAATCAATAGTTCATATCTTTTTACTACTGCGTAGAATTCAATTTTGTAGATGTACCAGAGTTAATTCCTTTACTTTTTGAAAGACATTTGGTTGTCCTTTTAAAAAGCAGCTATAAACATTCTCGGAAAGATTGATGTGTGAATGTAAGTCTTCACTTTACTTGAATAAATACTTAGAATTGGGATTGCTAAGTAATACGGTTAGTGCATATTTGGCTTTTAAAAAAAAACCCAAACTGTTTTCCAAAGTGGCTATACCATTTTGTATTCTTGCCAGGAATGTATAAGAGATACTATTAACACTATCTATGGAATGCATGAAATCTGTTCTCTTTATATTAATAAAAAATTTTTTTAAAGTGATACTGTCGAGGCCAGCGCTGTGGCGTAGCAGGTAAAGCTGCTGCCTGCAGCACCAGCATCCCATAGGGGCACTGGTTTGAGTCCCAGCTGCTCTACTTTTTTTTTTTTTTCTTTTTGACAGGCAGAGTGGACAGTGAGAGAGAGAGAGACAGAGAGAAAGGTCTTCCTTTGCCGTTGGTTCACCCTCCAATGGCCGCAGCGCGGCCGGCGCACTGCGCTGATCCGATGGCAGGAGCCAGGAGCCAGGTGCTTTTCCTGGTCTCCCATGGGCTGCAGGGCCCAAGCACCTGGGCCATCCTCCACTGCACTCCCTGGCCACAGCAGAGAGCTGGCCTGGAAGAGGGGCAACCGGGACAGAATCCGGCGCCCCAACCGGGACTAGAACCCGGTGTGCCGGCGCCGCTAGGCGGAGGATTAGCCTAGTGAGCCGCGGCGCCGGCCTGCTCTACTTCTGATCCAACTCTCTGCTATGGCCTGGGAAAGCAGTAGAAGATGGCCCAACTCCTTGGGCCCCTGCACCCATATGGGAGACCTGGAAGAAGCTCCTGGTGCCTGGCTTCAGATCAGCGCAGCTGTGGCTGTTGTGGCCAACTGGGGAGTGAACCAGTGGATGGAAGACCTCTCTTCCTCTCTCTCTGCCTCTCCTTCTCTCTCTTTGTAACTCACTTTCAAATAAATCCTTTTAAAAAAAAAAAAAAAAAAAAAAGGACATCATACTGAAACTGAAGGAAATTTATCGCCAGCAGAACTACCTTGCAAGAAATGTCAAAAGGTTCTTTAAGGAGAAAAAAAAAATGATGCAGGTAGAAACTTGGAAGGAAAATAAAGTAGAAGCATCAGAGCAGGACTAATGAAAGTAAAGTCTTTTGGTTCTTTTATTCTTAACTGATCTAAAAGATGAATGTTTACTTCAACAATAATGAGGGCAGGCATTCTACTGTAGTAGGTAGGCTGCTTAGGACGCCCTCATCCCATATTGGAGTGACTGGTTTGAGTCATGGCTTCTCTGTACTTCTAATTCAGCTGCCTGTCAATACTCCTGGAAGATAACAGACGATGGCCCAAGTACTTAGGTTCCTGCTACCCACAGGGGAGACCTGGACAGAGTTCAGGCTTCTGGCCTTGGCCTAGCCTAGTCCTAGCTGTTGCAAGCATTTGGGGAGCAAACTAGCGGATGGAAGAATTTTTCTATCTTTCTCTGTCACTCTGCCTTTCTTTTAAGATTTTACTTATTTATTTGAAAGGCAGAGTGACAGAGAGGCAGAGAGAGTGAGAGTGAGAGTGAGAGAGAGAAAGAGAGGTCTTCCATCTGCTGGTTCACTCCCCAGTTGGCCCCAACGGCTGCAGCTGCACCTATCTGAAGCCAGGAGCCAGGAGTTTCTTTCAGGTCTCCCATATGGGTGCAGGGGCCCAAGGACTTGGGCCATCTTCTACTGCTTTCCCAGGCCATAGCAGAGAGTTGGATCAGAAGTGGAGCAGCCGGGACTCCAGCCGGCGCCCATATGGGATGCCAGCACTGCAGGCATTGGCCTTACCCACTATGCCACAGCTGGCTCCCACTCTACCTTTCAAATAAATATTTTTATAAAAAATTAAAGCAATGATGATAACAATGTATTGGGTGATTACCACACATGAGTAAAGTAAAATGAATGCCAGAAATGTCCTAGGGGATAAGAGGGAGAAATTAAGAACACTCTGCTGTAAGGTCCCTATATTCCATGTGAAGCAGTATAGCATTTTTTGAAAGTCAACTTAGACTAAAAATACTATATTCAAGAGAAAGGTGTTTGGGGCAGTGGTTAAACTTCTGCTCAGGATGCCCACATCCCATACTGGACTGCCTGACTTTGTTTCCCAGCTCCATTCTCTATTCCAGCTTTCTGTTAAGGACTGGCAGCTGATGATGGTTCAAGCAGTTGAGTCCTTGCCACCCATGTGGGAGGCCTGGATTGATTTCATGGCTCTTGGCTTCAGCCTGAGACAGCCGTAGCTACTGCAGGGATTTGGGGACGAGGGGTCTCTCTGTCTCACTGTAACTTATTCTCAAGTAAAATAAACACATTTTAAAAATATGTTGAAAACTTTCAGGTAACCCTAAAATTAAAGAAATATAAATGATACAGCAAAAGAGGAGATAATAAAAAATGATAAAATGTTCAATGAAAACCAGAAAATCAGACAAAGGCAAAAAAAAAAAAGATCAAAGGAAACAAATATTTGTTAGGAGAATGGTATGGTAGATATTAATTTATCTATAAATAAGAGTAAATGGTCTAAACATACCAATTAAACTACTGTGCTCAGAATGGATTTTAAAAAGTATATTTAATTATATATATATCTACAAGAAATGCACTTTATCATAAACACTCAGGTTAAAAGTAAGGAATGAGGATAACACCAGAGAAAACAGAAAAATGAACTCTAGAGATCTGTTCTTAGAAACAAACAAAAAAAAATGTGTTAAAATCAATCTTACAGGGGCCGGCGCCACGGCTCACTAGGCTAATCCTCCGCCTAGCGGCGCCGGCACACCGGGTTCTAGTCCCGGTTGGGGCGCCGGATTCTGTCCCGGTTGCCCCTCTTCCAGGCCAGCCCTCTGCTGTGGCCAGGGAGTGCAGTGGAGGATGGCCCAGGTGCTTGGGCTCTGCACCCCATGGGAGACCAGGAAAAGCACCTGGCTCCTGGCTCCTGCCATCGGATCAGCGCGGTGCGCCGGCCGCAGCGCGCTGGCCGCGGCGGCCATTGGAGGGTGAACCAACGGCAAAGGAAGACCTTTCTCTCTGTCTCTCTCTCTCACTGTCCACTCTGCCTGTCAAAAAAAAAAAAAAAAAAATCAGGCCGGCGCCGCGGCTCAGTAGGCTAATCCTCCGCCTAGCGGCGCCGGCACACTGGGTTCTAGTCCCGGTCGGGGCGCCGGATTCTGTCCCGGTTGCCCCTCTTCCAGGCCAGCCCTCTGCTGTGGCCAGGGAAGGCAGTGGAGGATGGCCCAGGTGCTTGGGCCCTGCACCCCATGGGAGACCAGGAAAAGCACCTGGCTCCTGGCTCCTGCCATCGGATCAGTGCGGTGCGCCGGCCGCAGCGCGCCGGCCGCGGCGGCCATTGGAGGGTGAACCAACGGCAAAGGAAGACCTTTCTCTCTGTCTCTCTCTCTCACTGTCCACTCTGCCTGTCAAAAAAAAAAAAAAATCAATCTTACAGGAACTCTGAGATGTAATCAAATGCTTAACCAGGGGAAGGATGACTTAAACCAGACAGGTGATCTGTGTGACATTTTACCTAATGCATTCAAAATTCACAAAAGTGAAAAAACTCTAAAACACACAGAATAATTCCAATAAAAACTGTATAAGACCCTAATCAAGAAAATCTGCTCAACTTATTAAAGTTAATAAAAGGAATCCTAAGTTAATGTCACACTTAAAAATCGGAAAAGTTAGCAAATTAAAGATGCAAGTTTTCTCAAAGTTATCTATGAAATTAATAAAATTCCAATCACAAGGTTTGAAAGGTTCTCAAGCTAACGCTCAAATCTAGTTAAAATGAAAGACCTGGAAAGAATGAAATGAAAAAAATCAAAGAGCATGGATAGGGGCCAGCGCCGTGGCTCACTTGGTTAATCCTCCGCCTGTGGCGCCAGCATCCCATTTGGGCACCGGGTTCCAGTCCCGGTTGCTCCTCTTCCAGTCCAGCTCTCTTCTGTGGCCCGGGAAGGCAGTGGAGGATGGCCCAAGTGCTTGGGCCCTGCACCCATGTGGGAGACCAGGAGGAAGCACCTGGCTCCTGGCTTCAGACCGGTGCAGCGCCAGCCGTAGCGGCCATTTGGGGAGTGAACCAACGGAAGGAAGACGTTTCTCTCTTTCTCTTTCTCTCTCTCACTGTCTATAACTCTGTCAAATAAAAAAGAAGAAGAAAAAGAACATGGATGGTACAGAGAAGCCGTGATTCAAACCAGTCACTCTGATATGGGATGTGGGTGTCCCAAGCAGCCTACCTACTGCACTACAATGCCTGCCCTCATTATTGTTTAAGTAAACATGGATAGTAAGCTACTATGTTATATATATTTGCATATATTAAAAAAGGAAAGAAACGTGAAAAAACTAACAATTTTAGAACAATCTGCAGACGGGATGAAAACAAGATTTCTCTATGTTTTATATACATTTTCTGCATATAATTTGCTGTACTTTGTTTTGTGTATTTGATTTTCCAACCAGGTAAATGTTTCACATAATTATAAAATTCAATTAATTATTAAAAGCTCTGCCTAAAAATCAAAAGCAAAATAACACAAATGAACCTAAGCATATATCAACTTTCTGGTTTAACCATACTGAGAGAATTCCTTCTAGCTACTTCAAAACACAATGATTTTTTTAACCTTACTTTCCTAGAAGGATTATACCCTAGCAACAAATACATTTATAAAGAAATGTTAAAATATTTATAGTAGAAAGATTGTAAGTACTGAGAATGTTATTTTTTTTAAATTTTATTTATTTATTTATTTTTATTTGACAGATAGAGTTAGACAGTGAAAGAGAGGGAGACAGAGAGAAAGGTCTTTCTTCCATTGGTTCACCCCCCAAAATGGCCGCTATGGCCGGAACTATGCCGATCCGAAGCCAGGAGCCAGGTGCTTCCTCCTGGTCTCCCATGGGGTGCAGGGCCCAAGCACTTGGGCCATCCTCCGCTGCACTCCCAGGCCACAGCAGAGAGCTGGCCTGGAAGAGGAGCAACTGGGACTAGAACCCGGCACCCATATGGGATGCCGGCACCGCAGGCGGAGGATTAACCAAGTGAACTGCAGTGGCAGCCCCGAGAATGTTACTTTGAAACTATTTTATTTATGTGTAGATACATAGATGGATGGATAGATGAGCAAATAAAAGATACAAAAATAAAAACAAAGATTAAAATCCTGTAATTCCACATTTTTAACTTTGGACATAGCAGTATGAACTCGTGATTACTACTTTGTTAAGAATGCATTTGCTACTATAATATGAATTAACCTTGAAAACATGCAGCCAGTGCCGCGGCTCACTAGGCTAATCCTCCGCCTTGCGGTGCCAGCACACCGGGTTCTAGTCCCAGTTGGGGTGCCGGGTTCTGTCCCGGTTGCCCCTCTTCCAGGCCAGCTCTCTGCTGTGGCCCAGGAAGGCAGTGGAGGATGGCCCAAGTGCTTGGGCCCTGCACCCCATGGGAGACCAGGAGAAGCACCTGGCTCCTGCCTTCAGATCAGCGTGGTGTGCCGGCTGTGGTGCACCGGCCGCAGCGTGCCGGCCACGGCGGCCATTGGAGGGTGAACCAATGACAAAAGGGAAGACCTTTCTCTCTGTCTCTCTCTTTCACTGTCCACTCTGCCTGTCAAAAAAAAAAAAAAGTAAAAGAAAAAGAAAACATGCAAAGTGAAAGAAGTGAGTTAAGAGTCTACATATTGAGGCCAGCACTGTGGTGTAGCAGGTAAAACCAATGCCTGCAGGGCTGGCATCCTATATGGGCTCTGGTTCAAGCCCCAGCTGCTCCACTTCCAATCCAGCTCCCTTCTAATGTGCGTGGGAAAGTGGCAGAAGATGGCCCCAATCCTTGGGCCCCTCCACTCATGTGGGAGACACGAAAGAAACTCTAGGCTCCTGGTTTCTCCAGCCATTACAGCCATTTGGGAAGTGAACCAGTGGATGGAAGACCCCCCCATCTCCCCCTACTCTGCCTTTCAAATAAATAAATCTTTCAAAAAATCATACACACAAAAAGCCTACATATTATTTAAGTGCCCAAGCACTTAAAGCCATCTTTCATTGCTTTCCCAGGCCATAGCAGAGAGCTGGATCGGAAGAGGAGCAGCCGGGACTTGAACCTGCACCCATATAGGATGCTGGCACTGCACGCTGGGGTTTTAACCCACTGTGCCACAGCACTGGCCCAGAACTGTATACTTTAAGTGGATTAAATGCATTGTATATGAATTAAATCTTAGTGAATCTGTTAATAAAATATTTTCTAGTTCTTTATGCACACACACACACACACACACATACCCTATAGAAACAATAAAACAGTGATCACAATAAGAGCAAGCACCGTAATTATGGTTTCAAAATATCATTTCCCACTTAAAGGAATCAGGGTATCATACTGAAAGGACAGATCTCATGCCAAGGGCATGTACAAAATGGTATTTGGGGCTGGCGCCGTGGCTCACTAGGCTAATCCTCTGCCTTGCGGCGCCGCACACCAGGTTCTAGTCCTGGTCGGGGCGCCGGATTCTGTCCCGGTTGCCCCTCTTCCAGGCCAGCTCTCTGCTGTGGCCAGGGAGTGCAGCGGAGGATGGCCCAAGTCCTTGGGCCCTGAACCCCATGGGAGACCAGGATAAGTACCTGGCTCCTGCTATCGGATCAGCGCGGTGTGCCGGCTGCAGCGCGCTGGCTGCAGCGGCCATTGGAGAGTAAACCAACGACAAAGGAAGACCTTTCTCTCTGTCTCTCTCTCTCACTGTCCACTCTGCCTGTCAAAAAAAAAAAAAATGGTACTTGGAGTTCTTGTAAGACCAGAAATGTAGGATGCCATTAAAAACTACTAGGGATGTGATAAAAGGATTCAGAAACCATTTTAAAAAGGTGGCCAAGGGGCCAGCACTGTGGCATAGTGGGTTAAGCCACTGCCTGCAGCACCATCATCGCAAATGGGCACCAGTTCAAGACATGGCTGCTCCACTTCCCATCCAGCTCTCTGCTACTGCCTGGGAAAGCAATAGAAGATAGCCCAAGTGCTAGGGCCCCTGCACCCGTGTGGCAGACCTGAAAGAACCTCTTGGCTCCTGGCTTTGGATTGGCACAACTCTGGCCATTAAAGCCACCTGGGGAGTGAACCAGCAGATGGAAGACCTTTCTCTCTCTCTCTCTCTAACTCTACCTTTCAAAAAAAAAAAAGGTGGCCAAAGATGGGAACATTTGGGCTTCAAAAGAAAAGTAATTGCAATGGTTTAAAACACATCAACTATGTGTTTTTTTTTTTTGTTTTTGTTTTTGTTTTTTTTTTTTTTTTGACAGGCAGAGTAGACAGTGAGAGAGAGAGAGAGACAGAGAGAAAGGTCTTCCTTTTGCCGTTGGTTCACCCTCCAATGGCTGCCGCGGCCAGCACGCTGCAGCCGGCACATCGCACTGATCCGAAGCCAGGAGCCAGGTGCTCCTCCTGGTCTCCCATTCGGGTGCAGGGCCCAAGGACCTGGGCCATCCTCCACTGCACTCCGGGGCCATAGCAGAGAGCTGGACTGGAAGAGGGGCAACCGGAACAGAATCTGGTGCCCCGACCGGGACTAGAACCTGGTGTGCCGGCGCCGCAAGGCGGAGGATTAGCCTATTGAGCCATGGCGCCAGCCAAAAACACATCAACTATGTTAAAATCATATATATGTAAATATATAAGGTTAATAATAACTCATCAGGAGATGTTGAGAACGATTCAAAAGTCCAAAAACTTCTAAAGGACAGTGATCTATTTATTCTGTCTTTCTTGTACAAATTGTACCCTGGTTGGGTAACAAAACACTTATGGGAATTTTTTTTCTTTAGACAAATATTTCAGCTCATTAATGAAGAAGAAATGACAGAATTCAAATACAACTACTTTATAACTCCAATGAAACAATGGGTCTAGCTAATAATTATCCATGTTTCCTAAAAACATAATAGCAAGACCTGTTCTATTTTTAAAATATTTGACAACCAAAGAGAAAAATACCCTTCTATCTCTCCATCAGTAGTCCTTCAACCCCATCAGGAACTTCCGTTCCTTGAATCTACCAATTTTTCACTGTCCCTGACCCCTTGCTATCCTCTCTTTTCTAGTTATCTGTCCTAAAATCCATAGTCAAACAACATAACCAATTCTTAAATCCATGGGCAAACAACATAATCAAATCTTGCTAACTCAGACGACTTTCGCCTCTGTTTGACATTTTTCTAATTTGCTTTATGAAACCAATACACGCACTAAGTCCAACTTCTCCCCTGTGGGTACAATTATACAGATGAACACCGCAGAAAAGAAATCACACAGCTATGTGGAATAGGCTCACTCTAAATTCATGAATACTAACGTTAAGTGGTTCTTCACTACTTCCTTGAAAATCATATTTCTCTGTGTTCTGTTACACTCTCTTAAGCGATTTTTTTTTCTCATTCCTCAAACCCTCAACCTTCCTCTACCAACCTCACTCTCAGCCAAGTCTCTTGCTTCCTACTTCAATATAAAATTGAAGCAATCAGAAGAGAAGCTCTCACTAACACATCAGTCCATCTACCTGTATCTGAGCCAGGTACTTCTTTCTCTCCTGCTGCTATTACGGTCATGCTCCAAACTAAGGCAAACTCTATTATTAGATCCTGTTTGCTCTGGCTACTTAAAGACACGTTTATGGTATTACTCTCTTTTCTTTGCTGTATCATCAAATTTGTCTATCAGATCATTTTAATTAACATATAAAGAGTGAACATATAGCTCTTAACTCCAACTATCACTCCTTTCACTTCTTCCATTTAAGAAAAAATACTTCAGGAATTATCTAAACTGTGGTACAGTGCATTAAGCTACTGCTTCCAACCCTGTATTACAGAACTGGTTCAAGTTCCAGCTGCCCAGCTTTCAATCCAGCTTCCTGCTAACGTGCAGGGAAAGGCAGCAACTCATGGCTCAAGTACTTGGGCCTCTGCCACCCATGTGGAAGACCAGATGGAGCTCCTGGTTCCCGGCTTTGGCCTGCTCCAGACCTAGCTGTTGTGATCATCTGGGGAGTGAATCAGTAGATGGGAGAGAGAGAGAGAGCGAGAGAGCGAGAGTGAGAGAGCGAGAGAGAGAATGTGTGTGCATGTCCCTCTCTCTTTTTTTAATTTTTATTTTATTTTATTTATTTGAGAGAGTTACAGACGGTGAGAGGGAGAGACAGAAAGGTCTTACATCCATTGGTTCACTCCCCGATGGCCGCAACAGTCGGAGCTGCACTGCTCCAAAGCCAGGAGCCAGGAGCTTCTTCCGGGTCTCCCACATGGGTGCAGGGGCCAAAGGACTTGGGCCATCTTCTACTGCTTTCCCAGGCTGTAGCAGAGAGCTGGATTGGAAGAGGAGCAGCCGGGACTAAAACCGGCGCCCTTATGGGATGCTGGCGCTCCAGGCGGAGGATTAACCTACTGCGCCACGGCACCGGCCCCTCTTTCTCTCAAATAAATAAATCTTGGGGGTAAAAGTTATCTGGACTTGATATTTCCAATTTTTGTTCTTCAGTTTTCTCTTTAGCCTCATACTCCAATGAAACTGCTTTCCGGAACATCAATGACTAAATTCTCAGGCCTCATTTACTTGGCCTATCAATAGCACCTGACAGTTCTCATTAAAACACCTTCTTCCCTTGGATTCCTGGATACCACCCTCATCTAGTTGTCCTCAATCTTTTTAACTAGTCCTTTCCAGTTTCCTTTGCTGATTTCTCCTTTCAGCTGTGGCATAGTGTGTTAAGTATCTGCCTGCTGAACTGGCATCCCATACGGGCACCAGTTCTAGTCCCAGCTGTTCCACTTCCAATCCAGCTCTCTGCTATGGCCCGGGAAAGCAGAAGATGGCCCAACTGCTTGGGCCCCTGCACCCACCTGGGAGACCCAGAGGAAGCTCCTGGCTCCTGGCTTCGTATAGGCCCAGCTCCAGCTGTTGCAGGCACTTGGGGTGTGAACCAGTGGGTGGAAGATCCCCCTCTCTCTGTCTCTCCCTCTTCCTCTCTGTAGCTCTGCCTCACAAGTAAATAAATCTTTTTTTAAGAAAAGAGTACATTGTAGCATGTACCAAATAGTTGCTGCTAAACCCCCATTTATAAATGCAAGAAATCTGGCAGACCCAAATTACCATCAATAGGAGCAAATGCATTAAAATGTACACTACAAAAAAACTTTTAAACCATGACACAGATGTGTAATTTTTCAAATGAAAACTTATTAATCACACATTGTTAAAAAGAAAGAATGCCTGGGAGCCAGCGTTGTGGTGCAGTGGGTTAATGCCCTGGCCTGAAGCGCAGGCATCCCATATGGGCGCCAGTTCGAGACCTGGCTGCTCCACTTCTGATCCAGTTCTCTGCTATGGCCTGGGAAAGCAGTACAAGATGGCCCTAGTCCTTGGGCTCCTGCACCTATGTGGGAGACCCGGAAGAAGCTCCTGGCTCCTGACTTCCGATTCGTGCAGCTCCGGCCATGGCGGCCAATTGGGGAGTGAACCAACGGATGGAAGACCTGTCTCTCTCTTTCTCTCTGCCTCTCCTCTCTCTGTGTAACTCTTTCAAATAAATAAATAAATCTTTATAAAAATTTAAAAAAGATTGCAGAACTGTATGTATAGTGCATTTACAACTTTACGTCATTACGCACCTATATAAGAACATACGAATACATGCATATAGATTCGAAAATAAAGATGAGTAAATTGTGACAGTGCCTCCATGGCTGGTAGACGTATGAACGATTTTTGTTCTCTGAACTTTTCCGTGTTTTGCGATTTTGGGCAAGGGATTGGGGAGCAAGGAGAGAAAATTGAATACGCACACAAAACGACATTGTTAACATAAGAATATACAATTAAAAGTAGGTATTGCAGTGTTGGGCCTACAGCGATGCAGTGTCACACATTTACACACACAACCCAACCCTACCTTCATTCACGGAGTTTCTCGTTCCTGTCACGGACGGTGGCGCCCATGTTCATACTGAAACATAAAACGGAAAAGCACATCCCCAAAAAGCGTTTGCAGGCACGATCCCAAGGCCACACTCAGCCAGCCAAATGCCCAGCAAATTCCAGGCACTTCACGCCACACCCACGGCCTCAGGGAACGGCCGGCCCCGGCCCCGCAGGCCCCGCTCCCTCCCTGCGCAGAGTCCCCGAGGACTCACCCCCGAGCCCGCGCGCGGACTCAGGCCCCGAGTCCACGCCCCAGGCCGCACTCTCGGCGCGGGTTAGGATAGGGGCGCCCCTGAGGTCACAGCTGGCGGCGACTGAGAGCCACAAAATGCTTCGGTCCGCTAGACGCAGGGCAACGCTTCCCAGACGCCCCCGCGGCTCACCCGGGTGGGACTAACCTGCCCGTTTGCCATTAGTGAGAAAACCAACGGCGGCATTGAAAGGTGCGCAGCCCTGCGCAGGAGCACCAGCCGGGGGTCTGGCGAGAGCAGCCTCCCTTGATCTCCTCAGGGAGTGCAACCAGGTACTGCGAAGAATCGGAATGGGGCCGCGACTTCGCGGTCCCGAACTACATTTCCCAGAGGCCTTCACGGCATAAGACGATTTTTCTGCAAAAAGGCGTTTCCTCCTTACAGCTTTGGGGAGCGTCAGGTTGGCGAAGGAGGCGTCGTTCAGTCTGTTCAGTTTCGCCTGGTCGCGGCTCCACTCTGGGCTGGGCTACATCGGGGTGGAAAGGAAAGATCACAAGTCTGCCTGAGCCTCAAGCTCCTAGCAGGAGTCAGAAGAGGAAGCAGTGATGTCCTGGGACTGTGTGTGTGTGGAAATTCGACCATGGATTTAGGATTTGGGGTTTATGGGACTGGGAGACTCTACGGTCCCGTGGCTTTTGCGGTCCTGTGAATTTGCAGGTGTGTGTGTGTGACCGTGCTCGCGAATCGTGCATTCTCCTGTTCTGGTCCTGCAGTTTTGTCAGTGACAGTGTGTTGGTGGACTTCTTGAATGTGTCTGAGACAGCATTAATGAACTAGATGACCTGGGATTGGGAGCGTGACTGACAGGCAGGGAAATGTGGCCGGACTACCTGGATTCTAAACACATAGGGCCATTAACCAGCTTTGTGGCCTCAAACTAATTAAATTCTGGTAACGCTCAGTTTCTGCTACTGTGACAGTTTGAGACCATGATTTTTAGACCCACTTGAGCAGAAGTTTAGTCAGTCAGCTGCCGACGTAGACTCTTTGAGAGGAAGCGAGCTTCAAGTATCAGCAATGTCCCATTTCCCTGAAACCCAGATCGTCCACTGGGACTTCTATGTACATCAAATACACCTTAGAACCTACACTGGCTTCAGTAACAGGATGCTACTGTGAATTTGGGGAGGAATCTAGCTCCACAAAATGGAGACCCCGACTTCTCTGTTTCATAAAAAGGTACGCAATTGTTATTAATCTTTCTCTTACATGTAGGTGGTTGGATGTGGAGCCGACTACCCAGCTTAGTCTGTAATTACAAGGCAGGGCTGTATCATAATTCCTACTTCCTCTCTCAGCTCTACTCATACCTTTCTTGCAAGAGAGGAATCACAGGAGGATACAAAAAGGCATTGCACCGTGTTAGTGTCCACCCCTTCTCCTCTTTTATTAGTACCATAAACTCCCACTTGTTTTAGGAGTAGGAACACTTCTGGGACTTTTCAAATTTTTAGTATGTAGTAACATCTAAGAATCTGTTTCTTGTTTTATGTTTTGTTTTTGTATTTGTTTTTCAGAGGAAAAGAGAGCACACTCATTCACTGGTAGATTCCCAAAATGCCCATGACAGGTAGGGCTGAGCCAGGGCTGGAGTCAAGAACTTAATCCAGGCCTCCCACGTGGGTGGCAGGAACTCAGCTACTTAAACCATCACCGCTGCCTCCCAGGGTCTGCATTGACAGAAAACTAGAATCAGGAGCTAAAGCTGGAAGTCGAACCCAAATATTTCAGTGTGTGACGTGGGCATCTTAACCACTAGGCTACACACTTACTCTGCTTATTCTTTCTATACCTGATGTGTGATGGGGACCTAGGGAATATGTCTTCCATTATTGATTCCTCCCCTCCATCAAAAGTTCACCACATTCATTCTGGAAATTATTCTACACCATCTTATTTTGTAGTCTACTCCTAAGGATTCCTAATGACATATAAGTTAACGAGCTAGAGTGAAATGTGGGAACATTCATTTTAGAAAATTAGTATCTGGGGGCCAGCACTGTGGCATAGTTGGTTGTTTCCACCTGCGGCACCGGCATCCCATATGGGTGTCAGTTTGAGTCCCACCTGCTCCACTTCCTATCCACCTCCCTGCTAATGGCCTCAGGGAAAGCAGTGGAAGATGGTCCAAGTGCTTGGGCCCCTGCCACCAAAATAGGGGACCCAAATGGAGTTCCTGGCTCCTGGCTTCAACCTTGTCCAGCTAAGGCCATTTCAGTCATTTGGGAGTGAACCAGAGAATAGGAGAGCTGTCTCTCTGTGTGTCCGTGTCTCTCTCTACCTTTCAAATAAACACAAATAAATCTTTTTTTAAAAAAAAAGTGAAAATAAATTGTTTAGTCTTTATAAAAGTAATATCAAAACATGTCTGTTCCCCCAAAAAAACACAAAAAAGATGATCAGAAACTATAAATAAATATATCCAAATAATCTAATAACCTGGAATAATTATTATTAACATTTTGCCATGCTTATTTTCATTTTAGTGCATATTTTAGAAAGAATCACTTATGCATATTTTTCTACATTTCATGCATAATAACAAATTTTGAACATATTTCCATTAGTGGTAAGTAAAAAATCAACATGTTAAATATATAACCTAATTTGAATGATGTTTCAAGGTTTCCTTTTTTATATTTTTTGTCATTATAATTCATGCCTTAAAGAACTTCTTTGTACACATGTCTTTCAGCATATGTGTAATTATTTCCCAGTCTAATTTATAAAAGTGAATTTCCTGGCTCAAACATCAGAAATTCAGTAAGGCCAGGGCCTGTGTGAGAAATTTTAAAGGTTTTCAAGGACAAAGTACATTTCCTATTCTAAAGTTTATTATAACCCAGTATGAGAAAAAAATATACACAAATACTGCCTAAATAGAGTGTGGTAAGTGCGAATGATACACCAGGGGATTTAAAAGAGAAAGGTATTATTTTGATTTCTGGAACCACTGATAACAGCAATACAAAACCAACATACTTTCATCTTTATTTGAAAGGCAAAGAGAAACAGATAGACTGACAGCGATCTGCCATGTGCTGGCTCATTCCTCCAATGCCGGCAATAGCAATAGCGGGGGCTGAGCCAGGCTGAATCCGGGAGCCTGGAGCTCCATCCAGGTTTCTCCTGTGGATGAGAGGAACACAAGCACACAAGTCACCACCTGCTGCCTACCAGAGTGCACGTGAGCAGGAAGCTAAAACTGGGACGTGAACCCAGGCACTCTGACAGGGAATGCAGGCATCAAGCAGCTTCGCCTTAGCCACTGCACTGAATGCCCACGCTTCCCTCTAATGCTTATATTTTGTATTTTATTTTTAAAGCGTGACTTTTATTAGACAGCATTGGTTTTTGTAAGGCTTCTACAAAACACACCGAACACCGGAATTAAGAGAAAGGTTTATTGTCGGGTGGGGGAAGCCCGATGGACCTGGGGAAAGGCAGAGAGAGTAAGAGAGAGAGGGATCAGGAGAGACAGTACGTGTGCTGGAAGCAGGTCCTGTTATACATTTGCAGGGGTGGGAGGGAGCTGGGCAGGGAAGTAGGAGAAGCGAATCCCATTAGGGTGGAGGTGGAGCTCACACCTGTAGTTGGGCCATGGGGCTTACCACTGATTGATCGATTGATCGAAGCTTACTATGCAAGGTGGCCATGGGGGCCAGAACCTAAGATGGCGTCCATGTGTAGATGGTGCCACAGACAAGTCTGCACCATTTTTACTAACAGTTTTTTTTTTTTACAGTATTACTCATTTTCCGTATTTAGTAAGTTAACATTTAGTATAGTTTAGCTTTGGTCTACCATCTTAGTATTTATTTTCTTCCTTTTTGAAGGAATTCTAGATTCACATGTAGTTTAAGAAATTACTGAGAGAGATCACATGAAACTTTTTATCCAACTTCCCTCAATACAACTCTTATAAAATCATAAATATATAACAACCTGTAGATTTATATTTATACAGTCAAGATGTAAATATTTCCATCTTCACAAAAATTTTTCATCTGGTTTTTTATTTTTTTAAAAAGACTTATTTTATTTATTTGAAAGGTAGAATTGCAGAAAGAAAGAGAGAGAGATCTTTCATCCACTGGTTCACTCCCCAAATGGCCACAACAGCCTGCGCTGGGCCAGACTGAAGTTGGGAGCCAGGAACTTCTGGGTCTCCCATGTAGGCACAGGGTCCCAAGCAGTTGGGTCATCCTCAACTGCTTTCCCAGGCCATTACCAAGGAGCTGGATTGGAATTGGAGCAGTCAGGACTTGAACCAGTGCCCATATGGGATGCCAGTGCTCCAGGTGGAGGCTTAACCTACTATGCCACAGTGCCAGCCCCTCTTTCTAGTTTCTTTAAAGTAGAAGATGAAGTCATTGATTTGAGACCTTCCTTCTTTCTAATGTAGGTATTTAGTGTTACATATGCCCCCTGAATACTGCGTTAGTGGCATTCTATAATTTTTAAAAATTGGTGCCCAGCCCAGATGTATAATAGTTATACATATTTATGGGTTACTGTATGGTATTTCAATACATGTATGCAGTGTATAATGACAGGTAACTGGCATATTCATCATCTCAAACATTTATCTTTTTTTTTACATTGGAAACATTCAAAATCCCACTAGCTATTCTGAAATCAGCAATTAGTCATCGTCAACCATGGCTGTCAATTGTGCTAAAGAGCATAGAAAGTGTTATGGATTAAACAGTACTTGGCTCCCCAAAATTCATGTAGATATTTAAGCCCCAAAATCTTGCATTAACAGTTAATGGATTAATGCTAATGGTTGATGGATTAGGGTGGACACTTCATCTGATGATGGCAGACGAGAGGTGGGGCTGGTGGGAGGCATTTAGTAGTATCACTGGGGGCTTGCCCTTGGAAGGTAATTCTCTTGAAAGGGTTGGCTTTTTAAGTGGAGTTTGGCCTAGCTCCTCTCTCTGCTTCTTGGCTTACCATGTGAGCTTCCCTCTGCACATGCTACATCATTGCTAGCCTCCATCAGATGGCCCACTAATGGAGCTACCTGATTTTGAACTGTGAACCTCCAAAGTGTTGAGTTGAAACAAACCTCTTCCTTCCCAAGAAGCTCAACTAAGGTGTTTCAGTAAAATTAATGAAAGCTAATACAGAAAACTGGTATCAAGAAGTGGGATATACCTGAATATGTGGAGGTTGGAAGAATTTGAAGAAGCAGACTAGAGAAAGTCTAGAATGCTACAAACAGTGCCATTGGTGATTCTGATGAGGCTTAAAAGACTGGAATGCTGCTAGAAATGTGGACAGTAAAGGCCATGCTGATGAGTTTTTCAGATGGAACTAAATATTCTGTTAGGAACTGGACTAAAGATCACCCATGCTGGGGCTTGTGCTGTGGCGTGAGGAGTAAGCCACCACCTGCAGGGACGGCATCCCATACAGGTGCCGGTTTGAGTCTCAGCTGAAAGCAGTGGAAGATGGCCTAAGTCCTTGGGCCCCTGCACCCTCATGGGAGACCTGGAAGAAACTCCTGGCCCCGGATGGGCACAGCTCCAGCCGTTGCAGCCAGTTGGGGAGTGAACCAGCGGATGGAAGATCTCTCTCTCTCTCTCTCTGCCTCTCCTTTTCTCTCTGTGTAACTCTGACTTTCAAATAAATAAATAAATCTTTAAACAAAAAAGATCACCCATGCTACATGGGGCAGAGAATCTGGAGTGTGACTTCATGGAGGTTGAACTTAAGATGGTGGACCCCGTGTTTGGTGGAGGACATCTCAAGGCAGCCAAGTGTTCTGGCCGCAGCCTGCGTGTTACTTGTTATTGTTACTGCTAGTAAGTTTTGCAGTGGGAATCAGGAGCAAGTGGGAGCAGAGCATGAAAAATTTCAGCCTGTCCAGGGAAGGAAGGAAGAAAAACTTGTTTAGGATAAGAAATTGAGTTAGAGAAACCATTTTCTAAACGGGTTAGTGCAAGGAAAAGGAAACCAAGTGTTTATGATCAAGACGATTAGAGAAAGACTCTGAGGGCATTCCGGGGATCTTAAATGCCCCTCCCATTACCGGCCAGAACTGCTTCCGGAAATCCCAGAGACAGGATTCTGGCCAGTTGGCAGAGTTCTCAGAGGCCACTGCAGTCCTGACTCGACAGGGTCCAGGAGTGGCTCCTGTTGGTGGCAAACCTTGGTGTCGTCGAGGTGAAGCGGGTTTTGCAGGTGTGCAGAATGCAAGAGTTATGGTCACGGTGGCTTCTACCAAGTTTTCAAAGGTAAGCCTCTGAAGCCAGAAAAGAGTCGTGCTGCAGGACTGGGGGGCCTGCATGGAGTGGTACAAAAATGAAGCTATAAGCGTGGAGCTTCAGAAGAAATCTCAGAAAACTAAAGGTGCCAGCCATGTCAGGCACGCACCAAGGAATATGGCAGGCAAACCCGGGAAAGCTGCAGACGCCAGCATTAGTCTCAGAGAGCAGCCATGGGGGCCTCCACCTCGAATGCAAAGGATGTTTCAAACTTGGGGTCCAGGCAGACACCTGTCACAGGGGCGGAGCCACAGCAGGGTGGCTAGGAAATGCCAAGTGGAAATGTAGGGGTGGAGCTGCATTCAAGTAACCACCTCCAAAGCAATAGCGCGGGCGGCGGGAAGCAGGACCGGGCGGAAGGAAGCATAACGCGCTTGCGCACTCTATCTCCCGGCACTCCACTTTTTTTTTCCGGCATTCCAGTAGGATTCTAGGAAGTCACCCACTCTTGTGTAGTAGTGCAGTGTGCGCGCCCAAACCTCTCCCCCTGCAGTTAGGTTGTGGCTGTGTGTTGGTAACGGAAATAGGTCGAGCCCTGTGCCTGTGCACCGTCCCCTGTGACACCCGGCGCAGTACCTGTGCCCGGCCCAAGCTCGGAGCTGAAAGGAAAACGGACTTTCGGACTCTTTTCTGGAAGACCGGGGCCTGAGGGAGTGCGAGGATGCGGTGCCGAGGGGGTGGTACTAGCAACCCTGAGCGGCTCTGAGCCGAGGTACGCGGACTCCGCTGCGGACTACATTTCCCAGTGGCCCCCGCGGGAACTGGGCCGTCGGTCCCTTTGTGTCCTCCGGAGGCCTAGGCTGCTGAGGCGCTTCTTTCCGGGCCGGCAGTATTTGGGTTCCCCGTAACTCTTAGACGGGGCGTAAGGCCCTAGTGGAGATTTCCGGAGATTTCCAAGCGGAAACGGGCTCTTTCCGCAGTTCAGTTCTGCAGGTAGGGAGCGGGCTGAGGAGTGGCCTGTGGGTCACCCTGACGCCGACCCCAGGCCCCTTGCCGTGACTCTCCGTGTGAGACAGTCACCACACTTGCCTGTCTTACCTGTGCGACTGCGGGTGTGGGTCGATGATGGGTGCCCTAGAGCGTCAGGCTGTGAGTGCGGGAGCGTGGGCATTCCTTGCCCTCGGTTGTGCCGGTACCCGCGGCCTCTTTGTGACTGGGGTGTGTGAATGACACCGTCGGTTGTGATACCGTAGTGTCCGAGATTTGGGGTCTGGGGGAAGGTGTCCGTGTGAAACTGCCCATGCCCATGGCGTCTGGGGCAAGCAGCTGGCACTGTAGTTTCTAAGACTGGATATGTGAGGGTACTGAGTGATAACTGGTGACACCCAGTATCTGCTAAAGCCACCCAAGTGATGTCATTATGCCACCAAGTGTCAGAATCACTGATTGATTGGAGAGTAGCCCTGTGGATTCAGGCAGCCTTGTATTTGATGTTTTCACATTTTTATTTACTGTTTCAGTTTTATTTGAAGAGGGGGGAGAGATTCCATCCACAGGTTCACTCACCCCAATGCCTGAAACAGCCAGCGCTGGGCCAGGTTGAAGCCAGGAGCTAAGAACTCCATCTGGGTCTCCCATGCGTGTCAGGGACCCAAGTACTTGAGCCATTACCTGCTGAATTCCAGGGGTGTGCATTAGCGGGAAACTGGAATCAGGAAGAGTTGCAGCTGGAACGCAGTCATTCCCTTGTGGAATGGGCCATTCCAACCAGCGTATCAGTTGTCTCAACCGCTGTGATTGATGTGATTATTTATTGGTTTTGTGACTTTATGTAAGTGATGAAGTTTCTTGGAGTCTTGTTTTGTAAAACCTAGAAAATCTATTATTAAAATAAAAATTAGGAAATAATTTAGGCACAGATTGAAATTCTATGCAAAAAAAATTCCTAGGTCTCCTTTATGCACTCTTTATTGGAGGAAAGTTGACAGCAGGAGGGAAGAGAAGCCCAAAGAGCCCAGACTGGTGATTCTGGATGCTGCAACACCAGCCGCGCTGCTTGTATTTTCTTCCCCGTCTCAGTCATCTGAGGACACTGCCATTTCTCAAGAGAAGAGCCATTAGGAAGAAAGAATGGCTGTGGGGCTGCTTAAAGCCATGTACCAGGTGAGTTGGTGTTTGCTCTCTTTCCTGAAATACCTTCCAGTTTTTCAAACCAAGAACACATTAACTTTCCTTTAGCTGAACCAATCTTGCCACTTCTGAAAACCCTCCAGTGGAATTCCTGTCTCAGATAGGTCAGTGTGGGAGTCTTGGCCAGCAGGGCCCTGTGTCATCTGGTCCATTCCTATCCCTCTGACCTGATCTAATTTCTCTCTCCTGATCTTCCAACTCAAGCCCCCCGTTCCAGCCACAGCAGCTTCCTTGTAACTAGTTGAGAATGTTCTTATTGCAGCTCCTTGTACTTGCTGTTCCCTCAGCCTGAAAAACTGTTCCTTCAGATACAGAAACAGGTCAACGTCTTCATTCTAGTTCTGTCCCAAACGTCATTCATTCACCACATGCTACTTAAGTACCTATTAATTTGGGTGTCCCAAAGCTTAGTCCCTGAGCCTCTTTTCTTATACTCACTACTTTGTCTCATGGCTTCAAATACCATTTACGTGCCAACAGTTACTTTTTTTTTTTTTTAAAGATTTATTTATTTGTTTGAAAGAGTTACACAGAGAGAGGAGAGGCAGAGAGAGGTCTTCCATCCACTGGTTCGCTCCCCAGTTGTCTGCAATGGCTAGAGCTGCGCTGATCCGAAGGCAGAAGCCTGGAGCTTCTTCCTGGTCTCCCATGTGGGTGCAGGGGCCCAAAGAGAGCTGGATTGGAAGTGGAGTGGCCAGGTCTCGAACCGGTGCCCATATGGGAATCTGGCACTTCAGGCCAGGGCGTTAACCTGCTGCGCCACAGCGTCGGCCCTGCCAACAGTTACTGATTGTATACAGCCTGGACCGCTTCCCAAATTCCCTGGTAATGAGGCAAGTTTGCGTACAGGAGTGTAGGCTCAGATGCAGATAAGAGTATAAATGTTGTGGTGAGAGTTTGAGGAGATTCTCTTTGAATGAAAGTAAGATCATCAGATGAGAGTGATAGACTGGAAGGAGGTATGGAAGGTTTGAGCAGAGTGGGAAAGAATGGGCTAGGGAAATGTTGGTGGCATTTTGGCCCACGTGAGGGTAAGGATCATTAACTTAAACTAATTAGCATGGTGGGTATGATTTTCTCTAGCAAAGTTCAGCTTCTTAGGGTATAGTCACAAAATAAACTAAAAGAGGGCTTTAGTTTAATGAGGTGGTTATAGTTACGTGAGAGAGGGGGTGGGGAAGTTGAAGGCATACGCGGGGGGTACTTACAACAAATGGTTGTGCTAGGAAGTGAAGGTATGTGGGCACGAGGAACAGTGAAACCAGTGAATCGTTATGTTCTTGTAAGGTCAAAAAAATTTTCCTGATTGAGAGTATCAGAGAGAAAATTGAAATAAAAAAGGTGGAAATAACTGGGATTATGGAGAATTTGGAACTTACTGGTAGTGACCAGGTCTGCGTCCTAACCGTGGAGGAGTGGAGGACAAGATTATTGGAGGAGAGTGGGTGTCGGAGAATTAAGAGGCCAGGTTGTTGGGGTGTTTCTTATATGGATATGGAAGTGATCAGATTATGATAGGAATAGCACTGGAGACAGTGGCAGTAGCCTGGTGCTGAAGTGTTCAAGCCATGACAGAATTCCTGTCTTTGATTAACTGTAGATAACTAAACTAAGGAGAAATTTCCTCTGATTTCGTAAGATTTAAAATTAGTTGTTTTTAGTGAGGTTGGGGGAGGAAATGGTCTGGAAACAGATAGGAGGAGCAAAGAGGTTACCTGCCTCACCTCTCACTTCCAGGTGCTGTGGTACAAACATTTTGGGAAATAAGACTTCCCCCCAACCCTCCCCCCGACACCCAATGACCGGGCTTCAGAGGAAGGAATCTTTGCACCTAGAAGCCACTGTAGCTCTCTGTTAAAGTTTTTGAAGTTTAATGCAATTGAATATTTGCTCTGCCTAGTCTAGCACAATTTTCAGAGGTATAGCAAGCAATTTCTGGTGTCATTGGTAGAGGGTGGGAGGGCAGTTACAATTATTAAGGAGTGCTTTTATTTGTAACATGTGTCAGTGGGACTGATAACCCTGTTATATACCTTTTTAAATTTTTGGTTAATGTGTTCTGCTTGCTCATTTTAAAGTGGGTACAGTTTATTTATTTGAAAGTCAGAGTTAGGCAGAGAGAGAGAGAGAGAGTGAGAGAGAGAGGTCTTCCATCCGCTGGTTCACTCCCCAATTGGCCGTAACGGCCGGAACTGCGCCCATCTGAAGCCAGGAGCCAGGAGCTCCTTCTGTGTCTCCCACACAGGTGCAGGGGCCCAAGGACTTGGGCCATCTTCTACTGCTTTCCCAGGCCATAGCAGAGAGCTGGATGGGAAGAGGAGCAGCTGGGACTAGAACCGGCGCCCATGTGGGATGCTGGCACTGTAGGTGGCAGATCTACCCGCTGTGCCATAGCACCGGCCCCTACAGTGCATTTTTGATCCTCTTATAGCTTCTTGAAATTTTCAAACCATTCATTCATTAATTCAGTTTATTCAACAAGTATTTGCATTTCTGATCATGCCAATTACTATTTAATTGGGGATATAGCAGGACCAAAGCAAAAATGTATTCTGCCCTCATCACACCTACATTTTTACTGGGAGTGGGGGGAGACAGACAATAAATAAGCAAAATAATTAAAAAGCTGTGGAGAAAAATAAAACAGGATTAGTGGAATCATGAAACAGAGTAGGAACATTGCTGTTTTCATATGGAATGATCTGAGGAGTACAAAGGCCCTGAGTGAGAAAATGGTTGACGTATTTGCAGATATTAGGGAGAAGCCAGTGTAGTGGGGTAGACTAAATGAGGTGGGATGGTAAGAGCAGAGGTTATTTCATTTATTTTATTTCAGGAGTTGGTGACCTTTGGAGATGTGGCTGTAGACTTTTCCCAAGAGGAGTGGGACTGTCTAGATTCTTCTCAAAGGCACCTATACAGTAATGTGATGCTGGAGAACTACAGCGTCTTGGTATCTCTGGGTAAGGATAGCTTCCCCTTGCAAAATTGAATTTCTCCTCATAAGGGACTCCTTGCTACACTAGTGTGAATTTTTTTTTTTTTTTTTTTTTTTTGACAGGCAGAGTGGACAGTGAGAGAGAGAGACACAGAGAAAGGTCTTCCTTTGCCGTTGGTTCACCCTCCAATGGCCGCCGCGGCCGGTGCGCTGTGGCCAGCGCACCGCGCTGATCCGATGGCAGGAGCCAGGAGCCAGGTGCTTTTCCTGGTCTCCCATGGGGTGCAGGGCCCAAGCACCTGGGCCATCCTCCACTGCACTCCCTGGCCACAGCAGAGGGCTGGCCTGGAAGAGGGACAACCGGGACAGAATCCGGCGCCCCGACCGGGACTAGAACCCCGTGTGCCGGCGCCGCTAGGCGGAGGATTAGCCTAGTGAGCCGAGGCGCCGGCCACTAGTGTGAATTTTTTGATAGTATCTGCAATGCCTGGCTGAATGTGTGCTCTCTGTGCCAAGTAGTTGAGTTAGTAACTTTGGAGTTGGTAATGGACAGTTCTGTTATTGAATTATGCCTAACACATTAGCTTTCCCATCCTTCTAATACATGTCCCTGATAAATTTTCCTTTGGCTTAGTGTAAGCTCCCCACCCCTACTCCCTGCCATGATCAGTAGGTCGGTTGTGTGTTTTACGATAGCCATAGCATGATCCAGTTCTGTTTCTTTTCATATGTGCAGGACTTTGCTTTTCTAAGCCAAGTGTGATATTATTGTTGGAACAAGGAAAAGAGCCCTGGATGGTGAAGAGAGAGCTGACGAAAGGCTTGTGCTCAGGTGAGTGAAGAGGAACTAGGCAGGCCAAAACCTTTGCAGGTGACAGCTCAGCTTGACTCAAAGGTATTGCCCTTTCACTCTTCATTAGTGGAATTTCTGCTCAAATGTTCTAGGTTTTAATAATAACTTGACCTTTTAGGATTTTTTTCCTATTTGCTATTTTTAATTGTCTCAGTTTTCATACTTTGTCCTCTCCATTCTAATAGCTCATTTATCTATTCTCTGAGTTGTGTTTCCTCTCAGTTTCATAAGCCTCTTCCCATTTTAAAAAATCTTTTCCTAATCTGATGAACTTTGGAGCTCTATAGAAGGCTGTAAATGAAGAACTAGGCTCAAACCTTGCCTGATATTTACATGCAGTGACTTTCAGAAAAGTTACTTAACTTCCCTGTGGTTCTGTGTTGTCACTGTAAAGTGAGGTTATGCTTTGAGTGTTTTAAATAATTTCATCTCATCTCATGCTAAGAACTCTCTCGCTGTTAGCTGCTAGTAGTAGTAAAAGCAACAGCAGCAATTATAGAAACAGTAAGCTTCCAAAAGCCACATTATTTCTCTGAAAGGTCAAGTTTATTCGTTCCTTTAAACAGCATTACTAAATTTGCAATTTAAACAACGTACTTAGGCTGGCGCCGTGGCTCACTAGGCTAATCCTCCGCCTTGCGGCGCCGGCACACTGGGTTCTAGTCCCGGTTGGGGCGCCGGATTCTGTCCCGGTTGCCCCTCTTCCAGGCCAGCTCTCTGCTGTGGCCAGGGAGTGCAGTGGAGGATGGCCCAGGTGCTTGGGCCCTGCACCGCATGGGAGACCAGGAGAAACACCTGGCTCCTGGCTTCGGATCAGCGCGATGAACCGGCTGCAGCGCACCGGCTGCAGCGAACCGGCTGCGGCGGCCATTGGAGAGTGAACCAACGGCAAAGGAAGACCTTTCTCTCTGTCTCTCTCTCACTATCCACTCTGCCTATCAGGAGGAAAAAAAAAAAAAACGTACTTGCAAGGTGCTGGGGTATTTTACATACAGTTTACAGTTAATCAAACAGTTGATAGGCTAATAGTAGGGATATGACATAGCTGTACTATGGTATATCTGAAGAGAAAGCTGATGTAAAAGAAGCTCAAAGGAAAAGCTAAGAGGCAGGATTTCTTGGAGGATGATGGTCTTTAAACAGCAGCTACAAAAAATCTGAGGGAAAAGAGAGTAAGAGTGTGGCTTTTTGATGTGGGAAGGATTTTTACATAGATACAGGAGGCATTAAGGTAAATGGAAGGGGTCCAGCATTGTGGTGTAGCAAGTTAAGTTTCCACCTGTGATGCCGGCATCCCATATGGGCCCTGGTTTGAGACCCAGCTGCTCCACTTCCAGTCCAGCTCCTTGCTAATGTGCCTGGGAAAGCAGTAGAAGGTGGCCTAAGTCCTTGGGCCCCTGCATACTCGTGGGACTCCCAGGAAAAGTTCCTGGTTCCTGAATTCGGACTGGCCCAGCCCTGGTCATTGCAGCAATTTGGGGAGTGAACCAGAGGATGGAAGATCTCTCTCTCCTCTTTTCAAATAAATAAAAAATAAGATTATTATTATTATTATTTATTTGAAAGACAGAGTTACAGAGAGGTAGAGGCAGAGGCAGACAGAGAATCTTCCATCTGCTGGTTCACTCCCCAAGTGGCCACAGTGGTCGAAGCTGGGCCAGGGCAAAGCCAGGAGCCAGGAGCTTCACCCAGGTCTCCCACATGGGTGCAGGGAATCAAGGACTTGGGCCATCCTCCGCTGTCTTACAAGGCACATCAGCAAGAAGCTGGATCAGAAGCAGAGCAGCCAGGACTCGAACCAATGCCCATATGGGATACCAGCACTGCAGGCAGCGGCTTTATTCACTATGCTGTAGCGCCAGCCCCAAAAATAAAATCTTTAAAAAAAAGGTAAATGAAGGCCTGATACCCGATAATTGTATGTATTTCTGTTAACACAACTCCCCAGCTTACCCCCGCCACCTCTGCCCAATCTTTTTTGTCTTTGTTCAGATTTCACAGGAAAAAATTTGATGTGAAACTTTAGTGTCAAAGGATGTATTATGAAGTTTTATATATTATTTATTATTAAATAAATCATATCCATCAATATATATTAGCGTATATATGTAGTTTAAGTAATAATAGAACAAAACTTCATGTAGATACAGAAAATTGTCCATGTCATTTCAGATGCTTGAGGGCCCCTGCCTAATGACATCTGATGCCCCTACCATGGCTCATCCTCTCCCTTCATTGGGGTATCTGTTACCCTGAAGTTTTGCTTATCACTTCTTAGCTGTTCTTTTTCTGTACATGTATCCTCAACTTTTTACGTATGGAAATATATTGCATATGTAGTCCTGTGACTTTCTTCCCAACTCAAAATTATATTTGTGAGATTTCATCCATGCTGATTTCTATAGTCCTGGTTCACTGGTGAAATATAATATCTTCCATTGTATAAACTACAATTTATCCTTTGATGATCATTTGAATTAAGGTTTTTGCTGTTATAAATATTACTGCTATGAATCTTGATATTTTATATATTTTCTCCTAATCTGTGGCTTTTCTTTTCATCTCTCTCTCTCGCTCTCTTTTTTTTTTTTTTTTTTTTAAGATTTGTTTATTTGAAAGTGCAGTAGAGAGGGAGAGAGAGAGATCCTCCCTCTGCTGGTTGACTCCCCAAATGTCAACACTAGCCAGGGGTGGGCCAGACTGGAGCCGGGAGCTTAGGCCTCCATCCAGGTCTCCCACATAGCAGGGACCCAAGTACTTGGGCCATCAGCTGCTGCCTCCCAGGTACATTAGTAGTAAGCTGAATTGGAAGCTGGAGTTAAGACTTGATCCCAGGCACTCTGACATGGGATGCAGGCATCCCAAGTGTGACATAACCTGCTACACCTCAGCGTCTTCACTGTGAACCTTATTATACATGACTGCTGGTTCATATATTGTGGGGAGCAGCCCGGACTGGACTGAGTTACTGGAATTAAGACTTATTCTATGCATCTGCTCTCCCACAATATGGCGCTGGGAGAGAAGTAAACAGCTTCCGCACAGCTGCCTCCAGTTCAGCTAATAAACTGTAGGACTTGCTCCTGATTGGAGGAGAGCAGCGTACTCGGCGTGTGGGCAGCCGAGTTAGGATTGGTAGAGGAGGACTATAAAGGAGGAGAGAGACGGCATGCACCAGGAACATCTAAGGGGAACATCTAGCTGAAGGAACACCTGTGCAGCCCCCGAGAGAACCGGCCGGCGGTGTGCCGCTCCCCTGCGGAAGTGGGGAATGTGGCCAGGGGGAACTGCCCTTCCACGGAGGTGGAAGGGACAGTAGCCAACCCGGGAAGAACCAGCAGCAAACCCGGGGAGGGCCGAGCAGACGAAAGAACAGCGCAGGGTCCTGTGTCGTTCCTCCACGAAGAGGGGGAGCGACAATATATGCTGGTGCTCGGTTAGAAAAATTACCAAGGAATTTACTGGATAGGGCTATTTAAGCTTCCAAAGCGCTTATACTAATTCATATTTCTAACAGCTGTATGTGAGTTCCCATTGCTCCACATCTGGAATTGAAAAATTACCAAATTTTTTTGCCATCTTGGTGGGTGGGAAATATTATATGCATATACTTTAGTATATTATTTTCCTTGATTACTCTAGAGATTCTTTTCATATTTATAGTGACCACTTGTAGTTTTTCTTTTGAGACATGCCTGGTTGAGTCTTTCTCATTTGGGAGAAGTTGTCTTTTATATATATATATTTTTTAATTTATATTTTTGATATTTTGAGACTTCTTTGTTCTGAGATCAAAAGCCTTTTCTAAACATTTCCCTTCTGTATTTAGGTCCAATTGGAATGGATTTTTGAAAATTATTTGGTATAAGAATTTAATTTGTGCCTTAGGTAAAAAACAAAATGTCAAACGTATTTCTTGAATAAATTATCTCTCTTTACCTGTTGTTCTGAATGTTACCCCCTAGTATCTTAATTTTTAGTCTCTATAGGTCTGCTTTTGAGCTTTATTCTGTTCTATTGATCTCTATTTCCTTATATCAGAACCACATTGTCTTTTTTTATTTATTTATTTTTTTTTGACAGGCAGAGTTAGAAAGTGAGAGAGAGACAGAGAGACAGAGAGAAAGGTCTTCCTTCCGTTGGTTCACCCCCAATCCGATCCCGATCCAAAGCCAGGAGCCAGGTGCCTCCTCCTGGTCTCCCATGTGGGTGCAGGGCCCAAGGACCTGGGCCACAACAGAGAGCTGGACTGGAAGAGGAGCAACCGGGACAGAATCTGCCGCCCCAGTCGGGGCTAGAACCCGGTGTGCCAACGCTGCAGGCGGAGGATTAGCCTAGTGAGCCGCGGCGCCAGCTACATTGTCTAATAAAAATGCTTTAAAACAATATCTGTTAAGGAAAATTCCTACACTTTGTTTATGTTCTTCAGAATTTCCCTTTTGCCTTTTGGCTGTCTAAATAAAGTGTAGGGCCAACTTGTCAATTTCTATTAATAAATAACAAAGAGATGTTGACTTTTGATTCAAGTTTTATGTATAATATAATTAGTTTTCAAAATTTTTCCATTAGTATTAGTTTTGATGTAAGTATTCAAATTTATTGGATGAAATTGTCCATCATTTTCTTTCATCTGAAGTTGGGAGGGGATGAGTGTGTTTTGTCTAGCAGTTAGGACACCCATTAAGATGCCCATACTCTGTATTGGAGTGCCTGAGTTCAAGTCCTGGCTCTGTTTCCAGTTCCAGCTTCCTGCTAATGCTGTACTCCAAGGAGGCAGCAGGTGGTGACTCGAGTAATTGGGTAATTGGGTTCCTGCCACCCATGTAGTAGACTCAAACTGAATTCCCATTTCCCAACTTGGATCTGGCCCAGTCCTGGCTGCTGTGGACATTTGGGGAATGAACCAGTGGGTAGGAGCTCTCTGTCTCTCTTGATCTGTTTTGCATCTTTCTGCCTCTCCAGTGAATAAGTAACAAAGTTGGTAGTATAGGTCATTGTGACCTTTTCATCCCTGAAAAAGTCTTTCCAAGAGGTTATCTGGTTTGTGTGTGTGTGTTTTCAGACATTTACACTTCATTAATCTATAATTTATCTTTTTAAAAATTTCATGTATTCATCCACTTTATTGTTTTATTCTACTTACATTTCTTTATCGTAATCTTTCTTTTTTTAACTGTCAAAGTTAAACAGTTCCTTGCTTTTGAGACTTCTCATTTCTATAATAGAGATTTAGAGCTATATTAGTAATATATCCCAGGTATTTTGTTATATGACATTTTTGTTTTTGTGCATATCTAAGCATTTTCTAATTTGCATTGATTTATTCTTGATCTGTGAATTATTTGGAAGTTCTAAATTTAAGATTTTTTGTTTGGTATCAGTTTAGTTGGATTGTGGATAGAGAATTTGGTCTGTTTAATGTACATTCTTTGAAACCTTTTAGACTTTATTTATGTATGTCTTGGGGCTAATTTTGGTAAATATTCTAAGTGTCCTTGAAAATAATATGTTTTTGGGCTGGCGCCGTGGCTCAATAGGCTAATCTTCTGCCTAGCGGCGTCGGCACACCGGGTTCTAGTCCCAGTCGGGGCACCGGATTCTGTCCCGGTTGCCCCTCTTCCAGGCCAGCTCCCTGCTGTGGCCCAGGAGTGCAGTGGAGGATGGCCCAAGTCTTTGGGCCCTGCACCCACATGGGAGACCAGGAAAAGCACCTGGCTCCTGGCTTCGGATCAGCGCAATGCGCCGGCTGCAGCGCGCCGGCCACGGCAGCCATTGGAGGGTGCACCAACGGCAAAAGGAAGACCTTTCTCTCTGTCTCTCTCTCTCTGTCCACTCTGCCTGTCAAAAATAAAAAAAATTAAAAAAAAAAAAGAAAATAATTTTTTTTATGGTTGTTAAGTACAATATCTGATATATGCTCATTGGATTAAGCTGTAGATGTACTAGTCAAATTTTTACTCTTATTGATTTTTTTTAAAAAATCTCTGAACAATCAGTTACTGAGAGACATAGGAAAAATTACCCTGATGGTAAATATGTACATTTTATTCTTGTAATTTTGACGGCTACCTCTTTATAATTTGAAGATATTTTATTTTGACATATTTTTAGAATTGTTTTATCTTTCTGGTGAATTCTTACATTGTTATCCTTATCCAGTGATTATTTGATATTGCTTAATATTTCTTAAACTAAATCAGCCTTTTGTTAATATTTACTTGGTATAGTTTTTTCTACCCATTTAGTCTTCTTTTAAAGATTTATCTATTTATTTGAAAGGAAGAGTTAGAAAAAGACAGCTGGAGAGAGAGGGAGAGAGATAGATATTCCATCTACTGTTTCACTCCCTAAATGGTCACAATGGCCAGAGCTGGGCAGATCTGAAGCTGGATCTCCCAAATGGGTGCAAGGGCCCAAGCACTTAGGTCATCTTCCACTGTTTTCCCAGGCGCATTAGCAGGGAACTGGATTGGAAGTGGAGCTGCTAGGACTTGAACCAGTGCCTATTGGATGCAGGTGGCTGGGGGCATTACCCACTGTGCCACAGCACCAGCCCCCCATTTAGTCTTAACCTTTGCGTATTTCTCTTATAAACACTATATAGGCAGGCTGGCACTATGGCGTAGTAAGTAAAGCCATTGCCTGCAGTGCTAGCATCCCATATGGGCGCTGGTTCCTGGCTGCTCCACTTCCGATCCAGCTCTCTGCTATGGCCTGGAAAAGCAGTACAAGATGACCTAAGTGCTTGGGCCCCTGCACCTGCATGAGAGACCCAAAGAAGCTCCTGGCTCTTGGCTTCAGATTGGTGCAGCTCCTGCCATTGTGGCCATCGTGGCCATCTGGGGAGTGAACCAACGAATGGAAGGTTCTCCCTCTCTCTCTCTCTTTCCCTCTCTTTCTCTCTCTCTGCCTCTACCTCTCTGTAACTCTGCCTTTCAAATAAAAAAAAAAATCTTAAAAAAAAAAAAAAAAAAACACCGTATAGGCAAACAGTTGTTAGTCCAGTCTTTATTTTTATTGAGTGTGGGACAGGGGAGAACTAGCACTCCTGTTCTCTGGTTCACTCCCCCAAAAGCCTGCAACAGCCAGGAACTGGGCCAGGCTGAAACTGGGAGCTATCACTGTTGTCTCCCCAGGATCTGCGTTAGCAGGAAGCTGGAGTCAAGAGCTAGAACCAGTGAACCCAGGCACTCTGGTATGGGGTACAGGCATTGTAATCACTATTACAATCTACACATTATTTGTGGCCAGAATCTTGTCCCATAATATTTATCTTTACCTTTTTTTTTTTTTTTTTTTTTTTTTTTGACAGGCAGAGTGGACAGTGAGAGAGAGAGACAGAGAGAAAGGTCTTCCTTTTGCCATTGGTTCACCCTCCAATGGCCGCCGCGACCAGCGCGCTGCGGCCGGCACATCGTGCTGACCCAAAGGCAGGAGCCAGGTGCTTCTCCTGGTCTCCCATGCGGGTGCAGGGCCCAAGCACTTGGGTCATCCTCCACTGCACTCCTGGGCCACAGCAGAGAGCTGGCCTGGAAGAGGGGTGACCAGGACTAGAACCTGATGTGCCAGCGCCACAAGGCGAAGGATTAGCCTATTGAGCCACAGCACCGGCAATATTTATCTTTTAAATAAATAATGGTGGCCAGTTAAATTACAGAGTTGGGTTTATTTCTACCCTCTTATTTCCTTTATAAATTGTACTTTTTAAAAATGTTTTCTTGTTTCTTTATTTTTCCCCATCTTAATTTTTTTTAAAGATTTATTTATTTATTTGAAAGGTAGAGTTACAAAGAGGAAGAGGCAGAGAGAGAGAGAGAGAGAGAGAGAGAGAGAGAGAGAGAGAGGTCTCTATCCACTGGTTCTCTTCCCAAATGGCTGCAACGGCTGGAGCTGAGCCCTTCCGAAGCCAGGAGCCAGGAGCTTCTTTCAAGTCTCCCATGCAGGTGCAGGGGCCCAAGGACTTGGGCCATCTTCTGCTTTCCCAGGCCACAGCAGAGAGCTGGATTGGAAGTGGAGTAGCTGGGACTCGAACCGGTGCCTATATGGGAATGCCAGCACAGCAGGTGGTGGCTTAATCTGCTATGCCACAGCGCCAGCCCCCTGTTAATTTTTTTTTCTTTTATGATATTATTTATTTGTTTGAGAGATAGGGTTACAGACAGAGAGAAGAAGAGACAGAAAGGTCTTCCCATTCACTTGTTCAATCCCCAAATGGCCACAACTGGCAAAGCTGGGCTGATCTGAAGCTAGGAGCCAGGAGCTTCCTCTGGGTCTCCCATTTGGGTGCAGGGGCCCGAGGACTTGGTCCATTGCTGTTTTTCCAGGCCATAGCAGAGAGCTGGATCAGAAGAGGTGCAGCCAGGAGTAGAACTGGTGACCATGTGGAATGCCAGCGCTGCAGGGCAGGGCTTTAACCCGCTGCACCACAGCACCGGCCTCTGCTTTGAGATTTTTAATATAAATTTTCTTTACATCCCATAAGTGTTTTAAAAAATTATTTGAGAGTTAAAGAGAAAGAATGCATGCTCCTACCCACTGTTCCACTACCCAAATGCCCACAACAGCAAGGATTCAGCCAGGCTAATGTCGGGAGCTGGGAACTCAATCCAGGACTCCCACTTGGGTGGCAAGAACCCATTGACTTTATCCATCACTGCTGCCACCCAGGGTCTTCATTAATAGGAAGTTGGGGTCAGGAGCTGGAACCAAGAATCAAACCCAGGCACTTCATTGTGGGTGACATGAGCATTTTTTTTTTTTTTTTTTTGACAGGTAGAGTTATAGACAGTGAGAGAGGGAGACAGAGAAAGGTCCTCCCTCCGCTGGTTCACTCCCCAAATGGCTGCAATGGCTGGCGCTGCACCGATCTGAAGCCAGGAGCCAGATGCTTCCTCCTGGTCTCCCATGCGGGTGCAGGGGCCCAAGCACTTGGGCCATCCTCCACTGTCCTCTTGGGCCACGGCAGAGAGCTGGACTAGAAGAGGAGCAACTGGGACTCGAACCCAGCGCCCATAGGGGATGCCGGCGCCTCAGGTGGAGGATTATCCAAGTGAGCCATGGCGCCAGCCAACATGGGCATCTTAACTACATCTTAGCCAGTAGGCTAAACAGTACACCCCCCCCCCAAAAAAAACCTCACCCATAAGTTTTATATGATGTGTTTTTATTTTCATTCACTTTAACATATTTTCTAATTTCCCTTCTTAAAAGAATATTTATTTATTTGAAAGGCAGAATTACAGAGAGAGAGAGAGAGAGAAATAGAGAGATCTTCTGTCTGTTGGTCCACTCACCAAATGGCTGCCAGGGCTGGGCCAGGACTAGACCAGAAGTAAGCCAGGTGTCTGCAACTCCATGCATGTCTCCCACATTGGTGGCAGGGGGCCTAAGCACTCAGGCCATCTTCCAATGTTTTCCCAGATGCATCAGCAGGGAGCTGGTTTGGAAGCAGAGCAAATGGGGCTTCAACTAGTTCTCTTATGGGATGCTGATATTGCAGGCAGCGGCTTAAACCATTATGCTACAATGCCAATCTCCCCTGTGATTTATTTTATCCATTGGTCCTATGTTATTTAATTTAATTATATTTGTGGATTTTTCAGTTTCATTTCACTATGGTCAAACAAGATACTTATTATATAATTATGTGATTTCAAACTTTCTAAACTTTAAATATTTGTTTGTGAGGACTCACATATAGTTACTCTATGGCCTAACAAGTATCTATGGAAACATTTTTATTTTTAATATACTTCAAGATTTAAAAAATAATTCTTACAATGACTTTGCCAAACTGAAATTTGAGAGAGCAGTGTTCCACAAATCACTTTCTTCAGATACCAGCCACAAATTTGGGGTCCCCAGAGTGCCCATCACTTCTTCCTACCCTCAGATTTGGTGATTCACTAGAATTACTGCCTTCTAAATCTCACAGAAGCACTATATTACGTTATATTTATATATATATATATATACACATACTATTTTTTT
Source organism: Oryctolagus cuniculus (assembly GCF_964237555.1). Classification (NCBI taxonomy): domain Eukaryota; kingdom Metazoa; phylum Chordata; class Mammalia; order Lagomorpha; family Leporidae; genus Oryctolagus; species Oryctolagus cuniculus. The sequence goes on along the minus strand of NC_091449.1, from coordinate 18,157,743 downwards.
GCTATACTATATATAGTATATATATATATAGTATATATATATATAGTATAGCAAAAAAATCACGTGAAAAGAAAGACACTGAGGGCTAAGCCTGGGACGGTCACAACCACAAAGCTTCTGTTATTCTCAGGGGCCTTCTGGTCATCAGAATACATAAAGAATTATTAATACCTAAAGAAATGGGGCTGGCACTGTGGTGCAGCAGGTTAAAGCCCTAGCCTGAAACGCCGGCATCCCATATGGGCGCTGGTTCTAGTCTCGGCTGCTCCTCTTCTGATCCAGCTCTCTGCCATGGCCTGGGAAAGCCGTAGAAGATGGCCCAAATCCTTGGGCCCCTGAACCCACATGGGAGACCCGGAAGAAGCTCCTGGCTCCTGGCTTCGGATTGGCGCAGTTCTGGCCATTGCAGCCATATGGGGAGTGAACCAGTGGATGGAAGACCTCACTCTCTCTGTCTCTACCTCTACCTCTCTGTAACTCTGTCTTTCAAATAAATAAAAATAAATCTTTTAAAAAAATACCTAAAGAAATGTAGTTCAGGGTCATTCTCCCGAACTTCAGTGCCCAGAGGTTTTATTGAGGTTGCGTTATATAGCAATGATTGGCTCCTTAGCCACATGGCTCATTCTCTAGCACGCCTTCCTTTCCCATGCATTGATCTGTTATCACAGTGACTCAGACTCTGAGCCCCTCAATTAGTTGGTTGATTTTTCTAGCTTGGCTCAGTCATCTCATCAGCAAAAACTATATAGGGGCCTATCACTAGGGCCCCCATTAGTATAAGTTACCAGGCGTGGCCTGAGTAGCCCACTATGAAAAACAGACACTCCAGGGTATGCAGGCTATCTCCTGGGAACTAAGGACAAAGGCTGTCAAACTATTGCATAGTTCTTTTTTTTTTTAACAGCAAAATTACATTTTTTATAGTACAAGTAAAAACATTTATCTCTGATATATGCATAATTCTTTTAAAAGTCATGATGAAGGGACTGGTGCTGTGGCACAATGGGTTAAAGCCCCAGCCTGCAGTGCCAGCATCCCATATGGGTGCCAGTTCAAGTCCTGGCTGCTCCTCTTCCTATCCAGCTCTCTGCTATGGCCTGGGAAAGCAGTAGAGGATGGTCTAGGTCCTTTTTGCCTCTGTGCCCACATAGGGGACCCAGACTTTTCTCCAAGTCAGGACAGAAGGCGCTCTTGGCCAGTGCTGCGGCTCACTAGGCTAATCCTCCACCTAGCGGCGCCGGCACACCGGGTTCTAGTACCGGGTCGGGGCGCCGGATTCTGTCCCGGTTGCTCCTCTTCCAGTCCAGCTCTCTGCTGTATTTTGGTGACATTCTTGCCTATTATATTTCAATATTTTATGTTTTCATAGTAATATATTTTACTTTTTTCATAATAATCATGAAACTAGTTGGATTTTATTATAACCTTTAATATCTGGTAGTGTTAATGTTCTCAGCCCTGACTTATTTTTTGTTTCCCTTTGCTCCGAGATCTCTTTCACTGGTTTCTTCTTTTTTGCCAGGTATCTCAAATATAGGAGTGCTCTAATATTCAAATCTTGCTCCTTTAACTTCTGTTTATCTACACTCATTCCCTTTGTAATACAGTTTCTTTAAATAGCAATTATGTGCTGGCAGCTCCCAATTTTAAATCTCTAGTCCTGACCTGTCTCTTAAACTCCAGTGTCTTTTTCCTAGCTGCCTAATTAATGACTCCGTTTTGAGAGGACACCTTAAATTTAATATGATCGAAATTGAACTATATCTTCCATGCCTTCTTGTCCAAACCTGCTGTACCCATGGCATTCCCTATCATTTTTTAAAATAATTGTTTATTTTATTTGAAAGTCCGAGTTACATAGAGAGAAAAGGAGAGGCTGAGAGAGAGAAAGAGAGGTCTTCCATCCGCTGGTTCACTCCCCAATTGACCGCAATGGCCGGAGCTGTGCCGATCTGAAGGCAGGAGCCAGGAGCTTCCTTTGGGTCTCCCACACGGGTGCAGAGGCCCAAGGACCTGGGCCATCCTCCACTGCTTTCCCAGGCCATAGCAGAGAGCTGGATCAGAAGTGGAGCAGCTGGAACTCGAACTGCTGCCCATATGGGATACCAGCATTGCAGGTGGTGGCCCTACCCTCTACGCCACAGCGCCGGCCTCTCCCTATCATTGTTGATGGCTGTTCTGTTCTTCCATGGCTCAGACCATAAACCTTGAAGGCACAATTGCTTCATCTCTTCCTTTCATATTCCATATCCAGTCTATCTTGGGTCTACCTGTAAAATACACCTTGGATCTGTCTACCTCACTATACCTCTGCTGATATCTCCCTGGTCTAAACCACTGTTGTCTCTCACTTGGATTACTATAATAACAGGTGTCCTTAAGTCTCTGCTTGCTGTCACCTTCCAGTATTTTCAACCAGATCTCACTCCTCTACTTAAAACACTTCAGTATTTCTCCATCACACTGAGCACAAAAGTGAAATTCCTTAAAGGGCCCACAAACATCCTCTGCTTACCCTTTACCACCTGTCTTCATCGCCTGTCACTCAGTCCTCCCCAGCCACACTGTTCTTACTATTCCTCAAACATACCAGACACGCCTTCTACTTTGGGGCCTTTAAAGCAGCTTCTACCCAGATGCTCTCTTCCCAGAACTCTGACTGCATTCTTGACTTTCTTCAAATCTGTATTTAAATGTTAACTTATTAATGATTCCTCCCTTGGACTTCACCAGCATTCCTAATATTACTTGCCTTACTTTTTTTTTCTTTGCTGTGGCACTTAGTAACTTCCAACATACAATAAAATTTACTTATCATTTAGTTCTCTCTAAGAAAATAAAGTCCATGAAGGTAAGAATCTTTGTTTATGATATTGAAAGCATATAGAATAGTGACTAGTACAAGGAAAATATTTGTTCAGTGTATAATTTTTAATGAAGTAGCTATAAGAATGGAGATAATTTCAGCATATGTATTAATAATACACACAAAATTATAACCAAGTCCAATCATATCCTTAATTTATTCTTGTCCTGGTATCTCCTTTTACTGATTGTCTCAAATTCTAATCATTCCTCTTCAATTTTCTGTGTGACCTATTTCAAGTTTCTATTTTGGCACATTAAGAACTAAAACACTGTTGTTTTTATGGCTCTTTTTTTCCTATAAATTCACAGACTTCACTTTACAAATGTACTTTCATAAATGTACTTTTCTTGTATACAATGAGGAGACTTTTTTTTTGTCTTATTATTACTTTTCAGGCTGGGAGTCTATGTGTGAGATTGAAGAATTAATCCCAAAGCAGGGTCTTTCTGATGAACAATCATCCAGGAAGATAACGGATAAACTTCCAAGTTATGGCTTTGAGTACTCCAGTTTGAGAGAAGAATTGAAATGTAAGGACCACTTTGAGAGGCAATCAGGAAACCAGAAGGCAGGTTTAAAGGAAGAGACAATCACTTATGAAGAAGGTCTTGTTGATGCAAGACAACAGGAATATAAAAAATCTTGGGAAAGTTTCCCTCAAAACACACTGCTTCGTACACAACAAATAATCCCCAAAGAGGAGAAAGTACGTAAATATAACACGCATAAGAAAAGCTTTAAAAAGACTGTGATGACCATTAAGCCCAAGACTGTCTATGCCGAGAAGAAACTTTTGAAGTGTAATGACTGTGAAAAAGTCTTCAGCCAGAGCTCATCCCTTACTCTTCATCAAAGAATTCATACTGGAGAAAAGCCCTATAAATGTGTAGAATGTGGGAAAGCCTTCAGTCAGAGATCAAACCTTGTTCAGCATCACAGGATTCATACTGGAGAAAAACCCTACGAATGTAAGGAATGTCGGAAAGCCTTCAGTCAGAACGCACATCTGGTTCAACATCTGAGAGTTCACACGGGAGAAAAACCCTATGAATGTAAGGTATGTAGGAAAGCTTTTAGCCAGTTTGCCTACCTAGCTCAACATCAGAGAGTTCACACTGGAGAGAAACCCTATGAGTGTATTGAATGTGGGAAAGCCTTTAGCAATAGATCATCCATTGCTCAACACCAGAGAGTTCATACTGGCGAGAAGCCTTATGAATGTAATGTCTGTGGGAAAGCATTTAGCCTTCGTGCATACCTTACTGTCCATCAGAGAATACATACCGGAGAGAGACCCTATGAATGTAAGGAATGTGGGAAAGCCTTCAGCCAGAATTCACACCTTGCTCAACATCAAAGAATTCATACTGGAGAAAAACCTTATAAATGTCAAGAGTGTAGGAAGGCCTTCAGCCAGATTGCCTATCTTGCTCAACATCAAAGAGTTCATACTGGAGAGAAACCCTATGAATGTATAAAATGTGGGAAGGCTTTTAGCAATGACTCATCCCTTACTCAACATCAGAGAGTTCATACTGGAGAGAAACCTTATGAATGTAATGTTTGTGGAAAGGCGTTTAGCTACTGTGGATCCCTTGCCCAACATCAGAGAATTCATACTGGAGAGAGACCTTATGAATGTAAGGAGTGCAAGAAAACCTTCAGGCAGCATGCACACCTCGCTCATCATCAGAGAATTCATACTGGGGAGTCACTCCCACCACCCAATCCAGCAAATCACCAAGTTCTATAAATCTATCCCCTAAATATTTTTGGAATTTATACTCTTTAATGTTGTCACCCTGGCCTGAGATTCCTCTCGCCTAGATTACTTTAGAGCTTTCTAAAAAGTCTCCGTGTGTCCATTTTTGCTATCCTTAAATCTGTTTCCTACAGCACACCCAAACTGACCTTTAAAAATGCAAGAATATACATGTCACTCTTCTGAGTTAGAACTTTTTTTTTTTGGCTTGCTGTTGTCAGACTGATATCTACAGCCTTTAAAATTGTCTATGAGGCTCTCTATTATCTAGGTTTACATACCATTCAGCCTTATTTTATTCCAGACTCATTCTCTGGGCACTAGGGGCTTCCAGGAATAAGAGCTTACATTCTGGAAAAACACAGTTCTACCACTACATGACATTGTGTGACTTTGACCTGCTAGACTTACATAAACCTCAGGGTTTTAATTCTTAACATGGGAATAATAAATGAAATATTGTAGAAATGTATTAAGTGAAATAGTGTCTGTTGCAAATTGATACATGTTAAATGAGAAATTTGCATGTAAAGTACTTCATGTAGTCTGTCAGAAATAGTAAATATTCAATAAATAATAATAGCAAACATACACTGAGTGCATATTATGAACCAGGCAATGTTCTGCATACCCAGTACATATTAACTCATTTATTCCTCACAACTAAAACAAAATTCCTTTATGAATAAAACATAATCCATGGGAAGCACCAGATCAGAATTGGAAAAACCTAAAAATTTCAGAATGTAAGTGGAAATCTTTGCACTCCAGGTGAATAGTTGCAGAAATATAAAGTTGTAAAAATATAAAGCTTATAACCACTTTTAGGAAGTTTCCAAAGAGAATGAGTGGATAAACTAAGTTTAAATAAAAATAAGGGGTGGGTAATGTGGCACAGTGAGTTAAGCTACTGCTTAGGAAGCCCACATCCTGTTTTGAATTGCTGGTTCAAGTACTCAATCCACTTCTGGTCAAGCTCCCTGCTTATGCACCTGAGAAGCAGAAGATGATGACTCAAGTACTTGAATCCCTGCCGCCCACATGGGAGACCCGGATGTAGTTTAGGCTCCTGACTTAGGCCTGGTCTAGCCCCAGATGTTGTGGTATGGCCATTTGCAGGATGAACCAGCAGATGGAAGATCTCTCTCTCCCTCTTTCTCTCATTTTGCCTTACAAATAAATAAATAAATATTTTTTAAGAAGAAAGAAAATTGTGTTCATTGGAAGGAATGCAGAACTTAGATTTAGATCAAAGAATAGCAATGATCACAAGACTAAAGGAAACAAAGAGAAATTCATTCAGTCCCATTAAAAGGTGCCAGACCTGAGTAATTGTAAAGGCAAGTCTGGGTAATTTTTTTTTTTTTTTTGACAGGCAGAGTGGACAGTGAGAGAGAGAGACAGAGAGAAAGGTCTTCCTTTGCCGTTGGTTCACCCTCCAATGGCCGGCGCACCGCACTGATCCAATGGCAGGAGCCAGGAGCCAGGTGCTTTTCCTGGTCTCCCATGCGGGTGCAGGGCCCAAGCACCTGGGCCATCCTCCACTGCACTCCCTGGCCACAGCAGAGAGCTGGCCTGGAAGAGGGGCAACCAGGACAGAATCCGGCGCCCCGACCGGGACTAGAACCCGGTGTGATGGTGCCGCTAGGCGGAGGATTAGCCTAGTGAGCCGCGGCGCCGGCCGAGTCTGGGTAATTTTGAAATCATATAAATTCTCCCATAGCATAGAAAAAATATACAATTTCGAAGTTATTTATTCAGTGGTTGCAAATTTAAAATCCAAGGAGGTTGAGGGAGGAAAATACACATACATTTTTACCCTGTAAAGATTTATTTAAATTCAAAGTGTTATATGATGTGGCCTCTGCATTACGAAATAAAGCCCTGGATATCCTCGTTTTTCACTGTGAAAAAGAAAGAAAGAAAGAAAGAGAAAGAAAGAGAAAGAAAGAAAGAAAGAAAGAAAGAAAGAAAGAAAGAAAGAAAGAAAGAAAGAAAGAGAGAGAGAGAGAAAGAAAAAGAAAAAGAAAGAAAGAAAGAAAGAAAAGAAAGAAAGAAAGAAAGAAAGAAAGAAAGAAAGAAAGAAAGAAAGAAAGAAAGAAAGAGTAAGAAAGAGTAAGAAAGAAAGAAAGAGTTATAGAGACACAGAGAGCTTCCAACCTCTGGTTCACTACCCAGATAGCTACAACAGCCAGCATTGGGCCAGACTGAAACCAGGAGCTTCCTCTGGCTTTCCCATGTGGATGGTGGGGCCCAAGCATTTGAGTCATCACCAGGTACACATAAGCAGGAAGCTGGAGTCGGGAGCAGAGCCTGAACTCAAATCTAGGCACTCCAAAATGGGATGTGGACATTCCAAGTGGTGTCTTAACCGCTGTATCAAGGTCTTACCCACTGTGAAGTGTAAATTCTGAAGAATAAAAACATGAGCGAATCTAATATACTTAGAGAAATTCTGCATGTGATACTGATAGTTTACATCAGAAAAGGTGGATTTGAAAGTATTAGAATAAGTAATTATAAAGGGAAATGAAAAACTTTCAAATCATCATATTGGAAAAAAAATCACAGTGTCCAATTACCAAAAAGATGTAGAACTATAGGAACATTCATACAGTGCTACTAAAAGTAGTTGTATTTATAATAATTTGGCAAGATCTAGTGAAGTTGGAAGATGTGACTCTCTTTGACCCAGCAATTCCATCCATAAGTATTTACAGTCTTTCATGTTTGAGGGAGATGTGCATGAAGATTCACCACAACATTATGACAATGAAAAGTCAAAATGTAAATTAAAATGAATGGAGATAGTACTATCAGTGTGGATAAGTCTCAAAAATAGTATGATTAGGATTGAACTAAAGAGTATTTGGGGGTGAGCATTTGGTACAGTTGTAAAGACACTGGGATGCCCACGTTCCATATCAGAATGTCTGGTTCAAGTCTCAGCTACTCTTTCTAAACCAGCTTCCTGCTATTACACACCCTGAGGGGGCAGCAGATGATGGCTCAGGACTTGGGATCCTGCTAACTACGTGGGAGACCAGGACTGGCCCACCCTAACTATTATGGGCATTTGGGGAGTGAACCAGTGGCTGAAAGATATTTTTCTCTCTTTCTCTCTGTCTCTGCCTTTCAAATAAAAATGAAAATAACTTTAAAGATTACTTTGTATAATAGAGTGCCACGTAAGATTTGGAAACATTATCAATGTCTACAGTTTCCATTGCTAAATACTGTATAGGAAAAATCTGAAAGCATTCATGGAAATAATTAGCAGATTAAGAACAGTGGTGACCTCTGGGGAGGAACAAAATGAGATCAGGGTAAGGGTGCAAATGGAAATATGCTTACTTTTTTATTCTAAAAAAATAAGCAGATATAGGCAGGTGTTATGATGCAGCAGGGTAAGCCACTGCTTGGGATGCCACATTTCATATCTGACTGTCTGGGATCAAGTCTGAACTCTGACTCAACTTCCAATTTAATTTCCCACTAATGTACCTGGGAAGTAGTAGATAATGCCTGAGAACTTGGGTTACTACTGCCCATGTGGGAGGACTGGATAGAGTTCCTGGCTCCTGGATTCAGCCTGGCCCAACCTCAAATCTTTGCAGACATTTGGGGAGTGAATTGGCACATGAAAGATCTCTCTCTCCTTCCCTCTCTGTCACTTTGCCTTTCAAATAAATAAAAATTTTAATACATAAAGAAAATAAGCAAATATAAGCAATTCTTACCATTTGATGAAGCTGATTGTGCTTTTATGAATTGGCTGTTATGTGTTGTACCTTTCTGTGTACTTAAACTATTTCATGATAAAAATGGAGAACATTTACAATCACTGATTTAATGTGTTTTATTAATAATCCCAGATTTTCTATTTTAATTTCTAATTTCATTCTATTGTGATTTGTAAAAATACTTGGTATGTTTTCATTTTTTTAATTTATTGATAATTTTGTGGCCTAATATAAAATCCAGGTAGACTGAGGGAAAAAATGGGTATTCTGATGTTTTTGGGTATAGTGCTGTATATATTTCTGTTAGCTCCCATTGGCTTACAATTTTTTAAGTCCTTTGATTATTGATTTTCTGCCTCATTGTCATATTCATTGTTGAAAGTGTATTGAAGTCTCCAACTACTCTTCTAAAACTGTATTTCTCATTTAATGTCATTTTTTTGCATTATATATTTTGGGGATCTATTGTTAGATGAATTTTATGGACTATGTCTCACCAAAACTCATATGTTGAAGCCCTACTCCTCAGTATGATGGTGTTTGGAGAAAGGTGCCTGTGGGAGGTAACTAGGGTTAGGTGAGGTCATGATGGGTGCCCTTATAAAATAAGTGCCCTTATGAAACAAGACATAAACTCTTTCTCCCTCCCTTTTCCCCCCTCCCCAGCCCCTTCTCTGTCCTTACACAAAGAAGTGGTTGTGTGAACACAATGTGACAAGGTGGCCATTTGCAATACAAGGGGGAAAACCCTCATGAGAAGCAAAACATGCTGGCACCCTTATCTCAGAGTTCAACCTTCCAGAATTGCTAGAAAATAAATTTCAGTTGTTAAACCACCCAATCTATCATATTCAGTTATGACACCTCAAACTGACTATAGTAGTACCTATCCTTATAATTGTGATGTCTACTTAATGAATTGAAGCCTTAATATTTCACCTTGTTCTCAGAGATAATGGAACAGAAACTTCAGTGACCACACACAACAAGAAATACATACTTTGTAAAAATAATTTAGAAAGTCACTATGCAATTGGTGGCTTCAATTCTCAATAAGCATCAAGCAGCAATCCTTGATGAAGGGGAAAAACCTAATTACGGAATTAACAACATTATATTAAAATGTCTACATCACAATGAAAATTACAAAGCATACCGTCACTGATATAACTTAAAAGGAAATTCAGGCACTGGAAATAACAAGAGCTGAAATAAGTAATTCACTTAAAGGAGATCAATGGTGATTTTAAACAGGCAGAAAACTCGACCTGAAAATAAGGCTATTGAAATGGTCTAGCATGAAGAACAGAGAGAAAAAAAAGTATTGCCAAAACTTCCCAAATGTGATGAAGACATGAGAGAACACATCCAAGATTCTCAACAAACTGGAGGATATTTACCCATTATTGTGCCACTTACTGTTTCACAGTGCCAAATGCAGTACCTGCTCTGCTGTAACAGACTAACTTCAAAACATTTTCTCCTTTTTTGCAGGCATACTTTAAGCTTTTCAACAGAGGACAAAGGTGGAACATTGTGGGAGAAAGGAGGCTTCTCTTACAGGTTCTAGCTTGTAGAACCTTTTTGTTTGTCTTTCTCCTCCTGCATGGTCTTTTAGCAACGTGGAAATTTGAGAACACTTTGTGGTGTTCTGCCCCAGCTGTGTATTGAGACATGGAGTCCTTTCATGATTACAGCTTAGCCAAACCCAACTGACTGCTTTCCTGTGCTGTTCCGGGGCAAGCAGCGTTAGCTATCATCCATGGACCTACAGCAGCTCCCAATACCCCCACCACCCCTGCCTCAGGTGCCTGACTGCCAGCCACGGCTCCCCACTTTCAAAATGGTTTATTTCCCATGGCCCTCTCATTGCAGACACTGTATTTTCCAAGGCTTGTGCCTCTACTTCAGCTCTATCATTGCAACTCAACTGTGTTCAGAACAGTTATTTCCTGCTTTTTCAGCTCTGAGTGGTCTTGACAACACCAGAATTCCCCATTATCCAATGAGGCTATATAGCCCCACTTTCTGTAAGGCCTGGATCCCAGTCTGAGAGATTTCACCTTTCACATATATCCTCCCTTGGGTATTCTCCCTCAGCTAGGGTACTCTTTGGAGTTCTCTTACACTTTACCATAGTTTAATGCCTCTTTACACTACTTCTTGGTCCAGAACTAGCAGTAAAGTATACCCTTTAATAGTCACATTCTTTTTTTTTTTTTTTTTTTTGACAGGCAGAGTTAGTGAGAGAGAGAGAGACAGAGACAGAGAGAGAAAGGTCTTCTTCGGTTGATTCACCCCCCAAATGGCGCTGCGCCGATCTGAAGCCAGAAGCCAGGTGCCTCCTCCTGGTCTCTCATGCGGGTGCAGGGCCCAAGCACTTGGGCCATCCTCCACTGCCTTCCCAGGCCACAGCAGAGAGCTGGACTGGAAGAGGGGCAACCGGGACTAGAACCTGGGGTGCCGGCGCTGCTGGAGGAGGATTAGCCAAGTGAACTGTGGCGCTGGCCAATAGTTACATTCTTAGGCTAATTGTAATTAATGATGTATTTGTTATTTCTATACTGTCATGGAAATTATTGTTTATGCAATTGAATATATCATTTCTGATGTTTCATTTAGTCCTAGGGCAACAACTACAATAGCTTTGTTATAATTTTGAAAGCAGAAAGTGTGATGCATACAACTCTATTCTTTTAGTTCAAGATTGCTTTGGCTATTTGGGGTCTTTTGTGGTTTTATTTCTGCGAAAAACAACATTGGAATGTTGACAGATATTGCATTGAATATGTTGATAACTTTGGGTAGTATGTACATTTTAACAATATTCCAATTCATGAACATAATATATTTCCATATGTGTTTTCTTCAGTCTCATTCATCAGTATTTTATGCTTTTCAGTATACAGTTCCTTAAAAACCTTGGCAAGTTTACCCCTAAGTATTTTACTTTTTTTTTTTTTTTTTTTTTTTTTTTTTTTTTTTTTTTTACAGGCAGAGTGGACAGTGAGAGAGAGAGAGAGAAAGGTCTTCTTTTGCCGTTGGTTCACCCTCCAATGGCCGCCGCGGCTGGCGTGCTGCGGCCGGTGCACCACACTGATCCGAAGGCAGGAGCCAGGTGCTTCTCCTGGTCTCCCATGGGGTGCAGGGCCCAAGCACCTGGGCCATCCTCCACTGCACTCCCTGGCCACAGCAGAGGGCTGGCCTGGAAGAGGGGCAACCGGGACAGAATCCGGAGCCCCGACCGGGACTAGAACCCGGTGTGCCGGCGCCGCTAGGCGGAGGATTAGCCTAGTAAGCCGTGGTGCCGGGCCTCCCTAAGTATTTTACATTGTAAATATAAGTGGGATTATTTTCTTAATTTCCTTTTCAGGTAGTTTATTATTAGTAGAAATATTACCGATTTTATATGTTGGTTTTATATCCTGTAACTTTACTGAATATATGTATCAGATCTAACAGCCCCTTAGTGGAGTCTTTAGGGTCTTCTATTTATAAGATAATATCATCACCAAAGAGACAATTTCACTCTTTCTTTCCTATTGATGTGATGGTTTTTTTTCTCTTTTGTTTAATTTCCCTGACTAGTACTCCCAGTACAGGGTAAGAAGTGGAGAAAGTGGGTATTCTTGTCTTATCCCTGATCTTAAAGGAAAAGCATTCAACTTTTCATAAAGCTGTTGACTATAATGTTGGCTATGAGTTTGTCATATATAGCCTTTATTGTGTTGAGGTATATTCCATATAACTAATCTGTCCAGAGTTTTTATGAAGAATTATTGAATTTTGTTAAATGCTTTTTCTGCATCTATTGAGATGACCATATGCTTTTTTAATCCTTTTTGTTAAAGTGGTGTGTCACCCTTATATATATTTGCATATGTTGAACCACCCTTGCATCTCAGGATAAAACCCACTTGATCATGTTGTATGATTCTTTTTGTGTGTTGTTGAATTCCATTAGTAGCATTTTGTTGAAGATTTTTGTATCCATGTTAATCAGAGATACTGGCTTGTAATTTTCTTTCAGTGTCTTTTGTCTGGCTTTGGCATCAGGGTAATACTGGACTCATAAAATGAATTTGAAAGTATCCCTTCAACTTCAATTTTTGGGAAAGTTTAAGAAGGATTAGTTGGCTAGCACCTCAGCTCACTAGGCTAATCCTCCGCCTGTGGCACCGGCACCCTGGGTTCTAGTCCCAGTTGGGGCGCCGGTTCTGTCCTGGTTGCTCCTCTTCCAGTCCAGCTCTCTGCTGTGGCCCGGGAAGGCAGTGGAGGATGGCCCAAGTGCTTGGGCCCTGCACCCACATGGGAGACCAGGAGGAGGCACCTGGCTTCTGGCTTCGGATGGGCGCAGTGTGCCGGCCATAACAGCCATTTAGGGGGTGAACCAATGGAAGGAAGACCTTTCTCTCTGTCTCTCTCTCTCTCTCACTGTGTAACTCTGCCTGTCAAAAAAGAAAAGAAGAAGGAGGAGGAGGAGAAGTCTTCCTTTAATGTTTGTTACATTTCACTTGTAAAGCCATCTGAACCCAAGTTTTTCTTAGTTGGGAGGCTTTTTGTTATTGATTTGATCATAGTTTCCACTCTTATGATCCAGTGTTTTTTTTTTTTTTTTTTTTTTTTTTTTTTTTTTGACAGGCAGAGTGGACAGTGAGAGAGAGAGACAGAGAGAGAAAGGTCTTCCTTTGCCGTTGGTTCACCCTCCAATGGCCGCCGCTGCAGCCGGCGCACCGCGCTGATCCGATGGCAGGAGCCAGGATCCAGGTGCTTTTCCTGGTCTCCTATGGGGTGCAGGGCCCAAGCACCTGGGCCATCCTCCACTGCACTCCCTGGCCATAGCAGAGAGCTGGCCTGGAAGAGGGGCAACCGGGACAGAATCTGGCGCCCCGACCGGGACTAGAACCTTGTGTGCCGGCGCCGCAAGGTGGAGGATTAGCCTATTGAGCCACGGCGCCGGCCCATGATCCAGTGTTGATAGGTTGTATGATATAGGAACTTACCTGTTTCTTCTAGGTTATTCAATTTGTTGTAACATAATTGTTCATAGTAATATATTATGATCCCTTGTTATTTATATGGTATCTGTTAGAATGTCTCTCTCATTTCTTATTTTGAGTCTTGTCTCTTTTTTTCCTAGTTAGGAAAAGTTAGGGGGATAAAGGGCCTGTCAATTGTCTTTTTTTTTTTTTTCAGTCCCAAATAAGGTGAGTTTTATTCAATCACTTGAGAGACTTAGGACCCCTTGACAGACGAGCGACAAACCATGAGCGGCCACCCAGGTTCTCGCCAGCTCCGTTGTGCACCACAGGACCTGAGGGGAGCCAAGGAAGCAGCGTGGGCTGGCGCGGGGCATCCAGGTCAGCATCAGAACTCATGGTCCAGTGGGCGGGCTGTCAATTGTTTATCTTGAAAAAATTCAACTCCTATTTTTATTGATTTTTTTCTAGTTTCTATTTCATTTATTTATTTCTGATCTGATATTTGTAATTTACTTTGCTCTTTTTTAAAAATTTATTTGAGAGGTAGAGCTACAGAAGAGGGAGAGACAGAGAGGTCTTCCATCCCATGGTTCACTCCCCAAATGGCCACAAAGGCTGGAGCTGGGCCAATCTGGAGCCTGGAGCCAGGAGTCAGGAGATTTTTCTGGGCCTTCCATGTGATTGCAGGGCCCCAACCCCTTGGGCCATCTTCTGTTGCGGTTGATTTCTTCTGAGATGAGGAGCGTGGTCGGGGCAAGAGGCATGGAGTCACCACCCAGACCCGGGGAGTCAGGTGAAAGCGGGCCAGAGCCAAGCAGCCCGCAGACTCGTTTATTTCAGTTAGTACAACAGCTTATATAGCCAAGGCAGCCAATCCGGTCAAGGGGGGTTTATGCCCTAACCAATCACAGCCTGTTGCCAGGCAGTATCCGAAGCCATCCAATCACAGCCTGTTGCCAGGCAGGCTCCATTGCCAGGTGGGTTTCAAAGCCATTCCTGAGTAACTGACACTCGTTTGTCAGGGCCATCTTGGCATTTCACCACAATCTTCTACCACTTTCCCAGGCCATAATCAGAGAGCTGGATTGGAAGAGGAGCAGCCTGGATTCAAACTGGCACCACAGGCGGAGGCTTAGCCTACTACACCACAGTGCTGGCCCCTGTTTCACTCTTCTAACTTTGGTCTTGGTTTGTTTTTCTAGATCCTTGAGGTCCAATGTGAGATTATTTGAAATCTTTCTTCTTTTTTTTTTTTTAAATTTATTTATTTTACTTGAAAGTCAGAGTTACACAGAGAAAGAAGTAGAGGCAGAGAGAAAGAGAAAGGTGTCTTCTACCCGCTGGTTCACTCCCCAGCTGGCCGCAACGGCCGGAGCTGCGCTAATCTGAAGCCAGGAGCCAGGAGTTCTTCCAGGTCCCCATGCGGGTGCAGGGGCCCAAAGACTTGGGCCATCTTCTGCTGCTTTCCCAGGCCATAGCAGAGAGCTGGTTCAGAAGAGGAGCAGCCGGGACCCTAACCGGCGCCCATATGGGATGCTGGCACTGCAGGCGGAAGTTTTACTTGCTACACCGCAGCGCTGGCCCCTCTTTCTTCTTCTTTTTAAATGTTGGCTTATTGGGGCTGGTGCTGTGGTACAGTGGGTTAACGCCCTGGCCTGAAGCACTGGCATCTCAAATAGGCGCTGGTTCTAGCCCCAGCTGCTTCACTTCCCATCCAGCTCTCTGCTATGGCCTGGGAAAGCAGTAGAAGATGGCCCAAGTCCTTGGGCCCCTGCACCCACATGGGAGACCTGGAGGAAGCTCCTGGATCCTGGCTTTGGATCAGTGCAGCTCCGGCTGTTGTGGCCAAATGGGGAGTGAACCAGCAGATGGAAGGCCTCTCTCTCTCTCTCTCTCTCTCCTCTCTGTGTAACTTATAAATAATAAATAAATCTTTAAATGTTGGCTTATTTTTATTTATTTTAAAGGCAGAATGACAGAGAGACAGATAAAGACAGAGAAAGCTTCCATCCACTGGTTCACTTCCCAAATGCCTGAAACAGCCAGAGCTGGGTCACACTGAAACCAGGAGCCAGGAACTTGATCTAGATCTCCCTTGGGGGTGGCAGAGGCTCAAGTACCGAGCCATCATCTGCTGCCTCCTAGTGTGTACATTAGTAGGAGGCTGGATTGAAGCAGAGGTGGAACTCAATCCCAGGCCCTCTGATATGGGATGCAGGTGTCCCAAGCATCACCCTACTCTGCTGTACCACAACTGTCCTTTCTTTTAGTGAATTTGTCACTATAAATCTTTTAGAACTGCTTTTGCTGCTTCCTATACATTTTACTATGTTGTTTTTCCATTTCCATTTGTCTCACAGTATTTTAAAATTTCCTTTATTTTTTCTGCAACTCTATCAGTTGTACAAGAGCATGTTGTCTAATTTCCATAATGTTGTGAATTTTCCAAGATTTCTCCTGTTACTGATTTCTAGTTGGATGCTATTGTAATTGGGGTTACTTGGCATGATTATAATCTTCATAAAGTTGGTAAGACTTGTTTTATGGCTTCCTGGAGAATATTTCTTGTGCATTTAAGAAAGTGTGCCCTGTGTGGTGTTGGGCATTTTGGTCTAAAGTTTAATCAAGTTTAAAGTTTCTTTATTCTCTGTGTAAATGATCTGTCCATTGTTGAAACTGGAGTATCAAGTTCCCCTGTTATTCTTGTATTCCATTCTTTCTCTTGAAATCATTATTTACTTATAATGATTGTTTTATATATTTAGAGCCTCTGACATTGGATGCATGTGTATTTATAATTGTCGCATCTTGATGAGTGGATCTTTTTACCATAATATTATAAGCCTTCTTAATCTATTTTTGCAGTTTTTTACTTCGTGTCTGTTTGGTCTAATGTAAATTTAGCTATCACCGTTTCGTTTTTATTCCCATTTGCATGTAATCTATTGTCCCATTCCTTTTCTTTCATTATGTTTTCTGTACTAATAAGGTATATTTATTTCTTTTTACCAATTCTGTCACTATTTCTTTCCATTAGATAATTTGGTAATTATTGATAGATAAGAATTTGTTACTGACATTTTGTAAGTTATTTTCTGGTTTTATAAATCCTTTGTTTCTTCCTGTCTTGCTGTTTGCCTTTGTGGTTTTTTTGTGGTAGTAGTATACGCTGAATCTTTTCTTTTTCAATTTTGTGCAACTGTTATAGGTTTTTGGTTTTGTGGTTACTTTGAGGCTTACATAAAATATCGTATAATTATAACAAGCTAGTTTAAGGTAATAACGCCAGAACTTTAATGGTACAGAAACATGCTTTGCTTTCATCCCATTACCCCCATCTCTTCCATAATATTGATGTCAACATTTCCATTTTTTCATAACTTCTGCCCCTCAATAGTTTATTGTAGCTACAACTGATTTTAATAGTTTGTCTTTTAACCTGAACAGTATAGATAAAATTGCTTTACACATCATCCTTATAGTATTAGGATATTTTGGATGTGAACATGTATTACATATACTATTTGGTTTTTACTTTCATATTTTATGTTAGTTAGCAGTCATTTGTTACAGCTAAAATAATTTTCTATCAATTCCCAGAAGACATTTCTAGAAGTAATGGACTTACTTAGCATTGGTGAAACAATTTTATTTCTTACTCATTTCCTAAAGACAGCTAAGCCAGGCAAATATTCACAGCTTCCAGTTTTTATTCCGGTTCTACACTTTGAATGCAATGTTTCATTCTCATCTGTTTTTGCCGAACGCCTGCTGATAAACAGTCTGGCAAATATCTAGAAATGCCTTAGAGTGTGATATGTGTCTTACCTCTTCTTTCAGATTTCTTTCTTGTTCTTTGGTTTTACAGTTATTTATTTATTTGTCTATTTATAAATGAAAGGGATGGAGGGATGGGGGGGAGGGGCCATGGCAGAGAGAAAGTTAGAAGCAGAGAGAGAGGGAGAGAAAGAATGAATATCCCATCTGCGGATATACTCCCCAGATTTCTGCAACATCTAGGGCTGGGCCAGGCTAAAACCAGGAGCCAGGAATCCAATGTCTAGATCTCCCACAGGGAGGTTGGCAAGGACCACACCTTCTGCACTGCAAGAAGCTGGAATCATGAGTAGAGCTGGGATTCGAACCCAAGCTCTGCACTCCAATATGGAATGTGGGCATCCCAACCAACATCTTAACCACTTCACCAAATGGCTGCCCCAAGTCTTGGTTATTTGACATTTTGATGATGATGGTTCTTGGTGAACCCCTCTTTGGGTTAAATTTCACCAGAGCTCATTGCACTTCCTATATATTGATGTTGTCTTATCCCAGGTTTGGGATAATTTCAGCTGATATTTCTTTAAATGTGCCTTATGGTTTTTTTTTTTTTAAGTATATTCTCCTTTTTGAAACCCTACAATGTAAATTTTAGGCCTCTTGATGGTGTTCTAAAATTCCCATAAACCTTCTTTCATTGTTTCTTTTTGCTTCTCTGTAGCTCTGGTCACACTGACTACTGCAATACCCTAGGTCGGTGTCCCTGAGGTGTGGAAGAAAAGGAGCCTTTTGGGAATTATCAGAGTTGGTCTCTGCTGTTGTCCACTGTAGTAGATTCAGCGGATGGTTGGGACTCTCAGGAGTCCAGGATTGTGGACTAAGATATAGAAATTGCATCAGGAGCCCAGGATGCTCCCGCAGGTTCCCCCGCTGTGAGCTGCCCTGAGGGTGTTCTAGTGACTCACAGGAGTCTGCTTCATGACAAGAAGGGTGGGACTGCTTGTGTTTCTTTGGGCTGCTGTCTCAGCTGAGATTCTTCTGCAGCAAGAGCCTGAAGAGCTGCCTCTGTGCTTGTACGTGGGGAAGAACGAGGTTTCCACTCTGGACTGGGGCTTCCCTAAGTCCTACACCTCTTGGTGACCCTGTCCCCCTGTATTTCTCTTTTGCCCATGTGGCTGGATGTGATTTTGTTTTCAGTGGTGGTTTCTGTCTGGGTTTGTGAAGGTAAGCAGGAGTTAAGGAGTTGCCTCAGAACACGAGGATAGGAATCCCCTCCCCAATTCTGAGGTGGCACACTACAAGAATACCACTGCTTCCAAAAAAGAAAAACCTCTCAAGAAACTCATTTGAGACTTACAGAGGAGGAATAAAGAGAGGGTAACAAAGATGCTGATGACTCCTTTACTTTCTTCACCTCCTGTAACGTGGAGAAGAGGAAAGTCATTTGGAACAGTATTAGTAACTAAAGCTCCAGCTTTATGGAAAATCCGTGTTTGCACATGAACTTATGGACCACATTTGCACAGATGTTCAAGATCCATGATCCTGTGTGGCTTCCAGCCTTTCCTACCCCTTGCCTCACCTTGTCTTTCATATCCTTCATGGACCCTGATTAGTGGATGAGTGTGTGACTATTGTGAACCAATAAGGTTCCCCCAAAAAAGAATGACAAGGTTGGGAGGGAAATCTATTCCTCATTCCACACATATTTCCAAATGACTTGGATGGTGGGAAGACCATAGTATTCTGGGTTTACATATCTTCTGTGTGCAAACTAACTGTTCATATAAATGACCAAACTATAGCTAGAAAGTTCACACAGGATTCAGTGTATCCACCTGTAGCCAGCCTAGGCCTTCTAATAAACCTCACCATATCACTGGCTCTTTTCATTCTTGAATGACAGTCACTCCTGTTTTGCTGTGTGACTATCTAACATCTCTGAATCTTTTGCCTCCCTGTTTCCATCAAGAAATTAGTCAACCCTGTGGGAGTAGGGGTAAGAAGGTGTGGTGTCCTGGAGTGCAAACGTTTCTCCTTTAAGACACCACTGCTTTGTTCTCTGCAACCTTCTAAGATACTAATCTGGTCGTTAGCACAGCTCCAGTTCTTTCTTTTCTTCTTTTCCTCCTTCCCTCTCTCCATCTATTCCTCTCTGCTTTCCTCCCTTTCTTGTCTTTTTATTTGAAAGGCAGACATAGACAGAGATCTTCCATCTACTGGTCAGTTCCCCAAGTACTGTCAACAGCTGGGATTGGGACGGGTGGAAACGGGGGGCTGAGAAGTCAGTCCAGACCTTCCATGTGAGTGGCAGGGAGGAGACCACCCTAGCCATCACCTGCTGTGTCCTAGGAGCATGGCTACTCTTGTGGTCCCAGGTACAGTTATTCTGTCCTTTCACCTTTTCTGGGGTTGTAAATCCTGCTGGGAAGCATACCTTGATGTCACTGTCACTCTTGGAATCATCAACTGCTTCCTCTGAAACACACTGTCACCCCATCTGACCCTCTGTGTTTCCAGTATACATGTGGCCCACGAGATACTGCTATACCTTGTACTCTTATTTCTGTTTGTGCCTTCTCAAGGCCAGGACCTCCTAGGCTAAGCTCTGAGAGAGGTGATAGACTCAGTATCAAAGAGTTTTCAACTGACATCTTCCTTTGGAGATCCAGGAATCTTCACCCCCTCTTTACCTCATCCGGATTCTTCTGCAACCCGCTCTTACTCCATTAGTCTACTTCAGATTCAAGATCTATAGAAGAATCCAGTGTGTTTACTTCACGCCATGAAGTTGGCCACACCATAGCAGAGGTAACAGTTGATCAGGTCTTTGGAGGAAGAACCCTGGGGACCTCCCTCCTGCCTGCTCTGTCCTTTGCACCCCTCCCTTTCTACCCCAGTTCAAGCAGCCCTACTACTGCACATGCTTGTGCCTGGAGTGTGTTCTTGTGGCCCAGAGACCACCTAGGGATATGTTGCTGAGGCACTGAGGAGCAGGAGCCTGTGTGGCACTGAGAGGGAGTTGGCCTTTAGCCTGTCCAGTGTAGTAGGGAAAGTAGAAGAATCCAGGAGAGCGATAGGAAGCAGCAATAGGAAACTAAGATAGAATTTGGTAGTTGCTTGCCTGCAATTAACTATGCCCTGCCTCCTATTTGGCTAATGTGCATCCATTTTTCATCTTTTTTGTTTCATCTGTTATCATTAAACGTTCCTTGAGATAATCTCACTTCAGAAGTGTATATTTTAAGTGCTACTCTCCAAATGCATCATCACTTTTTTTTTTTTTTTTTTTGACAGGCAGAGCGGACAGTGAGAGAGAGAGAGACAGAGAGAAAGGTCTTCCTTTGCCGTTGGTTCACCCTCCAATGGCCGCCGCGGCCGGCGCACCGCGCTGATCCGATGGCAGGAGCCAGGAGCCAGGTGCTTTTCCTGGTCTCCCATGGGGTGCAGGGCCCAAGCACCTGGGCCATCCTCCACTGCACTCCCTGGCCACAGCAGAGGGCTGGCCTGGAAGAGGGGCAACCGGGACAGAATCCGGCACCCCGACCGGGACTAGAACCCGGTGTGCCGGCGCCGCTAGGCGGAGGATTAGCCTAGTGAGCCGCGGCGCCGGCTCAGCATCATCACTTTTTAACAAGCCTTATATAAGTTCTTTGTCTCAATCCAGTAAATAGGGCAGCTATATGCTGGCTCCTTCTAAAGTCTCCTGTGTAAGCCGTTGTGTCTTTTCATTGTGGTTATACTTTTTAACTTTTTCAAAATTTATACTTTGAGACTCTTTTTACCCACTCTTCCTGGCACACACATACACCTTCAAGACAGGATGGGGTGTGGCCTCTGCTCATGCCTAACGACGCACAAGACCCCCCCTGGAACCGAGGGATAGTCACATTCCACCCCTATACTGGCAAGTTTCCACTGACAAGGGCAAAACCCTGTTCACTCTTGGGTCAAGGCAGGGTCCTTTATGCTCCAGAGCAAGGAAGAGCTATGCCTCCTTTTAGGCCAAATTTGGGACCCTGTATCCCTTTAAATGATGACAGTGCCCAGGCCACCAAATCTGCTTCCACAGGCTTCAAAGTCTAGGCATCAAGCCAAGGAAGAAAGTGAGAGCTGATGTTCAGTGCAACTTGGGTTAGCCCACAGCCTTTCTTTTACTAATCCAAAAATTCATGGTACTATGGTTACCTGGGGTTCCTTTCTCAAATTCCCTGCCCAGAGAGGGCACTCTCATAAGGGTTGCTGATGGCCACCGAAACAAGATATAGAGCACTGTCATCACAACAAAATCTTCAGTAGCCCCTACAGCCAACTGTTTTCTGATGTATAACTCAATGCATTTGCTTTGCCTGTTCTTGACCTTCTCAGAACTGAAATTATTCATGATGTGCTCTTTTGTGAATACTTTTTAAAAAAGATTTACTTTATTTGAAAGGCAGAGTTAGAAAGAGAGAGAGAGAGAGAGAGAGAGAGAGAGAGAGAAATATCTTCCATATACTGGTATACTTTCCAAATGGCCCTAACAGTTGGGCTCGGGTGGGCCAGGCTAAAGCCAGGAGCCAGGAGCTTCATCTAGGTCTCCCACATGGGTGGCAAGGACCCAAGTACTTGAACAATCACCTGCTTCCTCCCAGGATGCACATTAGCAGGAAGCTAGATCAGAAACGGAGCCAAGACTCAAACTCAGGCAACTCCAATATGGGATGGCAGGTGTCCCTAGTGACTCTTAACTCTTGTGCCACAATGCCTGCCTCCTAAACAATGTCTTAACTGTTAGGTCAAACACCAACCCTGAGACTTTAATTCCCAGCGTAAGATCTGCTAAGGTTCTCTTTCTCTCTGCCTTTACCAGTGATATTTTATCAACTTGCGGCTTCCTCACCAGTCTAGTCATAGAGTAAGAACAAGCCAGGTTGGGGCCAGCGCTATGGTGCAACAGGGTAAAGCCCTGGCCTAAAGCACCAGCATCTCATATGGGCGCTGGTTCTAGTCCTGGCTGCTCCTCTTCCGATCCAGCTCTCCGCTATTGCCTGGGAAAGCAGTAGAAAATGGCCCAAGGGCTTGCGCCCCTGCACCCACATGGGAGACCCGGAGGAAGCTCCTGGCTCCTGGCTTTGGATGGGTGCAGCTCTGGCTGTTGTTGCCATCTGGGGAGTGAACCAGCAGATAGAAGACCTCTATCACTGTCTCTACCTCTCTCTGTAACTCTGTCTTTCAAATAAATAAAATAAATTTTTTTAAAAAAAGAACAAGCCAGGCATGTAACAGACTCTCTCTATATAATTGGTCATTTGTATTAATTACTATAATACTTCAAAGCACTTCATGAAGCACTTGTATTGATTCAGATGAAGCAAGACTCTTCAACTCTTTCAAATTTCAAAAATCTAGCGGAGCTATAGGCCTTTACTTCTCCCAACATGTGAAAGAAAAAGAAACTGCTAATAATCCGATATGATCTGACAGAACAACCTCACACGTTAGGAACCTGTTTGGGAATTCAGAAATGTCAATTAAAAGCATCTTTACCACAGCACTGAAGCCATCTGTTTATGCAGAACAAACGCAGCAGCTAAACACAACAAACTTTATTCAGTATCTCACACACTTTATAAAGGGTGAAGAGTAAGGGGGCTGACAGAGATGTGTGCATTGCAAGGTTTGACTGGGGCTGGGAAATCTGCTTCCAAGTCAACCCACTTGGTTATAGGAAGGCCACAGTTGCTCCCAGGCTGTCGGCTGAAGCCCAGAGTTCCTTGCTACCTGGGCCTCTCCAATGGGCTAGCTAGTGTCCTCATGATGTAGCCACTACTCCTGGAGTAAGTTATTGGGGTGGAGGAGCTTTCAAACTGCAGTGACTTTTATAACCTAATCTCAGTGACATGCCATCACTTCTGCATTCTATTAGTCTCACAGACCAACACACAAGAGTGTGAATGCTAGCAAGTAGGAATACTAGGAAGTCATTGGGAACAATTGCTTTTTCTTTTCAAGATTTATTTATTTATTTGAAAGGTAAAGTTGTGGAGAAAGAGGGAGAGAGAGAAGGAGAGATGTCTTCCATCTACTGTTCATTCCTCTGATGGCCACAAGAGCCAGGGCTGGGCCAGGCCGAAGCCAGGAGCCTGAATCATTTTCAAGGCCAGTTATTACACCAGGAACTATGATAACCAGTTGGAATCCAGGCCAGCATGTGGTGCATTGGGTTCAACTGCTAGATCATAAATCTACAATGCTGGCATCCTATGTAAGCACCAGTTCAGGTCCCAGCAGCTCCACTTCTGATCCAGCTCCCTGAATGTGCTTGGGAAAGCAGAAGATGGCCCAAAAGTGCTTGGCCCCTCACCACCCTCGTGGGAGACCAGGTTGGAGTTCCAGGCTCCTGGCTTTGGCCTGGCCCAGTCCTGGACATTGTGGCCATTTGGGGAGTGAACCAGCAGTTGGAAAATGTGTCTCTCCCTCTCTAACTCTGCCTTCCAAATAAAGAAATCTTTTAAAAAAATTAAAAAGAGCTATTTTCATAAGCAATCATTTCTAGATGCCCCGCGGCTAGCAGTTCTTTGTTTTTCCCTGTGTAACGCTGGTCATATGTGCCCCATAAATATGCACACATGCACAAAAGAGACACCTTGCTTCTCTCTCCTTCCCTGCCCCTAGAGAAGTTCCCATGCCTGTGATGGGCAGAGCACTGCTTTAGGTTTTATTCAAGACAAGGCTAGCTAATGCTGTCAGTACCTGGGATCCCCTCACTTCCTCTTCCTCTGGGCACTCACCATTCCCCTAGGTAGACTACTGGTTTCTTATTTACAGACTGCCTCAGAACTGCCTGCCAGGCAGACTGGAAATGTTGGCTGGTCTGTTTAAGATTTATTTATTTATTTGAAAGTTAGAGTTACAGAGAGGCAGAGGCAGAGAGAGAAAAGGGTGTGTGTGTGGTGTATCTTCCACCTTCTGGTGCACTCCCCAGATGGCCACAACGGCCGGAACTGCGCTGATCTGAAGCCAGGAGCTTCTTCCGGGTCTCCCATGTCGGTGCAGGGGCCATACATAGCAGGGAGCTGGATTGGAAGTGGAGCAGCCAGGTGCAGACAGCCCCAATGCTAGTGTTTTAACATCTCTGGAATAGTTCGTAAACAACGAAGAGGGTGAACTGGGATATAAATATCCAGCTTCATCGGCCGTTAGGTGGGGTAACGTGGAGATGGTTTCTACAAACTCCCAGGGGTAATGTGTTCATTGAAGTATTGGGTGCTGGTTTCTATCCCACCCCTTTCTCACTTTCCCATCTCTATCTGCCAAAAAAACTACCTGCACTCACGGATAGACACGAGGGTCTGCTTCTGGTGAACATAAAGACCTTGCTTTCAATATTTTCTTTATATCAATAATCACCCAAGAAAACCTTACTCTCCCCTCCGGCGTCCCCGCCCTTTCCTCGTAGCCCCGCCCTCTCCGTGAAAGTCACGCCCCGTCCTCAGGCCGCCGCAGGTTCCCCGCAAGAGGACCGAGTAAGCTGGCGGCTCCTCACCTCCCAGAGCTGGCCTAGAAAGTTTTAGCAAGCCATATTGGAAGCGTCTCCTCGGAGATGGCCGCACCCTGTCACGTAAGAAGCGGTAAAAACGTACGCGGCCATCTTGTTTCTCTCTGGACTGCTGGAGACAAAGAAAACACAGCTTCGAGGTCCGCGCGCCTCCACCTTGGTGACAGGAGGTTTGGGAGTGTAAGATGAGTAGGAGTAGCGATGACACTTCTGTCTAGGGATCCAGGGGCACTCGTTTCTCCCTACCGTAAGATAGCTAGCCAAGGGCTCAGCGGCTCGTTGTACGGCAAGAATTTAAACATGGCCGCTCCCAGCCTGAACTTGTCAAACGGGTGCGGCCATCAAAGCTCTGAAACCCAGAATCCTGTTCTCCGAAAGGTTGCCAGGTAGCGGCCGACAGCCTCCAAGTCGCGACTGAGCCTGCGCAACGGCCACTCAGGATGAGAAGACCTTATACCGCGGTGAGGAGGTGTGGTGTAGCCATCCATTTCTGGTTAAGAGCGCGGACCCAGGATAAAAGAGATCTGTTAGCTTAAAGAACAGGCAGAGAGCTGTGTATGATGGTGAGTGGAAGACTACGGTGGCCCAACTGGGTCAGTTATGGGTACCTGTAGGGGTCAGTCCGAGGGAACGGAAGGGTTAAGTGATGGGGCGTTTGAGTGTCGGTTGCGTTCCGCGGTGGTGGGCGGAGGTTTGTGGGAGTCAGTGGCAGATCTCTTTGAAGATGAACTTGGAGTATGCAGGAATTACTAAATGAGTGTTCCAGCAGACGTCTTGATTGGCAGGATGCGTTGGGAGCTTCGTGATTCTGCAGTCAAGTGGATTTCGTGGAAGGCATTGATTTGGAGAGCATTAGGGCTCCGTGACTGGAAGCCTTAGAGGGTCAGTGATGAGACGTTCTAAGTTCTGTGGATAATAAAAGTTTGGTGACTGGAATTCGTGATTGCAGAAGCTCTGGGGTTCAGTGATGAGAGAGGGTCACTGGGAATCAATGTTTTGGAGAAATGCTGTGGGCCGTTACTGTTTGGGATTTACTTAAGATAGTCGACGACTGAATTAATGATTGGACTTCCATAGATCAGGGAACAGGGAATGGAGGGATCAGTGGCAGTTAGAGGTTGGGACTGCCAGTTGTGGGGGGAGAGATGAGATTGAGTTGGCCAGCAATCGAACCCCAGGGATTAGAATAACATTGGAAATGTGTGTGTGTGTGTGTGTGTGAGAGAGAGAGAGAGAGAGAGAGAGAGACACCTATCTGAATCACTGTTTGGCAATCAGATAGGATCATTGAGCTTTGTAGTCACTAAACAGAAGTCAGGTTTGAACATATGGGGGTATTAGTGTCTGTGAGAACCTCCGGGTTGGAGATCAGAGGCCTGGGGTTGGGGGACACCATAAAATTCTATGCTTAGGAGGCTTATGGGGGTTGGTGTTGAGGAAACTTTTGAAATTCAGAGGTTGGGGATGACAGAGTCAAGGACTTGATGCTACAACCCTGCGTTAAGGGAAACACATTTTACACAGCCAACAGGCACGTGTTCAGTCCCTCTTGTCCAAGGCCTACCTCAGAACTCCTTTGAAATACTTGTCTTTTTAATTTTCTCCACAATATTGAAAATACTTTCAAAGCACTAAGCACTAAATTTCTCTAACAATGCATAGTAAAGATTTGGCTTCTATTGCTCTGGTCAGGAATCTAATCCATATTTCTCCTAATATTTTCCTTACGGTTCTTTCTGGCAGAGTCGTTGACTTGCTCATCTGTCACAGTATGTATCAAGAGTGAGCCTGGTTTGTGACTCCGATTCCATGGCAACTGAGATGGATGTGACCTTGCCTGTGGTTGGAAAGCCAAGAGTCTACTGAGTAAGTATCTGAACTGAAAATAGAAAAGATTTGGCTGGAAGAGCACACTGAGAGTGTTTGGAAAACGCTTTTACCTGAGGCAACAAGACTGAAAAGTTAAAACTATGAAAGCCAAAGCCAGTCTAAACAACTCTGAATGTCAGGGTTACCCTACAATAGTTTCGTCACCTCTCCAGGATTCCTTGTCTGTGAATGGAGTGGTACTAGAGGGCTGTGTGGGGATTTCATAAGTCAATACAAGGAAGTAGCTCAGCCTTGTGCCCACTTGCACTCACGACTTAATATATACAAACTCAATTGTTGATTTTTTTTTCCATCTATCTTTTCAGTTTCTATGATGTTTCATAGTTTTATTTGCTATTTTCCAAGAACCACTTGCTTGGTTGCATGAAACATGCTTGTTTCTATTTATCATTATTAGTTTTATTATTGTTGCTGTTGTTCAAGTAAATATGTAATCATGAGGATATTGGAAGAGGCAGAAAATCAAAACATCACTAAGGGAAATTTAAATTTCTTTTTAATCTCTTTGTTTAGGGAAAATAGCAAGCCGGCGCCGCGGCTCACTAGGCTCCTCCGCCTTGCGGCGCCGGCACACTGGGTTCTAGTCCCGGTCGGGGCGCCGGATTCTGTCCTGGTTGCCCCTCTTCCAGGCCAGCTCTCTGCTGTGGCCAGCGAGTGCAGTGGAGGATGGCCCAAGTGCTTGGGCCCTGCACCCCATGGGAAACCAGGAGAAGCACCTGCCTCCTGCCATCGGATCAGCGCGGTGCGCCGGCCGCAGCGGCCATTGGAGGCTGAACCAACGGCAAAGGAAGACCTTTCTCTCTGTCTCTTTCTCTCACTGTCCACTCTGCCTGTAAAAAAAAAAAAAAAAAAAAAAAAAAAAAAAAAAAAAAAAAAAAAATTAGAGAAAATAGTTGTCAATATTTTCATAGATTTTAGGTTTACATAATTTATAAAATTTATTTATTTTCATTTTATTTGAAAGGCATTGAGACAGAGAGATCTGCTCTCTGAATCACTTCCTAAATGCCTGCAACAGTTAGGGGTAGGCCAGGCAGAAGCCAGGAGCCTGGAACTCAGTCTGGGTCTCCCACATAGGTGGCAGAGGCCCAAGTATTCAAGCCACCATCTCAGGAAGCTGTATCAGAAGCAGAGTAGCCAGGACTTGAATCAGGTACAATGATATGGGAATGCCAGTGTCCGACATGACAACTTAACTACGGTGCCAAACAACTCCTCCTGTAATTTGTAAAATGGAATCATGCTCTCATATTGCATGTTACAACTTGTATTTCCTATGGTAATTTATATCACAAATACTCTTCCAAATCAGTCAGTATACCTCCATTATTATATGATGTCTAAACTCACTTACATTAAATTACTTAAGTCAACCAGACCTTCCGTTCATTGCTGGGACATTTTGGTGGCTTCCAGGTGTTTTGTAAGCAAAACTAAAATAAGTGAACATCGTTGTACTTTTTCATTATACCAGCTAGTTCCTTAGGATACATTACTGGATGTTGAAGGGTGGTTTAAAGGGTGTGCACTCTTAAAACTGTGATATAAATACCCTTCAGAAAGTTTTAATTTACCCTCCTACCAGCAGTGTGGCAGATATGTTTTTCATCTTTGCTAATCTTATAAGCCAAAAAGAAAAACATTTTTCATAATCTTGTTATGGAAAAGACTTTCCTAAGAATTTTTCCAAAAGCAGAAACAATGGGGATTGCGGGGAGGGTCAACAAGATGACTATTAAAAAAAAAGTGAGGGGGGCGGCGCCCTGGCTCACTTGGTTAATCCTCCACCTGTGGTGCCGGTATCCCATATGGGCGCCGGGTTCTAGTCCCAGTTGTTCCTCTTCCAGTCCAGCTCACTGCTGTGGCCCGGGGAAGGCAGTGGAGGATGGCTCAAGTGCTTGGGCCCTGCACCCGCATGGGAGACCAGGAGGAGGCACCTGGCTCCTGGCTTCGGATTGGTGCAGTGCGCTGGCCATGGTGGCCATTTGGGGAGTGAGCCAACGGAAGGAAGACCTTTCTCTCTGTCTCTCTCTCTCTCATCATCTATAACTCTACCTGTCAAATAAATTTAAAAAAATGAAAAAGTTCAATGGTTCAGTTCCATTTTTTGAAATTAGTAAACCTGGCTTAAGGACAAATGGCAAACTATGAAAAATTTATTTATAATATAGATGACAAACAGTTAATAACTTCAGTGTAAAAAAGAGTGCTTATAAATTAATTTCTGAAAATGGACACTTAAGTAGAAATGTAGGTTTAGGCACATAAACAGATTGTTTACAAAAGATATGCAAATAATCAAATATATGAGGGACACACCTTTCTTTATTGGGCAAAATAAAATACAAATGATGGGGAAACATACAGAGAACTTGAAAAACTCCTCCAACACCACACGTCATAAATGGTAAAGCTTGCATTTGAACCCAGACTGTCTGGCTCTTGGGTCTCTAATAGGCAGCCTCTTTTTATTTTTATGGTAAGGAAGAGAGGCCAAGAGAGGTACAGTGTTTGGCCCAGATTCCCTCAATAGAATTGCTTGGCTTCAAACTTGTGTCTGAGTCACTCCTGGGCTCAGGGTCTTTCCAGAAGTTCCCCTCTACTTTAAAACCAGAGAGGAACCATTCCTGAGCTGTTTCCTACATAGCCTTTGCCTCTGAGGTCCAAGGGAGTATTTGGAGAGGGGCTGCTGGGTGACAGTCACCATGGGATCTACTCATCTTTAGGTTCCTTGGGTGCCCTGAGAACTTTTGAATCCTGCTACCTTGCTGGAAGGTGGGGCTCTCCAGTTCCTACCAGCTCTGTCAGCTACAGGGCCTGTAGCTACAGGTTCTGTCTACAGAAAGCTCTACCAGGGGCTGCAGCTGAGGGTGAGTTAGCATTGTGAGATGAAGCTGACGATTTCAGACTATGTCTGTTTCCGTGATTTTTTTCTCTTTCTTTTTTTTTTATTTTCCTTCTTTTATTTATGATCCTTTTTGTTGTGATTTTTAAATATTAGTATAAATTGAGTTTTTACAGGCTAAAATTTTGTGGACATATACAATGAAAAAGAACTGTTGGGCCATGAAGGATTTATTAATTTCGTTAGCTTTTGTAGCTATGGCAGTTTTTTTTTTTTTTTTTCTTAACATTCTTTCTTGCCTGGTTGGAGCCCCTCAAGGTTTGCTCCTATACCTCCTTGCCAAGACCCATCCTCTGGAGAAGTGTCCTTGCTTTCTGGCACTCTGAAGAATATGGAGCTATATACTTTGTATTTTTTGCTCCAGATGTGGACTCAGCCATTTTCCAAGGAGCTCCAGTTCTTTTTAGTGAACATTTGTGGTAGAAATTGTCATCCAGGTACTGCAGGAGATGGTAGACTTTTCTAGATGGGGTAACATTGCCCCAGGCCACTTCAGTGAGAAAGCCACAAGTGACATAATTGTATTTTGTAAATATTTGTTTTATTTGTAAGTCAGAATTACAGAGAAATTGAGAGAAAGAGAGAGAGAGAGAGAGAGAGAGAGGTCTTCCATCTGCTAGTTCATTCCCCAAATGCCCAAAAGAAGCCAGGAGCCAGGAGCTTCTTTTCCCATGTGGATACAGGGGCCCAACACCATCCTCTGCTGCTTTCCCAGGTGCAGCAGGGTGCTGGATTGGAAGTGGAGCATCCAGGACTTGAACCAGTGCCCATATGGGATGCCAGTGCCACAGGAAGTGGCAGTGGCTTTTCCCACTATGCCACAATGCCAGTTAACTATTTTAAAAATAGTTAACTAATTTTAATGTAGTTAAATCTTCAACTTTTCATGAAATATTTACATGCTTAAACTGATTGCCCTTTTTCTTTTATAGTTTGTTAAGCCAGCTATTTCTTAAACATCCTGATTAAAGGTAACATAGTGATTCTTATCTGTTGAAAATTATTTTTTAATGACAATATTCAATAATCTACTGGATGGATAATAAAATTTAGACCTCTAGTTATTATTTGTGATCATATCTTTTATATATTCTGCCAGTGTTGTATACTTATTTTACTTTGTGTTGTGTTCTTTGTAATAATTTCCTAAGTGTATACCCTGTCTGGTATAGACTTAGTTCCAGTTGTTTGAGTGTTAAGGATGCTTAGTGTTTAAAACTTTGTTATTCCTTGGTAGCATCTTTGATTTCCTGAAAGACTGGTTTTATGTATCCATGTTCTGAGTTGAATGGCACCCTTATTTGTTCTGCCATAGTGATTGAAACCATGGATTTGTGTGTAAGATTTCCAGAGGGAAATCCATATGGGATTCCATAGGGGATTTGAAAGATCCAAGGCAAGGCCTAGACCCTCACAGCTGTGTTTTCTGTTCTCTTTCTCTGTCCTCCTTCCAGTCTCTACTGTCACAGGCCTCAGCTCTATTTCCAAGAACAGCAAAAAATGATCGAGAACCAGGTGAGTGTGACACAAAGTGTCCCGTTTCCCCATCTTGTGGAAAGTGTCCTGGAAAAGTGTATGCATAGGCCGGGTTCCCAGGGAAACAGATTCAGAGGTGAAGATTTTCACACCGGAAGTCATGTAGGGAAGCAGGGCTGTGCAGAGGGAGTTGTTGGCCAGAGGCCTCAGCTGATTACATAGAACACTGTGGAGCTGGGATGGCTCTCACAGTTATCCTGAATGGATCAAAGGGGCTTTTGCATTCAGAAATCAACCAGTCATTGACATAGCCTGGCCCAGGGAGGGAAGATAATCCTGGATGTGGGCAGCTCCTGCTGTCCAAGACTAATTCTCAGAAAAGTTGCAAGCCGGCAGCAACAGCCAGACTTTCAGGGAGATTTGAGTGGAGCAGTGCAGTCTCTCTTCTGCACACAGACACTGGCTTTACCCAACATGTAAGTATCCATTTGAAGAGAAACTTGGGGTCCTCAGTTGGTTCACTAGAACAGGCAGAAATATCCTCTGGGTGTGCCTTTGAAGATTCAAGGTGTAGAGGTTTAATTCTTAACAGAGGTACCCGGCTAGAAATTCCATGTAATTTAACTGCAGTAGCAGTGCTAAGTAGCACCCAAAAGGGTGCTTTTTATTTGTACTGCAACTGGTCAGAAGGGGATTCCTCTCTCCAAGTTTGTAACAAAACTAACTGTCTTGGGAGATTGTTTTTTTATGACTTTTGGAGTAAAACACTCACTTTTAGAAGTTCCCATCAATTAGAACATCAGTATTCTTCCTTGCAGTACCCAGAGTCTCCTGGGGCTCCAGGAGCATGATGGTCATATGGGTTATGGGAGCTGTGTGAGTCCCTGGGCCCCATCAGGCCTCAGATAAGGGTATGAGGGGCCTGGGAGACCTCCTCTCCGTTTGGAGCTGAGAGCAATTCCTCTTCTAGTACCCCTGTTGTTTGTATTGAGGCCAGAGGCCAGATGGGCTTTTGAGGTGGGGGACATTCCTTGTGCCAGTGTCCCAGTTTTCCACACCCAAGAACATTCTCTCTTGGGCTATTCTGCCACAGTTGGATGCTTCATGGGTTGGCCCTGAGGTTGCAAGGTGCTGGTTATAGCAACTGCTGTCATATGAGCCTGTTTTGTTCCTCAAGTTGGAGCACCTTTTTCTCTTCAGCCTTGTCTCTGTTACAAAACACCCCAAATGCTCTATCTAGCATCTGATTCATGGGAGGCTGGGGCCTGTGGCCAGTCTCTGGAACTTCCTCCAGATGTCTAGGGTAGGCTGACAAAATGGGTACCAAGTAGGACCTGCTCTTCAGGAGTGTCAGCTAGGGACTATGTTAGTACATTTTATAAGGCCCTCTTTGAGCCCCTCTACAAAAGTGGTTGGATTTTTTTTCCTGGACCCCTGTTCTGTGGTTGCTCATGTGTTAAAGTTTACTGGATGTCTCTTGCTGACAGGCAGTCCCACCAGCATACAAGCCAACATATGATCCCTGCGACCTCATCTGGTAGGAGTATTAGAATCCCATTTGGGTTCATCCCTTGGCAGGGCTGTATTTGCGATTGAATAGTTTTGATTTTGTTTATGCAATGCATTCACATAGTCATGGGCATGTTCTGCCACTATTTATCTTTTTCTGTGAGTTAAATGGTGCTCATGAGAATTGTATCCTGCCAGGTAAGGTCAAACATAACAGTCGTCTTATACTACCCATCTATAAAATTTTCAGGGTCGTCAGTAAAACTTACCATCTCCCCTTTAATTTGGTTTAAGTCCTGAATTGAAAAGAGGACTTGTAT
This sequence comes from Oryctolagus cuniculus, assembly GCF_964237555.1. Lineage (NCBI taxonomy): Eukaryota > Metazoa > Chordata > Mammalia > Lagomorpha > Leporidae > Oryctolagus > Oryctolagus cuniculus. The sequence continues at coordinate 18,124,967 of NC_091449.1, read as the reverse complement.
TTCATAGAGCCACTTGGCACTGCTGCCTCCTTTGAGGGGTACATTCCCGTGATACCTATCTCGCACAGGCCCTGTCCCTAAGTAAGGGGGAAACAGGTCCTGTATCAGGAAGAGGAGGTTATAGAAGGGCCTTGATCTTACCAGAACTCTGGGGTCTTTTGTGGCCTGGGGAATCTTTAGGTCTTGCAGGGGATCTTTCTGGATGGCAAGTCTTCTGGCTCTGGGCTCTTAATGGTTGGTTAAAGTAAATCTAGCAAGGCTGGGTCCAGCTTGAAACTTAGAGAATTCATGATTTTCTTTTAGTGCTATACAGGCCTGTCCATAGGAGACTTCTGTCCATTACTGCACCCATAATAGACTAGATCTAGCTGTAAAGTGGGGTTATAATTGAAGCTCCCATTTTCTGTCAATGATTTTTCATCCTCTGATTTATATGAGGGCCAGGCAGTGTTCCAGAAAAAGATTAAATTGTCCCTTCTTTAAGGTCTGGGATCAAACTGTGACCAATTTTTAGGAATATATCCTAAGTGGAGAGTTGCATGGTATAATGGATTAGTGTCCTAGCTGGCAGAGAATAGAGGGGAAATGGGTCAACATGTCAGGCTTCTCTGCTCATTTCCCAACAAAAAGAGGAGTGAGAGCAAGCATCTTTGATTTGCTCAGGCAAGAACCAGCATGTTTTTCTCCATGTTTTGTTTTGTTTTGTGTTGTTGTTGTTGTTGTTGTTGTTTTACATCATGCTTCGTGAGAACCTTTTTCTTTTTTTTTTTTTTAATAAGATTTATTTTATTTTTAGTTTGATTTACTTATTTATTTGAAAGGCAGAGTTACACAGAGAGAGGAAGATCTTCCATCCACTGGTTCACTCCCCAAATGGCTGCAACAGGAACCTGGAACTCCATCAGGGTCTTCTGTGTGGGTTACAGGGGCCCAAGGACTTGGGCCATCTTCTGCTTTCCCAGCCACATTAGCAGGGAACTGGATTAGAAATGGGGCAGCCAGGATTCAAATTGGCGCCTGTATTGGATGCCGGCATCACAGGCTGGCAGCTTAACATTCTATGCCACAGTGCAGGCCTCTGTCCCCGAGTTTACAGAATGCACTTGTCTTTACTACGTAACCTGACCTCTACCATCTCTGTCTCCTCCCCAGGGTTCTTCCCCTGTGTAGAAGCACCTTCTGCTTTTGGTCTATATCCTGACCTGGTGACACCTACTAAGGCAATGGGGAGAAGGATTGGCTCTGAACCCCAGTTCTAAGAGCAGTGGGTTGACCCAGGAACATAGGCAGCATTTTAGAAGGTGGGGGTAGGTGAGGAACAGTTTTAAAGATATTTAAAAGTCCTTAGAGTCTTTTTATTAAGATTACAGTGATGCCTAAAAACGTGTCACCAGGAACATCAGATCTGTGTTTGGTTATATAGTTTTTAGAATATTTGTATCACATCAATAACATTTGTATGAACACAACTTAAAATTGGGCATAATTTTACAACTGACCATACATTCTATACAATCCAAATCAGCTTAAATAACTATTGTCTCTCCAGGATGAGAATCATGTTCTTTGAGAGTTCCAGGGATCTGACTGGAAGTCTCTAAATCAAAAGACGTAATTTAGAACTTTGAATAAGTTTTTAAAAGCTGTCAAAGATGTCTGAGGTTTAAACATTTAATCAAAATAAGATCCCATATAATTATTAAAAAATGATAATCCATTTAATCAGAATTTTTTTTTTAATTTGACAGGTAGAGTCATAGACAGTGAGAGAAAGAGACAGAGAGAAAGGTCTTCCTTCCATTGGTCCACTCCCCAAATGGCCACTTAGGCCAGCGCTGTGCCAATCCGAAGCCAGGAGCCAGGTGCTTCCTCCTGATCTCCCATGTAGGTGCAGGGTTCTAGTCCCGGTTGTTCCTCTTCCAGTCTAGTTCTCTGCTATGGCCTGGGAAAGCAGTACAAGATGGCCCATGTCCTTGGGCCCTGCTACCCGCATTAGAGACCAAGAAGAAGCTCCTGGCTCCTGGCTCCTGGCCTCTGGCTTTGGATTGGCGCAGCTCCAGCCATTGTAGCCAACTGGGGAGTGAACCAGTGGATGGAAGACCTCTCTCTCTCTCTCTCTCTCCCCCTCTCTCTCTCTTTCTCTCTCTCCTTTAACTCTGTCTTTTAAGTAAATAAATAATTTTTTTAAAAAAAAGATGACATTTAATCAGTTATTTGATGATTACTGAAATATTTTAAAATAAGTAAATTATCTTAACTCTTTTAAGACTGAACTCTCTCCAAGGAATCAAATTCAATAAAGACAACAAATAACATAGGAAACCTTCTCCATTACACACAAGATCCTTGTTTCCTAGGTCTGCTACAAAAAGCGAAGAAAAACCTTGAGTAGAACAGTTAGCACATGACATCATCCATTGCTTGGAACAATTTAAACATATCAATAAAGGGCCAGAGGTAGCGAATCAGATGATCCTGTTGTCTAGACTTCTGAAATACAGGAGTTGACTAAAAGCTGAAGTGTCACCAGTTACCTGCAAACTGTAGAAAGGGGAAAAAGTATAGTCTAGAAGATGGGTTAAAACAAAGAAAAATATATTTTGAAATTAAAAGAGCAAAAAAAAAAAAATTAAAAGAGCAAAACTTCTTGTGAACTTAAAAAATTGATTCTTTATTTGAAAGGCAGAGTGACAGAGAGGGATAGACACAGAAAGAGATCTTCCATCTACTAGTTCACTCCCTAAATGGCCGCAATAGCCAGGGCTAGGCCAGACCAAGGCCAGGAGCCAGGAATTCCATCCTGGTCTCCCACAGGACTGGCAGGGACACAAGTATGTGGACCATCTTCTGCTGCTTTCCCAGGCCCTTTAGCAAGAAGCTAGATCAGAAACTGAGCAGCCAAGGCTCAAACTGGTGCTGTGATATGGGATGCTGGCATCAGAAGCTGCCACTTGGCCGGTGCCACGGCTCACTAGGCTAATCCTCTGCCTTGTGGCGCCGGCACACCAGGTTCTAGTCCCGGTCGGGGCGCCGGATTCTGTCCTGGTTGCCCCTCTTCCAGGCCAGCTCTCTGCTGTGGCCAGGGAGTGCAGTGGAGGATGGCCCAAGTGCTTGGGCCCTGCACCCCATGGGAGACCAGGAGAAGCACCTGGTTCCTGCCTTCGGATCAGCACAGTGCGCCGCCCATGGTGCACCGGCCGCGACGGCAGCCATTGGAGGGTGAACCAACGGCAAAGGAAGACCTTTCTCTTTGTCTCTCTCTCTCATTGTCCACTATGCCTATCAAAAATAAATAAATAAATAAATAAAAGAAGCTGCCACTTAACACACTGTGCCATAATCCTGGCCCCTTTGTAAACCTATGTTAACAGAACATCTTCTTGCTTTAATGTATGGGATTGATCAAATTCTAGCTTCATTCAGTGTATCTTTGATATTAATGCTTAATTTTTAGAGATCATATGAACAGTTCTCTTCCTATCTCAGCCAACCTGATCTCACACAAGAGTCATCTTCCCCAAACCCCCTATCATAACTGTTACATTCCTTCAGTTATTTGGCCTATAGTGTTCCTCCTCCTCCTTCCAGAACATTAGCCGTATTACTTTATTATTTATATTTAATGTATTATATTTAGTATATTATATATATTAGGACAAAGATTTTGCATACAATGTTTTCCCTTTATCCAAAAAAAATTCTCTTTCCTTCTTAGCCTTTCTCACCAAGAATGCATTCTCATGCTTATAGATTCTTTCACATCTCTCTTTCTTCTACATACTGGTTCCTTTAATTTACATTTTGAAATCATCCTTTAGCACTTCTAAATTAAAATTGAAACTCTTTAAAAAAGAAAATACCTTACAGAATTTTAACCTGTAGTTACTTTAAAGTTTTTTTTTTTAATATGGAGGCATCAAACAGAAAGTAGGTCAATGTTTTCTATTTTTGCTTACACAATTATATTTTACCAAAGTGTTGAAAATATTTAAGCCTAGAAGACAAAACATTTAAGTATAGAACCAATGATTTTTTGAGTAAAAGACATGGATACCCACAAATGTCATTAATGTCTCTTCTAATTCTTGTTTTGTTTGATCTCCCTAGCAGTTTAATTTAATTTGCCAGATTTTTATCAAAGTTCTGGAAATTCTTATTTAGTCCATTGATGTTAAGGCTGTCAGAATTCTGCATTTAAGAATGTTTGTTAGGAGCCAGTGTTGTGGCACAGCGTGTTAAACACTGCCTGCAATGCTGGCATCCCATATGGGTGCTGGTTTGAGATCTGGCTGTTCCACTTCCTATCCAGCTCACTGATAATGTGCCTGGGAAAGCAGTAGAAGATGGCCTAAGTGCTTGGACCCCTGCACCCACATAGGAGACCTGGATGAAGCTCCTGGCTCCTAGATTTGGCCTAGTCCAACCCTGGCCATTGTTGCCATTGCGGGAGTGAACCAGAGGATGGAAAGATCTCTCTCTCTCTCTCTCTGTCTCTCTGTAACTCTGCCTTTCAAATAAATAAAATCTTTTTTTTTAACAAAAAAAAGAATATTTCTTAGAGTCTCTGAATTGATTGCTAATATGTTCAGAGAAAAATCAGAACTGAGGATAACAGAAGACTTAAAATTGCCACGATTACATTTATAACAGCTCAGAAATTCCCAAGAGGTAGTTATTTCCTTGACACACAGCATTTTAGAAAGCACAGTTTCACAAGCTAGTCCATCCTTTCAGGATGTGTAGAGTGCCTCTTCCTGCAGAAAAGACTCAGCTCCACACATCCTCAGGTTCTGAAGCCCAAACAGACCCTGAGAAACGTATGGGCCATTTGCTTCTCTGCACACCACACCTAGATGTCTGCCATCACGGCCCTGGGGACTTTTTCCCCATGCTGGCACTCACAGCCCAGACAGGCTGGGAACCATCCACAACTCCAGTAACCAACACTGAGCCAAATTCGCTCTTGGCCCTCACAATGTTTATTGATTTCAGAGTATGAATTACAATCGTTGGCAGCTTCCAACTTGATTTGCATGTTCCCCAAAATATGTAACACAAAGCCAGGAATGTAAAGGTTACTGACAAATTACCGTGGTAAGCTCAGACCTATGAACATTATAAAAATCAGTTCCTTCCACCCCGCCCACGTAATCTGCATAACTTAATGCCCTTTCAGCTTCAGCAGAGACCTGTGTCATTCAAAGATGTGGTTGTGGGCTTCACTCAAGAGGAGTGGCACCGGCTGAACCCTGCGCAGAGGGCCCTGTACCGGGATGTGATGCTGGAGACGTACAGCAACCTTGTCTCAGTGGGTAAGAACAGCTTCACCGTGCAGTTCAGAGGCTACAACTTTACTCTCTATTTAATAATTATCTAGCACTTTCTATGTGCCTGACACAGTTTTAGCCACTTTTTCCTTTCTTTCTTTTTTTTTTTTTTGACAGGCAGAGTTAGACAGTGAGAAAGACAGAGAGAAAGGTCTTCCTTCCGTCGGTTCACCCCCCAAATGGCCGCTATGGCCAGCGCTGCGCCGATCTGAAGCCAGGAGCCAGGTGCTTCCGCCTGGTCTCCCATGCGGGTGCAGGGCCCAAGCACTTGGGCCATCCTCCACTGCCCTCCCGGGCCACAGCAGAGAGCTGGCCTGGAAGAGGAGCAACTGGGACAGAACCGGTGCCCCAACCGGGACTAGAACCCGGGGTGCCGGCGCTGGCAGGCGGAGGATTAGCCTAGTGAGCCACGGCGCTGGCCAGCCACTTTCTTTAAAAAAAAAAAAATTTTATTTATTTGAGAGGTAGAGTTACAGACAATGAGAGAGAGAGACAGAGAGAAAGGTCTTCCTTCCGTTGGTTCACTCCCCAAATGGCCGCCACGGCCGGCGCTGCGCCGATCCGAAGCCAGGAGCCAGGTGCTTCCTCCTGGTCTCCCATGTGGGTGCAGGGCCCAAGCACTTGGGCCATCTTCCACTGCCTTCCCGGGCCACAGCAGAGAGCTGGATTGGAAGAATAACAGCTAGGACTAGAACCGGTGCCCATATAGGATACTGGCACCGCAGGCAGAGGATTAACCCACTGCACCACAGTGCTGGGTCCAGTTTTAGCCACTTTTAAAACCTTACCTTGGGGGCCAGTGCTGTTGCATAGCAGGTAGAACTTCCGCGTGCAGCGCCAGCATCCCATATGGGTGCCTGTTTGAGTCCTGGTTGCTCTACTTCCAATCCAGCTCTCTGCTATGGCCTGGGACAGCAGTGGAAGATGGCCCAAGTCCTTGGGCCCCTGTACCCACGTGGGAAACCCAGAAGTTCCTTACTCCTGGTTTCAGATCGGCTCAGCTCTGGTCATTGTGGCCATCTGGGGAGTGAACCAGCAGATGGAAGACCTCTCTCTGTCTCTGCCTCTGTTTCTCTGTAACTTTGCCTTTCAAATATAAATAAATAAATGAATCTTTTTAAAAAAAAAAAAAAACCTTAGCTTGTTCAGTCTTCATGAAAGCCTTATGAGATACGTCTTATAGTACCACATTCTAGTACATAGCATAGCCAGGTTTGAAATTACAGCAGTCTGACTACATGGTATACATTCTTACCCTGTACTCTGTGCTGCCTCAATGGGTTGGCTTGAGTATTAGTGGTCCTGAATTACTACGATTTGTTTGGATCTGGACAAGGTCTGTGTCCAACCTCCTAAATACATGTGGGCAGCCTTTAAGCTGAGAGGCCCTGATGACCAAGGAGGTTGGTTCAAGGCCCCGATTATTTGTCTGGAACAGGTTATGAAGGCACCAAGCCAGATGTGATCCTCAGGCTGGAGCAGGAAGAAGCACCATGGGTTAGCGAGGTGGCGTGCCCAGGCTGCCACTGTCGGGGTAAGTATGACAAATCTAGCAGAGGGGGTACCACGGGAGGCTGCCGTCTTGCATGTTCTGTTCAGGGTCCTGCTCTTAAAAGCCTGGGCATTTCTCTAGGAGCTTCAGCCTTTTTGATGAAACTTCAGGCTTCATGTATCCCCCACGCCACTCCATTGTGTGTTCCTTCTGCCTCTGTTTAACTCTCGTCTCTGCCCTTACATGCTTGGTCCATCTCCCTTTCTTCAGAATCTGTCAGTACACCATCCCTTTGACACTCGGGTATTCCTGCAGATGAGACTCTGTGATTCTCCCATTCCCCTGGTCTCTTCCTTTTTCTTGTTCTAACACTGTCCAGAGCAAATGCTTCAAACCTGTCTACCATTTCCACAGTCTCCCTACCATCATTTCCTTATTTCTTGCACTTAAATTTAAGTCACTGCCCCAGACAGAAGACTATGGGATCACAGAGGAGGAAGGGGTGGAGAAATGACCAGGGGCAGCTGAATGGCGAAGGCAGAGCTGGGCCCATCTTGAGCACTTCTAATGAGCACTCCCAGTAACTGCCTCTCCCACAATACCCCCTGATATCCTGAATGTTGGTGGCCTACTTTTGGGAATCCCTCTGAACTCCTGCTTCTCCACAAGCATTGTGGCCTTAGTCAGAGCCAGTGACTTCCAGTCTTAGATCTCTTGAGGCCACTTACATTTTGGTGCTGTAAACACACAATTGAATTACAGGTTATGGGTTAATACTCAGTGTGCATTGTGTGCCACACTCTGTTCTGCGTAACTGATGTTTATCAGTTCATTTAACCCTAACAGCACCTGTCAGTTCATTTAACCCTTACAGCATCTGTGAGGTAGCCAGCTTTACTACTCCATCTGGAGATGAGGAAACAGAGAAGGGTAAGAAACTTGTTTGAGAACTTACCACGAAAAAGAAACTGAACAGGAATTTGAACCCAAGTCAGCCAACTCCAGAACCAATGCCCATAACCACTATACTCTGGTCTGTGGTTCTTCTCTGCTTCACTAAACTGTGTGGTCAACCTTCCCAAAACCATGGTAACCTGGATAGCAGTTGTTTCCCTTTGTTGAGAAAGTTATACCTGAAAATCCCACTGCCCTGTATCTAGTCAGCTCTCCTTTCTGGGCCAGGCTGAAGCCAGGAACTCCATCTGGGTCTCCCACATGGGTGGCGTGGCCAAGTACTTGAGCCATCAGCAGCTGCTTTCTCAGGTGCATTAGCAGGGAGCGGGATCGCTTCTATGGGATGCTGGTGTTGCAGGCCAAGGCTTAACCCACTCTGCCACGATGCCAGCCTGTCAGCCCTCCTTTCAAAGTGCTCTGTGTGCTCTATTTTCCTGGTTGAAGCGCATCCTTTTCCTTCCAAGGGGTTGCTGAAATTTGTTTTCCATAACTTGTTTCTCTTTCCAGTGATGTCTCTCCCTTAAAGAACTCATCCATTCTGAGGCCATATGATTTTCCACCTGGCCCCTTTGCCATTTTGTGCCCATTTATTCCCTTTGTACCACCCAGCCCCCTGTTTCTGCCTCTCCCCATTTCATTAACATACAGATCATCTCCACAGGTCTGTCCTCTTACCCGGTTCTTTGTATGTCAGAAACTAAGGTCATCTTCATTCCTCCTGGCTACCTGTCACCACAAACACACCTCACCTTGCCTTTTGTTACACAGCTTTGCTACCAAGTGGTCATTTCAAACCTTCTGCCTCTACCATTTCCACTAATTATCCTACCCTTATAAGCTGATTTTATAGATGGCCTTTTTTCATTGAGAAATTGTTTTAAATATTTCTCCTCACTTTTTACTTTTCCCTGACATCTCCTAAAAGTGGACTCAGGTTATGTTACGTCTGAATCTGTTTAGTCAGGGGGTCTTAATTATTTTGTTCTGTGGACTTCAGATATTCTGGTGACAATTATAGAACTCCCTTTTTATAAATCCAAAATAAAATCCATAACATTAATAAGAGGAACAAATTACTGAAACACAGTAACTGTCAAAAAAATGAGAAAATAGTTATTAGAATATTTTCAAAATGTGTGACATAGTACTAGATGTCCTTACTAATTTATAAATTAGATAATGATATCTAGCAACAGGTCTAGTAGCTATCTTGATCTCAATGTAGAGATTATTATATACGTCTTGAGAAATCTTCAATGACTATGATGTCACATGAAAACACCATAATCACAAAGTAGTCCACAATCACAGGGTCTGATAACTACTTGTTTTGCTGTTTATATTCATAATAAAAGGAAATGTTCATTTTCAGTTATAGCTTAGTGAGGATAAAGATCTAATTTTTATCCTGTCCAAATTCACAACTCCCCTGATTTCTATCCGTCATGTTAAAAATTCCTGCAGTAAGTCCTAATTGGCTTTCATAGTTCCATTCTTCTGCCTAGTTCACCTTATAGTGCTTTGTCATTTATATTGTAACTAACTAGGCCAATATGGTAAACTCTGATAACTGCTATACAATGTTTGACAGACTCTAACATCCCCTAAACATCTTATTTCATGTAGATTCTAATTCAGTAAGTCTGGGGTGGGGCCCTAAATTATGCATATTTAACAAGCTGTAGTGAGATGAAAGTTGTCCTTTGAATTATTGCACATTGAATAACATGGTACTGTGTGTAACATCTTTCCTCTACAACAAGGATCAGCAAACTATGGCCTACAGGTTGTCCTCCTGTTTTTGTGAACAAAGTTTTATTGTAATAAAGCCAAACCCTTAAGTTTACATATTGTCTGTGTTTTCATGCTGTAGTAGGGTATTTGAACAATAGTGACAGAGGTTAAACGGCCCACAAAATATTTTCTCACTGGCCCTCTCTATTTGCCAACTCCTGCTCTATAATATCCCATTGTTTTTGAAATTATTCCTCACTATACTCTGTGATATGTTGTCTTCCATTTGTGCCAGTGTTCTGAATCTTCTTTACTCACAGAACAGTCTTCCTTACATTGGTGCTTTTGGTTATGGTTCATGCTCCCAGTACATGTGCAACACACCCTTTAAATTTTAAAGCCATTTCTCAAAGTAGCTTTATTCCAGATCATAATAGTATAAAGATTCATGAGAAATGATTCACTGTACTTTCTCCAGAAGAGAATGGTCGGAGGAAAAGACAGCAAGACATGCTTTTGAGGCAAGATGCATTCATCAGCAAGAAAACATTGCCCAAGGAAAAACGCCACGAGTGTAATAAGTTTGGGAAAATACCACTTCTGAGCTCTGATCTTTTTCCTTCAATTCAAAGTCCCAGTAATCGGGGCTCTTGTGGAAAGAGTTTGAACCATAACTTAGACATGATTGGTTTTAAGAGAAACTATGCCAAAAAGCAAGATGAGCGTTATGGGTGTGGGAAATTGTTACAGCGTACAAACCATGATAGAACCCTTAATGGAGAAAACCCCTGGGGATGTAGTCATTGTGAGAAAGCTTTCAGCCATAACCCAGCACTTATGTATAAATCAGCAGTAACCAATTCTCTTGTATGCAAACGGAAGAGGGTACCACCTGCTGAGAAACCTCATGTATGTAGCGAGTGTGGGAAAGCCTTCTGCTACAAGTCTGAATTCATTAGGCATCAGAGAAGTCACACTGGGGAGAAGCCTTATGGATGCACTGACTGTGGGAAAGCCTTTTCCCATAAGTCAACCCTCATTAAACACCAGCGAATTCACACTGGGGTTAGACCCTTTGAATGTTTCTTCTGTGGGAAAGCCTTCACCCAGAAGTCACACCGCACAGAACATCAGAGAACGCATACAGGAGAAAGACCCTTTGTGTGCAGTGAATGTGGGAAATCATTTGGTGAGAAGTCATACCTCAATGTACACAGAAAAATGCATACAGGAGAAAGACCCTATCGTTGCAGAGAATGTGGAAAATCCTTCAGCCAAAAGTCGTGCCTCAACAAACACTGGAGAACTCATACAGGGGAAAAGCCCTATGGATGCAGTGAATGTGGCAAAGCTTTCTACCAGAAGCCAAACCTTAGTAGACACCAGAAAATTCATGCGAGGAAGAATGGCTACAGGAATGAAAACTTAGTAATTGTGGGAATGCCTTGAGCAAGAAGGCTTCTTCTTATATAAAGGAATTTATCCTTAGGAGAAATCTTAATGTTTTAATGAATTTCAACAAAATATTTTGTTATAAGGAGAGTCATGCTCAATTGTGATATAAACTTTTATAGGAAAGATTACAAAAATACTTTATAAAATATAAACCTAACCATTCTTGCATATAAAAATTTTTAAAACCTATTACATAGAATCACAACAGACTTAGAGGTATGTTATAGTACATTCTGTTCAACAGTGAGCCACATAATGAGTACTGTTTTTGTATTTTAGAACTATAAATGCACATTTATTATAAATTGTAAATACCAAATACATATATCACATAGCATGTAGAAAATTCTCTTCCACAAGAAGAGCTCTTCCGCTCTATCCTCATTTTCTTTTGGTGTCTTAACAACAACAATAATATATTATACCAGCTACATGATCTCCATCTTTAAAAAAAAAAAATCTAGATGGCTACGGTAGTTGTTTGGAGTCCTTTTCTGAATAATAAAGCAATTTTTAATGTGTTTTAATAAGACAGCCAAAACTTTACTAAGAATATACCTACACTGAAAATGTAAAGCTAAAGGATAGTTTTATTTTTTTATTTTTTATTTTTTATTTTTGACAGGCAAAGTGGACAGTGAGAGAGAGAAAGACAGAGAGAAAGGGCTTCCTTTTGCCGTTGGTTCACCCTCCAATGGCCGCCGCGGCTGGCGCGCTGCGGACGGCGCACCGCACTGATCCGATGGCAGCAGCCAGGTGCTTCTCCTGGTCTCCCATGGGGTGCAGGGCCCAAGTACTTGGGCCATCCTCCACTGCACTCCCTGGCCACAGCAGAGAGCTGGCCTGGAAGAGGGGCAACCGGGACAGAATCCAGTGCCCCGACCGGGGCTAGAACCTGGTGTGCCGGCGCTGCAGGCGGAGGATTAGCCTAGTGAGCCACGGCGCCGGCCAAAGGATAGTTTTAATAACATGATCTGGGATACCATAAAATTGATTACCTGTCATACTGTTTGACAAAAGGTATCATCACTCTGGTGATGTGTCGTAGCAAATTAGTAGAAGAGGCACTTTCTTTGGGTCTTATAATTAAAAATGTTTCATAGAGATCAATGAAGGATAATTGCTTTTAAAAATTAATTCAGCACTATCCATGTTTCTTTCATATGCATTTCTTGTGATTGTCCTGGACACTAAATCCCAAGTTTTTCATCATTCCAATGCTTGAAATAAGTCTGCTCTCCTGAGTGGTCAATGCTGTTCATAAAAGAAAACAAATGGCCACTTGGAATCTATTTTTTTTTTTTTAAGATTTGCCTGTGTGCCCAAATGCTTGGGCCCTGCACCCCATGGGAGACCAGGAGAAGTACCTGGCTCCTGCCATCTGATCAGTGCGGTGCGCCGGCTGCAGCGCGCCAGCCGTGGCGGCCATTGGAGGGTGAACCAACAGCAAAGGAAGACCTTTCTCTCTCTCTCTCTCTCACTGTCCACTCTGCCTGTCCAAAAAAAAAAAAAAAAGATTTGCCTGTGTGTAAGACTGCGTAATCCAGAATTAGAAAGGAGATATAGCACAATTATAGAATGATTAAAAAATAATAAAATACTTTATATAACAATTACCACTGAAGAATATGGAAAATTATTAAAGATCTTTAATTGAAAAAATGATTCAGGCTCAGATGATTTCTTTAGTTCCATTTTTTAAAAGAAAAAGCAAATAATAATATTTATAATATTTCAACCCATAGACTGTACTCCCCAATTTATTTATAAAGTCAGAATAACTTTTAACAGAAAAAGCAAATAAAGGTAGTTTGAAAACATTTCCAGATCAGTCTTACTCATGGAAACAAGAATACCAAAATAATAGCAAGTAGAATTCAGCAGTACACCTAAAGAATGACAACTGTAATGAGTACGTAAGAGTTATCCCAAGAATGCAGGATTGTTTTATTAACAGGAAATATGTCAATACAATTAGCTTCAAGGGGAAGAATCATATGAATTACTAATAGAGGCTGCCAAGGCATTTAATAAATTGAAGCCATCTTTTTTTAAAAAATGAATTTAATATTGCTTTGGAAGTTCCAATGAATCCAATTAAAATTGGAATAAATAATTGGAAAAGGTAAAGTTATCCCTTTTTTCTGATGACATGGTTATTTACCATTAAGTGAAGAGATTCAGATGTCTTTTTGGAGTTTGGGAAGTTCTCTGAAAAGGCAAGGTACAGAAATCAAGAGCTGTTCTCTGTACTGACAATAAAGATGCAATAATTTATGTGGAACTCTTTTGGAATTACACTGAATACCAATAGGTTTGTTTCCTTATATGAAATTACCTTAAGTATCATAAGGACAAATAAATGCCTGAGCATCTAAGAAAAAAATGAAAAAGAAACTTTTCTAACAGATAAGAATGTACCATTTTGCCATTCCAATAAACTTAATTGGAAAAGGAACAGATAAATGTTTCAATGAAACCACAGAAAATTCAAGAACAGGGCTTGGTGTATATGAGTTTTTTATATATGAAAAGATTTGGAATCATAAACCATAGTGAGAGTCATTTTATCTTAAAATAATTCTGTCACATTGGTTTTTAATCTGAGAGATGGAAAAGTTGGACCAATAGCACATCCATATCCAAAAAGAAATTTCAAGTGGAGTTAAGGCTTAAAAATTTAAAGTAACACAATCCTTAAAATCAAAAGTGACTACATACACAATCTAGGAGTGGAGAGAGATTACCAACACAGGATACTCAAAAACTATTTAAGAATAAATATTGGACTGCATAAAAAGTATAGTCTTGAATGGCAAAAGATGCATCAGCAAAGTCAACAGGTAATAGTGGAAAATGATACGCAGATATGATCAAGAGAAATCACTCTTCACAAACAAACAAAAGGATAAGCTAGTAGCAAAACATGGCAAAGAATATGGATAGTAGTGAGAAGAGCAAATAAAAGTGGCTGATGAACCTATCAAAAAGTGTTAAGCCTCAGTACATGATACAGAGTGCAAATTAAAGTGTTAATAATGCTGTGCATGAATACTTTTTGCTGCCAGAGCAAAGTATTCTCATCAGCTGTTGGTAGAAACAAATTTTGAAAGGCAATACAAATTACTCTTTTGAAAAGTAAACTGGTAGCAGCTATTAACTTAAAATACTTAATGCCACTTTGGAGAATCTTACCTTTAAAAGTAAAAATCCTGGTACATAAATGGTAAATGAATATGGTTATTTATTGTAAAATTATTTGTAATAGCAAAAAAAAATAAATGCCCATCCGTATGGAAATTGGGGGAAGGAAAGAACTATAGTAGATCCATTCAATAGAATGTTTATATCAGCATTAAGGTAGACAAGTTTAAACTATGTTAGTGGACTTGAATGGAATTCCACAATGTTTTTTTGAGTGAAAAAAGCATGATATGTATTTTACAAATCATCAACAAAATGTCCTTATGTGTTTATGAATGATGGACATGTATCACTATATGTCTACATATGATTTTATGTGCATGGAGAAACATATAAAAGAGTATTACTGGGTTTGGGGGAGGTGGGTGATGCAGATATTGGGGGGTCAGAGGGAAAAAAAAGGAAAGACAGAAAGCATAAATGACTGAACTAAGTATATGTACAATGTGTAAGAAGAGATATTTGGGAAAGGGGGGAAGGGGAAGATAGAATTCTACTAAGTTGTGGAGGTGTTTGTTGCATATTAAGTGAAAAGGGAAAATTGCTTAATACTCATGCTTCTATTTTTTAGAAAAAACTCTATATGTGTATATGCATGTATATGTTCCTGTAAGTGAAAAGTGTGGAAGGATATACACTAAAGTATTAACATGGTCACCCTAATGGAAGAGTATATAAGTAATTGTTTAATTTATGTATCTTTGTATTGTTTTAGTTGTTAATAACAAATACTGCTTTTGTCCTTTGAAAAATAAAGGGGGAACTATTTCAAAAATGCATGAAACCTTGAAAATGTATCTATTTTCTGACAAGATGGCATCTTGCCCTGATTTACAGCCTTTCCCCAGCTCAATCCTGGGCTTATCATGAGAGTAAAAGGAAATATGTAGATCTGAAGAGCAAAAAGAGACTTTGAGAACCCCCAGTAGAGAGAAGTGCTTCATCTTATTCTGAATTAATTTTAGACTCATAAAGAAGTTACAAAAGAGTTCTTGTATAGCTTTCACCCAGTTTTCTCTAATGTTACATAACCACAGTACAATTATCAAAAGGAAATTAATGTGGATATAATTGTCATATTTAAACCATAGAAATTTAAATTTCAACAGAAGTGGGCTTTGGACATTGCACATTTGGCAGGGTGGTTAAGATGCTACTTGGGATGTCCGCATCCCGTATCTGAGTGCCTGGGTTCAAGTCCCAGCTTTGTTACCAAGTCCAGATTCCTGCTAATGCACATCCTGGGCTGGGACCCTGCCACCCATGTGGCAGACCTGGATGGAGTTTCCAGCTCCTGACTTGGGCTCCTGGCTTCAACTCTGGGCTTGAAGGCATTTGGGGAGTCAGCCAGTGAATAAGTTTCTCTTTCTCTCTCTCTCTCTCTTCTCTCTTCTCTTCTCTCTCCATGTCTATCTCTCTGCCTCACAAATAAATATTCTTAAAACAGTTTTAAAATTTCAAGTTTTCTCACAAATGTTCTTTGTTTAATCCAAGATCCCCAGAGCACACTTGTTACTTCTTAGTTTCTTCAATCCATAGCAGTCTTTTCTTGCCTCCTGTGACTCTGACATATTTGAAGAATACTGGCCAGTTATTTTGTGGAATTTTCCTCAATTTGTGTTTGATTGCTTCTTGGCCTTTTGGCTAAGATCAAGTGTAATTTGTGTTTGACCTAAAGTTTTCCCTGATTATATTGAGGCTATGCAGTAATGCATAATACCAAAGAAGTGACATATCCTCAGTGCATCATATCAGAGTACATGGTATTGATATGTCTTTTTCCTGCAGCTCAATAAAATATAAGCCATAAGGTATAATTGGCAGATAGATTATATCTATTTTTACAGTGTACAATTGATATATTTGATGTTTTAATGCATGTATACATTGTAAACTGATTTTAAACTAAGCTAATTAATATACCTAGCCCTTCATACACTTATTTTTGTGTTGAGAACATTCAGGATCTAATGTGCTTGTGATATTCAAGTATATTGTCAACTATAGTCATCATGTTATACAACAAATCTCTGGAACTATATTGAACCATATTCATCATAACAGACTTTTTACATGTTAACAAACATCTTATTTTCTCCTACCCTGGCCCCTGACAATCAATGTTCTACTCTCTGCTTCTGTGAGTTCAACTTTAGATTACACATACAAGGTGTAAGAGAGACCATGCAATAATTTTTCTTCTTAGTACCTGACTTATTTCACTTCATGTGGATGTCCTCTAGGTTCACCCATGTTGCCATAAATGACAGGATTTCCTTCTGTTTTAAGGTTGAATGGTGTTCCACTTTATCCATCCCTTTGATGGACACGTTGGTAGATTCCACATCTTGGCCATTTTGAATAAAGCTGCAATGTAAATATCTCTTCAACACACCAATTTCCTTTCTTTTGGATATGCACCCAAAAGTGGGATTGCTGGATCACATGGCTTTTCTATTTTTAATTTTCTGAGAACTTGCTATACTATTTTCTATAATGGTTGCACTAATTAACATTCCCCCAACAATGTATAAGAATTCCCTTTTGTCAACATCTTTACCAACATTTGTTATCTTTACCACATCTTCTAATAAATGTAAGGCAATATCTCATTGTGGTTTCAAACTGCATTTCCCACATAATTAATGGTCTTGTGCATTTTCATATGAGTACTGGCCATTTGTCATCTTTTGAGAAATGTGTATTCAGGTCCTTTGCCCTTTTTTAGATCAACTTTTCTTTCTCACCATTGTTAAGATTTATTGGTAATATCAAACTTGATTTCTTTGTTAAGGTGCCAGATTTCACCAATATAAAGTTATTATTTCTTTATTGATAAAAATCTTGGGCAAGATACTTAGCAGAACTTTTAAAAATACTTATTAGCAGGTATTGGTTGATTAGTTTCTGGCAGAGGGTTTAGGCATCCCCAGTGATTCTGATGGACAGCCAGGGATGGGCCTTAGATCTGGATCACATTCCTAATCATAAACCCTAAAACAAAGTGTTCTTTTCTCAGAAGAATATAGAGTAATGAGAAACATTGAGTTATGGGATTCATGGGCACTTACCTTTAATAACTTGGGTATTTAATTATCTCATGCTACCCAACACATTATCACAAACTTACAGCTTAAAGCAATACATATTTAGAATCTCACAGTTTGAGTCAGAAGCTCACCCATGGCTTAGTTGAATCCTTTGGTTCTGGGTCTCACAAAGGGATGGTCAAAGTGTTGGCCAGAGCTTAGTCACATCTGATCCTCAACTAAGAAAGCATCTGCCTCCAAGATCACAGACTGTTGGCAGAACTCAGTTCCTTGTTACCTGTTAGACTAAGGGCCTTGATTTCTTGCAGGCTGTGGTTTGGAGGCCACTCTCAGTTTCTTGCCATAATGGGCCTCTCCAAAGTGTAGTTTCACATCATAGTAGCTTGTTTGAAATTCTATTACTAATACAGAAGTTATAATTTTATGTTGCATCACAACAGAAATGATATCACTTTTGCTTTGTTGTATCAGAATACTGGTCCCAGCCATGCTCAGTGAGAAAGAATTACACAAATGATTTTTCTTTCCAGACTACCAGACAGCAGAGATCACTGGGAGCCAATCTAGAGTCCACTCAGCTCATGGAGGAAACATTTGAAAGTAAGAAGGAGTGAGGAAGGCAATTAGTTCAAATAGGGATCTAAGTAAGCCTCATGTCTGCTGCAGGGCACCCTAAGTGGGAGTGTTCCTCTAAACAGAAGTGAATACACTCATTTAATCACAAGTACCCGCAAAATACTTATTTCAAGCCAGGTACTCTTAGGCACTCAGGATATAGTAGCAAACAGAAAAGGAAACATTGATAATAGTCAAGGGGCAAACACACACACACACACCACGGTGAGGAGATATAAAATAGGAGGAGAGGGAAACTTTTGATATGGTAGCTAGGAAAGGCTTCAAAAGTAACACCTGCTTTTTAAGACCTGAAGGAAATAAAAGGTCTAACAATGTAATGATCTAGAAAAAAGTACTGCAGACAGGGGGAACAGTGCAAAGATCCTACGATAGGGATGTGCCTGCAACGTTGGAGAGCAGCAAGGAAGCTGTATTCTTGAATAACAAATTACCTCCATAGCTTAGTGGCTTCAAACAACAAACACCTCCCATAGCGTCTGTGGATCAGGAACTTGGAAAGTGCCACTGGAGCCATACTCTCCCTAACTAAGCATCCTTCCCTATCTCTGCCCTTCCCATGTGTTTGTCCACTAAGTCCCTCTTTCCAGACTCCAACACAGGGGAACCCAAACCCACTTTGCCTATCGGAAAGGAAACCTCCCCTGCCTTGGCCTCTCTGATTTTTTCCCCCAACCCGGAGGCAGAATCTAAGTTGTCCAGAACTTCTCCAAAATAGCAGTCTGCTATGCCCTATCAGGGTGTCCTATGACTGTTACCACGGGGGTCCCCACAGAAAGGATGGCAATAGGTTATCATCAATCGTTTGTTCTACCTGAACAACAAAAATCTCTGGGCCAGAAAAAGTTGGGGGCAATGTAGTTTGAAAAAACCTTTGAAAATGTCCACCCCCAGGGATAAACAAGTCAATGGGCTCAAATATCACACAACCCCACCCATCAGCATCCTGCACAGGGGCGCCCTCTGCAGCCAGCTACAACAGCCGAGAGTGCAGATGAGCAGGCACAGCAGCCTTGCAGGGTGGAACACCTCTAGGGCTAAGGTGAGCAATGCATGGGCCTGCAAAAGGATGAGTGCAGGGATTGGGTGTGAGTGATTGAAAATGGGAAGTGGGTGGCAAGAATCTGGGGGTTAGGAATTCTTCAAAAAGCATCAAGAATTTCAACATGGCAATAGCAGAGTATTAAACCAGCGTGGAGCCTTGGAAGGCATGCCTACAAAGTCAGCCCTGGGGGTAGGGAGTGCCCACTAGGATAATCAGGTAAGACCAGTGAATCTTGTTGCCATGGGCTGTCAGTGGGTGCTGATGGTTAAAGTTCCCTGGGTCTTCACTGGCAGGAACAGAGTGAAGGACTTGGAAAGAAAGAAGGGTAGGTCCTGTCTCAGAAGTCACTAAAAATGGTTGGACATAAGAGTCAGTGCTTCAGAAATTTGCATTTTATACTTCTAGTGCAACCAAAAAAGGAAAACAAAAACTAAGTGATTACATTATGATAGTCTGAAGACGCTTATCCTATTGTAAAGGAAAAACAAATAGGCAAAAATTAACATTATTGCTATGAGTGTTAGAACAGTATAGGATGGCCATTTATTCTGGGGGATCACCTATAGAAGTAGCTTTTAAAATATGGCCAATAGGTTTGACCTACAGTACATATAGGCCCTCAATAATTGCTGGTTGAGAAGTAAAATTCTTTCGACTTATCAGTAATTATGAGACAAATGAACCATTGTTGATACAGTTTGTACACTTGGAAAATTCTAATGAAAATACAATCTCCTACAATAAATAAGACAATGAAAAATAGTTGTGAAATTAATTCTGTTCCTGATTGTGTGCTTTGGTTTTATTTACCCATTTATTATAGAGACAGAGAAATCTCCCTTCCTCTAGTTCATTCCCCAAAAGCTTGCAACAGCTAGGGAGGGCTGGGCCAAAGCCAGGAGCCAGGATCCATCCAGGTCTACCACAAGGGTGCAGAAGCCCAAGTACATCAGGAGCCAGATGGAATTCCAGGCTCCTGACTTTGGTCTGACCTAGCCCCTTTCAAAGAATGATTCATAGGAAGTAAACCAGTAGCAACTAGACTCCTGGAACAAGGTATCCTCAGGTCATGCCAATCTGTCTGTAACACCTTCATCCTTCCAGTAAAACAGCCAAATGGTAAATACAGGTTACTGCAGGACTTGAGGACAGTAAATGAGGCTGCAGAAAACACTGATAAAGTGGTTCCCAACCCATATTCCTTACTGTCTACTCTTCCACCTGATTGCAAGTTGTATTCTGTTTTAGACCTAAAGGATGGCTTTTTTTTTTTTTTTTTTTTTTTTTTTTTTTTTTTTGACAGGCAGAGCGGACAGTGAGAGAGAGACAGGGAGAAATGTCTTCCTTTGCCGTTGGTTCACCCTCCAATGGCTGCCGCGGCCGGCGCATCGTGCTGATCCGAAGGCAGGAGCCAGGTGCTTCTCCTGGTCTCCTATGGGGTGCAGGGCCCAAGCACTTGGGCCATCCTCCACTGTACTCCCTGGCCACAGCAGAGAGCTGGCCTGGAAGAGGGGCAACCGGGGCAACCGGGGCAACCGGGACAGAATCCGGCACCCCGACCAGGACTAGAACCCGGTGTGCCGGCGCCGCTAGGCGGAGGATTAGCCTAGTGAGCCGCGGCACTGGCCAGGATGGCTTCTCTTCGTTCTTCAACCCTGAGTTCCAAGACCTCGAATTCTTTGAATGGCAAGAACCCATTGTGGGAAAAAACAGAATGTATGTTGGACAGTCCTCCCCCAGGGATTCACAAACTCCTACTCTATTTAGGAAAGTATTGGCTAAAGATTTGGAGGAATTCACCCTGGAATAGGGGATGCTATTCCAATATATGGGTGATATGTTAATAGCAAGCCCCACTAAGGGGAGCTCAGATACAAATAGAGTGACAGTCTTTAATCTTTTGGGTCCAAGGGGCTATAGTGTCAAAATATCAAATATCAAGCCAACAGGTCTTGTTGGAGGGAAGGATAAGGGGATTTTCAAAGGAAAGAGAAGGCCATTTGTAAACTACCCATTCCTGGGACTTAAAACAATTGAAGGGCTTCTTGAAAATGCCCAGTAGAATCTGAATCCCTAGTTTTGGTCTCACAGTTAAGTTACATGAACTCCCAAGAGGGCCAGACACTGATCCTTTTGACCAGATTCCAGACTGTAAGTGAGCATTTCTAGACTAATTAATAGCTAAACTTTTGGAAGCCCCTTTGCTGCCATTGCCAGACCTGACATTTCATCTGTACATTCCTGAGAGGACAGGGGTTGCCATGGTAATGCAGTTACTAAGGCTACCATGTCTGTAAGTCATAGCAGGTATTGTCCTCCATTTTAAAGAAGCAGAAAAGTTAACTTTTGGGAGATACTGAAAGTGAGTGCATGGCCGGCGCCGCGGCTCACTAGGCTAATCCTCCGCCTAGCGGCGCCGGCACACCCGGTTCTAGTCCCGGTTGGGGCGCCGGATTCTGTCCCAGTTGACCCTCTTCCAGGCCAGCTCTCTGCTGTGGCCAGGGAGTGCAGTGGAGGATGGCCCAGGTTCTTGGGCCCTGCACCCCATGGGAGACCAGGAAAAGCACCTGGCTCCTGGCTCCTGCCACCGGATCAGCGCGGTGCGCCGGCCGCAGCGCGCCGGCCGCGGCGGCCATTGGAGGGTGAACCAACGGCAAAGGAAGACCTTTCTCTCTGTCTCTCTCACTGTCCACTCTGCCTGTCAAAAAAATAAAAAATAAAAAAAATAAAAAAAAAGAAAGTGAGTGCATAAAGGCACTGAAGACACTAATTCCAGCAGACCTGACCTCCAGAGTAAATCTCTCCAAAGTGCTGAGTGATTGATTCACCAGTGGGCGCTGCTGTACCAAGGCCAGAAAAAGAAAAGTGGAGAGATCTCCACAGATACCACAATAGAGGCTATAGTCCACCCAACAGGAACCTCAGCCCAAAAGGCTGAGTTGAAAGCTTTGGCTTTAGAAGGAAGGGAAGGAAATACCACTTACCTATACATTGATTTAAAATATCCATATTCCATCCTTTGTGCTCATGGGGCAATCTGGAAACAAAGAGGAATGCTTACTTCTGACAATCAAGTAATTAAACATGGAAAAGAATTTTTGTGCCTTCTAGAGGCAGTGATGAAGCAACAGAAGGTGGCTGTGATCCACTGCAGACGTCACCAGAGGGGAGAGAGAAGTCAGAAAGGGAAGTAACAGGGCCAACAGAGTTGCTAAAAGTGAAATCATGAATGAAAGATCCCACTTCTTTGCTTAACATCAAACTTCCTGTGGCTGCCTAACATACTAACAGCCAATAATAGTTCTTTGCTTCCTGTTGCATAGTAACTTGCTATCCTATAGTAGTTTCTTTTGCAAAAAAAAAAAAAAAAAAAATCTGCTGAGCTGTCTTTCCAGGGTCTCCAATAAAACTGGATAAAAGCAGCTACAGTCAACCTTGAGACTGGAGCCAGGGCAGATCAACTTAGAGTACCAGAGTTATGTTATCATTCATTACGATGTTAACTGACACACCTCCAACGATGCTTCAGTAGTCATCAACCTCAAAGAACTTTCTCCACTCCTTTCCCTGCACCTATCATGTTCTGTCACTTTGTTTTATCCAGGTCTGCCCCAACTGTCCTATTCCATAAATTCCCAAACCTCTCTCTGTATGAGGGATTGATTTGGGCCTTGATATGACTTGCCCATCTCTCCCACAGGCCTGTAGTAATAGTAACTGTCCTCTTTCTCAGAAGGTGAATCCAGTGGTGGTTGGTTTTTTTTTTTTTTTTTTTTTTTTTTTGACAGGCAGAGTGGACAGTGAGAGAGAGAGAGAGAAAGGCAGTATTTTTCTAACAGTAAGCAGGGAACCTGTCGGGTAACAAAAGGGAAGCTGAAGAAGACTCCCTCTTTCTAATGGCATTCATTCCCTCCCTCCTTTGCCAGAACCTCTTTAACTTCTTATCTACCTCTTAAGAATCTGAAAAGGCTGCCCAAGCACAGAATATCCAGGATGGTTGAATAGTCCACGTGACAACTATTCTTTCCAGAGAACAGCAATTTGAGCTATCTAGAAGGCCCACTAGGCACTTACTGAGGCCCGGAGGCTCTTTGTAATTGGCTATGCAAACAGATGAAAGCCCTGTAACTAAAGAGGCCATGGAGGAATGCCCAACCTGTTGCATAAATAACCCTAATGCTCATCCCAGGACAAAGGTACCCTGGTTAGTTCAAGGTAGGGGAAGGAAGCCTGGAGAAAGACTGGCAATGGACTTTTCCTTCATGCCCAGAGCAGCAGAAAACGTTAGATACCTGTTGGTTCTCAACGGCACATTTTCAGAATGGGTAGAAGCCCATTTTTTTTTTTTAAGATTTATTTTATTTATTTGAAAGAGTTACAGAGAGAGGTAGAGACAGAGAGAGAGGGGTCTTCCACCCACTGGTTCATTCCCCAGATGGTTGCAATGGCCGAAGCTGAGCTGATCTAGACAGGAGCTTCCTCTTGGTCTCTCACCTGGGTGCAGGGGTCCAAGGACCTGGGCCATCCTCTGCTGCTTTCCCAGGTGCATTAGCAGAGAGCTAGACCAGAGGAGGAGCAGCCTGGACAGGGATCAGCACCCATATGCAGGTCAGGGCTTTAACCCACTGCACCACAGTATCAGCCCCAATTGCCACCCGTTCTGAAACAGCTCCCAAGGTCTCTAAGCTATTTCTGAAGGAGATCATCCCCAGATATGGACTACCTAAGTCCATATGGAGGGACAAAGGCCTAGTTTTCAGATTGTCAATACCAAACATACTTATAAGGAGTTGGGGATCAGGCATCTCCACTCAGCCTGGAGACCAATAATCATCTTGACAGGTAGAGAGAACAAATAAGACCCTAAAGAAAACTCTGGCCAAATTATGCAAGGAACTTTGACTCCCTGGAAGACTTGTTCCAAGGAGGCCAGAAAACAGATTCCAAAGAAGCAGAACAATATCTATATGATACTCAAGTAGGTAAAATTATAAAGGCCCTTATTGGCCTATGGAAACCACGAGCCACCCTCCCCTTCAGACTTAACTACATCCACTCCATCTGGGAGACTGCTTCTATTTAAAGGCACGGAGAGGAGATATCCCCCAGATCAGTTACTGCCTAAATAGGAAGGTCCATTTTTGGTAATACATACAACTAACTCTGCCTTAAAGTTACAGGGAGTAACACTTTGGGATCCACCACTCCCAGGTAAAGGCAGCCACGGGATCTAAAGAAACGAACTCCACCTCATCAAGCGAACTACTGCCTGATCTAAAGCTCCTATTCGAGAGAGAGAAAGACAAGTAACCGGAAACTCATCCGTATTTCCTGCCAGGAATCAGTCCTCTTGCCCTACTCAAAGGTATTCTCCTGTTCACCCTAGGAATTACTTTACTCAATCTGGAATCTATCCCTCGAGAATTTGTCTCCTCTACCATAGTTGCTGTAACCCTCATCTGGTACCCTCAGTAACCACAGAAGAGAAGAAAAGTGCATGAACAGACACTGAACTTCCTTTTCCTAATCCTATTGATCCTATTTCCCATGGTACATCAAGGAATTCCCTTCTATGGTCCAAAAACACACTATTCAGACTCTCTTGAGATGAAACTCAGGAAGGAGACTTTTGGATTGTTGGATATTTGCATACATGGTCAAATTCCTTATGACAAGGATGCCAAAATCAATGTGGAAAGGACAGTCATTTGAAAAAAAAAAAAGGACTGAGAAAAACTGAGTATGCATGCAAAAGAACAAACTTGAAATTTGACTTATACCATACTTAAAACAGATCAAAGACCTATATGGTGACATAACCAACAATCCAAAAACTTCAGCCTGCTCTGTGGCAATGTAAGAGAGTGTTCCATCAGCACACTTACTCAGGTATGGCAGGCAATGAATGGGGTCCATGTGAGGTTTCTCTCAGGGGATCATGACAATCTGAAAATGTTTTTGTGGACAAGGACAAAAGAAAAAAATGTTACAAGCCAATATCCTTGTAAATATAGGTGTGAAAATCTTCAATAAAATACTAGCAAATGGTATCCAACAGCATATTAAAAGCATTTTTAAAAAACTGATAAAGATCTATACTTAGAGAAATATTAATCATTATTTACTTTGGCAAGATAAAAGCAGGTTATAGTAAAGAATGTATATTATAATTACTATTTAAAATAAAATGCAATGTTTTTTGTGTTTTTAAAGATTTATTTATTTATTTGAAAGGATTACACAGAGAGAGGAGAGGGGGAGAGAGAGAGAGAGAGAGAGAGAGAGAGGTCTTCCATCCAATGGTTCACTTCCGAATTGGCCACAGCTGCCAGAGCTGTGCCGATCTGAAGCCTGGGCCAGGAGCTTCTTCCAGGTCTCCCATGCGGGTGCAGGGGCCCAAGGACTTGGGCCATCTTCTCCTGCTTTCCCAGGCCATAGCAGAGAGCTGGACTGGAAGTGGAGCAGTTAGGTCTCGAACCGGCGCCCATGTGGGATACCAGCACTGCAGGCCAGGGTGTTAACCCACTGTGCCACAGTGCTGGTCTCTGGAATGATTTCTTTTCTTTCTTTTTTTTCCCTCTCTTTATTTTTATTTATTTATTTATTTTTTTGACAGGCAGAGTTAGACAGTGAGAGAGAGACAGAGAGAGAGAAAGGTCTTCCTTCTGTTGGTTCACTCCCCAAATGGCTGCTTTGGCTGGCATGCTGCGCCGACCCGAAACCAGGAGCCAGGTGCTTCCTCCTGGTGTCCCATGTGGGTGCAGGGCCCAAACACTTGGGCCATCTTCCACTGCCTTCCCAGGCCACAGCAGAGAGCTGGACTGGAAGAGGAGCAACCGGGACAGAACCAGCACCCCGGCTGGGACTAGAACCCAGGGTACCAGCGCTGCAGGCAGAGGCGCTGTGGCGCCAGCCTGGAATGATTTCTTTTATCACTTGAAAGTAGTCATATTCAGTAAGGAGAATTACAAATAATCTTTGTTTCTTCTTTATGTTCCCTGGTATTTTTTGTTTTTCTTTTCTTCCCCCGCCCCCACAGTAAGAAAACATAATTGTACAAAAGGAACAAAACAGTGGCTTCAAAAACAAAGTTACAATTCTGCCAGGAGTTATGAGTCAATGTAACACTCATATATTACAGTGTAACACAATTTACTGTATAGTACTGGTAGAAGCTGAGATCTGTAGTTCATATAAATGGAACAGATGGCCCTAAAACATAGGCTGTGGCTGGCACTGTGGTGTAGCAGGTAAAGCTGCCACCTGCAGTGCCGGCATCTCATATGGACGCTGGTTTGAGTCCCGGCTGCTCCACTTCTGATTCAGCTCTCTACTATGGCCTGGGAAAGCAGTAGAAGATGGTCCAACTGCTTGAGCCCCTATACCCACACAGGAGACAGGGAATCTGCTCCCGGCTCCTGGCTTCGGATCAGCGCAGTCCTGGCTGTTGTGGCCATCTGGAGAGTGAACCAGTGGATGAAAGACCTCTGTCTCTCTCTCTCTCTGCTTCTGCCTCTCTGTTACTCTGCCTTTCAAATAAATAAATCTTAAAAAAAAAGGTTAATATAAACATAAATGTATCAAGAGGGGAGGGGAACAAGCCATGAGGAAAGAATTATTGAATAAGTAGTTTGGGGATGGAATCTTTCCTTTTCAGGGTTTAATTCCAACCTTAAATTCACATTTTAAAACATATTTGATTGATATGTTGAACAAAATAGTGTAAATAGGGTGTTAAGTGTTGAGCTGTGTCCCTCCTCACCTCCAAGATATGTTGAAGCCCTAATTCCTGGTAACTTTGAATGTGATCCTATATGGAAACAGGATCTTTCCAAATATAATGAAGTCAAGATGAGGTCATCAATGTCCACGCCCGCCGGCAGCGGCTGAGAGGCTGAAACCAGAGTGGACCGCTCTTGTTAAGCGGCTGTTGCCCTCACTTCTCAGGAATCGGCGAGAGCTTGGCCCAAGGCTGAACTGTGCCATTTGGAAGACTGGAAGCAGACGCATCTGTCGACATGTTTTCCAAAGTCCTGGAGAACCAGTTGCTTCAGACTACCAAGCTGGTGGAAGAACATTTGGATTCTGAAATTCAGAAACTGGATCAGATGGACGAGGATGAATTGGAACGCCTCAAAGGAAAGAGACTTGAGGCACTAAGGAAAGCTCAACAGCAGAAACAAGAATGGCTTTCTAAAGGACATGGGGAATATAGAGAAACTCCTAGTGAGAGAGACCTTTTTCAAGAAGTCAAGGAGAGCAAAAAAGTGGTTTGCCGTTTCTACAGAGATTCTACATTCAGGTGTAAAATACTAGACAGACATTTGGTGATATTGTCCAAGAAACATCTTGAGACAAAATTTTTGAAGCTGAACGTGGAAAAAGCACCTTTCCTTTGTGAGAGACTGCGTATCAAAGTCATTCCCACACTGGCACTGGTAAAAGACGGGAAAACACAAGATTATGTTGTTGGATTTACCGACCTAGGAAATTCAGATGATTTCACTACGGAAACTCTGGAATGGAGGCTCGGTTGCTCTGATATTCTTAACTACAGTGGAAATTTAATGGAGCCACCATTTCAGAACCAAAAGAAATTTGGAACAAACTTCACAAAGCTGGAGAAGAAAACTATCCGAGGAGGAAAGAAATACGATTCAGACTCTGATGATGATTAGAGCTCAATAATTCTTTGTAAATCATCTTATTTCTACAATTACTTCAGGTTTAAATGTGTTTTCTAAATTCTGTTGCTTTTGATCCATTGATCATCAGTACTCATATTCTGGAGATTTATATACTCCAACCATTGAAAGGCATCTTTACCATATTCTCTGTGGCCATCATGTTTCAGGTGAGGAAAATGTCTGAGTTCCTAAATTATCTGGGAAGAGTGTGGATTCTCTATTTTTGAGGTTGATTTTATCACGTATGTTTCTTACATCTTTATACCATTCACAATTGTGTTTTTAATCTATTTATTAGAATTAGAAATTCAGCAGACTATTTCAGGACTGATTCTTAATCAGCGTTATTTACTTTCTACAGCAGGTCATGTAACATTTACTGGTGTAACATTGCACTTGTAAATGAACTATGAACACGCTTCACTTTGGGAATATATTTAAGTAACTATTAAAAAAACTGCTTATTTATTCTGGAAAAAAAAAAGAGATGAGGTCATCAGATGACCCTAATCCAATAAGAATGGTGTCCACCTAATGAAAAGGATGCAAAGACAGAGGTGCACAAGGAGAATATAATGCAAAGATGGGGCAGAGATTGGAATGATCCATCTATAAGCCAAGGAATGCCTAGGATTGCTAGGAGAAATTCATAGAATACATTATCCTTAGAAGGAACCAACAACCTTGGTTTTAGATTTCCAGAATCAAAAACTGTGAGATAATAAATTTTTTAAGACCCCAAGTTTTTGGTATTTGGTACTTTGTTGTGGTAGACCTAGAAAACTAATACATGAGAGGGCCAGCGCCATGGCTCAATAGGCTAATCCTCTGCCTTGTGGTGCCGGCACACTGGGTTCTAGTCCCAGTTGGGGCACCAGATTCTGTCCCGGTTGCCCCTCTTCCAGGCCAGCTCTCTGCTGTGGCCAGGGAGTGCAGTGGAGGATGGCCCAGGTGCTTGGGCCCTGCACCCCATGGGAGACCAGGAGGAAGGCTCCTGCCTTTGGATCAGTGCGGTGCACCAGCCGCGGTGAACCTTTCTCCCTCTCTCTCTCTCTCTCTCTCTCACTGTCCACTCTGCCTGTCAAAACAACAACAACAACAAAAAAACACACTAATACATGAGAGAACTTTTGATCATGCATTTCCTGGTTTGTATTCATTACTGTTTAAAAAAATCATTATAAAGGTGAAACCTTTACGTCCCTTCTTTCATTCACCCAGTATGAATTCCCTCAAGGAGGACGAGGCCTGAATGGCTGCCAAAGGCCTTTCCACATGCCTTACCGTCATAGGGTTTTTGGCCAGTGTGAACTCTCTGGTGTCTAGTCAGATTTGAGCCTCTGTTAAAGGCCTTCCCACATTCATTGCATTCGTAGGGTTTTTCATCTGTATGGATTCTCTGATGTTGGAGAAGTTCTGAGCTCTGACTAAAGGCCTTGCCACACTCTTTACACTCAGAGTTTTTCACCAGCGTGAATTCTGTGGTGGTTAGTAAGTGTTGAGGCACTACTGAAGGCCTTCCCACATTCTTGACATTCGTAAGGTTTCTCACCAGTGTGCATTCTCCGTCGCTGAATAAGCCTGGAGTGTTGAGTGAAGGCTTTCCCACACTCCTTACATTCAGAAGGTTTCTCACCTGTATGAATTCTCAGATGGGGAAACAGTTGAGAACTTTTAGTAAAGGCTTTTCCACATACTTTACATTCATAGGGTTTCTCACCAGTGTGAATTCTCAGATGATCATTACGATTTGAGCAATAATTAAAGGCCTTTCCACATTCCTTATGCTCATAAGGTTTTTCACCAGTGTGAATCCTCTGATGTTGAGAAAAATATGAACTACAACTGAAAGCTTTGCCGCATTCTTTACATTCATATGGTTTTTCACCAGTGTGGACCCTCTGATGTCGAGTAACCAGTGAGCCATGACTAAAAGATTTCCCACACTCCTTACACTCATAGGGTTTTTCAGCAGAATGAATTCTCCGATATTGAATAAGCTTTGAGTCCTGATTAAAGGTCCTACTGCATGTCTTACATTCACAGGGTTTCTGTTCACAAACAGTTTTTTGATGTGGAGTAAGAAATGTGGGCTGAATGAAAGTTGGCATGTCTCCATGGGTAAGTATGACTTGACTGAAATGCCTTTTTTTAGAGATAATACCTTGGTTTCACACAATGATTCCAGATCTGAAAGAAAATGAAGAGGCAAATATTCGTTCTTTCCTATTCTGCGGAAGTTAAGCTTCAAAAAAAGAAATGGGAGGACTAAGCTGAAAATACTATTTGGGAAAGTACAAGCTTAGATATTTCTCAAATACAGCTAAGCAAATATTGACAAGAAAAGCACAGCTGTTAAGGCAAGGTAATGAAATAAGCTGGGAAGGTGATTAGGGAAGTCGACAGTGTTCTGGCGTGGATCAGAATCACCTTAAACCTCTGAATACACAGTATCCAGTGTCATCCTCCATATTCCACAGCAATTCTAATGACTTATACACACATCTAAACATACATACTCATGCACAGAACATCAGATTGTCTGTTTTCACAATCTATAGGTAATTATCAGACCTACATCAAAAGACTATTGTGTACAGCCCCTATACAGTGCCTTGAAGGCAGATACCAGATATCATCAGGATCGAGTGTCCCAGCCTCCCTCCCTTAGCTTAAAATTTCCTTTCCCTGCTTTTATGATTGTCAATCAACTTCTTACTAAAATCAGTTTGCTGAGGCAGGCACTGTGTAGTATGTTAAGTCTCCACCTGTGACACTGGCATCCCACACGGGCGCTGGTTCATGTTCTGGATGCTCCTCTTCTGGTCCAGCTCTCTGCTGGTGGCCTAGGAAGGCAGGGGAGGATGGTCTGGGGTGCTTGGGCCCCTGCACCCATGTGGGAGACCCAGATGAGGCTCCTGGCTTTGGATCAGCCCAGCTCCAGCCGTTGTGGCCATTTGAGTAGTGGACCAGTGGTTGGAGGACCTCTCACTGTGCCTCTCAATAAATAAACAGATCTTTTTAAAAATTTAATTTGCTGGCCGGCGCCGCGGCTCACTAGGCTAATCCTCCGCCTAGCGGCGCCGGCACACTGGGTTCTAGTCCCGGTCGGGGCGCCGGATTCTGTCCCGGTTGCCCCTCTTCCAGGCCAGCCCTCTGCTGTGGCCAGGGAGTGCAGTGGAGGATGGCCCAGGTGCTTGGGCCCTGCACCCCATGGGAGACCAGGAGAAGCACCTGGCTCCTGGCTCCTGCCATCGGATCAGCGCGGTGTGCCGGCCGCAGCGCGCCGGCCGCGGCGGCCATTGGAGGGTGAACCAACGGCAAAGGAAGACCTTTCTCTCTGTCTCTCTCTCTCACTGTCCACTCTGCCTGTCAAAAAAAAAAAAATTTAATTTGCTGAATTGAGGAAGTGGTGCGACCAGCCCTAGTCTTTGGATTCATGAGTTCGTTTATTTTGCCCATAGATAGCACGCTGATGTTCAACTTTGTACTGAAAGATTTCCTTTCCAGGAACCTCAATCTCCAAGCAAAAAGTTTTCAGAAATTTCTTGGGATCACAGAACGAATGAGTGACTATGTCAGTTTCTTGAGGCAACTATAATGAAAGGCCACATATTCAGAGGCTTCTAACAACAGAAGCTTATCTTCTCATAGTTCTAAAAAGCTTGAAAGTTCAAAATCTGGCATGGCTGTTGAACTCCCTCCAAGGGCCCTGGAGGGAAAGACAAGCCCTTGCCTCTTACTTCTGCCAGCTCCTTGACTACCACCTGTACACGGTTCCCAGACTGAAGCCCACTCGCCATCATCAAAATTCCCCACAGAACACAGTACCACCCACCAAGTAAAGAGGACCATAAACACTGCAGATGAACCAGGGACCTGGACATGAACTGAACACACATCTCTATAAGAAACTTTACCACTAACTTCTTGGGGAGCCTGGGAATTAAGTGATAGCTGACTGGCTCCTTGCCGTGTGCTTTGGAATAAATATCTACTTTTACCACCCCAGTGTCAGTAATTGGTTTGCTGGGTATGAGATGAACACATCTAGTTTTGAGGGATTCTACAGTAATTTCCCCAACCAGTTCTGGGGATGTTGTACAAGAAGAATAAACATGTTGAAATGTATACATGCAAGAAGGACCAGTGACTCTGCAAAGATATATTGTTGGCGAATTCACATGATGGGTGGCACAGCCAGTAGCAAGTCTAAAATGCTGAACAAAATTGGTGGGCATGGAAGGTGAATAAACATCTTCTGTGGATACAGCGTGATATAGGGTGAGGAGTCACTGAAAATAGTTTGCTTTGGAATTAATTCTGCAATGTTGACCTTGGGAGAAAACATTATGGAAGTGACTAAGAAGGTAGGCAGCTCAAGTTTGAGAAAAGAGTAAGACAGGATGAAATTTGCCCTGTGAGAAGAGAGGAACGCTATGTCAACATAGGAAAGGTGAGCTCCAGTTTTATATTCCAAGGCAAATACTTAATCTGAATCTTTTCCTCATGAGTTAAAATGGGTAGAATACTCAACTCATGACTGATATAAAGATGAGGACTGTAACACAGGAAAATGATCTAATATTAAGTGCTCAGTGCTAACAACTATTATTATGGAAAATGTCAGTGAAAATAGTGATACCAGGCAGCTGAAATTATTTCCAGACATCAAAATAAAGCCAGTTATGCTCTCAAATGCCAAATATGTTATCTTTTTCCCTCTACCCCCATACAATCATTGGCCGAATCTAGTCTAGGTAAATTGGCAGAAACGTCTTAAAACTGCCCTCATCTAATTATTATACTCTTAGCCCAGCATCATGTCTTTCCTAGACAACCATAACAATCTTGTAAGTCTTTCTATTATGCTCCAGCTACTTCTAAGTTATTCAGCAACTGGAGAGATAGCTGGTCTAGCCTTCTACTACTGAAAATCTAAACTCTCTGGCAATTACCAATATGACCAACAGGAGGGCTTCCGCACACCTCTGCAACCTGGTCTCATCCTATTTCCACCTGCTCAGAAAGCCCTAGTCCTTCAAGCATACCAAGTTCTCGTCCTTTTTTTTTTTTTTTTTTTTTGACAGGCAGAGTGGACAGTGAGAGAGAGAGACAGAGAGAAAGGTCTTCCTTTTTGCCGTTGGTTCACCCTCCAATGGCCGCCGCGGCCGGCGTGCTGCGGCCAGCGCACCGCGCTGATCCGATGGCAGGAGCCAGGAGCCAGGTGCTTTTCCTGGTCTCCCATGGGGTGCAGGGCCCAAGCACCTGGGCCGTCCTCCACTGCACTCCCTGGCCACAGCAGAGGGCTGGCCTGGAAGAGGGGCAACCGGGACAGAATCCGGCGCCCCGACCGGGACTAGAACCTTGTGTGCCGGCGCCGCTAGGCGGAGGATTAGCCTAGTGAGCCGCGGCGCCGGCCAACCAAGTTCTCTTCACCCTTCAAAATCTTTCTAGAGGGGATCTCCCTTTGGCTGGTATATGCCACTCCCCAACAACATCACTGGCCCTGCTAATTTCTGCTCATCATTTAGGCCTCTCCTCAAATACCACATCTCTAGGAAAACTATACTTGATCTTCAATCTAAATCATAGTCTTCCTGTTATTAGGCCTCTGATGACTTTGCTTTTTAGGAGAATTTTTATTTGTAATGCTATACACATATGCATAGATCCAGCAACAACAGGAATGTTTGATAATTTTACAATGTGTACTCAGCTCTTGACAAAATACATACCTGACACACACCAGAAGCTCGATATATAATTTGAGGAATTACTTAAGCAATAACTGACTTTTTAGATGAACTGTTTTCTTAAAAGTAAAAAATTTTTTAAAAGCATGTAAGGTTGATCATTATTTATAGTGCTTATGACCTAGAAATTCACCATGAATATGGAATTTGTGAATATATATTGCTTTCATCAATTGATCAATACATAACCCAGGTGCATTAGTAGAGAGCTGGAATGGAAGTAGAGCAGTTGGGACTGGAACTGGTGCTCATAAGGGTTTAGACACTGCCAGTATGAGAGACACAGAAAGACATGGTCCTGGGGCTGGAGCACAGCTGGGAGCAAGAGCCCAGGCCAGTCAGTGGGTTAAAGTCAGGATAAAGAGAAAGTCTTGCTGCACAGAGGACTATGGTTGACCAGGTGCCCTCAGGTGCTGGTCCTCCACCTCCTGAACTATTAGACTCCCCCAGAGCTGGCAGATTACAACAAAAGCGAGAGAGACTCATTCCGTGTATACTGTTGCTTTATAAATGTTGAAAGATGAAATCCTGATGACAAGAGTTGCCTGGGTAGCAATTACAAACAACAGCTGTCAGCAGTGAATCTGTAGGTCGTGGGGCTCATCTCTCTCCCATTTCTTAATCCATCATGAGAGGCACAGACTAGTATCTGGCTCATAGCCCTTTCCCAGGCACGTTGCCAAAGTGGTTGATAAGCTAATAGGAACATGAGCTCACAGGCCAAAATAGCCATATACCACAGTGCAGCCACTATGAAATAAGACCACACTCTACAATGATCATCGTGACAGAAAGACCACATGATGTGGTCAATACCTATTTATAACTCTTAGAAAATTAGCACTTCAAAGTAGCACATGTAAAACATTACCAGGAATAAGAATAAGCATTACATTAAATAAAAATATTTTAGATATGCCCCTTGTAAGATAGAAAAAAGAAATGGATATCTGTTATCACTGTTACCAATTAAAAGAGTTATGGAGGTCTTGGTTATAATTAAAAGCAAAGAAATAACAAGTAGGAGAAATAGAAGGAATAAGTCTAATGATATGCAGATAATAGATGATCTTACTAGAAATACCAAGAAAAATTTAAAAAACTAAGTTCATTAAAGTCGTTAAAGATCAATTTACAAGTCAACAACAGGAGTCACTGTGCACTTACTCCTCATGTAGGATCTCTGTCCTTAATGTGCTGTACACTGAGGCTTAATGCTATAACGAGTACTCAAACAGTATATTTCACTTTGTGTTTCTATGGGGGTGCAAACGATTGAAATCTTTACTTAATGTACACTAAACTGATCTTCTGTAAAAAAAAAAAAAAAGAAAAGAAATTATCAATTCCCAACTTGACTCTCACTGGGATTAAACATGACAATAGGTCTGATCTGATTTCATCATGATTTAAAAAAAAATCATCTATTATTTTCCACTTTATGTTTCTGTGTGGGAACAAACTGTTGAAATCCTTACTTAAGGTATACTAAGCTGATCTTCTGTATATTAAGATAATCGAAAATGAATCTTGATGTGAATGGAAGGGGAGAGGGAGTGGGAAAGGGGAGGGTTGTGGGTGGGAGGGACGGTATGGGGGGAAAGCCATTGTAACCCATGAGTCGTACTTTGGAAATTTATATTCATTAAATAAAAGATAAAAAAAAAGATCAATTTACAAAAATTAGTAGTATTTCTTTCTATAAACAATAACCCATGAGAAAATAATATATGCTTACAATGGCAACAAAATCTGTTTTTTAAAAAAACTAGAAAGTTATTCAAGTAAGAATAAAATGACAACTAAGTAGAATGATTTATTAAAATTAAAAATAACCTGAATCTAATTATAAAGATGTAAGAAAACCCCAAAGAATCCACCAAAAAATTGTCAGAGCCAGTAAATTCAGCAAAGCTGCAGAATGCCAAGTTGGGTATAAGAAATCTGTAGAACTGTTATGCACAAATAGTGAATCACCTGAAAAAGAAATCAATAACTATAAATAAATAAAATATCTGGGAATAAATTTAACCAAAAAGGTGAAAGATCTCTACAATGAAAACTGTAAATCACTGAGAAAAAAAATTGAAGAGGACACAAAGAAACAGAAAGACATAACATGTTCATGGATTGGAAAAATCAGTATTAAAATGTGCATATGACTCAAAGCAACTTACACACTCAATGCAATTCCTATCTAAAAATCCAGTAACATTTTCCAAGGAAGTAGAAAAAACACTAAAATATGTATGGAACCACAAAAAACCACTAATAGCCAAAGCAATCTTGAGCAAAAAGAATAGGCAGGAGGATTACACTCCCTGACTTTAAAATATATTACTGGGGGCTGGTATCATGGCATAGCAGGTTAAATTGCCACTTGTAACCCTGGCATCCCATATCAGAGTGCCAGTTTGAGTGCTGTTTCTGCTGTTTCTTCACTTTCTTATTTTCTTTTCTTTTCTTTTTTTTTTTTTTTTTTTTTGGACAGGCAGAGTGGACAGTGAGAGAGAGACAGAAAGGTCTTCCTTTTGCCGTTGGTTCACCCTCCAATGGCCGCCGCGACCGGCGTGCTGTGGCCGGCGCACCGCGCTGATCCAATGGCAGGAGCCAGGTGATTTTCCTGGTCTCCCATGGGGTGCAGGGCCCAAGCACCTGGGCCATCCTCCACTGCACTCCCTGGCCACAGCAGAGAGCTGGCCTGGAAGAGAGGCAACCGGGACAGAATCCGGCGCCCCAATTGGGACTAGAACCCGGTGTGCCGGTGCCGCAAGGCGGAGGATTAGCCTAGTGAGCCGCGGCGCCGGCCGCACTTTCTTATTTTCTAAAAAAATTTATTTATTTGAAAGTCAGAATTACAGAGAGGGAGAGGTAGAGGGAGGGAGGGAGGGAGGGGAGGAGAGGAGAGAGAAGTCTTCCATCCACGGGTTCACTCCCCAAATGGTTGCAATGGCCAGGGCTGGTTAGGATGAAGCCAAGAGCCAGGAACTTCTTCTGCGTCTCTCATGTAGGTGCTGAGGTCCAGGGACTTGGGCCATCTTCTGCTGACTTCCCAGATGTATTAGCAGGGAGCTGGATGGAAAGTGGAACAGCCGGGACTTGAACCAGTGCCCATATGGGATGCCAGCACTGCAGGCAGTGGCTTTACCAGCTATGCCACAGTGCCACAGTGCTGGCCCCGGCTGTTTTACTTTCTATCCAGCTCCCGGATAATGCACTTGGGAAAGCAGCAAAAGATGGTCTAAGTGCTTAGGCCCTTGCACACACATGGGACACCTGGATGGAGTTCCAGGATCCTGGCTATTGCAGCCATTTGGGGAGTGAATCAGTGGAAGAAGATAACCCTATGTATGCTTTTCAAATAAATAAATAAATAAATCCTTTATACTGTAGTGCTTCATTAATTAAAACAGTATTATTGGGGGCGGCACCTTGGCGCAGAAGGTTAATCCTCCGCCTGCGGCACTGGAATCTCATATGGGCGCCGGCTCTAGTCCCGGCTGCTCCTCTTCCAATCCAGCTCTCTGCTATGGCCTGGGAAAGCAGTAAAAGATGGCCCAAGTGCTTGGGCCCCTGCACCCACGTGGGAGACCAGGAAGAAGCACCTGGATCCTGGCTTCGGATTGGTGCAACTCCAGACGTTGTGGCCATTTGGGGAGAGAACCAACGGAAAGAAGATCTTTCTCTCCCTCTCACTGTCTGTAACTCTCTCTCAAATAAATAAATGAAATCTTTAAATAGTATAATTAATTAGATAGTAATTAATAGTAACTAAAATACTGTAATAAATGAGTAATTGATATGATACTGACATTAAAAACGGATCCAAAGGGCAATGGAACAGAATAGTTTGAGTCCCAGCTGCTCTATATCCTATCAGCTCCCTGCTAATGGCCTGGGAAGGCAGCAGAGGATGGCACAAGTGTTTGGGTCACTGCTACCCATGTAGGAGACCCAGATAAAACTCCTGGTTCCTCCCTTATATGATACTAAAATTACCCAAAGCTAAAAATAGTAAGAAAATCCTTAAACCTGCTAGAGGAAGAAAAGAGATTGTTTTCAAAAGACACTATGTGCTGGCATTGTGGCACAGTGGGTTTGGCCACCACCTGTGATACTGGCATCCCATATGAGTGTGGGTTCGTCCTGGATGCTCCACTTCTGATTCAGCTCCTTTCTAATAAACCTGGTCTCTTTGTCTCCGTCTCTTCTCTTTCTGTAACTCTACCTTTCAAACAAACAAATAAGTAAATCTTAAAAAAAAAAAAACTTTCCCTTTGAAAAAGTGCAAAAGAGAATATCCATTATCATCAGTTGTCATTCAAGAGTGTCTGGAGGTCTTAGCCAGTATAATGAAATAAGAAACCAAATTCTTTGGATTAGACAAAAAAAAATGCTGAAATTTAAGAATAATGTAAAACTATATAAGTTTACTCAAAACAGACTGTGTGACACTGGCACAGGATATGCAAATAAATCAATGAGACAAATCAAAGAGCTCATAAATACACCCATGCACATACAGACACTGGTATATATATGCAGATCACTGAGAACACAATGAATTTTCTAATATATGGTATTCAGAGAAGTGGTATTAATACTGGCAGGCAAGATCTGAACCCTTCCCTCACAGCATATATAAGAGCCAATTACCGGCCGGCGCTGCGGCTCACTAGGCTAATCCTCCGCCTAGCGGCGCCGGCACACTGGGTTCTAGTCCCGGTTGGGGCGCCGGATTCTGTCCCGGTTGCCCCTCTTCCAGGCCAGCTCTCTGCTGTGGCCAGGGAGTGCAGTGAGGATGGCCCAGGTGCTTGGGCCCTGCACCCCATGGGAGACCAGGAAAAGCACCTGGCTCCTGGCTCCTGCCATCGGATCAGCGCGGTGCGCCGGCCGCGGCGGCCATTGGAGGGTGAACCAATGGCAAAGGAAGACCTTTCTCTCTGTCTCTCTCTCTCACTGTCCACTCTGCCTGTCAAAAAATTAAAAAAAAAAAAAAGAGCCAATTACCATTAGTTTAAATATGTAAGGGGGAAAGTTAACCTTATATATAGATTTTAACATAAATGTATAGGAGAAAATGTCCATGACCCTTGGGACAGGGAAGGATTTCTTTAAAAAGATACAAAAAGCATGAATCATAAAGTAAAAAAAAAAAAAAAACAACTGGTAAACTCAATCTTGTTGTTAGAATTGCTGTTCATATAACCATCTTGGGGACGGCACTGTAGCGTAGTGGGCTCAGTCTCCACCTGTGGCACCGGCATCCCATATGAGCACCGTTCTAGTCTTGGCTGCTCCTCTTTAGATCCAGCTCTCTGCTGTGGCCTGGGAAAGCAGTGGAAGATGGCCCAAGTCCTTGGGCCCCTGCACCTGCGTGGGAGACTGGGAAGAAGCTCCTGGCTCCTGGCTTCAGATGGGTCCAGCTCCAGCTGTTGCCAACATTTAGGGAGTGTATCAGCGATGGAAGACCTTCCTGACTGTCTCTCGTTCTCTCTCTCTATGGATCTGCCTCTCAAATAAGTGAGTAAAATCTTACAATAAAATAAAAACTATCTTAAAGAAATTGATAGAACAATCTTAACAGTACAATTATATAATCAATAAGCTACCCGTACTCAGCCTATATAAATTTAAACTCTTTTTTTTTTTTTTTTTTGACAGGCAGAGTGGACAGTGAGAGAGAGAGACAGAGAGAAAGGTCTTCCTTTGCCGTTGGTTCACCCTCCAATGGCCGCCGCGGCCGGCGCGCTGCGGCCGGCGCACCGCGCTGATCCGGTGGCAGGAGCCAGGAGCCAGGTGCTTTTCCTGGTCTCCCATGGGGTGCAGGGCCCAAGCACCTGGGCCATCCTCCACTGCACTCCCTGGCCACAGCAGAGGGCTGGCCTGGAAGAGGGGCAACCGGGACAGAATCCGGCGCCCCAACCGGGACTAGAACCTGGTGTGCCGGCGCCGCTAGGCGGAGGATTAGCCTAGTGAGCCGCGGCGCCGGCCTGTAAATTTAAACTCTTATGAGTCAGTAAGAGATTATTCAAGAAAGATGGATAGAAAATTTGAACATTTATGACACAAAAGAAATGCTAATGTACATGTGGAAGAGTACTCAACTATATTATTAATTATGGAAATCCAAATTCAAACTTCTATGTGAGTTTGTAGGGGTGTATGTACGTGTGTGTGTGTATGGGTATATATAAACATTTAAATAAGTATTTAGAAGTCTGGTACAACTGATTTAAAGAAAAGTATAAAACATAGATCCTTCATACAAAGAAATATGTCTTTGAAAAAGTGTAGTTGCTAGGACCACTACATAACGTGGGAGGATACTTATGACACTTTTAAGTGAAAATGTAGGATAAAAAATGAAGGGACTGGTGCTGTGGTGCAGCGGGTTAATGCCCTGGCCTGAAGCGCCAGCATCCCATATGGGCACTGGTTCGAGACTCAGCTGCTTCACTTCCAATCCAGCTCTCTGCTGTGGCCTGGGAAAGCAGTAGAAGACGGCCCAAGTCCTTGAGCCCCTGCACCTGCGTGGGAGACCCAGAGGAAGCTCTTGGCACCTGGCTTTGGATCAGCACATCTCTGGCCATTGCAGCCATTTGAGGAGTGAACAAGCGGATGGAAGACCTCTCTCTTTCTCTGCCTCTCTTCTCTGTGTAACTGTGACTTTCAAATCAGTAAATAAATCTTTAAAATAAAATAAAATGGTAAATGAAGTATGAGCATATATTGGAAAAATAATGAAAGTACATTGAAATATTAAAACCAATTATCTTAATAGTCATACTTTATTTTTATTGGTAATTCTGTGAACTTCTCCAAAATAACCGTGTACTTATTTTTAAATTACAATGAATATTCTATCTGGAAAGAAGAAAATTCAGCACGTGGAAGCGGAGCCACTTTTCAAATAAGTGAAAGTCAAATACACGGACAGTAGTGGGCTTCAATACCAGGCCCAACCATTCTTTTATACAATGAAGAAATTATAGGGACCTATAATCAACAGACATATCTTCATTACCCAAGAATTCTTGGAAAGAGGAAAGCAGAGGAAGCCCCCACACACCTTGGCTATCGCTTGCAAGAGTTCATCACGCATTCTTTCCTCCTCTTCTGGGAAAGCCACATGGAGAAGAATAGAAATTGGGAGAGGAAAAAGTAATTTTGAGAGGTTTCTCTTGGTACCCAAATCAGTAGCCATTCCCAGCCCTAGCCCAGCCCCATTAATCACCACGCTCAGGGAACAGGGACAGCAGAAGCAAGTGAGGCGTCCTGTCCATCCCCACCACGTCAGGGAAAACCTTTGTTTACTGTTGTCCAGGATTAGAATCTGACAAAACCTCATAGGGGTTTCCTGGGGACAGAGCTCTGGAGGCACAATGGCACGGGTGACACCCATAGTGTCACAAAGATTTTGATACAGTCATCCTTAACCCAAGGAGCCCCACATGGTAACACCGTTACAATCGCACACCCATAGGGACGCACACCGTCCCCACTGCTCGGGGACAGGCACCCCACCTCAGCCACAGTGTCACAATCCCACAACCCTCCTTCTTTAACTCGCTCCCACGGCACGGACCTCCAGTATCATAGCCCAGCTAAGGTCTTTCCGATCTGAGTCGGAATCTGCAGACCCGAGCTGGTCCCACCAGTAGCCACAATCTCTCAATTCACAGATCTAACGGTCCCGCCAGGCGTGACGAAATGTTCCTGTTCCCGCGAGAAGAGCGATCGGCCACCAGGATCTCTGGGAAATGTAGTCCAGAGCAGGGCCGACGCCGATCGCTCTCAGGGTCTCGCCCGGGTCCACCAGCAATGACTGCAGGACAGTTCTCTGATGTCCTGCCGAGTCTCAGCTGTGCATCCCCGCAAGTAGGGAAGGAGGACCTCAGCCTCCTGGCGCCAATCTGGCTCACTGCCTACCGTCCGGCAGACGCGGTCCGCGCTCCGGCCGGAAGTTGAATAGGACCGCGCGGCATCCTGGGAGGAGTTGTGCTGTGGAACGTGTCGGGAGCGGAGGAATGTTTCGGCGGTAGTGTGGTTGGTCCACGGCGTGTTTGGTGGTGCCGTCCTCTCATACTCTGAGGCACTGCGCTGGAGCAGCCCTCGGGCTTTCCTGGCAGGTGGTGCTGCCGCCTGTCCGCAGCAGTTGAGCGAGCGCGGGCAGTTTGAGCTTTCGGACGGCGCCGCCTCGGGCGGCTGACGGGCGGAGCCTCTCCGGAGGTCGGCGTCCCCCAAGTAGCGGCTGTGGAGAGGGGGTGCTCCTGGGGAGAGCACGCTGCTGGTGAGTGATCGGAGTTGTTGGAATTAAAAAAAAAAAAAAAAAAAAAAAAAACTGTGATAGGAATTTTGTGTGTGTGTTGTGATGGCGTGATAGTCACGGGCTGATTGTGGTTGTGTGTGATTGTGATTAAAGTGTGCTGAGTGCGAGCAGGGTTAAGTGTGCTGATTGTGCGATGTGTGGTGGTTCCTGTCTGACTTGAGTTGACTTCTTTGTAGCATTTGGCACAGTCAGGAACTGCGTGAGAAGTAAAGAAACCGCTCTGCGTTTGTGTTGTGGTCCTCCCTCCCCGTCGTCCCATTCTTAGTCTCCTTTGCTGGCTTTTCCTTCTTGACCCCCTCAGCCCTTGGCCTTGTTCTGTAGCTTCCGAGTTTTGCTTGATGATTTCCCCCAGGTTCAGGATCCTCCTCTAAGGCTTGTTTCCTTTACTGTGTCGATGAGTTAGCTCTTGCCATAACACCGCCTAGCAGACACCCCCTACACCCAGTGCCGTATAACAGAGAAGTTTATATTCTCCTGTTCATGGGTTTACAGGTTCCTTGTGCTCACCTGATCTAGCCTGGTCTGGCTGAGTGAGGAGGCTGCAGGGTGAATTCAGATAATGCGCTTCATGTGTTCTAACTGAGCGCGGGTTAAGAGGGCAGTGGTTACCAGGACATGTTCTTATAGTGCATCACCGGGGCACAAGATAGAATATGCAAGCACGCCTAAAACCAGTGCTCCCCAGTATACTAATAATAGATTAGCCAAAGCGGGGCACGTGGCTGAGCTTACCATCACTACACCCACAGCTGAAGGGCATTACAAAGTTATTTGGCAAAGAATGTGAATGTATAATTCTATTAGAGGAAAGCGACGAATTGGAGCCAAGGTTGCAGCTTACCACATTAAAAACTGTGGCTCTTCATTCTGAATGTATTGTAGTCCATGTTCTCTTTTGCCTGGTAATACTGCTTTTCAGGTTTTGTTATTATGTATTATCAAGAATTTTATGTTCAGTGTTTATTTTCTTTTCCGTCATGTCTTTGTTTCAAGTATTAATGTCTTTATGGCTCAGGTTTTCTGCAAAGACCATATTTCTGGTGTTTTTACCCTTTTAAACTTTTTGTTATTTTAATAGGTAAATGTAAGTCGATTGTATTTATCCTGATAGCTGATAGAGATTTTATTTTTCCATTTCCTATTCTGTGTTATTTTACCTTTCTTTTTATTGTGCAGGTTTACCTTATTCCTTTTTTTCCCCCCTCTCCACTGGTTTGGTTTCTGCTCTTATCCTCCAGTTTATTTTATTTTATTTTACTTATTTATTTGAGAGGTAGAGCTAGAGACAGAGAGAGAGGTCTTCCATTCACTGGTTCACTCCCCAAATGGCCACAACAGCCGGAGCTGGGCTGATACAAAGCTCAAAGCTTCTTCTGGCTCTCCCACATGGGTGCAGGGGCCCGAGCACTTGGGCCACCTTCTACTGCTTTCCCAGGCCGTAAGCAGAGAACTGGATTGGAAGAGGAGAAGTCAGGGCTTGAACCAGAACTCATATGGAATGCTGGTGCCAGCAGGTGGAGGCTTAGCCTACTACGCCATATGGCTGGCCCCCTTCAATTTTTAATATGCATAATTTACAAAACCCAAATTTAAGAAGACTTAACTATACTTGAATTCAAAACTACTCACCTATTTCTGTTTTATTCTTGTCTGATATGTTGTTTTCTTCTAGTTTTATTTATTATTACTATTTCATTTGTTTTTTACGCATGTATATATATTTTTAGTTTGTGGTAAAATATATAACCTAAATTTTACCATCTTAACCATGCTTAAGTGTATGGTTCAGTGACATTAAGTACAGTCACAATGTTATACTATAATCAGCACCATCCACCCACAGAACTGTTTGTGTATCTTGCAAAACAGAAACTCAAGTATCCATTAAGCAGTTACTCCCCATTCTTCGAGTTCCCCAGCTCTTGCTGACCAGCATTTTACTTTCCATTACTGGGATTACTGTAGGTACATCATATATAAGTAGACTTTTAAAATATTTGTCCTGTTGAAGGTGCTTAGCACAATGTCCTTCAGATCCGTCGGTGTGAGCATGTGTCAGAATTTCAAAGGATACTTAGGCGGCTTTCTTCCTTTTGACTCTTGTGAATAAACAGTGATATAAATAAGGGAGTACAAATACCTGAATCCTTGCTTGTAATTCCTTTGGGTGTATACTCAAAAGTAGAATTGCTTGATCATATGTTAATTCTATTTTGAATTTTTTGACTGCCATACTGTTTTCCATAGTTGCTGCCTTCTTTCCTTAATGTATTTTTTAAAAATTAGGTTTATTTTATTTAATTGAAAGGCAGAGTGGACAGAGGGAGAGACACAGAGATCTTCCATCTGCTGGTTCACTCCCCAAATGGCCCCAATATTCAGGGCTGGGTCAGGCTGAATCCAGGAGCCAGGAACTTCATGTGTTTCTCCCACTTCTGATCCAGCTCCTTGCTAATGTGCCTGGGAAAGCAGCAGCAGATGGCCCAAATCCTTAGGACCTTGCACCCATGTGGGAGACCTTGAAGAAGTGCCAGGCTTCTGGCTTTGTATTGGCCCAGCTCCGGCTGTTGTGGCCGATTGGGAAATGAACAACAAATTGAAGACCTCTCTCTCTCTCTGCCTCTGCCTCTCTGTAACTCTGCCTTCCAAATAAATAAATAAATAAATCTTTAAAAAAATTATGTCTCAAACTTACCACTTTCCAAAA
This sequence comes from Oryctolagus cuniculus, assembly GCF_964237555.1. Lineage (NCBI taxonomy): Eukaryota > Metazoa > Chordata > Mammalia > Lagomorpha > Leporidae > Oryctolagus > Oryctolagus cuniculus. The sequence continues at coordinate 18,080,588 of NC_091449.1, read as the reverse complement.
TGTATTATACATGAATTACTATTTTCATTCTGTCACACAATGTCTGTCCATTTAAAAGATGTGGTTAAATGGCCAGCGCTGCGGCTCCATAGGCTAATCCCTCACCTAGCGGCGCCGGCACACCGGGTTCTAGTCCCGGTCGGGGCGCCGGATTCTGTCCCGGTTGCCCCTCTTCCAGGCCAGCTCTCTGCTGTGGCCCGGGAGTGCAGTGGAGGATGGTCCAAATCCTTGGGCCCTGCACCCCATGGGAGACCAGGAGAAGCACCTGGCTCCTACCTTCGGATTAGCGCGGTGTGCCGGCCGCGGTGTGCCGGCCGCGGCGTGCCGGCCGCGGCGTGCCGGCCGCAGCGCGCCGGCCGCGGCGGCCATTGGAGGGTGAACCAATGGCAAAAAGGAAGACCTTTCTCTCTGTCTCTCTCTCACTGTCCACTCTGCCTGTCAAAAAAAAAAAAAAAAAAAAAGGATGTGGTTAAAGAGGTGTCCACTTCCTATGTCATTTTTGGCATTTAATTTTTTTTTAAAGATTTTTATTTTACTTGAAAGTCACAGTTAACGCAGAGAGAGGAGAGGCGGGGAAGGGCGGTGGGGTGTCTTCCGTTCACTGGTTCACTCCCCGATTGGCTACAATGGCTGGAGCCGTGATAATCCGAAGACAGGAGCCAGGACTTTTTCCTGGACTCCCACGCGGATGCAGGGTCCCAAGGACTTGGACCATCTTCTGGTGCTTTCCCAGGCCATAGCAGAGAGCTGAATCAGAAGAGGAGCAGCCAGGACCAGAACTGGCGCCCATATGGGATGCCGGTACCGCAGGCAGCAGTTTTACTCACTGTGCCATGGCGTGGGCCCTGGCATTTATTTATTTAATAGCCATTTCATTTATTCACTCAGTATCACTATGACATGGATATAATTCTCATTTAGAATGAGAAAGTCTTAGGATTCTAAATTGCAACTATCCTCTCAATTGCCGAGGTAACTCAGATCAGGAATTGAATAACTGGACCTTGATTGAACATTCTTTTACTCCAACTCTCAGTTGGTGCAGATCTGAGTTTGTTGAGCCAACTTTATATCTGTCACTGCATCAAGACTGCGCCTTTGGCCGGTGCCGCGGCTCACTTGGCTAATCCTCTGCCTGCGGCTCCTGCACCCTGGGTTCTAGTCCCGGTTGGGGCGCCGGATTCTGTCCCGGTTGCTCCTCTTCCAGTCTAGCGCTCTGCTGTGGCCCGGGAAGGCAGTGGAGGATGGCCCAAGTGCTTGGGCCCTGCACCCGCATGGGAGACCTGGCTCCTGGCTTCGGATCTGCGCAGAGCGCCGGCCATAGCGGCCTCTTGCGGGGTGAACCAATGGAAAAGGAAGACCTTTCTTTCTGTGCTCTCTCTCTAACTCTGTCCAAAAGAAAAAAAAAAGACTGCGCCTTTATATATTTGGATGATATTTGAGATAAGTGAACATCATTTTGTTTTTAGACTCTTAGTGTCTGTTGTATATTTGGCTCAGCCTGAACTGTTCAGTCTGAATTCTCCAAACTGGTTTTTGCATTCAGCATATCCAATCTGGTATCCAGAGAGTATAAATTAATAAGGAAGATAAGTGTTTGGGGCTGTATTTGTTAGGATTATGTAATAAGTTACGTCAAAACTTAATGGCTTAACCAACAATATTGTCTTGCTGTTTCCGTGGAGAATAACTTAGCTTAGTATTCTGACTCAGGTGTTTCATTAAGCTGCAGTTAAAATGTTGGCAAGGCTGCAGTCATTGGAACACTGGTCCAGAGTTGGACCATTCACTTCCAAGATGACTGGCAAATTAAGAGTTAGCTGTTGACAGGAGACCTCACTGTAGTGTCTACATGGTATGGTGACTGACATCCCTTAAAGTGCGTGGTCCAAAAAATGCCTAAGAAACAACGCAATGTCTGTTGTGACCTACCTTGAAAGTTACACGCTGTCATTTCTGCAACATCCTCTAAATTATATAAGTCAGCCCTATTCATGTGGGAGGGGTCAACAAAAGACATGAATACCAGAAGACTGTGGTCATTGGGGGCCGTCATGGAGGTTGGTTACCACAGGGATCCAATGAGAAGGCATCAGGTAAATTGGATTATGTTCTAAGCCCACAGATCCTGGCTCCACAAGGATACGACGGATCTGTAGATGTGAGTAAAAAGAAGCCTGAGGAACAGGCATCTATCATGGGAAGAGATCTCTGACCCCTGAGGCTGTCCCAGAGGCTGGAAGGTACCAGGAAAGAGTGGACCTTGGAATTGTTGGATCTGCAACCTGTCTTCATCGTGCTTTCAAGAATGGGCAAACTCTGAATCACATCTCAGCCATTAGGAATCAGGAACAGCTGTGTGACAATGGAGCACTTGACCCCAGTGATGGCAAGGAGAGGTAAGGCAGCTCAGATAGGCAAAATGTAGGAGAGAGAAGTTGTACATTCAGAGACAATGTTGAAGAGTTAGAAAATTCAGTACTCTTACCAAGAAAGTTCTCATATGTATTACTGACGGTACATTGTAGACTTTTTTTTAACTCACATTTTGTTAATAATTTAAAAAATGTATTTCTGTTTTTCTTCATGGATACATTTAAATAATATTTTTAAATGCTCACGTAAGTGTAAGCAAAAGATTCCTATTCCATCCCTCCTAATCCCCTGTCCACTCCTTACAATCAACTGCTCTGACCATTTTTGTCTGGATTTTCTGCCATTCGTCTCCATTTTTCTGAATAACATCTATACTGCTGTGCTTGTTTTCTCAGCTTTAGTTTTTTTTGTTGATTTTTTTGAAAGATTTATCTGAAACACAGAGTTCTTCCATCTGCTATTTTACTCCCTAAATGGTCAAAACAGCTAGGGCTGAAGACAGGAGCCAGGAACTCCATTCTGATGCCCTACATAAATGGCAGGGGCACAAGCACTGGGGCCATCATCTGCTGCCTTTCTGGCCACCTTAGCAGGAAGCAGAGCAGCCAAGTCTTGAATTGGCCCTTCAATGTGGGATGCCATGGTTGCTGTGGTGGGCTAACTTTCTCTACCGCAACACTGGCCTCCCCCCCCCTTTTTAAAGATTTATTTATTTATTTGCAAATCAGAGTACACAGAGAGAGGAGAGGTAGAGAGAGAAAGAGAGGTTGTCCATCTGCTGGTTCACTCCCCATTTGGCTGCAACAGCCAGAGCTGCATTGATCCAAAGCCAGGAGCCAGGAGCTTCTTCTGGGTCTGCCATGCCGGTGCAGGGGCCCAAGGACTTGGGCCATCTTCTGCTTTCCCAGGCCAGAGCAGGGAGCTGGATCAGAAATTGAGCAGCCGGGTCTTGAACTGGCACCCATATGGGATGCCGGCACTGCAGGCATGGCTTAACCCGTTATACCATAGCACTGGCCCCTTCCTATTGATTTTTTGACAGTATAGATAAGGATTTAGCTCTCATTTGCTATTTAGCCACATCTCACCTCTACCCCAACATTCTCTCTCTCTTTTTTTTTTTTTTATAAAGATTTATTTATTTGAAAGGCAGAGTTACAGAGAGGCAGAGAAAGAGAGAGAGGTCTTCCATCCGCTAGTTCACTCTGCAGATGGCCGCAACAGCTGGAGCTGTGCTGATTAGGAGCCAGGAGCTTCTTCTGGGTCTCCCACACCGGTGCAGGGGCCCTAGCACTTGGGCCATCTTCTACTGCATTCCCAGGACATAGCAGAGATATGGATTGGAAGTGGAGCAGCTGGGACTTGAACTGATGTCCATATGAGATGCCAGCTCTGCAGGTGGTAGCTGTACTCGCTTATGCCACAGGACTGGCCCCCAACATGCTTTTTTTTTTTTTTTTTTTGACAGAGTGGACAGTGAGAGAGACAGAGAGAGAGGTCTTCCTTTGCCGTTGGTTCACTCTCCAATGGCCACCGCAGGCGGCGCACCGCGCTGATCCGATGGCAGGAGCCAGGTACTTATCCTGGTCTCCCATGGGGTGCAGGGCCCAAGGACTTGGGCCATCCTCCACTGCACTTCCCAGGCCACAGCAGAGAGCTGGCCTGCAAGAGGGGCAACCGGGACAGAATCCGGCGCCCCGACCAGGACTAGAACCCGGTGTGCCGGCGCCGCAAGGCGGAGGATTAGCCTAGTGAGCCGCGGCGCTGGCCAGTCTTAATGTCTTTTTATAATGTTTTATATTCAGTTCCCTGTCTTTCAGCCCTACTCCCAAGTTCTTATCTGTAGAATTACTTAGTAATTCCATTTTTGAATATTTCTAGGGTTCTGTCTTAGCTTCTCCACCTTCACTTAAGGACTAGCTTTCTTGGGTTAAGTTAGAAAGTATCCACCTGTTTGTTTTTTAGCTTCCAAAATTTTGTTAGTATCTCTTACTGCTGAAGTCTTCTGTATTCTAGCTTCCTTTGTTCCTTTTTAACATTGTGATTGAGTTTGGGAGAGAGCAGACATAAATGCAAATACTTAACCTTAAATTTTTAACCAGAAGGTCCTGAATTTTTTAGAGTGAAAATAAATTAGGTTATTTAAAAATGTCATCAGAATCATGACTACATTCTTTCATAGAAGTTTCCACAGTGCCTATAGCCAGTCTCTGACTGAGGTTTGTTTCCAGAATCTTTATGGTAACATGTATCACCTTAAAGGCCCTCTTTCTCATTAAATCTTTTGTGATATTCATTATATACTTAAAATAAATTTCCTATTAGGAATAAAATATAGCCAAATCCTAAGAAAATTATATTGTTAGTAAATTTATTGGGCATCCTATAATTAGCCCTCCAGAAATTCCTATCAGATCCTATATAATTAATCATCCATATACATTTTGGTGTCTCTGTACCTTGGTAGTGGTTAGCATTTCTCATGTATCTGAGAGTTATTCATTAAAATGATAAAGCCACTAGGTACTGAAGAATTTCTGTATTCTTTTGTGTGGAAACTCTGAAGCAAATCTGTTTTTTCTTTCTTCAGCTTGGTGTCATCAGGACTCTGCTCTTTCCAAGGAAGAAGAGGAAACAGCCAGGTCTCTTGTATGTCTTCAGCATTTATTTGTTTCTTGTATTATTTTGCAGTGTAGTTATAGTTAGTTACTGTAACCTACCAGTAAATATGAAAAAAAAATCAAAATGAGGAATATGTAAAATCAAAGTGAGAATAGAAAATCAGAACCAAGGGCATTTGGGATATGACTGCACTGCAACAAATACATACAGAATTACTATAATTGAATTTAAATTTGAGTATGATCTTGGGAGTTAAAATAAATTGGAACATATAGGTCATTTCATAATTTGCATTATTTATGAAAGAAAAATTAAAATCTACAGAAAGACAAAGCTATCCACTGGCACTTAGATCAAAAAATTACCTGAAAGAATAAATGGAATATATATCTTTCAAATGATTCTACATATATATATTCTTGAGCTTTCGATACACATTGAGCTAAATTATACTAACATTATGTGGCAAGTCTTCTGTAGCTTTCGTTTTTTTTTTTTTTTTTTTTTTGACAGGCAGAGTGGACAGTGAGAGAAAGAGACAGAGAGAAAGGTCTTCCTTTGCCATTGGTTCACCCTCCAATGGCCGCCGCGGCTGGCGCGCTGCGACCGGCGCACCGCGCTGATCCGATGGCAGGAGCCAGGTGCTTCTCCTGGTCTCCCATGGGGTGCAGGGCCCAAGCACTTGGGCCATCCTCCACTGTGGGGAGCAACCCGGACTGGACTGAGTTACTGGAATTAAGACTTATTCTATGCATCTGCTCTCCCACAATATGGCGCTGAGAAGGGAAACAGCTTCTACACAGCTGCCTCCAGTTCAACCAATAAACTGTAGGACCTGCTCCTGATTGGAGGAGAGCAGCGTACTCGGCGTGTGGGTAGCAGAGTTGGGATTGGTGGAAAAGGACTATAAAGGAGGAGAGAGACAACATGCACCAGGAACATCTGAGGGGAACATCTGAGGGAACACCTGTGCAGCCCCTGAGAGAGCCGGCCGGCGGTGTGCCACTCCCCTGCGGAAGTGGGGAAAGTGGCCAGGGGGAACCGCCCTTCCACGGAGGTGGAAGGGACAGAAGCCAACCCGGGAAGAACCAGCAGCAAACCCGGGGAGGGCCGAGCAGACAAAAGAACAGCGCAGGGTCCTGTGTCGTTCCTCCATGAAGAGGGGGAGCGACATAATGGTGCCATGACTCGGATATGAAGCCTAGGCAGGATTCAGTGTCGTTTCTCCACGAAGAGGGGGAGCGACACTCCACTGCCTTCCTGGGCCACAGCAGAGAGCTGGCCTGGAAGAGGGGCAACCGGGACAGAATCTGGCGCCCCGACCAGGACTAGAACCCGGTGTGCCGGCGCCACAAGGTGGAGGATTAGCCTAGTAAGCTGCGGCGCCGGGCTTCTGTAGCTTTCCATATCTCTGTTATGGTCTTAGAAGATCTAGTATAGGCCGGCGCCGTAGCTCACTAGACTAATCCTCCACCTGCGGTGCCAGTACTCCAGGTTCTAGTCCTGGTTGGGACTCCAGATTCTGTCCCGGTTGCTCCTCTTCCAGGCCACCTCTCTGCTGTGGCCCGGGAGGGCAATGGAGGATGGCCCAGGTCCTTGGGCCCTGCACCCGCATGGGAGACCAGGAAGCACCTGGCTCCTGGCTTCAGATCGGTGCAGTGCGCCGGCTGTAGTGGTCTTTTGGGGGGGTGAACCGACGAATGGAAGACCTTTCTCTCTGTCTCTCTTTCTCACTGTCTAACTCTGCCTGTCAAAAAAAAAAAGAAGATCTAGTATTCTGGGATACTTACTGTATTTTATGGAGTGAAGGATGGCTTGTTTTTGGAATACAAAATAAAGCAAATTAAGTCCTTTGAGAAAAAAGGATGTTCTTCATCATCTTACAAAAACCTCTGTTCTTGATTCTTTTTGTTTGCACCTGTAAAACCATTTACACTCCTATAGTTTGAACTGCACATATACTCTTATTTTAACCATATGATTCTATAGTTCATGCAATTGTTTTCCCATCAGTACAGTGGTTCTTTGGCCCTTATCAGACTTGGATTCTGATGTTAGCTCAGTTCATGCCAGTGGGCAAATGGTTTTATTATCTTACAAAGTATATGACTGCAGGTAAGTTTAATTGCTCATGCCTTAGTTGCAACATCTGTAAAGGGAGATAATAATGGTACTTACTCTATAGGAATATTAGAAGGTTTAAATTCAGGTAATAAGTGCTACATGAATGATAGGTGTTGTTAATCATTATTAGCTATATAATCTTTCATACCTGAGACTGCTTTGAATATGTTGACTATATTCCTTGAAAGTTTAATGTGCAGTCCGGAAGATGAAATTGCTTGATTTAGGTTCATAAAAGTAATGCTTTTCTTGAGTAAAACTGTGTTAAATGCTATAAAAAGGCAAAGCTAGAGATAGTTTTTGTAATACGTACAGTGGAGATTTACTAACAGCTTTTTCGTAAAAACCATTAATTAGGGGCTGACATTGTGGTGTTGCATGTGGGGCCGCCACTTGCAGAGCCAGCATCCCACAAGGGTGCCAATTCGTGTCCCAGCCCCCCCACTTCTGATCCAGCTCTACTAATGGCCTGGGAAAAGCTGCACAAGAGAGCCCAAATGCTTGGTCCCATGCCACCCATGTGGGAGACCTGGAGACAACTCCTGGTTTTGGCCTGGCTCCACCCTGGCTAATGCAGCCACTTGGGGAGTGAACTAGAGGATAGAAGATGTCTTTCTCTGTCTCTTCCCTCTCTCAGTAACTCCAATTTCAAATCAAATAAACAAAAAGAACCCAATAATTAAATAGAATAACATGAAGCAATCAGAAGAAATGCAAGTGGCCAACATATATTTTAAAATAATATCTTAAAGAGACAATTGGGATTTGCAGATACATTTTTTAGGTAAAATTTAGATTGGGTAATAACCACTTTTATGAGAGAATTCTGAATTACATATACATTTTCTTCACATAGAGTAGAAAGCTAGAAATTGTGTCAAAGGAATTGTGATCTGCAAACTATTCTCTTAGCTATCAGAAACTTTATATATATTCTTCAGATACAAAATCCATATGTTTTGGTTTGGGATGAGGAAATGTACTGCCTGTATTTTAGGCCCTACAGTCTCAAAGTCATTCTAGAATCTGGATGTGATATTCCATTATAGCTGTTACTTACATACATCTAGACTACATAATATTTTATTTACTAGCTTCTATGTGCTATGTGGATTGTGCCATGAACTTTATATAGCTTATTTATTGTAATCAGTATAAAAACTCTGTGAAGTAGATTTATTGTTTTAATTCTTACATAATAAGGGAAAAGAATTATAATTATCAGTGTGTTGTAAACCTAGAATTCAAACCCATACAGTCTGATTCTAGGGCTGCACTTTATGATGCTGAACAGTTTTCATCTGTTCTGCCAACTCAGGAGTGGAAAAAATGCAAATTTTGCCAATTGTGAGTTCTATTGTTTGCCTATTTTATATTGTTAGTCTTTTCTTTACTTGAAATTAAGAGGAGCTGGAGCCATGGTGCAGTAGGTTAATCATCTGCGTGTAGTGCCGACATCCCATATGGGTGCCGGTTCTAGTCCCGGCTGCTCCTCTTCCAATCCAGCTCTCTGCTGTGGCCTGGGAAAGCAGTAGAAGATGGCCCAAGTCCTTGGGACCCCTGCACCTGCATGGGAGACCAGGTCAAGAAGTTCCTGGCTCCTGGCTTGGGATCAGTGCAGCTCTGGCCATTGCAGCCATTTGGGGAGTAAGCCAACGGAAGGAAGTCCTTTGTCTCTGTCTCTCCCTCTCACTGTCTGTAACTCTACCTCTCAAATAAATAAATAAAATCTTTAAAATTAAGAAATGTTGGGGCCAGCATTGTAGCATAGCAGGTAAAGCTGCCGCCTACAGTGTGGGTGCCAATTCTTTTCCCAGCTGCTCTGCTTCTGATCCAGCTCCCTGCTAACAACCTCAGAAAAGCAGTGGAAGATGGCTCAAGTTCCTGGGTTCCTGCCACCCACATGGGAGACCTGGAAGGAACTCCTGGTTCTTGGCTTCTGCCTGGACCAGCCCTGGCCATTGCGACCATCTGGGGAATGAACCAGCGGATGGAAGATCTCTCTGCCTACTTCAGTATTAGAATTGATGCAGATACCTTCTCTCAATCTGTCACTTTTTTTTTTTTTTTTTTTTTTTTAAGATTTATTTCATTTATTTGAAAGAGTTACAGAGAGAGGTAGAGACAGAGAGAGAGGTCTTCCATCCACTGATTCACCCCCCAGATGGCTGCAACGGCTGGAGCTGCGCCAACCGGAAACCAGGAGCCAGGAGCTTCTTTCGGGTCTCCCACATGGGTGCAGGGTCCCAAGGACTTGGGCCATCTTCCACTGCTATCCAAGGCTATAGCAGAGAGCTGGATTGGAAGAAGAGCAGCCGGGACTAGAATCGGTGCCCATATGGGATGCCAGCGCCCCAGGCCAGTGCTTTAACCCTCTGTGCCACAGCACCGGCCCCAATCTGTCACTTTCTTAAAGATTTATGTTATTTGAACAGCAGAATAAAGAGAGAGGGAGAGAGAAAGAAAGTTCCATCTGTTGGTTCACTCCCCAAATGGCTGCAATGGCCAGGGCTGGGCCAGGCCTGAGCCAAGAGCCAGGAGCCAGGAGCATCCTCTGGGTCCCCAATGTGGCTGCAGGTGCCCAAGCATCTGGCCATCCTCCACTGCCTTCCCAGGCATATTAGCACAGAGCTGGATTGGAAGCAGAGCAGCTGAAGTGGTGCCCACATTGTGGACAGGACAGAAACGTGTGCCATATGGGATGCCAGTATTGCAGTGGGCAGCTGCACCTGCCATGTCACAATGCTGGCCCTAATATGCTACTTGTTATGTTTTCATTTATCTTGTTCTGTGGATTCTTAAATTTGGATAGTAACAATTACCATATGATAAATAGGAACATATGGGGCTGGCACTGTGGCTTAGTAGACTATATGGAGTCAAACCAGATTTTCTGATATGGGATGTTGGCATCACAGATAGTGGCTTTACCTGCTATGCCACAATACCAGCCCCTCACATTAAAAAAAATGTTTATTCATAGAATTATTTGAAGGCAAGTGGTAAAGAGAGGAAGAGAAGATCAGTCTTCCAGCTGATGATTTCACTCCCTAGATGGTCACAAAAGCTAGTTCTGGGCCAGGCTGAAGCAAGAGCTAGGAGTTCCATTCTCCATCTGAGTCCCCAACATGGGTGGTAAGGGCCCAAGTACTTGGGCCATCATCTATTGCCCAGGTAAATTCAGGAAGCTGGATGGGAAATAGAGCTGCTGGGATTCAAACAAGCACTACCATGTGGGTTGCTGGCACCACAACCAGCAGCTTAAGCCACTGTACCACAGAGCCAGCCTGGATGTTTCAATTTTGTGATGATACATGCTTAGAAGTATAAAATGTTTTAATTGTTCTGATAGTCATTTTTATTTAAAAATTTCTTTTGTTTCTTGTGTTTTTATGTCATATCTAAAAAACTGTTGTCTGAGGTCACAAGTTAACACCTGTTTTCTTCTGAGAATTTTGTAGTTTTAGCTCTTATATATAGGTTGTTGTTCTCTTTTAAGTTATTTTTAGAATGTAGAATCCAGTTCATGGTTTTACATTTAGATAATCCCGTTCTCTTAGGACCATTTGTTGAAAAGACTATCCTTTTCTCCAGTGAGTGTCCTTTGTCTAAAATCAATCCACTATAAATGGGAGATTTATTTCTTTCAACCAGTTCTATTCTGTTCATCTGTTATGTCTGTCCTCATGCCAGTACCACACTGTCTTTTTTTCTTTTTCTTTCCTTTTTTTTTTTTTTGACAGAGTTAGACAGTGAGAGAGAGAGACAGAGCGAAAGGTCTTCCTTCCGTTGTTTCACCCCCCCAAAATGGCTGCTATGGCCGGTGCGTTGCACCGATCTGAAGCCAGGAGCCAGGTGTTTCCTCCTGGTCTCCCACGCAGGTGCAGGGCCCAAGCACTTGGGCCATCCTCCACTGTACTACCGGGCCACAGCAGAGTGCTGGACTGAAAGAGGAGCAACCAGGACAGAACCAGTGCCCCAACCGGGAGTAGAACCATGAGTGCCAGCGCTGCAGGTTGAGGATTAGCTTAGTGAGCCACGTTGCTGGCCCACACTGTCTTGATTATTGTAGCTTTTTAGTAAATTTTAAAATTGGGAAATGTAGATCTTCCAGGTTTTTTTTTTCCAAGATCATTTGGACTTTTCTGAATCCTTTGCATTTCTTTTTTTATTTTTTAAAGACTTATTTATTTGAAAGGCAGAGTTTACAGAGAGAGAGAGAGAGAGAGAGAGACAGAAAGCGAGGGAGAGAGACATCGAGATCTTCCATCCACTGGTTCACTCCCCAGATGGCCACAACGGTTGGAACTGGGGCTGTCTGAAGCCAGGAGCTTCTTCCAGGTTTCCCACATGGGTGGCAGGGACCCAAGCACTTGGGCTATCTTTCCACTGCTTTCTCAGTCACATTAGTAAGGGGCTAAATTGGAAGTGGAGCAGCTGCAACTTGAACTGGCATCAATATGGTGGCTTTATGCACTTTGCCATAATGCTGGCCTCTCTTTTGCATTTCTATATAAATTTTAAGATGTGCTTGTACATTACTGCAAAAAGGTAGCTGATCTTTTGTTAGGGATAGCATTGAATTTATAGGTCGATTTGGAAGTATTATTATCTTATCAATATGAGTATTAAGTCTTGTGATCCATAAACGAGATGTCTTCAAATTTCAGTATTTTCAAGCTCTCAGAATATAAATTTTACATTTATTTTGTTAAATTTATTCCTAAGTATTTTATATTTTTATACTGTTGTGAATGGTACTGCTTTCTTAATTTCATTTTTGCCTGTTCTCTGTATCTTCAAATACAATTAACTTTTCTTATTGATCTTAGATCTGTAACCTTGCTGAACTTATTCAAATGGAATTTTAGTGGCATCTTTGAATTTTCTATATGCAAAATTATACCATCTGAAAACAGTCGTAGTGTCATTTTCTCCCAATCTGTATGCTTATTTATCTTCTTGCTTAATTTCTCTAATGTCTATACTACAGTGTTGAATAGAAATGATGAGAGTAGGCATCCTTGTTTTGTCTCTGAACTTAGGGGAAAGCATCCAGTGTTTCACCATTTATTATTATATTCCTGTGAGATTCTTGAAGATATCCTGTATCTTGTTGAACAAGTCCTTTTCTTTTGGTAGCTTGTTGAATATTTTGTTGTTGTTGTTATAAATCATGAGAATGTTGGATTTTGTGAAGTACTGTTTCTCCATTTCTGCAGATGACCTTTTGGTTTTGTCCTTTTTAGTACTGATATTGTGTATTACCTTAACTGATTTTTTTGGATGTTAATCCAATGTTGTACTCCTGGGATACATCTCCTCGGTCATGGTCTGAAAATCTTCATTTGATTAGATTCATTAGCATTGAGCACTTTACCTCTGTATTAATAAGACGTAGTGGTCTATAATTTTTTGTGTGTGTGTGTAATGTCTTGTCTGATTTTAGTATTGGTATAACTGAATTCATAGAATAAATCTTCCATCCTCTTTACTTTTCCTCTTTATTTTGGAAGTTCATAAAGAAGTTAGTATTAATATTTCTTTGTTATAACTTTCCAGTGAAGCCATCTGGGCCTTAGCTTTTCTTTTTTTTTCTTTATTTTTTTTTTTAAGATTTATTTATTTATTTGAAAGTCAGAGTTACAAAGAGAGAGAAGGAGAGGCAGAGAGAGGGAAAGAGAGGTCTTCCATCTGGTTGTTCACTCCCCACTTGGCCACAATGGCTGCTGCTGTACCAATCCAAAGCCAGGAGACAGGAGCTTCTTCCGGATCTTCCATGCCGGTTGCAGGGGCCCAAGGACTTGGGCCATTCTCCACCACTTTCCCAGGCTAAAGCAGAAAGCTGAATCAGAAGTGGAGCAGCCAGGACTCGAACCGGCACCCATATGGGATGTCGGCACTGCAGGTGGTAGCTTTACAACCACTAGGCCACAGTGTTGGACCTGACCGAGCTTTTCTTTTTGGGTAGTTTCTTGACTAGTAATTTAATCTCTCTTAATAGAGATCTAGGCCAGCGCCACGGCTCACTAGGCTAATCCTCCGTCTGCAGCACTGGTATCCCGGGTTCTAGTCCTGGTTGGGGCACTGGATTCTGTCGCAGTTGCTCCTCTTCCAGTCCAGCTCTCTGCTGTGGCCCAGGAGGGCAGTGGAGGATGGCCCAGGTCCTTGGGCCCTGCACCCGCATGGGAGACCAGGAGGAAGCACCTGGCTCCTGGCTTTGGATTAGCGCAGCACACCGGCCGCAACGCACCAGCCATAGCGGCCGCTTGTGGGGTGAACCAACGGAAAAGGGAAGACCTTTCTCTCTGTCTCTCTCTTTCTCACTGTCTAACTCTGCCTGTCCAAAAAAAAAAAAAAAAAAAAAACCAGAGATCTGCAATTTTTTTTTCTTTTTGATACAATTTCATTAGTTTATATCTTTCTAGAATACTTCCACTTCATGTATGCCATCTAATTTGTTGGCATACAGTTCATATTTTTTATAACCCTTTATATTTCAGATGAGTTTAGTGGTCATACTTCCTTTCTCATTCCTGATTTTAGTGTGTTTTTATAGTCTTCCCCCCGCCTTATCAGTTAAATGAAAAGTTTGTCTATTTTGTTGATTTTGTTTTTAAAGATTTATTTATTTATTCAAAAGGCAGAATTACAGAGAGAGAGAGGGAGTGGGAGTGGGAGAGGGAGAATCAGAGAGAGCGAGCTTTTCCACCCTCTGGTTCATTCCCCAAATGGCCGCAATAGCCAGAGCTAAGATGATCTGAAGCCAGGAGCCAGGAGCTTCTTCCAGGTCTCCCAAGTGGGTGCAGGGATCCAAAGGACTTGGGCCATCTTCCACTGCCTTCCCAGGCACATTAGCAGGGAGCTGGGTCGGAAGTGGAGTAGCTGGGACTTGAACCAGCACCTATATGGGATGCCAGCAATGCAGGCAGTGGCTTTACCTGCTGCGCCACAGCTCCAGTCCCCTTGTTGATCTTTAATCCTCTGCCTGTGGTGCTGGCATCCCATATGGGCGCCAGGTTCTAGTCCCAGTTGCTCCTCTTCCCGTCCAGCTCTCTGCTGTGGCCTGGGAAGGTAGTGGAGGATGGCCCAAGTGCTTGGGCCCCTGTACCCACATGGGAGACCAGGAGGAAGCACCTGGCTCCTGGCTTCAGATCGGCGCAGCACCAGCCGTAGCAGCCATTTGGAGAATGAACCAATGGAAGGAAGACCTTTCTCTCTCTCTCTCTCACTGTCTAACTCTGTAAAATAAAAAAATTAAGAATGAATTTTTGGTTTCATTGATTGTCTAATCTTTTCTATCCTGGATTTCATTGATTTCCAATATAATGTATAATATTTATTTTCTCTTAGTTATATTGGATTTAGTCCTTCTTCCAATATCAGAAGGTATATGTAGGTAGTTTACTACAAACATAATTTCAACTCTTTCTTCTTCTTTTTTTTTTTTTTAAGTTTTATTTATTTACTTGAAAGGCAGAGTTACAGAGAGGCAGAAGTAGAGGTAGAGAAAGAGAGCGAAGTCTCCCATCCGCTGATTCACTCCCCAAATGACCACAATGGCCAGACCTAGGCCGATCCGAAGCCAGGAGCCAGGAGCTGCTTCCAGCTCTCCCATGTCAGTGCAGGGGCCCAAGGACTTAGGCCATCTTCAACTGCGTTCCCAGGCCATAGCAGAGAGCTGGATCAGAAGTAGGGCAGCCGGGACTCAAACTGGCACCCACATGGGATGCTGGCACTGCAGGTGGCACTTTTACCTACATTGCCACAGTGCCAACCCCTGTCATTTTTTTTTAAAGAGGGTGTTCATAGCTGAAGATATGTTTCTAAACATTGCTTTAGTGGTATATTGTAAGTTTTGGTATGTGTGTTGATTTTAGTTTATCTCAAAATATTTTGTAATTGGGGTTGGCGCTGTGGCGCAGTTGGTTAACGCCCTGGCCTAAAGTGCCAGCATCCCATATGGGCACTGGTTCTAGTCTTGGCTGCTCCACTTCTGATCCAGCTCTCTGCTATGGCCTGGGAAAGCAGCAGAAGATGGCCCAGCTCCAATTTTAATCCAGCCCTCCGCTGTGGCCTGGGAAAGCAGTAGAAGACGGTCCCAAGTCCTTGGACTCCTGCCACCCGCATTGGAGACCAAGAAGAAGCTCCTGGCTCCTGGCTTCAGATCACCGCAGTTCTGGCCGTTGCGGCCATTTGAGGAGTGAGCCACCAGATGGAAGACTTCTCTCTCTTTCTCTCTCTACCTCTCCTCTCTCTGTGTAACTATGATTTGCAAATAAATAAATCTTTAAAAAAATTTTGTAATTCCCATAATGATTTTTCTATCTCTTGATTATTTAAGAATATTATTTCATTTTCACATATTTGTAAATTTCAGATTTCTTTCTGCTACCTATTTCTAATTTTTTAAAAAATTTATTCATTTATTTGAAAGGCAGAGTTACATAGAGTGTTTTGCTCCTTTCTGCCAAAGATAATTGTTGAAAAGGTCATGAAAATCACTCCTTTGGGTATTTTGTAATGTATGAAAGGATATAATTTTTCCCAATGTCCTATTTTTCGAACAGCTTACATATGTAAAGAATATGATATAGTCCCAGTGTGCAATCTGTATTTTGTTCTTTATGATTATAAAGGCTATATTGGCTCCTAATTATGATTTCCAACCTATTTTAATGGGCCTATATTAATTCCATTGACATAGCAAAATTGTAAACTTGGGACTTAATGGGAGCATTGCAAAATAGGTAACAAAGTTTGTGCAGTATGGTCACAAACAGTTTTCAAATAACCAGTAGCTGATTGGCGGATAGTATCTCCTTTCCATTTCTGAAAATTTGACCTACAGATTCAAGACAGGTTGTTTAGTTGAAGAATTAGCTGAAGAATTTGACCCACAGGGATAGATTATTCTGCTGATCCCCACTTGAGAAGTATCTGTATTCTGCTATTCTCAGATGATATATGTTGTATAGATGTTTGTTAGGTCTAGTTGATGGTGTAGTGTTGCCTAGGTCTTCTGTTTCCTTACTGATAATTTGCCTAGAGGCTCTGTTTGAAGACTCCAGCTATGAACTGTTGAACTGCTGATTTATCCTTTAAATTCTATTAATTTTTGCTTCGTGTGTTTTGAAATTTTGTTAGGTACATATATTTATAATTGTTATACTTTTCTGTCAGATTGACTCTTTTATCATAAAATACTCTTTGTAGTAACAATTTTTGTTAAGGTTTATCTATTTCAATGGAGTCACAAAGAGAGAGTATGAGACAGAGAGAGAGAGAAATCTTCCATCCACTGGTCCACTCCCTAAATGGCTGCAGTGGCCAGGCCCGGCACAGGCTGAAGCCAGGAGCCAGGAGTTTCTTCTGGTCTCCCGCATGGGTGCCAGGGGTCTAGGTACTTGGCCGTGATCTGCTGCTTTCCCAGGCCATTAGCAGGGAGCTGGATCAGAAGCAGAGCAGCCAGCACACAAACTGGCACCCATATGGCATGCTGGCATCATGGGCGGCAGCTTTACCTGCTGTGCCACAACGTTGGCCCCGTAGTACCAGTTTTCATTTTAATTATATTTTGACTGACATTAACATATCCACTTTAGCTTGCTAATGATTGTTCACATGATGCATCTCTTTTTCTATCATTTTTCTTTCAGCATGTTTGTTATGTTTGAATCTAAAGTATATCTCTTGTAGACA
This sequence comes from Oryctolagus cuniculus, assembly GCF_964237555.1. NCBI lineage: Eukaryota > Metazoa > Chordata > Mammalia > Lagomorpha > Leporidae > Oryctolagus > Oryctolagus cuniculus. The sequence continues at coordinate 18,063,764 of NC_091449.1, read as the reverse complement.
ACAACACATAGTCAGAGCTTGTTTATTCAGTCTGACAGTCTTGGCCTTTTAAATCTTACTCAACAAATTCACAATTAATGTTAACACTAACATCATTTGGTTTATGTCTGCCATTTTTCTGCATCCATGTGTCTCATGTCTTTTGTTTCTTCTGTGCTGTCTTTTCATTAAGTGAATGTTGTCTATATAAAATGTTACTATCTTTAAGGATTTTCTTGGTGGTTGCTCTAGGGCTTATGCATATCTCTTCAGAATCTACTTTAGATTTACACTAAATTCCAGTGCTGTACAGAAATGCTACTCTTAAGTAGCTCTAGTCTCTTTTTCTCCATTTGGTGCTATTTTTGTTACACGTATTTCATCTGTATGTTATAAACAATTATTAATACATATAAAGTTACATCTATTTAAGAAGCTAAGAAAGGAGAACAAGTGGCAAGGTAATACAAAAAGATAATAGAGAGATGAAACTAAAAGATATCATAAATTTTCCATGAACTTTGTGAGCCTTACAATGTGCTTGTGTATCTATAACCTTGTTATATTAACTTTTTTATTTACCATTTCTATCATTTGTGTGGACCCAAGTTACGGTCTGGTGTCATTTTCTTACTCCAGTACTACTTTCCTTTCAAGATTGTCTATTTTTCAGCATGTTTGCTATAATATATCAGGTGTGGTCTATGCATACTTGGAGTTAATTGAACTTCATGAATGAAAAATGTTAATTTTTCATCACATTTGAGAAATGTCAGCTATTATTTCTTTATTTGTTTGAAAGTCAGAGTTACACACAGAGAAAGAGGCAGAGAGAGAGAGAGGTCTTCCATCTGCTGGTTCACTCCCCAATTGGCTGCAATGGCTGGAGTTGCACAGATCCAAAGTCAGGAGCCGGGAGCTTCTTCCGGGTCTCCCATGCCGGTGCAGGGGCCCAAGGACTTGGGCCATCTTCTACTGCTTTCCTAGGCCATAGCAGAGAGCTGGATCGGAAGTGGAGAAGCAGGGACTCGAATCAGCACCCACATGGGAAGCTGGCACTGCAGGCCAGGCTTTAACCCACTGTACCACGGAGCCAGCTCCAGCTGTTATTTCTTTGAATTTTTTTTTTTTTTTTTTTGACAGGCAGAGTTAGAGAGAGAGACAGAGAAAGGTCTTCCTTCCATTGATTCACCCCTCAAATGGCCACTGTGGCCAGTGTGCTACGCCGATCCGAAGCCAGGAGCCAGGTGCCTCCTCCTGGTCTCCCATGCGGGCGCAGGGCCCAAGCACTTGGGCCATCCTCCACTGCCCTCCCAGGCCACAGCAGAGAGCTGGCCTGGAAGAGGGGCAACCGGGACAGAATCCGGCGCCCTGACCGGAACTAGAACCCGGTGTGCCGGTGCCACAGGCGTAAGATTAGCCTAGAGAGGCGCGGCACCGGCCAATTGTTTTTTTCTTCTTTTTCTTTTATCCAATACTATATGTAGTACTCATGCATATTGATGCACTTAATAATGTCCCACATTTCTCTCAGGCTTTTGTTTATTTTCTCTCATTCTTTTTTCTCCTTGCTCTTTGGATTGTAGGAACCCTATCAATTAAACTTCAAATTGCTGATTTATTTTTTCTTCTGCCACTTCAGATGTACAGCTTAGCGTGTTTGGCAAATGTTTCACTTCAGTTATATACTTTTCTACTTTATGATTTCCCTTTGGCTCTTTTTTATAACTTCTGGGTTTGTTTGTTTGTTTTTTTGATAAGACATTGTCATCATACCTTCCTTACTTTAATTATGATTTTCTGAGTTTTATTTCTATGATGACTGCTTTGAAGTTTTAGTGCATAAGGCAGATATCTAGGTTTGTCTTTTCTGATTTTTCCTTTGCATATGGATTTTTCTTTCCTGTTTCTTTGCCTGCCTGGTAATTTCTTATTTAAAACAGAACAAGTAGGTCATGTATTGCAGCAGCTGTGGATACTGATTCCTTTCCCCTGTTTTTCTTATTTCTGTTGCGTATTTGTTTGAGTGACTTGCCAAAATTATTATTAGTTTTTCTTGGAAAGGGAGAGATAATGGAACTCTTCTGTAACTGGTTCACTCCCCAGATGCCCACAACAGCCACGGCTGGGCTGAGTCAGTTAGGAACCCAGTACTTACTTTGGGTCTCACATGTGCTTGAGTGGTTGGTTTTCTCCCACAGTACAATACAAAATGAGGTAACATGAACACCTAATGTACAGTTTTTAGAACTGGTGACTCCTGGATCCTAGCTAAGTGAGTTTTTACTTGTTTTGACTACAGTGCATAGTTCCGATGACTTAAATTAATCAGAATTGTGTCCCCCCCCCCCCCCCCCCCCCAGGGAACAGTGACATTTAAGGATGTGGCTGTGGACCTCACTCAGGAGGAATGGCAGCAAATGAAACCTGCTCAGAGGACCTTATACCGGGATGTGATGCTGGAGAACTATAGCAACTTAGTCATAGTGGGTAAGGGTAGCTTTGCGATTTGAAACAATTCGTTTCCATTTCTTGAATGTCTAAAGACTTTAACTTGCCAAATAAGGGTAACTGTCCTTCACATGATTTTTACCCCATTTTTCAATTATTTTGTGTAGATAATTTTTTTTTTTTTGACAGGCAGAGTTAGAGAGACAGAAAGGTCTTCCTTCTGTTGGTTCACCCCCCAAATGGCTGCTACGGCTGGCGCGCAGCACCAGTCGGAAGCCAAGAGCCAGGTGCTTCCTCCTGGTCTCCCATGTGGGTGCAGGGCCCAAGGACCTGGGCCATCCTCCACTGCCCCAGGCCACAGCAGAGAGCTGGACTGGAAGAGGGACAACCAGGACAGAACCGGCGCCCCAACCAGGCCTAGAACTTGGAGTGCTGGTGCCGCAGGCGGAGGATTAGCCTAGTGAGCCGCAGCGCTAGCCCTGTGTAGATAATTCTTAACCATCAACTTTCACATATAGTCAAGACCCCAAGACCTGGCCCAAGGATTGTATGGTTATATCCAGTGTTAACATGCAGCTCCTTTGCTCTTTCCTGTATAGGCTGTCAGCTTACCAAACCAGATGTGATCTTCAAGTTGGAGCAAGAAGAGGAGCCATGGGTTATGGAGGAAGAAATGTTTGAGAGGCAATATCCAGGTGAATAATAACAAATATCTCTGAATGAGAAACCCACGTGACAGTTTTTCAGTGAGGGTTGCTACCTTATTACATTTTCCAAAGTTTCTTAAAACCCCACTTTTCTACAGTGACAAATGGTAGGAATACTTTGAAATACTTATTCTTCCTATATTGAGACTGTCTTTTTCACATTTTAAAGGAAGAATAGCCATGTCTTATTTTAGGATGCCTGTCTCCCCTAATTCATTTACAACCTTTCTTTCAAAATTCCTGTCCCTGAGAACCTTGGGCTGTCACTTTCATTTATGTTCATAGTTTTATTTTCTGCTGCACTCAGTATTTTGTGGATGTGTAGTATTTTAAAAACATGCTTGTTTCACACGTAGGTTCCTTTTAATGTATTTCCTTCTTTGCATTTTTGAGAAGCCACAGATTTGTGTCTTGTAACAATATTCACACTGCTCATTATACTTTACAACCTGTACAATCCCATGGCTCAGAAATGTAAATTTCTGGCTTAGAAATCTCTTAGTAGCTCCTCCACCTTCTATTTCTTTTGAAAATACATTATACACATACTTGGTTAAAAAATATAAACATTTCAAAAGATACATGAAAACAAATCCCCCTCTTGCCCTTGATACTCAGACTCTTCATTTCCTCTACTGCATAGTGTTTTTTTCTTTTTAATCAAAGATTTATTTATTTATTTGAAAAGCAGAGTTACAGAGAGAGAAAGGGAGACACAGATCTTTCATCCACTAGTTTATTCCCCAAATGGCTGCAGTGGCTGGAACTGGGCTGATCTGAAACCAGGAGCTTCTTCTGGGTCTCCTAAGTGGGTAATGGGGACTTGGGAACTGGGACATGTTCTGTGCTTTCCCAGGCACATTTGCAGGGAGCTGGATCAGAAGTGGAGCAGCTGGGACTTGAACCCATGTCCATATGGGCTGCTGGAGCCGCATGCTGCAGCTTTACTCACTGTGCCACAGTGCTGGCCCTTCTTTCAGAGATTTGATATCTTTATAATGCCAAAGCTTTTGTCCAGCGATATCTGTTAGTACCTATCTACTGTTGTGCCCTTCAGAAGTGGCATTTCCACATTTTCCCTTTTTGGTTTTTGTACTTTTCTTGTTAAGTTTATTCCTAACTGTGACAAGAGAAAAAGCCAGTGCTATAAGAATTGGAAAGAAAGCTGTAAAATCATTTTGTTTACAGATGATGAAATTGCATGCTTGGAAAATGAGAGAACTGACAGAAAAAGTACAACAAATAGTAAGAAAACCCAGTGAGATGGTAGGATATCAAATTAACAAATAAAAATCAGTAGCTTTCTTATATACTTGAACAACTAAGTAGAGGATATAAAGGAAAGGAAACTGCATTTACAATAGTAACAATAAAGATAACATTCTGTTATGGGTGTGGACCTGGGCATGTAACAATATACAGAACAGTGTTCATCTTCATAGAGCTTGTAATTTAGAACCTGAGGTTTTGTTTTTTTTTTTTTTGGGGGGGGGGTTTGTTTGTTTGTTGTTTTGTTTCTTTTTTTGACAGAGTTAGACAGAAAGTTCTTCCTTCCGTTGGTTCACCCCCCAAATGGCTGCTATGGCCGGCGCTCTGCGGCGACCCGAAGCTAGGAGCCAGGTGCTTCCTCCTGGTCTCCTATGCAGGTGCAGGGCCCAAGCACTTGGGCCATCCTCCACTGCCCTCCCGGGCCACAGCAGAGCTGGACTGGAAGAGGAGCAACTGGGTCTAGAACCCGGGTTGCTGGCACCTTTGGCAGAGGATTAGCCTAGTGAGCCATGGCGCTGGCTGACACCTGAGGTTTTGTACGTGGGAAAATAATCTTTAGCCTTCATATTTGCCTTCACATAACATTCTTGAGACATACATTTTCCCCCCCAGTGATTTTTGTAAACAGTTCCCTGAGTGCTTTAGACAATTCTCTGTTGTTTCCTAGCTGCGTGTGTTGCTTAAAGAAGTCTGAAACTTGATTATTCCCTGTCATGGGTAACTTCGTTTATTTGTCTGTATGCCCATAGATTTCTTTTTCTTTAAAAACTTAGACTTTATGAAACCATATCTTAAACTGATCAGTCAAGTAATATCCGTTTTTGTTTTAATTTGTGGATACATATTTTTTTTACTTCTTGTAGTGCTGTTGCATAGATTTGCTGCTGATTCCTTTTGTGCTTGTTTGTTCATATTTGAGTGAGTGCGTTTCCTTCTGAAGGTACTGTTTATAGAAGGTAACGTTGAAGACTATCCAGAAAAATGCTCTGAGCTAGTAAGAAGCCTCTGTACGTCATACTGACCTCCCTTATCATACAAGGTTTTGTGTTATAAATTGGCTTACTGTTTATTTGTCCCAAGCCAGAGATTATCATTTGCATGCTTCCTCGCATTTTGTATCTTTATCACCCTCCTGTAGCAACAGTTAGCTTGTGTAAGAATAGTGGCTGTTTGCATATCTCACTGTTTGACAGGGCCAGATGAAGTCCATTATGTTTCTTCCACCATCTCAACACCTCTGGATTCCATTGTTGAAAAACTGATTCATATATTCTGTCCACAGAGGTGTGCCTTGTTTTAGAGAACTCTCTTCCCTGTACTTTTCTAAGAAACAGCAGCCACTGTCTGTCTTTCTCCCCTACCTTGTTTGTAGCTTTCTTCCTTCCCTACCTTGTACAACCTATCCTTCGTTCCTTCCTCATGTTCTAGAGTTGGAGTTTAGTTCCTGTTATTTTCATTGAAGATGTGTTTTCTTCTTTTCGTATTTGCAGAGTGGAGAGGAAACAGATGTTTCATTCCACCATATTGAAACAAAAAAATCTTTGATCCTGTGAATCACCCTTTTTTTTTTTTTTTGGGCAGACAGAGTTAGACAGAGAGAAAGGTGTTCCTTCCATTGCTTCACCCCCAAAATGGCTGCTATGGCTGGCATGCAGCGCCAGTTGGAAGCCAGGAGCCAGGTGCTTCCTCCTGGTCTCCCATGCAGGCGCAGGGCCCAAGCACTTGGGCCATCCTCCACTGCCCTCTGGGGCCACAGCAGAGAGCTGGACTGGAAGAGGAGCAACTGGGACAGAACCCGCGCCCTGACCGGGACTAGAACCTCGGGGTACCAGCGCTGTAGGCGGAGGATTAGCCTAGTGAACCGCGGTGCCGGCCATGAATTGCCCTTCTTAGAAATGTCTGTCTTCTTTGCTCTTCTCTAAAGCTTTCTGATATCTTCTTGCTACCCGTTCATTGTTTTTCTTCCCTGTTTCCTTAGCTATCACTGTATATCACCCAAAATAATTCTAAATTACATGTAGCCTCCTTTTTCCTCTGTGTGCCTTTATGATTTATATGTGTTCCTACCATTAACTCTGTATTTAACTCCAGACATGACAATATTTGAATATGTATCTTTGTCTCCAGAATTGTGAAATTCTCCACATCTTTGCCTTTGAGTATTCTTACCTTGTTTTAGCAATTGTTTAACTTTCACCACAATTTCCAGTAAGTTGTCCCCAGTATTTTGAGCCTATGTTGTTCTTTATCTCACAACTAACTTCTATTTCATTTCTACCAGAGTGACTGGAGTCTAAAACATATATTGTCATATGTTTTCACAATTTTATGTTTGAAATTTAAACTATTAACCCACCAAGAAAAAGAAAGTCTTGTGCCTTATTCTTCGTATAAATGATAATTGATGTAAGAGCTATATTTGAAAAGATTTTTTAAAATTATTTTTGCTATTTTAAAATGTCTGCTTGCAGACCTTAAAAGTAAATGCAGAGAAAGACAGCATAATCACATGAAATATTATTGGAATCATAAATTGAATATGAAGTTTTTTTTTTTTAATGAGTTAGAGAATACCTTGAAGTTTTTAAGAGAAAGGCTATAGAAGGAGTTACAAGATTGAGAGGTTTACTTTTTTGTTTTTAAATATTTATTTAGTTTGAAAGAGTTACAGAGGGAGAAAGTGAGCTTCCACTCTGCTTGTTCACTCCCCAGGTGACTGCAACAGCCAACACAGGGCCAGGCTGAAGTCAGGAGCCAGCCAGGAGCTTCATCCAGGTCTCCCGTGTGCTTGGCAGGGTCCAAACACTTGGGCCATCTTCTGCTGCTTTTCCCAAGCCATTATCAGGGAGCTATATCAGAAGTGGAGCAGCCAGGACATGAGCCAGTGTATTAAGGTGGTGACATTACCTGCTATGCCACAATGGTGCCTGCCCGACTCCACCCCACACACTTTTTTTTAAAGAGAAATTGCATTCAAGTTGTTTTCTTGTAACATCTATAGATCCTTAAGATTTACAAAAAATGAGAAAACAGAACAAAACATTTGGAGAATAATATTAGCATGACCTGTTTGTGGGGTACAGGACGGAGTATTTTAAAATATTAGTAAAATTGAGGATGGGCTATCCAGTGTAGAGTTAGAGAGTTCTGAATCATGCTAGTTTTCATGTCCTCTTTTACCTTCTTTTTCATTTTTTAAATGTCAGTCTTTATTTTTTTCCTGCCTTTAATCATGGATAGTTTTACTCTATGCATGGAAGATTACCAATATTTACAAGCAGAGGCTTACAAGATTACTAAACAGTAAGGTTTAAAAATGTCTCATTATCTGAATTAAATGGCTCACAGTTGATTGGCCACCAAGGGAATGAAGAGCCAGTGTAGGACTAATGATGTAGGGGAGAATCATACTTTGGGAGAAATCATGAAAGAATAAAGCAAAGCACAGTGGGATTTTACGTTAAGGACTGCTCGTCTAGAAATGAACATGAGATAAAATGATAGTACCTGCTATAAGAACAATGCAGTAAATCAAAAACAACTTGCTTCCTGATCTCTTAGGCTTTTCATTGGAAAAAATTAGATTTCCTTATTTTTATTTTTATTTATTTATTTTTTTGACAGGCAGAGTGGACAGTGAGAGACAGACAGAGAGAAAGGTCTTCCTTTGCCGTTGGTTCACCCTCCAATAGCCGGCGCGGCCGGTGCGCTGCGGCCGGCGCACCGCGCTGATCCGAAGGCAGGAGCCAGGTGCTTCTCCTGGTCTCCCATGGGGTGCAGGGCCCAAGCACTAGGGCCATCCTCCACTGCACTCCCGGGCCACAGCAGAGAGCTGGCCTGGAAGAGGGGCAACCGGGACAGAATCCGGCGCCCTGACCAGGATTAGAACCCGGTGTGCCGGCGCCGCAAGGCGGAGGATTAGCCTATTGAGCTGCAGCGCCAGCCTCCTTTTTTTTTTTTTTTTTTTGACAGGCAGAGTGGACAGTGAGAGAGACAGACAGAGAGAAAGGTCTTCCTTTGCCGTTGGTTCACCCTCCAATGGCCGCTGCGGCCAGTGCGCTGCGGCCGGCGCACCGTGCTGATCCGAAGGCAGGAGCCAGGTGCTTCTCCTGGTCTCCCATGGGGTGCAGGGCCCAAGCACTTGGGCCATCCTCCACTGCACTCCCGGGCCACAGCAGAGAGCTGGCCTGGAAGAGGGGCAACCTGGACAGAATCCGGCGCCCCGACCGGGACTAGAACCTGGTGTGCTGGCGCCGCTAGGCGGAGGATTAGCCTAGTGAGCCACGGCGCCGGCCTATATATTTTTTAATTTAAAGATTTTTTTCCAGTTTTTTATATCAGTTTCTTTAGTTAGATTTAGAGTTCCTCTTTTTTTTTTTTTTTTTTTAAAGATTCATTTATTTACTTGACAGGCAGAATTACAGAGAGGCAAAGAGAGAGGTCTTCCATCCACTGGTTCACTCTGCAAATGGCCGCAGTGTCTGGAGCTTCTTTGGATCTTCCACGCAGGTGCAGAGGCCCAAGCACTTGGGCCATCTTCCACTGCTTTCCCAGGCCACAGCAGAGAGCTGGATCAGAAATGGAGCAGCCAGGATTCAAACCAGCACCAATATGGTTTGCCAGCACTGCAGGTAGCAGCTTTACCCACTACACCACAAACCTGGCCCCTCGATTTCCATCTCTAATAAGCTTTGGCTTTAAGCATATATAAAAATCAATTAAAATCAGATGGAAAATTGGCATTCTTTCCATATTTATTACCAATTTTGAATTGGAATTGGTTTGGACAGCCTACACTTCAAGTATGTTTAAGTAGAAATAAAGGAATCAGAACTTTCTGAGAATTACTTGGCTTGTGGTATACAGAATAAACAAAAGATAAACTTAGGATCATTTGGCAGTTAATCCAGGAAAAGTAATGAGAACTTAAGTTTTATTTTTCTTATTTATTTATTTATTTATTTTGACAGAGTGGACAGTGAGAGAGAGAGAGACAGAGAGAAAGGTCTTCCTTTACCGTTGGTTCACCCTCCAATGCGCTGATCCGAAGCCAGGAGCCAGGTACTTCCTCCTGGTCTCCCATGGGGTGCAGGGCCCAAGGACTTGGGCCATCCTCCACTGCACATCCCAGGCCACAGCAGAGAGCTGGACTGGAAGAGGGGCAACCAGGACTGAATCCGGCGCCCCGACCAGGACTAGCAGGCAGAGGATTAGCCTAGTGAGCCTCGGCGCCGGCCCTATTTATTTTCTTAAAGGTTTGTTTTATTTGGCCGGCGCCGCGGCTCAGTAGGCTAATCCTCCGCCTAGCGGCGCCGGCACACTGGGTTCTAGTCCCGGTCGGGGCGCCGGATTCTGTCCCGGTTGCCCCTCTTCCAGGCCAGCTCTCTGCTGTGGCCCGGGAGTGCAGTGGAGGATGGCCCAAGTGCTTGGGCCCTGCACCCCATGGGAGACCAGGATAAGTACCTGGCTCCTGCCTTCGGATCAGTGCGGTGCGCCGGCTGCAGCGCTCTGGCCGCGGTGGCCATTGGAGGGTGAACCAACGGCAAAAGAAGACCTTTCTCTCTGTCTGTCTCTCACTGTCCACTCTGCCTGTAAAAAAAAAAAAGATTTGTTTGAAAGACAGTTACAGAGAAAGGTAGATACAGAGGTCTTCCATCCACTGGTTCACTCCCCAGATGGCCTCAACGGCCAGAGCTGCGCCGATCCAAAGCCAGGTGCCAGGAGTTTCTTCTGGGTCTCCCACGTGGGTGCAGGGGCCCAACGAGTTGGACCATCCTCTACTGCTTTCCCAGGCCACAGCAGAGAGCTGGATCGGAAGTGGAACAGCCGGGACTAGAATCGACGCCCAATTGGGATGCCGGTGTTTCAGGCACCAGGACTTTAACCCGCTGAGCCGCAGCACTGGCCCCTCCACACTTTTAAAATTTGTTTCTGGGGCCGTTGCCTTGGCTCACTTGGTTAATTTCCTCCTGCTGCACTGGCATCCCATATGGGCGCTGGGTTCTAGTCCTGGCTGCTCCTATTCCAGTCCATCTCTCTGCTGTGGCCCGGGAAGGCAGTGGAAGATGGCCCAAGTGCTTGGGCGCCTGCACCTGCGTGGGAGACCAGGAAGAAGCACCTGACTCCTGGCTTCGGATCGGCGCTGTGCACCTGCCACGGAAACCATTTGGCGGAAGCAACGGAAAAGGAAGACCTTTCTCTTTGTCTCTCTCTCTCTCACTGTCTAACTCTGCCTGTCAAAAAAAAAAAAAAAATTGTGTCTAACTCAGGCTTTTGTCCTCTAGAAAAAATGTCAGCAGGTTTTCTCTTTCAAGGGCCCAGTAGTACAGTAGCTCCCCAATACCCAGTTTTGCTTCAGTTACCTGCAATGAACCACAGTAAGAGGACATTACTTGGAAAATTCTAGAAGTAAACAACTCATAAATTTTAAATTGTGTGTCGCTCGAGTAACATGATGAAATCTCCCTCAGTCCCACTCCCCTCTCTGCCTGGATGTGAATCATCCCTTTGTCCAGTGTATGCATACCATATGTTCTCTCCACTCATTAGTCACTTAGAAAACCTTTTGGTAATCTGATTGACTGTCATGGTGTCAGCACTTGCGTTCAAGTAACCCTTGTTTTACTTAATAACCCTAAAGTGTGAATAGTGATGGTGGCTCTCAATTTAGATGTTTAGAAAAAGTGTAGAGTGGCCTCCTTTAGGTGAAAGAGTAATGATGTTGGCAGTTTGAATATGCCAAAGAGAAAAGCTGTGCATACCTCCTTTAATGTAAAAGTCCAATAAGGAAAAAAAAATTATATGTAAGAGCTACAATAAAATATTTTCAGAGAAACCACATTCACATTATCACAATGTATTGTTATGTCTTATTAGTTATTATTAATCTCTTACTGAGCCTAATTTATAAATTAAACTTTACCGTTGGCACATATGTCTGGGAAATAGGCATATATTCATTGAGGGGGAGGTCTGGTTCTATATGTAATTTTGGGGGAGGAGAGATTTGCTACTATATGTGAGTTCAGGCATCCACTGGAATCTTGAACTATGAGGAAGCTACTTGTGGGTTGGCTTTATGGGCTGCATAAGGTCTCTGTTATAATTCCCTCTTTTCTCTCCCTGTGTGTGTGTGTGTCTCTCTCTTTTTTTTATATAGCCTTTAAAAAATGTAAAACTGTTCATGACTGTGCAAAAATAGGCCATGGCTATTGTTTGCTACCCCCTGCTCCATAATGTCTCTTATTCGAATTTTGCAGTTTGCCTCCTCATGCTGATGTTTAATGTACTCCTTTTTCCCATTTCCCCCATAATTGGCATTTTTAGATGTTTCATAGGTGGTACTGTGTATATCTGACTTCATCTTAGGTTAGTTTGTCCCACTTTTGGAAATATCAAGATTGATCAGTAGGCTTGTGTGTTGTCAGTCAAATTCTGTCTATTATAATGTTCACTGTCAACCTTTCAGTTAAGGCTTTTCCAGATACTGATTATCATTGCCTAGATCCATTATTTTATTAGATGTTTCCTTTTGTTTGTATTGACTGGAATTCTCTCATAAAGAAAAACTCAACAACTATTTGTTTATCTGAATTACAGTTTTTAAGGACAGGAAAAAGAAATACTCTTTCCCTTGAAAACTTTTTAGAAAAAGAATTGGCATCCTAGAAATCTCTAAAGTTTATTAAATAAAATCATTATAATTTTATATAATTTGAACACCAAAACATATTTATGTACATATAAGTAATGTTTTCTTATTTATATTGTTTAATACATTGTCTCATCCTCAGCCAGAGGATTCTTTGGCCAATATTCTAACTTTCCTACTGCAGACACAGAAGTAGCCATTTCTCTTTAAACCCCTGCTTCCTTGAGTGGGAAGTGATATTTTGAGACTTAGTACTGTGGTTGCTCATTAGTACTGGGTTGTCACTATTTCTAAAGCTTTTAACTGGACAGAACTAGAAAAATATGCATTTTTAAAGAAAAATTTATACTGACATACCTTATTTAAATTAGAGTATAAGACTATTATTGTAGTAGTCCATTTTCTGTGGCTAATATAACATAGATTGGGCCGGCGCTGCGGCTCAATAGGCTAATCCTCCGCCTTGTGGCGCTAGCACACTGGGTTCTAGTCCCGTCCCGGTCGGGGCACCGGATTCTGTCCCGGTTGCCCCTCTTCCAGGCCAGCTCTCTGCTGTGGCCTGGGAAGGCAGTGGAGGATGGCCCAAGTGCTTGGGCCCTGCACCCCATGGGAGACCAGGAGAAGCTCCTGGCTCCTGCCTTCGGATCAGTGCAGTGCGCCGGCCGCAGCGCGCCAGCCGCAGCGGCCATTGGAGGGTGAACCAACTGCAAAAGGAAGACCTTTCTCTCTGTCTCTCTCTCTCACTATCCACTCTGCCTGTCAAAAAAAAAAATATATATATATATATAAAACATAGATAGGGTAAAGTATAAAAGAAAAGTGTATTTTGGCTAACAGTTCTGGTACAAGTGTGAAGGGCTGCATCAGGTGATGGACCCTCTTTCTGGCAGTGCCCAAGGTTGTGCAGGGTGAATGGGAGGAACTGCACTTGTGTGTATCCTCTTATCTGTCTCTCTCTTCTCATAAAGCCACCAATATTCAATCATGTGGAATATACCCAGGCTTTATGTAATACTCATCAATTTTCAGAGGCCCCACCTCTCAATATCAATATTTTTAAAGATTTATTTATTTGAGACAGTTAGAATTTCCATCCTCTGATTCACTCCCCAGAAAGCTGCAATGGTCCAGGCTAGTTCAGGCTGAAGCCAGGTGCTAGGAAGAAACATCACAATTTTTGACTAATTCAGTTTTCACAGTTTATTTTGTTGGGATTGTTGACATATTGTTTAATACTGAGTCAAGAAATGACAGTTTCATATACTTAAATACATTTATTCATTTCTAGAGTTATTACTGACTTACCATTGTGTTTGCTTGGTTTTAATTTAAACAAGACTCAAAATATTTGTATAAGTAAGAAATTTACCAGTGTCACTAGTTCACCTGATTTTGATGTAGTAAGGGAATAAAAAGGAAATTGTAAAGATGTTACTTGTAGCAAACCAAGAATGTGTTTATGCTTTTTTGACTAGAACACTGTACTTAGGATGATCAGATAAGAACCTGTACCTGGCCAGTATCTGTATGTCTTTTTTTTTTTTTTTTTTTTTTTTTTGACAGGCAGAGTGGACAGTGAGAGAGAGACAGAGAGAAAGGTCTTCCTTTTGCCGTTGGTTCACCCTCCAATGGCTGCCGCGGCTGGCGCGCTGCGGCCGGCGCACCGCGCTGATCCGAAGGCAGGAGCCAGGAGCTTCTTCTGGTCTCCCATGGGGTGCAGGGCCCAAGGACTTGGGCCATCCTCCACTGCACTCCCTGGCCACAGCAGAGAGCTGGCCTGGAAGAGGGGCAACCGGGACAGAATCCAGCGCCCCAACCAGGACTAGAACCCAGTGTGCTGGCGCCGCAAGGCGGAGGATTAGCCTATTGAGCCACGGCGCCAGCCTGTGTGTCTTTTATTTTTAATCTTTCCATGTACTACCTGGAGGTACCTGCCAGCATTCGTGAAGCTAAGCAACAGAAAGATATTAGATGTCTCTGTATTCAATATGTAAATATTGATGATTCCCTACATGTTAGTATGAGGCCCTTCCTCCTCACCTATGTAACTTGTTCCTTAGACTCTCTGAGGTTCATTTTCTCTAGAAAGCAAGACTTTTTTGTTCCTGTGTGGATAGTGTGAATCAGGGTGGTAGTATAGTGGTCAAAATTCATTTACAGAGATAATATATTAGTTGCTAATTTAAACAGGAAGGAATTTATTTGTAGATATTAAATGGTTTACAGACTCTTGGGGAGTACAGAAGATAGACTAGGATAAGCCCCTGGGAATTAGTCTTAAATATACACAGAAGTGAGCTGCTAAGTGAGGACCTTCTCCCACTGTGGCCAAGAAATTGCTTCTGGTTGAACCAGGAAAATGCATTTACAGCTCTGGGCTCCAAGGGCTTGCCTTGTCTGTTGTAATACCATAAGCAAAATGTCTACTCTTTCCTCTCCTAATTTAATTCTGAATTTAAATGTTGTTTAAATATATGGTAAACCTAAACATACCTGCAGTTATATCTAGGAAATGTGGTTGTAACTGTCTCAGCCTTTGCATAGTAGAAGGTTTGAGTAGATGTTGCTTAAGCAATTCAAAATACCTGTCCCAGGGGATCTGACTGCTTATTATTCAGACTTTAAGTGAATTCTCTTATTTTGCTCCAAATTTTATCCTGCACCCCCTCTTTGGTTTGGTAATTAATAAACTTTGCTTCTTATGTTTTAGATTCACAACAAAATTGAGCAGAAAGTACAGTTCTCATTTACCCCCACCCAACTGTCCCAGCCATGGTCTACCCTACTGTCAATATTTCACACCACAGTGGTGTATTTGTGAATGACTGACAAACATACATGGACACATCTTCAGCACTCAAAGTCCATTACCTTAGAGTTCACTCTTGTTTCACTTACCTAAAAGTCCTCTATTTCTCCTGTTCATCCTGCCCTTTCTTTTGACCACTGCCAAACTTTATATTTTTACAGCCTCCATGGTTTTGTCCTTTCCAGAATGTCATGTTTTTGGAATTCTATAGTACGCAATCTTTCAGATTGGCTTCTTTGGCTTAGCAGTATGCATTTAAGTTCCTTCCATTCTTTTGATGACTTGATAGCTCAACTCTTCTTAGCATTTACTTCTATTCCATTGTCTGGAGGTACCACAGTTTTTCTATGTGTTCATTTGCTGAAGGACATCTTCCAAATTTTGACAATTGTGAATAAAACTGATATAAACATCCACATACAGGTTTTTGTATGGACAAATTTTCAGTTCATTGTGATAAAAACCAAGAATTGTAATTGCTAAATCATATAGTAAGAGTATCTTTAATTGTTTAAAAAACTGCCAGATTGTCTTCAAATTGGCTTGCATTCCCACTAGCAGTCAATGGAGTTGCAGTCTGGTCTGCATTGTTGTCAGGCCTTTAATTTTGTCACGGTTTGGAGTTTTGGCCATTTTGATAGATGGGCAGTGGTATCTCATTGTTTTAATTCTCAACTTTCTAATGGCAAACAATGATGAGTATGTTTTCATATGCTTACTTGCCATCTGTATATCTTGTTTGCGGAGGGTCTATTCAGTTCTTTTGCCTCTTGTAATGGAGTTATTTGTTTTCTTAATTTTGAGTTTTCAGTGTTCTTTGTATATGTTGGGTAGCAATCCTTTCTGAGATGTGTCTTTTACAAATATTTTCTCCCAGTCTTCTCATTCTCTTGACAGTGTCTTTCGCAGATTAGAAGTTTTTAATTTTAATGACAGTTTAAAATTGATTTCTTTCATGAAACATGTCTTTACTGCATGTTGAATAAGTTATCATCATATGCAAGATTACCTAGATTTTCTTCTGTTATGTAAGAGGTTTACATTTTTATGTCTTACAGTTTATATGGTTCATTTTGAATTAATTTTTATGAAGTGAGTAAAGGCTCTGTCTAGATTCATTTGTGTACATGCAGATGTCCGCTTGCTCCAGCACTTTTGAAAGACTGTCTTTGCTTCATTGTATTGCCTTTACTCCTCTGTCAAAGATCAGTTGACTATATTTATGAGGGTCAATTTCTATTCCATTTATTTGTTGTTTTACCAGTACTACACTATCTTGGTTACTATAGGTTTATAGTAAGTCTTGAAGCTGAAAAATGTTATTCATCCACTTTTATTATTTTTAATATTATCTATTCTTGAGCTTTTGTGTCTTCCAGTAAACTTTAGAATCCATTTATCTGTATCCACAAAATAACCTGGGATTATTGATAAAGGATGGGATTGCATTAATATAGGTCAAGTAGGGAAGAACTAGCATATTGACAATATTGGGTTTTCCATTGCAGGAGTCTGCCATTATCTATTTACTACTGTTGACATCTCATAAGAGTATTATAGTTTTCCGCCTGTAGATTGAGTGCAAATTGACTTTATACCTAAGTCTTTCAGTTTGGGGAGTGCTAATATAAATGCAATATGTTTTTAATTTCAGATTCCACTTGCATATTACTGATACACAAGCAATTTACTTTTACAGATTAATATTGTATCCTGGCAACCTTGATATAATCAATCATTTGTTCTGGTGGGTTTATTGTTTATTCTTTCATATTTTATATGTAGATAATAATGTCATCTGCAAACAAGAACAGTTTTGGTTTTTTTTCCTTTCTTTCTAATTTGCACTTTTATTTCCTTGTTATACTGCTTTTAGTAGGAATTCTGGTATAATATTGGAAAGCAATGGTAAAAAGGAACATCCTCTCCTTGTTCCTGTTTGTCAGTACATTTAGAGTACCTGAATTCTCCAGTTCTTGAAAATTCCAATGTTTTGTTGCCAGTTGACATTAGCATCTTATTGATACTTTTGCTTTAACTTCTTAGGTCTGCTGTCCAGTTTACAACTGTCTGTATGCCTTTCTTACTGTATTCTGTTGAAATCTCTTGTTTGCTTTTCTTTAAACATCTATCTGCTTTGTCTTCGGGGTTTTTTGGCCCTTTATTATTTAACAGTAATTTTAGAAAGGAGAAGAAATAAACATATTCATCCAATCCAGTGTGTTTAACCAGAAGTCTTAATTTTATCCTTTACCATTTGATTCCCCACTCAGTCATTTCTGTGTTCATCCTTTCATTTTCATTATTCATTTTGCTGATTTATGCAATGTACATAAACACTTTCAAATCAGTCCCAGGTAGTCAGGTCTATAATTGTCAGTTTACTCTCCAGAATGTCATTAATAGTAGTTAATTTCTCAAACCTTAGGGACTGGAAGCATCTGCACTTTAGATTTCTTAAATACTTGTTGAGTAAGGCCAACATCAAAGTTTGAAGCCCACAGTAGCAAATTTCTAAGATGTTGATAGTAGTACAGTGGTAGAGAAATTCACAAGTAATAATTTTTGGTCCTCCATTTTAGAAGTTTGGGAAGTTGATGAACAGATCAAGAAGCAACAGGAAACACTTGTGAGGAAAGTCACATCAATCTCCAAGAAAACTCTGATTAAGGAAAAAGTCATTGAATATAAAAGAGTTGCAAAAATATTTCCTCTGAGTTCAGACACTGTTACTTCGAAACAAAGCTTCTCTGGATGTGACTCACTTGATAAGGGTTTGGAACATAATTTAGACTTGCTTAATTATGAAAAAGGCTCTGTAAGAGAGAAAAATTATGAATGTAATGAGTATGAGAAGCCATTTTACCATTGCTCCTCTTATGTTGTAACCCCCTTTAAGTGTAATCAGTGTGGACAAGACTTCAGTCATAAATTTGACCTCATCAGACATGAGAGAATTCATGCTGGAGAGAAACCCTATGAATGTAAGGAATGTGGAAAAGCCTTCAGCAGGAAGGAAAACCTTATTACACATCAGAAAATTCACACTGGGGAAAAACCATATAAGTGTAATGAATGTGGAAAAGCTTTCATTCAGATGTCAAATCTCATTAGACACCAGAGAATTCATACTGGGGAAAAACCTTACGCGTGTAAGGATTGTTGGAAAGCCTTCAGTCAGAAATCAAATCTCATTGAACATGAGCGAATTCACACTGGAGAGAAACCCTACGAATGTAAGGAATGTGGGAAATCTTTCAGCCAGAAGCAGAATCTTATTGAGCATGAGAAAATTCATACAGGGGAGAAACCTTATACATGTAATGAATGTGGTAGAGCTTTTTCTCGAATGTCATCTGTTACTCTGCATATGAGAAGTCATACAGGGGAAAAACCCTATAAATGTAATAAATGTGGAAAAGCTTTTTCTCAGTGCTCAGTATTTATTATACACATGAGAAGCCATACAGGTGAGAAACCGTATGTATGTACAGAATGTGGGAAAGCCTTCTCTCAAAGTTCATCCCTAACTGTGCATATGAGAAATCATACAGCTGAGAAACCCTATGAATGCCATGAGTGTGGAAAAGCCTTCAGCCGGAAAGAAAATCTCATTACACACCAGAAAATTCATACTGGAGAAAAACCTTATGAATGCAATGAATGTGGGAAAGCTTTTATTCAGATGTCAAACCTCATTAGACACCAGAGAATTCATACTGGGGAGAAACCCTATGCATGTACAGTCTGTGGAAAAGCCTTTAGTCAGAAATCAAATCTCACTGAACATGAGAAAATTCATACTGGAGAGAAACCCTACCATTGTAATCAATGTGGAAAAGCCTTCAGTCAGAGACAGAATCTCCTCGAGCATGAAAAAATTCATACTGGAGAGAAACCATTTAAATGTAATGATTGTGGTAAAGCCTTCTCTCGAATTTCATCTCTTACACTTCATGTGAGAAGTCATACAGGGGAAAAACCCTATGAGTGTAATAAATGTGGAAAAGCCTTCTCTCAGTGCTCACTACTTATTATACACATGAGAAGTCATACTGGTGAGAAACCCTTTGAGTGTAATGAATGTGGGAAAGCCTTCTCTCAGAGAGCATCCCTTTCTATACATAAGAGAGGTCATACAGGTGAGAAACGCCAAGTGTACTAGATGAGGAAAGGCCTGCTGTTAAATTCAACTCCATTTAAATATGTCACATAAGTCTAAGAAAAGTGAAGATCTTTATGGAGAAAAAACTAAATGTTTGTTGAAGGGTCTAAGACTTGAATAAGAAGAGACATACCATACATAAAGATGGAAAAAAATGTTATCATAAAGATGTCAGCCCTCCTGAAAAGCTAGACTTATTGCAATTCCAAACAGGATTGTCTGGGATCTGTGCAAAAATATTCTAAAATTCATGTGAAGTAGAAGCATATGGATTGCTGAGACAATTTTTTTTAAAAGACAAAGAAGAGACCCTCACCATATAAAAAGTCTGTGATATTTGTGCATTAATAGGTAAATAAACAATTTTTAAATAATAGAGTGCCTAGAAACAGACCCGGAAGTGTACATGAACTTTGTGTATGTTAAAAATGATGTCATGAGTCAGTAGGAAAGTGATAGCCTAGTTAATTAAAAAAATTGGAATATTTGATTCTCTGTACTAAGGAAAATAAAACTACATACAACCTTACAACATACAAAAAGAATATTGTAAGAGATTTGAGCATGATGTGAAAAAGTCAAACACCAAAACCACTGGGAGAAAATACAGGATACTGTCTATGACTTTGAGGAAAGGGAGCATTTTTTTTTCCCCAAGACAAAAGGACTTTGCAATTCCACTTCTGGATATAAATTCTATAGGAAATCACAATAATGCATAAGAAATATATATATATATGAATTGAAAACAGCATAAATATTCATCAATAGGATAATACATGAATGAAATGTAATATATTCAAATGAAGAAATAGTATCCAGCAGTTAGAAGGAATGAATCAGATCCATATTGTATAGCACGGATAGTTATTTAAAACAGTGTTGAGTAAAAAAAAAAAGATAGAGGTGAAACATGTTGTAAACTGATATTCATATAAATTGGAATGAAATTTGCAAAGAACAGAATTGTTTACTATTGAAGTATGTATGTAAAACAATTTTAAATGGATTGGAAAGATACATACAAAATTTTTATAGTGTTATCTTTGGCAGGCAATTGATATTGGGAGGCCTTTAACTTCACTTTTAATTTTTATGCTTTAGAAAAATTGGTTACATATAAAATAAAACCAAAAACTTAGTGAAACACAGCATTAATATTAATGCTTTGTCTTAATAGTGTTTTTCTAGCTATCTCTGAGAATTAGCAAGCAAAGGAAAGCGTGTGCCAGTACAGAGAAGTGTTACAGTGGAATCATGTGCTTATTAAATGCTAACCTGCTTTATAAAAAATTATTTCAGAAAATTAGTAATTAGGCTCACCCTGTTTATTATATGAAATTAGCATATTTTATTTTGTAATTTTATATTTTTAACATTTCTGAAATTGAGACATCTTTCAAACAATGACAAATTAACTCAAACATTTAATTACTAAAAATTTGAAAACCAGATGCCACTGTAACAAATGAAATGTGTTTTTATTTACCATTTTAGGGCATCATGATCTGTTTATAGCCCCTACCTTCTAAATTTGTCTAACTACTTGAAAACTGATTTGTTAGATTCATAGCTAACTAATTATTAATATTGTTAGAGTCATTTTGGAGAGAATGAGATTTTCCTGAGCAATTGGCTTTGCACTATGAATTTTCTAGGTTTGTAAGTTTTCATACAACCAGCATAGGATTTGTGTTATTATCAATTATTATATTTGGAAATGAGCCTTTTTACTTTCTTGGGGTGACCATAAACAGTTGTGTTAAATTGCTTCAGTTTTAACCTACAGATCATTTTATTCTTTCCACAACTCTTGACTTTTACAACCCAGCTAGTTCTGGTTGGAAGCGGTGGTGGTCCCAGCCCCTGAACAGTGATAATAGAGTCCTTTAACAATACATGAACCAACCCTTATTTAGGGAAACTTTTCTTAGGCCTTCTGTACAATGTTATTTGATATATAGAAAGCCACTAAGTATCTTTTTCAAAAGGAAGCAATGGGGCCGATGTTGTGGCACAGTGGGTTAAGCTGCAGCTTATGACATTGGTATCCCATATATGAATGCTGATTCAACATCTGGCTGCTCCGTTTCCAGTCCAGTTTCCTGCTAACATTCCTGGGAAAGCAGAGGAAAACAGTCTAAGTACTTGGGTCCCTGCCATCCATGTAGAAGACAAGTTCTTGGTTCCTGGCTTCTGCCTGCCCAGACCTGGCTGGTACAGCCATTTGGGGGAGTGAACCAGGGTATGGAAGATCTCTCTGTCTGTCCCTCTCTATTTCTGTCTCTGTCACCTTGCATTTCAAACAATTTTTTTTTTTAAAGGAAAGAATCTGAATATTGGTCAAATAGGCTAATCCTTCGCCTGTGGCGCCAGCACACCAGGTTCTAGTCCCAATCAGGGCGCCGGATTTTGTCCCAGTTGCTCCTCTTCCAGTCCAGCTCTCTACTGTGGCCTGGGAGTGCAGTGTAGGATGGCCCAGGTCCTTGGGCCCTGCACCCGCATGGGAGACCAGGAGAAGCATCTGGGCCCCTAGCTTCAGATCGGCGTGGAGCGCCGGCCGCTGGCAGCCATTGGGGGGTGAACCAACGGAAAAAAGGAAGACCTTTCTCTCTCGCTCTCTCACTGTCCACTCTGCCTGTCCAAAAAAAAAAAAAAAAAAAAAAAAAATTTATATGTGAACATCAACTGCATGAATTTGAAGTTGATTTTACAAAAGTAAATCTCAAACTAAAGTTGTGAAGTACAAGTACATTAGACTGTTACTAGGTATTTTTGAATCTTGACAGTTGCATATATAATTAGAATGTTTGATTTTAATAAAACAATGATTTACTAAAACTTAAGTGAATATTGTCATTTTAGTCATATAGTTAAAGGTTTTATACTAAATCCAGTTTTGGCAGCATATCTTTGTTGACCTTTCTATTTAAATTGATTTCAAATCTCAATGTTATCTACACAGGAAATCCTATATAAGTATTTTCTTTTGAAAGACAGTTTATTATCTAAACAATCATTTTTCTCCGATTTTATTATTTTGTACTTCATATGCCTTAAAACCTCTTCCCTTTCTTAACATAACTGTGGAGTCAATAGAGCAGTTTAAATTTTCCAGTAAGGTCCATAAAGGTCACTAGGTTTCTCTTTTGTCTTCACCTTCACCCCCATAAACTGGCTGAGGTTATCAGGTATAATAAAGTCCCTGAGAGTAAATGGGGGCGTAAAGTCTAAGAAGGTTGTTTTAGTGCTGGTGTGTCAGCAAGCAAATGATATGATCTCTGTAAATTAATTTTCCTCCATCCTAAAGAGTAGAAACATTAAGATAGGTTTAAGTGATCAGGGTAACACTCTAAAAAATCATAGCCAATCCCTCTTTACCTGAACATACATTCACTACCTGAAGAGTTCCCATTCTAGGTTTCAGACTTTCTAAGGTCCAACTCTTGTGGAGGACACAAAATTAAACATCAGTTAATAGTGGCTTGGACTAAGAGACCTAGCAGTAGAAAATGGTAGATGTGAAATACACTTTGGAAGTAATTCAGTAGAAATTGCTGATATGAAAAATAAGGAAGAATGAGATAAATGATACCAACTGGCTGGATGGTAGACCATTTGATAAAAATGCATTAGGCTAGGAAGATATTTTAGAATAAGGGTTGTAGGATGGAATCTCAGACTTTGGTTTCTGTCATGTTTCCAAGAAGCAGACCTTAAATTGAAAATTTTTTGCAAGTGATTTATTAAGGAAGTGAACATCATGAAGCCATGGAGGAAACAGGTCTGGAAAGAGAAATAAGTGAAGGGTCTGATCTCAGATGTAGGCCATGAAAGGCTGACCCCCTAGAGGAACTCTAGAGTGTAATGTTCACTTCAAAGTTGCCAGGATTCTACTTTCAAGATGAAGGCATTTGTGCTACCAACTGCTGAGGATCTTGACTGCTGGCAACTCACTGCCAGGTTCCTCTCCAGGAAATGATCTTAGATGAAGGGAGCTGCTTATGGAAGGGTACGCTGTCTTCAATTGTTCTACAATTTTTGCAAACATCCTCAAGTGGCTTGACAGCTGGCTTCTTATCTGTGCTTCTGTATTCAGGCTAGTAATGTCATATTCACATAGTTGGGAAACCACTTTATACACATGTGTACAGAGGGCAAAATAAAGGAAATGAAGGGGATACAGGGAAATAATGTTTGAGCATTATTTTTCAATATTTTTTACTCAAGGGCCTTTAGGGATTACCAGAGGTTTGTTGTTGTTGTTGTTGTTGTTTTGTCAGAGTTAGTGAGAGAGAAAGGTCTTCCTTCCTTTGGTTCACCCCCTAAATGGCCGCTACAGCCAGAGCTACGCCGATCCGAAGCCAGGAGCCAGGTGCTTCCTCCTGGTCTCCCAGGTGGGTGCAGGTGCCCAAGCACTTGGGCCATCTTCCACGGCCTTCCCGGGCCACAACAGAAAGCTGGACTGGAAGAGGAGCAGCCGGGACTAGAACCCGGCATAGGCAGAGGATTAGCCAAGTGAGCCACAGTGCCGGCCCTTCCCAGATCACTTTTTAAGATCTGTGATGTCATGGACTAAAGAGGAATCTCAAGGAGAGGTATAGGCATGCTATTAATAATACATGATCCTAGATGGAGGACTTGAAAAAAGAATAGTAAAGAAAATGTCAAATATGTGAAACATATATTAATAGTGAAAAAGAAAAATTGATGTGCAGGGTTTAAAGGAAGATACTGGAAACTGGATTAGGAAAATTGACCTATTGAACATACATGAAACTTCAAAATCTACATCATCACAGCAATGATGAAACATTTAAAGAAACTGATCATTAAGAGCATATCGACATCATTAGATTGGTATCTTAAACTGCATTTGCATCATAGTGCAGTTCAACCAGGCATCAGTTATGAAAACCTGGCATCTTTATATGTCAAAAAGCAAGAATGTAACCAAAGACTAATGTGGCAATTCTAAAGTATATGGGTACCAACTTGAAGGTTCTCTCATTGGCCAGAGACAAAATGGTTTTTCAGTAATAGAAAGATTAATGTAAAATTAATGTATACAAGTCTATACAATTTGTAAAAGTCCGCATTATCAAATGATGCTGAGAAAATAGCAAGAAATTTTACTGTTTTTATCACTGGTGAGTGTATCAACTCCTTATTCTGAAAATATGACTATTAGTATTAGAAAGTATTTAAACTTATCCTGCCTTCGCTGTATGAATATTGTCTCATAGCACCCAATAAAAGAGGTTGCAAATAACCAAATAGTTTATAAATGAAAGTTCTATACAAAACAGTTGTAGTTAATGTGAAAAGAATGCTAGAATTAGAAAAATCAGCATTTTACAACTTCAAATCATCGCATGCTGAAACATTAAAATGAAAGACTGAAATCTGGTTATTTTGAGGATGCTAAAGTAACCTGACCTAAAGTGAAACTTCAAAATTGAAAAATCACTTTCACCAACTGCTCAGTCTGTACCTAAAAGGACAATTAAATATTATGTTCAATTTTATACAACATAAAGACAGCCAAAAATATTTATATTCTAATTGACGAAAAAAGGAAGAAAGTTTAGTAATATCAGTAAGAAACAACCAGAGGAGCATTTAGTTTAGCCTAGTGTTAAAAATGGTTTTGTCTCACATAGATTATCTGGGTTCCGTACTTGACTCCAGCTCCTGACACCAGCTTCCCACCAATGCAGACCCTTGGAGGCAGTAGTAATGGCTCAAATAATTAGATACCTCCCACTGACATGGGAAACATGAGTTGCATTCCCACCTCCTAGCTCCAGCCCTGGCCAGTGTGGGCACTTGGAATGTGAACTAACAGAAGCAAGCAAGCTCTCTTTATCTAAAATTTAAAAAAAAAAAAAAAAAAAAAAAAAAACAAAAGGCAAGTCTTGAATGTTGCATGTTCTACAGGATAACTTACGTGCTCATGTCAGTGAGTTAATGGCATGAAAAAAATAGTATTCTATAAAACATTAGAGACTTATAATCAAACACATGGTATAGAGCCTGTTTGGATTATTTTTTAAGGAATCCAATGAGTAGTGGTATCTCACTTTTTCTGACTAACAAGGTCAAGTACCTTTTCATACTTTTATATAACTAGCCACTTAGATATCTTCATTTATGGAGTGCTTGTTCTGGTCTGTTGCCCATATTTTTGTTGGGCCATCTGTCTTGCTAATATAAATCTCCTTTATCAGATGATGCATCTCACTATGGCTCTTTTTTTTTTAACCTCCTTCATGATGTCTTCCAGTGAATAGAAGTTACTACATTTTAGTGATACATATTTTAATATTTTTCTCTTATGGTTTGCTTTTATGTCCAGTATTTTAAAGTCTTTGCCTACATCAAGATCCTAAATATATTTTTCTGTTATTTCTTCTAGAAATTTTTAAGTTTGCTTTCCATGTTAGGTCTAGAATTGGTTTTTAAGTAATTTATATGTACATTTTGAAGTAAGGATCAAGCTTCATTTTTTTCCCTCACATGAATATATAGTTGACCTAGCATTATTTATCAAAAACATCATTTTGTTTACCCATAATGTTCACTGTCATCATTGTAACACATTTTGATGAATCAGGTATCTGAAAATGCGAAGTCTGTTTTGGACTTTGATCCACTTGTTTATCCTAGAACCACTACCATGATAGTGACTTTATCACAAGTCTTGTTGTCTGGTAGCACCTTTCAGCTTCATAGTTCCTTGCTTATTCCATTTTCTTTATATTTTCATATACATTTTGGAATTAGTATGCCAGTTTCTACAAAAATTATTCTGCAGTTTTTATTATTAGTGCACTGACTCTATACATCAGTTTAACTGAGAATTGACTCTGCATGAACATGTTATGTCATTCCATTTATTTTGGTCTTCTTTACTATGAGAGTACTTTGAAAAAGTCTTGGAAAATGGAATTGAAAGGTAAGTTTCTTTTGGTGCAAAAAAAGAAAATGAAACCCACATGCAGTTTTTTCATACTACCCATTTCTGTGAACTTTTTGAGGACTCTTTATCGTGTCAAAAGTGATTTGTAGATTTAAATATGAGACTTTGGCAAGTCTATCTTTAGATATGTATTTGGCTCTTTATGCCATTCTAGATGGGACTTTTTAAAGTTTTGTTTATTACTAGCAAACAGTGATTTTTAAAATATTGACCTTACTTCGAGTGAACTGGCTAGTTCACTTATTTATTGTAATAGTTTGTGGGTTCTTTTGCACAAAATCATATCACTTGTAAATAATGACAGTTTTACCTCTTTGTTTCCTGTCTGTGCATATTTATTTTTCTTGCTTTATTGCCTTGGCTGTGACATCCTGTATAGTTTTGAATGGAACTCTCATACAAGTATAGTAGCATCCTTATCATTTTTTTTAACTTTAGGAAAGAAGTGTCCAATATTTCACCACTAAATATAATATCAACTGTAGATTTTTGTAGACATAGTTTATCAGATTAAGAAATTTTATTTCTAGTTTACAGAGAGTTAGATCAGAATTAATACTGATTTTTATCACTTTTTAAAAATCTATTGAAATAAGTGTGAGTTTTCTTTATTTTCTTAATGTGGTGAATTACATTGATTTTTAAATATTAACTAATCTTGCATTTCTGGAATAAACTACTTAGTCATGATTTATTACCTTCTTCATATTAGATTCAATTTGCTGATATTTTGTTTAGAATTTTTGTGTCTTTATCCATGAAAAACATTTTCCTTTCCTTTTAAAAATTTTATGTAATGTTATCATGTTTGGTGTCAAGGCTATTCTCACATCACTAATGAGTTGGGAAATATTCTCATTTTTCTGTTTTATGAAAGAATTTGTAAAATTGGATGAATCTGGAATGTTGGGATGCATTTACTAAAGCAGCCATCTGAGCCTGTTGAGTGACTATGTCTAGATTTCTCTTCTTTCTGATTCATTTACTTGCCTTAGTCATCACAAGTTACTCGAAAGTCAAATACAAGTATCATTGAGACAATATAATATTGTCACACGACAGGCAAATTGACCTGTGGAATGCCAAAAGGAACCCAGACTATCCCTCATGTGTATGGAAGATGTTGTTTTAGTTCCTAGGGCTGCTGTAGCAAATTATCAAGCTGATTGGTTTTAAATGATAAAATTGTATTCTCTGACAGTTCCAGAGACCAGAAGTCTACAACCAAGATGTCAATAAAGCCAGTTCCTTCCAGAGCCTATAAGAGAAGTTCAGTCTTCCACTTTCTGGTAGCTCCAAGTGTCCTTGGCTTGTGGCCACATTGTTTCAGTCTCTACCTCCACAGCAGTATTGCTTCCTCTATTCTATATCACATAAAAAGACATAAATCATGAGATTTAGGGAATGCTTAATCAAAAATAACCTGAGATACTTTGATTTCATCTGTTAAGTACTGTTTCCCAAACAGTCACATTCACCTGATTTAGAGATTAGGAGTTATAAGGTCACCATTCAGACCTTTGCAGATGGAGAAAGACAACAAATCAGTCGGGAAAAAAGGAAAACTTCAATCAGTAGAGTAGGAAAAAAGCTTACTTTGGAAAAAGATGAAGTTAAATTGCTGTTGCCTGTAGAACTCAAAAAGCAGCACCACAGAAATGAAGGATTTTAATGCTAAAAAATGTTAAAACATAGTGTGGTAAAAAAAAAATCTAGAAGAGAGGATTTTTAGTGTCTTCGCTACAAAGAGTTGATAAATGAGAAAAGAGAGATGCTTGCCTTGATTTGAACAAGTTCACCGTGTATAAGTGTATACAAACATCACATGGTCCTCCATAAATTTGTTCAATTATATGTTCCAATTAAAACATATAAGTACAAGAGTCTTAAAAGAATCCATGGAAAATGTGTATGATGAAAAAAACATGATGAATTTCAAAACATTTCTGTACCAGAGTAGGTCTAGCAGTTAAGAGGCAGATGAGGCTGGCGCCGCGGCTCACTAGGCTAATCCTCCGCCTGTGGTGCTGGCACCCCGGGTTCTAGTCCCAGTTGGGGCACCAGTCTGTCCCAGTTGCTCCTCTTCCACTCCAGCTTTCTGCTGTGGCCTGGGAAGGCAGTGGAGGATGGCCCAAGTGCTTGGGCCCTGCACCCACATGGGAGACCAGGAAGAAGCACCTGGCTCCTGGCATTGGTGCAGCATGCCAGCGTAGCGGCCATTTGGGGGGTGAACCAATGGAAGGAAGACTTTTTCTGTGTGTCTCTATCTCTGTCTCTTTCTCTCACTGTCTAACTCTGCCTGTCAAAAAAAAGGTACAGATGAGATGGCTGTGTTCCTTACAATAGCTACCTTAATTAATTAATTAAATGCCAAGGAATAAATTTAACCAAGTAAGTAACTGATGAAAGAAAGTTGGGCTGGGGCCACAGCTCACTAGTCTAATCCTCCGCCTGCGGCGCCAGTACCCCAGGTTCTAGTCCTGGTTGCTCCTCTTCCAGTCCAGCTCTCTGCTGTGGTCTGTGAAGGCAGTGGAGGATGGCCCAAGTGCGTGGGCCCTGCACCCGCATATGAGACCAGGAGGAAGCACCTGGCTCCTGGCTTCCGATCAGTTCAGCGTGCCAGCCATAGTGGTCTTTTGCGGGGTGAACCAACGGAAAAGGAAGACCTTTCTCTCTGTCTCTCTCTCTCACTGTCTAACTCTGCCTGTCAAAAGAAAAAAAAGAAAATTGAAGAGAGATAGACACTTAGACACTGCGATCGTCTTCCAACATGGCCGAAGACAACTCTTCTAACGTTCTTTCCACAGAGAAGCTATCGCAAAATTATAGGCGCAGTCGCACAAGATTCACAAAAGAGCAACTGAAAATCCTCATCAATGCCTTCAATCAAAAACCATACCCCAACTATGCTACCAGACAAGAGCTTGCTTCCGAAGTCAACACTGAAGAGTCAAGGATCCAGGTTTGGTTTCAGAATCGAAGAGCACGACATCGATTCCAGAAAACAGCAGAGTTTAAGGAAGCTTTAGAATCAAGCCAAGGCCATGGAGAAGACCGTCCTCAAAAAGAGACTCAAAACCCACCCTCCCCAGATCTTTCTGCTGTACAAAGAGAATCCAGACGGTGTCGTACCCACTACAGCTCCTCTCAACTGCACACCCTCATCAAGGCATTTATGAGCAACCCTTACCCAGGAATTGATTCCAGAGAACAACTTGCCAAAGAAATTGGGGTTTCTGAGTCAAGAATCCAAATTTGGTTTCAAAACCGGAGAAGTATCCAGAGAAAAAGGAAATCTAATGAGCTCTTAGAACAAGACCCAGGGGAAGAACACTGAGACTGCTTCAGGTCTTTCAAGAAATCTACCTTTTCACCGAGAGTTCAAGATAAACCTTCAAGAAACAGTAAACAGAACTTCAGAAGGCAAATACAGGAGAAACTACACAGTCTGACTGACCCATCCTGGTTTCAAAATTCATCAGACATCGAGACAATGCGAATGAATCTAATAGGAGCCAGTGTTGTGATGCCGGAGTAAAGCCACACTGCTATGCCAGCATTCCATAAGAGCACCGGTTCAAGTGCCAGCTGCTCCTCTTCAGATCCAGCTCCCTGCTAACGTGCCTGAGAAAGCAGCAGAGGATGGCTCAAGGGCTTGGGCCCCTGCCTTCCGTATGCGAGACCTGGATAGAGTTTCTTGCTCCTGGCTTCAGCCTGGCCCAGTTCTGGCCATTGCATCCATTTGGAGAGTGAAAAAGCAGATGGAGGATCTCTTTTTTTTCTCTGTGTCTTTACCTCTCTAACTCTAATAAATAAATCTTATAAATGAACAAAAAAGTTGAAGAGGACATAAAAAAATGGGATGATGATATCCCACTTTCATGACTTGAAGAATTAGTATCATTATAATGTGCATACTCAAAGCAAAAGGGCAGTCAGGCTTCAATAAATGACACTGGGAAAATAGGAGACATACAGAAGAATGAAGCTAGACCCCTGTTTCTCATCATGTACAAAAAAATTAAAGAGTAGAATGAAGACTGTAATTTGAGACCTGAAACTTTGAAGCTACTAGAAGAAAACACAAGTGAAACACTTCAAGTCATTGGAATGAGCTAGGAATTTTTTGGATCAAACCCCAGCGAGAAACAGAAGCATAAATGGGATTTCATTGAACTAAAATCTTCTGCACACCAAACGAAGCAAACCACAGAGTGAAGAGACAAGCTACAGAGGGAGAAAATGTTGGCAAGCCAAATATCCAGAATATAAAATCCAGTTGAAAAATGGTCAGTAGATCTAAACAGAAATATCTCAAAGGAAGGCATATAAAATCAGGCCAGTGTCAGGGCACAGCAGGTTAAGCCCTCTTGTGCAACAGCAGCATCCCAAATAGCAGTGCCAGTTTGAGTCCCTGCTGTCCTACTTCCAATCCAGTTCCCTGGTCATGTACCTAGAAAAGCAGCAGAAGATGGCCCAAGTGCTTGGGCCCCTAAAACACACTTGAGAGGCCCTGAGGAAGCTCCTAGCTCCTGCTTCATCTCCGTCCACCTCCTGCTGTTGTGGCCACTTGGGGAGTGAGCCAGTGGGTGGAGCATCTCTCTGTCTCAGCCTCTCTGTGTAACTCTGTCTTTCAAATAAATCTCTAAGAAAAAACTACAATGAGAAATCAATTCATTCCAGGTATATTGGCTATTATCAAAAAGACAAAAGATAAGTGTTGGCAAGGACGTGGAAAAAGCAAACCGTTGCATACATTTGGAATGTAAATTATTAGTACAGCCATTGTGGAATACAGTATGGATGTTTCTCAGAAAACTAAAAATAGCACACTACTTTACAATCCAGAAATCTCACAACTGAGTATACTTCCAAGGGAAGTGATATCATTGCTGTCAAAGAGACATCTGCGGCCGGCACTGGTGTAATGGGTGTAACTGCTGCCTTCAGTGCTGGCATCCCATATGGGGACTGGTTCGAGTCCCGGCTGTTACACTTCCGATCCAGCTCTCTGCTATGGCCTGGGAAGGCAGTAAAGGATGGCCCAAGTCCTTGGGCCCCTGCACCCCTGTGGAAGAAACCGAAGCTTCTGTCTTCAGACCAGTGCAGCTACTGGCGTTCGTGGCCATCTGGGGAGTGAACCAGCAGATGGAAGACATCTCTCTCTCTCTGCCTCCCTCTGCCTCTCCTTCTCTGTATAACTCAGGCTGTCAAATCAAATAAAATCTTAAAAAAAAAAAAAAGACATCTGCCATCCCATGTTTTTGCTGCATTTTTTCACAGTAGTCAAGAAGTGGAAGCAACCTATGTGTCCATCTATGATGAATGGATAAAGAAAATGTGGTACAAATACACAATGAAAAAAGGCTGAAATCTTGTCATTTACAATAGTAAGGATAAAATTGGAGATGATTATGTTAAGTAAAATAAACCAAAACTTGTTATCATTCATATGTGGAATCTTTTTTTTTAATTTTTTTAATTTTTTATTTTTTGACAGAGTGGACAGAGAGAGAGACAGAGAGAAAGGTCTTCCTTTGCCGTTGGTTCACCCTCCAATGGCCACTGCGGCCGGCGCACTGCAGCCGGTGCACTGCGCTGATCCGAAGGCAGGAACCAGGTGCTTATTCTGGTCTCCCATGGGGTGCAGGGCCCAAGCGCTGGGGCCATCCTCCACTGCACTCCCTGGCCACAGCAGAGAGCTGGCCTGGAAGAGGGGCAACCAGGACAGAATCCGGCGCCCTCATATGTGGAATATTAAAAAAAATATAAAAAAAAAGTAATAATAAAGGATGATCTCAAAAAAAAGTAAAAATTTAATGGTGGCTATCAGGCTAGGGAGGGAAGCAAAAAGTGATGGATAGGGAAAAGTTGATTAACATGTACTTAGTTGGATAAGAGTTTGTAGCTCTGGGGTTATATTGTATAGTAGGGTGACTGTAGATATGTACCCTTTATTTCTGGATTAAAAACTAACAAACTAGAAGATAGTATTTTGGATGTTTTTACCATAAAGAAGCATTCAGTGTTTGAGGAGATCAATATATTGGACACTACACATAATTGTAATGAACATCTATAGTACCCAATATGTATAATTTTTATATGTCGGTTTTTCAAAAATTAAAGATAAAAATATTGAATGGCAAAGAATAAAATGCATGTGTCCCATATCAAAGACCCTGGGTTTGATTCATAGCTCCAGCTCCTTACTCAGCTTTCTGCTAATGCAGATCCTGGGAGCAAGCAGTGAAGGCTCAATTAATTGAGTTCAAGTAATTCATGGGAGGCCTCCATTGTGTCCTGACTCACACCTTCAGCTTAGTCCTGGCTGCTCTGATCATTTGGGGAGTGAACTGGTGGATGGAGGTGTTTGTTTTTCTGTCTCCCTGTCTTCCTCCTCACTTCTCAGGTAATTTTTAATTTTGCACCAAAAAAAAAATTTCAATTCTATTTTCCAAGAACTTTGCAGAAAGTTTTACATATTCATTCATTCATTGATTTGAGAAACGAAGAGATAGAAAGATAGGTAGCTCTCATGCATGGGTCACTAGTTCACTTCCCAAGTGCCCACAACAGCTGGAACAGCAAGGCTGATGACAGGGGCCGGATACTCCATCTAGCTCTTATGTTGATGGCTTGGACCCAAACACTTGAGCCATCACCAGCTGTCTCCCAAGGTGTACATTAATAGGAAGCTGGAATTGGTAGTGAAGCTGAGCCTCAAATCCGGGTGCTCTGACTTGGGATTTGGGTATCCTAGCTGGCATCTTAACTGCTATGCCAAATGCCTGCTCCTCCAAGAACTCTTTAAAGTACCATTTGTGTGTGTGTGCATATACAGGGCCTTCAAAAAGTTTTTGGACAAATGGAATTAAATCCCAGCCCTGCTTGGCCTGGTCCTGGAGGTGCTTGGCTTTGTCCAGGAAAAGTATGAATTTGAGTTTGTACCTGTCCCGTCTGATTGACCCAGAGACAACATTCTTCCTAGAGCATGGCACAGATACCTCCCAGAGCAGAAGTTAGCATGTCCAATATTTATTTCTTTCATAACCTTTTGTGACTTCCATACACCCTCTTCAACTTACTTTAAACATTCCATCATTTCTATTCCAGTCTAGAGTAAACTAGCCATCAGGATAAAGTCATTCTTAAAAAACGTGTCCTTTCCTTATTAAAAAAGAAAACTCTTTCCTTCTTAGCCTTTCTTACCAAGAACACTCTTTCCTTCTTAGCCTTTCTTACCAAGCGCACATTTCTTTACTTGTGATGTTTTCCATAGAGTCTGCTTGGCTCTTTCTACCTTACCGGAAGACTGAGTTCTCCATGCAGAGTGAAGGGCCGGGTAATTCCTAGGGCCTTACAAATCCCTTGTGTAATCTGGGAGATGAAGGAAGGCCCATTGTCGCTTTGTAAAGATTTTGGAAGACCAAAGTGTGGAATAACTTCCTTCAGGAGAGTTTTGGTCACTTCATGAGCTCTTTTAGTTCTGGTTGGGAAGGCTTCTGCCCATCCAGTAAAGGTGTCTATAAGTACAAGCAGATACCTATTGCATTGACAGAGGCTGTGTAAAATCTGTTTGCCAGCCTTCCCCGGGGTAAGTTCCCTTTTGCTGTATAGACACCTGGGAGTTATTTTCTCTTGTCCTTACCTTGTTCTAGAGCTCTGGTTAAGTGATCAGTTCTGCTAACTGAGCAAAAGTTCCTGGGTGTAGAGCATGCTTCAATAACGTGCATGCCATAACTGTTGCATACAATATGCGCTTTCTCAACATAAACTCCATCAAGTTCAAGTTCACTTTTACAATGATGGCAGGCATTTAGTGCATCCCTAAGGAACGGAGGGTCTTAGGAATTTACTCATGTCAATGCAGTTGTCTTCCTGATTTTTTTTTTTTTAACGTTATTAGCTGAAGAAAAATGAGTGCCCTTTCAAGATTTTTTAAGATTAGGAAGCAAAGAAGTCAGTGGATGCTTAATGGTGTCCTATCATACGAGCCAAAGCATTGTGGTAATGAAGAAGGACTCTTGTGTTGGAGCTTCATGTGCTGGACTGGAAACCAGAACTATTTTCCCCCCTCATTCTTTCAGTTTGTTGCTATATAGAATGCATTTTACAAAATAGGAAGGTAGGTGTCCCCTTTAACATTTTCATGTAAAAATTTCACGGTGCGAGAAAATGATCACTTTTAAGTATGAAGACATCCGAATCCAGCCAATACTTAAGAATAGCACAGAATATTTTTTCTATCACTTCCTTAAAAATATTGACACATTGTCACTCCCCCATTTGCGGAGGAACGACACTGGACCCTGCGCTGTTCTTTTTGGCCCGGCCCTTCCTGGTTAGCTGCCGTTCCCTCACTCGCGGAGGAACGACGCCGTCCTGGGTTAGCTGCCGCCCCCCCCTCCCCGCTTTCTCCCTTTCCCCCACTTTCCCCCACTTTCCCCACTTCTGCGGAGGAGTGGCACACGCTGGCCGGCTCTCTCGGGGGCTGCTCAGATGTTCCTCAGGTGTTCCCCTTAGATGTTCCTGGTGCATGTTGTCTCTCTCCTCCTTTATAGTCCTCTTCCACCAATCCCAACTCTGCTGCCCACACGCCGAGCACGCAGCTCTCCTCCAATCAGGAGCAGGATCAGCTCCTGCAGCTCGTAAGTCAAATTGGCGAGGCAGTTGTGTAGAAGTTGTTTGCTGTCTCTCAGTGCCATATTGTGGGAGAGCAGATGCATAGAATTAGTCCTAGTTCCAGTAATTTAGTCTAGTCTCAGTTGCTCCCACAACACATTACTTGCTTGGGTTCTAAAAATTAGTGTCCACTTCTTGTCCTTTGAAACATTTTATATCTATACTGCATCACATTAATTCTGGTGCTCAAAACAGCTAAGAATCTCAAAAACCTCTCAGGTAACTCAGATGGTTTGATAGCAACTGGTAAAAGATATATTTTGCATATAATTTTCTATCCGTTACCACAATAACAAATTATAAAGCTATTTTACTTCAAAAAAAAAAGCTAAAGGAAAATAATTTCATTTTTCCTTTGCAAACACCATGTCTTAGTTCTTAAGAGAGGAAAAACTTTGTTGGGGAAGTATTTTATAAGTAAAAACATCAGGTTTAAGTTAGTCACACAAATGTCTCATTTAGGAAAGAAAGTGAACATTTTAATTCAGAGGATTCTAAAAGTTTCATCATTACAAGCTTAATTTAAAGCTAAAAAATTGGAACATGTCAAACTAATATAAATCAGTATATTCTATTGAGGAACAATAGTTCATGTAAAATCCCTGTTTCCAACATTTGGGCAGATTCACTGATATAAGAAGCCCCAGGCAAAGGTACCTCCTCTGACTCTCCAGGTCCTCATTTCTTCAGCGAGGAAAGTAGACTGAGTGCCCTTTAACAGCCCTCCCAACCTACAGATTTATACAGAGTTGTTAACCTTGTGTGATGGAAATAAGGTGTTTCAACTCAATGCTACTTTCCAGATAAATACAGTTCTCCCATAAATGGCAAAGCTGTTCTTTAAATGTTTAGATTTTTACTTTAAAATTTATTTTCAACATATTTGTCACCTTAAGAGAAGATAAGGTATGACTAAGAACATAGCCTCCTACTTTCAGCTCTCACTCCAGTGCTTTGCAACTTGGGGCCATGCTCTGTGTGAAAATGAGGATGATGCACCTGCTAATTGCCTTGAAGACCAATAGAGTGACCATAATATATCAAAAGTACTTGCAGACTGCAAATTACCACATGGAAGTAAAGGATTGTCATCATAAATCTAGGTTGACTTTCCCCTGGTTAAAAAAAAAAAAAATCTAGATTTCTTTTAGAACATAGGCGTTCTTTGTCACTACCTATGCATTTATGATTCTGACTCTGGTTACCTATCTGTTCTCCTGCAGTCACTCTGTTCTGCCTCTCGTCACACTTCTAATTGCAGTAGGCCTAGACTCAGTTTCTCTCCTGGAGTCCAGAAATCTGACCTTGAAATAGGGGGAAACCACCCTAAAGATCGCTGTTTCTTTAGCAGCTGTACCATCAGCACAATTCAGTGCACAGGAGTAGTA
The DNA here is from genome assembly GCF_964237555.1 of Oryctolagus cuniculus. Classification (NCBI taxonomy): domain Eukaryota; kingdom Metazoa; phylum Chordata; class Mammalia; order Lagomorpha; family Leporidae; genus Oryctolagus; species Oryctolagus cuniculus. Next base: position 18,027,678 of record NC_091449.1, on the reverse strand, counting down.
TAACTAGACTAGCATCAGACAAGCCTAGGAAGTGTTTTAAAAACAGATCTCTGGGCTCCTGCCCACAAGATCCTGATCCAGCCTGTCTGCAGCAGGACCTGAAAAAGCTGCTCAAAAGTGTCCCAGACGATCACCAACAATCAACTGATTAGGTCAGTTTTAGGGATTCACTGCTCTGTCTTCAATTTCTTCTCTATAATTTTAGCAGCTGCCAGTTCATGTTTAATATAAAATTTTCACCTTGCATTGATCAGCAGCACCTTGAAATAGATTGTCCATGATCTTGGCTTAGCTCCACAGGGAACTAGTCATTACAATCTTTTGCAATAAAAATGTAAGATTATAAATTAATTTCAGAGCTATGACAACACATGTAGGCAGTGAAAGATAGCTGGTCCTAGATTTACATGGTATATGTGTTCTGCTTTATTTGTAGTTGGTCACCATCTTATTTTAGTTGTCACTACTCAATAAAGGATCCAGGAATGCCTCCAAATCACAGAAACGTGGTTAACCAACTGCAATCAGTATTTACAAAATGCCTAGCAGACATAAATCAAAGTATTTTTTAAAAAGATTTATTTATGTTTTTGAAAGTCAGAGGTCGGCCGGCGCCGCGGCTCAATAGGCTAATCCTCCGCCTAGCGGCGCCGGCACACCGGGTTCTAGTCCCGGTCGGGGCGCCGGATCCTGTCCCGGTTGCCCCTCTTCCAGGCCAGCCCTCTGCTGTGGCCAGGGAGTGCAGTGGAGGATGGCCCAGGTGCTTGGGCCCTGCACCCCATGGGAGACCAGGAAAAGCACCTGGCTCCTGGCTCCTGCCACCGGATCAGCGCGGTGCGCCGGCCGCAGCGCGCCGGCCGCGGCGGCCATTGGAGGGTGAACCAACGGCAAAGGAAGACCTTTCTATCTGTCTCTCTCTCTCACTGTCCACTCTGCCTGTCCAAAAAAAAAAAAAAAAAAAAAAAAGAAAGTCAGAGGTATACAGAGAGAGAGAGAGAGGCAGAGAGAGAGGTCTTCCATATACTGGTTCATTCCCCAGTTGGCTGCAACGGCCAGAGCTTCCTTGATCTGAAGCCAGGAGCCAAGAGCTTTTTCTGGATCTCCCACGTGGATGCGGGGACCCAAGGACTTGGGCCATCTTCTTCTGCTTTTTAGGCACATTTCACAGGGAGCTGGATCAGAAGTAGAGCAGCCAAGACTCACTCAGAGTGGCGCTCATATGGGATGCCAGCGTTGCAAGCAGTGCCACAGAAACAGCCCCCTTTTATCTTTTTTAAGATCTATTTTTGCTATTAAAAATATTTTCAGGGGCCAGCTCCATGGCACAGTAAATTAATCCACCTGCAGCACTGGCATCCCATATAGGCGCCAGTTCTAGTCCCAGCTGCTCCCCTTCCAATCCAACTCTACTGTGGCCTGGGAAAGTGGTAGAAGATGGCCCAAGTGCTTGAGCTCCTACACCCACATGCGAGACCAGGAAGAAGCACCTGGCTTCTGGCTTCAGATCAGCACAGCTCTGGCCATTGCGGTCATCTGGAGGGTGACCCAACGGAAGGAAGACTTTCTCTCTGTCTCTCCCTCTCACTGTCTGTAACTCTACCACTCAAATAAATAAAATTTTAAAAATTCATAAAATAGAAAAATATTAAGTGTGCATAATGATAAATTTTAGATACATAAGTAGTTGCCTCCCAGATCAAAAAGCAGACTATTTCAATTCTCTTAGAAAATTCCCTTTGCCGGGACCGGTGCTGTGGCATAGCAGGTAAAGCCACCGCTTGGAGTGCCAGCATCCCATATGGGCACTGGTTCGGATCCCAGCTACTCCACTTCCAATCCAGCTCTCTGCTATGACCTGGTAGAGCAGTAGAAGATGTCCCAAGTCCTTGGGCCCCTGCACCCACATGGGAGGACCCAGAGGAAGCTCCTGGCTCCTGGCTTCAGATCGGCACGGCTTTGGCCATTGTGGTCATTTGAGGAGTGAACCAGCAGATGGAAGTCAGTCAGTCAGTCTGTCTGTCTCTCTCTGCCTCTCTTCTCTGTGTAACTCTGACTTTCAAATAAATAAATAAATGTTTATGAAAAAAATAGAAAAGAAAAAATTCCCTTTAGCAGGCCTGCACTATGGTGTAGTAGGTTAAGCCTCCACCTGTGGTGCTGGTATTCCATGTAGGTACCACTTTGAGTCCCCTCTCTGTTCCACTTCTGACCCAGCTCCCTGCTAATAGCCTGGGAAAGCAGTGGAAGATGGCCCAAATCATTGGGCCCTTGCACCCATGTTTGAGACCTGGATCAGCCAGGGAGTCCAGGGAATCTGACATGCAGCCCTCTCCAGTTCAACAGTCTGATTTTTACCCATGTCTTAAGCTCAGAAACATTGCTGTTTACCTGAAATCTTCATTCCGGGATTCAAATTCTTGTCTGTCCTTCAAAAAACCAATTTTCTGGTGGTGAGGGCTTGTGTCAGACACTAAGTGTTTGAAAGATACAACAGATGGCTCCGGGCCCCTTTTTCTTTGTTGATTTCTATTATAGATGTTGGAAGAATTCTGTATTTTATTGCCTAGTCTATCTTCACCAAGGTAACTATGTGTTATGAATCTAGCCAGTGAAATATAAGCAGAAATATTTGGGGTGAAGGGTATTTGAAAGCATTTTCTTCCTTAATAAACACGGCATAATCAGCTGGCAACAGTCCTTCCCTTTAGTTTTTGCAATAGTAGACTAGTATCGAGTCTCTAATATGGCTTCATTCTCTGTGAGGAACACCTGACCACCAGCTTGAAGGTCAGATACACTGGAACTTTCCATTGTGGATGGGACAGATTCATCCTCACAGGTACAGTCAGTTTTCTGTATATGCAAGTTCTGTATCCACAGATTCAGCCAACCACAGATCAAAAATGTTTTAAGCAGCACTACACGAAACAGGTACACATTTGTTCTTGTCACTAATTCACTAGAGTACAGTTTAAACAACTATTTGCATGGTGTTTTCATTGTATTGGGTATTATAGATAACCTAGAGATGATTTTTTTTAAAGATTTATTTATTTTATTTGAAAGAGTTACACAGAGAGGAGAGGCAGAGAGAGAGAGAGAGAGAGAGAGAGAGAGAGAACTTCCATCCAATGGTTCACTACCCAGTTGGCCACAACAGCCGGAGCTGCACCAATCTGAAGCCAGAAGCCAGGAGTCCCTTCCGGATCTCCCACATGGGTGCAGGGGCCCAAGGACTTGGGCTATCTTCTACTTTCAGCCACAGCAGAGAGCTGGATCGGAAGTGGAGCAGCCAGGACTTGAACTGGGACCCATATGGGATGCTGGCACTGCAGTTGGCAGCTTTATTTGCTATGCTACAGCGCTGGCCCCTTGAGATGATTTAATGTGTGGAAGGAAGGAAGAACAGATTGGCATTTCCTATAATGGCTACAGTAATACAAAGAAAGAAAAAAGGCAGAATGATTGAGGAGTTAGCTTCTTCAGGATTGAAGGGATAGGTTACCCTACAAGGTAAAGAACCCACAGTATCTGAGGTTGTCACTGAAGGCAATGGAAGTATGGAATGGATTGTTGAAGAAGGAGTTCATAGGGGCCGGTGCTGTGGCACAGAAAGTTAACACCATGGCCTGAAGTGCTGGCATCCCATATGGGCGCCAGTTCAAGTCCCAGCTGCTCCACTTCCAATCCAGCTCTCTGCTATGGCCTGGGAAAGCAGTAGAAGATGGCCCAAGACCTTGGGCCCCTGCACCCATGTGGGAGACCCAGAAGAAGCTCTTGGCTCCTGGCTTCAGATCAGCACAGCTCAAGCCGTTGAGGCCAATTTGGGAGTAAACCAGCAGACCTCTCTCTTTCTGCCTCTCCTCTCTCTGTTTAACTCTGATTTTCAAAACAATAAGTAAATCTTAAAAAAAAAAAAAAAAGAAAGAAAGAAAAAGGAGTTCATGTATATCAACCCTGACCTAATATACAATTACAGATAAGCACCACAGCAGCTTTGCATATTTTATCCCATTGTTTTGTTTATTTGAGAGGCAGAGTTACAGACAGGGAGGGATAGACAGAAATGTCTTCCATCTGCTGGTTCACTCACCAAATGGCCGCAACAGCTGGAGCTGAGCCAATCCGAATTCAGGAGCCTGGAGCTTATTCTGGGTTCCCCACACAGGTGCAGGGGCCCAAGCAGTTGGGTCATCTTCCACTGCTTTCCCAGCCTATCAGCAGAGAGCTGGATTGGAAAAGGAGCAGCTGCGACAGGAACCAGTGCCCATATGGGATTTCAGTACCACAGGCAGAGACTTAGCCTACCACACTGCAGCACTGGCCTCGTTTATACTAACAGTGTTAACATATACAAATTTTTAGAGGTTAATTTTCCAATTTACTCTTTAAGTAACAGCATACTCAGTGGAGTTATAATTGAAATTGAGCTGTTAAACAATTAGTAATTAATGTAGCCAGCTGTTAGGATTGTGCATCTTCTCATTTGGATAGCTTTACCTTGCTGGATAGAGTTGTTTTCTTATAAGGAAGTTTAAGTGTATGTAAAAGGGTGTGGAAACTGAGTAGCCAAAGGGGTGGAGTGTGCCAGTTACAATTTATTGCCTCTCACCTCTCAATTCCCCTTAATACTTAACTCTGTGAAAATGGACTGGACCTTAAGCATATCCTTTAAAGTGAGTGTAACATTAAGCTTTGTTAGTAAAGGGTTTTGGAGAGATAGTGAAGGCTGTGGTTGCTACATGTTATTTTTTCATGCCCTTTCTTCATAGTCTGTCAGCAGGAGATGTTGCAGTTGATTTCTCAACAATGTTGCAGTGGATTCGTTTCTGAAAGGAGGAGCATGGTGGGGGCAAGAGGTGCAGAGTCACCACACAGACCCCGGGAGTCAGGTGACAGCAGGCCTGAGGCGAGCAGCCTGCAGACTCCTTTATTTGAGTTAGTACAACAGCTTATATAGCCAAGACTAGCCAATCCAGTCAAGGGGCGGTCTATGCCTCAACCAATCACAGCCTGTTGCCAGGCAGTTTCCAAAGCCATCCAATCACGGCCTGCCGTCACTCAGGCTCTGTTGTCATGTGGTTTCCTCTGTTGTCATGTGGTTTCCAAAGCCATCCAATCATGGCCTGTTGCCAGGCAGTTTTTGTTGTCAGTGGCCATCTTGGCATGACCTTTTCACCTCAGTGGCCATTTTGGCATGAACTTTTCACCTCATTCCACCATAAGGAGGTATGTGTGTGAGAACATTCAGTGATGCTTAGTACCAGTTGTGCTCCACGGCCTGCAGCACTGCCTGGTTCAGTGACCACCTTGCTACGGCCCTTCTGATGGAACACTGCTGCACACCCCAAGCCCACAGGAGCACTCCAACTCCTGCCCATCAGTCTTGGCGTGGGTGTGTCACAGCTGTTCCCTGCAGCCCTCTTAATAGGGACACCATGTTCCTCGGGTCTCATGCTTGCAGTGCCACTCAGACTCTGAGTAACCGATAGTCCAGTAAACTTCTCCTCCATCCCGAGAGTTCAAACCACGTGTTCTCCAGTGAAGCCAGAAACAGCCTTGGAGAAGAACCTCCTACAAGGTTTGTCTTTCCTTGGATACTCTCCCTTATCCCTAAGGAGGCCTCTAGAGTTCTCTGTGTCATAATTCTTTCTGTTAGACTTCTGTTTAAATTGTTTTGTGGTTTCTGTTACCTAATTTAACCCAATTAGATAGAAACTGTCTAGAGGAATCAGCTGCAGGTTCAAAATGCTTCTCAGCTATTCTTTTTTGTTTGTTTTTTAAAGACTTATTTATGGGGCCGGCCGCTGTGGCGCAGTGGGTTAACGCCCTGGCCTGAAGCGCCGGCATCCCATATGGGTGCTGGTTCAATACCCAGGTGCTCCACTTCCAACCCAGCTCTCTGCTATGGCCTGAGAAAGCAGTAGAAGATGGCCCGAGTCCTTGGGCCCCTGCACCCACGTGGGAGACCCAGAGGAAGCTCCTGGCTCCTGACGTCGGATCAGTGCTGCTCTGGCTATTGTGGCCAATTGGGGAATTAACCATTGGATGGAAGACCTCTCTGCCTCTCTGTCTCTCTGTGTAACTCTGCCTTTCAATTAAATAAATATTTATTTATTAAAATTTTTATTGTTTTATTTAAAAATTTATTACTAATAAAAATATTTATTTAATTGAAAGGCAGGAGGCAGACAGAGTGGGGAAGGAGAAGGAGAGAAGTCTTCCATCTGCTGGTTCACTCCCTAGATGGCCACAACAGCTGGAGCTGCGCCCATCCGAAGTCAGGAGCTTCTTCCAGGTCTCCCACACGGGTGCAGGGGCACAAAGATTTGGGCCATCTTCCGCTGCTTTCCCAGGCCATAGCAGAGAGCTGGATCACAAGTGGAGCAGCTGGGACTTGAACCGGCGCCCATATGCAATGCCAGCACTGCAGGGGGCAGCTTTACCTGCTACACCCACAGTGCTGGCCCCATCTCAGCTATTCTTGCCAAAAGCCCATCATCATTCACCAAGATGTTACACTTAAGCTCTGCACGATACCCAACTCCTAACAGTCTCATCAGGCAGGGCAATTTGCCCTCAACTAAAAGCACCCATGAGTTATTTCATCACAGTGTTCCTACCTTGTTGGCAGATTATAATCTCTACAATAAAGAATTCTTTCTCTCCAAAATGTGTTTCTGCCCATCAGTGCTTTGACTATTACTCTGAGTGTGATTGAGAATCTCAGCAACTTGAAAATGAGTACCTGTTTACAGTGATATTGTATTCTCCTGAGGGTGAAATTCAACAGTCAGGAACAAAGTTAAAAATTCTATCTTATTTTAAAAAATTGTATCTTGAGTGTTCCACAAAACATTAACATGGATCGGTTATCCAACACTACAGAAGAACATGGGGGTCGGCATTGTGGCTTAGTTAAGCTGCTGCCTGGGATGCCAGCATCCCATATGGGCAGCAGTTCGAGTACTGGCTGCTCCACTTCTGATCCAACCCCCTGCTAATGAGACTGGGAAAGCAGCAGAAGATGGCCCAAGTCCGTGGGACCCTGCATCCACATTGGAGATCCGGAAGAAGCTCCTGGCTCTTGGCTTTGACCTGGCCCAGCCTCAGCCGTTGCAGCCATTTGGGGAGTGAACCAGTGGATGGAAGATCTCTCTTTCCCTCTCTGTAAACTCTGCCTTTCAAATAAATATATATTTTAAAAAATATGTGTATGTGGTGGGTCAACTGTATACCATAATGTGTACATATAGTTAAAGACATCCACAATTTATTTGAAAGAAAAGCATACATGTATTAATTTATATGAAACTGTAACGTATATTAAATATGCATGTCATTGTTGGTAAGTACATATAGTCCTAAGTTACTCCCTCTCAGGTTATTTAACCAGTTCCAAAGGGAGAAAAATACAACTTTCAGTGGTGATATCTGACCATTACTACCTTAACAAAATGATCAGATTTATCACCAATAGTGAAATGACCTGATTTCATCTGTCTCCTGATACGATACATGAAGAACACAACATTGTTTATGTAGTATCCTTACTAAGTATGTTTAATTTGAACTTTACCATGAGGAAATAACCACATAAATACAGAATAAGAGATATTTGTAGACAAGCCTAGATTCTTTAAAAAAATAATAAATAGCAAAAACAAAAAAGCTGAGGGAATGTTCTGTATTAAAAGAGACAACATCAAATGCAGTGCGTGAACTCTGCCTGTATCCTGCTTAAAGAAGAATGTATATGAGGTGAGCACTGGTGCAGCACGTTTAAGCTCATGCTTATGCCCACATTCCATGGAATGCCCAAGACAGGTCCTCCTCAGCTTCTGCCCCAGCCCAGTGAGCCTGGGAGGCAGCAGGTGAATTCCTGGCTCCTGGCTTCTACCTGGCTGAGCTAGCTGTTGCAGGTATTTGGAGAGTGAATTAAGAGATGGAAGATCTCTGTGTGTCTGTCTCTGTTGTTTCGCTTTTCAAATAAATTTTTTTAAATGAGTAAATTTTTTTTAAAACATGCAAGGCATTTGGGAAACATTCAGGGGGAAATTTCAATTTTACTAAATTGTGGAATTTTTGTTAATTGAGGTCAGAGATATGTGGTATATGTATTTTGTGTGCGAGTACTTCAGAAAGTCTGTAGGAAATGGAATTAGAAGTTAAGTTGATTTTGGTGCCCCCAAAAAACCAAGTTGAAGTCCGGGCTGTGGTGTTATGGCACAGCAGGTTAAGCTGCCAACTACAACACCAGCATCCCGTACCAGAGCACAGATTTGAATCCCCACTGCTTTGCTTCCCATTCAACTCCCTTCTAATGTGCCTGGGAAAGCAGCAGCAGATGGCCCAAGTACTTGGGACCTCCAGATGGAGACCAGGCTCCTGGCTTAGGTCTGGCCAAGCACCATCTGTTGTAGCCATTTGGGAAGTGAACCAGCAGATGGAAGATCTCTTTCTGTGTCTCTCCCTCTCTTTGTCTGTCACTCTGCCTTTCAAATAAATAAGAATAAATCTTTTTTTAAAATAATTGAAATCCTCTTCAGTTTGGAAAATGTACATCAGGAAAAAACTATGCATGAATTTCTATTCATTTATTTATTTATTTGAGAAAGTGAGCAGGACAGAGAGAGCTCCATCCACTGGTTCACAGTGGCCCAGGTGAGTCTGGAACTGGGTACTCAGTCCAGGTCTCCCGTGGCAGGAACCCTGTTCCATGAGTCATCACTGCTGCCTCCCAGGGTCTGCATTTGTAGAAAGCTGGACTCAGGAGCTGGAGGCAGGTCTAGGATCAGGTAGTCTGATGTGGGGTGTGGATATCCTAGCCCTCAGTTTAATAGCTAGGCCAAACACCTGCCCTGGATTTTAAATTTTTTTTTGCACTTAAATAATCATTATAATATCATTCATTCTCTCCCTCGAAACATTTTGAAGTACCCTTGTACTTCTGTCTTTCATGATGTCAGGATCAGCCACTGTGTGTTGTGGCGCTTTTTGTTTGTGCTATTGTGTATAGTGATATGTGTGAGACACTGTTTAGTTGTATATGGTTATAAAATATGTGTTTTCTTAGGAGATACATACTGACATATTTAGTAATAAAGTAATATGATACTTGAACTTATTTTTAAATAGTAGTGCGAATCATAATTGGCAGATTGCTAACATTTGGTGGATATAGGGACCAGGTATCTACCTCGTATAAGAGTTCTTTGTATTATTTTAATTTTCATGGAAACTTGAAATTTTTAAAAATAAACAATTGAAGGTACCTATGAGATGACTCCACTCTATCCTAGGGGACAAATAACTTTGCGAGGACACTGAACTGCTTAGGGATTTACCCAGTGATACCACCAGAACAGGAAAGGTAGGGAACCTGGTCCTCAGTCTGTTTCTGTAAGAGAGGAGGTTTCGGGGAAGAAATGTGTATGTTTCTGTATCCTATAGTTGAGGGACAGGGAGAAGAATGTAGCTCAGGAAGTAAGGAGGAAGGACTGACTTAGGAGGTGCCTGGTTTTCTGGTGAATGACAAGTCACTGCACCCCTCCCCTCTTGCTCCAAGAGAAGTTTTCCTCATCCAAAGACTGGGGTCAGGAGTCCAAAGTGGCTAAAATCCAGGTATTAGCAGAGCTGTGTTCCTTATGTAGGCTCTAAGGGAAAAATCTATATCCTTGTCTTTTCCAGCTTCTAGAAGCTGCCTGAATTTCTTTACTTACAGGCCCTTCCTCCCATCTTCAAAAGCACGTGATTCTAAATGTTGCTTCTATTGACACATCTTTCTGATTCTGACCCTCCTGCCTTTCTCTTAGAAGGATGCTCCTTGGGTCTACACAGATAATCTAGACAATCTTCCCATCTCAAAAGACCCTCAGTTGAAGCATATCTGAATGGTCTGTTTGCCTTGCAAGATAACATAGTCACAGGTTCTGGGGATTAGAACCTGAACATCTTGGAAGACAGGGATATAATTCTATCTCATATCATCTTATGGGCTTCAATTGATACATGGCATGGATTTTTTTCCCTTTAATTTGTTCATTCAGTGCATTTTGTTGTAAGATTTCCTAAGGTTAATGCTCAAACATTAGGAAATCTTATAGTTCATTGTGTAAATTTTATACCGTATTACTGAAATAAGCCTTTTATTTGGAATTTTTATATCTGTAATCTCAAAAGAAACTGATTACTACTTCTCTTTTGTTCTTTATTGGGTTTTATGCAAAGTTCATTAGAGAATAGTTCATCTTTCCTGTGATATTAATTATTTGAATAATCATTATTCAAAAATTAAAACTAAGCTATAACCAACTTGATACAGTATCTTTTTCAAAAGCACATATTTTGTGACATCGTTAAATTTTATTGCAGTTAATGTTCTGCTCAGGCTTTTACTTCTTAGTATAAATTATTTTAAGTTTTACTAGAAAATGTACAGTTTCCTCTACCATTGTTACAAAGTTATACATAATAGCCTCAAAATTCTTTAAATTCTATGTCTCTTGCTTTAACCTTTCTCAGTTTTGTTTCTGTTTTAATTTTGGTTGTGTTATTATCTGTGTTTTTTGTTTCATTTATCTTTCAGTACCAAGTTATGGATTTTTAAAGTCTGGTGCAGTATTTTGGTTTCTGGTTCATCAGTTCCAGAGTCTCTATTTATATTTACCAAAATTTAAGAAGTAATGTTTCACAAGTAGGAAATCATAATGGCCAACCTATAAGAGAAGACCCTGAAACTGAAAAGCAGTGTTAAAAAGTCGCTCACAGTTACACATCCAAGAAATTAGCTGCTGTTAACGATATTATTGTAACTTTTAGAAATATTTTTATCCAATATTTAGTACCCAAGTGCCTATTTTTTTGTGTTTATTTAAATTTCAAAAACAGCATTACATTGTAAATAAAACTTAGTAACACTTCTACCTAAAGTATTTCTCCACTGTATGTCTGTCATTAAACATCCTGCTTCTTATTCTTAAAATACTACATTGGTATTCCATTATTTCCATTCAAGATTCAGGGTTACCGCCTTCAACCTCTTCCAGTCTCCTCGTGTTCATCCTGAACCCAAGACTGACCCCCTTTAGTCTCTCCTGGACCACATCCCCAGCTTTCTCAGCTGGGACTGCATTTCCCACTCCAGGGTTGTGCCCAGCCCCTACTGGTAGTGCCTGTGACCCGACTAGAGTTGTGCTGAGAAGCCAGAAGCCCTGGCATTGCCACCTTCCTCACTGCAGCCTGCACTCTGCACTTCCCACCCCAAATTTGGGCACCAGACTGTAGTGGGATGTGGTCAATCCTGAACTTTCCACGTCACGTCCAAGAAGACTCCTATTTCATGGTGTGGTTGAGGAGTCCTCTCCTAATCCCTTGCTCCTTGTGGATAGAACTTTGGGCAGTCCACAACTTTTTTTTTTTTTTACCGGCAACTCTTGAGGCCTCTAGACACCTATTTGGGCAAGGAGTGTTGCTGGACTTAGCAGAGTCCGGACATCTCGCAGCTTTCACTGCCCCACGATCTTTTCCTACCTCTCAGTGGCCACCTATTACTGCCATGGCCTGTGGACCACCTAGGTCCTTGGCGGGTGGTTGGGTGCAGCTGGGAGGTCTGGACTGTGCTTTTCGGAGGCTTGGAACAAGGAGGACCCCTGGTTGTAAGGTAGTCATTCCGGCCGCAGCTCTGGGCCATCTGGGTTTTTCCACTCCTCTTCTGGAGTACATTTACCACAGGGTGCTGTGGCCTGAGCCACTTCCTGCCAATATTGGCTGGCACTTGTTGATTGGTAGTGTTAATATGTAAAGGGTTAGGGCTTGCTGATCACCTTAACTTACTGGTTTGGCATGGACTCTGTCAGTCCCAAGTATCAGGGTCCCTGAGGAGTGGACAGTGAAGAATCCTGGAGCTGGGAGGGGCAGGGGGTTGCCTGACATTTTAATTGTAGTCAGTTATTGGGGTTATCCAGATTTCCCAAATAAAGGACATCAGGACCATGAGCCTTTGGGATAGGAGAGGAGTTTCCAGCAGACTAGTTCTTACTCGAAGAGGACAGTGTCATTGTTTAGCACTTGCATGGAATGGATGTGGTTTGAAGGGGGCACCAGAATGTGCTCGGGGTGTGTCCTCTTTCCTGGGTAGTCCATGCTATACTCCCTGGACAGGAATTGTGCTCCCAGTGTACCCCAGGGGAATGTGATGGGTGCCCTACCTCAGTGAAGTTCTGTAAGTCTCTCTCTCTCTCTCTCTGTGTGTGTGTGTGTGTGTGTGTGTGTGTGTGTACATACATGCACTGCCCCCACCCCCAACCCCATGTGGCCAGGTCATCAGCTCTGCATTTGAGAGGTGGGAGAGGTTGGGGCACTGCCCTCTTTGTGCATTCTCGGCCTATATTGGGAGAGGTTGACCGATGGATGGGGTCTGGGCATCTATCTAAAACCCCTGACTTGGTGGCTAGCTGCTGTAGCCGCCATGGTATTTTAAAGCCCAGCTGGAACACATACAACCCAGGCCATTCGGTCTACAGAGGCTATTGGGGGTGGGTGAAATGAGGCTGTGTTCCTATTTCCATTTCTCTGTTCTTTCATCCTGTTGCTGCCAGGGCTCTAGGCCCATAGAGTTAATACCAACCCTAAGGACACAATGTGAGCTACTGACCCTTGGGCCCACTTAGGCTGTGTCTTGGAGCCACAAGTTTGGACTCAGTACAAGATGCCGGGCCTTGGCCGGCGCCGCGGCTCACTAGGCTAATCCTCCGCCTAGCGGCGCCGGCACACCGGGTTCTAGTCCCGGTCGGGGCTCCGGATTCTGTCCCGGTTGCCCCTCTTCCAGGCCAGCCCTCTGCTGTGGCCAGGGAGTGCAGTGGAGGATGGCCCAGGTGCTTGGGCCCTGCACCCCATGGGAGACCAGGAAAAAGCACCTGGCTCCTGGCTCCTGCCATCGGATCAGCGCGGTGCGCCGGCCGCAGCGCGCCGGCCGCGGAGGCCATTGGAGGGTGAACCAACGGCAAAAAGGAAGACCTTTCTCTCTGTCTCTCTCTCTCACTGTCCACTCTGCCTGTCAAAAAAAAAAAAAAAAAAAAAAAAAAAAAAAAAGATGCCGGGCCTGAAAATATCCCATGTTGTGCTCTTACTGAGAAAGAAGACTACTTACTGTCTGGGAGGCTCTCCCAGGACTCCTGTTAGGGCTCTGAGGTCACCTGCTTTTTCCTTTGTGAGAGTGAGAGAGAGCCATGAGATAGCAGGTTTCTTTGGTCTTTCTCTGAGTGCCTTGGGATGGGGCAGGAGTTTTTTCTGACTTGACTTCCTCTGGGCTGGTCATGAAGAGCTGTTGTCTCAAGGTTTCTTAGTGCTTTTCTATGTTTTCCTTCTTCAAGGACCCAGAAAAAGAGGAGAGAGGAACAGCTGTGCATCTAAAGTTATGGTGGGGGTAAGTTGGATTTTTCACTTTCTTCTTGGAAAGCCTTCTTGGTTTTCTTTTTATTCTTTTTTTTTTTTTTTAATTTTTTTGACAGGTAGAGTTAGTGAGAGAAAAAGAGAAAGTCTTCCTTCTGTTGGTTCACCCCCCAGAAGGCCGCCACGGCCGGAGCTATGCCAATCTGAAGCCAGGAGCCAGGTATTTCCTCCTGGTCTCTGACGCGGGTGCAGGCGCCCAAGCACTTGGGCCATCCTCCACTGCCTTCCCAGGCCACAGCAGAGAGCTGGACTGGAAGGGGAGCAACCGGGACTAGAACCAGTGCCCATATGGGATGCCGGTGCCACAAGCAGAGGATTAACCAAGTGAGCCATGGTGCCGGCCAAGCCTTCTTGGTTTTCAAGGTGTTAAAACCTTATAAATTCCTATCTATCCAGAAGACTTAGAATAATGATTTGGGAAAGGGAGAAGAGAAAAGGAAAGCATATCTGTGCAGTAGTTTTTCTCAACCAGCCCCAGGGCTGTCTGCTTTTATATATTGACTCATCTGATCTAGAATTTTCATTTCCTTGGATTTTATTCATTCTCAGAAGGTCTTTTTTTTTTTTTTTTAAGATTTATTTATTTATTTGAGTCAGAGTTACAAGGGCGGGATGGGGGGAGGGGAGACAGAAAGAAATCTTCCATCAGCTGGTTTACTTCCCAAATGGCTGCAACAGCCAAGGCTGGGTCATGCCAAAGCCAGGAACTGGGAGCTTCTTCCGGGTCTCCCACGTGGGTGGCAGGGACCCAAATACTGGGGCCATTTTCCACTCCTTTTCCCAGGTGCATTAGCAGGGAGATAGATTGGAAGTGGAGCAACCAGTATTCAAACCAGCGCCCTTATGGGATGCCAGCGTCACAGGTGGCAGCTTCACCTGCTTCACCACACGCTGGCTCTGCTCAGAACAATCTTAACAGTGAACATGCCTCTGTGTTGTGACAGGGAAGTTGAAGAACAGAATGAAGTTACGCACTTCAGTATCATTAATTTCTCCAGGGTCACATGCAGTAACCTTTTGTTTGTAAATTCTTAAAAATTCCTAACTGCTTGTAATCTCCCTTCTGCCACCTTCAGCTCTAGAAGATTTTCCCCAAGGGAGAAATAAGCAAATTGTCTGCTTTCTAATGGTTAGAGTAATAAAGGATTCTTGCAAAAGTTTCAAAACTTGAGGAAGTTAGTTGTCTCATTAAGTCACCCGTGGTCCCACCATCCAAAGATAGTCACTATTAATATATTTTTTTAGGCCGGCGCCGCGGCTCACTTAGGCTAATCCTCCGCCTAGCGGCGCCGGCACACCGGGTTCTAGTCCCGGTCGGGGCGCCGGATTCTGTCCCGGTTGCACCTCTTCCAGGCCAGCCCTCTGCTGTGGCCAGGGAGTGCAGTGGAGGATGGCCCAGGTGCTTGGGCCCTGCACCCCATGGGGATCAGGAAAAGCACCTGGCTCCTGGCTCCTGCCATCGGATCAGCGCGGTGCGCCGGCCGCAGCGCGCCGACCGCGACGGCCATTGGAGGGTGAACCAACGGCAAAGGAAGACCTTTCTCTCTGTCTCTCTCTCTCACTGTCCACTCTGCCTGTCAAAAAAAATAAATAAATAAATAAAATAAAATAAAATAAAATAAATATATTTTTTTAAATATTTACTTATTTATTTGAAAGAGTTACACAGAGAGAGGAGGGGTACAGAGAGAGAGAGAGAGAGGTCTTCCATCTGATGGTTCACTCCACAGTTGGCCACAGTGGCCGAAGCTGCGCCAATCCGAAGCCAGGAGCCAGGAGCTTCTTCCAGGTCTACCACGTGGGTGCAGGGGCCTAAGGACTAAGGCCATCTTCTACTGCTCTGCCAGGCCATAGCAGAGAGCTGGATCGGAAGTGGAGCAGCCGGGTCTCGAACCTGCAGCCATATAGGTTGCCAGTGCTTCAGGCCAGGGCGTTAACCCGCTGTGGCACAGCACTGGCCCAACTATTAGTATTTTCAAGTTAATTGTGCTGCACATATGTATGGCTATGTGATTTTTCTTTTCAGAGTGGGATCTTACTACCAATGGATGCAGCTAACTTATTGAGCACTTAGTTTTAGCTACTTATATATAGTTTGAAGGTCTTTCCAATGCTTTTTTTTAATAAGATGTATTTTTTTTATTTGAAAGTTAGTTACACAGAGAGAAGGAGAGGCAGAGAGAGAGAGAGAAAGAGGTCTTTCACCCGCTGGTTCACTCCCCAGCTGGCCGCAACGGCTGGAGCCATGCCAATCCAAAGCCAGGAGCCAGGAGCTTCTTCCGGGTCCCCCATGCAGGTGCAGGGGCCAAGGACTTGGGCTGTCCTCCACTGCTTTCCCAGGCCATAGCAGAGAGCTGGATTGGAAGTGGAGCAGCTGGGACTTGCACCGGTGCCCATATGGGATGCCGGCACTGCAGGCAGCGGTTTTACCCTCTGCGCCACAGTGCTGGCCTCTCCAATGTGGTCTTGTTTAATCCACATTACAACTGTGAGACAGATGTGACTGTATTTCATTAATTCTGTCATACACATTGTTTTCACATTTCAACCTCTATGAAATCAGTATGTGCCTTATAGTTACTGGAAGTCAGTTTCATTGGTGACTTTTTTTTCTTTTATATAAAGTTAGGGTGGCTTTACCCATTATACCACAGCACTGGCCCCTCAGAGTTTTCAAAAATACATTCAGATAACAGTTTCGTTAACTCTTTATGTCATCCCAGAAGGTCTTCTCTACCATCACCAAAACTAGAAAGTCATTCATATTTTTCTAGAGTACTTTTTCTTTTGTTCAATTTAAACCTTAAGATACCTACTATGACATATGACAGAAAATATTGAGTGTAAAATTTATTGTATAATGAGATCTTTTTCTGTGACTTTGGAGTAATCAATTTTAAAGAATGGCATGGGGTTTGTAGGATGTAAAATTTGGGTTGATTTCTTGGATGTATTGGGTATGGTACTGTTCTGGCAAGTCAGCTCTCAGATTCTTTTCACTCAGAAGAATGAAGAAATACTATTTAATCATTTTCTTACTTTATCTTTGATTTCTCTTCAGAATTCTCTGAGGCCTAGTTGAATCTGTCTTCCCTTTGCCATACAGCCCAGAACCTTCCCAGATTCTCCACAAGAGCCCACTCTCTGCACACTTGGCTGGGGAAGGAGCGTCAACTCCCCTTGCTCTTCGGCCCTTGACTATTCATCTCTCCCTGTATTTCCTTCTGTCCTCCAAGTCATGATTGCCCTTTGCCCAGATTAACGGAGGGCTATGCACTGTGATTAAAGTGTAGAACCTTACCCTGTTTCTGTTTACTGCCTCTATGACCATGGGCTTCCTTGTAACTTCCTCTGTATAATGTAGTCTACAAAGCTGGAGAATGTGGAAATTCACCTGAATCTGCATGTACACTGGAAACATGGGGTCACCCAAATCCTACTTCCTGTTCTTTCTAACATATATTGAGATGCCAAATCCCATTGCTTCTTTCCCTTTCCTACTCCCTTAGCTCATGCCTTATGGCTTCATCCACTGTCTATTTTTCCTTGTTTTTCAAGCTTTGATTTTAATTATTGCCTTCTTACATTGATTCCACCCCCCAAAACAATACTGAATGGTGAATATGGGCACTGTTGTCTTACACCCAGTTTTAGAGGAGATTCTTTGGATATTTCATTTTTTACGTATAATGCTCATTCTTGTTTTCTGGTTTTGTTGTTTGTTTTTTTTGGGGGGGGGCATTGGTGTGTTTTTTGTTTTTGTTTTTGTTTTGACAGAATGTCCTGTAATGGGTTAAGGACATTAGTTTTTATTTCTAATTTAATCCTGAGTTTTTATCATGAATGAATATTACATTTTTGACATGCCTTTTCTATATCTCTTGAGATGATCGTAATGGTTTTCTTTAATGTACCTAATGAGTTTAATTGATTTCTAGTATCATGTGTAAGTTACAGCTGCCAAGGTTCAAGTAACGCAGTTATCTTTGCATCCCCAAGAATGCTAGTGCTCTGAAGCCAGTATCATGGCACAGCGGGTTGAGCCACCACCTACAACTCTGGTGACCTGGCTTTGGCCTGGCCTATCCCCAGTCATTGCAGCCATCTGGGGAGTAAACCCAGTAGCCAGAAGATCGATCTCTCCCTCTCTCTCTCTCTCTCTGTCACTGTGCCTTTCAAATAAGTCTGTATTTTTTTTAAGAATGGGAGTGCTGTACTTCTAGTTTTTCTATATTCTGAGAGCATGGTTCTACAGGTCTCAGGTCTTTGCAGTGTGCAACTAATTAGTCTCTCATACTGGCCAGCTATAAGCTTAGTCTCCTTTCCCTCTAATGCACAATTTCATGAGTGGCAAAGATCATGGTGTTCTGGCCACAGCAGAGATTCCAGGGGCCAAATAAGCCTCCCTGACTCAGTATGCCTTTCTCAGTTTCCATTTTGACTTAGTTTTAATCTCTGAAGATTACTTTCCTCCTTTATTAACTTCACATTGCATTCCAGAATTCTTTAAATAGTCCCTCCATTAACTTCCTTTGTAAAAAAGAATGTGTTTATTTTTACTTTATGTAAAAGTCAGAAAGACAAAGAGATCTTTTATCCACTTGTTTTCCAAGTGCAGGGCTAGGCCAGGCAAAAGCAAGGAGCCCAGAACTGCATCCAGGTCTCCCAGATGGGTAGCAGGAACGTGAGCTCATTTGCTGCCTCCCTGGATGCACATGAGCAGGACGCTGGATCAATGGCAGAGTAGCTGGGACTTGAACCAGGCCCTGCAATGTGGGACGTGGGCTCCCAGGTGGCAACTTCGCTGCTGCACCACATGCTTGCCCTCAGTCCATTGAGTCTCAGCTAATAAGTTGGTGATGTTGACCATCCACCAGATCTGAGGTCCTGTGATTGTCTCTACTCTACTTTTGGTATGTGTTTTATTCTTCTCTTCAGTGTGAACTTTTCAAGGGCAGGCACTGTGTCAGAGGCATGCACAACACCGATTGATATTTTTTGGTAAAGGAATTTTATTGGCACATCTGTTTCTCTCCTCCCATTCCCTTCTGCCTCTGATTTCACCTCATGGAATGCTGTGCTCTGCGGTGACAAACAGAGCAGACTGGGCTGTTTCTGCCCCCTAATTGCAGGGTCTAGCCGAGGGTTCTTTCAGAAAATCAGGAAATCCCTGGCTGCATCTGCCAGAGCAGAAGTAGAAGGCAACCAGCTGTGGATTTGGAGAAATGTGGATTCAAACCCCAGCAGTGACGCTGCTAACGGCGCATTTGAGCAAATGACTTCCCTTCTCCAGACTAAAGCTTCCTTTGAATTATGATTCGTGGAGTTCTCCTGAGGATTAATACATACAGGTATAAGGTACCCGGAACTTAAAGTGGCTAAAGCACAATAATTGTGGCTGAGGTGCAGTGAGCGCAGCTCTGTCAGCAGAAAGGCTGGGGGTTGCCACAGGAGGGAAAGCTGTGGGTGATCTCGCTTAGGAATCAGGGCACATTGGCCATGAGGATTCTGGGAGCAGCTTTCACATACAGCCATTGCGGCAGGGTACATCAGGTAGATGAACCCTTCTGAGGCTGCTGAGACCCACCGACCCTGCGGTGTTTGCTGCTCAGTATAGGTGATTCTTAGTGGGTCTTTGTGGAATGAGATTTCACTGTCAGTTCTGAGGGGCCCTGTTTTGGGAACAAAACCAGAGATTGTCCTGTGAGTCTAGAAGTCTTCGTTACAGAAGCCTTTCCAGAGCTGGGCCTGATAGTCATGTGCTCCTGGGCCTCAAAGCTCTGTTAGATGTCTGGGATTCCTCCAAAGGCTGGGGGCTCAGTGTCTCCCAGGTTGTGAATAAAGGGTCTGCCCTCGGCAGGCCACAGCAGGTTCCCCTGGACTCAGATCAGCTTTGACAGTGCAGAAGTTGTCTCTTCTTCATCCCTTATGCTGCAGAAAGAGATCGTGTGGGGGAGGGGTTGCCAAAGGAAGAGCTGATGGGGGAGCGACCTCAGTCTCAGCCCTTTGGGGACTCTGAGGTCATTCAGGTGGCTTGAGGCTGCGTTTTCTTCCTCTTTCTCAGGCCCTGTGTTTTTCCAGAACAAACCCAGGGTATAACTTGCAATCCTAAAATCCATAGTCTGTATGAGCTAATATTTCTCATCTCCCTAACTGGATGTACCTTGTTTTAGAAGACTTTGAACAGATTTCTTTCCTCTGGAACTCCCTTCCTTTCTACACCCCTGCAGGAACTTGTTCTCCAGTTCCCCCCATTGCAATAGTGATGTTGTCAAGGCTGCTGTCCCTTAGTTTTCCCTGTGTTCAACAAATATTTAGGTGTTCATCAGCAAACCACTTAACATTTCTTTATCTAAGATGCACCCTTCCTTCTAGACTGTTGGTGGTGTGCAAACACCAAACCTTGCTAGAAATTACCTACCTCCTTAGAACTGTGATTTGATGACATGCAAGTGCATGGTTCATTGGAATCACACGTCACAAGCCAGGAAGGGAGTCATGATTAGATTGTTTTATTGCTGTCTCAGTATCTGCCAGTACCTCTACCTCTGTGAGGATTTTGGGCCCGCAGATGTGATAGGAATATCATAGATTGGGTGTATATAGTTACAGGATATTTCCAAGAAGTCTGCGTCAGATGGTTACCTATAAATGGGTCCATTTAGAACTTGTGTAGTGTATACTCACCGTGGGTCACATCATTGTAAATTTGCATCTTTCTGTCAGTTCCAGCAGCTCAGGAACAAGGAGAGTATAGTTAGGGACGATTTATCAGAGCAGGAACAACTTAGCTAGTTGTATAAATTTTTTAGAAATGACTCATTATTGAAAAGACCTTAGTAAACTCTCCAACATAATGCCCAAAATAAGAATATTGAATACATAAACAACAGTGAGGGGTCATGCAACCTGTAAAATGATATCTATTTAAGAATTTGTGGGACCAGTGCTGTGGCACAGCAGGTTAACAGCCTGGCCTGAAGCGCCAGCATCCCATATGGGCGCTGGTTCGAGACCCAGCTACTCCACTTCCAATCCAGCACTTTGCTGTGGCCTGGGAAAGCGGTACCCGCATGGGAGACTCAGAAGAAGCTCCTGACTCCCAGCTTTGGATCAGTGCAGCTCTGGCCGTTGTGGCCAATTGGGAAGTGACCCAGTGGATGGAAGACTTCTCTCTCTGCCTCTCCTCTCTCTGTAACTCTGACTTTCAAGTAAATAAATAAATATTAAAAAAAAAATGTGGGGGTTGGTGCTATGGTGTAGCGGGTAAAGCTGCCGCCTGCAGTGCCAGCATCCCATATGGGTGCCGGTTCGAGTCCTTGCTGCTCCACTTCTAATCCAGCTCTCTTCCATGGCCTGGGAAAGTAGTATCAGATGGCCCAAGTCCTTGGACCACTGCACCACCGCATGGGAGACCTGGAAGAAACTCCTGGCTCCTGGCTTTGGATTGGTACAGCTCCAGGCATTGCAGCCAATTGGGGAATTAACCAGCAGATGAAAGACCTCTGTCTCTCTCTCTGCCTCTCCTCTCTCTGTGTAACTCTGACTTTCAAATAAATAAATAAATCTTTCACACAAAAAAAAGAATTTGTGGTGACACGAAAAAGTGATTAGGATTTAATGTTTTTACATACTTGGGATTGAGGTTTCATTGAATTCACCTGCAGGTTTGTTTTTGTTTTGTTCTTGAACCTGAGTTTTTAATAAATTATTGTTACATAGATTATATGCAAATCCTATTTTCAGAGATAGATTTTGTACAGTACCTTGGAATGATTTTTTTTTTAATTTCTCAAATGGGAGGATGGGGAGGAGGCAATGAGAAGTATGTGTTTAACCAGTGGTGTGCTGTATTCTTGCATGTACTCTTCTATTTAAGAGGGAAAGACAACTTACCTGGGCTGTGTTTATTCCCAGATCTGGGTGAATAATGGGAGTTCTGAGGGGTGAAATCTCTAGAAGTTTATATGCTCAACAATCATGTGGTGACTTGACTCTGATTATCCTTATTTCCACACTGATCCATCCATGATGAAGGACCTAGCACAGCCTGTTTTCCCAGTAGAGCTTCCCTATTGAGTTGCTTTCTCTGGTTTGTTTTATACTATCTTAAAGATTTTGTCCATTAGTTTCACAAATAATGTATTTATTTTATGGTTTCAGGAATTGAACTTCAAAGATGTAGCCATATACTTCTCTCAAAAGGAGTGGGAACGCTTGCACTGTGCTCAGAAGGATTTGTACCGAGATGTAATGTTGGAGAATTATAGCAACTTGATTTTCGTGGGTAAGTTTATCCCTCCTCTCCCCCAGTACAGAATTGGCCTTCTGGAATTTTTATGTTCTTTGTTGTAAGTTTTTCATGAATACTTTTCAAGTACCTAGACAAGGGTGGGAAACATCCAGTCCGTGGGCCATGTAAGGCACACTAAATCATTTGGTCTGGCCTTACCAAGGGAACCATAGGCAGTACTTGAAATTTATGGATCTGTAGCAGGCTGATTTTTAATCTGATCATTTTGTACAGTCTGCAAATGATGTTATACATATCCAAGTGGCCACTGGTGTAAAAAAGTTTCCCTACCCCTAGCTGAACTAATAATTCTTGCTCACAAAAAAATTGGTTTGTCCCTTGTGTAGTTGGGAATGGGCTACTCCATCGGGCACCCTCGTCTTACAAGTCCTTCTTCTTGCTTCTTCCTTAACCTGCTTCCTTCCCTTTCTTGAAAATCAGGAACTGACTTTAATTCTACAATATAGCCTTGTTCCTTTTTTCCCTTGAGCAGGATTTTATGACGCTAAACCAAGTGTGATCTCTTTACTGGAGCAGGGGAAAGAGCCCTGGATGGTTCAGAGGAAAGATACAAAAGAATGGCGTCCAGGTGAGTGGTAAAGAATTGTGTTGGGGAGGCCATGACAGCTAGTTTCCAGCTTCTGAGAAGGCATTAATTCTGAGATATTGGTGGTAGAGCTTCCCAGAATGGCCTAAGATCTGGAGAAGGTAAGGATGTTTTAGCATAAGCCTCCAAATTTTTATTCCATTTGCAACTTTCTTACTACCTTACTATCCTATTTCCTCCTCATTTCAGAGAGGAAGTGCCCTCCTTCCCCTATGACAGCCATTTTAGCTGCTTTTGGGTCCAGTTTTATCCTGCCTTTTTTTTTAATACAGCTTTTATTTATTATTTATTATTTTATTGAGATGTATAACCACATATTTATAAAATTCACCCATTTATAGTTTTACAACTGTTACAGCAATCATATTGAAGAATGTTTTCATCACCTCAAAAGGAAAGGGTATGCCCTTTAACAGTTATTCCCCACACCCAACACTGAACAACCACCAAACTACTTACAGTCTGCGTAGCTGTGCTATTCAGGCAGTTCACATTAGTATTTGTGACTGGCTTCTCTTCATTCAGCAAAATGGTTTCAAGGTTCATCCATATTGTAATATGTACCAGTACTTCATTACACTATGCTGCCCAATAATATTCCATGCTGTGGATAATACCCCATTTTGTTTATCCGTTCATCAGTTGGTAGACGTTAAGGTTATTTCTACTTTTAAGCCATTATGAATGTTGCTGCTATGAATGTTTGTTTATATGTTCCTTCTTTTCTTAGTTTGTTGAGTATTTTTATCAAGAAAGGGTTTTTAGGGGCCAGCACTGTGGCATTGAAGGTTAAGCCTCAGCCTGCAGTGTTGGCATCCCATATGGGTGCTGGTTTGAGTCCTGGCTGCTCCACTTCTGATCCAGCTCCCTGCTAGTGCACCTCGGAAAACAGTGGAAGATGGCCCAAGTACTTGGTCCCCTGTACCCATATGGGAAACCCAGAAGAGGCTCCTGGCTCCTGGCTTTAGCCTGGCCCAGCCCTGACCGTTGTGGCCATTTGGGGAGCGAACCAGTGGATGGGAGATCCCTTATCTCTATCTCTCCCCTTCTCTCTGTGTGTGTTTCTGACTTTCAAATAAGTAAGTAAATCTCAAAAAGGGGGAGGGTAGAATAATTTTGTCAATTGTTTCTCTGCATCAATTAAAATATCCTGTGATTTATATCCTTTTTTTTTTCTATTTTAAAATATTTATTTATTGGTTGGTTGATTGATTTGATAGGCAGCATGACAAAGAGGGAGAGGGAAAGACAAAAAAGGGATAGATTTCATCCACTGGTTTACTCCCCAAATGGTGACATAGCCAAGTTTGGGTCAAGCTGAAGCCAGGAACCAGTATCTCCGTCCAGGTCTCCCACGGGTGGCAGGGGCTTGGACCATCTTCCACCACCCTCCTAAGCACCTTAGCAGGAACTGGAGTAAAAGAAGAGGCAACCAGGACTTGAATTGGCACTCTAATATAGGATGCCAGCATCAAACACCAGCCCTTCCTTTGTTCTATTAGTATGTGTATATTACATTCATAAACGTTTGGCTGTTAAACTACTCGTGGCATTTCTGGGATAAATTCCATCAGGTTGTGGTATATAATCCTTTCTCTGTTTCTGGATTCAGTTTGGTTTTATTTGTTGAAGATTTCTACATCTGTATTCATTAATGAAATTGGTCTGTAATTTTCCTTGCTTTGTCAGATCTTGATATAAAGGTAAAATCCACCTTAGAATTAATGTTGAGAAATATTCCTTCCTCATTTGTCTCTTGGAAGTTTTTTTTTTTTTTTTTTTTTTTTTAAAGATTTGTTTATTTGAAAGGCAACGTTAGAGAGAGTGACAGAGGGAGATCGATCTTCCATCCACAGGTTCACTTCTCTAAATGACCACAATGGCTGGGACTGGGCCAGGCTGAAGCCAAAAGTCTGAAATTCCATGCATCCCACATGGGTGCAGGGACCCAAGTACATGGGCTGTTCTCCACTGCTTTTCTAGGCACATTAGCAATGAACTGGATTATAAGTGGAGCAGTCAGGATCTGAACATGGACTCAGATGCAGTGCTCACATGGAATGCCCGCATTGCAGGCAGGGCCACAACGTAAGCCTCTTGGAAATATTTTTGAAGAATTGGTATTAACTTTTCTTTAAATGCTTGGTAGAATTCGGCATGAGGCCATTGGGTCCAGGGCTTTTCTTTGTGTGAAGATTTAACTACTAATTCAGTCTTAGTAATTGTTATAGATCTATTCAGATATTGCTTCCTTTTGAATCAGTTCTGGTCATTTTTAGGAATTTGTCAGTTTTGTCTTAGTTACCTAATTTGGTGGCATACAGTTATTCACAGCAGTTACTTATGAGCCTTTTTATTTCTGTAAGATCAGCAGAGATACCTCTTCTTCAATTTCTGACGTGAATGTAATATTTTGAGTCTTTTCTCCTTTTTCGTTATTTAGTCTAGCTAAAAAGTTTGTCAATTTTATTGGTATTTTCAACTGACTTTTGATCTCACTTTCTTCTGCCTTCTGTTCTCTGTTTTTCATCTCTGCTATGATCCCTGTTTCCTCCTTCTAGCAGCTCTGAGTTAAATATGCTCTTTATTATCTGATTCTTGAAGGTTTATAGTTGGATTATTAGCTTGAGGTCTTTGTGTTAATATAGTTGATTTCCCTTTAAGCCTTGCTTTCACTGCATTGCGTACTTTTTGGTATGTTCTTTCCTTTTTCCTTTATCTCAGAATATTTTCTAGCTTCCCTTGCAATCTCTTCTTTGATCCATTAGTTATCTAGGAATATGTTATTTAATTTTCACACATTAGTGAATTTCCCAAATTTCTTTCTCCATTGTAGGTTTAGAACATACTTTGCATTTCAGTCCCCTTCAATTTATTACGCCCTTTTTTACAGCCTCTACTATGTGGTCTAACCTTGAGGACATTTTATATATGCTTAAGAAGAATGTGTATTCTTTTTTAGATAGAATGTTCTATTTGAAATTTAGTTGCTTTATAGCGTTGTACAAGTCTGTTTTCTTGTTGAACATCTGCCTGCTTGATCTCCATTATTGCAAATAGAATCCTGAAGTGTGATTTACAGAATTGTCTGTTTCTCCAGTTCTTGCCTCATCTATCTTGGGGCTCTGTTATGCAGTACATATACCCGTAAAACTGTTACATTGTTTCCTGACCATGATTATACCCTGCTTTCATTACAAAATGTCCCTTTTTGTCTCTAGTTACAGTTTGCCTTAAAGTTTATTTTGTCTGATACAAGTAATGCTCTTCCAAATCACTTTTGGTTACCGTTTATATGGCATCTTTTTCCACTCTTTTATTTCAACCTGTTTGTGTCCTGAATCTAAGATATTTCTATAATAATCAGCATATACTCATACTTGGATCATGTTTTTTTAATCCATTCTGCCAATCTCAGCCATTTGTTTGCAGTATTTAATATATTTATACTTAATATGATTACTGGTAGGATTTACATCTGACATTGTAGTGTTTAATTTCTACATGTTTTATTTTTGTTTTATTCCTCAAATCTTTGATTCCTTCCATCTTTTATGTCAAATAGATATTTATGTTCTAGAGTACTATTTTAGTTACTTTATTAGTAGGCAGAATAATGATCCCTTCCAAAATCATCTATATCCTAATCTCTGAAACCTTTGACTATTTTAATATAACAGAACAAAGGAGAATTAAGTTTGAAAATTGGCTGACCCTAAACTAGGGACAGTATTTTAGATTATCCAATGTAATGTAATCATAAGAGTCCTAAAAGTATTAGAGATGTAACTATAGAAGAAATACACACAGAGATGCAGTGTTGTAGCTTTGAAGATGGAGGCAGGGGCCGAGAGCTTAGGAAAATGGACAGGCTGTACAGCTGAACAAGGCAAGGAGCCTATTTCCTTGAATGCCTAGTATTCTCCTACCCTTGCCAAGGAAATCTGTGAGAAGTTAGCCTTATCTTGTACTTCTTGTTTGTGCAAAGCCTCAAAATTGAGCAGTCATGAAAAACTGAGATTTCTTTCCAAGATCTTTCCTGGACAAGCAGACAACACTGCACCTGTGCTGCCTTTTCTGTTCCCATGCGCATGGTAGAATTTTTTAAAGCTTTTCCTCTGGTTGTTTGGATCTTACCATTTTCTTGTAAAGTCCTGACTGGTGCTATTTGTCCCCACTGAAGTCGGCGTCCTGCAGCTGCAGTGCTGGCCGGAGCTGGCTGTTGTTTCCAGCACTGCTCTGGAGTGGGCTTTCCCTGCCGTCTCGCACTGCCACCTCCCCCAGGTGAGCCCGAGTCAGTCAGACAGCAACAGTGTCCTGTGGAGACATTGTCCTGGAATCTGCAAGTTGGGAGAAAACACTGGGTGGTGGGGGCCCTGAACTGCAAAAGAGGTCAGAATACTCCCCTGGCTATCAGGCAGCTGGCCAGCTTTTGGCAACTACGTGAATGAACTAGAAGGGGGAGGGGGAATGAATGTCACAGATCTTGTGTGTCTCACTAAAGTTCAGTAGTTTCTCTGGAAAGGCAGATTTCGGTTTGTGGCTTTGGTTACATCCCAGAATTCTGATGTGGCTTATTTTAGTTGTTTACCCAGTATTTTCAGTTTTTTTCCGGGGGTGAATGAGTGCACCACATTTCCTGTTCTGAAGAAAATCTCTGGTCTTTTCTTTCAAATTTAGAGTTGTCTTTGGATCACCATTCAGTTATTTTATTTGTTAAATTATTTTTGAAATTTTTAATTCTTAGCAGAGTCAGTGTGCTTTGTAGATTCAGTCCTAAGAACATGATATTTCTTTCTCCCCTCCCCCTTTCCTTCTCCTTTTTTTCAGCTTTTGAGATAACATTTTAATTTTACATTAGAGTAAAAAGGCTTAATATTTCACTGAATAAGTTTAAAAAGTAAAAAGCAAAAGCCCTAGTTTAGTGAGAATATAGACAAAGACTATAAACAATAACTGAATGGAAAAATGACCATTTCACCCATATGCATTCAGTTTTAACATAATCACAGATCATTAAAACTATAGTAGTAAAATATTCTTAACCATTGGCTTCACAAAGGTATAGAACAAAGTTTTACAAAACTGTATTTGCAGCAGTACTGATCCACACAGACATTTCTTTCTTTTTCAATTTGAACTCCCACATATAAGGGAGAACATGCAGTATTTTTCTTTCTGGGTCCAGCTTATTTCACTCAACATTATGTCCTCCAGTGGCATCCATTTTGCTGCAAATGACAGAATTTCATTCTTTTTTATAGCTGAATAATGTCCTAGTGTGTGTGTGTGTGTGTGTGTGTGTGTGTGTGTGTATCATAGACACCAGATTTTCTTTAGCCATTCATCTGAGGATGGACACCTTTGTTGATTACAAATTTGGGCTATTCTGAACAGTGCTACTGTCAACATAGTGCTGCAGGTATCTTGTTGATACATTGTTTTCAGGTCTTTTGGGTATTGCTAGATCATATGGCAAGTCTATTTCTAGTTTTCTAAGAAATCTCCACACTGTTTTCCACATTTGCTGCACTAATTTACATTCCCTGTAACAGTGTATAAGTGTTCCCCTTTGTCTACATCCTTGCCAGCGTTTGTTACTGTGTTTTGGATTTTAGCCATTCTGACAGGACTGATGTGATACCACATTGTGGTTTTGATTTGCATTTCCCTGGTGGGTAGGGATATTAAGCATTTTTTCATGTATTTGTTGGCCATTTGTTTTTTTTTGTTTGTTTGTTTGTTTTTGTTTTTTTTTTTTTTTTTTTTGATAGGCAGAGTGGACAGTGAGAGAGAGAGACAGAGAGAAAGGTCTTCCATTGCCGTTGGTTCACCCTCCAATGGCCGCCGCGCACCGCGCTGATCCGATGGCAGGAGCCAAGTGCTTCTCCTGGTCTCCCATGGGGTTTAGGGCCCAAGCACCTGGGCCATCCTCCACTGCACTCCCTGGCCACAGCAGAGAGCTGGCCTGGAAGAGGGGCAACTGGGACAGAATCCGGCGCCCCGACCGGGACTAGAACCCGGTGTGCTGTCGCCGCTAGGCGGAGGATTAGCCTAGTGAGCCGCGGTGCTGGCCTGTATTTCTTTTGAGAGCTGTCTATTGAAGTCCTTTGCCCATTTCTCAATTGGATTGGTTGGCTTTTTTTTTTTTTTGAATTGCTGATATATTTGGGATATTAATCCTTTGTCAGATAGGTGGCTTGCGTATATTTTTCCCATTCTAGTGGATGTCTTTTCATTACTGATCATATCCTCTGCTGTGCAAAAGCTTCTGAAGTTTGATATAGTGCCATTTATTTAGTTTTGCTCTTGTTGCCTGTGCTTTGGGGGTCTTGTGCAAGAAATTGTTCCCTACACCGGCATCTTGGAGTGCTTCCTCTGTTTTCTTCCAACAACTTCACAGTCTCAGGTCTTCAATTTAGGTCTTTGATCCATCTTGATTTGATTTCATTCTTCTACATTTATACATCCAGTTTTGCTAGCACCATTTGTTAGAGAGACTATCCTTATTCCACTGCATAGTCTGAGCACTTTAGTCAAAAATCAGTTGGCTGTATGTATGTGGATTAATTTTTGGGCTCTATTCTGTTCCACTGATCTATGTATTGATTTTTATGATAGTAACATACTGTTTTAATTAGTATAGCTTTGCAGTATGCTTTGAATATTGTGGTGCCTCCACTTAATTTTTCTGGTTCAGGATATCTTCGGCTATTCTGGGTCTTTTATTCCATATGAATTTTAAGATTGTTTTTTCTAGGTCTGTAAAGATTTAATTGGTATTTTGATGGGGATTACATGTAGGTTGCTTTAGTATAGACATTTTAATGATATTGATTCTTCTGATCTATGAGTAAGGAATATCTTTCCTTTTTTGTGTCTTTAAAGATTTCTTCATCAGTGTTTGATAATTTTCACTGCAGAGATCTTTCACTTCTTTAGTTAAATGTATTACTAAATATTTGATGTTTTGGGCTATTGTGAATTGGATTCTTTTTTTATTTCTATATGAGTTCATCATTAGCATATACAACACAGCTACTGGTTTTTTGAACATTTATTTTGTAACCTGCAACTTTACTAAACTGGTTTATCAATTCCAGCAGCTTTTTGATGAATTGGTTAGGTTTTTCCATGTACAACATCATATCTGCAAACATGGATAATTTGACTTCTTTTCCAGTTTTGATGCCCTTTATTTTTTTCTCTTCCCTAATTACCCTTGCTAGAACTTTCAGTACTATACTGAGTAAGAGTGGCAAAAGTGGACAGCCTTGTCTTGCTCAAGATCTGAGGGGAAATGCTTGCAGCTCTTCCCGTTCAGTACGATATTGACTGTTGGTTTGTCATATATAACCTTTATAATTTTGAAGAATGTTCCTTCTGTACCTAAGTTGTGGAGAGTTTTTATCATGAAGTGATGTTGAATCTTATGCTTTCGCTGCATCTGTTGTGATGACTGTATGGTTTTTGTTCTTAATTCTGTCTATGTAATTTATGATGTTTATTGATTTGTGAATGTTGAACCATTTGATCGTGATAGATGATATTTTTGATGTTGTTTTGGATTTGACAGTATTTTGTTGAGAATCTTTGCCATCTGTGTGCATTAAGGACATATGCCTGTAGTTTTCTTTTTGTGTAGTGTTGTTCTTTAGTTTTGGTTTGCTGGCCTCATAAAAAGAGTTTGGCAGAGTTCCATCCTGTTCAATATTCTGGAATAGTATGAAGAGTATTCCTCTTTGAATGTTTTATAGAATTTAGTAGTAGAGCAATCAGGTCCCGGATTTCTCCTTGGCAGAAGACTTTTGATTACTGCTTCAATCTCATTGCTTGTTATGGGTCTGTTTAGGTTGTCTATTTCTTCTTGAGTTAATCTTGGTAGGTTATATGAATCCAGGAATTTATTTCTTCAAAGTTTTCTAGTTTATTAGCATAGAGTTCTTCATAGTAGTTTCTTATGGTCCTTTGTTATTTCAGTGGTGTCAGTTGTAATGTCTCCTTTTCTTTTTTTTTTTTTTTTTTTTTTTTTTTTTGGACAGGCAGAGTGGACAGTGAGAGAGAGAGAGAGACAGAGAGAAAGGTCTTCCTTTGCCGTTGGTCCACCCTCCAATGGCCGCCGCGGCCGGCGTGCTGCGGCCAGCGCACCGCGCTGATCTGATGGCAGGAGCCAGGAGCCAGGTGCTTTTCCTGGTCTCCCATGGGGTGCAGGGCCCAAGCACCTGGGCCATCCTCCACTGCACTCCCGGGCCACAGCAGAGAGCTGGCCTGGAAGAGGGGCAACTGGGACAGAATCCGGTGCCCCGACCGGGACTAGAACCCGGTGTGCCGGCGCCGCTAGGCGGAGGATTAGCCTATTGAGCCGCGGCACCGGCCCTGTAATGTCTCCTTTTCATCTGTAATTTTGAGTTTTTTCTTTTTCTGTTAATCTGGCTAGAGATTTATCTATTTTGTTTATCTTCTCAAAAAAAACAACTTTTGTGTTGATCATTTGTATTAAGCTTCAATTTCATTTATTTCTGCATTGATCCTTATTATTTCTAGCTTTCTGCTGATTTGTTCTTGTTCTGTCTTCAAGATGCATCATTAGATCTTTGAGACATTTACCTTTAACATAAGCACTCAATTCTGTAAACTTCCCTCTTAATACTGCTTTTCCTGTATCCCACAGGTTTTAATAGGTTGTTTTCATTTTCATTTGTTTTAAGAAATGTTTTGATTTGCTTTTTAATTTCTTCAGTGGCCCATTGATCATTTAGTAGCATGTTTAATTTCCAAGTATTTTTAAGTGTTCTGATGTTCTTGTTGATTTTTAGTTTTATTCCTTTATGGTCTGAGAAGAACATGATGTGATTTCCATCTTTTTAAATCTGCTGAGACTTGATTTGTGGCCTAATATGTTCCATGTGCTTATGAAAAGAATGTGCATTCTGTAGCTGTTGGCTGAAATGTCCTGTGTCATTTACTAGAGAGTGTGTTTCAGCTCCGATGTGTCTTTATTGCTTTTCTGTCTGGATGACCTGTCCATTGATACGGGTGACCTCAGTCAGCTCTGCAGGCCGAGGGTCAGTGGGTGACTGGAATTCCCGCTCCGCTAACACTGCCCGCAGGGCACACAGCTTCTTCCCGCCTTGTGGTGGTAAGATGCAGGCTCATGGCCAGTTGCAGCGGTGTCTGTCTTCTCTCCTGTCCCACGGGGTTCTCATTGATTTCTTTTGTATTTTTCCGCTTCTTTGCTGAAAATTTCCATCAGTCAGATCCCTGGAAACATAGTCCTTCCTTTGTTCTCTTCATGTCCCAGAGCAGCTTAAGGTGTGGCTGTACCCTATTCAGCCATCTTGTACTTCCCTCAATACTGCTAAGTTATTTTTTAATTTTTTTTTATTTGAAAGTAAGAGAAGGATCTTCAGTGTTCCGGTTCACTCCCCAATGTCCACAGCAACTGGGACTGGGCCAGGCAGAAGACAGGATCCTGGAACTTAATTGGGTCTCCCATGTGGGTGGCAGGAACCCAACTACTTGGTGCATCTGCTACTTCCCAGGGTGTGCATTGTATATAATTGGAAGCAGAGCCAAGACTAAAACCAAGGCTTTTTTTTTTTTTTTTTTTTTTTTGACAGGCTTGACAGGCAGAGTGGACAGAGAGAGAGACAGAGAGAAAGGTCTTCCTTTGCCGTTGGTTCACCCTCCAATGGCCACCACGTTGCAGCTGGTGTACCGCGCTGATCCGATGGCAGGAGCCAGGTGCTTCTCCTGGTCTCCCATGGGGTGCAGGGCCCAAGCACTTGGGCCATCCTCCACTGCACTCCCTGGCCACAGCAGAGAACTGGCCTGGAAGAGGGGCAACTGGGACAGAATCTGGTGCCCCGACCAGGACTAGAACCCGGTGTGCCAGCGCCGCAAGGTGGAGGATTAGCCTATTGAGCCGTGGCGCCGGCCTCTATAAATTATTTTTAATTTTTATTTATTTATTTGAAAGACAGTTCAGCAATTCCTTTTTGTAGATTCAACAGTAAACAAGTGAAAGACTGTCTCATGGAGTTTATTACGTATTATAATGGGAAAGATAAGCTAAAAAGAGATACATACATAATATTTAGGTAGCAATAAAAGTTTTGAAGAAGAAAAATCTAGGTTTGAAGCTAGAGCATGATGAAGTACATTCCTACCATATAGAATGTTGGGATGGGCCTCTGAGGAGGTGACACTGGAGTAGGGATACCTGAATGAAGGGGGAGAGGGGTTTGATACAAAGATCCAACAGGGAGAGAGTATCAAAATAGAACAGCCAGTGCAACGGCTCTGAGGAGGAAATGGGTGTGATGATTGAGTGGCAGCAAGAAGCTGGCTGTGAGGTAAGTTACAAGTATAGTCTGTTAAGAATACACACATAGGGGCCGGCGCCGTGGCTCAATAGGCTAATCCTCCACCTTGCGGCGCCGGCACACCGGGTTCTAGTCCCGGTCGGGGCGCCGGATTCTGTCCCGGTTGCCTCTCTTCCAGGCCAGCTCTCTGCTATGGCCAGGGAGTGCAGTGGAGGATGGCTCAGGTGCTTGGGCCCTGCACCCCATGGGAGACCAGGAAAAGCACCTGGATCCTGGCTCCTGCCATCGGATCAGCGCGGTGCGCCGGCTGCAGCGGCGGCCATTGGAGGGTGAACCAACGGCAAAGGAAGACCTTTCTCTCTCTGTCTCTCTCTCACTGTCCACTCTGCCTGTCAAAAAAAAAAAAAAAAAACAAAAAAAAACAATAAAACCAGATTTAAAAAAAAAAAAAAAAAAAAAAAGAATACACACATAGATGCCTGAATAAGATTTCATTTTATTTTCATGGCAGTAGAGGGGGCAGACCTATGGTGGCTCAGTGCTACCCACTGTCAGGCTCCAGATATCTCTGCCATGATGATGGATGGTACATGAAGGGTCCCCACAAGCTCATGTGCTTCAAGCAGTATGAAAGGAGAAGAGGAAAAAACATACTCTTTTACTTATTAATCCCATTGGCCAGAATTAGTCTTATAGCTCTAATTGTAAAATGGAATGTTCTGTATTATTGGGTGCTAAGCTTAAAATCAGGTATCACGTAGGGTGGAGAAAGGAGAACCCAGCAAAAGAAAGCAAGGAGAGCTAGGCAGTGAGTGGGGAACAAATCAGGAGAACGTATCCACAGCCCTAATGAAAATAGAGGAGGAAGTGAATAGCTGTGTGATTCTTCTGATGACTGAGAATAAATTAACTATTAAAATTGACTGCATGTAGGGTTAGACCTTAAAATAGTAGTTATAGTGGAGTGATAGGGCCAAAAATTTGATTGTAGAGCTTTTACTGATAATACAAGGATT
Source organism: Oryctolagus cuniculus (assembly GCF_964237555.1). Lineage (NCBI taxonomy): Eukaryota > Metazoa > Chordata > Mammalia > Lagomorpha > Leporidae > Oryctolagus > Oryctolagus cuniculus. The sequence continues at coordinate 17,993,985 of NC_091449.1, read as the reverse complement.
TGCAAAAATAGGGGAGTTCCCATGTACCCTTTATCCAGCTTTCCCTAAAACATCCTACCTAGCCCTAATACAGCATGCAAACACATTGCTGTTAGCATAATAGTAGTAATTAAGCTGTAGACCTTTTATTCAGATTTCACTAGCTTACACACTCATTGTTTGTTTTGTTTTTTTGACAGGCAGAGAGAAAGGTCTTCCTTCCATTGGTTCACCCCCCAAATGGCCGCTACGGCCGGCACACTGCGCTGATCCGGAGCCAGGAGCCTCCTCCTGGTCTCCTATGTGGGTACAGGGTACAAGCACTTGGGCCATCCTCCACTGCCTTCCCAGGCCACAGCAGAGAGCTGGCCTGGAAGAGGAGCAACCGGGACAGAACCCGGCGTCCCGACCGGGACTAGAACCCGGTGTGCCGGCGCCACAGGCGGAGGATTAGCCTAGTGAGCCGTGGCGCCGGACCACACTCATGTTTTCATTCTTATTTTTTGGTGTACGTTACTATGAAGTTTTATCACCTATATAGATTGTTTTACCACCAGCCTAATTAGGATACAAAACCCTTAGCATTTTAAACATTGTGTGTGTGAAATGTTTTTTAAACAGTGCTATGATATTTGGTGAAATGAAACCACTTAGATTAGTGTTGTTTCAGTCATATAATAAGGATGCTAGAAAACATTGAAGAAAGTATAGAAGGAGATGATGCATGTCCTGAGAAGCAGCTAGGATCTAAAGGAATGCTAGGCCTGGAGTTAACTGATCTTCTAGAAAATAAGGGTTGTTTAGTCACAGGCTCCTCCTGACACTGTCTCAGGAGGAGAGGGACCTGGTATGGTCATGTTTGGCTGCTGAACAGTACTTAAACCAGTTCGTCTTACCAGCAGCCTGCGAAGGACTTAGGGCCTGACTTAATTTCCTAGTCACTGAGAACTCTGCAGGTATCATTTGATACCTGACCTGTGATATGGCCATGTGATAACCTAGGGGCCATGGTCATGTGTGCAAGAAAGCTATGAGAGATTATGAGACTAGAAAGACTTTTCAGATGGTGTCAGATGAGATGAGACTAGAAGGATGAGGCAGAGTGGTGAGAATGAAGTGTCATGCCAGGTAGAAGAACACATACATTAAAGGTGCCGGGGAGAGGAAGCTCTGTGGGCTCTCGAAGGCGTGAAGTGGCTCTGGGTCATGGAGGGCCCTCTCACAAAGTCTTGGAGTTTTAAGTATTCCTCTGATTGTCCTGTAGATATTGAATCAGAGTATGGAAGCTAATTAGGAGACTCTTGGAGGTCCAGATGATTTGGCCATGTGCTAGAATGAGACCATAGGATAAAAAATAAAGATTGATTTAAGAATGGTTTTTTAATTCTGTCCCGGTTGCCCCTCTTCCAGGCCAGCTCTCTGCTGTGGCCTGGGAGTGCAGTGGAGGATGGCCCAAGTCCTTGGGCCCTGCACCCCATGGGAGACCAGGAGAAGTACTTGGCTCCTGCCATCGGATCAGCATGGTGCACCGGCCGCAGCGTGCCGGCCGTGGTGGCCATTGGAGGGTGAACCAACAGCAAAGGAAGACCTTTCTCTCTGTCTCTCTCTCTCTCTCTCACTGTCCACTCTGCCTGTCAAAAAAAAAAAAAAAAGTTAAATTAATGAACAAATAAGTACATAATTCCAGAGTTAAGAGAAAGGTTATGAGGGCAAAGAATGGCATGTTTGATAAAAATTAATGTGTTTAGAATGAGAGAAGCTAACTGTGCAGAGATCTTGGGACAAGCATTCAACGGCAATGAAACATTGGAAGAGTTTAAGATAAAACACAATATTATATAGGGCTGGCGTACAGCCCAGTATGGTGGGTGATTGGTGAATGAAGATGTAAGTGCAAGGGAAGGGCAGCGTATTTAAACTAGTGATTCTCAGCCTTTCAGTTGCCTCAGATTCATGGAGATTTCTGAAAAATACCAGTTACTGAGTATTTACTTTTGTGCAAGCACAGTAAGGGACATACAGGTAATTAAAACTAAAGTATAAGCTGTTGAATTTAAAAGTGAAATATACTTAAATCTTTTAGAAGTACACTCTTATCCTCAAGGTGGACTTGAATGGCAGATACCTAGATATGTGATAAGGCAAATAGAAACACATGTCTATTGTAGAATCTAAACAGTGAGGACATAGGGGTTCTCTGACCAGTTCTTAGCCTGTTGTTTGAAAATTTCTATAATGCTGGGAAAATAGGTGAGCTGGTGCAACAATAAATGCCCTGCAGAAAGTCGGGTAGGTGGAAGGATGGCTTCACAAGTTGCCAGGGGAATAGAGATCAGGATGAAGCAACTGAATGAGCAGTTTGATGTCTTGAAGAAGACATTTGCAGACAGAGATTCTAAAGGAGGTACGTGCTTGACAATTTTGAAGAATATCCAGTTAGTTGGTCAGGGAACTGGTGCAAAGTCTGAAAGAGGTAGTGCTGGATAATGTAGACCGCGTAAGAACTTTGACTTTTACCCTGAATGAGAAATCCGTGGAGGGTTTGGAGCAGAATGATACGATCTGACTTATGTCTCAGAGAACATCCTGGCTCTTGTGTTAGGTATGCAATATTAGGAAAGCAACCGTGGAAGCAGGAAGATGATTGTGTTCATCTTAAGGAGAGGGGAACATGATGGTGGAAATACAGGTAAAGAGGAGAAGTCAAATATTTTGGCTCTATGTTTAACTGAAGTTGAGGATTTGCTGTTACATGAATCTCTTCCTCCTTTAGATTCTAATGTAGTTAGTGTTACATGGTTCTTAGATATCCTATTTTGAACATATTTTCTTCCTGATTCTCTGCTTTTATCTTCCTTTTCACACTCTCATTTTCTCTATTCTTACTCGCCATCTGGTCTCTTCTTTCTTCAAATTGCAATAGAGTGTTAAAAATTGTTTAGATTATTGTTTTTAGTTTGTCATATTTTCCCTTTTGCAATGTAAAAATACCTCCTGTGTTCTTTCTTACTGTCTTACAGATCAGGCATCCAAAAGAGGAACTGATTCAAACTTATCTTCAAAAGAGAACAGTTCTGAAATTAAGTCATTGTGCCACAAGTCGACAAAAAGATTTTCACACTCTAATTTTGAGTGCGCCAGAGTCAAAGATAACAGAGAAATCAAATGCTATTCGGAGAGACAACAAGGACATTTCAGGCAAGCCGTAATAACCTCTGAAGTGACATCCAGTTCTGTTCACCGCACAACCAATAGAGAACATCAGATAATTCATACTGGAGAGAAAGACTGTGAATGTAAGAAATGTAAGAAAGCTTTCGAGTGCCAGTCACAGCCTGTTCAACATGAAATAATTCATAATAAGGAAAAAGATTCTAAATGTGGAGAATGTGGGAAAATCTTTAATAGTAGCTCAGACTTAATGAAGCATGAGAAACTGCACGAAAGCAAAAAAAGTAATGAAAATAAGAAACGTGCCTTTACTCACGAATTTAAAAGTACTCAACCTCAGAGCAGTAATACTGGTGAGAAACCTCACAAATGCAAGGAATGTGGGAAAGCCTTTCATTCTAGCTCACAACTTAGTCAACATCAAAAGATACATTTAGGTGAGAAACCCTACAAATGTAAGGAGTGTGGAAAGGCCTTCCCATCTACTGCACAGCTTAATCTTCATCAGAGAATTCATACTGATGAGAAATACCATGAGTGTAAGGAATGTGGGAAAGCATTTACCCGTCCCTCACACCTTTTTCGACATCAGAGAATCCATACTGGTGAGAAACCCCATAAATGTAACGAGTGTGGGAAAGCTTTTCGTTATGACACACAGCTTAGACTTCATCAGATAATTCACACAGGTGAAAGGTGCTATGAATGTAAAGAATGTGGGAAAGTATATACTTGTGCCTCACAACTAAGTCTACATCAGAGAGTTCATACTGGTGAGAAACCCCATAAGTGTAAGGAGTGTGGGAAAGCTTTTATCTCTGATTCACATCTTACTCGACATCAGAGTGTTCACACTGGTGAGAAACCCTATAAATGTAAGGAGTGTGGGAAGGGCTTTCGCCGTGGCTCAGAACTTGCTCGACATCAGAGAGCTCACGCTGGTGAGAAACCCTATAAATGTAAGGAATGTGGAAAGGGCTTTACTTGTAGCACAGAACTTGTTCGACATCAAAAGGTTCACACTGGTGAGAGACCCCATAAATGTAAGGAATGTGGGAAAGCTTTTATTCGAAGGTCAGAACTGACTCATCATGAGAGAAATCATACTGGTGAGAAACCCTATGAGTGCAAGGAATGCGGGAAGACCTTTGGTCGTGGCTCAGAGCTTAATCGGCACCGGAAAATTCATACCGGTGAGAAACCCTATGAGTGCAAGCAATGTGGGAAGGCCTTTATTCGTGGCTCACACCTTAGTCAACATCAGAGAAGAAGTCATACAGGACAGAGAAGTGAATGAGTGCAGAAGGCTGAGAATTTGACATCAGAAAACTCAGACTTGTTTTAAGAAAACCTGTCATTGTAACAAACGTAGGAATGCACCAAGGCTAACCAGTTCCTGAATTTCTGAAGTTGTACTGTAGATGGAAAACCTGCCAGACCATTAAGGACAAGAATTGATTTCACACTTGTTAAAGTAAGAAACCTTATGAATGTCAGGAACTGGGAGTTTAGTCTGTATCAGTGGTTCTGCACATGTAGATACAAGCAACTGAGGATTGAAAATATTCAAGGAGAACAACTGTATCTACACCAAATATGCACATTTTTCCTTGTCAGTATTCCCTAGACAATGTAACAGCTATTTACACAGTTCTTATACTGTATTAGGTATTAGAAGTAATCTGGAGTTAAAGTATATAGGAGGATGTACATAGGTTAGAAGCAAATACTATACCATTTGATATAAGGACATATGCATCCATGAATTTTGGTATCTGCAGTGGGTCCTTATGACCAATTCCCAGTAGATAGAGGAATGTCTGTACAAGGATACTTCAAAAGATTTATGGAAAAATAGTTAAAAATGCCCATTTTCCACAAACTTTTGAAGACTCCATGTATTTGTGTTTCAGAATCAGACGTCCAAGTTCAATTAGTGAAACAATGGAAAACTACATGAATGTAAAGAAAATGAGAAGGCCTTTATTGGGGTCCAGAACCAAGTCTACCTCAGGGAACCAATAATAGGGAAAGCTTAGGAAGACAGTGAATGTCTAAGAGAAATGAGCCATTCAGACCTTTCTCAACATCAGGTCCAGAAGCCCTTAGGGAAGGTCAGAAGTTTGCTTTTACTAACAAATCATCTGATAATTCTTACTTGAAGATGGCTACTTTAGTGTTAAAAATGCAGAAAATTCTTCCATGCCATTCAGATTGTTAAATATTTGCACATTAAATCTCTAAAATCAACCTGAACTGAACCAAAGTAGGAAAAAGTTTAAACAATGTTCCATTTTACACACCCTCACAACCACAACTCATTTCTAGAGGGCAAATTACTTAACTACATTTAAATTTTCTCAATTATAAATTAGTATTACTAGCACCCTATTTTTTAGTTGCATTGTGGATATTCAATACGTTTATTTTTTTTAAAAACAGTGTCTGGCTAATATTCAAAGTGCTAAATTAGACCTGCTTTTGTTATTACTTGGTTGTTTTCATGATTGTGTATTATTAGAGACCATATGATAGGAAGACCTTATATTTGTAGTGACTGCAGGAATATCATGCTTCATTTTTGATTGTTTAATTCATCCTGGGGAAAAATTTATAACTGCAAGGGTTTCACTCAGAGCTTGCCCTCTGGGATCCTCAGAGGCTTCATAATGTAAAGAAATCTGGTAGAATAAAAGTGAGTTGCTATGGCGACAGGGGAACAATTTAGATGATTTATTGAATGCTTCCAAAACCAAAAGACATGTCATGATCGCTGATGTATATTCTAGGTTATTAGAAAATAACAGAGCCTCAGTCAAAATCAATTTCTCCACTAGGAAATTTTTAAATAACTATTCTATTGAAGATATTTATATTAAAAAGAAAATTAAGGAAAATTGCCATTAGTAATGAATTAACAGTACATGTTCATCTTCCTAAATTCAAGATGCACGTGTCTGTACATCAGTGTCTGTGTGACATCTGGAATTGCGGCCATTTTGCAACCAGAGTGTTGAGAGGTTGGCACAGGGGATTTGTTGGAATGACCTGTGTCCTCAGTGTTACTGATGTAATGAAACGGTTCAGAACCACCTTGTCTTTGGACTTGTGTGAAATAAGAAACTCCGTGCATATATTCTAAATTTATACTTAACTTTTTATATCTGAATTCTGGGAAATTATTTTTAAAATATTTTTATGTATACACTTTTATTCAAGTTGGAAAGTGCTTACACTCACCTTTTTATGGTGTATCTGACATTATAGAAGATCATTACTTGCTTAAACATATAGTGAAATACATATTTTCAATTTTGATTTAGTAAGATGTAGGCAATATCTATTTACATTTAGCATCTAGTGTATGTCTGTCTTTAGCTTTTCATGGTAGGTCTGAAGTCCTGAAAAAGTATTATTTTCCTGAGTAAAAAGTAAAAGCCAAAAGGAAGCTGATTGAATAGCTACATGATGTAACGCCCCTAGTATCAGGTTATCTTACACATAAAAATATTTGGGCAGCAGGCATTTGGTGTAGGGGTTCAAATGTCCACATTCTACATTGGAGTGCCTTGTTTTGAGTCCTAACTCTCCTCCCAGTTCTCGATTCCTGCTGATGCATGCACTAGGAAACAAGGTGAGGCTTAAGTGCTTGAGCCCTGCCATCCACATGGGAGGCCTGGATTTGAGTGCCGGGCTCCCAGCTCTGTCCAGCAGATGATAACTCTCACTGTGTATCTACCTCATAGAAATTTACTTTTAAAAAAGGTCTGAATTCCTCAAGATAAAAGGAAGTTGCAGCTATGAGGCTAGCATAACCCTTTTACCAGATTTGGAAAATGACATCATCTGAAATCCGTGATTTCACATTTCATATTCAACTTGTGAAGATACTACAATTGTCCACTTGATCATATCTCCTGGGCTATGGACATTATTCACATTTAGAAATCCATCTTCCAGATTTCTATTTCTGTCCCCACTATAGAAGAATAATACATTTTAATTAAGTTAAATGTAAATATGTATTATGTGGTAATAAAATAATTCCTAGATAAATGTTAGTTAATCTGTTGGAGGAAATTTTATGGTAAATAAGGATATTTTTATAAGGGAAAATTATTAAATACTGAAGTTTATCTACACTAGTATATTTATCTGGTAAGTCTTAGTCTTGAAAATTTTTTTCCAAGAGGAGAATTTATGCCTGCCAGACGAATTGAATTATTAAATTAAGACAAAAATAGGTGCTGACATATGACTGATCTTGTTTACAATTTCTAACACTTAACAGCATTTCACCAAAAACCAAGAGGGTACTTACAGGGATTTTTTAAAAAAGCAAAACGATATACACACTGATTCTCTTAAGGGCTGATACCAAAATCTGGAAGTGTATGTTTCCATCTCCATATTCCTAGACGTACACATCTAGATCTGTTCTGTAATGAGGGTTAGGATAGGAGAGTGGTTTGAATGGGATCGTGCACACACTTCTGAAGTGCACCTCCTTTTCTCTCTTGCTAAAACACTGTGCACAGCTGGCACCGCGGCTCAACAGGCCAATCCTCCGCCTGCGGCGCCGGCACCCCGGGTTCTAGTCTTGGTCAGGGCACCGAATTCTGTCCCGGTTGCTCCTCTTCCAGTCCAGCTCTCTGCTGTGGCCAGGGAGTGCAGTGGAGGATGGCCAGGTGCTTGGGCCCTGCACCCACGTGGGAGACCAAGAGAAGCACCTGGCTCCTGGCTTCAGATCAGCGTGGTGCGCTGGCCACAGCGGCCATTAGAGGGTGAACCAATGGTAAAGGAAGACATTTCTCTCTCTCTCTCTCTCACTGTCCACTCTGCCTGTCCAAAAAAAAACAAAAAAACAAAAAACAAACAAACAAAAAAAACACTATGGACTTCCAGTCCCTAACTACATGCAATCTAAACAGTTTTTGATTCTTGCATAATTTAGAAAAACCAAAACAAATATAGCCAATTCTTCCACTAACGGAAGTTCACATTTGTGATTTTACCAATAATTAGACAATTTTGTTATTCATGTATTATTGCATGTTGGTGCTTTTATTTCTGTAGAGTTGGTGGATTCCTACCATTTGATTCCCTGCCTTAACAACATAGCTTATTTAAAATGTAGTTGTTAGTGCCTTATTATTGGCTGGAACTTGCCATTAAACTTAAGAGGAATGTATGTCTATTTCCTGAGCATTTTAAGCAGGACTGGACTTTTCTATGATTGTATGATTTGGGGGGGGGGGGTGCCTTCTATTTGCAGTTCCTTAACTGCCAGTGAAGCTGAGCATTTATTATACCTAAGGAGCAACTGAATTTTGTTTTTGTGAATTGCTTGTGTGTGTCTGTTTCCTTTCTTTAAATTGGAGATTTTTAAAAATAATTTTTAGAAACTTTGCTTAGGAGAGTATTTTGTTTTATGCTTTGTGGTTTATTTTCTTAGGCTAACATGTATCTTTGTCTTTGTTTATAGCAAAAGGAGTCAAATTTTTTTCTGTAAAGGAAATATTTTAGGCTTGGAGCCTCAGAGTTTTCTCTCCCATAATAGTAATTATTGACCAGGGGTAATTTTTCTTCCACTACCCACACTCCCAGTAGACATTTGACTATCTTCAGAGACATTTTTGGTTAACAGTATGAATGGGGGTGGGGGTGCTGCTGGTGTCTAGTAGGCACAGGCTAACATTCTACATTGCACAGTTCATCCCCCCAAACTAGAATTACCTGGTTTAAGTCAGAAGTGCTGAGGATGAGAGATTGTGATCTTTATGTAAATGGACAGTGACTATTCCAAAAAAAAAACTTGTATTTACCAAAGAAAGCCACAAACCATATTTGGCCAACAAATTGTAGTTTTCTAACCCATGTTTTAAATATCCTTTTGCTGTATGATACAGTTTTCTGGTTTTGTGCTCTCATTGTCTCAACCTAAATATCTTTCCAAATTTTCTTCTCTTTTATGCCTTTAAATCTTATTGGATAAGTAAAATAATGGAGAAACAGAACTGTATCACTACCTCCTAGTAATTAAGCATGCTGTTACTGTTTTTAAACAAGGTTTGTAAAAGAAATAAATCATTTCAGAAAAAAAAGTGAAGTCTTTTCCCCTCTGTTCCTTCTGTTAGTATCTAAAAAAAACAGTTCTTAGGTATATGGGTGCTAAAGCCCTAGCACTAATCAGATCCACACAGCAGGAACGGGGGAAGGTTCTATCCACATCACACAGTCTGATGGCCATAGCTATTAGTGCCACAAGTCTCAGCATCACTCAGGCTTGCCTGATGCAACAGAGACAGCCTCCCCCTACCTCCCCTGTGCCCCACAGCACCAGAAATGTGCCTACAGTCACTAAACCTTAGTATGACTCACGCACAACTCTGAGGAATAAGACACAGCTTTGGAAGCTCATGACCACTTCAAAGTCATACTACTACCTCCACAAACTGCTGCAGACTGCACAACTGTGATACCTGTAGACACTGCTGACACAGGTTACTGCTGGAGAAATCAACATTTATGGGCTCATCTAGAACCAAAGCCAAAAGGCAACCCACATTTCTTCTAAACAAGGTCTTTTCCAATGAAACCTACACCGTAAAAAGAAGGAACTCAACCACAAAGGGACACAGGAAACAAAGCAAGGAGACCTGACACCTCCAGAAAAACACTGTAGTTCTCCAGAAATAGATCCTGATCTGAAAGAAATGTATGATATGCTTGAAAAAGAATTCAAACTAAGGATCCTAAGGAAACTTAGTGAGATGTAAGAGAATACAGAGACAACAGACACTTTAAAAACTTATGAAAACATTAGATAAATGAGAAATTAAATGAAGAGATGGGATTAAAAAAGAACCACCATAACCTTGAGGTAAAAACTATAATAAATGAAACGAAAAATACAGTCAAGAGCTTCAGCAAAAGAACAGACCAGGTAGAAGAAAGAATTTTGATTTGGAGGACAAGACTTTTTTTTTTTTTTTTTTTTTTTTTTTGACAGTGGATAGTGAGAGAGAGAGAGAGAGAAAGGTCTTCCTTTGCTGTTGGTTTACCCTCCAATGGCCACTGCGGCCGGCGCTCTGCAGCCGGCGCACCACACTGATCCGAAGGCAGGAGCCAAGTGATTATCCTGGTCTCCCATGGGATGCAGGGCCCAAGCACTTGGGCCATCCTCCACTGCATTCCCGGGCCACAGCAGAGAGCTGGCCTGGAAGAAGGGCAACCAAGACAGATTCTGGTGCCTCAACCGGGACTAGAACCAGGTGTGTCGGCGCCACAAGGTGGAGGATTAGCCTATTGAGCCACGGCGCCGGCCAAGACTTTTTAAATAATCCATTCAGAGAGAAATACAGAGAAAGTAAGCCTGTACAACATGGGTACCATTAACTGAGAAAACATACATATTTTAGGGATACCTGAAGGAGAAGAAAAAGAAAAAGGCGTTGAGAACACACTGAACGAAATAATAGTTGAAAACTTCCCAAGTCTTGAGAGAGATACAGACGTCCAAATACAGGAAGCTCAAGGGACTCCAACCAGAAAACCAAAAAAGCCTTCTCCAAGGCATATTACAATTGTTGGAAGTGAAGTACAAGGAGAGATTTGTGATGATGAAGGAAAAACATTCAAGTTACGTATAAAGGAAAACCTGTTAAACTAACAGCAGACTTTGCAGTAGAAACCATATAGTCCATAAGACTGTGGTCAGATACATTCAAGTTTCTGAAAGAAAAAACCTTCCAACCAAGAACATCATATTCAATGAAGGTATCCTTTAGAAGTGAAGGGAAAATTAAGTATTCCTCAGACAAGCAAAAACAAGAGTTCATCACTACTAGACAGCCTTGCAAGGAATCCTGAAAGGAGTCCTGCATTAAAAGTAATCATGGGGGGCTGGCGCCACGGCTCACTAGGCTAATCCTCCACCTTGCGGCGCCAGCACACCAGGTTCTAGTCCCGGTCGGGGCGCCGGATTCTGTCCCGGTTGCCCCTCTTTCCAGGCCAGCTCTCTGCTGTGGCCAGGGAGTGCAGTGGAGGATGGCCCAGGTGCTTGGGCCCTGCACCCCATGGGAGACCAGGAGAAGTAACTGGCTCCTGGCTTCGGATCAGTGCAGTGCGCTGGCCGTGGCGGCCATTAGAGGGTGAACCAATGGCAAAAGGAAGACCTTTCTCTCTGTCTCTCTCTCACTGTCTCTGCCTGTCAAAAAAAAAGAAAAAAAAAGAAAAAAGAAAGAAAAGAAAAAGAAATCAAAAGAGAAAAACTTCTAGAAACAAATGAAGACAACAACACAACATATCAAAACTTATGAGGCCAGCGCCATGGCTCAATAGGCTAAATCCTCCGCCTTGCGGTGCTGGCACACCGGGTTCTAGTCCCGGTTGCCCCTCTTCCAGGCCAGCTCTCTGCTGTGGCCTGGGAGTGCAGTGGAGGATGGCCCAAGTCCTTGGGCCCTGCGCCCACATGGGAGACCAGGAGAAGCACCTGGCTCCGGGCTTCGGATCAGCGTGATGCACCGGCCGCTGCGCGCCAGCCGCGGTGGCCACTGGAGGGTGAACCAACGGCAAAAGGAAGACCTTTCTCTCTCTCTCTCTCTCTCACTGTCCACTCTGCCTGTCCAAAAAAAAGAAAAAAAACAAACAAAAAAAAAAAAAACAAAAAAAAACCAAAAACTTATGAGGTACAGCAAAAGCAGTGTTAAGAGGAAAGTTTATAGCAATTGGTGCCTACATCAAGAAATTGGAAAGGCACCAATAAATGAGTTATCAATGCATCTCAAGGATCTAGAAAAACAACAGCAAACCAAACACAAAATTAGTAGGAGAAAAGAATGAATGAAAATTAGAGAAGAAATCAACAAAATTAAACCCCTCCCCCCAAAATACGGAAGATTAGCAAAATGAGGAGGTTTTTTTTTTCTTTTTTTGATAAATAAACAAAATTGACACACCATTGGCCCAACTAACCAAAAAAAAAAAAAAAAAAGGAGAAAGAAGACCCATATAAATAAAATTAGAGGTGAAAAAGTAAATGTAATAACAGACACCACAGAAATAAAAAGAATCATCAGAAATTACTACAAAGAGCTGTATGCCAACACACTGGGAAACCTAGAAGAAATCAATAGATTCCTGGACACATACAACCTACCTAAATTGAGCCATGAAGACACAGATAACCTAAACAGACCCATAACCAAGACTAAAATAGAATCATTAATAAAGGACTTCTCAAGAAAGAAAAGCCCAGGACTGGATGGCTTCACTGTTGAATTCTACCAGACATTTAAAGAACTAACTATAATTCTTCTGAAGCTATTCAAAACAATTGAAAGAGGAAATTCTTCCAAATGCTATGAAGCCAGCATCACCTTAATTCCTAAAACTGAAAAAGATGCAACAGAGAGAGAATTTGACCAATTTCCCTTATGAACAAAGATGCACAAATCCTCAACAAAATTCTAGCCAATAGACTCCAACAACACAACAGAAAGATCATCCACCCAGACCAAGTGGGATTTATCCCTGGTATGCAGAGTTGGTTCAACATTTGCAAATCAATCAGTGTGATACACCACATTAACAAACTGCTGAACAAAAACCATTACGATTATCTCAATAGATGCAGAGAAAGCATTTGATGAAATTCAACACCCTGTCACAAAGAAAACTCTAAACAAATTAGGTACAGAAAACATTCCCCAACACAATCAAGGCAATTTATGACAAACCCACAGCCAGCATCATATTGAATGGGAAAAGTCGGAAGCATTCCCACTGAGATCCAGTACCAGACAGGGATACCCACTCTCACCATTGCTATTCAATATAGTACTGGAAGTTTTAGCCAGAACTATTAGGCAAGAAAAAGAAATCAAAAGGATACAAATTGGGAGTGAAGAAGTCAAAACTATCCCTATTTGCAGACAACATGATTCTTTATTTAGGGGATCCAAAGAACTCTACTAAGAGACTATTAGAACTCATAGAAGAGTTTGGTAAAGTAGCAGGATATAAAATCAATACACAAAAATCAACAGCCTTTGTAAATACAGTCAATGCCATGGCTGAAAAAGAACTTCTAAGATCAATCCCATTCATAATAGCTACAAAAAATCAAATACATTGGAATAAATTTAACCAAAGATGTCAAAGACATCTACGATGAGAATTACAAAACTTTTTCAAAAAAAAAAAAATTTTTTTTTGACAGGCAGAGTGGACAGTGAGAGAGAGAGAGAGAAAGGTCTTCCTTGGCCGTTGGTTCACCCTCCAATGGCCGCCGCGGCCGGCGCGCTGCGGCCGGCGCACCGCGCTGATCCGATGGCAGGAGCCAGGAGCCAGGTGCTTTTCCTGGTCTCCCATGGGGTGCAGGGCCCAAGCACCTGGGCCATCCTCCACTGCACTCCCGGGTCACAGCAGAGGGCTGGCCTGGAGAAGGAGCAACCGGGACAGAATCCGGCGCCCTGACCGGGACTAGAACCCGGTGTGCCGGCGCCGCAAGGCAGAGGATTAGCCTAGTGAGCCGCGGCGCCGGCCTAAAATATTTATTTTATTACTTGAAAAACAGAGTTACAGAACAAGGTATAACAAGAGAGAGAGGTCTTCCATCTTCTGGTTCACTCCCCAAATGACTGCAATGGCCAGAAATGAGCTGATCCGAAGCCAGGAGCCAGGAGGTTCTTCCAGGTCTCCCATGTGGGTGCAGGGGCCCAAGGACTTGGGCCATCTTCTACTGCTCTCCCAGGCCATACCAGAGAGCTGGATCGGAAGTGGAGCAGCTGGGACTCAAACCAGCACCCATATGGGATGCTGGTGCAGCAGGCTGCGGCTTTAACCTGCTGCACCACAGAGAACTACAAAACTTTAAAGAAAGAAATAGAAGATACAAAAAAAAAAAAGGAAAAATCTTCCATGTTCATAGATTGGAAGAATCAATATCATCAAAATGTCCATTCTTCCAAAAGCAGTTTACAAATTCAATGTGATACCAATCAAAATATCAAAGACATTCTTCTCAGATCTGGGAAAAATGATGTTGAAATTCATATGGAGGCACAGGAGACCTTGAATACCTCAAACAGTCTTACACAACAAAAACAAAGCTGGAGGCACCACAATACCAGACTTCATGATATACTACAGGGCAGTTATGATCAAAACAGCCTGGTACTGGTAGATAAACAGATGGATAGACCAATGGAACAGAATAGAAACACCAGAAATCAATCCAAACATCTACAACCAACTTATATTTTATCAAGGAGTTAAAACCAATTCCTGGAGCAAGGACAGTCTATGCAACAATGGTGCTGGGAAAACGGGATTTCCACATGCAGAAGTATGAAACAAGACCCCTACCTTACACAAAAATCCACTCAACATGATTTAAAGATCTAAATCTATGACCTGACACCATCAAATTATTAGAGAACATCAAAGAAACCCTGCAAGATATTGGCATAGGCAAAGACTTCTTGGAAAAGACCCCAGAGGCACAGGCAGCCAAAGCCCAAACTAACAACTGGGATTACATAAAATTAGAAGTTTCTGTACTGCAAAAGAAACAGGAAAAGTGAAGAGGCAACTGACAGAATGGGAGAAATTATTTGCAAATTATGCAGCTGATAAAGGATTAATAATCAGAATCTACAAAGAGATCAAGAAATTGCACAACAACAAAACAACCCACTTAAGAGATGGGCCAAGGACATAAACGGACATTTTTCAAAAGAGGAAATCCAAATGGCCAACAGACACATGAAAAAATGTTCAGGATCACTAGCTGTCAGGGAAATGCAAATCAAAACCACAATGAGGTTTCACCTGACCCCAGTTAGAATGGCTTTCATACAGAAATCAACAAATAACAAATGCTGTGCGAGGATGTAGGGAAAAAAGCACACTAATCCACTGTTGGAGGGAATGCAAACTGGTAAAGCCATGCCACTATTGAAGACAGGAGATACCTCAGAAATCTGAATATAGCTCTACCACACGATCCAGCCATCCCACTCCTCGGAATTTTATCCAGGGGAAATTAAATTGGCAAATAAAAGAGCTTTCTGCAAACTGTTGAAATCTTCACTTAGTATAGAGTTGATCTTCTGTATACAAAGATAATTAAAAATGAATATTTTCTATTTTTTATTTATTTATTTGACAGGTAGAGTTTACAGACAGTGAGATAGACAGACAGAGAGAAATGTCTTCCTTCAGTTGGTTCACTCCCCAAATGGCCACCACAGCTGGAGCTATGCTGATCCGAAGCCAGGAGCCAGGAGTTTCTTCCTGGTCTCCCATCCGGGTGCAGGTGCCCAAGCACTTGGGCCATCCTTCACTGTCTTCCCAGACCACAGCAGAGAGCTGGATTGGAAGAAGAGCAACCAAGACTAGAACCCGGCACCCGTATGGGATCCCAGTGCCACAGGCAGAGGATTAACCTAGTGCACCACAGTGCCAGCCCCAAAAATGAATCTTAATGAAGGATGGGAGAGGGAGTAGGAGGTGGGATGGGAGTGGAAGTGGAAGGGCAGGTATGGGAGAAGAACTTCTATATTTCAAAAGCTGTACCTATGAAATTTATATTTATTAAATAAAAGCTTCCAGAAAAAAGAAATTATGGGATATGTACACTATGGAATACTACACAGCAGTAAAAAAAAAAAGAAGAAGAAGAAATCTGGTCATTTGCAACAAAATGGATAAATCTGGAAAACATCATACTTAGTGAAATAAACCAGTCCCAAAGGGACAAATACCATATGTTCTCCTTGATCTGTGAGAACTAATAGATCACTTAAAATCTGTAGAAGTGAAATTGACACTTCAAGAAGGGATGACTTGAGCCGCCCTTGTCTAGACTGTCAAGGAACAGTTTGGTTTGGTTTGGGTTTTTTTCTTCATACTATTTGTTGAACTCTTAACATAGAGTTAATCATATGTGTATAAAGTCAACTGAAAATAGATCTCAGTAAAAAATAAGAGTGGGAATAAGAGAGGGAGGAGGAAGTTTGTAACTGCAAAGCCATATAGTTCTACATACATGCCTACAGACTTACTTCTAAAGAGTACAGTTTAAAAACCTGTCATGGGACTCCAAATCCCATTAAGCTTGGTTGTAAAAATGCCATCTTAATTGCTAAAGTGATCATATTAAGTGGTAAAGTGAACATATAGATAAGATTAAGTGCAAGAAGTGATCATATAGGCCGGTGCCATGGCTCACTAGGCTAGTCCTCCGCCTTGCGGCGCCGGCACACCAGGTTCTAGTCCCGGTCGGGGCGCCAGATTCTGTCCCGGTTGCCGCTCTTCCAGGCCAGCTCTCTGCTGTGGCCAGGGAGTGCAGTGGAGGATGGCCCAAGTGCTTGGGCCCTGCACCCCATGGGAGACCAGGAGAAGTACCTGGCTCCTGGCTTCGGATCAGCGTGGTGCACCGCAGCACGCCAGCCGCGGCGGCCATTGGAGGGTGAACCAACAGCAAAGGAGGACCTTTCTCTCTGTCTGTCTCTCTCACTGTCCACTCTGCCTGTCAAAAAAAAAAGTGATCATATAAATAGGATCAAGTTTCTGGTAATAGTAATAGAGTTAAAAAGCAGATAATGTCCCAACATGGGAAGCAATCCACACAGCAGACTCATAGAATGACCATTGTTTTAAGTAACACTCTGACCTCAGATTCAGCCTTTAAGGCTTCCTGGTCTGGCTAAAAAACCCATGAGAGCATTTCAGGCATGGAAAGCCAAGACACTATGGCAAAAATCTTCTACATGAAGAATCTCTGTGAGTGAGACCCCAGCAGAAAGAAGGGGCCATCAAATAAGGTCCTTTAGAGGGAGGAGAAAACTTCACCTTGCTTATGGCCTTGTCCAAATATTGAAAAAGTTTGCACACTCAAAAGGTTTCCATAGCCTAGGCAGCTAATGTCAAGAGCTTGGGTTATCACTGACATCATACATAAGAGTGTTAACTGTTAAATTAACAACAGGAGTCACTGTGCACTAACCATGCAGGACCTTTGTCCGCAATGAGTTGTATTATGAGAGTTAACTTTGAAAGCCAGCGCCGCGGCTCACTAGGCTAATCCTCCACCTTGTGGCGCCAGCACACCGGGTTCTAGTCCTGGTCGGGGCACCGGATTCTGTCCCGGTTGCCCCTCTTCCAGGCCAGCTCTCTGCTGTGGCCCAGGAAGGCAGTGGAGGATGGCCCAAGTGCTTGGGCCCTGCACCCCATGGGAGACCAGGAGAAGCACCTGGCTCCTGCCTTCGGTTCAGTGTGGTGCACCGGCTGCAGCGCGCCGGCCGCGGTGGCCATTGGAGGGTGAACCAATGGCAAAGGAAGACCTTTCTCTCTGTCTCTCTCTCACTGTCCACTCTGCCTGTATATATATATAAAAAAAAACTATGAAGCTTGTTCTCAAATAGTTGGTGTGTGCATGTGTGTGTATGCATGCAAACTGTTAAAATCTTAGTATAGAGTTGGTTTTCTGTGCAAAAAGATAACTGAAAATGAATCTTAGTGGAGAAAGGGACTGGCAAGGGGAGAAGGAAGAAGAGGAGGGGTGGGAGTGTGGGTGGGAGGGCAGGTATGGTGGGAAGAATAACTATATTCCTAAAGTTGTACTTATGAAATTCGTATTCCTTAAAAAATAAATTAAAAAAAGAAAAACAGGAATAAACCAAATTCAAAATCAGCAAGAGAAAAAATAAGAATCAGAGAAGAAATTAATGAAATTGAAATTTTAAAAAATCAATAAAAAGCTTAATTATTTGAAACTATAATATGGACAGACCTTTAGCCAGACTAACAAAGAAAAACAAAGTAAAAGCTCAGGGGCTGGTGCCGTGGCTCACTTGGTTAATCCTCCGCCTGTGGCGCCAGCATCCCATATGGGCACCAGGTTCTAATCCCGGTTGCTCCTCTTCCAGTCCAGCTCTCTGCTGTGGCCTGGGAGGGCAGTGGAGGATGGCCCACGTGCTTGGGCCCTGCACCCGCATGGGAGACCGGGAGGAGGCACCTTGCTCCTGGCTTTGGATCAGCGCAGCTCTGGTTGTTGTGGCCATTTGGAGAGTGAACCAACGGAAGGAAGACCTTTCTGTCTCTCTCTCTCTCTCTCTCTCTGTAAACTCTGTCAAATAAATAAGTAATCTAAAAAAAATAGTAACAAAAAAGGAAAAGCTCAGATATATAAAAATAGAAATACATAAGGTACTTAGAAATACAAAAGATCACAAGAAACTATGAATAAGTAAATGCTAACAAATGGATAAATTCCTAAATACATACATTATCAAGATATAGAAATTCCAAGATGGCTGAATAGGCAAAGGATATACTTCTTTAGGTGAGTGGAAAATAGCAAAAAAAAAAAAAAAAAAAAAGTGGTGGAGGTGCCATCCCAAGGAGAGTTGGAGAGTTGGAAAGAAATCTGCAGTGGAAATTCTACAGGAAGAAGAGGGACACTGTGGATCAGTGTGAAAGGTGCAGATGTGCAGCAACAAGCATGGACACAGCGTATGATCTCCGCAGCCGAGAGCCGGAGGAAGCACCAGCTTGGAGAGTGAGGTGACAGCAGACTGTAGCGGCCCAGGCCACTAGTGACACTGCCAGAGGGAGAGCCTGGTGGAGCAGCCGGGACATGAACCGGCACCCATATGGGATGCTGGCACCGTAGGCGGCAGCTTTACCCACTTTACCACAGTGCTGCCCAGGCAGCCAACTGATTTTTGACAAAGGTGCTAAGACCATACACTGGAGAAAGAATAGACTTTTCAATAAATGATACTAGCAAAACTGGACATACATATGAAGAATAAAATTTTTTTAAATAATAAAATTAGATCCCTACCTATTACCATATATAAAAACCAACTCAAAATGGTTCAGAGACTTAAATGTAAGACCAAAACTGAAATTGCTAGAATAGGGGAAACACTTCAGGACATTCATGCTGGCAATGAATTCTTGGATAAGACCCCAAAAGTGTGGGTATTAAAAGCAAAACTAGACAAATGGGATTATATCAAACACAGAAGCTTCAGCACAAGCAAAGGAAATCAATACAGTGAACACAGACTAGGAGAAAATATTTGCAAGCTACTTTCCCAGCAAAGGATTAATATTCAGAATGTACCAGGAACTCAAAACATTCAACAAAAAACACTTAACCAATCCAGTTAAGAAATGGGCCAACGACATGAACAGGCAGTTCTCAAAAGAAGTACAGATGGACAACAAATATATGAAAGAAATGCTCAATACCACTATCCATTCAGGGATGCAAATCAAAACCAGAGTGAGACAGCATCTCACCCCTGTCAGAAATGGTACTTATTAAAAAGAGTAACATGCTGGTAAGACTGAGGAGAAAAGGGAACTCTTATACGCTGTTAGTGGGAATGTAAATTAGTGTAGTCACTATGGAGAACTGTATGAAGATTCCTTAAAAAATTAGAAATATAACTGCCATAGATCTAGCAATCCCACTACTGGGTATATATCCAAAAGATCTGAAAATCATTCTATTGGAGCCAGCGCTGTGGCACAGTGAGCTGACGCCCTGGCCTGAAGTGCCAGCTTCCCATATGGACACTGGTTTGAGACCCAGCTGTTCCATTTCCAATCTGGCTCTCTGCTATGGCCTGGGAGGGCAGTAGAGGATGACGTGTGGGAGACCCGGCAGGGGCTCCAGGCTCCTGGCTCCTGGCTTCGGATCAGCTCAGCTCCGGCTGTTGCAGCCAACTGGGGAGTGAACCAGTGGATGGAAGACCTCTCTCTCTCTTTCTCTGCCTCTCCTCTCTCTGTGTAACTCTTTCAAATAAATAAATAAATCTTTAAAAAAAAAAAAAAAGAAAATCATTCTATCAAGGAGATTCCAGCTCTGACATATTGCCAACCTCCACAATCACATGACACAATATATAAATCTCACTGTCTCCACATACACAGTTGTTTTTTCTTTCTTTATAAATTAGTCTGTAGTTCTCTTTCTGAAGAATGGCTACATATACATTCATTTATGTATAAATAACATGTATAAGTACATTAATATAAATAGCATATAATTTTTGTTTGTATACATATTTTAATTATATCTAATATAGAATTGTATGTATATTGTGTGTGTGTGTGTGTGTGTATATATATATATATTTGAAGGGCAGAGAGACAAGCAGAGAGAGAGAGAATGAGTAACCTTCCAACAGAGAAAGAGAGAGATATCTTCCATCTGCTGGTTCATTCCCAAAATGACCACAATATTTTGGACTGGGCCAAGCCAAAACCAGAAGCCAGGAACTCAATCCTGGTCTCTCATATGGGTGGCAAGGACCCAGAGAGTTGAGTATCACCTGCTGCTTCGCAGGCTGTATATTAGCAGGAAGCTAGAATTGGAGCAGAGCCAGGACTTGAACTCAGGCACACCAAAATAGGATGTGGACCTCCTAAGCAGTATGTTTTAACCACTGTGTCAAATTCCTGCCCCTGGAATGTGGCTATTAACACTGGCCCTGCCTTTCACGTGGATACTTCTTCATCCTTGAAGGCAGCCTAATACCTAAGTATTCAACCTGCAACCAGGTGTCCCTCTCACAGGAAACTTGCTTATACAGGCAGACCTGCTTGTAGTCTTGTCTGATGGGTGTCCAGTCAATAGGAATAAACTAGGAGAGCCCTGGACAGGGAAGAAATTAGGTTTAAGTATGTCTTTCAGATGAGCCACAGAGGAGACAAACCAACAAAACATATAAAATAACAGAAGCAGTTTATTTCAGACAGAAGAGAATAGCTTGCCTCACAGGGCCAACAGAAATAGAGGAGCAAGACAGAGAGAGAGGGACCTGAGGATTGAAACTTTACTGGAATCCAGGACATTACCCAAACAAGTGTCTCAAAAGGAGTTCTAATTGGTGGGCTTACAGTAAGCACGCATGAGTTCTATGGAGCCAAGCTGTGACTGAGGGGTAGTTACTGTGCTACATATATGTGTCTGTGTAGGGCTGTGGTGGTCAGTTGAGTGAGTGAAGTAGGCTGCATCTAGCTGTACCACAGAGAGGTAGCAACCAGGAGGTGGTAAGACCGATGGCTGGATGGTGCACATTGAGGAACTAGGAGGAAATGGAGAAGTGGAAGCTCTTTAAGGGTCACTAAGCCCTACTTCTGGTGCGATAAAGTTCAACTTAAAATGAAAATGGATGCTGATGCAATACAAAATAGGTGTTCAACACACACACACACACACACACACACACACACACACACACCCTATTGGATTCATTTCATTGGAGAATTCAGATTTTGATACCAGGATTAGTTCTGTGAAAAATAGAATCTTAAGCATGAATTTTTTGGATTGGCTCTGCAGTTTCTGGAATTAACTCTAATCTGCTTAGACGTAAAGATCCTAATGACTCTGTCCAGTAGTAAAGAGAGTAATGATAGCCCATGGCATGTTGTGGCAAGAGATATGCAAAATATCACCACTGGATACTCCTGATAAAATCAGTAGAAGAGGCAAGAATCTGGGTAAACATGGGATGAGATCTTTCAATATTTTTGTCAAACAAGTGAGACTGGCCGGTTGCTCCTAGTGTCACTGGACAGAAAAGGATTAGCTAGGAATATGCATTCCTTCCTCAGGCACCATGTAAATGACCTGAAAATTTGCCCTGAAAGAGATCCTCATCTCCTGCAGCTGCAGAGTTGAGATTGCTGAAAACTAAAATTCTCATCTTGTGAGTGACTGGATCACACGCAAATTGGATTTCCAGATTCACACCAGGTTGAACTGTTAAAGTCAGAACACTGACTGAAGGTAATAGATCCTGAACGTGTTTAAGATGACCAGAAAGACACCTAGAGCTGGGGACATTCAGCCCCTCAAATTCTGATAAGTCTTCTTTGCCACTAAAGGCAGCCTCTGTACCCATTTGAAGAGAGAACTCCGCATTGGCTAAAGAAACTAATAGCTTCCCTTGAGACAGACGCTTCATAAAACACTGCTGATTCTTCTCAGGATCCACACCTACAATCCTCTTTGCTTCCAGGTAAGGACTGAAGTACCAGCAGGCCCCAAAAGCTGAGGTACCAGTGTGACTCAGGAACATACGCTCTGGACTCCAGAAGATCTACTTGGTTTATCAATGTTTTAAAATAAATAAATAAATATATGTGTATATGTACATATATATGACTATGTATGTGAAAAATATTAAGGGCATGGGTTAAAGGTCAAAGAACAGAATTTATTGATAAGGGCCTAATAAGCAGATTGCATTTAATATTGCCATTCAAGGAGTATGGCTCTAGTGTAACATGGACTAAAAGTGGGTCCACAGTAAAAGTAGAAATGCCAGGCCTGCCTTGGTTTAATGTAGAGGAAGGGATTTAAAGGTCTGGGGAGACTGGAATGTGAGAATAAGCTTGTCATTTAAGATTTACTCACCCATCTTGGAAAGGTCCAGATGACACATCTTTCCGAGAGGTAAATTTGTAAGGGAAACTCTGTGATCCTTGAAGAACTCTTTGACTGCTTTTCTGTAGACCAGAAAATAAAGGGCAAACTGCTGCCACTGAAAAGGAAACAAAATTGAAATTATAGTACAGAAGGTCCTTTTTTAAAAAAAAAATTATTTTTGTTTATTTGAAAGAGAGTTACAGAGAGAGGTAGAGAGAGAGGGAGAGGGAGGGAGGGAGGGAGGGAGGGAGGGAGGGAGGGAGAGAGAGAGAGAGAGAGATCTTCCACCCGCTGGTTATCCCCAGATGGCTGCAATGGCTGGAGCTGCACCAATCAGAAGCCAGGAACTTCTTCTGGGCCTCTCATGTGGGTGCAGGGGCCCAAGGACCTGGGCCATCTTCTACTGCTTTCCCAGGCCATCAGAGAGAGCTGGATTGAAAGTGGAACAGCCAGGACTAGAACCGGCGCCCATATGGGATGCCGGTGTTTCAGGCCAAGGCTTTAATCCACTGCGCCACAGTGCTGCCCCACAGATGGTCCTTGACTTACAATGCTTTGGAATTTATGATGGTGCTAAGGAGATGCACACTCAGTAGAAATGGTACTTCAAATTTTGATCTTTTCTTGGGCTGGTCATATGAAGCATGATACTCTCTCAAGGTGCTGGGTGGTGGCAGTAAGCCAAAGTTCTCAGTTGTGCAATCACAGGGTAAACAACCAATACTCTACAGTGTACACTATATTGCATAGGTTAGGTGTATTAAATGTACTTTCCACTTGTATTTTCAACTTACAATGGGTTTATTGGAACAGAACACCACTGGAAGTCAATGAGCATCTATAATTGGATCCCAGAGTGGTAGAGATCAAGAGTTGCATTCAACTGCCAAGGGAAGATGCGTGTGATTACCCTGACATGAATCAAAGCAGCAGTCAGTAGGATGGGGGTTTTGGCAGAGCCAGTTAGGCTGCCACTTGGGAGGTCCACATCCAATGCTGCTGCCTGCAGTGCCAGCATCCCATATGGGCACCGGTTTGAGACCTGGCTGCTCCACTTCTGATCCAGCTCTCTGCTACGGTCTGGGAAAGGAACAGAAGATGGCCCAGGTCCTTGGGCCCCTGCACCCATGTGGGAGACCCTGAGGAGGCTCATGGCTCCTAGCTTTGGATTGGTGCAGCTCGGACCATTGTAGCCAGTTGGGGAGTGAACCAGTGGATAGAAGACCCGTGTGTGTGTGTGTGTGTGTAACTATGACTTTCAAATGAATAAATATTTTAAAAAACAAATAAATTAATTAATCTTCAAAAAGGAAAAAGATGGAAACTTAATCTGAATGTGAGGCCTTTAGGAGGTTATTAGATGGGATAAGGTCACAGGTTGGAATCCTCATGATTGAATCCTGGTGCATTTATAACAGAGGAAGAGACATACAATGCCTGATTCTTGTCATATGATGCAATGTGCCACCTTGGGATTTTGCCAGCAAGATGCTCATCACCAGATGAGGTCCTTAGACTTTGCACCTCCATAACTTAGCCCAAATAAACCTCTTTTGTAAAGTAGCCTGTATTGCATTATAGTAATTCATTATATTAATTAAAATTTCACTGTATTTCATTATAGTAATAAAACAGATTAATAAAACATTTACCTTGCCAGCGCCGCGGCTCAATAGGCTAATCCTCCGCCTGCGGCGCTGGCACACCGGGTTCTAGTCCCTGTCGGGACGCCGGGTTCTGTCCCGGTTGCTCCTCTTCCAGGCCAGCTCTCTGCTGTGGCCAGAGAGTGCAGTGGAGGATGGCCCAAGTGCTTGGGCCCTGCACCCCATGGGAGACCAGGAGAAGCACCTGGCTCCGGGCTTCGGATCAGCGTGATGTGCTGGCCGAAGCACACCAGCTGCGGTGGCCATTGGAGGGTGAACCAACAGCAAAGAAGACCTTTGTCTCTCTCACTGTCCACTCTGCCTGTCAAAAAAAAAAAAAAAATATATATATATATATATATATATATATATATATATAACATTTACCTTAACTATCTGGTTCATGAAGAAGACAGATGGATTTTTAAGAATGACAGCACATTACTGTAACCTTAACTAGATGGTAGTTCAAATTGTAGCTGCTGTACCAGTTACGATGTCATTGCATGAGCAAACAACATATCCTCTGGTACCTGGCATGAAGCTACTGATTTGGAAATGAGTTCTTCCCCCCAGTTAGAAGCAGTTGCTTTCAGCTGGCAAGGCAGCAACATGCCTTCACTGTCCTACCTCGGGCTATATCAGTTCTCCAGTCCTGCCACAACTTAGTTCATGAACATCTTGATCCCTTTTCTTTCCATAAGATTCCACACTAGTCCATTATATTAATGACATTATTGATTACTGGACCTAGTCGTTAAGAAGCAGCAACTAATCTATATGGTTGGAAAATAACCTGACAAAAACCCAGAAGTCTTCTACGTCCAGGAAATTTCTAATGTCCAGCAGTGAGGGGGGCGTTGAGCTAGATGTCCCTTGAAGGTGAAGGACAGTTGCTGCATCTGCTCCTCTGCTACCCAAAACAAACAAACAAAAAAACTGCAATGGATCTTAGGAATTTGGTTGCTATTTTAGCTCATTTGCCGTGTGGTCAAAAAAGCTGCTTATTTCAAGTAGGGCCTAGAATGAGGGAAGGATCTTCAACAGTTCCAAGCTGCTGCACCAGTGGCTCTACCACTTGAGTCACAAGATCCAGCACATCCAGCCATGCCTTAGTATCAGTGGAAACTAGGATATGGTTGGAGCCCTTAGCAGGCTGTCTATTAGTGAATCCTGTCGCTCCCCCTCTTCGTGGAGGAACGACACTGAACCCTGCCTAGGCTTCATATCCGAGTCACGGCACCATTATGTCGCTCCCCGTCTTCGTGGGGGAACGACACTGAACCCTGCGCTGTTCTTTCGTCTGCTCGGCCCTCCCCGGGTTTGCTGCTGGTTCTTCCCGGGTTGGCTACTATCCCTTCCACCTCCATGGAAGGGCGGTTCCCCCTGGCCGCTTTCCCCACTTCCGCAGGGGAGCAGCACACCGCCGGCCGGCTCTCTCGGGGGCTGCACAGGTGTTCCTTCAGCTAGACGTTCCCCTTAGATGTTACTCGTGCATGCCGTCTCTCTCCTCCTTTATAGTCCTCCTCCGCCAATCCTAACTCGGCTGCCCACACGCCGAGTACGCTGCTCTCCTCCAATCAGGAGCAAGTCCTACAGTTTATTAGTTGAACTGGAGGCAGCTGTGCGGAAGCTGTTTACTTCTCTCCCAGCGCCATATTGTGGGAGAGCAGATGCATAGAATAAGTCTTAATTCCAGTAACTCAGTCCAGTCCGGGCTGCTCCCCACAAATCCCAGGGCAAACCATTGCCATCCTCCCTCAATGACTACTATCTTTTTTGAGAAATAGCTTAAGCCTGCTACCGGGCCTTAGTAGAACCTAAACACTTAACCTAGGGTCTCCAAGTTACCATGATGTAGAATGTTATCAGGTCCACGACGCCTTACATTTGGGTGTATACAACAGCACTCCATCATCAAATGGAAGAGGTGAACAGTTCTGAGCATGCACTAAAAGCCTGATTTACATTTTTAAAAGGTCCAAATACCCAAGGCCCTCACTCCTGCTATACTGCCTTCTGTCTATCAGACTGTACCTGTGGATTCACAGGGAATTTTCTACAACTAGTTGATAGAGGAGGAGAAGACTAAGACCTCATTTGTAGATGGTCTGCTTACAAAGAAGACACCACCTGAAGTGGACAGCTACAGCACCTG
This sequence comes from Oryctolagus cuniculus, assembly GCF_964237555.1. Taxonomy (NCBI): domain Eukaryota; kingdom Metazoa; phylum Chordata; class Mammalia; order Lagomorpha; family Leporidae; genus Oryctolagus; species Oryctolagus cuniculus. The sequence continues at coordinate 17,967,572 of NC_091449.1, read as the reverse complement.
AGTCCTTTTCCAGGATATCACTAAAAGACAGTGATGACGGGATGTCTTCCCAATGGTCAGAACTGGGAGCAGTGTACCTGGTTTCTCATTTTGCTTATGGGAACTAGCCAGACATGAAATCATACACAAATTTACAGACTACAGCTCATGGTTTAGCTGGATGGCCAGGGACTTGGAAAGAACATGATTGGAACATTGGTGACAAAGTCTGGGAAAGAGGCATGTGGATAGACCTCTTTGAATGGTAATGAATGAGAAAATATTTGCATCCCATATGAATTCTCACCAAAAGGTGACATTGTCAGAGGAGGATTTTAATAATCAAGTGGACATGATGACCTGTTCTGCAGATACCAGTCTCCTTCCCCCACCAATACTGTCATCACCTGGCTAATGAATAAGGTGGCCATGGGACCATGGGGAAGGTCATTCAGGGGAATAGTAACATGGATCTTCACCCATCAAGGTCAATCTGCTGCAGCAGAGATGAAGAGAGCCCTCAGTGAGGTACTACTCCCCAGGGTGTTGGCCAGCTACCTCACGTCACGTCGAGTCCATTGGACTGCTTCAATAACTGAAGGGGCAGTGTTCTATCTTTCAAGAAATAGACCCTTCATCTGGATATGAATTTGGTTCTATCATATGTAATACTTCTGCCAAAACTATTGTGTGTACTTACAGAATGCCTCACCCACTGTCAAACGGAACTCACCTCACAGCAAATGAAGTGCAGCAACTGGCCCATGCTCATGGGATTCAGTGGCCTTAATCTGTCTTCTCAGACTTCTCTAATGTGCTGTTGCCCCACTTGATGACATCTTGCAGGTTGCTCACGCTCTGGTAGTTTTAAAAATAAACACTTATTTATGTGAGAGGGAAGGTATGGGAGGGAAGGAGAGAGGGAAGAGGGAAGAGTGAGAGAGCATTCCTTCTTGCTGGTTCACTCCCAAATGCCCAGCCAGGGCTGGGCTGGGCTGGGGCTGAAGTTGGGAGCAAGGCAACACTATCCAGGTCTCTCACGAAGGTAGCATGACTCAGTGCTGAGCCATCACTTCTGCCTCCCAGGGTTGACGTTAGCACAAAGTTGGAATCCAGAGCTGGAGCCAGGAATCAAACCCAGGTACTTCCCAACAAGGGATACAGCTGTCTTAATTGGCACCTTAACCGCTAGGTTAAATTCTCACTCTTGTTCATTTTTCTTATTTTTCTCCTGCTCCTTAGACTGAATTATCTGATTCTTCTGCCCCGAAATATACAATTAAATCTCTCTTGAAAATTTCTCATTTCCACTATTGTGCTTTTTAGCTTCTGAATTATATTTGGTAATTATATTAATATTCTGTGCTTGTTCATAGCTGGTTCCATTATTTCCTTCCTTTCTTTATCCTGTTATCTTAGTTTGTTCTCTATTGCTACACTGGAACACTGAAACCGAGCATTCTGGAAAGAGGTTTATTTGCTTCAATGTTCTGGAGGCTGGGAAGTTTAAGAAAATGGCACCAGCATTTTAGCTTCTGATGTGGGCCGCATGTTGCTTCAGCTCATGTGGAAAGTGGAAGAGCAAGGGCCACATGAGGAAGGGAACACAAGGAGTAGACTCCGTGTATAACAATCCACCCTCACGGGGATTCACTCACTCTGAAAAAAGCCATTCATTCCTTTTAACAACCTAATCACCTCTTAAAACCCCCACCTCTCAACACGAGTTTCACAAGGGATAACTCACTTCCAAACCGGAGCATATGTTTCCTTGAAATCCTTGAGTGTATTTAAGACAAGTGGTTTAGCCAGCGCCGCGGCTCAACAGGCTAATCCTCCACCTAGCGGTGCCGGCACACCGGGTTCTAGTCCCAGTCGGGGCGCCGGATTCTGTCCCGGTTGCCACTCTACCAGGCCAGCTCTCTGCTGTGGCCAGGGAGTGCAGTGGAGGATGGCCCAAGTGCTTGGCCCTGCACCCCATGGGAGACCAGGAGAAGCACCTGGCTCCTGCCTTTGGATCAGCACGGTGCGCCGGCCGCGGTGGCCATTGGAGGGTGAACCAACCGCAAAAGGAAGACCTTTCTCTCTATCTCTCTCTCTCACTATCCACTCTGCCTGTCAAAAAAAAAAAAAAAAAAAAAAAAAAAAAAAAAAAAAAAAAAACAGTGGTTTAACATTTCTGACGAATAGTTTCAATACCTAGGTTTCCTGATGGAAGGGTTCTGTTAAAAAAATTTTTTTTCCTTGTGAGCTACACTTTCCTGCTTCTTTGTAATTTTTTGCTTGCACTTGGATATTTTGAGTATTAAAGTATAACTACTCTAAAAAACTCATTTTTCAGGGATTATTGCTTGACAGATTTCTGTAAATATCTGCTTATCTGCTTCAAAATGGAGGGAAAAAAAGTATGCCCCTTTAATTGCGTAGGGGGAAGCTATGTAGCACAAAGAGCTAAAACAAAACCATGCTTCAGGCCGGCGCCGCGGCTCACTAGGCTAATCCTCCTCCTTGCTGCGCCGGCACACCAGGTTCTAGTCCCGGTCGGGGCGCCGGATTCTGTCCCGGTTGCCCCTCTTCCAGGCCAGCTCTCTGCTGTGGCCCGGGAGTGCAGTGGAGGATGGCCCAAGTGCTTGGGCCCTGCACCCGCATGGGAGACCAGGAGAAGCACCTGGCTCCTGCCTTCGGATCAGCGCGGCACGCCGGCCGCAGCGGCCACTGGAGGGTGAACCAACGGCAAAGGAAGACCTTTCTCTCTCTTTCTCCCTGTCCACTCTGCCTGTTAAAAAAAAAAAAAAAAAAAAAAAAAAACCACACACACACATATGAGAAGCACCAATATAAGGGCATATTCAAATTTTAGAAAATCAAGGGACTTCAAATGGTGTCACCTAAAATTTTCCCTCATTAGCTGACATATTTTAAATGAAGACTTACCATTGAAATATATGTATTTGAAGCCTTCTGAACACATTCAGGCTTCCACCTGAATGAGCATCTCTACAAGGTGATCACTCAGTTCTTCAGATGAGAGAGGAAATACATATTTTGACAGTTTCATCAGCCACTTGGACAGGTTAGACACCATGTTTCTAACCTTCAAGTCCCTTGACAAAGACAGCATTGGACAAGTCCAGGTGGACATCCAGGAGTGGCTGCAGCTGACGACATACTCCTGAGTGGAAACCCCAGATCCGCCCCCTTTCCGCCTTGCTGGAGGAGTCACCTCGGACCCTGGTCTCTCCCAGTATGCCTGGAATACTAAACAAGAAATCATTAATAAAAGGTCCTTCATTTTCTCAAAAGGATGTTCACAACTATCAGAGCCATCTCTTGGAGTTATGTTCTTACATTTCTCATAATATATTTACATTTCTCTTACCATGTCAGGCATAGTATGCTGCTGTATTTACAGAAGAAATACAGCACCACTGCATACTAGGTTAAGCCTCTACCGGCAGCTCCAGCATCCCACATGGGCACTGGTTCAAGTCCCCACTGCTTCACTTCCAATCCAGCTCCCTACTAATGGCCTGAAAAAACAGACAATGACCCAAGTGCTTGGGCCCCTGCACCCACATGGAAAATCCAGAAGCAGCTTTGACTCCTGGCTATAGACTGGCCCAGCTCCAGCTATTTCGGCCATTTGGGAAGTGAACCAGTGAATGGAAGACCTCTGTGTCTCTCTCACTCTGTAATTTTGCCTTTCAAATAAATTTTAAAAATAAAGATGAAAATTTTTCTCAATTGATCCATTATTTTATTGCTTTTATAGCTTTCAAACTTAGCAGTTGACTTAAAAATACAACACCAGCACTGTGGCATAGTAGGTTGAGCCTTGACCTGTGACACTGGCATCTCATATGGACACCAGTTCGTGTCCTGGCTGCTCCTCTTCCAATCCAACTCTCTGCTTATGGCCTGGGAAAGCAGTGGAAGACGATTCAAATGTTTGGGCCCCTGCACCTGCCTGTGAGACCAAGAAGAAGCTCCTGGCTCCTGGCTTCAGATGAGCTCAGCTCCAGCCAGTTCAGCCGTCTGGGGAGTAAACCAGCAGAAGGAAGACATTTCTCTCTCTCTCCCTCTCTTCTACATCCCAAATAAATAAATAAAGTCTTTTTTAAAAATTGAATGTTGATTCAATATTCAGTAAATATATTTTTAAAAATATACATAAAAGTACAATAAACAGAGGAAGAGAACTCTTAAGAGTGATGGAGACATGCTCTAAAAATGTTAAACATTATCCTCAAGACAAGACATAAAACAGTTTGATAATGGCACATGACTAAGACACCATTGTATGGTCATTATCCAAACACAAATTAAAATTCACCAAAATGAACATTTCAAGCAAGTGGAGAAATGATAAATCATTATTCAAAGAATCACTGGAGAACTGACAATACATTAGGAGAAAGTAAACCCATATCCTAACTTCAATCCTAGATGCCAAACACATTTTACATGGATCAGTGTTACACCTAACTATAAAGGTACCTTAAGAAAAAATTAAGACTTAGGCCTATTTATAACACTGAGACCAAAAGTATAAGAATCCAGAGTCCTAAAAGTAGCTGAATGAGTAACATATGGCACAGTAGAAAATAAACATTAGGAACATATATAGCAAAATGACATTTCTTCCTAAAGAAAAACACCCAACCAACCAGCTGATGTTTTAAGTGGAAAAATAAGTAGCTTGCAGAAAAATTATAATAAAAACATCCTCATGGTTATCTAAATTTAAGTAAAACAAAATTCCTTTCATTCAAAAGGAAAGGATTTTTAAATTATGATTTCCACAATTTTAATTGCAGTGTGCCCGGGGAATGTTCTCGGAGGTCTGGTCAGCTGCAGCAGAAGCCATTCTGCATCCTGGGTGGTGTCATTAGCCCATTAAGCAAGACAGCTACACAGTACAACCCACAGCCTTCACCCCCACGAACCCACAATTTCAACACTGAGGCCAAAGAGAGTGAAGAGGTCTGGCAGTCTGGAGAGTGTTTGCCCAACTGGCCAGAGATGACATAGAGATCAGAACCACATTCTCAACAAGGTTGTGACCTAACACCCTGATAGGGAGATGGAAGGTTTTGGCATTGACAGGCTGCAGCACAGTGGCGTGATGAACAGGCTGGGCTTCCCAGAGTTCAAGTACCTGTGGAACATCAAAAACTGCCACAGTTAGTTAGACATTGACTGATCAGGAAACACGTGCAGCTGTGAACTGCAGGGCCTTTAGGGCAACAGGGCCTCTACAACATGTTCATTCAACTCTTCAGATCAAAGAGGAAATGCGGATTTCGACAATTTCATCAGCCACTTGGTCAGGTTGGACACCAGTTCCCTACCTTCAAGTCTCTTGACAAAAACAGCACTGGACAAATCTAGGTGAACATCCAGGACTGGGGCCGGCACTGTGGTGTAGTGGGTAAAGCCGCCGCCTGCAGTGCCCACATGCCATATGGGAGCCGGTTTGAGACCCGGCTGCTTCACTTCCCATCCAGCTCTCTGCTGTGGTCTGGGAAAGCAGTGGAAGATGGCTCAAGTCCTTGGGCCCCTGCACCCGTGTGGGAGACCTGGAGGAAGTTCTTTGCTCCTGATTGGCGCAGCTCCAGCTGTTGCAGCCAATTGGGGAGTGAATCAATGGATGCAAGCCCTCTCTCTCTGCCTCTCCTCTTCTGTGTAACTTTTTTAAATAAATAAATCTTTAAAAAAAAAAAATCCAGGAGTGGCTACAGCTGACTATGTACTCCTCAGTGGAAACTCCACAGCTGAACATTCTGCCTCACTGTAGGAGTCACCTCGGACCCTGGTCTCTCCCAGGGCAGGTCCTATCTGTCCTTGCATCTTCCTGGGTCCTGCTGACCCACAGGCCTTTGATTCTCCCAGCCCTTGTCATCCAGCTTCTCAGACAACAGCCAGGGCCCAACACACCCCAGTGTGCCACATCTTAAGTTGCCCTGGCTCCAAGATATTCTAGCAAGCTCTGACCAAGGGTCACCCCACTCCTACCACACCCTTCTTATACCTTCTGCATAACCTCTGTCCCTTATCTGTGCCAAGCCCAGCACTTGGGTTGCTTCTATACCCAAGAACCATCTCTCAGCTCTGGAGAGATCATTCCAGTCCCTACGCACCCTAACACCCTGATTCACAATTGCTATCCAGGCAGCCAAACACACTGCAGGCCATTCCAGGCCACACCCCCTAGTGCCTTTGTCTGTATTCTTCCCCTAGCAGGAAATAAATGTACCCTAGTTGCTGCTACCAAATGGAAAACAGAATTTCAATTATTTTCTCTCTCAACACTTATAATGTACAATTTTACCACTAAAATTTAACAGATTGGAATTTAAAGTGAGTAAATCAAAAAGACTGTGATTAGAAGACTGTTCATATGCACTGATTCATGTTTGTCCTGGAACACTATTTAACTGTTAATGAGGTCTCTCTATATTATGAACTTTATAAACATAGTGACACTACACTGACTTAAAGATACTCAAGAAATTTTTAGGGCATCACCTGGAGCTGGAGCTGTGGCATGCTGGTATGGAAGACAACGAACAAGAACAAATTAAGACAGAAGCCCAGGAATGTACTTCACATCGTCAGCCAAAAAGACTTTAAGGCTAAAAACAAAGCAATACTAGTTACTACTAATCTTGAGATAAAAATTGCAAATGAAGACAAAGTTAAGAGTGAAAAAACTTTTATGGATACACAAAAGGAATCTGCACCCTACTCAAGGGGCCCTTCTCTGGAACCTCTGCACAAAAAGCTGACTCCTCCGCGGGGTCATGAAAATGAACCCATTAATGATGAACCTACAAGATGAATGGTTCAGCTGTAATACAGTGGTGAGGCAATGGAATCCACCCCCGCATTCATAAATTTAATGTTTTACACAATTTCCAAAAGAGGAATTTTTAATAGGGGCTATATCTGTAATGTTAAGACACAGAAAGTCTGAAGTCTCATGGAGTATCATCACGGATCTTTTTGTCTCAAATTTCACCATGAGCAGATATCTTGTTTTAAGGAAAAAATACTCATTTTCAAGAGCATTTCTGCTATCATATAAGGATCCAAGCATGAAGGCAAGGTTTGCTTCCTTGGATACTAAGGAAAGCAATACAAACATGCTACTTAAAAATACTCACCTGAAAACTTCAGCAACAGACTCTTTGAAAATCTAAAATTTCCATTCAAAAAATTATGGAAAGTTTAAATTGTCACAATATGGCAATTATTTTGCCACAGCACAAGACTAAAAATATAAAGTTTTAACAGTAAGTTCAACAATGCTATTTATACATTTGGCTTCAAATTAGAAAGTAACAAAATGTGGAGTTGGAATAAGACTGATTTCAATGTTTCTTTCCGACTTTTATATTTCTTTACAAGACATAATTCTGTAGTTGGGAATGAAGAATAGGAGGAAAACTATTAGATAAAGCATTAAATTACTTGAGTACAGAGACAAAATGAGTCTTTGTATTTTGGCTCCTACTTAATAGCTGTATACATATGTACACGTATTAAGACAAAAGGGCTTTAGGAATCCAAAGTTTTAAATACAAACTATGCCATACATGAGTAAATCTATCTTCTAAGAATCATTTAAAGAAATCTGTATAATTTATCACATCAGAAAATGAAAAACACATGTTGACAACAACTGATGATGAAATAAGCTTACAAAATCTAGCAGGCATTAAATAAGGACTGAACCAAACTACTTATGTGTAATAGAAGTATTTAAATAAAAAAGCAGCATTACACTAAATGAATGATATGTAAATTCCAATGAAAAGAGAAAAACGTCCACTAACCCCATTATAGTGCAATCATAAACAGGAAATAAAACAGCATTTGGCCAGTTGAAAATGAAGACTGTCTATATGTGAATAAAAAAAACACAGAAAAGGAAATATGATTGGTTAACGACCACAGGTAAAACATGCTGGATTCATTTTCAACCAGGGAAATATACTGAAAGTCATAGCAGAGATAGGGAAAAATGAACACATTCAATGATGGTATTCAACACTGAGACGATGAGGGAGCAACTGTGATAGTAAGTAATGAAGTTGAAGGTATACATATAGACCATGGTTACTATGGTAAATATTTCACTTCTAGGTAACACTCTGAAGAGATTCTAGACTTTAAAGAAACCAAAAAAAAAAAAAAAAAAAAAAAAACACAAGAGTATTCAATATAGCATTTTTATTACAATGAAAAAATCATTTATGTCCTAACACTGCTTAACAGTTTTTTTTTTTTTTTAAAGATTTATTTGAAATTCAGAGTTAGAGAGAGGAGAGGCAGAGAGAGAGAAAGGTCTTCCATCCAATTGTTCACTCCCCAATTGGCCACAACGGCCACAGCTGCGCCAATCAAAGCCAGGTGCTTCTTCTAGGTCTCCCATGTGGGTGCAGGGGTCCAAGGACTTGGGCCATCTTCTACTGCTTTCCCAGGCCATAGCAGAGAGCTGGATCGAAGTGGAGCAGCTGGAACTCAAATAAGTGCCCATGTGAAATGCCAGCACTGCAGGTGGCATCTTTGCCTACTACACCACAGCGCCAGCCCCATTAATAGAATATTTAAACATGTTTCATATATATATATATATATATATATATCCAGAACTAGCCTAGAATCTTTTCTTTTCTATTGAACATTACCATCCAAGCAGGCAGTTACTTTCAGAGCATGAAAAAACAGCGAGGAAGTGTTCTCGTTAGCTCCTCCCAACACCCTCACTCACCATGTCTGAAACATCCTTGAAGACACTGTGTTTATAGTAGCATCTGCAAAAGTGATACATGTTTCAAAGATCTTCCAAATATTTCCAACTGAGAATTCCATAATGAAGTCAGTTTGACATATATTCATATAACAATTTATTTACATCTTTTGACAAACTATTATATATTTCAAACCCTCTCTAAAATAGATGATTTTGTCCCTTGCTTCGTTTGCCTTTTCCCAAGCAATCTTTGTTTTTAAACAACATCAACAACTAGTATCCCCTCAAAAAGCAGCATGGAGAACAAAAGGTTTCAGCTGTAAGCCACATTAAACAGAGGTCTTCAGGAGGTATCTGATGTGTGGAAAAGGAAACACACTCACCTTTTAGTGAAGACTGGTTTTGTGATAAACCTAAATATACTGTACTTGGAAGTGTAAAGAATACAATCTTTAAGGAGCTATCTTAATTGCATATTTTAACTGTGCAAAATTAATTGGTAAAATCTTTAATATTATCTATTTTCTAAAGCTTTTCACCTGTCAAAGTATCAGATTTTTTTCTTAAATACAAAGTTCACATACACAAATACACAGCTGTCCATCTTGTTGAGTTCTGGGGAATCCAGGCAATTTTGAGATAAGCTCATTTAGAAAATAAGCATAATCATTCTGTAGTTTTCAATGTATTATAAAAAGATATGTGTATAAGAGTACTTTCAAAAGTTCATTGAAAAACAAATTTAAAAGGTAAGTTTTAGTGCAAAATATTTTGAAATCCAAGAATACAAGAGGTCTTCAAAATGTTCATGGAAATGCATATTATGAAAAAATATGCATCAAATATTTTACACCAAAATTAACATTTTCAAATTCCATTTTCCACTAACTTCTGAAGTACCTTCATATGGTATTCTTCTAATTTTTTAAAATCTCCTTACTTACCTGTAGCTGTGTCAACTTAATAATCATTAATGCTCCATATGCACTTTTTTTTTTTTACTAAACCTGGCATAGTTATTATGAACCTTGGACCAAGTCAATTGTATTTTTTGTTCATTCCTATTTTTTACTACACTTGCCTTCACTGTTACTTGTGTTGGTCCCATTTCTTGATGTAAATGCTTATTCATTCCTACATTACGTTCCTCTACATGACATAATATAATGGTTGCTGTGTCTAAGTGAAGATGATGAATATTGGGCCTATAAACAAAAATTTCTTTAGCACACTAAAGAGCAATATTTTCTCAAAAACAAAAGTTTGGTGATCTTTTACAAATTCAGATATGTAGACATTACCATCCATTTCTAAGTAGTCTATAATTTCAATTTTGATTTTAAATATTTTATTATTAAAATTTCAAACATTTACAAAAGCAGAGATGTTAGAACAATGTCATATGATCAAATCACTGAACTTCAGTAGTTATCAATATTTTGCCAATGTAGTTTCCAGCTCTCTTAGCCAATTCCTTTTCTTTTGTTGGAATATCTTAAGGGAAATCTTATAATTTCATAAATGCGTATCTCTAAAACATATACTTAGTAACCACATTTGTGTTATCAGTGCTTTAAAAAAATTAGTGTTTCTAAGTGTCCACACTTGCCTCATCATCTCCAAAATGTCGTTTGACATTGCTGCCACCAAGTAATGCCAACATAATGCCACACTTCTTCCATCTCTTTCATTCTGTTTCTCATGCCATTCATTAGTTGAAATCAGAACACTTTACATATTCTTGATCTGCTTTCATGTGATGGCAACTACAATGTTTCACTCTTGGTTTTAAAATACTTGATATACTTCAGTTCATTATTTTGGCAGTAAGGTTTCTCAGGTAGTGATTCTTCCTGTTGCATTGTATCAGCGGATATTGTCTTACAGACCTATTGTTACTGAAGTTAAAATTGATCAAAGGGTTCAGAGATGGTCAACTTGATAAATCCAATATAAAAATTTTAATATAAAAATCTCAGTTTTCATCCTTTAAAGGTCATTTTCTGGACCTTTTAACCCATTAGCATTTAGAAAATGGTGACTTTTTTTTTCTTATTCTATCATTCTTTCTGTATTTTCTGATTGGACTTCTTTTAAAAAGAACTTAAATCAGATGAATTCAGGGTGACCTGAAAACTTGGTTCATACAGAAAAATAAATGTTCAATTCCTCCTTTATTTAAGAATTATGAATCAGTGCCCTAGCATCTTCTCTAAGTGACTAAATTATGCAGCCACAATTAAGTATACTGTCAATCTACTGGTGGGGTCATGTCAAAAGATCCAACCTGAAACAACTCCAACAGGTTGAAGAAAGAACATTTCGAGTACCACAAAGTATACTGATTGTAACGGAATATGTTTTACAGAATCTTAAACAGACACACATATGCATTTACATGTATGTGTGTACACATCAACAAAATTAAATTTCAACATGGCTAGTTTCTGTCCTCTTTTTGAAGTATAGCATTAATTTTGAATTAATCTTGAACTATAGTCAGACAACAGGGATTGTAACCATTTGCTTTTTGAAATTATAGGAATATCATTCCATATTTCTGATTCTCCAATAGTCATACTCAACCACCTCATATTCATGAAAGTTTCTTTTCAGCATGAAATTTCTGATGCAGGTTAAGTGATGAAGAACTTCTTATATTCACTGTAATCTCCCATATCTTACTTAGAATAAATTAGTTTGTTTAGTAAGTGCTGAGAGGTGATAAGAGGCATTTTTACATTTATTACTCCTATAGGATCTTTCAATTGAATTCACAAATACTGATTATAATTATAAATAATATTTACAGAATACATGCTATGTGACTGCTCATCTGCCAAGTACTAACTATTCAATACTCACAACAATATCATTACATGGTGTTGCAGGCTTGACCCCCAATGGCTCCTGTCTCCTGGTATTCACATTCATTATAATCCCTTTCTCTTGAGTGTGGGCTTCTTAGTAATTTACTTCTTTTTTAAAGATTTATTTGTTTATTTGAAAGATTTACAGAGAGAGAGAGAGGTAGATACAGAGAGAAATCTTCCATCTGTTCGTTCACTCCTCAGATGGCCATAACAGCCAGGGCTAGGCCAGGCCAAAGCCAGGAGCTTCAACCAGGTCTCCCACAGTGGCAGCAGGGGCCCAAGCACTAGGGCCATCTTCTGCTGCTTTTCCCAGACCATTAGCAGGGAGATGGATTGAAAGCAGAGCAGTGCTTTCAATCAAACCAGTGCCCATGTGTGATGCCAGTGCTGCAGGCAACAGGCTCACCTGCTGCACCACAGTGGAAGCCCAAAGATTTACTTCTAACCAGCTGAAAATAGCAGACGATGTGATGTCATTTCCATGAGTAGATGACACAAAACTGTAGCTTTCTTCTTGCTAGCAGACTCCACTGCCATCTTGGCTTGTGTGCTCTGATGAAGCGATTAGCCATGCTGAAGAGGCCACTGTAGCAAAAGGCTGCAGTCGGTCTTCAGCCAGCAGCCAGGCAGAAGCTGGGGATCTCACTGTAACACTCCTTGATGAAACGAATTCAGGCTACAATCCTCTGGATCCTTCTCTAATGGAGCCTTCAGATGAGGTCCTTGACACAATTAAGTCACAACCAGATTTCACATCCATAGTAGCTGGGAGATAATGTGTATTATTCTAAGCTACTAAGTTTGTGGTAATTTATTACATAATAAATAATAAAAATAAGTAACATCATTTTACAATGAGAAAAATGAGGCACGTACACTATCTTGTCCAATATCCCTGTGGTAATAAAGTGGTAAATAAAGATATGATAAGGCTAAACAGTTTCCTAGATTCATCATGTTATTCTCTCATAGGAATTTGCTGAAGAAACAGAATGTTTAAAAGGTGAGGGAAGGTTTTTAAAGCAACAGATTCTTTCTAATATAAAATTTATTGTGCTTAGTTGTGCGCATGAAACAAATTTTTTCAAAAATGAACTTTCTGATGTTCTGAAACACAATGTGTATTTGAAGGCTTTCTTCTACTAAGCTCCATTGTGAATCTTCTGATGTTGAGTAAGGTGTGAGTGCTGTCTAAAGGCCTTCTTGCATTCCTTACATTTGTAGGGTTTCTCGCCAGTATGAATCCTCTGATGCTGAGTAAGAAATGAATAAAGCCTGAAAGCCTTCCCACACTCCTTACAGGCATAAGGTTTCTCACCAGTATGAATACTCTGATGCTGAGTAAGCTGTGAGAGCAGTCTAAAAGGTTTTCTACACTCCTTACATTCGTAAGGTTTCTCGCCAGTGTGAATGCTCTGATGTTGAGTAAGTTGTGAGAGCAGTCTAAAGGCCTTCCCGCATTCTTCACATTCATAAGGTCTCTCGCCAATATGAATGCTCTGATGTGAAATAAGTTGAGAGTAACTACTAAATGTCTTCCAACACTCCATACACTCATAGGGTTTCTCACGCGTATGTATTCTCTGATGGCGAACAAGCTGCTGCCTTAATCTGAAAGTCTTCCCACATTCCTTACATTCATAGGGTTTCTCACCGGTATGAATACTCTGATGGACAGTAAGCTGTTGGCATATTCTAAAAGCCTTTCCACATTCCTTACACGCATAGGGCTTCTCACCAAAATGAATTTTCTGATGCACTCTAAGGTCTGGACCACATACAAAGGCTTTCCCACATTCCTTGCATTCATAGAGCTTCTCAGCAGTATGAAGCCTCTGGTGTCGAGTAAGGTGTGTGCACTGTCTGAAGGTCTTCCCACACGCCTTACATTCATAGGGTTTCTCACCAGTGTGAATCCTCTGATGGCGAGCCAGCTGTTGATGTACCCTAAAAGCCTTGCCACATTCCTTACATTCGTAAGGTTTTTCACCAGTATGAAGTCTCTGATGCTGAGTGAGTTCTTGGAGTACTGTAAAGGCCTTCCCACACTCCTTACATTCATAGGGTTTCTCACCAGTATGAAGTTTGTGATGTCGAATAAGGTGTGCACGCTGCCTAAAGGCCTGCCCACATTCCTTACATTTGTAAGGTTTCTCACCAGTATGAATTCTCAGGTGTTGACTTAATGTTGAACGACGAATAAAGGTTTTCCTACATTCCTTACACTCATATATCTTTTCTCCATTATGAATTATCTGATATTCAGCAAGAAAATTGTGTTTTTTATAAGAGGTCACCTTTTCAGAGGCAATGTTCACTTGCCCAATACAACGCTCTTGTGGCTCCTTCTTCCCCTCAATTTTGCTTTTGCATTTCCAATCATTTTTAAAAATGGGGCCTTGGATGCCACAGCTTTTAATTTTTTCCATTATCTCCCACTGGAATGAATATATTTCACAAATGTCCTTTTCTGGAGATAAAGTGTTGGTCCTACATCTGGACTCCAAATCTGAAAGAAAACAAGAGAGCAAACACATTCTGTTTTCCTATTCAGAAAGAAAGAAAATTTCTACTGAGAAATAAGACATTTGAAATAATGTCTACCACAAATGAATGTATTAGATTTCTCAGACATTTCTACTAAAATACCATATATGTATACCTAAAAAACTATCTTCTACAAAATTACAAACCCAAATAACTGGATTCATTGTTAAAATAGGGCTAGAGCAGACCACACAACTCTAGGCAACTTTATTTTTATTTTCAGTGTACTAACAAATGCAATAGATGATATTTCAAGGGATAACCTAAAGGCAGCTCACACGGCTGAAGGCTGCTTCATGGTTATTTAAATGAACATAAATAAAGTAGAAATTCTGGATTTCAGGTGCCGACACATTGCAAATAAAAATAAGGCCCTGAGCCAATGAGGATATCAGTAAGGTGGCATTTAACTACAGACAGGATGAGGTGCAGCCTGTCTTTAGTTCAGGGCCATGCAAGATTGATGATACATGTCTCAAGAGGGAGCCCTAGGAGTAGGCATTTAATAATTTTCTTAAAATAAAGATAAAAGGGCATTTATCTTTCCTAATTTAGTTCCAGTCAACTGGGAAAATTATTTATAAACTGACTACCTTCCACATTGTAACACTATTATTCCCTATCAGTATTCAGCTCATTTGTATCATGTAATAGATTGTATGCTCTGCCTCTGCCTCTCAGTAGTTCTGCCTTTCAAATATATAAATAAATCTTAAAAAAAAAAAAAAAGTAAGGAGGACAGTATATTGTGGGACCCAGGAGGAAATAAGTGAAAGTGAAAACAGAATTTCCTTGTTAACCAAAAAAAGAATGAAATTAATATAGAAATTTTAAAAAACCTAGGTCTCTTGACAAAAGTTAGAATATATTAACCATTAACTAACATATTTAGAAAAAGGAAAGCAAACAAAATTAAAATGGCAACTAGGCATTCAGAAATAAATGAACCTGAGTCTCACATTTTTTATACATCTTGCAAGCACTGACTGCCTTTGGGCAATATTTTCAAGAATGGTTATAGAGATAGAATCTATTTCAGATCAATATACTAAAGGTAATGTCTCCTTTGGGGCAAAGGTCACATATGTTTATTGCTCAAGAAGATGTGAGTTCTCTTAGGCTCAGGATTCCACTCCCATAATGCACCTCAGGTATGCTCAGGCTCTAGTTTGACCATCCAACATCATCCCCGTGGGACATGGGGACAAGGAGAAACTGAAGCAAAGGAACAACTGACGCAAACTATACCCACACTCATGCTGCTTGTTGTGCTGTGAATAATGCCCTTTGTCTTTGATTTGTAAGTTCTGTGTCTTCTGCTAGGATCCAAGACTGTGGAAGTCTTTCTAGTTTGCCAGTAGGTGAAACTGCAGACCCTTCACAGTTCTTGACACTAGCAAATAACTAACAAGCAATATTTTGAAAAACCATAAGGGACTACACTACATTAATAAAGGAGAATTTTCTAAGAAAATATGAGTAAGTAGTCAAAGACCTACTCTAAAAGTTATTTTGATGATTATAAAATTTTAGAAAGCCCATAAACTACATTATACTTAAAGTGACTCAGAATTTTTTTTTTTTTTTTTAATTTGACACGTAGAGTTACAGACAGTGAGAGAGAGAGACAGAGAGAAAGGTGTTCCTTCTGTTAGTTCACTCCCCAAATGGCTGTTACGGCCAGCGCTGCACCAATCCGAAGCCAGGAGCCAGGTGCTTCTCCTGGTCTCCCATGCGGGTGCAGGGCCCAAGCACTTGGGCCATCCTCCACTGCCCTCCCGGGCCACAGCAGAGAGCTGGACTAGAAGAGGAGCAGCCGAGACTAGAACTGGCGCCCATATGGGATGCCAGCGCCACAGGCAGAGGATTAACCTAGTGAGCCACAGTGCTGGCCCCTCAGAATATTTTTAAAAAGAAAAAAAAAAAGCATTTATTTTTAAGTAAGTATAAAAATGGAGAGACTGCCCAGCACCAAGGCTCACTTAGCTAATCCTCTGCCTGCGGCTCCGGTACCCCGGGTTCTAGAACCGGTTGCTCCTCTTCCAGTCCAGCTCTCTGCTGTGGCCCAGGAGGGCAGTGAAGTATAGCCCAAGTCCTTGGGTCTCTTCACCCGCATGGGAGATCGGGAGGAAGTACCCGGCTCCTGGCTTCGGATCGGCGCAACGCCGGCCGTAGCGGCCATTAGGGGAGTGAACCAACAGAAGGAAGACCTTTCTGTCTCTCACTGTCTATAACTCTGTCCAACTCTGCCTGGAAAAAAAAAATGGAGGGACCGTTGTTGTGGCATAGTGGGTAAAGTCATTGCCTGCAACCCCGGCATCCCATGTGAGTGCATGTTCATGTCCCAGCAGCTCTACTTCTGATCCAGGTCCCTGCTAATGGCCTGAGAAAAGCAGTGGAAGATGGCTGAAGTATTGGGGCCTCTGTCACTCACTTGGGACACTGGGATGAGTTCCTGGCTCCTGGCTTCCACCTGGCCCAGCCCTGGTCATTGGGGCCATTTGGGGAGTGAACTAGAGGATGGACGATCTCTCACTCCCACTTTCCATAACACTGACTTTATTTTTAAAGACTTTTTTATTTATTTGAGAGGTAGAGTTACAGAGAAAAAGGGTCTTCAATCCACTGGTTCACTCCCCAAATGGCCACAGCAGCCAAAACTGGGCTGATCTGAGGCCAGGAGCCAGGAGATTCTTCCAGGTCTCCCACATGGGTACAGGGGCCCGAGCACTTGGGCCATCCTCTGCTGCTTTCCCAGGTCACCAGAAGTGCAATAGCCAGGACTTGAACCAGTGCCCACATGGGATGCCGGCACCACAGGCAGAGGCTTAACCTACTATGCCATGGTGCTGGTCCCCAACTCCAACTTTCAAATAAATAATTTTTTTTTTTTTTGACAGGCAGAGTGGACAGTGAGAGAGACAGACAGAGAGAAAGGTCTTCCTTTGCCATTGGTTCACCCTCCAATGGCCGCCGTGGCCAGCGCGCTGCGGCCAGCGCACCGCGCTGATCCGATGGCAGGAGCCAGGTACTTATCCTAGTCTCCCATGGGGTGCAGGGCCCAAGCACTTGGGCCATCCTCCACTGCACTCCCGGGCCACAGCAGAGAGCTGGCCTGGAAGAGGGGCAACCGGGACAGAATCCGGCACCCCGACTGGGACTAGAACCCGGTGTGCCGGTGCCGCAAGGCTGAGGATTAGCCTAGTGAGCTGCGGCACCGGCCTCAAATAAATAATTTTTATGACACTAAAATGATAATATTAACAGTTCCAAAGTCAAAAAACCATATGATCATTTCTATAGACATCAGAAAGGAATCTGACAAAATTCAGAATTCATTCCTTTAACAAAAAGAAAAAGCACTTTAAGAAACAGGTATAGCTACTTCCTTAACATAACAAAAAATACATTTCCTAGGACTGGCATTATAGTATAGCACGTTATACCACTGCCTACCATGGGCAGAACTGCCTTTTGAATGCTGGTTCAAGTCCCAGTTGCTCCACTTCCAATCCAGCTCTCTGCTAATGAACCTGAGAGGGCAGTAGTACATGGCGCAAGTACTTGAGCCCCTGCATGCACATGGGAGACCTGGCTGTTCCAGGCTCCTGGCTTCGGCCTGCCCAAGCCCTGACCGTTGTAGCCATTTGGGAAGTGAACCAGCGATGAAAGATTACTATTTCTCTCAGTGTGTGTGTGTGTGTGTGTGTGTGTCCCTCTGAGTAACTTTGCCTTTCAAATAAGTAAAATATAATATTAAAATATTTTTTAAAAATACATTTCTGAGTCCAAAAGATAAATTTAACTTAGGAAACACCAGGAGCAAGGGAAGACTTTGGAATTTTTCTAAAATTTTATTTTGGTGGCCGGCGCCGCGGCTCACTAGGCTAATCCTCCGCCTAGCGGCGCCGGCACACCGGGTTCTAGTCCCGGTTGGGGCGCCGGATTCTGTCCCAGTTGCCCCTCTTCCAGGCCAGCTCTCTGCTGTGGCCAGGGAGTGCAGTGGAGGATGGCCCAGGTGCTTGGGCCCTGCACCCCATGGGAGACCAGGAAAAGCACATGGCTCCTGGCTCCTGCCATCGGATCAGCGTGGTGCGCCGGCCGCAGCACGCCGGCCGCAGCGGCCATTGGAGGGTGAACCAACGGCAAAAGGAAGACCTTTCTCTCTGTCTCTCTCTCTCACTGTCCACTCTGTCTGTCAAAAAAAAAAAAATTAAATTAAAAAAAAAATTTATTTTGGTGGTAGTTAACAAGACTCACATTTGTTAAAATTACTACAACTAGCCACTAAACAAGGTAAATTACAATGTACGTAAATTATATTAATGAACTAGACTTTAAAAGTATTTTAAAAGTCTAGTCATAAAAATATGTCAATCCTTATGGGTCCTGAAATTGACAGAGAAAGCTAGTACCACTTAAGACAAGTCTTACCCAGGGAGATGAAGTTCAACGTTATCACCCATGAGGCAGAGCTGGGAATATTTCTGATTATGTCAGTTTGGGTACACTGAATTTTGTCAAGGAATTTTTCCATTTCATTTGTCAAGTTTACTGGCACAAAGTTATCTGTAGCATTCTTATTAACTTTTTTTTTTTTTTTTTTCATTTTATTTGAAAGGCAGAGAGACAGAGATAAAGATCTTCCATCTCCTAGTTCACTTCCCAAACGCCTGCAACAGCCAAGCCTGAGCCAGACTGAAACCAGGAGCCTGGAATTCAATCTAGATCTCTCATGTGGCTATGCAGCCAGCA
The DNA here is from genome assembly GCF_964237555.1 of Oryctolagus cuniculus. Classification (NCBI taxonomy): domain Eukaryota; kingdom Metazoa; phylum Chordata; class Mammalia; order Lagomorpha; family Leporidae; genus Oryctolagus; species Oryctolagus cuniculus. Next base: position 17,948,660 of record NC_091449.1, on the reverse strand, counting down.
CCTGCTTTCTCTCCTGGTGTACATCAGCTGGAGCTGCAAGCACAGCCAGGACTCAAAGCCAGGTACTGAGATATGGGAGGCAGGCATCTTAAGTGAAGCCTTAACTGCTGTGCCAAACACACATCTCCACTGTTTTGAATGGCTACAGAACATGAAGGAAAAAGCTTCCTTCATTCCTGGTATTAGCAATTTATGTTCCATTTTTTCCTTGATTAATCTACCTACGTATTACCACCTTGGTTGATCTTTTTCACTTTTAGCTTTATTACTTTCCCCTACTTCTTTTTTCTTTGCTTATTTCTGCTCTTATATTTGTCATCAGTTTTGTCTTCTGTAGAAAACTGTTCCTCTCTGTGAATTGGGAGAGAAACAGGAGAGACAAGACACTGAGTGTCATGCTAGAAGTCAACAGGAAGTTCCCTTGTCAGTCCGGACTTAAAAGATTTTGCTTTGCTTCAGGTCTCACCATTTTCCTCTACAGGCCTTGGGCTTTTGAAGAGAGATACCCAGTAGTACTTCTAGGGAACGCCTCCATCGTAGCCAGCTCAGCTGTTATCTGCAGGAATGATTTCCCCATTGCTTGCTCAGCTCTTACTCACCATGGCAGTATTTTCTTGTCCCTTCCCTCACAACCATCCCAGGTTCCTTTCCTTCGTCATCCAATAAAGTAACCAAGTTTGGATTAGAAATGGAAGGTCCTGCTGAAAAGAAAAATGTGACACAAAATTATAAACCTAGATGACCTTGGATTCAGATTTTATAGTTCACTAAAGGTCAAAATGGAACATATTATAAAGCCTGAGAGCAAAGAAATGCAAAGGGAAGTGGAGAATGCTTGTATCAGGGCAACCTCAAGACCACAAGGATAAACACTAGGTATTTAACAACAGGCCTTAACCTAAGTTAACTCAGAGGTTCTGCTGAGAGGCAATATTGTGTAGTGGTTGAGAACACAGAGTCTGTTTCAGATCGTCTGGCTTCAAATCCTGCCTCTGCTGCCATGCTACGTAAGTAAATTCTGAACCTTAGGGCCTAAGTATTCTAATCTGAAATGAGGACAGTAAAAGTATCTTCCTCATAGAGTTGTTGTGAGGATTAACTAATAATGTACAATGCTTAGAACAGTGTTTAAGCACAAATGTATATAATTATATGTTTATATACACATAATGTGTGTGTTATTTTTAATAATATGTGTTAGTTTTACTGTCACCAATTTTTGGAAAGGATAATAGGTTTTGAAAGACATTCTCAGGTCCTTTCTAGGATATTCATTCAATGTTAAATGTAAAATTCTTAGAGTTTAAGTGTCAACCACAAGCAGAACTGAGTATGTCTACTACAGGAAACAGAATGTGTTCACATAAGTTGTAAATAAACTTTGTGGAACCATCCCACACTATGTATATTCCATAGATTCACTTGATTTTTTTTAAAAGATTTATTTATTTATTTATTTGAAAGAGTTATATAGAGAGAAAAGAGGCAGAGAGAGAGAGAGAGAGAGAGAGAGAGATTTTCCAATCGCTAGTTCACTCTCCAATTGGCTGCAACAGCCGGAGCTGTGCCAATCCGAAGCCAGGAGCCAAGAGCTTCTTCTAGGTATCCCATGCGGGTGCAGGGGCCCAAGGACTCGGGCTATCTTCCACTGCTTTCCCAGGCCATAGCAGACAGCTGGACTGGAAGTGGAGCAGCTGGGTCTCGAACCAGCCCCTATATGGGATGCCAGTGCTTCAGGCCAGGGCATTAACCCGCTGCGTCACAGCACCGGTCCTGATTTTTTTTTTTTCTTTTAATGTAATTTTACTTTACAGAGACAGCTCCCATCCATTGGTTCACTCTCAAAATACCTAGAATAGTTAGGGCTGGGGGCCGGTGCCATGGCACACCAAGTTAATCCTCCGCCTGTGGCACCGGCATCCCATATGGGCACCTGGTTCTAGTCCCGGCTGTTCCTCTTCCAGTCCAGCTCTCTGTTGTGGCCTGGGAAAGCAGTGGATGGACCAAGTGCTTGGGCCCCTGTATCCGCATGGGAGACCAGGAGGAAGCTCCTGGCTCCTGGCTCCAGATTGGCATAACTCTGGTCGTTTCGACCATTTGGGGAATGAACCATCGGATGGAAGACCTTTCTCTCTGTCCCTCTCTCTCTCACTATCTGTAAATCTACCTGTCAAATAAATAAATGAGGGGAAAAAAAAAAAAAGAATAGTTAGGGCTGGGCTGGGGCCAGGAACTCAATCCAGGTTGCCTACATGGGTAGCAGAACCCCAACTGCTTGAGCCATCACTGCTGTCTCCAAAGGTGGGAAGCTGACGTCAGAAGCCCAACCTGGGAACTCAAGATGTGGGTCAGAGGCATCCTAACCGCTATGCTGAATGCCTACTCCTCCCCTGACTGTTGCTGAAGAAGCTCAGAAACCCCATGTCTAGGTATTTCCCTTTCAGGTGGATTCAAAAGGAATGAAGTATCTATGCCAACTTTGAGCTCAAACACAATATGCAATCTAGTTTCTTGGACAATGCTTCTGCCATACTCAAACAGCAACTCAGATACTGAGGAGACCAGGAATCAAAGACCCCTGGAGAAACTATCTAAGACCCCCTAGATGGGGAAGATTAGGTGTTAAATGGAGATGCTTATTTCCAACCAAAGTTTAAACAGATAGTTAGGAAACACAGAGTAAAAATTTACCTAGTTTTCAAAATATAGTCCTGAAACTGACAGAGAAAGCTAGTATCGCTTAAGACAAATCTTACCCAGGGAGATGAAGTTGCTGTAGTTCTCCCACATTACATCCCTATATAAGTCCCTCTGAGCAGAGTCCAGGAATTCCCATTCTTCTTGTGAGAAGTCTATGGCCACATCCCTGAACGTCACTGGTCCCTAAAAAATGAACTCTGTATTACTTGGGAAAATAAATTAAATATTTTTAAAATGGGAAGAGAGGGACTGAGGATTGCATTGCAGAGAATGGGTCACAAGCATGCAAATAGTATAGGGCTGAAAATATATAACATAAGTAGGGGACAGTAAGAAAATTAATAACTCTGAAGCAGGCTGCCTACATGTGCTTGAATAGGCCTGTGGTGCAGAGAAGATTAAACTTTTATTCAAACATATCTAGAAATGAATAAAATAACCAAAAGAATTCCAGTGAAATGAAACAGTGCAAATAAGATATCTTCATATTGGGGCCAGCACTGTGGCTCAGCAGGTTAAAGCCTGGCCTGCAGCACCAGCATCCCATATGAGTGCTGGTTTGAGTCTCAGTTGCTCCACTTCCAATCCAGCTCCTTGCTGGTGTACCTGGGAAAGCAGAAGACGGCCTGAGTACTTGGGCCCCTGTACCCACATGGGAGACCCAGAAAAAGCTCCTGGCTCCCAGTTTTGGATCAGTTCATCTCTGGTCATTGTAGCCATTTGGGGAGTGAAACAGCAGATGTAAGACCTCTCTCTCTCTCTCTACCTCTCTCTATAACTCTTCCAAATAAGTAAAATAAATCTTTTTAAAAATAAGATATCTGAGGTTGGCACTGTGGTGTAGCGGGAAAAGCCAACGCCTGCAGTGCCAGCATCCCACATGGGTGCCAGTTTGAGTCTCGGCTTCCACTCTGCCATGGCCTGGGAAAGCAGAAGATGACCCAAGCCCTAGGGCCCTGCACCCACGTGGGAGCCCCAGAAGAAGCACTTGGCTCTTGGCTTTGGATCGGCACAGCTCCGCCGTTGCAGCCAATTGGGTAGTGAACCAGCAGATGAAAGACCTCCCTCCCTCCCTCCCTCTCTCTGCCTCTCTTTCTCTCTAACTCTGCCTTTCAAATAAATCTTTTTAAAAAAAAATTTTAAAAAAACTTCATATTATGTGGCTACATCATAAATTCTTTTATTTAGCTTCCATTTGCTGGTTCATTTCCCAAATGCCTGCAACAGGCGGGGCTAGATCCAGAACTCAATTTAGTCTCTTACATGAATGTGACAGACCCGGATACTCTAGTTATCATCTGCTGCCTCCCAGGATAAGCATCAGCAGGAATCTGGAATTCAGGATAAGCATCAGCAGAAATGGAACCAGGACATGTACCAAGCCATTCCAATATGGCACATGGGAATCTCAAGTGGCATCTTAATTATTTGCCAAACACTTGCCCAATCTGTCATAAATTCTTTTTTTTTTTTTTTACAGGCAGAGTTAGACAGTGAGAGAGACAGAGAGAAAGGTCTTCCTTTGCCGTTGGTTCACCCTCCAATGGCCGCCGCGGCCGGCGCACCGCACTGATCCGAAGCCAGGAGCCAGGTGCTTATCCTGGTCTCCCCTGCGGGTGCAGGGCCCAAGCACTTGGGCCATCCTCCACTGCACTCCCGGGCCACAGCAGAGAGCTGGCCTGGAAGAGGGGCAACCGGGACAGAATCCGGCACCCCGACCGGGGCTAGAACCTGGTGTGCCGGCGCCACAGGCAGAGGATTAGCCTATTGAGCCGAGACGCCGGCTCATAAATTCTTAATATAAGATCTTCTACCCTCTTTCCCTTTAATGGTCATAAAAAAAAAAGAATCAAAATCTCTCCAAAAAATAAAAAACATTTCACATTATGCAGGACCACACAGAGTTGCACTCAGAAACAGAGTGAACAACAAGGGGCTAAAGAACGCAAGCTTTGTATTAATAAGAAGGTGAGGTTCCTATTGGATGCAATTGGTTTGCTTGAGTAATTTCATAGGTGAAAAAGGAGACGAAACTCACTTCCTCCTGGTTGAAACCAGGACAGGTATGAATGGTTCTGCTGACAAACAGACTAGACATCCTGTAGGATGCCAGGGAGAGGAGAGCTTCAGGCCAGGGCGATAACCCACTGCGCCACAGCACCGACCCCATAAATAACACATCTTAATACAGCATTCAAAAGAGTTTCTAAAAATGTCACACATGTAGTAAGGACATAAATATTTCCTATATAAAACTAGACTGGGGATGGCACTGTGGTGTAACAGGTAAAGCAATGGCCTGTGGTGCTGGCATCCCATATGGGCACTGGTTCAAGTCCCTGCTGCTCCATTTAGAACTAGCTCCCTGCTAGTGCACCTGAGAAAGCAGAAGATGACCCAAGTACTTGGGCCCCTGTCACCTGTGCAGGAGACCCAGAAGCAGCTCCTGACTCCTGGATTCAGACTGGCCTAGTTCCAGCTGTTGCAGCCATTTGAGGAGTGAATCAGTGGAGGGAAGATCTCTAACTCTGCCTTTCAAGTGAATAAATCTTTCAAAAAAAAAAAAACCACTAGACCAAAAATCACTGTATTGAAAGAAATATGCTTTTTGTGGGTGTTTTTAACATTTTATTTATTTTTATTTAATTTTATTTGAAAGGCAAAAAGAGGAAGCAGAGACAGGTTTTCTACCTGCTGGTTCACTCCCTAGCCCACAGCACTGAGGGCTGGGCTAGGCAGAAGTCAGTAGCCTGGAATTCAATCTCAGTCTCCCATGTAGGTAGCAGAGACCCAACTATTAGAGCAATCACCTGCTGCCTCCCAGGGTTCACATTAGCAGGAGGCTGGAATCAGGACAGGAGCCAGGACTTGAACCCAGGTACTCCGTATGGGACACAGGCAACCCACATGGCATCTTTTTCTTTTTTAAAAAAGATGTATTTATTTATTTGAAAGTCAGAGTTACACAGAGAGAGGCAGAGAGAGAGAGAGAGAGAAAGTCTTCCATCCGATGGTTCACTCCCCAATTGGCTGCAGTGGTCGGAGCTGCGCCGATCTGAAGCCAAGGGCTTCTTCCGGATCTCCCACGCAGGTACAGGGGCCCAAAGACTTGGACCATCTTCCACTGCTTTCCCAGGCCATAGCAGAGAGCTGGAATGGAAGTAGAGCAGCTGGGTCTTGATCCAGCGCCCATATGGGATGCCGGCACCGAAGGCAGTGGTTTTTCCTGCTACACAACAGCACTGGCCCCTCACGTGGCATCTTAACAGCTGAGCCAAACACCTGCCCCAAGTTTAAATACTACAATCAAAAGTTGTCCCATTGGAAAATGGTAACCAGTGGGACACTCTGAAGAGAATACATGCATTTTTTCACAGGCATTTCAATTCTGCTCTCAACAGAAGACTTTGCAGAGGCGATGTTCAACATTAATGGAGGAAGGAAAGGGCAGAAAGAGCCAATACTGGCCTCTCAGTCCTCAGTGCTCCAGAATGAGAGGAACTACAGCAGGTTCTTGGATGGCAATGTGCAAAACAGGAAGCTTCAGGGAATAAATATGTATATATGATCTAAATGACAATATTTCAAAATGCAGATAGAAACATTAACTTACATGGGCCATGGTTTCAGAACTGCAAGAACTGTTCAGTCCTTTTCGAGATTTCTCTTAGGAAACCGCAGAGTCCAGACAAGCCAGAACTGGAAGAAGAAAAAGAAGCCATAAAACCAGAGGTACACCAGAGCTCCCAAACCGACTCACATTAATAAAGTCACTTTTCTTTTCCACTCCTGCTTCCCTCATCACTATATGCATATCTAACTCATACTTAAACTCTAGGCATATATAGCACAGAAATCCAAGTCCTGACGAAATCCAGCTGAGCAATGACGGACTTGGCATAGAAGCCCAGATACACCTGCAGGAGGATTTCTGACCAGATCTCCATCTGGCTATGTGGATGTGGCCCTGACACTGGATTGCTCAAATTTGTCTTGACACTGAACTGAGCAGACTTGTCTTCTTCTCTTCCCTCTAGTACAGCTTCACAGGGCTGAAAAAAGGCCATACCATCCCAACAGAGCCTCCTTTGAGCTCCTGGGATTTTCCCTGAACTTCCAAAACACAAAGACTAAAAAGCCACAAAGATTCTAACTGGCAGCCCCTGCCATTATAATACGCTGCACTGCTCTTTCCCCAGCCAAGACAACCCACCACTCCAGATTCCTAATCAGGACCTCTCAAACCACAACATTCTTTAACTCCCTTCCCCTCCCCTCCCCTCCCCTCCTCCCCCCTCCTCTTCATTTTAAGTTGTATTTATTTACTTGAAAGGCAGAATTACAGAGAGGCAGAGGGGGGAGAGAGAGAAAGAGGTCTTCCAACCACTGGTTCACTCCTCAGTTGGCCACAACAGCCAGAGCTGATCTGAAGCCAGGAGCCAGGAGCCTCCTCCAGGTCTCCCACGTGGGTGCAGGGGCCCAAGGACTTGGGCCATCCTCCACTGCTTTCCCAGGCCACAGCAGAGAGCTGGATTGGAAGCAGAACAGCTGGTACTCGAACTGGTGCCCATACAGGATGATGGTAACGCAGGCGTCAGCCCTACCTGCTACACCACAGCACCAGCCCTCACTTTTTCTGATCTATAAAAGACCGGTGGAGAATTGCTCAGAATCACCACATAGCAACAAATAGCTAAGGTTTATTAAGTACTTACGAAATACTAGGAACCGTTCTAAGAGCTTCACACATAATTATAAAGTGACGCTCAAGCAAGTAAGGGAAATAACCTGCCAGATGGATATGCGCATACAGGTACCAGCAAGGGGGCTGCAAATCAATTTAATGGACAAGAACTTTAAGAAGTAAGCAGGAGGGGCCGGTGCTGCAGCACAGCAGGTTAACATCTCATATGGGTGCCAGAGGGAGACCTAGCTGTTCCACTTCCGATCCAGCTCTCTGCTATGGCCTGGGAAACCGTGGAGGACCTGAGTCCTTGGGCCCCTGCACCCACGTGGGACACCCGGAAGAAGATCCTGACTCCTGGCTTCGGATCAGCGCAGCTCTGGCCGTTGCATCCATCTGGTGAGTGAACCAGTGGATGGAAGACCTCTCTCTGTCTCTCTCTCTCTCTCTCTCTCTGTCTCTCTGCCTCTCCTCTCCTCTGTGTAACTTTTTTTTTTTTTTTAAGATTTATTTATTGGCCGGTGCCACGGCTCACTAGGCTAATCCTCCGCCTTGCGGCGTCGGCACACCGGGTTCTAGTCCCAGTTGCCCCTCTTCCAGGCCAGCTCTCTGCTGTGGCCAGGGAGTGCAGTGGAGCCCATGGGAGACCAGGATAAGCACCTGGCTCCTGCTATCTGATCAGCGCGGTGCGCCAGCCGCGGCAGCCATTGGAGGGTGAACCAATGGCAAAGGAAGACCTTTCTCTCTGTCTCTCTCTCTCTGTCCACTCTGCCTGTCCAAAAAAAAAAAAAAAAAAAAAGGTAAACAAAATCACAAACCTTTATCTAGACTAAGAAAACTCACATAAATAAAATCACAAATTTAAATGGAGACATTATAACTGAAAGCACAGAAATATAAAGCATCCTAAGAGACGATGATCTACAACTATATGCCAACGAAGCGTATAACCTGGAAGAAGAAATGGATAAATCCCTCAATATATAAAACATACCTAGACTGAATTACAAAGAAATAGAAAATCTAAACAGACCAATAACAAATAATGAGATTCAGTAATAAAGTCTCCAATAAAAAAAAAACAAACTGACTTCACCACTGAATTCTACCAAACATTTAAAGATGAACATCAATTCTTCTTAAAATTTTCCAAAAAACTGAAGAGGGAAGACTTCAACTACATTTTAAGGCATCACCCTGTTATCAAAGCTAGAGAAACTACTATAAAAGAAAAGAAATTTATAGGCCAAAATCCCTGATAGACATAGATACAGAATTCCTCAACAAAATAGAAAACTGAATTCAATAGCACATTAAACAGATAATTCAACACGATCAGGTGGAATTCATCCTAGGAATACAAGAATGGTTCAACATATGAAAGTCAATAAATGCAATATATCACATCAACAGAACTGAAGGACAAAAACCACGTGATCATATCAACAGATACAGAAAAAGCACTGGAAAAATTCAACATGCTTTCCTAATAAAAACTCTTAAAATTAGATACAGAAGAAATCTATCTCAATACAAAAAAGGCCACATTTGACAATCCCACAACTAACATCATACTCAACAAGGGAAAACTGGAAACTTTTGCTTTAAGATCTGGAACAAGACAAGGATGACCTCTCTTTTCACTTCTATTCAACACAGTACTATAATTCCAAGCGAAAGCAATTAGACAACAAAAAGAAGTAAAGACAGCCATGAAAAGGATGCCTTCCTGACACAGAGAGAATGATAATTTATACACAGAAAACTAAAGACAACGCTGGTGTTGTGGTGCAGCGGGTTGGGCTGCCACCTGCACCAGATTAAGTCCCGGCTACTCACTTCTGAACCAGCTTCTGATTAATGCACCTAGGAAAGCAGAAGACTGTGCAAGCACTCGGGCCCCTGCCACCCACACAGAAGACCTGAATGGGGTTCCTGCTCCTGACAGGGGCCTGGCCCAGCCCCAGCTATTACAGTCATTTAAGGAGTCAATCTGCAGATAATCGATTTTCTCTCTCTCTCTCTCTCTCCTGGTCCTCCCTCTCTATAACTCTGCCTCTTGAACATATAATTTTTTTTTTTTCTTTTTACAGGCAGAGTTAGACAGTGAGAGAGACAGAGAGAAAGGTCTTCCTTCCACTGGTTCACTCCCCAAATAGCTGCTATGGCCGGCACACTGCGCCGATCCAAAGCCAGGAGCCAGGTGCTTCCTCCTGGTCTCCCAGGCGGGTGCAGGGCCCAAGCACTTGGGACATCCTCCACTGTACTCCCGGGCCACAGCAGAGAGCCGGACTGGAAGAGAGGCAACCGGAACAGAACCGGTGCCCCAATCGGGACTAGAACCCGAAGTGCTGGCGCCACAGTCGGAGGATTAGCTTAGCTGGCCTCAAACATGTAATTAAAAAAAAAAAAAAAAAAACCCTAAAGACTCCACTAAAAACCTGTTATATCTAATAAGTGAATTTACTAAAGTTGTAGGATTTAATAAACATGTAAAAATCAGTAGCATTCTTATTCACTAACAGTGAACTATCTGAAAAAGAAATTAAGAAATAATCCTATTAATAATAGCTATAAAAAACAAAGTTATTCAGGGAAAAATTTAACCAAATGTGAAAAAATTTCTACACTGACAACCAAAAACATTGATGAAGACACAAATGAAGATATGCCCTGTGTTAGTGAATTAGAAGAAGAGTTAAAATGTCCATACTACTCAAAGTGATCCACACATTCACTGTAATCCATATCAAAATACTAATGACATTCTTAACAGAAATAGAAAAAAAAATTTGTCTGGAACCACAAAACACCCTTAACTGCCAAAGCGATCTTGAGCAAAACGAAAACAAAGCTACAGGGGTGGGCATTTGGTGCAACCATTAAGACACTGCTTGGGATCCCACATCCCATGTCAGAGTACCTGGGTTCAAGTCCTGGCTCTGCTTCTGAGTCCAGCTTCCTACTAATGTGCAACAGGTGATGGCTCAAGCTTACGAGTCCCTGTTACCTACATGGGAGACCCAGAGAAAGTTGGGGACTCCTACCTTCATCCTGATCCAGCCCTGGCTATTGCAAACATTTCGGTAGTGAACCAGCAGATAGAAGCTCTTTGTCTATTTCTGTCTCTGTCTCAAATTGGTGAATATATAACTAATTTTTAAAAATGAGGGTCAGCATTGCAGAACAGTGGGTAAAGCTGCCACCTGTGGTGCTGGCATCCCATATGGGCACAGGCTCATGTCCTGGATGCTCCACTTGCAATCCAGCTTCCTGCTAATGGCCTGGGAAAGCAGTGGAAGATGGCCCTAGTGTTTGGGCCCCTGCACCCATGTAGGAGACCTGAAGAAGCTGCTGGCTGCTGGCTCCTGGCTTCAGCCTGGCTCAGCCCTGGCTGTTCCAGCCATCTGGGGAGTGAACCAGCAGATGGAGGGTATCTGTCTTGATCTCATTCTGTGGCTCTTTCAAGTAAATAAATCAATCTTTGAAAAAAATAAAAGACAAAGCTTCAGGCATCATACTGCCTGACTGCAAAATATGCTGAAAGGCTATAGCTGGGGTTTGAGTCCTGGCTCTGTTTCTGATTCCAGTTTCCTACTACTGCACACTCTAGGTGGCAGTAGCAGGTAACAGCTCCAATACTTGAGTTCCTGCCACCCCCACCCATGTGGAAGACCTAGACTGAGTTCCCAGCTCCTGGGTTTGGTTTTGCCCAGCCCTAACTGTTGTGGGCATTTGGGTAATGAACCACCATATGAAAGACCTCTCTCTTTCTCTCTCTCTTTCTCTCTGTCTCAAGTTAAATTGTCTCTGTTTAAGTCTCTAACTTTCAAATAAAGTAAAAAATAAGTAAAAATTGTTAAACACTACTATAGTAATGAAAACAGCATGGTATTTATACAAAATAAGTCAACCAAAGGCACAGAACAGAGAGCCCAGATATAAACCAATATATTTATGGTCAACTGATTTTTGACAAAGGTGACAAAAACACACAATCAGTAAAAGACTGTCTCTTCAATAAACAAAGCTGGGATAACCAGATATCTACATGCAGAAGAATGAAACTGGACCACATTAAAAAATCTCGCACCACATTAAAAAATCAACTACAGGGCCGGTGTTGTAGCGGGTAAAGCCGCTACCTGCATTACCAGCATCCATGTGGGTACCGGTTTAAGTCCTGACTATTCCACTTCGTTCCAGCTCTGGGAAAGCAGGTGGCCGGGCTGGCACTGCGACTCACTAGGCTAATCCTTTGCCTGCAGCGCCGGCACCCCAAGTTCTAGTCCCGGTTGGGGCGCTGGATTCTGTCCCGGTTGCTCCTCTTCCAGTCCAGCTCTCTGCTGTGGCCCGGGAAGGCAGTGGAGGATGGCCCAAGTGCTTGGGCCCTGCACCCGCATGGGAGACCAGGAGGAAGCACCTGGCTCCTGGCTTCGGATCGGCGCACGCACCTGCCGTGGCAATCATTTGGGGGGTGAACCAACAGAAGGAAAACCTTTCTAACTCTGCCTGTCAAAAAAAAAAAAAAAAAAAAAAGATGGCCCAGATCCTTGGGCTTCGGATTAGTACAGCTCCAGCCGTTATGGCCATTTGGGGAGTGAACCAGTGAATGGAAGGCATCTCTTTCCCTCCTTCCCTCTCTCCCTCAAGTCTGCCTTTAAGTAAATAAACCAATCTAAAAAAAAAAATCATAATGAAAAGAACCAACAGAATAAAGACAACCTAACAGGACAGAGGATTTGCCAACTATACATCTGGTAAGCAGTTACTGTCCAAAGTATATAAGGAACTTAAACAACTCAATAGCAAGAAAACAAATAATTCAATTTAAAATAGGCAAAGTAAGGCCGGCACTGTGGCACAGAAACTTAAGTATCCGTCTGAAGTATCGACACCCCATATGGGCGTCGGTTCAAGTCCCAGCTGCTCTACTTCTGGTCCAGCTGCCTACTTACTCACCTGAGAAAGTGGTGAAAGACGGCCCAAGTGCTCGGGCCTCTGCACATATGTGGGAGACCCAGAAGCTCGTGGGCTTCAGCCTGGCCCAGCCCTGGCCACTGCAGCCATTTGAGAAATGAACCAGCAGATGTAAGATTATCTTTTTCTTTCTCTCCAACCCCCCAACCCTCCTCCATATCACTTCCTTTCAAATAAATAAATCTTTAAAAATAAAAATATGGGCAAAGGATCTCAATGAACATTTCTCAAAAGAAGACATACAAAAGATGAAGAGGTACATACAAATTGCTCAACATCACTATTCATCAAGAAAACATAAAGGGACCGGCGTTGTGGCACAGCAGGTTAACACCCTGGCCTGAAGCGCCGGCATCCCATATGGGCGCCAGTTCAAGAGCCGGCTGTTCCACTTCCGAATCAGCTCTCTGCTATGGCCTGGGAAAGCAGTAGAAGATGGCCCAAGTCCTTGGGCCCCTGCACCAGTGTGGAAGACCCGGAAGAAGTTCCTAGCTTGCTCACTTGCTCGCTCGCTCTCTCTCTCTGCCTCTTCTCTGTGTAACTCTTTCAAATAAATAAATACAGCTTTAGAAAAAAAAAAAAAAACTACAATGAGGTAACACCACATACTCACTAGAATGGCGAAAGAAAGAAAGAAAGAAAGAAAGGAAGGAAGGAAGGAAGGAAGGAAGGAAGGAAGGAAGGAAGGGAGGGAGGGAAGGAAAGGAAGGAAAGGAAGGAAGAAAGGAAGGAAGAAAGGAAGGAAGAAAGGAAGGAAGGAAGGAAGGAAGGAAGGAAGGAAGGAAGGAAGGAAGGAAGGAAGAAAGAAAGAAAGAAAGAAAGAAAGAAAGAAAGAAAGAAAGAAAGAAAGAAAGAAAGAAAACAAGTGTTAGGAAGGATGCAGAGTAAAGGGGAACCCTTTACTTGTACATTTTCAGTGGGACTGTAAATTAGCACAACTGTTATGGAAAACAGTATAAGGATCTCCACAAATAATAAATATATGGAGCCAACGTGTGACACAGCCGCTAAATCCTTCACCTATAATACCTGTATCCCATATGAATCTGCTAACTCAAGTCTCAGGTGCTTTGCTTCAGATCTAGCTTCTTGCTAATGTGCCTGGGAAGGTCCAAGCAAGGGATATTCCAAGTACTTAGGTCCCTGCCACCCATGTGAGAGAACTGGATGGAATTTCTATCCCCTGGCTGTCCTGGCCTACCCAAGGTTATTGGGGCCATTTGGGTGGTGAACCAGCAAATGGAAGCACACACTCGTGCTGTCACTTTGCCTTTCAAATAAATAAATAACAAATTAATTAATTAAATACAACACCACCATATGATCCAGCAACCTCACGACTGGGTATATATCCAAAGGAAACAAAATCAGTATGTTGACGAGAAATCTGCACTATTCACAACAGATTGTAGCATTATCCACAACAGCCAACATAAGGGATCACCCTACATGTCCATCAACAGATGAATGGATTCATAAAATGTGATATTTATACACAATGAAATGCTATTTAACAATAAAAATTGAAAGAAATCCTGTTATTTCCAACTACACAGATGGACTGTAGGACACTGTGCGAAGTGTAATAAGGGGGGTGGTGCTGTGGCGTAGTGGGTTAAGCCGCCACCTGCAGTGCCGGCATCCCATATGGGCGCTGGTTCAAGTCCCGGCTGCTCCACTTCCGATCTAGCTCTCTGTTATGGCCTGGGAAAATAGCAGAAGATGGCCCAAGTCCTTGGGCTCCTGCACCTGCATGGGAGACCCAGAAGACTCTCCTGGCTGCTGGCTTCAGATCGGCACAGCTCCAGCCATTGTGGCCAATTGGGGAGTGAACCCTCCCCCTCTCCTTCTCTCTCTGTGTAACTCTTTCAAATAAATAAATCTTAAAAAAAAAAAAAAAAAAAAAAAAAAAGTATAACGAGCCCACACATAAAGACAACTACTAATGATCTTATTCACAGGCAGAATCTTAAAATGTTTATCCCAGGGGCGGGCACTGTGGCACAGGAGGTTAAGCTGCTGCTTGTGATGTTCTCATCCCACGTTGGCTACTTAGCTTCCTGCTAAGGCACCCAAAAAGACAGCAGGTCAGAGCCCAAGTACTTGGGTCTCCGAAACCCATGTGGAAGACCAGGATGAAGTTCCTGGCTCCTGGCTTCAGCCTGGCCTACCCCTGGTAATTGGGAAGTGAACCAGTGGATGAAGATCTCTGTCACAAATACATTAGTAAATCTAAAAAAAAAAAAATTTAAAGATGATCTCATAGAAGTAGAGTAGAATGTTGTTAGTAGGGGCTGGGTTGGTTAGGAGGTAGAAGATTGGGGAGAATTTCATCAATGAACACACAATTTCAGTTAGACAGGAAAAATAAGTCCAGGGATGTATTGTACAATATGTTAACTACAGTTAATAATATTTTGTGTTCTTGAAAAGTGCTGAGTGGGCATAAAGTGTTATTGCAAAAATGGTAATGATATGAGATTAATACAGATGTTTATTAGCTAGATTTAGTTATTCCACAACAGATACCCTTCAAAACATCATGATATACAATAATACGCTGAATTTTTTGGTCAAAAATTTTTTTAAAGATTTATTTTATTTATTTGAAAGAGTTACAGAGAGAGGTAGAGACATTGAGAAAGGTCTTCCATCTGCTGGTTCACTCCCCAGATGGCCGCAATGGCCGGAGCTGTGCCGATCCGAAGCCAGGAGCCAGGAGCTTCTTCTTAGTCTCCCACTCAGGTGCAGGGGCCCAAGGACTTGGGTCATCTTCTACTGCTTCCCAGGCCATAGCAGAGAGCTGGATTGGAAGAGCAGCACCCAGGACTTGAACCAGTGCCCATATGGGACGCTGGTACTGCAGGCTGAGGCTTAACCTACTGCGCTACAGCGCTGGCCTCAAAATAAAAGTTTTAAAATACTAACCTCAGTATTAAGGAGATGAGTATTACAGAACCAGAAAATATCTTTTATAGTAACTCAGTCGGGAGAAATAAGTGACTAATGATGCCCCATAGTAACAAGGCTGCAGGAAAATGAATACTAGTTTGGTTCACATTTATAACTAGCTGAAGCAGCAATTAAACCCTGTATTTTTTTTTATAATTTTTTTTTTGATAGGCAGAGTTAGACAGTGAGAGAGACAAAGAAAGATCTTCCTTCTGTTGGTTCACCCCCCAAATGACCACTATAGCCGGCGTGCTACGCCGATCCGAAGCCAGGAGCCAGGTGCTTCCTCCTGGTCTCCCATGCGGGTGCAGGGCCCAAGCACTTGGGCCATCCTCCACTGCCTTCCCAGACCACAGCAGAGAGCTGGACCGGAAGAGGAGCAATCGGGACAGAATCCAGCACCCCAACTGGGACTAGAACCTGGGGTACCGGCGCTGCAGGCGGAGGATTAGCCTAGTGAGCTGTGGTGCCGGCCCTAAACCCTGTATATAAATCCTATGAATCAAATTTATTCCACTCTTGAGTCAAAAGAACTATTTGAACATATACGTAAAGATGTATGCAAAACTATACTAATATAGTTTATAATGGATAAAAGCTGAAAATTGGAAAAATGGTTTTAATCAACTGTTGTGTATCCATAACCACTAATAATCATGCAACTACTAAAAGTGATGGTACTGCCCTAATTTTGGTAGAAGTGATGCCAGTGTGTTAAAAATTTTTAAATTACAACTTTGTGAAACTATTTTGATGGAAAAAAAATACATATGTCTAGAAGGATCAGTAAAATGTCTACAATGACAGCCAGTGACAATTTCAACTACAGTGAACAAGAGGATGAACCTCAAGTACCCAAATACTCCAAATAAGGAAAAGACTTCCCCAGTACATGCTTTTCTTCCAGTCTTCCCTTTCACAGAGAAACTTAAAGTACTACAAAAATTGATGCTGTTTCTCTTCATTGGCTTCTCTTTTTTACTTGTTTCCCATTCACAAACCAACTATATGATTTAATCTGTAAATAACATCACAAAAATAAAAACTGTAATACATAATCTCATTGGATGAAATCCGTCTCCTCCACAAAGACCCAATAGCATCAGTCTACTCTGGACATAAGTGGATAGTGCTCACAGCCATCAGATTAGTATCCCTGCCCATCACCATCATGAACTCTGTTCATGAGGATTTAAAAAAATAAAATAAAACATAATGATGAGATGTTATGCCCCTATAATTACTAATACAAACTTTGCTGTCAGACTTCCAGGCCCAAAGTCCCAGCTAATGGCTATTAACTGTGTGAACTTACACATATTACTTTTCACTTAGTTCCTTCTCAAAAAAAAAAATGGTGATAATTATAGCTTCTACCTCAACAGGTTGTTATAAGAAATAAATATGACACTACATATAAAGCACTTAAAGTAGCTTGTAATTAAAGTAAACTGTATCCCTGAAAACAGACTACTATAGACCTTGCTCATAATTAAAGAAAATATTCTTCTGCATTTTTTTCTTTTTTTTAAAACGGGCTTCTCAGCTCTTCTTTCTTAGAATGCTACCTATTTAAATAAATTTAATAAATTATTTGCAATTTAATCTTGATTATCAACAACTTACAAAAGGAGGGTATGTGAAAGGCTACAGCCAATGTGGCAAAATACTTAAAATTTTTTGATGTGCGTGATGAGGGAAAACAGAATCACAACAGTAACAAATCTAATGAGCACTCATTATGAAGCAAGCATTATTCAAGGGTTTTACATAAATTATCTACCCCGAGCAATCCCACACGGTACATTTGATTATTAACCTCATTTTACAGATGACAGAACCGAGACGTAAAGAGACGAAATAAAGTGCTCCAAGCTCACACGACTCTAAGAGGCAGATTTAGAACTTCGAACAATTTAGCCCCATAACCAAACCATTGTCACTACACAGCCTTCCTTAAGTATGGTCTGAAACAAACTCAGGCTTTCAAACATTGCAAACCACCTGTCACATTTCTACTATCCTGCTTCCTAATAATCCCCTCCCTGCCACTAAAACCCCATCACATTGTAACTACTTAAAAGCCAGGGAAGCAGAAGACCTTGTCACCAATCAAACCATTTTTCATCTTTCCCTGCTTTTGAGTTCTGAGCAGCAGAAAGGCACCTAGCCTGTGATTCCGTCTGAACCGTCATAGCCTCAAACAACTCACAGCCTAAAATAAAACTGTGCAATTAAATCCTGCAGCAGGAACTTGGCCTGCAAATTACCCAAATTATTACAAAGAGGCAGTTCCAGGACAGCGCTGGGTCCCAGCAGGTTAAGTCACCATCTGGGTGCCAGCTGGAGTCTGGCTGCTCCACTTTCGGTGCAGCTCCCTGCTAATGTGCCTGAGAAAGCATCAGAGGCATGGCTTAAGTGCTTGGACCCCTGCTTCCACAAGACCTGAAGAAGCTCCTGGCTTCAGCCTGGCCCAGCCCCAGCTGTTGGAGCCATTTGGGAGAGTGAACCAACAGATGGAAGGTATCTCTCTCTAATTCTGACTTACAAAGATGGAAGGAAGGGAGGGAGGGGCAGTTCCCAGGAGAAGCAAAATGACTGCCAAATGTTCATGTAAATGACCACGATGCGGCTGGGTGGAATCTACCCTCACCACTCACCGTGAAGCAAGGCCAACGCTCAGGTCAATTTAGAGGGTAATTCAGGTGTCAAGGCCTAGCCAAAGACTAATGGAACAAACCTGTACAGCTTCACAAACTCGTATTTACCGCCTCCCAGAGAGCGTCAGCAAATTCCAGAGGGAGGAGCGAAAATTTCTTTCTAAAGGATTGCGCTCCAGGTGAGAATCTGAAGCAACCCTGAGAACAGCAGGGATCTGCAATGGCTGCTGTTTCTAGAGGGGGACTGGGGGAAGCAGGGACCGACTGGAGCCGGAGTGCCACCACGAGGGTAGCTTAGAAATCGCTATCAGAAATAAAAACAGCAAAGCGAATCTGTAACATCACTGGTTAGAAAACCTCAACACACAGAGGGTGTCAAGCATTTTACAACTGCTGCGAACTTGCTAACAAATTATGTTTTCCCTTAATGCTGCTCTCCTCCTCCCAGCCCGATCCACCCAGGGCTGCTGCTTCCCTTCCGACTGAGCTCATTGTTAACTCTTTCACAGAAGCCAATGTCCCCACGGCCGACAAACATAAAAATGCATTTCATGGAACCGAGGAAACACAGGCTAACCCTGACCCTAGCTTCTACATCCGTAACAGCAATCGCTTCCCCCCTTCCCTCCACCTTCCGAAAGGGCAACGGGATGCACAGAGGCCAGAATCTGTTCGTGGAGCCCGGCACGGATGGCTCGGGAAACACCCCCTGTCCCCCGCCTGCTCCACCAGCGGCCACACACAGGACCCGCGGGAACCAAGAGGACGCTGAGGAAAAGCTTGACCCTTCCCCGGGTCGGAAGGGCCACCGACAACGAAGGCCGCCCTGCACTCTGCCGCCGCCCCGGGAGGGAGCTCGGGCAACGCCGTGGTCCCGAGAGCCGCAGCTGTTCTCAGCGCTGCGTCTTTTTGTCTGGGGGCCCTCTCGCTCGAGGATTCACACATCAAACTCGGAGCCATTCTGGGCCACTGGACAGGGCAGGAAGGGTACAGGACGCAGCAGGGCGGCGAGCGCCTAGACGGCGTCACAAACCCCGCAGTCATTGTAACCCGACTCACACAGAGGTCCGCGCCGCCCCCGCGCCGCCCCGGCGCCCATTTCCTCAGTGCACGCTACCAACTCACCTCTCGGAGCCCACAGCAACAACGGAGCCGGAAGGAAACTCCGCGCGGAGGCCTCTGGGAAATGTAGTCCACGGCCGGGAAGGGCTAGTTCCCGCCCCAGCCGGCACACAGAGTGCGCAGGCGCAAAGCCGGGGGCTGTGCCGGCGGGAGCGTGGGCTTGGCGGGGAGGGGCTTATGTGGTTAATACTATCATTGGATGTCCGGTTTTCTTACTGACTGAAAAATCTAGAAAATTTTTAAAAAATCAGTTCTGTTAATTACTGTGAGATGTCTATTTTCCTTTTGGTTCCATCAGGTCTTGCTCAAGTGATTTCAAGATCTGCTAAGCATCTAACACTTGTTGTGTTGTGCTGATGAGGAGGGTTGGAAAGTGAACCATTACAAAGAGTTTCTTGAGAGGTGCTACTGAATTTGTCCTGTTCTGGACTCCTGGGAAGAAATGCAAGATGCCAGTTTCAGGGTGCACACCTCAGAATCCTCCCCATTCCAAATTCTTTTATATATTAGTGAAGAGATGGAAGAATTTGTTCTTTTCCTGAAACATTGGAAGATAATTGAAAATGTGTAGGCAAATCTTGCTAAGTCTTATTTTGTAAATAATGGAATATATATATAAATCAGGAAATAAGTGATAATATCCAAACCATCTTGTAACTATTATCTGGGTCAAACTATTTTTAAATTCAAAAGTCGTATTTGTTACTTCTGATTAAATTTACATGGCGGGGCAGGCATTTGGCTGCACTCCTGATCTCAGCTTTGTGTTGATACACACGCCGGGAGGCAATGGTGATAGTTCTGTAGAGGGCAAGCAAACCCCCGCCACTCACCCTGAAAGTGGCTGCTCCCAATTACCTGGTTAAGCAGCTGTGCGTGGTTATCTTGTCTAGGGAGGAAAGATGTCCTAAGCTCTGCTTCTGTGACTCCGGTCATAAATCCGCCCCAGGTATCTTTCATAAACTTACCAGATCCACTACCATTGGAAGTGTGGTCCTAAGTCACACAGGCTGTATTTTAAACCCACCAGTGCTGTAACAGCTAAGGTATGATGCTGATGAACCTAGAAATGTTGCAGGAAACTTGGGATTGTTGCTCAGTTCTCAGGAAATGATTCAGCTGAGCCCACTGGCCTTAATAAACCACTTTGGATCCTCCACTGTCTCTGATGTCTGTATGAACCAAGGGAGTTCCCACCCCAAGTTTCTGTAACAGCTCAAGTGGTTGGTCCCTTGCTTCCTGCTGAGGTTGAGTTGTTCTGAGAGGAGCGGGGCGGTGGAGGCAAGAGACACGGAGTCACCACACAGACACAGGAAGTGGGGTGATAGTGGGCCAGAGGCGAGCAGCCTGCATACTCGCTTATTTCAGTTGGTACAGCAGCTTAAATAGCCAAGGCAACCAATCTGGTTAAGGGGCAGTTTATGCCCTAACCAATCACAGCCTGTTGCCAGGCCAGCTCCATTGCCAGGTGGTTTCCAAAGCCATCAAATCACAGCCTGTTGCCAGGCAGGCTCCATTGCCAGGTGGGTTTCGAAGCCATTCCTGAGTAACTGATGCTGGCTTGCCAACGGCCATCTTGGCATGGCCTTGTCATTCCACCACAGCTTCCCATGTGGGACACCTGAAATGAGTTCCTAGGTACTGGTTTCCGTGTGGCCCAGCCCCAGCTATTGTGGGCATTTGAAAAGTAAACCAGTGGGTGGAAGATCTCTGTCTCCCCTGACCCCTCTATGCCTTCAAATAAAATAAACTTTAAATGTAAGGATCCAGTGCTGTGGCATAGTAGGCAAAGCTGCTGCTTGCAATGCCAGTATCCCATATAGGCATCAGTTCAAGACCCAGCTGCTCCACTTATGATCCAGCTCTGCTGTGTTGTGGCCTGGAAAAGCAGTGGAAGATGGCCCAAGTCCTTGGACCCATGCACCCATGTTGGAGATCTGGAAGAAGCTCCTGGTTCCTGGCAACAGATCGGCCCAGCTCTAGCCATTGCAGCCATTTGGGGAATGAACCAGCAAATGGAAGACCTCTCTCTCTCTCTCTCTGCTTCTGCCTCTCTGAAATTATGCCTTTCATATAAAGAAATCTTTTAAAAAATCATTAAACTTAAAATGTCAATTTCACTCATATTATTACATTTTTGGTATTCTATTAGTTACTACAGATCAGGGAAAACATGGTCTTTATCTTTATGGGACCGGCTTATTTCACTAAATATAATGGTTTGCAGTTGCATCCATTTTGTTGCAAAAGACAGTATTTCATTTTTATGGCTGAGTAGTATTCCATAGTGTATATATACCATAATTTCTTTATCCAGTCATTAGTTGATGGATATCTGGGTTCATTCCATATCTTAGCTATTGTGAATTGATGTGCAATACATATGGGGGTAAAGATAACTCTTTCATATGTTGATTTTTATTTCCCTTGAAAGGAGTAGGATTACTGGGCCATATGATAGACCTATTTTCAGTTTTCTGAGGTATCTCCATACTGTCTTCCACAATGCCTATACTAGTTTACATTCCCATCAACAGTGGAATAGGGTACCTTTTCCCCCACATCCTCACCAGCATTTATTGTTTACTGACTTCTGTATGAGAGCCATTCTGAGGTGTGGTGAAACTTCATTGGGATTTTAATTTGCATTTCCTTAATGGCTAATGATCCTGAAAATACTATTTCACTGGTTGAAGGGATTGAAAACCAATGCCACAATGATGCTCTCCACTCATATGACAATATCTTATGAGGCTGAAATTGAGTATGAAATTTGAATGAGAATGGGAGTTCTAAAGTGAAGTCTGAACTACATTGGGTTAGATAAAATGAAACATTTTCTTTTTTAGTATTTTGATAAGAACTTAATGTGATTTCCCCCTAACAAATATAGTATACAGAGCTCCCATGCTTGTTTGACAGAATCATTTTCTTCATGTACCATGAAGTACAAATGTTCTGTAGAACACACTTTGAGAAATGGCCAGTTATGTGACAGACCCTGTAGCTGGGATCTGTCAGAGTGGAGAAGAGGAATACTGGTTCTTCAATCCAGATTTCCTAAATACATTAAGCTTTATGTTTTCTACCACATAGAATTTTGATGAGTTCCCATGAATTTTTACTTGTGGGCAGTACATTATCATTTATCAGTAAGTAGTCAAAGTTTCAGATTTTATTTTCTACCTTAAAAATGTATTGTGAGGGGCTGGTGCTGTGGCATAATGGGTAAAGCCACCGCCTGCAGTGCCAGCATCCCATATGGGTGCCGGTTAGAGTCCTGGCCTCTCCACTTCCAGTTCCAGCTCTCTGCTGTGGCCTGGAAGGGCAGTAGAGGATGGACTAAGTCCTTGGGCTGCTGCACCCACGTCGGAGACCCAGAGGAAGCTCCTGGCTCTTGGCTTTGGATCGGTGCAGCTCTGACCATTGCAGCTGATTGGGGAATGAACCAGCGGATGGAAGACCTCTCTCTCCCTCTCTCTGCCTCTCCTTCTCTGTGTAGCCCTTTCAAGTAAACAAATAAATATTAAAAAAAAAAGAAATGTATTACGAAATATTCAAGTATGTGAAAAAGGTAAGAATAGCATAAGAAACCAGATTCAACACTTAGCAACATTTTGCCAATTTTGTTTCCTCTGTTCCTTTTACCTTTTCTTTTAAGTATAGTCATGTGCTGCTTAATGACAAGGATACATTGTAAGAATTGCCTCCTTGGGTGATTTTGTCAGTGTAGGTAAATTAATTGACTATAGTGTCACTAGTCAGTATGTTATGGGACCCTACTGTGTATGCAGTCCATCATTAATGGAAACATCATCTGGTGCATGATTATATTGTAAAGTAAATCATAGACATGACATAATGTCACCCTTCAATACTTCAGTATAGACCTCTAATACAGAGACTTATACATACATACATTGATCATGTCATCATCAAGCATAACAAAATGAGTAATTAATTGCTTAACATCATTTGATACCCAAGCCATGTTTACATTTCTACAATATCTAAAAGAATTTGTCCAAATCATTATTGTATTGACTATATTTTCTATAATTTTTTTAATATTTATTTTATTTGAAAGGCAGAGTTGCAGAGAGAGAGAGGGAGAGACAGAAAGAGAAGTCCTCTATCCACTGGTTCACTCCCCAAATGGCCGCAACGGCCGGGTCTGGACCAGCCCGAAGCCAGGACCCAAGAGCCTCTTCCAGGTCTCTCACATGGGTGCAGGGGCCCAAGCACTTGGCCATCTTGCACTGTTTTCCCAGGTGCATCAGCAGGAAGCTAGATCAGAAGTGGAGCAGCCAGGACTTGAACCTGTGCCCATATAGGATGCCAGCACTGAGGCAGAAGCTTAACCCTCTATGCCACAGCTCTGACCCCTCTATATTCTTGATACCCTGACATTTGGGGACTTGATCCTGAAGAGGTTTCCCTTCCTGGGGCTAACTAATGCCTGGATAGCAAATAACTCCCCTTTGAGCATGCCTTTGATATACAAACCAATTAATCCACAGCCCCTGTCATGAACCATCTGCAATATCAGACTTCCAAACCAAGTCAACATTCTTGCAGTCCTAAATCATCCTTGGGCAAGGTACTGGACAACTAGGAATCACTTGTATAGTCCAGAGTTTGTCAAAATTATTCAAAATATCCAACTGTTAAATTATTCTATGTGTACATCCTGCCTTTTCCATCTCATCCCCAGATGTTTTGCCCTCTTCCCTTTTGCCTCTTTATAGGTTGGTGTATTTCCATACGTGACCAGGAATGGCATGCACTGCCCCATTTCTAGGCGTCTGAGCACTTCTTCATCGGTAGCTTTGGGATCCGCATGGAAGGAAGGCCTATACTTCTGGGAATGGAGAAGTCCCTACCTGTACTTCTTGGGAAGAAAATTCCTTGTCAAGGTCCCCTAAGGTGCCTAAAGGTCAACCAATGAGGATCAGACCCGCCTCTACCTTTAACCCCCAGGCCCTTTATCTATAAAAGGAGCCCTCCCAATCTCTGACGCACGACTTCCCCAGTCCCCGCTCTGCTGCTCTGTTGGGACTGGGGAACCTCACCTGGGAGCAGAACCCCAATAAAAGCCTGCGAATTAATTGATTAGTCTGCCTGGGAAGATTTGTTACATGCTGGACACCTTGCATTCATGACAAACCACTTCCATGTCAGCCTGACCGTGGCTGATTAAAACAAGCCCAATTATATTTTTAACACAAGGATTTCAATACACTCTGATTTATCTTTCAAGTCTCCTTTAATTTGAAGGGTTTTCTCTTTTTAACAATAGTATCAGTTAAATTTTAGATTTAGTTGTTTGTGTCCTGGATTTGTTCCTTTATTCCTGAAGTTTCCTCTATACTGGTAATTAGAACTAAACTGTAATTATGGATCAATTCTTTGGGCAAGAATACTCCATAGGTGGTGTCCAGAACATCCAATGCATCACATGAAGAAGGGCATAGTGGGATCAGTGTTGTGGAGTAACGGGTTAAGCCATCACCTTCAACACCAGTATCCTATATGGACACAGTTCGAGTCCCAGTGGCTCAACTTCAGATCCAGCTTCCTGGTACTGTGCCTGGGAAACAGCAGATGGTGGCCCAAGTACTTGTGGCACCCATGTGAGAGACCCAAATGAAGCTCCCGGCTTTGGCCTGGCCCAGCCCTGGCTGTTGTGACCATTTAAGAAGTGAACCAGCAGATGGAAGATGTTTCTCTCTCGCGCTCTTTCTCTCACTCTGCTTTTCAAATAAATCTTTTTCTTCAAAAGTGCATAGTTTGGCCAATTTAGTTCAGATATATTATATAGCTCAGTTCTGCTCCATCCATTGTAACTTCCTATCAATTTTTCACTTTGTGGTTTTGACATCCATTTATATCACCACCTAGATCCATTATTTCATATTTTTGAAATAAGCAAAAATTTCATTCTGTTATTTAACTTTTACTGGCAAGAATTTTCCAATAATGAAATTTTCTTTACCAATATTTCATTCTTTTTAGTTATGAGTCCGGTGCTGTGGCATAGCAGGTAAAGCCACCGCCTGCAGTGCTGGCATCACACATGGGCACTGGTTTGAGTCCTAGCTGCTACATTTCCAATCCAGCTCTCTGCTATGGTCTGGGAAAGCAGTAGAAAATGGCCCAAGACCTTGGGCCCCTGCACCCATGTTGGAGACCTGGGAGAAGCTCCTGGCTCCTAGCTACAGATTGGCTCAGCTCTGGCCGTAGCGGCCAATTGGGGAGTGAACCAGTGGACAGAAGACTTCTCCTCTCTCTGCCTCTCCTTCTCTAACCAAATTTCAAATCATAAATTAAAAAAAAAAATATATATATATATATATATAGGGGCCAGTGCTATGTGGGTTAACGCCCTGGCCTGAAGCATGGGCATCCCATATGGCCGCCAGTTCGAAACCCAGCTGCTCCACTTCTGATCCAGCTCTCTGCTAAGGCCTGGGAAAGCAGTAGAAGATGGCCCAAGTCCTTGGGCCCCTGCGCCCATGTGGGAGACCTGGAAGAAGCTCCTGGCTCCCTGCTTTAGATTGGCGCAGCTCTGGCTGTTGTGGCCAATTGGGGAGTGAACCAGTGGATGGAAGACCTCTCTCTCTCTGCCTCTCCTTCTCTCTCTGCAACTCTTTCAAATAAATAAATAAAAATCTTTTTAAATGGCCGGCGCCGCGGCTCACTAGGCTAATCCTCCGCCTAGCGGCGCCGGCACACCGGGTTCTAGTCCCGGTTGGGGCGCCGGATTCTGTCCCGGTTGCCCCTCTTCCAGGCCAGCTCTCTGCTGTGGCCAGGGAGTGCAGTGGAGGATGGCCCAGGTGCTTGGGCCCTGCACCCCATGGGAGACCAGGAAAAGCACCTGGCTCCTGGCTCCTGCCATCGGATCAGTGCGGTGCGCTGGCCGCAGCGCGCCGGCTGTGGCGGCCATTGGAGGGTGAACCAACGGCAAAAGGAAGACCTTTCTCTCTGTCTCTCTCTCTCACTGTCCACTCTGCCTGTCAAAAAAAAAAAAAAAAACTTTTTAAAATAATATATAGTTCATAAAAGAAAAGATAAATGTCCCATTCTTTTCCTTTATCAATATACCCTAGTGTATTACACATCAATGCTTTTGCTCAGGGGAAAAAAAGCTATTAAAATCTATAATGATAATGATAGGACATACAAGCCAATTTGAGAGGAATCCCCTGATCAAAGACAAATACAATTCAGCATATTTTTGAAAGCCACAATGGATTAAAAAAAAAGGTAGGTATTATGGCATAATATTCCATATTGGACTCCTGGGACTGAGTCTTGCCTCCAATTCCAATCCAGTTTCCCCCAAAGAACCTGGGAGGCAGCAAGAGAAGTCCAAGTCCTTGGGTTTCTGCTACCTATGTGGGAGTCCTGGCTGTTGTACCCATTTGGGGAATGAATCAGCAGATGGAAGATCTCTCTCAATCTCTTCCTTGCTTGCCCTTCAAATGGATCTTTTAAAAATAATGATGCAGGAGCTAAATAGGGTGTTTTTAGGTTTCCTTTTATGTTATTCCCCTTTGTTAAATATTGACCAAGGCTGGAGATTAGATAGCAGAGTATTTGTGTTTATGAACTGAAAAAGAATTTCTCACCTTCAGTTTGTTTGTTTTTTTGTTTTGTTTTGTTTTGTTTTAGGCAGAGTGGACAGAGAGAGAGACAGAGAGAAAGGTCTTCCTTTGCCGTTGGTTCACCCTCCAACGGCTGCCACGGTCGGTGCTCTGTGGCTGGCACACGGCGCTGATCCGATGGCAGGAGCCAGGTGCTTCTCCTGGTCTCCCATGGGGTACAGGGCCCAAGGACTTGGGCCATCCTCCTCTGCCTTCCCGGGCCACAGCAGAGAGCTGGCCTGGAAGAGGAGCAACCAGGACAGAACCCGGCGCCCCGACCAGGACTAGAACCCAGTGTGCCGGCGCCGCAGGTGGAAGATTAGCCTATTGAGCCACGGCACTGGCCTCACCTTCAGTATCTTAACAATAAGATATCTGAAGCTCAGTAACAGGTAAATCTTGGGGGAAGGCATTTCTATTGTCATCACATCAACAGTCTTTCATATGAACTCTCCAAAGAATACTATTGGGGTGGGTGTTGTGGCACAGCAGATTAAGCTGCCACTTGGGGAACCACACCCCAAATCAGAGTGCCTGAGTCTCAATTACTCCACTTCTGATCCAGCTTCCTACTAATGTACCTGGAAAGCTGCATATGATGTCTCAAGCACTTGAGTCCCTGCCACCCACACAGACGACCTGGACTGAGTTCCTCTTGGCTCCTGGCTTCAGCCTGCCCCAGTCCTGGCTGTTGCAGGCATTTGGAGAGTGAACCAATGGATGGAAGATCTCTGTCTCTTCCTGTCACTCTGCTTTTCAAATAAATAAATAAATATTCTGAAAAAGACTACTATTAATGATGATAATAAAATAATACTTGGTGGCTTAAAACAATAATCAGTTTTTATTGTCTCATCATTTTGTGGGTCAGGAGTTTGGTCAGTTCTACTGTCCTATATGGAGTCCACCTGAGGTCACTCAGTAGTATTCAGCTGGTGGCTGATCTGGAGGACCCAAAACTATTTCACTCAACTGCCTGGTGTCTTAGTGGCGTGTCTGGAAGAATGAATTCAGCAGGATGCCTCCCCCATCAACGCAGTCTCAGTGCTTCTCCATGTTGTATCTTCAGCAAAGTAGCCAGACTTAACTTGAGAGAAGATTTCAAGAGCTGAAGCAACCTTACCAGTAAAGCCTGGGTCCAGAAACCAGCACAGCAGTACTTGCTGGGCAAAGCAGTTTGCAGAGTGTGCCCGTATTCAAGGGTAAGGCTGTGGATTTCATCTCTTAATATAAACAGTCTAAAAATATTTGCAGCCATGTTTGCCACAGTTTTATAACACCATTTTTGAAGTGAAGAAATTATAGCACATAACAGTTAAGTTCAATATAACACAGTAAGAAAATGTTGGGATGTAGATGGTGGAAAAGTGTCTTTTCCGTATTTATTACATTAATAGGATTTGTTTCTAGGACCAATGTGCTGAAGTTTCAGCTTTGAGTGAGTATAAAATTTCTTATGACACATCAGTTGCATGTATAAAGCAGATTACTACATTCACAAAATATTCTATGACATAGGACTGAAGAGAATTATATTTTTACATTATGAATTTTCAAATGATGGGTAAGGTGCGAATGTTGTCTAAAGGCCTTCTTACATTCCTTACATTCATAAGGTTTCTCACCAGAATGAATTCTCAGATGCTGAATTAGGGAAGAATTAAGTCTAAAGGCCTTTCTACATTCCTTACACTCAAAGGGTTTTTCCCCGGTATGAATGCTCTGATGTAGAGTAAGTTTTTGGCGCAACCTAAAGGCCTTCCCGCACTCCTTACATTTATAGGGTTTCTCACCAATATGAATGCTCTGATGTTGAGTAAGCTGTGAGAGTAGCCTAAAGGCCTTTCCACATTCTTTACAGTCATAGGGTTTAACACCAATATGAATACTCTGATGTGAAATAAGTTGTGAGTAACGACTAAAGGCCTTCCAGCATTCTTTACACTCGTAAGGTTTCTCTCCAGTGTGAATTCTGTGATGGAGAATAAGATGATAGCCACGACTAAAGGTCTTCCCACACTCCTTACATTCATAGGGCTTCTCGCCAGTGTGAATCCGCTGGTGGAGCGTGAGCTGCTGCCGCACTCTAAAGGCCTTTCCGCACTCTTTGCAGTCATAGGGTTTCTCACCAGTGTGAAGTTTGTGATGCACTCTAAGGCCAGAGCCACACAAAAAGTCCTTGCCACACTCTTTACATTCATAGAGTCTGTCGGCAATGTTAAGCTTCTGATGTCGAGTAAGATGTGCATACTGTCTGAAGGCCTTCCCACACTCCTTGCATACGTAGGGCTTCTCACCGGTGTGAATCCTCTGATGCAGAGTAAGCTGTCCTCGCACTCTAAAGGCCTTCCCACATTCTTTGCATCCATAGGGCTTCTCGCCAACATGAATTTTCTGATGGACCCTAAGGTCTGGACCACATATGAAAGCCTCTCCACATTCCTTACATTCATAGAGTTTTTCACCAGAATGGAGTCTCTGATGGCGAGTTAGGTGTGCAGTCTGTCTAAAGGCCATCCCACATTCCTTACATTCATAGGGTTTTTCGCCAGTATGAATTCTGTGATGAAAAGTAAGCTGCTGGCGGACTCTAAAAGCCTTCCCACATTCTGTACATTCATAGGGCTTCTCCACAAAGTGCACTTTCTGACGTGGAGTGACGGATGCAGGTTTTCGGTAAGAGGACACTTTTTCAGATGTGCTTTTCACTTGAGATCCCTCTTGTCCTTCACATTTTCTTCTAGACTCCCAGTCATTTTTTAAAATCAGGTTCTTAAGGCCATGGTTTTTAATTCTTTCCATTATCTTAAAATGTGATAAACTTATTTCATAAATGTTACTTTCTGAAGATAATTTTTTGGTCTCACATCTGGTCTCCAACTCTAAAAGAAACAAGAAAACAAACACATGCTCTTTCTTTATCTAAAAGAAGAATTTCTACAGTAGAAACAAAAGACAACAAAACACCAGATAAATCTCTAAAATGTGGTTATTCAATTTGGATGGAAAAACAAAGCAAAAGGGAACACCAGAAAAATAAAGAGTTCATATAACAAAGTGAGACTGGTGATTAAGAAAACGTTTTAAGTTGGTGGTTCTCAAATTGAGATGTGGAGGGCTGGCATGGTGGCATAAAAGGCTAAGCTGCTGCCTGCAGCGCAGGCATCCCTTAAGGGCACTGATTCCACTCCCAGCTCCTCCACTTCTGATCCAGCTCCCTGCTAATATGCCTGGGAAAGCAGCAGAAGACGGCCCAAGTGCCTGGGCCACTGCACTCATGTGAGAGACCCAGATGAAGCTCAATGAAAACAGTAAGAAAGTACACCCAGGAATAAAAAATGGAAAGTGAAAATAATCTTAGAAGAGACAGTTTAAAAAAGGTGACTGGGGCCAGCACTGTGGCATAGTGGTAAAGTAACTGCTTGTAGTGCCGGCATCCCACATGGGCACTGGTTCGAGTCCTGGCTGTTCCTCTTCCAATCCAGCTCTCTGCTATGGCCAGGGAAAGCAGTGGAAGATGGCCCAAGTCCTTGGGCCCCTGTGCACCCGCATGGAAGACCGAGAGGAAAATGGATCTTTTTCTAGGAAAATATAATTTACCAAAAACTGACCTTAAAAGAGATACACTGTTTTTAATGCTTATTGATTTACTATCATCTACTTGAAAGGCAAAGTGACAGAGAGAGAGATAAAGAGAGATCTTCCATCTACTGCTTCAGTCCTCAAAGTTGGCAACGGCCAGGCTGGGCCAGGCGAAAGCCAGGAGTCCGGAACCCTGGTTAGGTCTCCCACGTCAGTGGCAGGGACTCAAGTATTCGAGACATCCTCTGCTACCTCTCAGGGTGTGTGTTAGCAGGGGGATGGATTGAGAGCAGAGCAGCTGGGACCCACACATTCCAGTATGGGATGCAGGCATCA
The DNA here is from genome assembly GCF_964237555.1 of Oryctolagus cuniculus. NCBI lineage: Eukaryota > Metazoa > Chordata > Mammalia > Lagomorpha > Leporidae > Oryctolagus > Oryctolagus cuniculus. Next base: position 17,917,998 of record NC_091449.1, on the reverse strand, counting down.
CAAGCAGTGGCTTAATCTGCTATCCCACAATGCCTACCTATTTCTAAAAGGGAAACAGAGAAAGTATTCAGACTTACTATTCTTTCTTTCAAGAATTTTTTTTTTTAAAAAGATTATTTATTTGAAAGGCAGAGTTAGAGAGAGAGAGAGAGAATATCTTCCATCCACTGATTTACTCCCCAAATGGCCCCAATGGCTGGAGCTGGGCCAATGTGAAGCCAAAAGCCAGGAGCTTCTTCCAGGTCTCCCATGTGGGTGCAGGGGCCCAAGTACTAGGGCCATCTTCTCCTGCTTCCCCAAGCACATTAGCAGGGAGCTGGATCGGAAGTGAAGCAGCTGGGACTGAAACCAACACCCATATGGGATGCCAGCACTGCAGATGGTGACTTAACTTGCTATACTATAGCAACAGCCCCAAGAAAAATGTGTTTTTTTTTTTTTTTTTTTTTTTTTGACAGGCGGAGTGGACAGTGAGAGAGAGAGACAGAGAGAAAGGTCTTCCTTTTGCCGTTGGTTCACCCTCCAATGGCTGCCGCGGCCGGCGCACCGCACTGATCCGATGGCAGGAGCCAGGAGCCAGGTGCTTCTCCTGGTCTCCCATGGGGTGCAGGGCCCAAGCACTTGGGCCATCCTCCACTGCACTCCCTGGCCACAGCAGAGAGCTGGCCTGGAAGAGGGGCAACCGGGACAGAATCCGGCGCCCCGACCGGGACTAGAACCCGGTGTGCCGGCGCCGCAAGGCGGAGGATTAGCTTAGTGAGCCGCGGTGCCGGCCCAAGAAAAATGTTTTTAAAAGGTTACTAAAAGCTTTAAATACAGACCATCCAAATTCCACTTCAGCTGAGAGCTAAGAAAAACAAGGACCTCCAAACTGCCTTCATAAAGTAGTACTGCATTAAATAAAGATCGCTCACAAAAAAAGAAAACTGCACACCAATTATCTGAATACTGATGTAAAAATTCTAAACATCTCATAAAATGGCACATTCAGGGGCCGGCGCTGCGGCACAGTGGGTTAACGCCCTGGCCTGAAGCGCTGGCATCCCATATGGGCACTGGTTCTAGTCCCAGCTGCTCCTCTTCCAATCCAGCTCTCTGCTGTGGCCTGGGAAAGCAGTAGAAGATGGCCCAAGACCTTGGGGCCCTGCACCAGCGTGGGAGACCCAGAGGAGGCACCTGGCTTCTGGCTTTGGATTGGCATGGCTCTGGCCGTTGCAGCCAGTTGGGGAGTGAACCATCGGATGGAGGATCTCTATCTGCTTCTCTCTCTTTCTTTGTAACTCTGACTTTCCAATAAATAAATAAAATAAATCTTTAAAAAAATAAAATAAAATGGCACAAAGACTCAGTGCTGTTTATTACAAGAAGGTTATTAAACGTGGCTCAATATTGGGAAATCTATTAACATAATTCAACATATTAACAGAACAAAAAGGGGGGAAAAAGCTCTTGTACTCCAAAGATGCTAAAAAGGCAACTAAAAAACAAGAACTGTTCCTCATTAAAAAAAAAAAAAGGCTCAATAAAACAGGAGTGAAACTTCCCTAAAATATAAAATATATATAATCTTACAAAAAGGCAATTTGCTTACCATTACCCCTACTATTTAATTATGTATTGGAGTTATTAATCAACACAACTAAAATGAGGGGGGAAAAGAAGAGGCAGAATTAGAAAAAAGGCCAAACTGAGTTTCCAGATTATATACTTGTATAATTGTATAGAGTCAAAATCAAAATGGAGTGAGTGTGGCTAAAAGATAATTGCGGATCTCTTGCTTCTGTACATATTAGCTTTGCTTGCTAAAGACTAAGGGTGTATCTTGTGGAACTACGTAGGCCCAAATTCCAAGGAACTGAGAAAGTACTAAGCTGACAGAAATGTGCCCTGACCTGTTATCTTACAACCTATCTTGGGTTTGTTATTGTTCCTGGGTTTGTTATTGTTAACTGTTACCTTATAATCATATTCTCTGCTTTTTATTGTTCACTGCATACCAGGGGTTTGAAATTGTGAGCCCTAGTGGACAGAATATTATAAAAAACCGTGTAACTCGCTGTTGGGGGCTGCACTCTTGTAAGGAGTGTCGGTCCCGATTGGTTGCCTCTCATTTTCAATAAAATTCATGTGTGACTGTCACTGGTTTTTATAATATTCTATTTTAGCTGACGAGAGGATGCAACAATTGGAAAACTCAATAGGTTTAAATCATATAAATGACAACAAAATTTAGTAAGATTGCAGGATACAAAATCAAAATTTAAATACCAGTAGCCTATAAATACACATACAACAATAAAATATAATGGAGGGAAAAGATCCCATCCACAATAGTAACAAAATGGGCAAATTTAAATATTTACATAACCTTTATGAGAAAAACTTTGAAATACAAAGCATTTGGCATAAGAAATCACACACCAAATCATAAGAGGAAATTACTCTGCTTAAGGTGAGAGTAGCCTACCGAGGGTGTTCATGCTGAGAAGCTATTGAGCAAGGAACAGGTGTAAAGACAATGACCAAAAACAGGGAAAGATTTTGCTCAAAGTAACAAGGTATATTGAATCTTGCAGATTATTTCCCTTGGACCAACCAGCAAATACTACTGTATTTGCTGTATTCCAGAGGAGTGACAAGGAACTGGATATGAGACAGGCCAGTGGTGGGGTTGGCGCAGTGGTACAGTAGGTTAATCTTCTGCCTGTGGAGTGAACCAACGGAAGGAAGACCTCTCTCTCTCTGTCTCTACTTCTCACTGTCTGTAACTCTCTCAAATAAATAAATAAATAAGTAAATCTTTTTTTTTTTTTTCAAGAGAAAGGCCAGTGGCTGGTTAGTTCCTAGAAATTCAGCCATCTCCATGGGCTCAATTGACAAAGCACTCCTACCTCAAGAGGCAACTGTGTTCCAAGCAAGTTTAGAAGTTTCACTTTTTTTTTTTTTTTTAAGATTTATTCATTTATTTTGAAAGTCTGAGATAGAGAGAGAGAGAGAGAGAGAAAGAGATCTTCCATTTGCTGGTTCACTCCACAAATGGCCTCAATGGTCTGCACTGGGCCAGGCCAAAGCCAACACTGCTATCTCTTTTTTTCTTCTCTTTACTCTTTCACTTGCACTTACTAGCATGTCCTATTGACAGTATCTTAATTCAGATCATGTACTTAGCACCATCTCCTTTTTTTTTTTTTAAAGACAGAGTTACAGAGAGAGGTGGTTCACTCCCCAGATGTCCACAATGAGCCAATATGAAGCCAGGAGCCAGGAGCTTCTTCCGGGTCTCCCATGCGGGTGCAGGGGCCCAAGGCCTTGGGCCATCTTCTACTGCTTTCCCAGGCCACAGCAGAGAGCTGGATCGGAAGAGGAGCAGCTGGGACTAGAACTGGTGCCCATATGGGATGCCGGCGCTTCAGGCCAGAGCTTTAACCCATCGCGCCACAGCGCTGGCCCCACACCATCTCCATTCTTTTTTTTTTTTTTTTTTTTGGACAGGCAGAGTTAGACAGTGAGAGAGAGAGAGAGAGAGAGAGACAGAGAGAAAGGTCTTCCTTACGTTGGTTCACACCCCAAATGGCCGCTACGGCCAGCACGCTGCACCGATCCGAAGCCAGGAGCCAGGTGCTTCCTCCTGGTCTCCCATGGGGTGCAGGGCCCAAGCAGTTGGGCCATCCTCCACTGCCTTCCCGGGTCACAGTAGTGATGGCTCTTGCCTCAGGGAAATGTTTCTTTGATGGGGAGTTTGAGATTTCTTTTTCTTGTTTATGCTTTATTTGTGGTAATGGAAGAGTGAGTGACTTAAGCAGCCATGGCAAGGCAGATACACAGGCCTGGCTGCAGCGGAGGGTTGGGCAGAGTGGCTCAGGGCCTCGGTGCTGCAGGGGTTTGGTGTCTTGGGTGCAGCAGAGGGTTTCTGAGCACTTACCAAGCGTGGCTGTTTCTTAGGTGTGAGAGGTGCTGTGGTTTTTTGTGCAGCCACCATGTTGGTGTTAGGGGGTGGTGTGGAAATTGTTAATCTTATATAAAGCAACTCAATAAATTCTTTCAAGGTTTCCAAAAAAAAATAAATAAATAAAAATAAAACATAATATCAAACATATTCTTTTGTTGTAGTTTTATTTGCCGTTTAAAAATTTGTGAGACTGGCATTGTGGCATAATGGTTCTGATCCAGCTCCCTGCTAATGTGCCTGGGAAAGCAGTGGAGGATGGCCCAAGTGCTTGGGTCCTGCACCCACAGGGGAGACCTGGATGAAGCTCCTGATTCCTGGCTTCAGCTTAGCCCAGCCCCAGCAACTGTGGCAATTTGGGAAGTGAACCAGAGGATGGAAAGATCTCTTTCTCGCTGCCTCTCTCTCTGTAACTTTGCTTTTCAAATAAATAAAATAAGTCTTTAAATTTTAAAAAATTATGAAAGGAAAAAGCATTTGGCATAAGTAAAGATGCTTCCTCATTGTGGTGCCTGAGTTCAAGTTCCAGCTAAAGCTTATTGCCAATCTAGGGAGACCTAGATTGAATTCCTGACTCCTGGCTTTGGTCTGACGCAACCCCAGCTGTCACAGGAATTTGGAAAGTCAATCAGTGGATGAGAGATCTCTGTTTATCTCTGTCTCTGTCTCTCAAAAAAATAGTTAAAAATATATGAGAAAAGTTGAAAAAACTTCTCGGATCATATTTTTTTTTTTTTTTTGACAGGCAGAGTTAGAGAGACAGAGAGAAAGGTCTTCCTTTTCTGTTGGTTCACCCTCCAAAATGGCCACTACGGCCAGCACGTTGTGCCATCCAAAGCCAGGAGCCAGGTGCTTCCTCCTCGTCTCCCATGCAGGTGCAGGGCCCAAGCACTTGGGCCATCCTCCACTGCCTTCCCGAGCCACAGCAGAGAGCTGGACTGAAGAGGAGCAACCAGGACAGAATCCAGTACCCCGACCAAGACTAGAACCTGGGGTGCCAGCACCACAGGCGGAGGATTAGCCTAGTGAGCCGCAGCGCCAGCTTCTGATCATAATTAAAACAGCCTTCCCATTCCACACCAGTCTCTACTCCCTGACTTCACAGCACTATCTTATTACCTGAATCAAATTTTCTATTTATTTACAGTTACATTGCTTCCCTTATCAGAAGGTAAATTCAATGAGGACAGGGACTTCATTGGGTTTACCATTGTACTGATAGCCCTGACTCAGAGCTATTTAGCTATGCAAAAGAGGAAAGCAATAGAATGAAAATATACAATGATTGTTAATAATGAACAAAGATAGTTGTTCCCACTCCTAGTACTTTCAAAGGGGAGGAAAACTGGAGAGAACCAAAAAAAGAAGAGTAACAAACAAACAGGTTAGTTCTTTTAGCACTACCTAAATAAGATCTTGATTTGTTCTCCAGAACTCAGATTTTCCTTCAGCTATAGACCTTTTTAAAGAGGTTTCTAAACAACATAACAAGGGGGGTGCCTCTTCCCCAACTGTTTGGATTGTTTGGTAGTAACAGCTTTGTTCTGCTTGACTGGCCCTCACTCACCTGGATAGCACCTTCTTCCTTTCCTCACAACTTTCCAAGGCTCTTTTCCTTGTTCCAATAAGGAAATCACATCTGGTTTAGAAATGAAGCGTCCTGCTTAGAAGAAAAGAAATATAAGATATAATGGAAATAAAAAGTAAATTCAAAATTACTTTGATTCAGTGTTGGATAAACTTGTAATAAACTATATGTAAAAACAGTAACTGATAAAGCTTTTAAAATCAAACAAAGCATGGCTTAAAACAATAAACAGCTGTTAGAGAGGGAGGAAAAGGTCTTTTTAAAACTGGTATTTGGGGGCGGCACTGTGGCGTATTGGGTAAAGCCGCTGCCTGCAGTACTGGCATCCCATATGGGCACTGGTTCAAGTCCCGGCTGCTCCACTTCCAATCCAGCTCTCTGCTAGGGCCTGGGAGGGCAGTAGAAGATGGCCCAAAGCCTTGGGCCCCTGCACCCGCATGGAAGACCAAGAAGCTCCTGGCTTCTGGCTTCGGATCAGTGCATCTCTGGCCACAGTGGCAATTAGGGAGTGAACCAGCAGATGGAAGACCTCTCTCTCTCTCTGCCTCTCTTTGTGTAACTTTGACTTTCAAATAAATTTAAAAAATAATGGTATTCCTACAAATGCTCCTTCTTCAGAGGCAACAGTGGCCTGTTTCAAATGCTGCCTCTACCACATCACAGTTGTATGATCTTAGGATTACTTCAGTACTTTATTTTCCTCATCCATAAGATGAGGATAATAACAGTATCATATACAATTATTGTGAAGACTATATTAAGTCTATCTATATTTAAACATTGCCTAAAGCACTATATATATATTTCATTAATATTAGTTATGGCTATCTTGTTGAGAAGAAAACAGAGGCCGGTGCCGTGGCTCAATAGGCTAATCCTCCACCTAGCGGCGCTGGCACACCGGGTTCTAGTCCCGGTCGGGGCGCCAGATTCTGTCCCGGTTGCCCCCCATTCCAGGCCAGCTCTATGTTATGGCCCGGGAAGGCAGTGGAGGATGGCCCAAGTGCTTGGGCCCTGCACCCCATGGGAGACCAGGAGAAGCACCTGGCTCCTGCCTTTGGATCAGAGTGGTGGGCTGGCCGCAGTGCACCAGCCACAGCAGCCATTGGAGGGTGAACCAACAGCAAAAGGAAGACCTTTCTCTCTGTCTCTCTCACTGTCCACTCTGCCTGTCAAAAAAAAAAAAAAAAAAAAAAGGAAGAAGAAGAAAACAGAAGCTTCTTGACACATTTACTTTTTTTTTTTTTTTTAAAGAGGGACTCTTTTTTTTAAAGATGTATTTATTTAGTTGAAAGCCAGACTTACACAGAGAGAAGGAGAGGCAGAAAGAGAGGTCTTCCATCGCTGGTTCACTCCCCAACTGGCCACAATGGCCAGAGCTGCGCCGATCTGAAGCCAGGAGCCAGGAGCTTCTTCCAGGTCTCCCATTGGGGTACAGGGGCCCAGGTCTTGGGCCATCTTCCACTGCTTTCCCAGGCCACAGCAGAGAGCTGGATTGGAAGTTGAGCAGCCAGGTCTTGAACCAGCACTCATATGGGAAGCCGGCACTTCAGGCCAGGGTGTTAACCCGCTGCACCACAGTACCAGCCCCAACAAATTTCTTTTATTTCTTAGGATACTCATTCAGTGTTAAATGCAAAGTTCTTCGATTTTAAATTTTTAATTGCAAAAGTAGATAAAACAGTATGTTTATCAACAAAAGGAATGAATATTCTTGAATTGCAAATAAAACCTACTGCTCCATTTACCCCCCCATAAATTGTGTGTTTATTTTTGGTAGAGAAAAACCAAGAAGCTATTTTCCTTACAGGTATATCAACAAATAACAAAATATCTAAAGCAATTTTGAGTTCAAACACAAAGTGAAATCCATTTCCTCTGACACTGGTAAGGCTGCAAATTACCCTGACTTCCGATCTAACCCCTTCAGAAGACCTCAGAGCCACGTAAGGATGGGGCAGAAGAATATATTTAATGAAGGTGTGTGCTTCCAGCAAAATAAAGCTCTACCATTCCCTTAAGAACCGGGAGCAGGAGTGTGTGTCTGGTGCATAAGTTAAGCAGCTGCTTGGGATACCCGCATCCCATTATTGGAATGTGTGGTTTGAGTCCTGGTTATCCTGATTCCAATTCAGCTTCTTGCTAATGAGTACCCTGGAAGGCAGCTGATGATGGCTCAAGTAATTGGGTCATTGCTACCCCTATGGGAAACTCAGATGGAATTCCCGGCTCTTGGCTTCAGCCTAGATCAACCCTGGCTGTTGCTGATATCTAGGGGAGTAAACCAGCACACAGATCTTTCTGACTTTCAAATAAAAACAAAAATAAATAAACAAACATTAAAAAGAAAAGAACACATGGGGCCAGCGCTGTGGTACAGTGGGTTAATGCCCTGGCCTGAAGCGCTGGCATCCCATATGGGTGCCAGTTCTAGTCCCAGCTGCTCCTCTTCAGATCCAGCTCTCTGCTGTGGCCTGGGAAAGCAGTGGAAGATGGCTCAAGTCCTTGGGCCCCTGCACCCACATGGGAGATCCGGAAGAAGCTCCTGGCTCCTGGCTTTGGATTGGCGCAGCTCTGGCTATTGAGGCCATATGAGGAGTGAACCAGCGGCTGGAAAACCTCTCTCTCTGTAACTCTTTCAAATAAATAAAATAAATCTTTTTTTTTTTTTTTTTTTTTTTTTTTAAGAAAAGAACACATAGCAGAAATTCAGTTTTTGAGGAGACAGATGATGCTGAAGAGAATCTAAATTTACCAGAGGAGATAACCTTACCCAGTGAGACCAAGTTGCTGTAGTTCTCTAACATCACATCTCTATACAAGTCCTTCTGTTCCAAGTCCAGGAATTCCCATTCTTCTTGAGAGAAGACTATGGATACATCATTGAATACCACTGATTTCTGAAATGATAAACCATAATTACAACTGAAATGAAAGAAAATTTGTTTCAAGATGGAAGGAGAAAAGGTGAGAAGAGATATTGTAGGAACTGGACTTGTATGGCAAACAAACAGGCTTGGGCTGCAGCCCTGTAACACATTGATTTAGGAAATGAGTGTCTGAAAGAGAGTGCCTATGTGTACCTGAAGGATCTTGTACTATTGTCTCTTATGTGAGGGTTTTCAAAAAGTTCATGGAGGGGACCAGCGCTGTGGTGTAGCCGGTAAAGCCACCACCTGCAGTGCCGGCATCCCAGATGGGCACCAGTTCAAGTCCTGGCTGCTCCACTTCCAATCCAGCTCTCTGTTATTGCCTGGGAAAGCAGTAGAAGATGGCCCAAGTCCTTGGGCTCCTACACCCACGCGGGAGACCAGGAAGAAGCCCTTGGTTCCTGGCTTCAGATCGGTGCAACTATGACCACTGCGGCCAATTGGAGAGGGAACCAGTGAATGGAAGACCTCTACCTCCCTCCCTCTCCCTCTCTCTCCCTCACCCTCGCCCTTCCTTTATCCCTCCCTCCCTCTCTCTCTCTGCGCCTCTCCTTCTCTGTGTAACTCTGACTTTCAAATATACAAATAAATCTTTTTAAAAAATGTTCATGAAAAGTGCGTATTATGAGAAAACTATACATAGATTTCAATCTTTTTTTTGTACCAACATATACTTATTTTTCCATGAACTTTTAGAAGTATCTCCATATACTCTGGTATACTTCAATTATCCGAACAGGTCTAGGAAAGAAAACAGAGTATATTTTTTAAAAAGATTTATTTATTTATTTGAAAGGCAGAGTTACAGAATGAGAGAGGGGGAGGCAGAGAGAGAGATGGTCCATCTGCTGGTTCACTCCCCATATGGGCACAACAGCCAGGACTAGGCCAGGCTGAAGTCAGGAGCCTGGAGCTTCATCCAGGTCTCCCACATGGTGCAAGGGCCCAAATACTGGGGCCATCTTGCATTGCTCTCCCAGATGCATTAGCAAGGAGCTGGATCAGAAGTGGAACAGCTAGGACTCAAACCAGTGTTCACATGGGATGCTGGCATCAGGGGCGGTGGCTTAACCTGCTGTACCACAAAACAGGCCCAGAGTTTTTTGATTAAATGAGATACCATATATTAGCTTTCTGTCTGCTATATATCTCCCTCATAAACTCTCAAAAAATGTGTTATTCTACCCCCTCCCTTTGAAGAAAAGATTTTTGGAAAAGGTTCCCTACAATATCTTTCTTTTATAGGATCTGAATATAACTAAAGAATTTCCTCTAAGTTTATCAAAGAAATCATAAGCATTCACTTTGTTATACAGATATTTTTAATGAACTTTTACAAATTTCATTGTGTAGGGACAGGTGTATAGCCTCGCAATTAAGATGCCAGTTAAGACCCCCCATATCCCATATCCAAGTGCCTGAGTTCAATACCCATCTCTGCTCCTGACTCCAGCTTACTGTTTATGTGGTGACTGAGAGGTAACAGCCCTGGCTCAAGATATAGGGTCCCTGTCATTTGCATGGGCGATCAAAATTGGGTCCCATCTCCCAGATTCAGCCCTATCTGGAGGCTGTTGTGGGAAATTGGGGAATGACCCAGTGGAATAGGGAGTTTGCTCTCTTTTTCTCTTCTTCTCCCTCTCAAATAACAAATTTTTAAAATAAAAAAAAACTAGATTTTATAATAGTCTGTAATAGATACTTAGACTATACTTGGATATTTTGTTTGGACAAAATTTTTTTTTAAAGATTTAGTTATGCCGGCGCTATGGCTCAATAGGCTAATCCTCCGCCTGCGGCGCTGGCACCCCAGGTTCTAGTCCCAGTCAGGGAGCCAGATTCTGTCCTGGTTGCTCCTCTTCCAGTCAAGCTCTCTGCTGTGGCCCAGGAAGGCAGCGGAGGATGGCCCAAGTGCTTGGGCACTGCATCCACATGGGAGACCAGGAGAAGCACCTGGCTCCTGGCTTCAGATCAGCGCACCGGCTGCGGCAGCCATTGCAGGGTGAACCAATGGAAAAAGGAAGACCTTTCTGTCTCTCTCTCTCTCTCCACTCTGCCTGTCAGAAAAAAAAAAAAAAAAATTTATTTATTTATTTGAAAGTCAAAGTTACACAGAGAGAGGAGAGGCAGGACAGAGAGAGAGACAGGTCCGATGGTTCACTCTCCAATTGGCTGCAATGTTCGGAGCTGTGTCGATCTGAAGCCAAGAGCCAGGAGCCTGTTACAGGTATCCATCACGGGTGCAGGGGCCCAAGGACTTGGGTCATCTTCTACTGCTTTCCCAGGCCATAGCAGAGAGTTGGATTGGAAGTGGAGCAGCCGGGTCTCTAACCAATGCCTATATGGGATGCCGGTGTGTCAGGCCAGGGCGTTAACCTGCTGCACCAAAGCGCTGGCCCCTTGGACAAAATCTTAAGACCCTCCTCCAATCTCAGAGTCTACATGACAATTCATGTATCTAGATTACCTTCTCACCTCCTACCATTTCCCATCTCTCACTGTACAGATTCCTTGTTCTGAAGTTTACAGTGTAGAGATGTAGCATGACCTGGAATCATCCTGTTCAACTATAAATGGAACCTTGCTCTTGGTGTGCAACTCTTAGGGATTCCCAATGAAGATCCTTGATCTCTGTATGCAGGACTCAGTTGCATTCCTATCCAGTCCTGAAAGCCTTACAAACCAGGAGATCCCCCATATAATAAGCCTGAGAGCAATAAACAGGAAATTTTATCTTACACACTGAAAAAACTTAAGTCTGAAAAAAAGTTGAGAGTTTTCCTTTGAGTGATTATACAAGCTCAACTTCTCTCATAAACATAAAAGGGACAGTCAAATGTCTCTTTGGAAGGATTTCACTTCTGCATCATTACAGTTTTTAGTAGAAGACTGAGCACATATAGGAGATACTGAATATTGTTCAAAAAATGCATGAACAATGATTGGGGAAAAAAAGAGGCTAAGGTAATAGGATAAAAATTGTTCTACGAAGCTTCAGACTTCACTGAATTTAGAAAAACCGAGAGAAGCTACTAGGATAGGGCTTTCACAGCTAGGAAGTTTCAGGATAAAGAAATGTTCACAGGACCACAACATAGTATTTCTGAGAAAAGAAAGAAACGGTAGCTTACATGGGCCATGGTTTAAAATGCAAAGACTGATCAGTCCTCCTTGAGATTTATTTGCCAGGAGAAGCACAGAATCCACAGAAGCCAGAGCTAGGGAAGGAAAACAAGGCCATGAGTAGAGAGAGGCCCAGAACTTCCAAAATGACTTCAGTTAATATAACTTTCCCCCTCTTCTGATTTCTCCACTATGCATGTGCAGTTGTACACACACACACACACACACACACACCATGCACAGAGAGATTGGAAGGTGTCTGAAAAGGCTAAACCTCTGTAAATTCCGCATCATCTAAACCAGAATCTCCCAAGTCTTACAAGCCTGCCTGGAATCATAGGACACAAGAAGAGAAATTCATAAGGACCAAGTAGCAATCCAGGACAACTTCCAAAATCATCTGAGTTCATCCTCTCTGCTGACAATCAGAATCGCCCACACTTCTCTGCATTACTTTATTTGCCATTCTCTTTCCTAAAACCTAGGAGGAAAACATGTGGTGGATTCACCCTCTTGGCAGATAGACAATTATACATTTTTATTTCACAAGAATTTCCAAGTGATGGGTGCTTTATATACATTAATTGTACCTTTGGGATTGCTATTTACTAACTATTGTATCCATGAAATGGATCAAAAAATTCACTCTAAAAGAAATTAAATCATTTGTAGAAATTCAGTTTAAAAATAGCAAAGCTGCATTTACAATACTTATTTTTCTAACCAAAAAGCCAGATCTCATTCTACTTTAGCCTCTGAAACCCAGAATTTGCTGCAATAAGAAACCTAGAATGCACAATTCACTAAAACAGGAATAACATAGCAAATCACCAAAAGATATTAAATCTCATTAATTAAACTTAAAAGTATTGATGGTCAGTCATATTAGCAAGTATGTGAAGTCCAGTATACTGTACATTGTATAAATATAAAAGTATGTATAAACAGCATTTTAGCCAACTAATATTTTGACTTGGAGATTCTAATTTGGGGACTAAATAAAATAATTGTATATGTGGTCAAAGATATATTTAAGAATATGTTGAGAGGGGCCAGGCTGTGGCACAGCAGGTTAGAGCCCCAGCCTGCAGTTCTAACATCCATGGGCACTGGTTCGTGTCCCAGCTGCTCCACTTCCAATCCAGCTCTCTGCTGTGGCCTGGGAAAGTAGAAGATGGCTCAAGTGCTTGGGCCCCTGCACCCATGTGGGAGATCCGGAAGAAGCTCCTGGCTCCTGGCTTCAGATCAGCATAGCTCCAGCCATTGCGGCCAAGTGGCGAGTGAACCTGTGGATGGAAGACCTCTCTCTCTTTCTGCTTCTTCTCTCTGTGTAACTTTCTCTCTGACTTTCAAATAAATAAATCTTAAAAAAAAAAGGTTTATTTATTTATTTATTTATTTTTATTTTTTGACAGGCTGAGTGGACAGTGAGAGAGACAGAGAGAAAGGTCTTCCTTTGCCATTGGTTCACCCTCCAATGGCTGCCGTGGCCGATGCACGGCGCTGATCCGATGGCAGGAGCCAGGTGCTTCTCCTGGTCTCCCATGGGGTGCAGGGCCCAAGCACTTGGGCCATCCTCCACTGCACTCCCGGGCCACAGCAGAGAGCTGGACTGGAAGAGGGGCAACCGGGACAGAATCCGGCGCCCCGACGGGACTAGAACCCAGTGTGCCGGCGCCGCAATGTGGAGGATTAGCCTAGTGAGCCCTGGCGCCGGCCGAAAAAGATTTATTTTTAAAGATGCATTTATTTCTTTGAAAGACAGAGTTACAGGCCGGCGCTGCGGCTCACTAGGCTAATCCTCCACCTTATGGCGCCGGCACACCGGGTTCTAGTCCCGGTTGCCCCTCTTCCAGGCCAGCTCTCTGCTGTGGCCCGGGAGTGCAGTGGAGGATGGCCCAAGTGCTTGGGCCCTGCACCCCATGGGAGACCAGGAGAAGCACCTGGCTCCTGCCATCGGATCAGCACAGTGCACCGGCCGCAACGCACCGGCCGCAACGCACCGGCCACGGCGGCCACTGGAGGATGAACCAACGGCAAAAGGAAGACCTTTCTCTCTGTCTCTGTCTCTCTCTCTCTCTCACTGTCCACTCTGCCTGTCCAAAAAAAAAAAAAAAAAAAAAAGAGTTACAGAGAGAACAAGAGAGATAGAGATCTTCCATCTACTAGTTCACTACCAAAATGGTCGTTAACAGCCAGGGCTGGGCCAAGCCAAGGCCAGAAGCCAAAAGCTTCATTTGATTCTCTTCTGCTTTCCTAGGCACATTAGCATGGAGCTAGATGGGAAGTGGAGCAGCCAGAACTTGAACTGGCCCACATGGGATGTTGGCATTACAGACAGCGGCTTTACCTGCTACACCACCACACTGGCCTCACTTACCTGTCTTTTTCCTGCATAGGTTTATCTATCTTAATAGATAATAAATAATGTAAGGATAACAAGCATGTTATTTTAGTCACTGTGTTTCCTCTAAGCACTGCACAAGATCTGGTATACTGTGAATACTTTATAAATGTCTGATCATTGAACATTAAGATTCCACTTCTAGAAATTTATTGAGGAACTATTTTTAAAAGTGTGCTGAAGTTCATTAGAAATAATTTATGACAACCAAAAATCAAATACCTACCACAGGCAACAAGTTGAATCAGTTATACTCTATTACATTACAGCATATTTTATAATTATTAATGGTAATAATTGTAATTAATGAAGAATTATAGTCATGATAAATTATCAGGTATGTAGGCAGACTAAAATAAATATATACAATGTTGGGAGGTGGTGGACCCTCAGATATTAAAAATACAGGCTTTCTTTGTCAGGATTCAGGATAGGACTCTAGGTTCTGACAGTTGTTTATTGTGAGACTCTGGACATGGTCCTTAATTTCCAGTGTTGACTTTTTCTTAATTTTCTGTTTCCTTATAGTGCAGAAATTACAAAATCTACCGTAGAGAATAAGGTTAGAATATAACGCATATATTTAATTTGCACTAAATACAATGAAAAACATTACATGTCCTTCATTCTACTAATAAAGAAAATTATCTTTGATAACTTATAGTGTAAAAATTTGAAATTTATTGAAAATTAACAATTTTTTTTTGACAGGCAGAGTGGATAGTGAGAGAGAGAGACAGAGAGAAAGGTCTTCCTTTTGCCATTGGTTCACCCTCCAGTGGCCGCCACGGCTGGCCCGCTGCAGCCAGCGCACCGCACTGATCCGAAGCCAGGAGCCAGGTGCTTCTCCTGGTCTCCCATGGGGTGCAGGGCCCAAGCACTTGGGCCATCCTCCACTGCACTCCCGGGCCACAGCAGAGAGCTGGACTGGAAGAGGGGCAACCCGGACAGAATCCGGCGCCCCGACCGGGACTAGAACCCGGTGTGCCGGCGCCATAAGGTGGAGGATTAGCCTAGTGAGCCGCGGCGCCGGCCGATTTATTGAAAATTAACAATCTTAATACTAGGAAACCTTTTTCCTTTTTTCTTAAAGCAATTTTCTTAAGCTTTTCAGGGTGTTCTAATAACACTAAGATAAATTTTAGAACTAGGCTTGAGAATGTTACTCTCTTAATTAGAGTTCATTTTAATTATAATATTAGCAAAAAGAGATCCACAAAGATCAAAACACAGAGCAAGGCCCTTCTTGCTCACTATCTCTGGCAGCTCTTAAGAAACATCATTCTGAATCACAAAACCTGCTCAAGAAATTTGATACTGTATCATAGTGAATAAATTAATAACAGTTCAATCAATAGGCTGGTGCTAAGGCACAGACAGTGCGATGGCAGTGCTGGCATCCCATATGGGCACTGATTGCTCCTCTTCTGATCCAGCTCCATGCTATGTGTCTGGGAGAGCAACTGAAGATGGCCCAAGTATTTGGGCCACTCCACCCACATGGGAGACCTGGAAGAGGCTCCTGGCTCCTGGTTTAAGATCAGCCCAGCTCTGGCCATTGCAGCCAGAGTGAACCAGTCGACGGAAGATCTTTCTCTCTGCCTCTCCTCTGCCTTTCAAATAAATAAATAAATCTTTAAAAAATCTCTAACTCTGAAAGAATATTTTACTTGATAAATTGCCCTGTTAATTATTTTAATAGATGTCTCCATACCTTGAAAGATATAAATTCTTAGAAGATTTTTTTCAAATTAGAGGGAAACCACTGTACTGCCCTTTTTACTCCATATAGCCACAGTAATATAATAAAACTTACTACTTTTTCAGCAAAGTGTTAGGAAGTCTCACTTCCTTAAATAATTAATTTTTACAATTTTATTTTAGAAAACAAACATATACATACATATAAACATACAGAAAAAATGGAAAACAAACATCAAAATAGTGAAATTAATTCTGAGTGGTAAGACTATGGGCAATGTAAATTTTCTTCTTTATACTTTCCTTAGGTTTCTGTTTTTCTTCTTTTTACAATAAACCTGCATTAATTATATCATTAGAAAGTAAAACTATTTTTTTTTAATTTGACAGAGTTAGACAGTGAGAGAGAGAGACAGAGAAAGGTCTTCCTTCCGTTGGTTCACCCCCAAATGGCCGCTTCGGCTGGCGCTGCGCTGATCCAAAGCCAGGAGCTTCTTTCCTGGTTTCCCATGCGGGTGCAGGGGCCCAAGCAGTTGGGCCATCCTCCACTGCCTTCCTGGGCCACAGCAGAGAGCTGGACCGGAAGAAGAGCAACCGGGACTAGAACCCAGTGCCCATATGAGATGCTGGCGCCACAGGTGGAGGATTAACCAAGTGAGCCACGGTGCCAGCCCCACTAAAACTATTTTTAAACAAATAAAATTTAAAACAGTGGTATGGAGAGGAAGTACCTCTTTTTTATGATTTATTTATTTATTTGAAAGGCAGAGTTACAGAGAGGCACAGAGAGAGAGAGAGAGAGAGGTCTCCCATCCACTGGTTCACTCCCAGGATGGCTGCTACGGCCGGAGCTGCGCCAATCCCAAGCCAGGAGCCCAGAGCTTCCTTCAGGTCTCCCATGCAGGTGAAGGGGCCCAAAGACTTGGGCCATCTTCTATTGCTTTCCCAGGCCATAGCAGAGAGCTGGATCGGAAGTGGAGCAGCCAGGCCTTGAACCGGTGCCCATATGGGATGCCAGCACTGCAGGTGGGAACTTTACCCGCTCTGCCACAGCGCCGGCCCCAGTACCTGTGTTTTTATTCAGTGGAGAAAGACGGGGGTAAAGTACCTGTTGTGCACCAAATACTGTTGTACTTTAGTATTCTCTCACTGAATTTGGGAATGTTGCTTTTTCCTTCATTATGTTCAATCACAGAGAAGAATCTTGATAGTGAAAGTAGCCCGTTATTTTGATGAAGAACAGTAAAAGAAAAACCTGATAGGTATTATTTATTTCTGCCATGCTGATTTTACTTACAGACACAGTTTTCTTAACAACAGAGGCTTCCTCTCCAAACTCTGTTTTAAAATTTATGTAAATGGCAACCGCAATTTTGGTACAATTTCAAGGGATATCCATCCCCCTAAAAGCACCAAATGGATTAAAAGCACCTCTGGTTTTTTAATTGTTCTAAACTATTTGGGCATTTGGTCTATTTTTTCAAAACTTTTAGGAAATGCCCAACACAGTTTGGTATTTATATTTTTTCTGATCTATAAAAGGCCGGTGGAGAATTGCTCAGAATCACCACATAGCAACAAATAGCTAAGGTTTATTAAGTACTTACGAAATACCAGGCACTGTTCTAAGAGCTTCACACATAAAGTGACGTCACGCAAGTAACGGAAAGAATCTGCCAAGTGGATACGTGCACTAGCGAGGGGGCTGCATATCAGTTTAATGGACTAGACCTTTAAGAAGTAAGCAAATGCCCCCTAAAAAATCAAAATATATGGCCGGCGCCGCGGCTCAACAGGCTAATCCTCCGCCTAGCGGCGCCGGCACACCGGGTTCTAGTCCTGGTCAGGGCACCGGATTCTGTCCCGGCTGCCCCTCTTCCAGGCCAGCTCTCTGCTGTGGCCAGGGAGTGCAGTGGAGGATGGCCCAGGTGCTTGGGCCCTGCACCCCATGGGAGACCAGGAGAAGCACCTGGCTCCTGCCTTCGGATCAGCGCGGTGCACCGGCCGCGGTGGCCATTGGAGGGTGAACCAACGGCAAAGGAAGACCTTTCTCTCTGTCTCTCTCTCTCTCACTCACTGTCCACTCTGCCTGTCCAAATTAAAAAAAAAAAAAAAAAAAAAAATCAAAATATATTTCACAGAACACAGAGGAAATATAATCCACCTAGACTTTAATTTTTAAAAAACCAACAGCAAGTCATTCCTCCTCCTCCTTTTCTTAGAAATCAGCAGGACCTAGAGAAGGGAACCTTACCCCAGGCCCTTCCTGAAGCCCAGCCGAGCCTGGTTAAATGAAGACACCACGCCACGACCGCACCTGCCCTACCACGCAGCACCCACAAACATCCAGAGTCCAGCGAGAGGGAAAACCCTCCGAGCGCGAGAGAAAGGCCACCCACGGAGCCCGCGGTCCGAGCTCGCGGCGGCTTCCTGGAGGGAACTCCGCGGTTCCGAAACTTGCCTTTGGAGCCCTCGGAGCCGGGAGGGCGCGCGCTGGCGTGTGCACGGGGGAATGCAGCGTGGTGGGCGTTCTGCCGGGAGCCGGCCTGCGGGGCCTCTCCAGGTAGAGCACTCCGGTCCCGAGACCGGATCTGAGCTTTTAGTTTGTTTGCAGTCTTCTCGCTAGAGCTCAGACGCCCAGACCGAGGGTCCTTTTCCTGCGCCGGGCAGAGGACGGAAGACGCTAGCTGGGGTCAGCGGCATCTACTTCCACGGCCACAGCAACCTCCGCTCACACACGACGGCCCCGCACTCCCAGGGGGCAGACAAGCGCCATCACGCATCAGCCCACCGCCACAGCCCGGCCCTGTCACGCCCACAGACACAGGCGCGCACACACACACACTTACACCGCCGCCCGTCGCTCACACCCCGGCCGGAGGCGCGGGGCTCCCAGCGCTCCGCGGTGCCGCGGTCCCTTCCCCCTTTCGTCTCTTTACCCCCGCACCGCCGCACCTTTCCTACGGACGGCCAGGGCGGCACACTCGCGGCGCCGAACAAATCTGCCGGAGAGGCTCTGAGGCAGCGAGGAAGCCACCAGCCGGCGACAGCCCACAACGCCCGGACCTAACGGGCCCAGCGCCGGGGCTGCTGGGAAGGCCGGCCGGGCGCCCCGAGTGCGCAGGCGCGCCGGCCCTGGGGGCGGGGCGCTGCTCCGAGAGCCGCTTGCGGCCCCGCCCCAGCCGAAGCGGGCTGACAGGCCCTTCGAACCCGAGTCCGTCAGCCGCGGCCCAACCCGGAGGCGGGTTAGAACTACAAAGTGAGCTCATCAAGGATTCAGGACACAAAGTCAATACAAAATCAGTTATATTTCTATATATTTGCAATGAACAACGTGAAAGAGAAAATTAGAAGAAAAAAAGACTTCCTTTACAATAGTACAATAGTATATAAAAAAATAAACAGGAATAGATTTAACAAGTGCAAATTTTTTACTTTTTAAACTACAAAGACTTGCTGAAGGAGGTTAAAGGCGAGATGAATAAGTGGAAAGACATTCCTGTGTTCATGGATCAGAAGTCTTAATATTGTCAGTGTGGCAGGGCCGAGGTGCGCCGCTGGGTCTGCGTGTAGTTGTGAGACTGGGGCATGATGGCATTTGTGTGCCAGATTCTACAGATTCAATACAATCTCTGTAAAAACCCCAATTGCATTGCTTGACAGCATGGACAAGCTGATCTTAAAATTCATATGGAAACACAAGGGCCCTAGTCCGGCGCTGCAGCTCACTAGGCTAATCCTCTGCCTGCGGCGCCGGCACTCCAGGTTCCAGTCCCGGTCGGGGCGCCGAATTCTGTCCCGGTTGCTCCTCTTCTAGTCCAGCTCTCTGCTCTAGTCCAGGAAGGCAGTGGAGGATGGCCCAACTGCTTGGGCCCCGCACCCGCATGGGAGACCCAGAGGAAGCACCTGGCTCACAGCAAGCCGGCCGTTGCGGCTATTTGGAGGGTGAACCAACGGAAGGAAGACCTTTCTCTCTGTCTCTCTCACTGTCTAACTCTGCCTGTCCAAAAAAAAAAAAAAAAAAAAAAAAAAAAAAAAAAAAAAAGAAAGAAATACAAGGGAGCTAGAAGAAGAACAACAACAAAATCCTGAAAATGTACAAGAAAAACAAGACAAAGACAAGGCATTTAGCCTAGCAGTTAAGCTGCCTGCATCCCATATCAATGCCCAGCTCCAGCTTTCTCCCAATGCAGACCCTGGAGGCAGCACCCACCCATGTGAGAGACTTCTATTGAGTTCCTAGTGGGCATCTGGGGGAGTGAACCAGCAGATGGGAGTGCTGTTTTGCATGCTCTCTCTCTCTCTCAGACTCTGCCTTCTAAATAAATAATTTTTAAAAAAGATATATGTATTTATTTGAAAGAATTACATAGAGAGAAGGAGAGATGGAGATCTTCCACCTGCTGGTTCATTCCACAAATGGTCACAGGAGCCAGGAGCTTTTCTGGGTTTCCCACAGGGGTGCAGGGGCCCAAGGACCTGGGCCATCTGCTGCTGCTTTCCCAGGCTCATCAGCAGGGCGCTGGATCAGAAGTGGAGAAGCCGAGACTTGAATCAGTGCCTCTATGGGATGCCAGCTTTAACCCCCTGCACCAGGGTGCTGGCCCCTCAAATAATTTTAAGAAAAAACCTTTAAAAAATTGGAAGACTAACACCTTTCTTTGGTAAGATTTTAAAGATTTATTTATTTGAGTGGAAGAGTTACAGAGTGAGAGAATCTTCCATCCAATGGTTCAGTCTCCAAATGGCAGCAACAGCTAGGTATGAGCCAGGCAGAACCAGAAGACAGGAGCTTCAGACAGGTCTCCCATGCAGGTACAGGGGCTCAAGCACTTGGGCCATCTTCCGCTGCTTTCCCAGGTGCATTAGCAGGGAGCAGAGCAGCTGGGACTCAAATCTGCACCCCATGGGGTGCAGCACTACAGGCAGGGGCTTAACCTGTTGTGCCACAGCACTGGCCCTGAAGAGGAAATAAGGCCACAACCAGAGACAGAGAAAGGAAAGCAGGACCCCCCACATCACCTTGCAAAGTGGCTACTTGCAGTTCTCTGGTGAAGCGGCTGCCCACGATTATCCTGTCCAGGGACGGAAGATGTCCTAACCTCTGATTTCTGTGACTACAGTCACAAATCTGTCCTATCAATCTGCCCCAGGTATCTCTTTTTGTAAACATACTGGACCAGCTGGCTATTGGAAGTGTGGTCTCAAGTCATGTGGACCAGTTCCCCCTAAGTAGTCCTAAGTCACGTAGGCTGAAATTTATTAATTTTTCAAAGATTTATTTATTTGAAAGTCAGAGTTACACACAGAGAGAAGGAGAGACACAGATTGAGAGAGAGAGGTCTTCCATCCACTGGTTTACTCCCCAATTGGTCGAAATAGCCAGAGCTGTGCTGATCTGGTGGCAGGAGCCAGGTGCTTCTCCTGGTCTCCCAGGGGGTGCAGGGCCCAAGCACTTGGGCCATCCTCCACTGCACTCCCTGGCCACAGCAGAGAGCTGGACTGGAAGAGGGGCAACCGGGACAGAATCCAGCGCCCCAACCAGGACTAGAACCCAGTGTGCCATCGCCACAAGGCGGAGGATTGGCCTATTGAGCCGCAGCGCCAGCCTGGGAGCTTCTTTTTAAAAAAATTTTTTTTTATTTATTTATTAGGTAGAGTTACAGAACATGAGAGGAAGATACAGATCTTCTGTCCATTGGGTCACTCCCTAAATGCGCCGATCCGAAGCCAGGAGCTTCTTCCTGGCCTCCCATGCAGGTGCAGGGGCCCAAGGACTTGGGCCATCTTCTACTGCTATCCCAGGCCACAGTAGAGAGCTGGGTTGGAAGAGGAGCAGCTGGTACTAGAACTGGCACCCATATGGGATGCCAGTGCCGCGGTTAAGGATTAACCTTCTGTGCCACAGCGCTGGCCCCAGAGCCAGGAGCTTCTTCTGGGTCTCCCATGCAGGGGCAGTGACCCAAGGGCTTGGGCCATCTTCTACTGCTTTCCCAGGCCACAGCAGAGCTGGATCGGAAGTGGAGCAGCTGGGACTTGAACCAGCGCCCATTTGCTGGCACTGCAGGCAGCGGCTTAACCTGCTATGCCACAGCGCCAGCCCCATAGGCTGCAATTTAAACCCGCCTATGCAGTAATGGTTAAGGCATGATGCTAATGAACTCATAAATATAGGAAAAAAAAAACAGAGATTGAGGCTCAGTGTTAGGAGATGATTCCAGTGAGCCCGCTGGTGTTAATGAACTGTTTCCGACCCTCCACTCAGCCTCTGGTACCTGTTTGAACGAGAATTTCCCAACCCCAGGTTACTATAATACAGTCCAACACCTTTTTTAAAAAAAGTATTTTATTTACTTATTTGAGAGGTAGAATTACAAAGAGAGAGAGAGACAAAGAGAAAGGTCTTCTATCTGCTGGTTCACTCCCAAATGGCTGCAATGGCCAGAGCTGGGCTGAACCGAAGTCAGGAGCCAGGAGCTTCTTCCGGGTCTCCCATGTGGGTACAGGGGCCCAAGGCCATCTTTTACTGCCCTCCCAGGCCCTAAGCAGAGAGCTGGATATGAAGTGGAGCAGCTGAGACACGAATCGGTGCCCATATGGGATGCCCATGCTGCAGGCGGAGGCTTAGCCAACTATGCCAAGCACCAGCTCCCCACTAATACTTTTAAATTCAAATGTACCACAAAGGTAATCAATAATATGGTACCAGCATACAAATAGACATAGCAATTAATGAAATATAATAGAAAGCTCAGAAATAAATGCTAAAATTTATAATCAGTTGCTTTAAAAATAATTAATTAATTATTTGAAAGGCAGAGTTACAGAGAAAGAAATCTTCCACTTCTGGTCTTCCATCCCCAAATGACTGCAACAGCCAAGGCTAGACCAAGCCAAAGCCAGGAGACAGGAACTCCATCTAAGTCTCTTATGTGGGTGGTAGGGGCCCACGCACTCGGGCACCTCCCACCGCCTTTCCAAGTGCATTAGCAGAGAGCTAGATCAGAAGTGGAGCAGCTGGGCACCTGTATGGGATGTCGAGATCACCAGCAGTATCTTAATCTGGTGTACCACAATGCAGCCCCCAATTAAATACTTTTTTAAAAGATTTATTTTTATTTATCTGAGAAGAGTTTAAAAAAATCCATGGGGAAGTCATACTGCTTATCAGCAAATTATGTTGGGACAATTGGATGTTCACATCCAAAAGAATGAAATTGTACCCCTACTTTCTACTCACATATTTACCTCAAAACTGATCAATTATATGTAAGAACTAAAAAGTATAAAACATGTAGAAGAAAACATCTGTAAATCTTTGAGACATTGTATTAGACAATAGTTTACTACATATAACATCAAAAGCACAAGTGGGATCAGGCGTTGTAGTGTAGTGGGTAAAGCCACCGCCTGTGACGCCAGCATCCCATATGGGCGTGAAGAGTTAAAATTGTATATGTGCGGGTGTAAAAAGTTAAGCTTAAGCTTACAGGTTTAAACCTTCCTGGTGCAGCTGTAAAAATAAGACAGAGTGAAGTAACACCTTGGCAGTAGGGACTCCATTTTGGAGCACTTGAGACTCCATTCTGAGAAAGCACCCCCCCACCGTGAGACTCTGGTCTGAAACTATGATCTCAAATAGTCGGACAATAGCAGCGCACTACATCACCCTTGGCAGAGCACAAAAACACCTAGCATGATTGCTCAAGCTTAAAAGTAGAAAGGTTGCACCTGGGTTACCTGGGCTAATAATGAAGATGTGATTTGTCTGTGTCTTACATTAATGTCAAGTCCTAATTGCTAATTGTAATATTGTAACTGGTATTGTCAAGATTATAATAAATATTAATTTCACTTAGGTTTTAGGTTATGTTGACCCCAGTAACCATATACTCTCTTTTGATTTTATGTACTCTCTTTTGATTTTAGCAACTGTGTATAGCAACCATGCATAGCAACCATGTATTCCCCCCTTCCCGGTTTTGTGGTTTTTGCCTTTATAAACCCTAACCTTTGGTTATTTGGGGCTGCTCTGTTCAGGTATGATCAGACAGCCCCAGCATGCTGGATAATCAATAAATCTTTAACCCTCTGCTGGTTGCATGAGAGAAAAGTCTCTTGGAGTCGTTCCTCGGGCGGTGGGCTTTTTCTGACTCTAACAGGCTCCAGTTTGAGTCTTGGTTACTCTACTTCCCACTCAGCTCCCTGCCAACGTGCCTTGGAAAGCAGTGGAAGATGACTCAAGTGCTTGGGTCCCTGCACCCACGTAGGAAACCAGGAAGAAGCTACTGGTTCCAGATTTCAGATTGGCCCAACCCTAGCTGTTGCGGCCATCTGGGGAGTGAACCAGTGGATGGGAGATCTATGCCTCTCAGTCTCTGTCTCTCTCTCTCCCCCTCTGTGACTGTGCCTTTCAAATAAATAAAGACAAATTTCTTAAAAAAAAAAAAAAAAAAGCAGGACCAGTGCTGTGGTGTAGCGGGTTAAGCCGCTGTCTATAGCGCCAGCATTCCATATGGGTGCCAGTTTGAACCCCAGCTTCTGATTTGGTTCCCTGTTAGGGCATATGTGAAGCCAGTGGAAGGATGGCTCAACTCCTTGGGCCCCTGCACCCATGTGGGAGATCCTGATGAACCTCCTGGCCCCTGGCTTCAGCCTGTCCCAGCCCTGGTTGTTGCAGCTATTTGGAGAGTGAACCAGCAGATGGAATATCTCTCTCTCCTCTCCCTCCTTCTCCCCCCACCCTGGCTATAGCTCTGAGTTTCAAATAAATATATATTAAAAACAGAAAACAAAACATAAGTGATGGGTGGTATTTGGCCAAGCAGTCAAGATGCTGGTTAGATGCTTATCCCCCATATCCAAGTGCCTCAGTTTGATACCCAATTCTGGCTCCTGATTCCAGCTTCTGGCTGGTTGCAGACAGTGGGAAAGCTCAAGTAACTAGGTTCCTGCCATTCATATGAGTGGCCTGAATTAAGTTTCTAGCTCCTGGCTTCAGCCTCAGACAGCCCCAGCAGTCTCTGGAGAATGAATGGGAAATATTTATCTTTCTGTCTCTCTCGCTCCCCTGATTCCTCCTCTCTCCTTGTCAAATAAATACATAAAAAATTAAAGGTTTACTTATGTATTTGAAAGGCAGAGTTACAGAGATAGAGATAGAGATAGAGGGGCTGGCGCCGTGGCTCAATAGGCTAATCCTCTGCCTTGTGGCGCCGGCACACCAGGTTCTAGTCCCGGTCGGGGCGCTGGCTTCTGTCCCGGTTGCCCCTCTTCCAGGCCAGCTCTCTGCTGTGGCCAGGGAGTGCAGTGGAGGATGGCCCAAGTGCTTGGGCCCTGCACCCCATGGGAGACCAGGAGAAGTACCTGGCTCCTGCCATCGGATCAGCGCGGTGCGTGGCGGCCACTGGAGGGTGAACCAACGGCAAAGGAAGACCTTTTTCTCTGTCTCTCTCTCTCACTGTCCACTCTGCCTGTCAAAAAAACAAACAACAACAACAACAACAACAAAAAAAAAACAAAAAAAAAACAACTGCATAGAGGCCAGTGTTGTGGCCCAGCTCGTTAAGCTGCCGCCTATGATACTGGCATCGATATGAGCACCAATTTGAGTCCCAGATGCTCCACTTCTTATCCAGCTCCCTCTAATGCACCTGGGAAAACAGCAGAAGATGGTCCAAGTTCTTGGGGCCATGCCACCCATGTGGGAGACCTGCAAGGAGTTTCAGGCTCCTGGCTTTAGCCTGGCCCAATCCCAGTTGTTGCAGAAGCACCTGGCTCCTGGATACAGCCTGGCCTAGCCCCAGCCATTGTGGGAATTTGGGGAGTGAAGCAGCAGATGGAAGATCTCTGTCTCTCCATCTCTCCCTAACTCTGCCTTTAAAATAAGTAAATCTTCACAAAAATAAAACCTGCATGTATCTCAAAATTCTTTTGAAACAATAGCAATATCTTTTAATTAAATTTTTCGTGAACATTTTGGGCTACTCTTTTATATAAACTACAAACAATTATATAAAAATAACAACAATGATGACAACATTCAGGAGGTGGTTGGCTCTGGCTTAGAAGGCAGGGGAGTGAGATGGCTAACAATAAAAAAAAAAAGCTAGATGTAAATTACTGTCAAGATCCTGGTTATGAGGCCAGTGCCATGGCGCAGTAGGTTAATCCTCCGCCTGCAGTGCCAGCATCCCGTATGGGCACCGGTTCTAGTTCCAGGTGCTCCTCTTCCAATCCAGCTCTCTGCTGTGGCCTGGAAAAGCAGTAAAGGATGGCCCAGGTCCTTGGGCCCCTGTACCTGCATGGGAGACTGGGAGGAGGCACCAGGTTCCTGGCTTCGGATCGGCGCAGCTCCGGCTGTTGCAGTCATTTGGGGAGGCTCCATTGGAAGGGAGACCTTTCTCTCTGTCTCTCTCTCTCAGTCTGTAATTACCTCTCAAATAAATAAATAAAAAATTTTTCAAAAAAAAGATCCTGGAGCCGGCGCCGTGCTCACTAGGCTGATCCTCCACCTTGCGGCGCCGGCACACCGGGTTCTAGTCCCGGTTGGGGCACCGGATTCTGTCCCGGTTGCCCCTCTTCCAGGCCAGCTCTCTGCTGTGGCCAGGGAGTGCAGTGGAGGATGGCCCAGGTGCTTGGGTCCCTGCACCCCATGGGAGACCAGGAGAAGCACCTGGCTCCTGCCATTGGATCAGCGCGGTGCGCCGGCTGCAGCGGCGGCCATTGGAGGGTGAACCAACGGCAAAGGAAGACCTTTCTCTCTGTCTCTCTCTCTCACTGTCCACTCTGCCTGTCAAAAAAAAAAAAAAAAAAGATCCTGGTTATATTATTGAATGCACATTACATTATTAGGAAGAAACAAACTTGTTTGAAGACAGCCATGTATGGATGAGACATATAAATAAGAAAATATATAATTCTTTATGCATTCCACAAAGGAAATAAATATTACTAAATAAGTAGGTAAAAGTTCAAGTTAAATAAAATGCATAATCTCATAACATGAATTTTTAAAATATTTTAGTGAACAGAATTGTATTTAATACTTCACATTAATCTAAGAAATCTTAAATTCCCAAATCATAATTTTTTAAAGATTGATTTATTTGAAAGGCAGAGTCACACAGCAGCAGAGGCAGAGAGAGAGAGAGAGAGATCTTTCATCAGCGGGTTCACTTCCCAAATAGCCACAATGGCAAGAGCTAGGCTGATCTGCAGCCAGGAACCAGGAGCTTCTTCCAGGTCCCCCATGAGGGGGCAGGACTTGGACCATCTTCTGCTACCTTCCCAGGCACACAGGCAGGGAGCTGGATTGGAAGTGGAGCAGCCAGGACTTGAACCAGTACCCATATGGGATGCTGGCACTGCAAGAGGTGGCCTTATCTGCTATGCCACAGAGCCAGCCCCCTCAAATCATAAATTTTTAAAAATAATAATTTTAAGAATTTAAGCTTTGTAGATATAAAGGAATACAGTTTATCACTGTTGATTCCATATACACTGAACCATGCCATCATAACCCAAACTACATGGACATCTTTTTCCAAGGGAAATTTTATTTTATGTTTTAAGAGATTTTATTTATTTGAAAAGCAGAATTACAGAGAGAGAGTAAGAGACACATAAACAAACATGCAGAGAGAGGGAGGGTGGGAGAGATAAACAGAGAGAGAGAAAGAGAATCTTCTAACCACTGGTTCACTCCCCAAATGGCTGCAATGGCTGGGGCTGGGCCAAACTAAAACCAAGAGCCAGGGCTTCATAGAGGTAGCCCATGTGGGTGCAGGGGCCCA
Organism: Oryctolagus cuniculus; assembly: GCF_964237555.1. Taxonomy (NCBI): domain Eukaryota; kingdom Metazoa; phylum Chordata; class Mammalia; order Lagomorpha; family Leporidae; genus Oryctolagus; species Oryctolagus cuniculus. The sequence goes on along the minus strand of NC_091449.1, from coordinate 17,890,511 downwards.
AGAATTTGGACTATCTTCCACTGATTTCCCAGGTGCATTAGCAATAAGCTGAATGTGAAGTGGAGTAGCCAGACATGAACCAGGCTCATATAGATGCCAGTGTTGCAGATGGTGGCTTAACCTGCTTGGGCCACATCACTGGCTCCCCAAGGAAAATTTTAACTGCATATAATGTGGAAAAATAAAATTAAATTGATTATTTATTATGGATTTTTTATAATTTCCACTTACCAAAGCATTACGTTAAATGTTATAAAGTTTGGAATCACCATTGTGGTAGAGCAGGTTGAGCCACAGCTGCGACACCAGCATTCCAAATGAATAGCTGCTTGGAGTCCTGGCTGCTCCACTTCTGATCCAGCTCCCTGCTAATGTACCTGGGAGAGCATCAGAAGATGACCTGAGTATGTTGACTCCTGCCAACCTCATGGGAAGCCTTGATGGAGTTCCAGGCTCCAGGCTTTGACCTGGCCCAGCCCTGGCCACAGTGGCCATTTGAGGAGTGAACCAACAGAGGAAGGATGGAAGCTCTCTTGTCTCCCTCTCTATAGCACTTTCAAATAAATAAATAAACCTTTAAAAATAAAACAATGTGTAAATATTGAGATCAATATCTTTTAGATTTTATAACTATAAAGCCCAAAAGAATTTATCACCTTATAATCAGTACCCTAATAAAATATATTATACTTTCAGACACTATTAGCATATTTTAAGTATCATGAAGTATTATGTTAGAGAGCACTGCTATATCAGTAGGTATGAGAAGGCAAGAAAGATAAGAATCATCAAAGAAATTTCAAGACATATATGTATTAATGGATATCTACTCAATGTCAACTGTACATTCATTTGGGATATTCTGAATTTAAAACAAATAAAAATATAGTCCCATAAGTGGTTAAAATAATTTGAAAAATTTTATGAAGAATCATGTCTTTATTTCCAAATATTAACTATATATTCAAAATATACATATCTTTACTTCCAAGTACAAAGTTATTGAAAAGTGTAAGCCAACATTGCTGGAACATGAGGACAGAAATAGATGTGGTGATACAACTGATAGTATTTTATTTTACTACTTTTTAAGATTTATTTATTTATTTATTTGAAAGGCAGAGTTAGAGAGAGAAGAGACAGAGATCTTCTTTCTGCTGGTTCACTCCCCAGGCCAAAGCCAGGAGCCAGGAGCTTCTTCCATGTCTCCTAACTGCATGCAGGGGCTCAAGCACTTGGGCCATCTGCTGCTGCTTTCCCAGGCACAAAAGCAGGAAGATGGAGTGGAAGTGGAGCAGCTGGGTTTTGAACCAGCAACCATATGGGATGCTGGTGCTGCAAATGGCAGATTTACCCGCTGTGTCACAGCACCAGCCCCGAGCATAAATACTGAGTTAAAGGAAAAGTCCATCCCAAAACATTAACCTAAACCACATTACACTGAAGGGGTTATACACTTTTATTAAGTTTCTACACTACAATGGCAGGTTTGGGTACTCATAACAGAAATAGTATGTCTCACAAAGACTAAAGTATTCACTATCCAACCCTTTGCAGGAAAAATTTGCACAGTGTTGTTCTAGAAGGTTTGGCATTTTTTTCTTGGTCACTCTTAAAATTTCAGTTGTGTAAATATATAGCTAAAGAATAGGAAACACAATATAAAAATATATCTGATTGAGGGCCAGCGCTGTGGCGCAGCAGGTTAATGCCCTAGCCTGAAGGGCTGGCATCCCATATGGGTGCCAGTTCTAGTCCTGGCTGCTCCACTTCTGATCCAGCTCTCTGCTATGGCCTGGGAAAGCAGCAGAAGATGGACCAAGTCCTCGGGCCCCTGCACCCGCATGGGAGACCAGAAAGAAGCTCCTGGCTCCTGTCTTTGGATCGGCACAGCTCTGGCCGTTGCAGCAAATTGGGGAGTGAGCCATCGGATGGAAGACCTCTCTTTCTGCCTCTCCTCTCCGTGTAACTCTTTCAAATAAATAAATAAATCTTTAAAAATAAATTATACATATATATATCCGATTCTTGGGGTTCGCACTGTGGCACAGTGGGTTAAGCCACTGTCTGTGGCACCGGCATCCCGTATGGGCACCAGTTCAAGTCCTGGTTGCTCTACTTCCAATCCAGTTCCCTACTAATGAGCCTGGGAAAACAGTGGAGGACGGCACAAGTGCTTGGGCCCCTGCACACACTAGAGATCCCAAAGAAAATAAGTTTTTTGTTTTTGTTTATTTTCATCTACTTGAAAGCTGGAAAGAGAAACCTTCCTTCCTCTGATTCACTTCCCAGGTGCTCTGAAGAGCTGGCGCTGGGCCAGGCCAAAATCAGGAGCCCAGAACTTAATTCAGGGATTCAAGTGCTTGAACCATCTCCTGCTGCCTCCAGAATGTGTTAGCAGGAAGCTGGGTTAGAAGAGAGCAACTGGGAGTTGAAATAGCACCACGTAGTGGATGTGAGCACCCAGCTTTACAGGTTGGTTTGTTGTTTATGCTGTTGTTTTTTAAGATTTATTTATTTACTTGAAAGTCAGAGTTAGAGAGAGAGAGAGAAAGTCTTCCATCCGCTGGTTCACTCCCCAACTGGCCACAACAGCTGGAGCTGTGCCAATTCAAAGCCAGGAGCTTCTTCCGGGTCTGCCATGTGGGTGCAGGGGCCCATGGACTTGGGTCATCTTCTACTGCTTTCCCAGGCCATAGCAGAGAGCTGGATCGGAAGTGGAGCTGCGGAGACTGAACCCAAATGGGATGCCAGCACTGAAGGTGGCAGCTTTACCAGCTAAGTCACAGTGCTGGCCCATGGTTTGTTTTTTAATCTTTACACTTAAAAGATTAGACAACTTGGCTGGTGCCGCGGCTCAATAGGTTAATCCTCCGCCTGTGGCGACGGCAGCCCGGCTTCTAGTCCTGGTCGGGACGCCGGATTCTGTCCCGGTTGCTCCTCTTCCAGCCCAGCTCTCTGCTGTGGCCCGGGAAGGCAGTGGAGGATGGCCCAAGTGCTTGGGCCCTGGACCCGCATGGGAGACCAGGAGAAGCACCTGGCTCCTGCCTTCGGATCAACGCAGTGCAGCACACCGGCCGTAGCGGCCACTGGGGGGGAACCAACAGAAAAAGGAAGCCCTTTCTCTCTCTCTCTCTCTCTCTCACTGTCCACTCTACCCGTAAAAAAAAAAAAAAAAAAAAAAAAAAAAAAGGTTAGACAACTTGTCTCTGGAGAAATTTGATTGGAAATTGTCTTGTGCTATTTTCCCCCATACTCACTCCCCCAGTCTCCTTGGGTGTCAAGGACTTTGCTCTTTTGAAAGCTTCTCCTGTGAACTTTGTGCACACCCACTGCTCCAGTGTCTACAAAAGTAACCCAACAGGCCATTGGCTATGTGCACAGCTGATTGATCTTTGGCTTCCACAGGGTTTATCTTTTTTTTTTTTTAAACCAAAAAAAAAAAAAAATCAGAACAGCCATTTAAAATCAGGAAGTATCTATAACACATTTAAAATGTAAGATGAGCACTTGGCCTCACAGTTAGGGTGAAGTTTTAGATCCCACCTCCCATACTGGAGTGCCTGGGTTCAATTCCCAAATCCAGCTCCAAATTCCAGCTTCCTGCCAACGCAGGCCCTGAGAAGCAGCAGGTGATGGCTCAGTGGTTGGGTCCCTGCCACCCACGTGGGAGACCCAGATTGAGTTCCTGGCTCCTGGCTTTGGCCCAGCCCAGTCCTGGCTATTATGGACATTTGTGAAATGAACCAGCATATAGAAGCTCTCTTGCTGTCTCTCTCAAAAAGGTTTTTATCAAAATACACATTTCTGGATATTCTCAGAGTCAGCAGAATGCAAAATGGAACCTGTATTTCCACATAACATCACAACTAGCTAGAACTGGGCACTGAGCATTCTCTTCAGGTATTGTCCCAATCAGGGTCATTTTCATTATTCTCTTAATAGAAACAGTATGTTAATTTTTAGGGTGCATCCATTAATCTTCATAGCCGACAACTAAGAATAGTTTTCTTGTGTCATACCAATGCATTTCTGACAATATATTGGAATGGTACTAGGTGTCATTTCTACATAATTGAAACAATTCAGGGCTGGTGATGTGGAGTGGTGGGTAAAGCTGCCTCCTGCTGTGCTGGCAACCCATAACAGTGCTGGTACACGTCTTGGCTGTTCCACTTCCAATTCAGCTTTCTGCTATGGCCTGGGAAAACAGCAGAAGATGGCCCAGGTTGTTGGGCCCCCACATCCTTGTGAGAAACCCAGAAAAAGTTCCCGGCTCCGGGCTTCAGATCAGCCCAGCTATGGCCATTGTGGCTACTTGGGGAGTGAACCAGCAGATGGAAAACCTCTCTCTCTCTCTCTCTCCTCTCCCCCACCCCCCGCCTCTGCTTCTCTGTAACTCTGCTTCCAAACAAATAAAGCAATCTTTAAAAGAAAAAATTCCTCACAAGCTTCGTAAAGTTTTCCTTAAAAAGGAATTGAGTTCAGTGCTTTGTCAGTAATAGACAATTGATCCCACAGTTTTTTCCTGTATGGTGTTTTTTTTTTTTTTTAATCAGTACTGGTAACACGGTATTTTCCTAAAAATCCCTCTGTTTTAGGTTTTCAAATGCATCAGGAATTGTATTCAGTAGAACATTTTAAAACTCTAACTATAAGGTATCTTTCTATCCATTTTTCAAACATAATGCTGTTTGCCTTTCCACGATTTCTATTCAGGATAACCAATGTTTTGTCTATATTCTGGATTATTTTTACCGTAGGTATTACAGGATGTTGCAAAAAGGACGCCAATCTGAATGAAATTCTTCCTACATATTATCCTCACTACTTTCCCACCAACATCCAGGATTGTATTTATTTATTTATTTTTTTGACAGGCAGAGTGGACAGTGAGAGAGAGAGACAGAGAGAAAGGGCTTCCTTTGCCGTTGGTTCACCCTCCAATGGTCGCCGCGGCCAGCGCGCTGCGGCCAGTGCACCACGCTGATCCGATGGCAGGAGCCAGGTACTTATCCTGGTCTCCCATGGGGTGCAGGGCCCAAGTACTTGGGCCATCCTCCACTGCACTTCCTAGGATTGTTATTATTATTTTAAAAGAGCATTTATTTTGAAAGTCATTTAGAGAGAGAGAGAGAGAAAGAATCATGTACCCACTGGGTCACTCCCCAGATGGCCACAATGGCCAGGCCAAAACCAGGAGCCCGGAGCTTCATCTGGGTCTCCCACAGGGTTAGCAGGGGCTTGATCACTTGGGCCATCCTGTGGTACTTTTCTTAGGCTGCTAGCAGAGAGCTGGATCGGAAGTGGAGCAGTCAGGACACGAACTGGTGCCCATATGGGATGCCGGTGTCATAGGCAATGCCTTTACCTGCTACATCACAATGCTGGCCCCCTAACATCCAGGATTATTAATTTCATGTTCAATAGGAAATAAGTATTGATAGAAACTTTTCCTAATCCATTACTCTCAAAGAGTTTTTCTTTAAATAAATACTTTGTCTAATAGTGAGTAATCTGCAGAAAGTCATAAAACCTTTCAACAAATAATACTGATGACAATGATGACTGTCACAATGACTAATATTCAGTAATTATGTATTTATTATACGGCAGACACAATTCTAAGCACTGGTCTGTTAACTCATTTAGTCCTGACAAAACATTATGAGGTAGGTATTATAATTATCTCCACTTTATAATAATCATCAAGACATTTATCCATAAAACAAAGAAAAATGATCAGAAAGGCTAAGTAAAAAAATTGATGACTATCGTTTGGAAAGGGAAATAGGTATAAGAATGGCAATCTAAAAGAATGTCTGTCTCTTATAATCTTTACATTTTTAATAAGGAAAATGTATTCACTTTTTTTTTTTTTTTTTTTGACAGGCAGAGTGGACAGTGAGAGAGAGAGACAGAGAAAAAGGTCTTCCTTTTCCATTGGTTCACTCTCCAATGGCCGCCGCGGCTGGCGCGCTGCGGCCGGCACACTGCCCTGATCCCAAGGCAGGAGCCAGGTGCTTCTCCTGGTCTCCCATGGGGTGCAGGGCCCAAGCACCTGGGCCATCCTCCACTGCACTCCCTGGCCACAGCAGAGAGCTGGCCTGGAAGAGGGGCAACCAGGACAGAATCCGGTGCCCCGACCGGGACTAGAACCCGGTGTGCCGGCACCGCAAGGTGGAAGATTAGCCTATTGAGCCACAGCGCCGGCCTCATTTATTATTTTTGTAATTCAAGCAGAAGACATGATTCGAAGATGTGCCTAGGGAGAACAACTATCAAGGACATGTAATTACTACTTGACATGTATTATTAAACTGATGAGAACAGATACCCAACTTGATCTTAGCCAACAGGCCGAGAAGCTATTGGCATGTATTACGGCAAAATACTGGAGGAAACTTCAGTGTTCATCAATAGGGATTCGATAAAACTATATCATGGTGGTACAATGAAACAGCTTGAAGATATTAAAAGATCTGTTTACTGAGTGCACAGTTGTTCATATACATATATGAAAACTTTAAATTTATAAAGAGCAAATCTTTAAAAATAAAAAAGGGCATACTTCTTGCAGATATTAAACAAACCATTATGTAAGCAGATGATTTCTATAGTCACATAAACTTTTAGATTAAAATATTAAGCATATAACAATTACAGACAACATATGGAGAAAAAGAAAATTAAAATCACATGATTGGAGCTGGCGCTGGGGGGTAACGGATAAAGCCACCGTCTGCAATGCCTGCATCCCATGTGAGCGCCAGTTCAAGTACCAGCTGCTCCACTTCCAACCCAGCTCTTTGCTATGGCCTGGGAAGGCAGTGGAAGATGGCCCAAGTCCTTGGGCCCTGCACCCATGTGGGAGACCTGGAAGAAACTCCTTACTCCTGGCTCCTGATCGGGGCAGCTCCGGCTGTTGTGGCCAATTGGGGAGTGAACCAGCAAATGGGAAGACCTCTCTCCCTCTTTCTGCCTCTCTTCTCTCTATGTAACTTTGATTTTCAAATAAATAAATAAATCTTTAAAAAAAAACACATATTACATTTCCAGATGAATTCTCTGATGTTTAAGGTTATAAAGATGTTTGAAGTGCTGTCTTTACTAGACTGAAGAACCTGATGTCAAGAGAAACAGGAGTTTTTGGGCTTCAGAAATTTCTTTTATTCATAGGGTGTTTTTCTACATGGTTCTTCTTGGGCTTCATAAGCTGTAGTTAACACATCAAATGTTCCTATTTTTAACAAGATAAATTCTCTGTGAACAGTTTTGAGCCATATTAAAAGCTTTCCACGTTTCATATATTCTGGCTTATCACCAGTACAAATTTTGATGCTGAATAAGTTGTGAGCCATAGTTAAAGTTCTTTCCACATTCCCTATATTCATAGGATTTCTCACCAGTATGAATTCTATGATGACTAATAAGCTGCGAACTCTGAGAATAGGCTTTCCCACATATCTTACATTCATAGGGCTTCTCACCAGTGTGAATTCTCTGGTGTCTAGTAAGGTCTGAACCAGAACGAAAAGCCTTTTCACATTCCTTACATTCATACGGTTTCTCACCTGTGTGGATTCTTTGATGCTTAATAAGTTGTGAGCTCTGACTAAAGGCATTCCCACACTCCTTGCATTCATAGGGTTTCTCGCCAGTATGAATTCTTTGATGTTGAGTAAAGTTTGAACCACTACTAAAGGCCTTCCCACATTCTTTACATTCGTAAGGCTTCTCACCAGTATGAATTCTCTGATGCCGGGTAAAGTTTGAACCACTACTAAAGGCTTTTCCACATTCCTTACATTCATAGGGTTTCTCACCAGTGTGAATTCTGTGATGTCGTGTAAGGTCAGAGCCACAAATAAAGGTTTTCCCACAATCCTTACATTCAAAGGGTTTCTTGCCAGTATGAATTTTCTGATGATGAGTGAGTCTCGAGGGATGTCTGAAGGCCTTTCCACAGTCCTTACATTCATAGGGCTTCTCAATGCTATGAATTATCTGATGAGCAGTAAGCTGTGAGCCAGGTCTAACGGTTTTCCTGTATTCTTTAGTTTCACAGTATTTCTCTTTACTATTAATGATTTGTTGCAATGTAAAAGATGGATGCTTACTGAAGGCGGACAGGTCTTCCTGAGTGATCAGCAGTTGACTGAAACGTCTCTTCTGAGAGCCATGTAGTTTCCCAAACTGGTCATCACATTCCCAATCGCCTCTGAGCCCAGAACACGGAAGGTCTCGCCTGGTGAGTCTCTGCATTATCTCCCACTGGGCTGACTCGATTTCACACATCTCCTTCTTCAGGAAGAATTTCTTAGTCTCACAGCTTGATTCTAGGACGGGAAGGAAACAGAAAAGCAATCGCACATTTTTTTTCTTAAGAGAAGTGAAGTTTCAATTAAAGTGGGAGAATTAAACTGAATTTTTCAAAAATGGGTGAGAAAAGAGGGAGACAGAGGTGAAGTTACGTGGTATGATGAGGACAGTGATGAGGAAAACAAAGCCACAGTTACTAAACTTTCCTATACATCCCGATTACTCAGGGAAGGCTGCAAAATATACACATGCCTTAGTCTTACCTCCAGTGGTACAGTGTGACTGGAACCTCAGATACACACACACACACACACACACAGCCCAGCACCCCACAGCATGAACTTTAAAATACGGGACATGATTTTTACTACTGATCAGGGCTGTTGACAGAAAGAATGTACATGCCTAACAGAAAACTTCTCAGAGGCTGGCATATTATGGACTATGGTCATGTGGTTGCTTTCATAAATTACGTTTTTGTCGCTCCCCCTCTTCATGGAGGAACGACACTAAACCCTGCCTAGGCTTCATATCCGAGTCACGGCACCATTATGTCGCTCCCTGTCTTCGTGGAGGAGCGACACTGAACCCTGCGCTGTTCTTTCGTTTGCTCGGCCCTTCCCGGGTTTGCTGCTGGTTCTTCCCGGGTTGGCTACTATCCCTTCCACCTCCGTGGAAGGGCAGTTCCCCCTGCCACTTTCCTCACTTCCGCAGGGGAGCGGCACACCACTGGCCGGCTCTCTTGGGGGCTGCACAGGTGTTCCTTCAGATAGATGTTCCTGGTGCATGTTGTCTCTCTCCTCCTTTATAGTCCTCTTCCACCAATCCCAACTCTGCTACCCACATGCCGAGTACGCTGCTCTCCTCCAATCAGGAGCAGGATCAGCTCCTGCAGGTCATCACTCAAGCTGGCGAGAGGCAGCTGTGTAGAAGTTGTTACTCCCTTCTCAGCGCCATATTGTGGGAAAGCAGATGCATAGAATAAGTCTTAATTCCAGTAACTTAGTCTAGTCCGAGTTGCTCCCAGTTGCTCCCCACAGTTTTAGTGGAACACAGCCACATTTATTATGTAGTGTGTATAGCAGTTTTAAGGTACAATGGCAGAAGTAGGTAGTTATGACAGACTGCATGGACTACAGGCCTAAAATACTATCTGGCCTTGTACAAGAAGCTTGCCAGTCTCTGGTTAGATCTGCATTATCCAATACAGTTACCATTAGCTACATGTGGCTATTTAAATTTAAAATAATTAAAAGTTCAAATTCATTTCCTCAAACTATTCACATTTGCAGTGTTTGACAGCCAAAGCAGAAATCACAAACATAACATACTTCCATCATCAGTTGAAATGTTGTATTTCATAGCACTAGTCTAGATTCCATAAATGGAGGGCCAGGGGCTCTTTAACAAATGATAAAGAAACAGAGGGTGGCAACCCAGGTATGAAATTATCTTAAGAAAAAGTATTGAGCCTGGTGCTGTGGCACAGTAAACTAAACCTCCACCTGTGGTGCCAGCATCCCATATGGGCACCATTTAGTGTCCTAGCTGCTCCTCTTCCGATCCAGCTCTCTGCTATGGCTTGGGAAAGTAACAGAGGATGGTCCAGGTCCTTGGATCCCTACACCCTTGTGGGAAACACAGAAAAACTCCTGGCTCCTGTGGCCATTTGTGGAATGAACTGGCAGATAGAAAATCTCTGTCTCCCCCTCTATGTAATTCTTTTTTTTTTTTTTTAAAGATTTATTTATTTGAAAGTCAGAGTCACAGAGAGAGAAGGAGAGGCAGAGAGAGAGAGAGGAGAGAGGTCTTCCATCCACTGGTTCCACTCCCCAGTTGGTTGCAATAGCTGGAGTTGTGCCAATCCGAAGCCAGGAGCAAGGAGCTTCCTCCGGGTCTTCCCACACAGGTGCAGGGGCCCAAGGACTTCGGCCATCTGCTACTGCTTTCCCAGGCCACAGCAGAGAGCTGGATCGGAAGTGGAGCAGCTGAGACCCGAACTGGCATCCATATGGGATGCTGGCACTGCAGGCGGGGGCTTTACCCACTATGCCACAGCGCCAGCCCCTATAGGACAAGTTTTAACTGCATGGAAAACAAAGAATCATATAAGAAATAAAATGTGACTACAGAGCTCACTAGTAGAAACTATTTACAGGGGCCAGTGTTGTGGTACAGTGTGTTAAGCAGCTACCTACAATGCCAGCAACCCACATGAGTGCTGATTCTAGTCCCAGCTGCTCCAATTCTAATCCAGCTATCTACGAACTCATCTGGGAAAGCACTGGAAAATGGCCCAAGTGCTTGGGCCACTTTATTTATTTGAAAGAGTTGCAGAGAAAGGTAGAGACAGAGAGAGAGGTGTTCCATCCGATGGGTCACTCCCCACATGGCTGCAACGGCCAGAGCTGTGCTAATCCTCCACCTGTGGCGCCGGCACCCCGGGGTTCTAGTCCCAGTTGCGGCGCCGGTTCTGTCCTGGTTGCTCCTCTTCCAGTCACAGCTCTGCTGTGGCCCGTGAAGGCAGTGGAGGATGGCCCAAGTGCTTGGGCCCTGCGCTCACATGGGAGACCAGGAGGAGGTACCTGGCTCCTGGCTTTGGATCGGCGCAGCACAACAGCCGTAGCGGCTATTTGGGGGGTGAACCAACAGAAGGAAGACCTTTCTCTCTGTTTCTCACTAACTCTGCCTGTTAAAAAAAAAAACAAAAAAACAAAAAAACAAAAAAAACTATCCTAAGCAAAAATGAATACATCAAATCTATATGCATAAAGTTGTCTACCAGAATGATGTTTTTGCAAACAAGCATTGGAAAGAAGTCTAAATATAAAAGTACAAATACTTGAACTGTGCTAAAAGAAAAAAAATTCTAAGGGAAAACACATGTAACTATAATTACATACTCTATCTCATCTTTATGAGTTCCTTCTCTATTTCGCTGTCTGCTGCACACACATTTCCTTGCACACCTTCGTCATTCTGTAGGCCTGTGGACTCTGGGCGCTCAGGGCGCCGTCTTTATCTCATCTGTACTCACTACCAGGAAGCTCCTCAATCAACGCCTACCTAAACTCAGTGCTCTTCACTGTTTGGCTCCCTCTGCTGGAAACCATATACAATGACTTACCATTTATACTTCAGATTTCTACCCAAATGCTACCCTGTCAACCAAAGTTTCTCTTAGAATCTCACAAAAAACAGCCCCCTCTATGCCATTTCTCTATTTTTTTGTTAACACTTACTATTACCTGAAACATTACATAGTTGTTATTTTTTTCTTTTTCCAAGCTCTGGAGGGTAAGTTCTGGGAACAGAGGTTTGGCACATTTTATTCACTATTATAACCTCAGTTTTGAGAGAAGTGCTAAACATATATAATAGGTACTCAATAAGCATACATTGGATGAATGTGCTGTACTGGTTTTCCTCCTTAATACTAAATTTCTCTTTGTCAGCTTTAACATCTCCATGGAGACACAGCCCTCTATTTTTGACACTGTCTAAAGTGGATGACCTACACCCAAACCTCTCCCTGTGACTTCCACATGGATCAACTCCTCCTCTACATCATTGGCATTTATTTTCTGCTAAGTTCTCTATTTTAACTTATGATGCTTCTACTTTGTAGAAGTTAATATTTATAGACATGTTATAGTACTCCTAAGCTATAAATTCTGAAGTTGGATATTCCTTTTTTATTCTCTGCAGCAAATAGCTCATATATGTTAGAAAATCAGGGGCTGGCGCCAGAGCACAGTAGGTTAATCCTCCGCCCGTGGTACCCTTAGGACTAGCATAGTTCCGGCCATTGCGGCCATTTGTGGGGTGAACCAATGGAAGGATGACCTTTCTGTCTCTCCCTCTCACTGTCTGTAACTCTACCTTTGACTTTCAAATAAATAAATAAATAAATCTTTTTTTAAAAAAAGTCTTATGCTTGCACAATAAGCTCGAAGATGAAGTCTCTCCATTGACCAATTAGGTCAGTACCTACCACACCTCACTTACCTGGCCACTGACTTCTTGTTAGCTCTCTGCTAACCAACCAGGGCTCCTTCCCTTGCTCCAAGCAGGAGATCACATTTGGTTTGGAAATGGAATATCCTACTTACAAAAAAAAGTAATGAGATAAATTTAGAATGAGATTCCAGAATTCAAATCTACTCCCTTCATTTATTAAGACAGTCATGTTATTACAGAAGAGTCAAAGAAAAGTACAACTGTCTCATGAAATGTAACAGAAGATCTGAAATTTCTCCCAGAATTCAATGTAGTTTCTCTTTTTATCTCTACTATATTTAGGACATTTCTGTGGAGACAGAATTATAGAAACTCAACTGTTTTTTCAAAGATGGGAGAACACTTCACTTTGGGGTTAGCAGATCTTCCTGAGTAATTCTGGACAGATGTCCTTACCCATCGAAACCAGGTTGCTGTAATTCTCCAGCATCACATTTCTGTATAGAGTTCTCTGATCATCACTCAGGTATTCCCACTCCTCTTGAGAGAATTCTACCGATACATCACTGAACACCACCGACTCCTGGAACAACAAGCAAGCGTGTGACTTGATTAATAAAAAGTGTTTTCATGAAGGTAAGAGAGAAAGAAGATTAAGGTAGAGGAAGTGAAATACAGTGAGCATATGAATGCCTGGGATGGAAGCGGAGGACTGCAAACAGAAAACCACAGCTGGGTCACTGTGCCTCCACGGCATTCTGCTTCTCCAGACAAAACTGCCTATGTAGAGCGAGGTGCTTCCATTAATCAAAGAAGGCTGGGAAAGTACACAATCTAGGCCAGAGGAGTTTCCCAGGTAAATGAAGTTGTACATATGAGGCCCAGCGCAGTACCCTTCTTGCAGTAAATCATCTGTGTATGCGCTTCTCCTCCTCCTTTTCCCAACAGCTAAGAGTAAGATCTCAGGATAAGGCACAAAGACAAGACACTGAAAGCTTCTAAAGAGCAGGTCAGATACAAGGCATCAGGAATCAGAGGCAATGGATTTTGAAAAATGTCTACAAAAGTAGGAAATTGCAAGAAAAATCCTCAGAGAAAAAAATTTGACCTAGAATTCTACAACCAAACTATCAATCTGTTTTGTTTTGTTTTTGAGATTTATTTGTTTATTTGGTTTTATTTATTTGACAGAGTTTGACAGTGAGAAAGAGAGACAGAAAGGTCTTCCTTCCGTTAGTTCACCCCCCAAATGGCCGCTACAGCCAGAGCTACGTCGATTCGAAGCCAGGAGCCAGTTGCTTCTTCCTGGTCTCCCAAGCAGGTGCAGGGGCCCAAGCACTTGGGCCATCCTCCACTGCCTTCCCGGGTCACAGAAGAGTTGGACTGGAAGAGGAGCAACTGGAACTAGAACCCAGTGCCAATAAGGGATGCCGGCACCTCAGGTGGAGGATTAACCAAGTGAACCACAGTGCAGGCCAAGATTTATTTATTAATTTGAAAGTCAGAGTTAAACAGAGAGAGAGCAGAGGCAAAGAGCAAGCGAGAGAAGTCTTCCATCCGCTGGTTCACTCCCCAATTGGCTGCAATGGCCAGAGCTGTGCCAATCCAAAGCCAGGAGCCTGGAGATTCTTCCGGGTCTCCCATGTGGGTGCAGGGGCCCAAGGACTTGGGCCATTTTCCGCTGCTTACCAGGCCATAGCAGAGAGCTGGATCAAAAGTGGAGCAGCTGGGACTCAAATCAGCACCCATATGGTGCTGCAGCCAGTGGCTTTACCCACTACACCACAGCGTAGGCCCCTCAATCTGTTTTAAATGTTGAAAAAAGACATTCCTAGACATACAAAGATTGAACCCACTAGAAGATGAAAACTAGAAGATTGAAAACTAGAAGATGTGCTCTATCAAAATGAGGGAGTAAACCAGAAAAGGGGATGTCAGGAGAACAGGTAATGTATAGAAAGCAATGAAAGAAAAACCAGGGAAAACAATAGGAAAACTCAGAAAAACTGTGCAGCAGGTCTAGAAAGTAAACAGACAAGATATGGGCAAAGAGACAAAGGGAATGAGGAAGGAAGTCTGTATGTTCAAAAGGAACCAATGTGCTCAACTAGATGGATAACTTAGCTATGGGATGTGGCAGTAATATTGGAGATTTTGGATATAAATACACAGGAGACTAAGCAAATGGAGAAAAATGGTGATTAACTTCAGGAAAATAAAAGGCTGCATTAATACATGGCAAATAAAAGACTATATTAGAATAACACCATGAACTGGCTTAGCAGAGCACAATATCCAAAGCTATAATAATGTGAACATTAATAGAGAATGAAATTCACTCGGCAGTACATCAAGAGATAATGAGTAGGGGCTAGCACTGTGGCATAGTAGGGTAAGCCTCTGCCTGTGGTGCTGGCATCCCATATGGGCACCAGTTGAAGGCCCAGCTGCTCCACTTCTGATCCAGCTCCCTGCTGAAGGCCTAAGAAGGCAATGGAAGATGGCCCACATCCTTGGGCTCCTGCATCCACACGGGAAACCAGGAGGAGGCTCCTGGCTCCTGGCTTTGGATTGGCCCAGTTCTGGCCATTGCAGCCAATTGGGAGTGAGCCAGTAGATGGAGGACTTCTCTTTCTGTCTTTCCCTCTCTCTGTCTGTAACTCTGCCTCTCAAACAGATAAATAAATCTTTAAAAGAGCGAGATAATGCGTAAAATGAGTACCAACAATAGTAATTAAATCATATTCAAGATTTGATGACTAGCCTCCTGGGAGTGGGACTGATGATGAGATGACACCAGAATAGTACTGTTTCCCTTGTAAACATGTGTAAAAGGACTTGAAAAAATATTTTAGCTCAGGTAATTGAATTTTCATATAATTGAAGACTGATCCAATCTCAAGTCACACTATTACAACACACTTATTACAACAAATGTTTTTATTTACGTATTTTTTTCATTGAAGACTATCCTATACTACAGATACAAATAACAACTTTTCTTTTTGCATTTAGATATTTAGGTAGGAAGTGATTTTTAAAGACCTCCTCAACATTGGTCCATTCTTATTTATATCCAGCCACTGACAAACTGTAAAGTCCCCTTGTTCCTGAACTACAGGAAGTTGATGGAGAACGATCAGATTGACACAATGGCATTACTGATGTCAATTCTTCATGATGCTTAGGGGGCCATCACAGCTTTGTACCAACCACCAGTCACATCCCAAAATTCAAAAGCTTTTAAATTAGGAAATCCTGCAATATCTTAAGACTCAAATCAAACAAAACCATCACATATATCATCTTAGTAGAAAACCCAGGTCTGTAGAGATAATTGGGTTTTTCCAAATGAAGTACCCTTAATCACTCATTCCTATCCCATGAAATCACTGTCTAAGCAAATTAGATTCACCAACTAAACAAGTGAAATATATTATATATTTCTGTTGTATCAGGATTTCTGGCGAGGTCTCAGATAGCAGGAACGACTTAGTACAATAGTATATGAGCGCTGTTTAAAAGAAAGGGGAACTGCAGAAGGCACTGGGTTGTTTAGGAAAAAATAGGAGTCAAGTTATTAAGCACTCTGGTAGGTAACCAGAGTAAATAATCAATCTATGTCGGATCATTTTATTTATTTATTTATTTTGACATGCAGAGTTAGAGAGAGAGAGAGAGAGAGAAAGGTCTTCCTTTTTCCATTGGTTCACCCTCCAAATGGCCGCTACGGCCGGCGTGCTGCGCCAATCCGAAGCCAGGAGCCAGGTGCTTCCTCCTGGTCTCCCACACAGGTGCAGGGCCCAAGCACTTGGGCCATCTTCCACTGCACTCCCGGGCCACAGCAGAGGGCTGGACTGGAAGAGGAGCAACTGGGACAGAATCTGGCGCCCCAACTGGGACTAGAACCCGGAGTGCCAGTGACGCAGACTGAGGATTAGCCTACTGAGCTGCAGCGCCGGCCGTCAGACCATTTTTATACCAAGTAATGCACAATCTCTTTATGGGAAGAAATAAGCGTTCTTAATGGAAACTGCTAAGCAATATATATATTTTGACAGGCAGAGTGGACAGTGAGAGAGACAGAGACAGAGAGAAAGGTCTTCCTTTTGTCTTTGGTTCACCCTCCAATGGCCGCCACAGCTGGCGCGCTGCGGCCAGCGCACCGCGCTGATCTGAAGGCAGGAGCCAGGTGCTTCTCCTGGTCTCCCATGGGGTGCAGGGCCCAAGCACCTGGGCCATCCTCCACTGCACTCCCTGGCCACAGCAGAGAGCTGGCCTGGAAGAGGGGCAACTGGGACAGCATCCGGCGCCCCGACCGGGACTAGAACCCGGTGTGCCGGCGCCGCTAGGTGGAGGATTAGTCTATTGAGCCGCGGCGCCGGCCAATTTTCTTATAAATTTTAATAGGATAAAAGTTTTTCACAGAAACCTGTAATCCAATCACTTGGTTGACTAAGAGTTAACCACAAATTAAGCATATAAAAATGCCAACAAAGACTAACCACTTCTTGTTTCTATAAATATCTCTACCCAGAGAAAAACGTCTAAAGTGTCCTCTTAGCTGCTACCCTTTCCTTTACAATAAGGGGAGAGAACTTTGGCACTGCTTATTAACTGAACTGAAAGGTATTTTATGTTTTTAACACCAAAAAGTAACGTGCTGAGGAAAGAAAATGCTTACATGTCTAAGAGTAAAAATGACTATGTGAGCAAAAGGAAACGGCATCTCACCTGAGCCATGGCTTTGATATTCGTAGAAAAGGACCTCCGCTGGGCTCCTCTTGTGGAAAATGACAGAGCCAGGAGAGACAAAAGACAGATGAGATTCCACTGTCACAGCTCCCAGAATGACTGCTCCCCCTCTGTTCATCTCACATGAACATCTGAGTGGGATCAGTGAAAAGAATGACCAAATCTCTCATCATCTTCAATTGCACAGACACCCAGACTGTGATTACAGCAGGATGGATGTGGGCAATCCAATACGACCTGGAGAATATACACATTTGTACACAAAGAAAAATAACCAAAAATTTTTATTCAAATTATAGTACATTATACATAGTTATACACTGAACATATATTTCCTTAATATATCCTGCAATAAATCCCAGCTAATAAATATTGTGCTATATAATTACCTTGATAGCTACATTGTACCTCATTAAATGGATATATCTATTTATTTTCCTAATCTGAAATCAATGATTCTTTAGATTGTTTTCGCTCTTTACTGCAAAAAATAATTCTATAATAAATATCCGTGTGCATGTATCGTTGTATTCGTATGTGAGTTCTGAATGATTAGTTCCTAAAAATACAGTTGCTCAAAGATTTTATGCATTTTGAGTTTGGATAGACATACAGTTTTCAACTGTACACTCAAGTCCCAAGGGCAGACCAAAAAAAACTATCTTGCCTAGTTTCCTAAGTTTTTAGGATCTTAGCTTAAGATAACTGAAACATCTCTCTGTCTCCCTCTGCATTACTCTGCATTTCAAATAAATAAAATACATCTTATAAAAAATGGGGCCACTCTTGTGGCACAGTGGGGTTAAGCCTCTGTGTAACACTGGCATCCCAAATCAGAGTGTCAGTTCAAGTCCAGGCCGCTCTACTTCCCTCTAGTTCCCTGTTAATGTGCCTGCAAAAGCAGTGGATGGATGTTTGCCACATGGGAGACCTGAAAGGAGTTCTAGTCTCCTGGCTTTGGGCTGGCCCAGCCCTGAATGCTGTGGTCATTTGGAGAATAAAACAACAAATGGAAAATCTTTCCTGTGTCTCCCTCTCTGTCACACTTTCAAATAAATACAATAAATCTTAAAAAAAAAAAAAAAGATAATCGAGACACAGAAAAGCTAGCATAATATTATTGAACCCTTAGAAAGATATTAAAATCAGCATAGCATTACCAATAGGAAGGAATTTTAAAAGTACAGATGGGGTCGGCGCTGTGGCACAGTGGGTTAACACCCTGGCCTAAAGCACCGGCATCTCATATGGGCACCGGTTCAAGACCCAGCTGCTCCACTTCCAATCCAGCTCTCTTTTATGGCCTGGGAAAGCAGTAGAAGACGGCCCAAGTCCTTGGACCCCTGCACCCAGAAGAAGCTCCTGGCTCCTGATCGGCGCAGCTCCAGCCATTGCTGCCACACAATGGAATACCTCTCTCTCTGCCTCTCCTCTCTCTGTGTAACTCTTTCAAATAAAAAATAAATCTTTAAAAAAAAAAGTGCTGAAACAATGTGAACATGGACTAAATTCACATCACTGATGCTTCTGACTGTAATAGTAGTAATGAACTTGTAATAATTAAGCATATTCTTTACATCTTCAATTTAAGATTTTTTAAAAAGATTTTTTTTATTTGAAAGGCAGAGTTACAGAGAGAGAGAGACAGACAGAGAGAGAGAGAGAGAGAGAGAGGTAGAGACAGAAAGAGAGGTCTTCCATCTGTTGGTTCACTCCCCAAATGACTGCAATGGCCAGAACTGGGCCATTCAGAAGTGAGGAGCCAGGACCCTCTTTGGGGTCTCCTATGTGGGTGCAGGGGCCCAAGCACCTGGGCCATCTTCCGCGGCTTTCCCAGACACATTAGCAGGGAGCTGGATTGGAAGTGCAGTAGCCAGGACTTGAACCAGCACACATAAGGAGTGGCACCATCGCAGGCAGTAGCTTTACCTGCTACGCCACAGTGCTGGCCCACAATTTTATATGAAAGGCAGTTAGAGAGAGAGAGAAAGACACACAAAGAGAGAGAGGTCTTCTATTCGCTGGTTCACTCCCCAAATGGCTGCAACAGCCAAAACTGGGCCAGGTGGAAGCCAGGAGCCAGGAGCCAAGAACTTCTTCCAGGTCTCCCATGTGTGTGCAGGAGCCCATGAACTTGGGCCATCTGCTGCTTCTATCCCAGGCATGTTAGCAAGGGAGCTGGCTCAGAAGTGAAGCAGCCAGAAACTGAACTGGTGCCCATGTGGGATGCCAGCGTTGCAGCCAACAGCTTTAACTGCTCCACAACAGGGCTGGGCTCCCATTTCAATAACTTCATTCTATGCTGGTCACATTCTAACCTCTCTGAGGCTGAATTCTTACTTACAGGAGATGACTCATCGCTTTATTAAATTCAGCTTTCTTTAATATAAAAATGCCTTAGCAAAGAGAACTTCCTCAACAATCTAAAAATCCATACACACAAGAATGGCTAAATCAAGAATGATAAATCCATAGATTGCAGTAATATGTAGCTATTTAAAAATACTTTTTGTGTTTTTTTTTACATAAAATATTTTTAATATGTAAATAGTGTCTATGAAACACCTACTGTTGGGAGACAGCCCACCAGAGGCCTCCCACTCTTACTCATCTTGCTGGACGTGCCATTAATGCGAGGCACAGACTACTATGACTGCTCTTTACTTGGGGCCTCTTCCAGGGTTGCTTACGCAGTGGATAACTTTGCAGGATAAGAGAGCATTTCTTCTGAATAAATGGCAGGTTGCTTACTGCTTGCTATAAAAGCAACGGTTTCTCCATGCTCACTATTTGTCAGTGGCTATGCAAGCTTACTGCATGAACAGCGTCCATGTGGGTTCCTTATGTTGTCCCCATGGGAATTAAGAGAAAGAGGAACTGACAAAAACTGATATCGTGCTGCTTACTGTGCAGTGACTAATAAGCCTTTGCTTCTGATCCAGGAATCTTATGGCCTTTTGTTAGCTTTCATAAAACTAACAGGCTAATTTATTAGCTTTTTTTTTTAAATTTAATTTAAATTTTTTTAAAATTTTTTGACAGGCAGAGTTAATGAGAGAGAGAGAGAGAGAGAGAGAGAAAGGTCTTTCTTCCGTTGGTTCACCCCCAAAATGGCCACTGTGCCGATCCGAAAGCAGGAGCCAGGTGCTTCCTCCTGGTCTCCCATGGGGTACAGGGCCCAAGCACTTGGGCCATCCTCCACTGCCTTCCTGGGCCACAGCAGAGAGCTAGACTAGAAAAGGCAACTGAGACAAAATCCAGTGCCCCAACCGGGACTAGAATCCGGGGTGCCGGCACCACAGGCGGAGGACTAATCAAGTGAGCCGCAGCATCGGCCAATTTATTAGCTTTTTAAGTAGGGAAAAATCAAATCCTATAGCTAACATGCTTAATGTTGAAATACTGAATGCTTTCTCCTGGAACTCAAGAAAAAATTATATATATTATAATTTCTTTTTAATAATGTACTGGATGATCTAGCTAGCACAACAAAGAAATAAAAGATGTGAAAATTGGAAAGGAAGACATAAAGCTGTCACAATTCACAGATGATAAGACCGTAGACATAGAAAATCCTAAATAATCTACAAATTATTCTACTTAGGAAGTGGATTAAATAACATGGTCTGATACAAGGACAATAGAAAAATATTAATCATGCTTCTAGTAATAAGCAACTGGAAAATAAAAACATAACTTATTTATTTAAGAGTTTCTACAATTGGCCAGCGCCGCGGCTCACTAGGCTAGTCCTCCATCTGTGGCGCCAGTACCCCGGGTTCTACTCCTGGTCGGGGTGCCAGATTCTGTCCCAGTTGCTTCTCTTCCAGTCCAGCTCTCTGCTGTGGCCCAGCAAGGCAGTGGAGGATGGCCCAAGTGCTTGGGCCCTGCACCCCATGGGAGACCAGGAGAAGCACCTGGCTCCTGGCTTCGGATCAGCGCGGTGTGCCAGCCACAGCGGCCATTGGAGGGTGAACCAACAGTAAAGGAAGACCTTTCTCCCTGTCTCTCTCTCTCACTGTCCACTCTGCCTGTCAAAAAGAAAAAAGTTTCCACAATAAATATCACTCAGATGTAACAAAAATGTGCTTTAATAACTTCAACCAGTTGCTGAAATTAAAGAGCTTAACAAATACAAAAATATACCATATTTAACTATTTGAAAGATCCAATATTGATGAAATGTCAATTCTCAAATACAGATTTGCAAATAAAATTCCAGCAAGGATTTTTAGGGAGTAAAAGTTATCAAGTTTATATAGAAGCTGAAAGACCTTACAATAGCCAACAGTCTTTTTTTTTTTTTCCCCATAAAATTTATTTATTTATTTGAGGCAGAGTTACAGAGAAAGAGGAGAAACAGAGAGATCTTCCATCTGCTGGTTCACTCCCCAAATGGCCAAACAACCAGGGCTGGGCCAGGTGGAAGCCAGGAACCAGGAACTTCTTCTGGGTCTCCCACGTGGGTGCAGGGGCCCAAGGACTTGGGCCATCCTCCGCTGTTTTCCTAGGCTCATTGGTAAAGAACTGGGTCAGAAGTGGGGCACCTGGGGCTTGAACCGGCGCTCATATGGGATGCTAGTGCTGCAGGTTGCAGCTTCAACCCCCTAAGCCACAATGCCGGCCCCAGCCAACAAGCTGGAAAAAGAAGAAGCTGGAGGACTAATACTTGAAGACAGTGGAATGATGAAAAGACAAATAAAGAAAACAAAAAGGGATATAGAACACAGCCACACATCACATACACATCACTTGACTGATGACAAAATGTCCCTGAAACTCTGATGGCAAGAACCGCCTTTTCAGTAAACAGCACTAGAACAACTTGAGTACGCAACTGGGGAAAAAGCTAACATCTATCCCTACTTCTCACTGCATGCAAAAATTAATTCAAGATGAATCACAGACTTGACGTGAATGCTAGAATTATAAAGCATCTAAAAGAAAACAAGGAAACTATCTTCAAGATTTTAGGGGATACAAAAAAGCACTAATCATAAAAGACAAAGGACTAAAAGCTGAGAGAAAAACAGAAAAAGACATAAAGAAGCCATCTTTTATAAGGTTTGAAAACATTCAAGTACACTCATAATTGGAAAAATAAAAAAACAACATCAACATGCTATTTCCTCACTATTATACTGGTGAAAATTAAAAAGCATGACAACACATGTTGTCCAGGCTCTGGGGAGAAACAGGCACTCATAAATCACAAGGGGGAATGAAATTGGTATAACAATTCTAGGGGAAAATTTGGTAATAACAAAACTATACAGCACTTATCATTAGATCCAATAATCCCGGTTCTATTTTTATTTTAAAAAATATTTATATATTTATTTATTTATCTGAAAGTCAGTTATACAGAGAGAAGGAGAAGCAGAGAGAGAGAGAAGTCTTCCATCCGCTGGTTCACTCCCCAATTGGCTGCAATGGTTGGAGCTGTGCCGATCCGAAGCCAGGAGCCAGGAGCTTCTTCCAGGTCTCCCATGTGGGTGCAGGGGCCCAAAGACTTGGGCCATCCTCCACTGCTTTCCCAGGCCATAGCAGAGAGCTGGATTGGAAGTGGAGCAGCTGGGACTCGAACTGGTGCCCATATGGGATGCCAACACTGCAGGCAACGGTGGCCTTACCTGCCACGCCACAGAGCCAGCCCCCAACAATCCCAGTTCTAGGGATGACCCTCAGATATCCTTCCCAGCAGTATGAAAATATACAAATAAATAAAGTTAACTCAGTGCAACATTGTGTATAGTGCAAAACTATGACCAACCCTAATGCCCACACACAGGAGAATAGTTAAATAAACCATGATAATTCTATGGACTTAAGTATTACACAGCTATTTTTTAAAAAGATGGGGGGCAGCACTGTGGTATAGTAGGCTAAGCCTCTGTCTATGGTGCCAGCATCACATATGGGCGCTGGTTCAAACCTGGGCTCCTCCTCTTTCAATCCAGCTCTCTGTTATGGCCTGAGAAAGCAGTAGAAGATCGCCCAAATGCTTGGGCCATTGTACCCGCGTGGGAGACCTGGAATAAGCTCCTGGCTCCTGGCTTCAGATAGGTCCAGCTCTGGCTGCTGCAGCCATTTGGGGAGTGGACCAGCAGATGAAAGACCTTTCTGTCTCTCCCTTTCTGTGTGTGCAGCTCTACCTCTCAAACAAATAAAGAAAACCTAAAACAAACAAACAAACAAACAAACAAAAAAAACTATGAACATCTCTTAGAACTGTTGTGAAGTGATGTTCAGGATATAAAATTTAAAAATAATACAAAAGAGGGGTCAGCAATGTGGTGTGGCAGATGAAGAGGCCACCTGCAGTGCCAGCATCCCATGTGGGCACCAGTTCGGGACCCAGCAGCTCCACTCCTAATCCAGCTCTCTTCTAATGTGCCTGGGAAAGCACTGATGATGGTCCAAGGAATTGGACCTCTGCACTCACATGGGAGAACTGGAAGAAGCTCATGGCTCCTGGCTTAGGACTGGCCCAGCTCAAGCCCTTGTGGGCACTTGCGGAGTGAACCAGTAGATGGAAACCCTCTCTCTCTCTGCCTCTGTCTCTCCCTCTCTGTAACTCCCCCTTTCAAGTAAATAAATACATTTAAAAAATACAAAAGAAGCAATGTATAAAAGAGCACCAATGCCATCTTTAATATAAAAAGAGGAGGTCATTCAGAGAGTACACACAACTGTTCATTTGTGCAAAGTAAATATGGGAAGGATAATGAGCTTGATTATGTACAAATGTGGGAAGGAACTAGATTAATGTCTTATACTCAAAATACCATGGATGCTACAATCAACCAGGATGCAGGGCAGGAGGGTCCCAAAATGCATCACATGAATGAAAAGGCCTGAAAAACCAGTATTCAAACAACACTGAAGAGAGTGGCCAAGAAAGGAGCTAAATTAAGTCATTCCAGAAAATGTCTTCTGACGTAAGTGTGAGGAAAATGAGTTGCACACTAACACCCTTCTGTAGTTAGTAAATCTGTTTTTTTACACAGGTGTGGGTTAGCAATTCTGAAACTATTTCACATGTATTCTAGGACAGCACAAATTATTGGCACTGAGAAGCAGGTTTCCCACTGCTGAAGAAAGGAGTAAGAAGGAAACATTCCAACCTGCGGGAAGATGATTCTACAGGGTCTGGCATGTTTCAGCATAACTTGCAAGTAGAGGTAACTGCTTCTGATACGCACTGTTCTTCCAAGATCTTATATGGTGAGCAGCCTTGGAAGACAGAGAGTCTCCCTCTGGAGAAATGGCAGGCATGCTCATAGGCAAGTTGCCTATGATCAGGAAGACACAAACAGCATCTTGCAAGTTTAAGTGAACCAGTGCCAAGAAATCCTCTGTACTCGGACTACTGCTAGGAGCAACAAACTGTCCTTTATCTCTGACCCAGAAGTTTAATGTCTTTTGCCAGCATCTACAACAGTATATTAAATCAACTTAACCTGTCTGCTTATACGCAGGATAAAATCTCAGATCTTCACAGAAATGTGGACATTTGGACTGGCATTAAAGTGAAAGCCAATAATTTCACAGAGGACAAATCTGACAAACATCTTAACCAATGATCAAAGTTAATACTAGTAGTAAGACTTACTGATATCATATAACTCCTCATATGTCACATTAAACACAGTATCACTTCTGTAATCTAGCCAAAAATGCATGGTCTAAATTTAACCACCAGGAAGCATCATACAAACCCAACTGAAAGACACTCTACCAAATCACTAACACTCTTCAAGTGTCAAGGTTATAAAAGATAAAAAGGAGCAAAAAACTATCTCAGATGACTGTATCTATTTATCTCATTAGAAAGACTAATGATACAAACAAATAAATCAATGTAGGATCTTTGACCAGATCACAGAATAGAAAAGAACATTAACAAAATCTTTCAGTCAGTTAAAAGTCTATTCATGTCTTGGTTTTCATTAACTGTACTGTGGGAAAATGGATAAAGAGTAAATGAGAATTATTTACTTACTTACTTGAGAGGCAGAAAGAGAGACAGATAGACAAAAAAGATTCCTATCTCCAGTTCACTCCCCAGATAACCAAGTCTGGACTGGCCCAGAGCCAGGAGCTGGGGGTCAGCCCCGGTCTTCCAAGCACGGCAGAAAGCCAACCACTTGTCTAAGCCATCACCTGCTCCCTCCTAAGGTCTGAAAGATGAGCCAAGCTAGAATCAGAAGCTGGAATTGGGAATCAAACCCTGGCACCACGATACAAGACACTGGCATTTTAACCAGTGGCTTAACCTCTAGGACAAACACTTTCACTCTGGGAACTCTTTATACTATGCTCACAATATGAAAATAAAATTTTTTAAATGAAAACAAAGTAATAAAAATAAAATAAAACCGGGAAATTCAGCAACAGGGACCTTAAGAGACACTTCAACAAAAGAGGATAACTGGGGCAGGCACTGTGGCACAGCAAGTTAAGCTGCCACCTGCCTGCAATGTCAGCATCCTGTATGAGCACCAGTTCAAGTCCCGGCTACTCCACTTCCAGTGCAGCTCCCAGCTAACGCACCTGGGAAAGCAGCACCCACGTGTGAGACCAGGATGGAGTTCCAGGTTTCTGGCTTCAGGCTAGCCCAGCCCCGGCTGTTGTGACCATTTGGGGAGTGAACCAACAGATGGATGATTCTCTCTCTCTCTCTCCCCCTCCCTGTAAAATAAATAAATCTTTAATGGCCAACAGACACATGAAAATGTGAACATCACCACACATCAAAGAAATAGAAATTAAAATTACTATCAAAATCCACTACACTGTCACCAGATAATGGAGGGATTGTGGAACAACTGGGATTCTCACATTGCTTGTTGGAGTATAAACAGGAACATCCGTGTAAAAAGTTGGTAGTATCTGTAAAACAATGCCCACCTTATGATCTAACAATTCCATTCTTAGGTATTTGCTCAAGAGAAATGCATTCATGTATTCATCAAAAATATAGCACACAGTTGATAACAGCCACATAATTTGTGTGAGCCACAAATAGGAAACTATCCACATATTCATCAATAGTGTAGTCATGTTTTAAAAAAATATTTATTTATTTTAGTTGAAAGGTGAGTTACATAGAGAGGAAGAGAGAGAGAGAGAGAGAGAGAGAGAGAGAGAGAGATTGATTGATTCCATCCTCTGGTTCATTCCCTAAATGGCCAGGGCTGGGCCAGGCCAAAGCTAGGAGTCAGTCTTCTTCCAGGTCTCCCACGTGGGTGCAGGGGCCCTAGCACTTGGGCCATCTTCTGCTGCCTTTCCAAGGTGCATCAGCAGGAAGCTGGATTGGAAGTGGAGCAGCCAGGACTTGAACCAGAGCCCTTATGGGATGCCAGCACCAGAGGCAGCAGTTTAACCCGCTGTGCCACAGTACTGGCCCCAATAGTGTATCATTATATTGCAATATTCCCAAATGTAATGAGAAGTATAATTACACTGAAAAACAAGGATGAACTTCACAAACATAATAAGGAACAAATGAAGCCAGACAGAAAAGAGAACACGTCCTATAATTTCATGTATACATGAACTTCAAAAATAGGTAAAATTAATTATTGATGATAGAATTCTGAATAGTTATGGGAGAGAAATGACTAAGAAAAGGCATTAAGGAACCATTTGGAGTTGTGGCAAAGTTCTTTATACTAATGTAAGGTATTGTGACACAGCTTTGTACTTAAAATTTCCACACTTTCCTATATACGCTGAATCTAAAATTTATTAAAAAAAATTATTGGAGGCATGTTTTGGTAGGAATACGGAGCAACAGGTGCTTCAAAAATTGCTGTGCACATATAAATTGCACACCTACTTTGTCATTTGCTTTGGCACTATTCTGTAAAGTAAAAGCAATCGTGTGAACCAGACACTCCACTGGCGGATGAACTTATGTAAAACAATGTTCATGGCAACACTGTTTATAAAACAAAACACTAGAAATATTGTTAACTCAAATGTCCACTGTTACTGGAAGGGACTAATAAGTGTGGTACACTTCAAAGTGCAGCATTCAACACAGCAAAAGAAATTCAATGAACCGCTATGATATTTAATATGGAGGATTCTCATATTCATAGTTGTAAGAATAAACATAATAAATGGCAAAAAACAGCCTTCACATAAAGTTCTGAAAGTGGACGGGGGAACTACAGCATAATATTTAAAGAGGTATACACAAGTGATTAAAAATGAGACCCCCTTAATCAAACACCCACAGGGGAACATTCAGCGACAGGAAACCTACACCCAAAGCAGCCAGGGACTCCAGAGGTCACCTAAGCACAACCACACATTTATCCAGGCAACAGTCACAGTCACACCGCACTGTCACAGAAGAAAAAAAGACCCCACCAACACGACCACACACAGAGAGTACAACCTGACAGTAGTCACCGATATTCCCACCTGTGCTGTGCGGCACACGGTCACACTGTCACACGACCCCACGTCGCTACGGCGACAAACTTCCCACACCAGCACACACAACGCCGCCCGGGGTCCTAAACGCTCACACACGGTTGGGGGGGTAGTTATCGTGAGAAACTCACACCCATCCCAACAACAACCGGTTGGAATCGCACGGTCATTCACCAAATACTACCACACGATCACAACCACACAAGTTCCTTCTCACCTGCGCCGCCGCCGCACAAAGCCGAGGCTCGAGTTCCGGTCCCGCCCTCTCGCCCAGGTCTCACTTCAGGCCTTCCAAGCTCCAGAAGCAGCTAAACCCTCCTCAGCACCAAGAGTTGTTGCTAGCGAAGCCCTAAGGCTCCCGCCAGCGCGCGACTTTGAGACTGAACTCCCGCGAGAGGCACGACCACGCCGAAGAGGCCTCTGGGAGATGTAGTCAAGGACCTGCCAGTGGCCGACAAGATGGCTCTCGAGCGTCGGAAGTCGTAACGGTGTTTAACTGCGGCTCAGCCAAAATGATGGCGCCCCTCAGAGAACGGCGCCCGAGAGGCCTGTGGAGCCTCGGCTCAGACACCAGTCGGGGACATTTCAACGTGTTTTAGACGCGGGTGCTTCGCGAGCCCGCTCTACTATCTCCAGTAACTGGCGACCCCATGAAGAGGGCACGTTTACAAGTGCAGAGACTACGCACCCCTGGGCCTTCTGGGAAATGTAGTTCGGAGTAGAGAACAGCGCTACTGATGAACCAAAGTCTGAATTCTTCTGAGATAAACCAGAGACTTCTAGGCGTGCTAGTGCGCCCAGGGAGTACTCAGGCGCCGACTTCTTGGATCACCGTTTCGGCCTTTGTTCAGGGATGAGTTTGGCTTAGGGCTAAAGATTATGAGACCCAAAGCTGGTGGGGGGAGGCCGAACGGCTGGAGACCAGGAGCCTGAGGCCTGAGTGGGAAGGATCATTAAACATGCGATGGGGTGAGGAAGGCGCAAAGAGAGGGGCTGGTGTTCTTCTGAGCTGCTGACTTCCATGTGTGTGCTGGGGTTTGCAGGAATCAGGTGAGGAGGGTTCCCCCTGTGTTAGTGGCTTAGGGTGTGTTAGGGGTCAGAGAAAGCACTCAGGACTTTGTGTGTATGTTAGAAATACATAAAACCTGTAGAGGAAAGAAAATTTTTTTAAGATTTTCTTTATTTATTTGAAAGGCAGAGTTACAGAGGGAGACGCAAGAGAGATCTTCCATCCGATGATTCACTTCCCTAACGGCCACAACGACCCGAGCTGGCCCACTGCGAAGCCAGGAGCCAGGAACTTCTGGGTCTCCCACCGGTGCAGGAGCCCACTCCACTGTTTTCCCAGGCACATTAGCAGGGAGCTGGATCAGAAATGGAGCAGCCGGGACTTGAACCCGTGTCCATATGGGATGCTGGTGCTGTAGGCAGATGCTTAACCCTCTATACCACCCCCA
This sequence comes from Oryctolagus cuniculus, assembly GCF_964237555.1. Lineage (NCBI taxonomy): Eukaryota > Metazoa > Chordata > Mammalia > Lagomorpha > Leporidae > Oryctolagus > Oryctolagus cuniculus. The sequence goes on along the minus strand of NC_091449.1, from coordinate 17,861,568 downwards.
GAGGAAACATTTTTAAACACTACTCAAGGACACAAAGACTTAAAAAATGAAAGTAATAACATATTCTAGGCTAGAAAAACACCATAAATATGCCATTTTACATTAATTCTGAATTTAACAGAATCTAGGTGAACATAAGACATTTTTCTAAATTGAAATTATTCTAAATTTCAGATGAAGAACAAAAGCAAGGATGGTAAATCTGAGGGGGGAAGTAATGCAGGGCAGTTGGGGCTAGTTTTACCAGGTAATAAAACATACTGTAAATTTTCCAAAATTAACATAATATGCAACTGTTACCTAACGGCAGTGGAACAGAACAGAGAACCCAGAAATGAAAGCAAATGAAGAATTTTGCTATATAGTGATTGGGACATCTCAAATAAGTTGGGAAAAGGAGGGCTTTTCAATAATGGTAATAGGGATAATTTGTTAACCTGTCTAGGAAAAAGAGAATGGATTATACCTTGTACTGAACACAGGGGCAACTCCAAATGGGTCAAAATTTAAAACTAAAGTATTAAATTATAACTGGGTTAATGACTTCATAACCATGTGATGTTGTAGACCTAAGTTCAAAATCCAGAAACAAACATAAAAGGTTGAGCATTCCTACTAAATGAGGGGGTGGGGATAAGGAATATGGCAAACTATACAAAATATTTTGTTGTTACAAGCAAATGACCAATCTCCCTAATATATAAAAAGCACACAAAAAGGAATGGGCGCTGTGGCATAGCAGGTTAAGCCACTTCTTGGAAGACCTGCATTCCATATCAGAATGGGGGGTTCACATTCCTGGCTATGTTTTTATTTTTGTTTGTTTTTGCTACTCTTGATCTAGTTCTCTGGTAATGTACCTGGGAAGCAGTGGATAATGGCTCAAGTACTTGGGTTCCTACTACCAATGTGGGAGACATAGATGGAGTTCCTGGCTCCTGGCTTCAGCTTGGACCAGCCCTGACTGTTGCCTATGTTTGAGTACATACTTTCTGCACCAAACTAACCATGTTACATTTCTAAGTATAAAGTTCAATAGGGCTGAATATAATCACATTATTGTGCAACTAATCTCCAGAACTTTTACTTGCAAAATTCAGACTCTACACTCATTGAATAACTCATTTCCCTAACTCCTGGCAACCACCATTCGCCTTTCCACTTCAATTAATTGGACTAGACATTTAGTGGAACCATATAGTATTTGTCTTTTTGACTGGTTTAGCTCACTTAGCATAATGTTGCTAAGTTTCATCCATGTTGTAGAATTTGTCATAATTTCCTTCCTTTGTAACACTGAATTATATTGCATACCACATTCGGTTCTATCCATTCAGCTGTCAGTGAACACTTGAGTTGCTTCCCGTGTTGGATATTGTGAATACCACTGCTAAGAAAATGAGCACAAGTGTCTCTTTTTCCTGCTATCCCTCTTCCACTAGGCCTTTTGTTGGGGGAGTTTTGTCCAGGTTTTTGTCTGGGGGCCGAACAAGTTTGGAGACCAGAATGCAGCGTGAAGAGGATGAAAACTTCATTAGGCTGACAAAGGGGAGCTCCCAACAGCGGGAGGGGCTGGAGAAGGGGACCAGCCAGAGGGGGCTTGCAGCCTAGTGGTATTTATGGACTGCTTTCTACAGTTAGCTGGGGCAGCAGCCGAAAGGATTTTTGCTGTCATGGCTGTTATTGCTAGTCAGGGATATATGATTAGATTTGTCAAAAAAAAACTTTTTTATCTTGTTTGGCAGGATTTTGTGGTTAGGCTACTTAAAATGGCACATCTGGGCCTCTCCAGATTGTGCCCAATATCCTGTTTTAACATTCTGAACATGCAGGCAAGGGACCTTGAAATGAAGGATTTCTGATCAGGCACAAAGTTTTTAAGATGGAGTCTATTTGGTCTTTCATTTCCAGGGCCTGAGGGCCCCACTCACTTTTGCCAAAATTGCTAGCCTGGAAGGCAGTGTCACACCTTTACAATGTCTTCTTACTTTATCTCCTTGTATTGTTATTATTTTATAAATAAGACACATAGTAGGTAGTAGGCATTGTGGCATATTGGGTTAGATCTGTGATGCTGGTATCCCATATGGGCGCGGGTCTGTGTTCCAGCTGCTCTATTTCCAATCCAGCTCCCTGCTAATGGCCTGGGGAAAGCAGCAGAAGATGGCCCACATGTTTGGACCCCTGCCACCCACATGGGAAACATGGAAGAAGCTTTGGCTTCTGGGGAGTGAACCGGTAGATGGAAGATCTCCCTTTCTGTAACTCTTTGAAATAAATAAACTTTAAAAAAAAGTATATATTCCATCCCCTGGAAAGGGGAGGGGGCTATTTTTTAAAAAAGATACATGGGGCCGGCGCCCCAGCTCACTAGGATAATCCTCTGCCTTCGGCGACGGCACCCTGGGTTCTAGTCCCAGTCAGGGCACTGGATTCTGTCCCGGTTGCCCCTCTTCCAGGCCAGCTCTCTGCTGTGGCCAGGGAGTGCAGTGGAGGATGGCCCAAGTGCTTGGGCCCTGCACCCCATGGGAGACCAGGAGAAGTACCTGGCTCCTGGCTTCGGATCAGCATGGTGTGCCAGCCGCAGCGCACTGGCCGAGCGGCCATTGGAGGGTGAACCAATGGCAAAAGAAAAGACCTTTCTCTGTCTCTCTCACTGTCCACTCTGCCTGTCAAAAAACAAAAACAAAAACAAAAACAAAAAACAAAAAAAACAAAAACAAAAAAGACACATGGTAGGAGAAAAAAAGAACCTAAAGGATATATAATGAACCTGAAGTCTCTTCTGGATCTCCCATGAGAGTGGCAGGGACCCACGTATTTGCACCATCTTCTGGAAGAGTTCTTTCTCAGTAACTGCCTTTCAATTAAATGAATCAAAAAAAAAAAAAAACGATAGAGGGAGATGGGCAAACACACACACACTCTTGCATCCACTGATTCACTGTTCAAATACCTGCAAAAGTTGGGGCGGGGCCCAGCTGAAGCCAGGAGCCAGGTCCCGTGTGGTTAGCACAGGCCCAAGTACTGGTACCATCATCCGCTGCCTCCCAGGTGCAATAGCAGGAAGCTGGGTGGGAAGCAGAGGAGCTGAGACTCCAATCAGGATCTCCAGTATGGAATGTGACCATCCCAAGTGGTGGCTTAACACGCTGCCCCATAACACCTGTCCCTTATACTCATTTTTAAAGAAAGATTAACTTAGATTTTAAAAAGTTTTTTAAAAAAGGGAAATTTGGTGTATTATGAAATGTCAAAATAAGACTAATAATACATGGTTATTAGTATAGTATAGGAACAGGGAAACAGTTAAAATACTGTAAACATTTTAGTACAAATGAAAATGTAATGCATGGCTGTTTCAGCTGAATGACAATCATATGGGTAAACAATTACATGGCAGAGTTGCAGTTAAATAGGAAAGGGATGGTGTCAATAAAGGATTAAGAGTAGGATCTTCAATGGGCATTAAAACACAGGAGGGTGAATGTAAAATATCCTGCATAAAGAACTGGAAGAAGGGGCCAGTGCTGTGGTACAGCGGGTTAAAGCCGCTGCCTGAAGTGATGGCATCCCATATGGGTACCAGTTCGAGTCCCTGCTGCTCCACTTCCGATCCAGCTCTCTGCTACAGCCTGGGAAAGCAGTAGAAGATGACCCAAGTCCTTGGGCCCCTGCACCCGTGGGGGAGACCGAGAAGAAACTCCTGGATTCTGATCGGCGCAGCTCTGCCTGTTGCAGCCACCTGGGGAGTGAGTGAACCAGTGAATGGAAGATCCTCTGACTCTGCCTGTCAACTAAATCTTAAAAAGGGGGGGGAGGGGTTGGTAGGGTTCCACAAAGAAAAGGAGGCAGGCTGATTGCCTGGTAAGTCAGTTGAAGCTATTCATTTGTTTAAAAGCTGCATTATGTCCCTTAAAATTGTGCAAGTATTACATATCTAAACCTTTAAAATAAAAAAAAAATTAAATGCAGTCCTTCCCCATTGACCTATTTCAGAAAAGTATTGCCTCTCTACCACACTTTCTTTGAAATTTACCACTGTAAACTTGCCCTTCATCTGTAGCTTGCACCTCGATGGGGAGGAGCTGTAGACCTGCAGGTAGGTACTGATAGCTAAAGCGATTAAGGCATTTTTTCTTGGGGAATGTTAAGTCAGTAGCTCGTTTGTGTGCTTATGTTGTTATCAGTCACTTCTCTTAAACTGTGTGCTATGTGATGGTGGCCTAGAAGACAGAGAAGACTGTTGTAAGATGTTCCAGATGACAATGTTAGTATTTCCCAGTGCTGAGCTGAACCACACTCTCCCCCACGTGGTGCTAGGGACCTGGAGGCTATGCCTCCTTGAGCATTGGCAGGACTGATGAAAAGGCCATGAAGGTGTTTTCTTGCCCTGGTAAAGTTAATAAACCTGGTGCTGGGGTAAAGTCTTCTCTGTTTGTTTGCTTGCCATCCAAACCTGTGATTGTTGTTGGTGGGCATGCAGCCTTGTGCCAGAGCTGTAACAGGCCGCTCAACAACTGATGGGTTATTTTAATAATGCTTAAAACTGGAAACCCAGTTGGAAGAAATTAAAAATGAAGCTTCATTTTTTTTTTTGACAGGCAGAGACAGTGAGAGAGAAAGAGAGAGAGAGAGAGAGAGAGAGAGAGAGAGAGAGAGAAAGGTCTTCCTTTCCATTGGTTCACCCCCAAAATGGCCGCCACGGGCGGTGCCCTGCACTGATCCAAAGCCAGGAGCCAGGTGCTTCCTCCTGGTCTCCCATGCAGGTGCAGGGCCCAAGCAGTTGGGCCATCCTCCACTGCCTTCCCGGGCCACAGCAGAGAGCTGGACTGGAAGAAGAGCAACCGGGACAGAATCCGGTGCCCCAACCGGGACTAGAACCTGGGGTGCTGGCGCCACAGGCGGAGGATTAGCCTAGTGAGCCGTGGCACTGGCCAAAAATGAAGCTTCATTTATATGATGTTAAATGTTAGATGGTTTAAATATTTATACACTGAAAAAGCAAATAGTAAACAATTTGCAAGATGAAATCACAAGTGCAATCTAGAGCAAAAATATTTTAAACCAATCCAGAAGCAGAGAAACTTAATACATATTTGTTTGCATAGAATTTAAACTTTTCAATGGAAAATTCATTATGACAAAAACTAGACCAATTCCTAATGTCTAATATATGAAGAGGTCATCAAAATTGGCAAAAAGATAAACAGTTCTAAAGGAATATGGACAAACAATGTAAAAACTCAAAAAACAAATCCAGAGGCAAGTGGTTTATACTCATTAATGCATAAATTTAAGTATAATTGGATAATACTATCTACTGCAAGGCTAGAGTTAGTACTCTCTTGGAAATGACAACATCCACTAAAAATTTGAAAAAGCAAGTGTCTTTTGACACAGTAATCTCTTCCTTATAATCTATTCCACAGGAACAAAAACAACTGTAACTTTAAGGGCCAATTACATAGATATTTATTGTAGCTTTATTTATGGTAGCAAATGAGCAACAATGAATCAAAAGGTGGTGGCTAAATAAATTTACAATATACAGTATCACAGAACATTATATAGCAATTTCTTATTTTATTCCACTTGACTATCACAACCATTCTTGTTTCTGGGTCCAGGACCCTGGCCAACATAAGGCACCAAAAGATTTTCATTCTAATTTGGTCTCTAGTAGAGCTCCTAATTGGTCTGGTGATTGCTTCATGGGCAGAACAATTAAGAAATATGAAGAAATGCCTAATGAAATCAACATGAGGAAGGTAAGAAAACAGGATAGTTTAGCCTCATATGTTGTTACTTGAGTATATTACCTCACAAAATTATCCCTTGCCTTTTTCACTCTTATCTGAAGAGCAACTTTCAAACATGCTAGTAACAAGCAGTGCAGTGCTATTCATACATTAACATTTCACTACTGAGTTTAAAACAAATTAATACATTTGCAATCAATCTTAAGGCTAAATGCTGTATATTCATCTTTAATCACTATTCAAAAACAGTACTAATAGCTTTCTATATATATTTTTTTAAAGGAATCAAGTAGGCAAAACTTCTCATGAAGAGAACAAAGTTTAGGTCTGAGATCTACCTTTTCAGCACCATTTCCCACAATGAAACAAACAAGGGGGGGGGGGTAGCAATTGATATCTGGCAGAGTAGAGGAAAATGGTCTGCAGGTTAAAATTGAAGCTAAAATCCAAGAGTTGGCATTTTATTCAGTAGCTTATAGAAAACCTTCTGGGTGACAGTTTCCTCATTTTAAAAATGTCAATTTCTTAATGCCAACACTGGTTATAAAATCAATTATGAATTCTCCAATTCAGCACCAGCAGTATGATCCTTACTTCTGTGATCCACCCAACCTGTTGCAAAATCATGTATTCTGAAGTGACATAATGGTAATAAACAGAAATAACTGCATTTGTCTCTCCAACTTAAAAATATTGTTTCATTTCATATTTTATTGGTAAAGATATGATTTTAGCAATACAGTCATCCCTTGATACCATAGGGAACTGGTTCCACACACTCCATTCTACAATCCATGGATGCTCAAGTCATTTATATAAAATGGCATACTATTTGCCTGTAACCGATGCCATATTCTCTCATATACTTTATCTCTGGAATGCTTGTCAGTACCTAATACATTTGAATGCTATGTAAATAGTTGCTTACTGTTGAGGGAATAAGAACAAGAGAAAAAAGGTCAGTACATGTTCATTTCAGATGCAATTTTTGGCTATTTTTAGCCATGATTGGTTGAATCCAGAGATGCAAAACCTATGGATAAAGGGCTGTTTTCTGTAAAATATTAACATCTGACTGAGACTATGAGTCCATTATGCAGTAGTCCCACATGCCCTGTACCTGTCCATAGCTTTCACACTGATAGGTTTTATGTATGGTCCACCTGGCTCAAAAATATTAAATGGAAAATTACAGAATTCCTTACACTTTTTAAACTGTGTCATTTTGTGTAGCATGATGAAATCACACAGAATCCTGCTTCATCCCCCAGCACAGGGATCATCCCCTTGACCAGCATATCCATGCTGTACTGTACATGCTGCCTGCCCATGTCACTTACCAGTACCATACAACATCAATTCCATAACCTTTATTTTACTTAATAACAGCCCTGAAGCACAACAGTGGTTCCGCTAGCAATTTGGATATGCCAAAGAGCAGATGTAAAGTGCTTCCTTCAAGTGAAAAAATAAAAGCTCTCAACTTAAGAAAAGGAAAAAGCAATCATGCTGAGGTTGCCCCTATCTATGGTAAGTTACTGCTGTTCATCTCTTTCTGTCCTTAGCTTTAATTTGTAAGTAGGTATACAGGAAAACACATAGCATACTTGTTTATATATATAAGGTTCAGTACTACCTGCAGGTTCAGATTACCTACTGGGGGTCTTAAAACCAATCTCCAGTAAATAAGAGGCACTACTGTAATATCTACTTCAGGTACAGCTTCCTCCTACAGCTAGCTACCTTTTAAATTTTCATGTTTACAAAAGAAATAGCAGAAATGATAGAGTGAATGCATACTTTAACCACAACCCAGAAACTAATATTTTGTTACATTAACTTGGAACCTTTCTTCTTAATGAGACATGTATTTAGGGACAAAACAAGTATACTGAAGTATCCTTTAACTGCCATGCTTGGTCCCATTTCCCTTCCATCCCTTCTTTCTGCAGGCAATCACTTTTGGGAACTGAGGGTGTATCCTTCAATTCATTCTTTATAGCTTTACATAAAAGTGCTTATCCATAATCAATGCTTGGTACTAGGCTTGTTTAGTGTTGATTTTACTCAAATTCACATAAGTGTTACTACAACATATTAACCATTTCATGATTCTTCTAATTCTACATTATTTTCCCTATCTTTTGTTGTTAATACAAATATTTGTTGTACCTAAATGATGGAGCATTTGACTGCATGACTCTATTTCACAAAGGACAGACCTTTGTTTCCAAATGTGGGCTACCATATTTCATGCTGCAATAAACAGACTGCAACTTGACTCCCTGTGTACATATGGCAGTTTCTTGGGTAAATATATAGACTTGAATGAAACTGCTAGGTATTCTGGAATCAATTTTACTGCTTCAAGGTTTACAAAACATTCTCTAAAATTCTAATAGGTTCTGCTTCTTTGCATTCTAGCCTTCAATACTTATGGAATTCATTACAAATCAATATCTTACTATAAGATCAAAGAGATCTATTTTTCCATATGAAGTCAATTATCACCCTGAGACTATTTTAATAATTATCCATGATTTCCCCACCACTGGGATACAAATCTATCACTTGAAAATTACCCATAAATCCATGCGTGTTTCTGGATTCAACATTCTGTCTCAATCTCAATTTTCCATGACTACCTCAACATAATTTTGATATTTCTACAAGTTATACATGTAACAAAGCATATAACAAAAATGATAATTTCAAATTCTTCTATTTCTTTGTCTTAATGCATTGGTGGCCTTCCAGAACAGGTTGGAAGGCCTTCCATCCATGACTGAAAACTAACTTCACTGAGAATGCGCCTCCAAGTATAGCATTCATAATGTTTGTTGTGGGAGTTCTGAGTACACAGATTTTCATTATACTGTGATACTTATTAAACATGCTGTTTTTAAGGTTTTGAGTTGCTGCTGAACAATTTCCTATAGTCATTCTTCCTAAATCCACGGCACTCATAGAGCCTTACTGAGTATGAATTCTCTGGTGTCGAATGTGGTGTGACTTCTGGCTGAAAGCTTTCCCACACTCACTACACTGATAAGGCTTTTCACCAGTGTGGATTCTCATATGTAGAGCAAGGGTTGAGAACTGAGAAAAGGCTTTCCCACATTCATTACAACCATAGGGCTTCTCACCCGTATGGCTTCTCATATGTACAGTAAGAGATGAGCTTTGACAGAAGGCTTTCCCACAGATTTTACATTCGTAAGGTTTATCACCTGTGTGAATTCTCACATGTACAATAAGTGATGTGATTCGAGAGAAGGCTTTTCCACATTTATTGCATTCATAGGGTTTCTCTCCTGTATGAATATTGTGATGTTTAATGAGATACTGCTTCTGCCTAAAGATTGTTCCACATTCATTACACTTATAGGGTTTCTCTCCAATATGAATTTTTTCATGCTCAGTGAGATTTGATTTGCCACTGAAGGCTTTCCCACATTCTTTACATGTATAGGGTTTCTCTCCAGTATGACTTCTCTGGTGTCTAATGAGGCTTGATTTCTGAATGAAAGCTTTCCCACACCCTTTACATTCATAAGGTTTCTCTCCAGTATGGATTCTCTGGTGGATAATGAGGTTTTCCTTCTGGCTAAAGGCTTTTCCACACTCATTACATTTGAAGGGTTTCTTTCCACTATGAATGTTCTGATGTTTAATGAGGTATTGCTTCTGGCTGAAGGCTCTTCCACATTGACTACATTCAAATGGTTTCTCTCCAGTATGAATTTTCTCATGCTCAGTGAGATATGATTTGCCATTAAAGGTTTTCCCACATTCCTTACATGCATGAGGTTTGTTTCCTGCATAATTTCTCTGATGCCTAACGAGGTTCGGCACCTGAATAGAAGCCTTCCCATATTCACAAGGTTTCTCTCCGGTATGATGTTTCTGATGAGAAAGTAAGTTTCCCTTCTGGCTGAAGGCTTTTCCACATTTATTACATTTATAGGATTTCTTCCCTGTATGACTTTTCAAATGCACAGTAAGAGATGAAACCCGAGAGAACACTTTACCACATTCAGTACATTCATGCACTTTCTCTCCAGTATGCATCTTCATATGCTCTGTGAGGTTTTGCTTCAGGCTAAAGGTTTTTCTGCATTCATCACATTCATAAGGTTTTTCTCCAGTATGAATCTGATCATGTTGAAGGAGATCTGATTCAGGCTGAAGGTTTTCCAACATTCCGATCATGTGTAGGGATTTTCTCCGAGGAGAATTCCCTACTATAATGTTAAGATGTGACAAGGATGATACCTTTTCCACATTCACTTAAAGTTTCTAATGTTAACTCTCAGGTATCTAATAATCTTGAATTTATGATATAAGACATTTTTCAGACTGATATCCCAGAGATGAGATCATTATGAAAATGGATGAAATATCACATTCTCTTTATATTCTTAGTGGCTTTCTCAAAGCTTCTCTTAGATTTGAAGATAAATTATGTATAAATGATGTTCCCAACTCTCTTGAACTGAGTCCTATATGCAGAAGGCTTGAAGAATCAATATCTGTGCTCGGAGGAAATGCATTCCTGTTTCCTATGTTTTTACAGTTTTCCTCAGTCTATATTTCACTGAGAAAGATCGGACTTAATTCACAAGTTTTTTATGTTGCATCTTTATCTGTTTACAAACTTCCCAGGCTTCTTCTAAAAGGAAACACAAAAGAATCATCATTGAAAATGAGTAAATATGTAGCTCCTGACATGTAGCAAGCATCCAGTGAAATAATTTATCATTACAATCAACATCACTATAACATCTGGGAATTTTCCCACTATTAATAATAAAACTTCAGAAATGTACTAATATAAAATAGACTCTTTAAATCTAGTCTCTTTGTATAAAAGAAAGCTCAAATACAAATAACACTGATAGGTATATGTAGTTTTAACTACTTTTAAATACAACCATTTAAAAATTTCATAAACCAGTAAAATAAGAAAAAAAAGTAAGAGGCAACAAACTGGATGAAGGAAACATACATAAGATTAAGTGAGCCTATGATGATAAGTAATATGAAATAAAATGGCTAGAGCAATCTAAACAAGGTCCTGAAGCTCCACTAAAATGACAGTAAAAGTGTGAAAGGAGGTATATACTACTAAAAACTGGGCAGAATCGGGAAATCAAGGAAGGCTAGCAAATAAAGGACTACAAGTTAATAATAAAACTGAGTGGCTTAAATAAAAAACCAGCAGAAGAGGGTATCATCCAGAAACAAGGTAATTTGTGACACAGATGTTAACAGAAAAGTTCTATAACCAGAAAGACTGGGCAAGAGTAGAAGGTGTGGCTTATAAAAATGGCTGTGAAAGGATACCTCCAACTTTCCTGACTGGAAGGAAATGGGAAGTTGACCATCAAGACAAAGTACAAATGAGAAGCTCCAAATTAGTGATGACAGACGAAGTAGATGAGAGTGCCACAATGAAAGGAAGGCGATGTGTAGTTTATAGTAGTTTATATTTATATAGCATAAGGACCCAACCCCTTTCTACTGCTGAACTCCAAGAACACTGGTGGTTTCTCAGTGCGAGACAATAGGTTTCTTTACAGAAAAGATGACAAGCCCATGAGAATACCTACAACAATTAACATTAAGTCATATAAAAGAAATAGATTCCAGACTGCTACAGTGAAACCCAGTTTTACAAACCTCCACGATGCACACAGATTCTAACATTTTTTCTAGTACCTGAATGTTAGCCCATTATGCCCCATTATCCTACATATAACACAACTATAAAAGCTTAAATTGAGCAATAAATATATCACTTATGGAAACTTTAAAATAAATATTTGTAAGAGGTTTTTTTTTTTTTTTTTTTTTTAATTTATTTGACAGGTAGAGTTATAGACAAAGAGAGAAACAGAGAAAGGTCTTCCTTCTGTTGGTTCACTCCCCAAATGGCCGCCATGGCCGGCACTGTGCCAATCTGAAGCCAGGAGCCAGGTGCTTCCTCCTGGTCTCCCATGCGGGTGCAGGGGCCCAAGCACATGGGCCATCCTCCACTGCCCTCCGGGGCCACAGCAGAGAACTGGAATAGAAGTGGAGCAACCGGGACTAGAACCCGGCGCCCTTATGGGATGCTGGCGCCGCAGGCAAAGTGAGCCATGGCACTGACCCTAAGAGTTCTTTTGAGAATAGTAACACGTGAACAATTAAAGCATCTGAAAATATTTTTAAATAGTGAAAAAAAACAAAAAACAAAAAACAAAAAACAAAGTTTAGTGCAAAAGTTACCTCTAGGGGCCAGTGTTGTGGTGTAGTGGGTTATACCACCACCTGTGACACAGGCATTTCATATGGGTGCCAGTTCACTTCCCAGCTGTTCTACTTCTAATCCAACTCCTTGCTAATGTGCTTGGGAAAGCAGTGGAAGATGGCCCATGTGTTTACACCCATACCACCCACATGGGAGACTAGATGAAGCTCCTGGCTGCAGCCTGGCCCAGCCCTGGCCATTGCAGCCATTTGGGGAATGAACCAGTGGATGGAAGATCTCTCTCTCTGTAGCTCTGCCTTTCAAATACAGTAAATCTTTTTTTAAAAAAGTTGCTTTTACTAAATGTTAAACTTAACAAAAGATTATATACATAATTGACATGTAATTTAAGAAATACACACATAAAACTATTTTCTAGACCTAGCTTGTTTATTTTGAGAAATGTACTATATTTAAATGACCAAGACTTGAAAATACCTATATATAAATATGATGCTGGGATAATGTACATTGAATAGTAATGTGCAGTGCAGTATACTATTGCCCGACAAGCTAACATGTTGTTATTTGTAGTAAGGGTGTTTGTTGTTTGTTTTGTTTTAAAGATTTATTTACTTGAAAGACAGAGTGATAGTGGGAAAGACAGAGATCTACCATCCCCTGGTTCACTTCCCAAAAGCCTACAACACCCAGGTCTGGGTCAGGCTGAAGTCAGGAGCCAAGAACTCCATCTGGATCTCTGGTGTGGGTGGCAGGCCCAAGTATTTGGGCCATCTTCTGCTGCCTTGCCAGGTACATTGGCGGGAGCTGGACCAAAAGCTGAGTAGCTAGCACTATGGGGTACTGTCATCATAAACAGCAGCCTAACCTGTGCCACAATGCTGGCCTCAGGAATAAGGTAGTTCTATATGTGCTTGAGGTGAATATAAAAACTATCATTATCATCAGTTTCAGCTTTCACTTATTTGTCTGTCTGCTTTTATTGGGACTGATACACTGGAACCCAACTTCCTCTCTTCTGCAGAGTCCTTTTTTTAGCTCTAACACATTTGTTTTCCATCCATTAGCTGGAAATCTTCAATATTATCCTGATAAAGCCCTCTTAATATTTTTTTTTCTTTGACAGGCAGAGTGGACAGTGAGAGAGAGAGAGACAGAGAGAAAGGTCTTCCTTTGCCGTTGGTTCACCCTCCAATGGCCGCCGCGACCAGCGCGCTGCGGCCGGCGCATCGCGCTGATCCTAAGGCAGGAGCCAGGTGCTTCTCCTGGTCTCCCATGGGGTGCAGGGACCCAAGCACTTGGGCCATCCTCCACTGCCTTCCTGGCCACAGCAGAGAGCTGGCCTGGAAGAGGAGCAACTGGGACAGAATCCGGCGCCCCTACTGGGACGAGAACTTGGTGTGCCGGCGCCGCAAGGCAGAGGATTAGCCTAGTGAGCCGCGGTACCGGCTAAGCCCTCTTAATATTAATAATTTTAACATCCTCATTTTCTTATAAGTCATTGCCAGAAATGACTTTAGTAATATGCTGTTAATTTATAACCTCCATAATTAGAAAAAAATGCCTCAACCCTTCTACATATCATAACCAAACCTCACTCAAAATGACTAGAGTGCTAACACTATTAACATAAAAGAAAAAATGGTAGACTTCATCAAAAGTAAAAACTAATACTCTTCAAAAACAGTTAGGGGGGGCCGGTGCTGTGGCATAGGGGGTAAAGCCACTGCCTCCAGTGCTGGCATCCCATATGGGCACTGGCTCAAGACCCAGCTGCTCCACTTCTGATCTAGCTCTCTGCTATGGCCTGGGAAAGCAGTATAGGATGGCCGAAGTTCATGGCCCCTGCACCCGCATGGGAGACCTGGAAGAAGCTCCTGGCTCCTGGCTTCAGGTCGGCACAGCTCCGGCGTTGTGGCCATCTGGGGAGTGAACCAGCAGATAGAAGACCTCCCTCTCTCTCTCTCTCTCTCTCTCTCTGCCTCTCCCCTCTCTGTGTACATGTGACTTTCAAATAAAAATAAATAAATCTTAAAAAAAAAAAAAAAAAAAAAAAAAAAAACACAGGCCGGCACTGTGACGTAGTATGCTAAGTCTCCATCTGTGGCACCGGCATTCCACATGGGTACTGTAGGTTTGTGTCCCGGTTGCTCCTCTTCCGATACAGCTGTCTACTTATGGCCTGGGAAAGCAGTGGGAGATGGCAGGAGCTTGGGCTCCTGCACCCACATGGGAGACCTGGAAGAAGCTCCTGGCTCCTGGCTTCTGACCAGCCCAGCTCCAACCATTGCAGCCACTGGGGGAGTGAATCAGCAGATGGAAAACCTTTCTGTCTCTCTCTCTTTCTGTAACTCTATCAAATAAATAAATAAAATCTTTAAAAAAAAATACAGATCACAATGGCAGGTATTTGGCCTCATATTTAAGATGCCATATGAGGCACGCATTTGGCCTAGCAGTTAATACGCTGCTTGGGATGCCCACATCCAATATTAGAGTGCCTAGATTTGAGCCCTGGCTCTGCTCTCAATTTGTTTCCTTTTAATGTGCCCCCTGGAATGCAGCAGGTGATGGCTCAAGTAGTAGTGCCACCAGTGTGGGAAACCCAGACTGGGTCAGTGGTCCAAGCTTGCAGCACTGGCCTGGTCCAGTCCTGGCAGTTGAAGACATATGGGAAGTAAACCATATAGATCACAGATTTCTTTATCTCTTTCTGTGCTCTAAAATTCAAAACAAAACTAAACAAAATCTACGGTCCATATTAATGCTTGCTTAGGTTCAATACCTGCCTCTAGCTCCTGACTCCAGCTTCCTGCTAATGCAGACCCTGGGAGGCGGCAGTGATGGCTCAAGTGAATGGGTTCCTGTCACTCATGTGGGAGACCTAGATTGAGTTCCTGGCTCCTGGTTTCAACCTTAGCCCAGCACCAGCCATCTTAGTCATCTGAAGAGTAAACAAGCTGATAGGGGGAGCTCTCTAATAAAAATAAAAAATAAATTAAAAAAAAAAAAACAAAACAGAAAAATTCCACAAGTTAAAACAACAGGCATGGGGCCGGCACTGTGGCACAGGGGGCAAAGCCGCTGCCTGCAGTCCTGGCTGCTCCACTTCCGATCCAGCTCTCTGCTGTGGCCTGGCAAAGCAGAAGATGGCCCAAATCCCTGCACCCATGTGGGAGACCTGGAAGAAACTCCCGGCTCCTGGCTTCGGATCGGCACAGCTCTGGCCGTTGTGGCCAATTGGGAGTGAACCAGCGGATCAAAGACCTCTCTCTCTCTTTGCCTCTCCTTCTTTCTCAAATTCTTTCAAATAAATAAATAAATCTTAAAAAAAAAAAACAACAGGCATGCACAGATGGAAAAGCTGATAAAAATGCCATATCTACTACAGACATAGAACTCTTAAAATTCAATAATAAAAAAATTAAAAGCCCAATTTTTCTAAAATGGTCAAAAAAATGGATAGGCATTTTTAAAAATAAGATATAAGAATGGCCACTAAGTATATTAAAAGAAATTCACCTAAACAAGTAATTATGAAAATGCATATGGGGCTGGAGCTGTGGTGTAGCGGGTAAAGCCACCGCCTGCAGTGCCAGCATACCATATGGGCACCAGTTCGAGTCTCAGCTGTTCCACTTCCAATCCAGCTCACTGCTATGTCCCAAGCCCTTGGGCCCCTGCACCCATGTGGGAGACCTGGAAGAAACTCCTGGCTCCTGGCTTCGAATTGGAGCAGCTCCAACCATTGTGGCCAGTTGGGAGTGAAGCAGCAGATGGAAGACCTCTCTCTCTCTCTCTCTCTCTCTCTGCCTCTCCTTCTCTCTTTGTGTAACTCTTTTAGATAAATAAATAAATAAATCTTAAAAATACAATGGTGAAGTTAAAAGGAATGCCCACCCAAGTGTGAAAAAGGTGAGGTAATTACAACTCTCTCATTTCACTGCTGGTGGTAATAACAAATGGTATATATCCACTTCAAAACACAGCTCCATATCTTGACTGGTGTTAGTTGTAATGATTATATACAATCAGCAAAATTAATCAAATAATTTACTTAAAGGAGGTGCTTTTATATTATGCAATTCATACCTCAATAAAGCTGAAAAAAGAAATCCTTCTAAACTATAGCTGTAAAACAATAATGAATTATTTAATGATCCCCTTGTTTCTGCTCAAGACTGTAGACAGAAGGATAAAAAGTCCGTCTTTTCTCTCAGTGAGTTTCAATATATATCTTCAAAATGAAAAATAGAGGTGGTATACACTTAAGATCCGAGTTTCCCCAGTAGCTGTGATATGGAACTAGAGCTCATTGCTTATAGAGACTGACCTATAAGCAACAGAGAGATTTTAATTTTATTTATTTATTTTTAAAAGATTTATTTGTTTATTTGAAAGGCAGAGTTACAGGCAGAGACACAGAGAAAGAGAACAAGAGAGTGAGCGAGAGAGCTTACATCTGCTGGTTTACTCTCCAAATGGCCAGCGTTGGGCCAGGCCTGAGCTGGATGGGAGGTGGAACAGCTGGGACTCGAACCAGCACTCACATGTGATGCCAGCATCGCAGGCATTGGCTTAACCTACTGTGCCATAACACCAGTACATCAAGATATTTTAATAAAAGTGAAGTTTAAGGTTAAATAAGGGAAAGGACCTTGATAGAAGAATAAAAAGCAAAGGTACAATGAATGTCATATATGTGAGAGAAATGGAAGAGGAGTATAATGGATCATTTTTAAAGCTAGAATAATAATCATAATCATTATAGAGAGAAGAGGGATACTAAAAACATATTAAAGTCTCCATTAGCCTTAGTGAGGAGTAAACTGATATTGTCTAACAAATAAGGATAAAACTAGAAAAAGTTATGACTATAAAGGCACCACAGAGAAGCTAAAATAAACCTTCCAAATTTTAAGGAAAGATATATTTAAAACCAAACAACCTAATAACCTAAAAAGATAAAAAAAAAAAAAAAAAAGATGAGGCAAAATTTAAAACAGAATGCATAACATAAATACATTAGAGAACCATTCCCAAACATATCCATGCCAATAAATAAGAACTTAACTATTAGAAAAAAAGGACTATGATAGACTCACACAGAAAATTCTGAACCCCCCCCCAACCTCCTGAATTAAAAGATCCAAGGGTAGTACCCAAGTATCATGTATTTGACATGATTTTGATGCATACCTACATTTATCAACTACTAGTATGGCAAAATCAACTAAACTGTATATATACAAGATATATATCTAAAACTGAGTATCAGATATGCTGAAAATAAACAGAACACACAAGACAAAACAAGAGAATACTCATAAATACATAGAAAAATCCATGAGACAAAAACATGTTAGTAACTGAGAAATCTCTCAAACCAAGAAAGAAAATCCTTAAAGTACAAGAACATATAGGCTGGCACTGTGGCTCACTAGGCTAATCCTCCGCCTGCTATACCATAGTGCTGGCCCCCAGTATGTGATTTAAAGGCTACACACACATACATGCACATACACATATATACACACTAAATAATAAATAGGTGAAAGCTAAAAATAAATAAAAGTTCCACACATTACAGAAATGGGAAACAGAGGGTCCCTTATTTTCTGAATTTAGATTACATAGAGAAATCAGGAGACTGAGTTGACAGAGTTCTGCTACAGGTTCCTTTGAGCAAGTATCTCTTGTGACATCGCTACTGATTGAAGTCAAATTTTTGTACAGCATTTTCCAGTAACAACATTGTTTTCATAAATGTAAAGTTATCGACCTCAAGCAAAATGGAAAAAATATATAGGGTAATATTTTCTGAGAGTATTCATAAATCAGAGCTCTTAAAACTTTTAGAGGCCAGGGCTAGTATTGAGGCGTAATGGGTAAAGCTACCGTCTGCAATACCAGCATCCCATGAGCACCAGTTTGTATCCCAGCCGTTCCACTTCTGAGCCAGCTCCCTGCTAATGGCCTGGAAAAAGCAGCAGAAGAGGGCCCAAATGTTTAGGCTCCTGCCACCTGTGGGGGAGACCTAAACGAAGCTCCTGGCCCCTACATTCAGCCTGGCTAAGTGCTGGCTGTTGCGGCCACCTGGGGAGTGATACAGTGAATGGAAGATGTCTGTCTCTCATTGTCAGTAATTCTGATTTTCAAAATAAAATAAATCTTAGGGAAGAAAAAATCTTTTAGAGGCTTAATACTCTAACCAGGTTATATTACTCTAGGAGAGATTAATCACAACAAGAGTTCTATAATTATACGCTCAATCATTGATTCAGCAAGTATATATTTATGATTTCTTGTGTCTAATGACGAAAACGTGGTTTGCAATTTGTAATGGGGTTTGACAATTCATAGAGTCAAACTTCCTCACAGGGTCTTCTCTCACTCAGATAGAAGAGCTTTAGAACCTGGCTGGACAACGCTATGAACTGCTGAAACAGGTAGCAGAGGGAGAGTGAATGGAGGCAGACAGCAGGAAGAGCAGCTACAAGTGTGACACTCGGGACATAAAACCTTTGAAGTTCCTGTGCGACTTTCAGGCAGAGCCGTCTGCTATGCATCTGAACGTGGGCATCCAGAGGTCAGGACAAGCCTCCAATCCAAACAGAACTGTGCCGCGCATCTGGGTCGGATGAAGCCACAGGGAGTGGGAAGTTGTTGCTCTTGATTACTCAGGGTGGAAACAGATGATCAAGGCCAGAAATGGAGGAGCACCAATAGTTAGGGACAACCAGAAATAAAAATCCCATCTTCTTTATAACTTCTACCAATTGTTTTTTGGATACCGCAAAAACTGTTTCTATATGAATTTTTGTATCCTGGTCCTTCACTTTTTCGATTTATAGAAAAATATGTGAAGAATAAGTGTGGGTGCCAGCATTGTGGTACAGCAGGTTAAGCCAAGGCCTGCACCACCAACATCCCAAATGGGTGCCGGTTTGAGTCCCAGTTGCTCCATTTCCATTCCAGCTCCCTGCTAATGTGCCTGGGAAGCAGTGGAAGAGGATCCAAGTGCTTGGACCCCCTACTCCCCACTTGGAAGACCTGGATGGAGTTCCAGTCCTGGCCATTGTGGCCATTTGGGGAGTGAATCAGTGAACCAAAGATATCTTTCTGCTTCTCTGTCTGTGTAACTCTCCCTTTTAAGTAAAGAAATCTTAAAAAAAAAAAAAAAGTGTGACAAAATATTTGAAGTGTGTTTCTAAATAGAAGAAAGTTAAAAGCCATTGGGTCTGGGGACAAGCTAGACAGATCAGAAGTCACATCACCAGGCTCAGTGATAACGGGGTCTTTAAATAAATGGGTCTCTTGACTTCTGTGCCCCAAAGCTAGGACAATTTGCTGCCCAACTGTGTGCTGTCTGCTCTAGCGGACAGCACTCGTCAAGCGACTCCTCAGGTGACAGCTTCTCCAAGCAGCCCCACCAGTTTCTCTCAAGCCTTAAGAGAAATCAACGCCTACGATGAGTCTGGGCAGCAAGGTAAGCTTTTCGGAAATCTTTCTTAAAAAAGTCATCTTGATTTCGCTTCCTGCTCTACGCTGGGCCTGCTGTTACATAAGTCCCTTTTAAAATTACGTATCCACTCAATTCCTTAGCTGTTCGCTTATTCTCCAGAACACCGCATCCTTACTATGGTTAGATGAGAACAGTGAGGCTGACAGGTTACGACCGCCTCCCTCACTAACTCGGAACGAGTTTCTCACTATCTCTACAACCCAAACACGCCTGACACCGTCGCTCACCCACCTGCGAACCCCCGTCTCCTCGCGTCCCCTTCCCCCATCCACACGAGCTCTGCACACCATACGTCATAGGGGGCGAATCCTCTACGTCAGCCTCCCCAGCCCAGACGCCGGCGCCGCGAGTCCTCCCCTACAGACTGACTGGCCCGGTTCGGGACCCAGAATCCCAGGTACCACGGAGTCAAATCGACACTCACCAGCAGACAAAGACGACCATGGCGAGCAGGAGAATCCGCGCCTGCGCACTCCGCTGGAGGCCGATCATTCCCAGAGGTCTCCTGGGCGCCGCCAGGCTTGGGCTGGGGAATCAGACCGCATTCAGCCGATCTTGGTCAGTCCCCCACTTTTTTATTGTGGACTACATTTCCCAGAAGGATCAGTGGTTCCAGTCAGGCTTTCGCGCTTTTTTTTTCTTCCTCCTCTGCTAGAGCTTGTGGGAATGTTTCACTGGTGGGCACAGGAGTGCACGTAGGCGAGTCTCCGAACTATGTTAACTCTCTGTGTTTACCTCAGGAACGGGGGTTGGGTGTGCTAAGCTCAGCTCAATCACTGACGTGTCTTTATATAGGAGCCACGGTGGAGATGGATGCTAGGCCAAGATCCCCAGGTGACTTCCAGGAGAGGTTTGGTTACGGGAGGCGGGGTCGAAGGGGCGGGACAATCCCTCTGAGCGGCTCAGGCCAGACACCATCTTGTTCACTGCGGCGGCGGCTGTGAACTACATTTCCCAGAGGGCATCGGGCGCTGCGTGGATAGCGGTTCTGAAGAGAGCTGTCCTGGACCCGGGTCTCTGAATCATTCCGTCAGACAACTATAGACTGACAAGATCCAGTGAAAGTGAAGAGTTCAGAGTCAGGGGCAAGGCTTTAAGAGTTAAATCTCTGGGCAAAACAGGATGAGAAGGTCGGTTGTGAAACTGTGTGATTGTGTGGTTGTATGTCCCAGCGTTGTGTGTATGTGATTGCATACACACAATGTGTGCGGGTGTGGGGAGCGTTAAGCTGCGAGTCCCTGTGGTATGTTGTTAATGTGGGACTGTGTGAGACGCTGCGTGTGCGAGTGTGCTTTGGCTGTTCCTGTGAATGTGGCTGTGTGTCCCTGTGGTCGGTGTGATTGGTCACGCTGTGACTGTTTTTCCTGTATGTGTGCCGGTGTAGGGAGCTTTGTGACTGTGACTATGAATCTGTGTCCCCGTAGGGATTGTGACTGTGTGCAGAACTGTACGGAGAATGGAGGCCGGGGTGCTTGAGAATAAAGTTGTGACTTGGAGGCGGGTGTTTGATGTGTGACTGCAGCACTGTGTGACTGTCTTACCTGTGACTAATACTGTCACATATAGCCACTTTTTTAAAGATTTTATTTATTTATTTGAGAGGTAGAGTTACAGACAGTGAGAGGGAGAGACAGAGAGAAAGGTCTTCCTTCCATTGGTTCACTCCTCAAATGGCCACAACAGCCGGAGCTGTGCCGCTCTGAAGCCAGGAGCCAGGACCTTCTGGGTCTCCCACGTGGGTGCAGGGGCCCAAGGACTTGAGCCATCTTCTACTGCTTTCCCAGGACACAGCAGAAAGCTGGATTGGAAGAGGAGCAGCCAGGACTAGAACTGGCGCCCATATGGGATGCCTACTGTGCCACAGCGCCAGCCCCAGCCACTTTTTTAAGAACCATTTTATTTATTTGAAAGCCAGAGTTACAGAGCGAGGTAGAGCCAGAGAGAGAGAGGTCTTCCATTCCACTGACTCACTCCCCAAATGACCACAACGGCCAGAGCTGCACCAATCTGAAGCCAGGAGCCAGGAGTTTCCTCCGGGTCACCCATACAGGTGCAGGGGCCCAAAGACGTGGGCCATCTTCTACTGCTTTCCCAGGCCATAGCAGAGAGCTGGATTGGAAGTGAAGCAGCTGGGACTCCAACCAGTGCCCATATGGGATGCCGGGGCTGCAGGCTAGGGCCTTAACCAACTGCGCCACAGCACCGGCCCCCCATATAGCCACTTCTAGAGGCACAAGATATTTCAGCCCCTAGAGAGTAAAGGGGACACTTTAAAAATTTAACCATGTATTTGTGGGTGCAGTGTGATAATCTGATGCACATATTCAGCGTGTGGCGATCAAAAGGGGCACCCTTCTATGACACATCGAGAGGGCAGCCCCAGGATCCTCTGATAGCCCTCCTGTGGCAGGGGAGGGGCAAGCAGAGTAAGCACTCATCTGTCCTTCAAGAGACTTGGCGTGGTGCCTCCGGTCAAGCAGCCGCGGGGGTGGCCGCACACCGTAATAGGCTGGTAGGAGTCCCAGCTACTCCTCTTGGGCATCTAGGAAGCAAGGCATGAAATGGTAGATGTAGGCTCATGTACTAGAGCCCTGCCACGCAGGTGGGAGACCCAAATGGACTTCCTGGCTTCTGACCTCGGCCTGGCCCAGCCCTGCTGTTGTGGCTTTTTGGAGAGTAAACCAACGTTGTAATGTAATCACTGTCCCTCTGCCCTCACCTGCCCACCTCCTAAATAAATATTTTGAGAGAGGGAGACTGAGAAGTCCTGAGAGAAAGACGAAGTAATTGCTGTGACATCTAAAAGCCAGGTGTAAGGTGCCGTGTTTTCTTTGCTCCTGAAATGGTTTATTTTTTTCATGACATCATTTTTTTTCTTGGCAAATATCTAACAAAGACCTATCAAGTAACCTAGAATGTACTCTTTCTCTTTGGAAATATGTTCCTTGTACTCCCTCAATTTCTTTTATTAATATGGCAAATGGTTCCATTCATTTGGGGTGAATATTATTATGATTTTGTATACACAAAATTTTGTATGCACATATATGGATTTTGTATGCACATATATGGATACACATATATGTCTATATATACATATACTTAGACATACTATGTGTATACATGTGTATCTGAGAATATCTTAAATATAAGATACTGTTTTTCCACATGTGAAGCTAACCCAAAGCTCATATTTCTCTCCTTTCCTGCTATAAAAATCCAATTTCCTTTGAAGGAGCACTGTGTCTACCTCAAAAAAAAAAAAAAAAGACAAAAAGCTCTGTATGTCCTAAGTTCCCCTATAGACATAAGCAAAAGTTGTTAGACTGGGCTTCTCTGACAGTTCGTTGAAGGTGTGGACATGGAGCATGACACAGACTTAGTGGGCATTTGTTCTTTTGACTCCTTTTCCCACTCCTGTGTGAAGTGGGGATATGGTGCTACACAAAGAACAGCTTTTCTTGAAAAAAAAATTAAATATTTGAAAGTCAGAGTTAGAGAGATTCTTCCAGCTACTGTTTTACACCCCAGATAGCCACAATGGCTGGGTCTGGGCCAGACTGAAGCTAGGAGCTAGGAGCTAGGAGCTAGGAGCCAGGAGCTTCTTCCAGGTCTCCCATGTGGGTGCAATTGGGCCATCCTCCACTGCTTTCCCAGGCTGTTACAAGAGCTGGATCAGAAGTAGAGCAGCCAGGAAACTGGAATTCTGGCATTGCAGGCAGCAGCTTAACCCGTTATGCTACAAGGCTCGCCCCAGTATTACTTCTTTAAATGTTCTGTAGAATTTAGCAGTATAGCCATCACTGCTGCACAGTACATACTACATCACTTTGCCATCCTGGAAATGTTTTTTGTTTTTTTTTTTTGACGTAAGATTTTTTTAAAAGATTTACTTTATTTATTTGAAAGACAGAGTTACAGAGTGAGGTAGAGCCAGAGAGACAGTGAGAGAGAGAGGGAGTGTCTTCCATCCGCTGGTTCACTCCCCAAATGACCACAATGGCTAGAGCTGAGATGATTGGAAGCCAGGAGCCAGGAGCTTCTTCCGGGTCTCCCACACGGGTGCAGGGCCCCAGGACTTGGACCATTTTATACCGCTTTCCCAGGCCATAGCAGAGAGCAGGATCGGAAGTGGAGCAGCTGGGACTTGAACCAGCACCCATATGGGATGCCGGCACTCAGGCCAGGGCGTTGACCTGCTGCGCCATAGCGCTGGCCCCACTGATGTAAGATTTATCACTGCCTCAATCTCATTACTCATTTTTGTGTTTTTTACATTTTGTTTATTCTTGATTGATTCTTGGTGGGTTATATGTGCCCAGGAAGTTATCAGTTCTTCCAAGTTATCCAATTTATTGGCATATAATCATTCACAGAACTTTCTTACAATCTTTTGTATATCTGGGGTACCAGTTTTTTGTTTTTTGTTTTTTGTTTTTTTTTAAGGGAAAAGGTGTATTGTTGAGTGGGGGACACCTGACAGGCTGCCTCATCGTGCACAGAGAGAACAGCAGCCTGTACTGGGAGACTAGGTCTTAGGAAATCTCCTTTCACTATTCCGAACTCTCAAAGAAGTGGTAGAGATCCCAAAATGTTGGGGTTAAACTTGCTGTTTTAACAGGTTGTCAAGGTAGGAGACAACCAAGAGGAGGATCAGACAGAACACTGGATGAAGAAGTTCCCATGGTGACTGCACGTAGAGTCGGACTGGCAGATCCCGGCCATCTGACTAGAGGATATGGGAACAGAGGGCAGGGGTCATCACCCAAGCGCCCACTGGAGCCCAGGGCTTACCCCCTAGGAGGGAAACAGGAGGTTGAGTCATCCCCCATGCCCACTGTTGCCCGGACATAGTGTCCATAGAGGTTGTGGTGCCCAGTACCAGGACTTGACGAGAGAGTAGAACCACAACCCGTAGTAGTAATCGCCATGAGAATTTCCCTTTCCACGTCTTACCTCAGAATTTGGAGGGCCGGTGTGTGGATGAAGATGACAGAGCGTTCGGTGGTGAAGGAAGAGGTCCGGGGGTGAGTTTTGTGATTGGCAGAAATCCAGGATCCCAACAGAGCTCAGGTAGAGCAATGTCGATGGGAGAGCCTGGATCTGAGTAAGGAAAGGCCACCACAGAACACACCAAACACCTGAGTAAGGGAAAAGGTTTATTGCCCGTGCACAGACAGAACAGCCTGGGGTACCATTTTTAATGTCTCCTTTTTCATCTATTATTTTATTTTTTTAAATCATTTTCTTAGTCTGGCTAAAAGTTTTTCAAGCTTGTATGTTCAAAACCTGTTTATTACTATTTTGGATTTTTTTTTTATTTGACAGGCAGAGTGGACAGTGAGAGAGAGAGAGAGAAAAGTCTTCCTTTGCCGTTGGTTCACCCTCCAATGGCCGCTGCGACTGGCGCACCGCGCTGATCCGATGGCAGGAGCCAGGTGCTTATCCTGGTCTCCCATGGGGTGAAGGGCCCAAGCACTTGGGCCATCCTCCACTGCCCTCCCTGGCCACAGCAGAGAGCTGGCCTGGAAGAGGGGCAACTGGGACAGAATCCGGCGCCCCGACCAGGACTAGAACCTGGTGTGCCGGCGCCGCAAGGCGGAGGATTAGCCTAGTGAGCCGCGGCGCCGGCCTAATATTTTGGATTTTTAAAAAAATTTTTTAGGTTTTTTTCTGGGGACTCTAGTCTTCTTTCATTTTACTAATTTTGGGGTTAATCTTGTGTTTCTGGTTCGTTGAGATGCAACATTAGGTTATTTGAGATTTTTTTTTTTTTTAATTTTACAGATAGAGTTAGTGAGGGAGAGAGACAGAGAAAAAGGTCTTCCTTCTGTTGGTTCACCCCCCAAATGGCCGCTACGGCCAGCACGCTGCACTGATCCGAAGCCAGGAGCCAGGTGCTTCCTCCTGTTCTCCCATGTGGGTGCAGGTGCCCAAGCACTTGGGCCATCCTCCACTGCCCTCCACCACAGCAAGGAGCTGGACTGGAAGAGGAGCAACCGGGACTAGAACCCGGTGCACATATGGGATGCTGGCACTGCAGGCGGAAGATTAACCAAGTGAGCCACAGCGCCAGAAGTAGATTGTTAATACTATAAACTTCCCTTAGAACATTTAATTTCCATACATTTGTAGTTTCCAAAGTGCCTCCTTTTGTTCACTTCTAGTTTTATTCTATTGTTGTAAAAAAACTGATAGTTGATATGGTTTCAATTTTTTTGATTTTGCTAAAATGTGTTTTGTAACCTATCATATCTCAAACAATCTGTCCTGTGGAATGTTTCATATACAGATGAGGACAATATGAATTCTGCAGCCATTGGTTGGACTGTTCTCCAAATATGTTAGGCCCATTTGGCTCCAGTAGTTGAAATCCAATGTTTCATCATTGATTTCCTGCTTAATCATCTGTTCATTGCTAAAATGGGGGGTATTTATATAAGTCCTCCTACTGTATTTGTCTTTCTCTCTTCAATCAGTTATTTTTTTAAAAAGATTTTATTTATTTATTTTAAAGTCAGAGTTACACAGAGAGAGGAGAGGCAGAGAGAGTCTTCTGTCCGATGATTCACTCCCTAGATGGCCGCAAGCGCCGATCCGAAGCCAGGAGCCAGGAGCTTCTTCCAGATCTCCCACATGAGTGCAGGGGCCCAAGGACTTGAGCCATTCTCTACTGCTTTCCCAGGCCATAGCAGAGAGCTGGATTGGAATAGGAGCGCCCATATGGGATGCCAGCACTTCAGGCCAGGGCGTTAACCCACTGCGCCACCGTGCCGGCCCAAATCAGTTATTTTTAAAGTGTGCTTAGATTTGGTGAATATATATTTACAATTGCTGTATATTGTAATATTGGCCCTTTTATCATTATGTAAATGACCTCATTTATCTCTTGATACCTTTGATTTGATATCTCTAAGTATAGCTACTTCTGCCTTGCTTTTAAAACCATTTAAGTTGGTTTTTTTTACATTTTATTTGAAGGGCAGAAAGAGAGACAGACAGAGACAGAGACAGAGATCTTCCATCCAGTGGTTCACTCTCCCAAATGCCCATGATAGCCAAGGGCTGGACCAGTCCAAAGCCAAGAGTCCAGAACTCAATCTGGGTCTCCTGCATGGGTGGCAGGGCCTCAAGTCCTTGAGCTGTCAGTGCTGTCTCTAGCATGTGCATTCGCAGGAGGCTGTATCAGAAGCAGAGTAACCCAGCCTTGAACTGTGCACTGTGATATGACATTCAGGTGCCACAAATGGTAAATTAACTGATGCACCAAATGACTGCCCCTGCTGCTTTTTTTTAGTTCCTATTCCCATGTACATGAAATATCTTATGGAATATCTTTTTCCATATATCTTTTTTTATAAATCCACTTAGCCACTCTGTCTTAATTGGAGCAAGACTGTACAATAAGATGCTACAGTAATAATTTCCCTAAGAAAACATCAATTTTAAAAACTATTCACACATGATAATACTGGATCTTGGCCAGTGCTGCAGTTCAATAGGCTAATCCTCCACCTACAGCGCCGGCACACCGTGTTCTAGTCCCTGCTGGGGCACCACATTCTGTCCCGATAGCTCCTCTTCCTGTCCAGCCCTCTGCTGTGGCCCGGAAAGGCAGTGGAGGATGGCCCAAGTCCTGGGGCCCTGCACCTACATGGGAGACCAGGAGAAGCACCTGGCTTCTGGCTTCGGATCAGCGCAGCATGCCGGCCGCAGCAGCCATTGGGGGGTGAACCAAGGGAAAAAGGAAGACCTTTCTCTCTGTTTCTCTTTCTCTCACTGTCTACTCTGCCTGTCCAAAAAAAAAAAAAAAATTAAATAATTAAAAAATACTGGATCCTTATAATTGCTATGTCGCCTCTCCCCAGTGTACTGTGAGACAACATATGCTACTTCTCCCAGAATCATGGTTTTTACACTGGAGAATGTAAGCCAGTGGTGGATACTTGACTTCTACATCAACCTGACTTCCTCCACAGGAGACTGACTCCTGCCTCACCCCAAACAGAACTGAATTACCTGCATGAGACTAGGAACACAGAGAGGGGATGAGGGTAGCAGAAGCCAATGTGTAGAGCCTGAGTGGCTGTCCACCTGTGCCAGAGAGGACTCCATAATGCAGACTATTGAAGAGTGTTACATGGCAGGAAGCAAGGTCCACAGATTGTCCAGTCTTGAGTGCCTGAACAGGGCTCCCACACTACCTGTAACCTCCACAAATTTCCCACCAACCCATCCAAATAAGAGCTTACATGAGCCAAGGAGTCAGTGTAAGACTCATGTGTAATGTGGCTTTACAGTGTGTGTGATTCCAGAAATGGAGAGACTGAAGCAATTAAAAAAACAATGCTATAATACTTGGAGCTGAAAAGTACAGTATGCAAAATGAATAATACAACAGAGGGCATCAACAGCAGAACCATCCAAGAAGAATAATCAGTGAAGTAAAAAATGTGGTTTTTTTTAAAGATTTATTTATTTATTTGAAAGTCAGTTACACAGAAAAGAGGCAGAGAAAGAGAGAGAGCGAGGTCTTGCATCTGCTCATTCACTCCCCAATTGGCTGCAACAGCTGGAGCTGTGTTGATTCAAAGCCAGGATCCAGGAGCTTCTTCCAGTTCTCCCACATGGATGCAGGGGCCCAAGGACTTGGGCCATCTTCTACTGCTTTCCTAGGCCATAGCAGAGAGCTGGATCGGAAGTGGAGCAGCCGGGACTCGAACCCGTGTCCATATGGGATGCCAGCACTTCAGGCCAGGGCATTAACCCACTCGCCACAGCACCAGCCCCAAAAACAAGTTTCTTGAAAATAGAGAATACAGAAAAAGAAAAAAAAAGGAATGAAAAGTTATGGGATGTATGGAACATCATCAAATGTCATTGGTGTCAAAGAAGGATTTGAGAATAAAAAAATGCTATACAATTTATTTCAAGAAAGAAGAAAAAACTTTTCAGACCTGGAGAAAGTAGAATCTATATAGAAGAAAGTTGAAGCTCACCAATCAGATTCAATCCAAATAATACTTCCAGTAGATATTATAATCAAACTCTCAAAAATCAAGGGCATTAAGAGGATCCTAAACAGCAAGAGAAGAGAGTTTTAACACAATGGGTAGTTCATTTCTCAAAGTTGGATGTTGAATGACATATTCAAACTGCATAAGAAGGAGAAAAACTGCTAAGAATATTGTTTAAGGGTGTGGGATAGCGGGTAAAGCCATCACCTGCCAGCATCTCATATGGGCACTAGTTTGAGTCCTGGCTGCTCCACTTCTGATCCAGCTCTCTAGTGTGGCCTGGAAAATCAGTAGATGGCCTAAGTACTTGGGCCCCTGCACCCATGTGGGAGACCCAGAAGAACTTGGCTTCTGGCATTGGATCGTCCCAGCTCTGGCCATTGCAATCATTTGGGGAGCGAACCAGCAGATGGAAGACCTCTCTTTCTCTCTGCCTGTGCCTCTTCGTAACTCTGCCTTTCAAGTAAAATAAATAAATATTAAAAAAAAAATACTGTCCCCAACAAAGCTTTCCTTCAAAAATGATGGGGCAGACAATCCAACCTGCCTTACAAGAAAGCTAAAGGAATTTTTAAACAGAAAAGAAAGGGATGTTAATGTGTAATTCAAAAAAAAAAAAAAATCTGGGGGCCAGCGCTGTGGCGTAGCAGGTAAAGCTGCTGCCTGCAGCGTCAGCATCCCATTGGGCGCTAGTTTGAGTCCTGGCTGCTCCACTTCCGATCCATCTCTCCTCTAAGGCCTGGGAAAGCAGTAGAAGATGGCCCAAGTCCTTGCACCTGCATGGGAGACCTGGAAGAAGCACCTGGCTCCTGGCGTTGGATTGGTGCAGCTCCGGCCGTTGCAGTCAGTTAGGGAGTGAACCAGCAGATGGAAGACCTCTCTCTCTCTCTCTCTCTCAGCCTCTTCTCCTCTCTCTGTGTAGCTCTGACTTTCAAGTAAATAAATAAATCTAAAAAAAAGAAAAAAAGTGCACGGAAGGAATGGAGTGAGAGTATTTTTTGTTCTGTGATTAATATTATCAATTAAACATAATCTCTTCTAACTATAAGATGTTCCTTGTAAATATAATTGTAACCACAAAGCAAAAGCTCTTAACATATACACTAAAAATTTTAAAAAGTAATCAAAATACACTGATAAAGAATATCATCTGAAGGAACAAAAGATCAGCAAAGCTACTATAAAAGAAGTAAAATATGGCTGATCCAAATTCTTACCTATCAATAATTACCTTGAATGTTTATTAAGTTTTTCAGAATCATCTTTAAACATCCCCATTACTAATATTTACCTCACAACTCTTCGAGCCTCTCTGCCCATGATCAGTTCTAAATCCTTAACTTCCATATTTTTAGCAATTTTCCTGGTACAACCCTATTCCATGGTACCAAATTCTATCTTCTGGTTAGGATGCTGTAAAACTCAGATTGTGTGGCTTAAATAACACTGTTTTTTTTTTTTCAGAGTTCTGGTGGCTGTGAAGTCTCTCATCAAAGTACAGGTAGATCCAATTCCTGTTGAGGGCCCCCTTCCCAGAAGATGTCTGGCTCCTTGTCTCCTCACATGGCCTTTCCGTAGTAGGTGAACAAGAAAGAGAATTGTTTTTCTTCCTCCTCCAAGATCAGCATTTCTATCAGATTAGCACCAAATCCTTGTATCATCATTTAAAAAAAAATTTTATTTGGGCCAGCACTGCAGTATAGAAGGTTAAGCCTACGCCTGCAGTGCCAGCATCCCACATGGGTACTGGTTTGAGTCCCAACTGCTCCGCTTCTGATCCAACTCCCTGTTAATGTGCCCAGGAAAGCAGCAAAGGATGGATCAAGTACTTGGCCCCTGCATCCACATGGGAGGCCAGGAAGAAGTTCCTGGCTCCTGACTTCAGCCAGGCCCAGCCCCGTCCATTGTGGTAATTTGGGGAACTGAACTGTGGATGGAAGATCTCTCTCTCTGCCTCTGGCTCTCCTTGTAACTCTGGGTTTCAAATAAATAAATAAATCTTTAAAAAAGATCTCATAGGCACTCAGAATAACAAAGTAGAGTGGGATCCAAGAGTAAAACAGGAGTGGCTCTGTGGTGCACCGGGTTAGGCAGCCACCCACAACGTCGGCATCCCATTATCAGAGTGCCAGTTAGAGGCCTAGCTGCTCTGCTTCCCATCCAGCTCCATGCTAATGCGCCTGGGAAACCAGTGTAAGATGACCCAAGTACTTGGGCCTCTGCTTCCGCCTGGACATTGCAGCCATTTGGGGAGTGAACCAGAGGTTGGGAGATCTCTTACTCTGTATCTCCCCCTTTCTCTGTCACTCTGCCTTTCAAATAAATAAAATAAATCTTTTTAAAAAGATTAATTCTGTAGTGGTGTTCACATAATAGCTCAGTAAACAATGTGCTACTCTATTTCAAAGATATAAAGTAGGAAATATCCTAATAAAAAGGAACAACAGAAACTCATTCTCTTCCTGAATAGGAAATGAAGTAGCCACCAATTACATATCTCTAAGCTACTTTAATAAGAAACATGGAAAACATAGCTCAGTATATAAAATGAGAAAATGGCTTACCATTGGTAACCATATAAAACTTCAAGAGCATATAAATTCTGGGAGATACATCAATTTCAAATTTAAAATATAATAAATGATGGTGATATAGATTTACTTAAATTTAATAGTTAAATTCTCTTACAAAAATCCAAAAACCAGTGGTTCATGATCTTATTGACTACAAAACCAGGTCAGCTGCCTTAACAGATATGATTATGGATGATTACTAAAGTTAAGGAAGGTAGACTGATTGTTGAATTGCCCCAACCCCGTGAGGAAATTATGAAAAGGAATCAAAATCAAAAATGTTATATGCAAAACCAATAGAAATGTGATAATGTATCATTGTAAACCCTCTAATTATAAGTCCAGTAACCAGTTTATAATCACTGAAATATTTATAGATGTCTATCCTTTGAAAGGTTTTTTTTTTTTTTTTTTTTTTTTGGACAGGCAGAATGGACAGTGAGAGAGAGAGACAGAAAGAGAAAGGTCTTCCTTTGCCGTTGGTTCACCCTCCAATGGCCGCCGCTGCAGCCGGCGCACCGCGCTGATCCGATGGCAGGAGCCAGGATCCAGGTGCTTTTCCTGGTCTCCCATGGGGTGCAGGGCCCAAGCACCTGGGCCATCCTCCACTGCACTCCCTGGCCATAGCAGAGAGCTGGCCTGGAAGAGAGGCAACCGGGACAGAATCCGGTGCCCCGACCGGGACTAGAACCCGGTGTGCCGGCGCCGCAAGGTGGAGGATTAGCCTATTGAGCCACGGCGCCAGCGAAAGGTTTTTAAGAGAATGATAATTTTATGGGCTGACGCTGTGGCGTAGCGGGTAAAGTTGCCACCTGCACTGCCAGCATCCCATATGGGCGCCTGTTTGAGTCTCATCTGCTCCACTTCAGATCCAGCTCTCTGCTATGGCCTGGGAAAGCAGTGGAAGATGACCCAAGCCCTTGGTGGGAGACTCGGAAGAAGCTCCTGGCTCCTGGCTTCAGATCGGCGCAGCTCCGGCTGTTGTGGCCATCTGGGGAGTAAACCAGCAGTTGGAAGACCTCTCTCTTTCTCTGCCTCTCCTTCTCTCTCTGTGTCACTCTGACTTTCAAATACATAAATCTAAAAAAAAAAAAGATTGCTAACTTTTAAGACACTGATTAGGTTAATAATTGGCATCAAACAGACAAAAGCATTTCTTCCATTTGAATCCTGGTTGGTACTGACTGGAGAAGAAATGCCTCCTTAAAAGTAATTTTCTGTGTGTGTATGACATATATTTAGAGAAATATACTGTGTGAACACAAAATAACAATAAAAGTCAACCAAGACGGCGCCGCGGCTCACTAAGCTAATCCTCCACCTTGCGGCGCTGGCACACCGGGTTCTGTCCCAGGTTCTGCCCCTTGGGGCGCCAGATTCTGTCCCAGTTGCTCCTCTTCCAGGCCAGCTCTCTGCTGTGGCCAGGGAGTGCAGTGGAGGATGGCTCAAGTGCTTGGGCCCTGCACCCCATGGGAGACCAGGATAAGTACCTGGCTCCTGCCTTCAGATCAGCGCAGTGCGCTGGCCACAGCGCGCCAGCCGTGGCGGCCATTGGAGGGTGAACCAACAGCAAAGGAAGACCTTTCTCTCTGTCTCTCTTTCTCACTGTCCACTCTGCCTGTCAAACAAATAAAAAAAAAGTCAACCATCTGATGAAATAAAGGGAGATTATATATCTAAAAATAAAAATAACAAAACAAGAAAATTACATTAAAAATGCAGGGCTACATTTTGTCTAAATGGGATCTTCAGTTCTGGAGGAAGATAAGTACATTACACCTAACAAGCAAAGAATTATAAAGCACAGAAAAGTATTTGAATGTTACAAACAAAACCATGAAAAGGCAAAAGAGCACAAATACCAAAAGTCAGTGTGAAAAAAAAGCCCAGAGGCCAGTGCTGTGGTGCAGCGGGTTAAGGCCCCAGCCTGCAGCACCAGCATCCCATATGGGCACTGGTTCAAGTTCCGGCTGCTCCTCTTCCAACCCAGCTCTGCTATGGCCTAGGAAAGCAGTAGAAGACGGCTCAAGGCCTTGGGCCCCTGCACCCACATAGGAGACCTGTAGGAAGGTGGCTCCTGGCTTCAGATCAGCTCAGCTCTGGCCGTTGTGGTCATCTGGGGAATGAACCAGCAGAATGGAAGAACTCTCTATCTGGCTCTACTTCTCTTTGTAACTCCTCTGTCTTTCAAAATAAATAAAATAATTCTTTAAAAAACGTTTAAAAAGAAAAAAAGCTCAGATAATAAACTCACATGGAAACTCACTCAAAACATTAGGTAAATATGTATGAGTATTCCACACATTTAGAAATGGACTAACAGAGACCATCGTATATCAGTAGACATTAACAATGTTAATTGATATAAAAAGGTGAAATATCTGGTAATATTGAACAAAGCTGTAAAATATACATCCTCTATGATTGGACAATTCTATTTCTAAATACAGAGGGGCCATGGAGCCTAGAAACATCATTTTTTTAAAATTTTTTTAAAGATTTATTTGAAAAACAGAGTTAAAGAAAGAGGTAGGTCTTCCATCCGCTGGTTCACTCCCCAGATGGCCGCCACAGCCAGAGCTGCACCAATCTGAAGCCAGGAACCAGGAGCTTCTTCCAGGTCTCCCATGTAGGTGCAGAGGCCCAAGGCTTATCCACACTAATGGCATTCCCACATTCCTGACACCTATAGGATTTTTCACCAGTATGAATTTTCTGAGGTTTTGTAAAGGATGCACTATGTTGAGAAGCCTTTCCACATCCTTGCATTCATATGGTTTCTCTCCAGTATGAATTCTCTGATGTTGAATAAGTGTCCAAGTCTCAAGAATGTCCCACATTCCTTACATTGGTAAAGTTGTGGATTCTCTGATGTCGAGTAAGTGCACTACTTACTCCAAAAGCTTTCTTGCATTCTTTACACTTATAGGGTTTCTCACCAGTATGGATTCTCTGATGTCTAGTCAGGGATGAACTGTTTCTAAAGACCTTTCCATACACCTTGCATTCACAGGGATTTTTTTTTTTTTGACAGGCAGAGTGGACAGTGAGAGAGAGACAGAGAGAAACGTGTTCCTTTTCCATTGGTTCACCCCCCAATGGCCGCTGCGGCCAGTGCACTGCGCTGATCCAAAGCCAGGAGCCAGGTGCTTCTCCTGGTCTCCCATGGGGTGCAGGACCCAAGCACCTGGGCCATCCTCCACTGCACTCCTGGGCCACAGCAGAGAGCTGGGCTGGAAGAGGAGCAACTGGGACAGAATCCGGTGCCCTGACTGGGACTAGAACCCGGGGTGCCAGCGCCACAGGCGGAGGATTAGCCTAGTGAGCTGCAGTGCCGGCCATTCATAGGGATTTTTACCAGTATGAATTCTCTGATGTCCGGCAAGTTCTCTACAAAGGTTTCTCCCCAGTACGAATTCTCTGATCTTCAATGAGCTGTGAACTAATTCTAAAAACTTTATCACAATGTAAGCATTTGTATGGTTTCTCACCAGTATGGGTTCTCTGGTGTTCAGTAAGTTGTGAATGAAATCTAAAGTCTTTGCCACATTCCATACACTTGTAAGGTTTGTCATCAGTATGGATTTTCTGATGTTAAGTAAGTTTTCCATTCAATCTAAAGGATTTCCCACAGAGTACATTCATAAGGTTTCTCACCATCATGAATTTTTTGAAGTGGAGTAACTTCTGCAACTCTTCCAAAGGTTCTTTTGTATTCCTTACATTTATAGAACTTCTCATTACTATGGAATTTCTGGTATACAG
The DNA here is from genome assembly GCF_964237555.1 of Oryctolagus cuniculus. NCBI lineage: Eukaryota > Metazoa > Chordata > Mammalia > Lagomorpha > Leporidae > Oryctolagus > Oryctolagus cuniculus. The sequence goes on along the minus strand of NC_091449.1, from coordinate 17,826,673 downwards.
GAAGGTCTTCATTAAAAGTAAATGTATTCTTGTATTCCATGTATTTATAGGCCTGACACCAGTATGAATATTCAGTTGTACTATATGTAACTTATCTTATCTATCCCAAAGGTTTTCCAACATTCATTACATTTATACTTTCTCTCACCAGTATGTATTCTCTGATATTCATCAAAGTTTGAGTCAGAATTAAAGAATTTTTCACATTCCATATATTCAAAGGACTTCTCACTGTCATGCCTTCTCTGAGTTATCTAAGAAATCTGTGATTTTTGTACTTGGGCACTTTTCTACAGATGACTTTCATTGGATTGAAACATTCTACTTCAGGTCTTTGTGCTTCAATCCTGATTTTGCTCCGTGAGTTATTTCTGAAAATGGACCTTTTGAGACCAGAAAATTTGCTGCCTTCTGTTATTTCCAACTGAGAACCATTGTTTTCAAGAATGTCCTTTCCTATAGATAAACTCTTTGTCTCATAACTGCACTCCAAATCTGAAAGAAATGGAAAAAATCACTTTTCTTTTCATGTGTCATAAAAAGAAAATGATTATAGAAAGCAGATGAAACAACTGAAAATAATTCACAGTGTCAATGAATGGTTAAAATGGTGTTATGAAATTTGGAGAGAGACAAAAGCTCAGAGAATGCTATCATGTATTATAAAATTGTGAGCTTTGTGATAAAGGGAGCAGATTTAGTCGGCATATTTAAAATTGCAGCGTTGATCAGCACCTTGGGAGCTTTTTGGTAAGTACAATGTTCAGGAACCAATTCAGAGAACAGGAATCAAAATCTACAGCTGTAGCACTGATCATTAGTGTCATGTAGAGATACTGCTAATGTAGATTAAAATTTAACCATGTCTATATCAACAACTTTGTGGTGGTTTTTGTTTTCCTACAGTAAAAGCCAAACACTTTCCCATGGACAACAAGGAACCGTTTTTAAGACCTCATTTAATCTATTTTCTTCTTTCTTCTAATCTTTTTTCACCTTCTAGATAAAAGCACATTTCTAATGACTCAGAGCTAAGCACAGAATGTTTCATCTTTCACAAACAGGCTGTTTGGGGACTGGTATGGTAGTGTAGCAGGTTCAGCTGCAGCCTGCTATGCCGGCATCCCTCGTGACCACCAGTTTGAGTCCCCACTGCTTCACTTCTGGTACAACTCCCTGCTAATGCATTTGGGAAAGCAGCAAAGATAGCCCAAGTGCTTGGGCCCCTGCCACCCATATAGGAACTCAGATGAACTTACTGGCTCCCTGGCTTCAGCCTGGCCGAGCCTCACCTGTTGCAGCCATTTGAGGAGTTATTAAGCAGATGTATCTCCCTCCCTCTGTATCTCCCTCCCTCTCTGTAACCCCCACCTTTCAAATTAATTAATTTTTTAAAAAAACAAAGGCTGTTTGTATGCCAGTTCCTTTTCACTGTTCAGGTCTAAGTTAACTATCCTCAGGATATATTAACTGATCTGCATTTGTTTTTCTGTCTCTATTCCAATATTGGTTCCTTATTTTCATATCCATTTTTTAAGTTGTATGTTCAGTTCCAAAAGGATGGGGCAACATCCTTTAGCTGTAGCTTAGCTGGTAAAGCTGCCAGCTGTCGCCGGTGCCGCAGCTCAAAAGACTAATCCTCCGCCTTGTAGCGCCGGCACACTGGGTTCTAGTCCCGGACGGGACGCCGGATTCTGTCCTGGTTGCCCCTCTTCCAGGCCAGCTCTCTGCTGTGGCCAGGGAGTGCAGTGGAGGATGGCCCAAGTGCTTGGGCCCTGCACCCCATGGGAGACCAGGATAAGTACCTGGCTCCTGCCATCGGATCAGCGCAGTGCACCAGCTGCAGCGTGCCGGCCATGGCGGCCATTGGAGGGTGAACCAAAGGCAAAGGAAGACCTTTGTCTCTGTCTCTCTCTCACTGTCCACTCTGCCTGTCAAAAAAAAAAAAAAAAAAAAAAGCTGCCAGCTGTGATGCTGGCATCCCATATCAGTGCTGGTTTACATCCTGGCTGCTCCTATCTAGCTCCCTGCTAACAGCCTGCAAAAAGCAGTGGAAGACAGCCCAAGTGCTTGGGCCCTGCCACCCATGTGGGTGATCTATATGAAGCTCTTGGCTCTTGGCTTTGTCTTGGTCCAACCCTGGCCATTGTGGCCATCTGGGTAGTGAATCAGCAGATGGAAGATCTCTGTGTCTCTCTACCTCTCTAACTCTTTCCAAATAAATAAATGAACCTTTAAAAAAAATTCTAGTAGCTCGTGCTGTGGCATAGCTGGTAAAGCTGCCCCTGTAGTACCGGCATCCCATGTGAGCGTCAGTTCAAGTATAGGCTGCACCACTTCTGATCCAGCTCTCTGCTGTGGCCCAAGGACTTGGGCCATTTTCTACTGCTTCCCTAGGACACAGCAGAGAGCTGGATTGGAAGTGGAGCAGCCAGGATTTGAACTGGTGCCCATAAGGGATGCTGACACTACAGGCAGTGGCTTTACCTGCTACACCATAGTGCTAGCCCCCTGCTCCACTTCTAATCCAGCTCCCACCATGCAATGTGCCTGGGAGAATACTAGATGATGGCCCAAGTGCTTGGGCCCCTGTCACCCTTGTGGGAGACCAGGATGAAATTCCAGGTTCCTGGCTTGTGACCATTTTGGAAGTGAATCTTCAGATGGAAGGTCTTTTTCTCATTCTATCTTTTCCTCTCTTTTTGTCACCCAGGCTTTCAAATAAATATTTTTTAAAAAATAAAGAAGGTAGAGTAGGTAGACAAAAGGTTAAGGTAATCGTTCCAAAGTAATTTGGCAATGCTGTCTGGAGGTTGGTAATATATAGGCTGAAGAAAATTTAAAGTGATAAACATTGCATGATAAATGGTAAGAACAATTGCCTGTGACTGAATTATGTAATGTATAACAAGGGTGAAATAATGCAAGCATTATTCTTTGATGAAAACACTAAACTATGGGGCCAGTGCCATGGCATAGTGGGTAAAGCCGCCACCTGCAGTGCCAGCATCCCATATGGGCATTGGTAAAAGTACCAGCTGCTTTACTCTTGATCCAGCTCTCTGCTATAGCCTGGGAAAGCAGTGGAAGATGGCCCAAGTCCTTGGGCCCCTGCACCCACATGGGAGACCCAGAGGAAGCTCCTGGCTCTTGGCTTCTGTCACTCCCCCTCTTCGTGGAGGAACGACACTAAACCCTGCCTAGGCTTCATATCCGAGTCACGGCACCATTATGTCGCTCCCCCTCTTCGTGGAGGAACGACACTAAGCCCTGCCTAGGCTTCATATCCGAGTCACGGCACCATTATGTCGCTCCCCCTCTTCGTGGAGGAATGACACTAAGCCCTGCCTAGGCTTCATATCCGAGTCACGGCACCATTATGTCGCTCCCCCTCTTCGTGGAGGAACGACACAGGACCCTGCGCTGTTCTTTCGTCTGCTCGGCCCTCCCCGGGTTTGCTGCTGGTTCTTCCCGGGTTGGCTACTGTCCCTTCCACCTCCGTGGAAGGGCGGTTCCCCCTGCCACCTTCCCCACTTCCGCAGGGGAGCGGCACACCGCCGGCCGGCTCTCTCGGGGGCTGCACAGGTGTTCCCCTTAGGTGTTCCCCTTAGATGTTCCTGGTGCATGCCGTCTCTCTCCTCCTTTATAATCCTCCTCTGCCAATCCCAACTTGGCTGCCCACACGCCGAGTACGCTGCTCTCCTCCAATCAGGAGCAAGTCCTACAGTTTATTGGCTGAACTGGAGGCAGCTGTGTAGAAGCTGTTTTCTCCTCTCCCAGCGCCATATTGTGGGAGAGCAGATGCATAGAATAAGTCTTAATTCCAGTAACTTAGTCTAGTCCTAGTTGCTCCCAGTTGCTCCCCACAGCTTCAGATCGGCATAGCTCAGGCCATTGCAGCCATTTGGGGAGTGAACCAGTGGATGGAAGATCTCTCTGTCTCTACCTCTCTCTTTAACTCTGTCTTTCAAAAAAATAAAATAAATCTTAAAAAACTAAATGAACAATAATACACACACATATATATATATTCCAACTGAAGAAAATGAATCAAAATAAAGTGTCCTAAAGAAAGGTGATAGGGCTGGCGCCGAGGCTCACTAGGCTAATCCTCCGCCTTGCGGTGCCAGCACACTGGGTTCTAGTCCCGGTCGGGGTGCCGGATTCTGTCCTGGTTGCCCCTCTTCCAGGCCAGCTCTCTGCTGTGGCCAGGGAGTGCAGTGGAGGATGGCCCGAGTCCTTGGGCCCTGCACCCCATGGGAGACCAGGAGAAGTACCTGGCTCCTGCCATCGGATCAGCGTGGTACACCAGCCACAGCGCGCCGGCCGTGGCGGCCATTGGAGGGTGAACCAACGGCAAAGGAAGACCTTTCTCTCTGTCTCTGTCACTGTCCACTCTGCCTGTCAAAAAAAAAAAAGAAAGAAAGGTGATAGGGGACCAGTGCCGCAGCTCACTAGGCTAATCCTCTGCCTGCAGCGCCAACATCCTGAGTTCTAGTCCCAGTTGGGGCGCCGGATTCTGTCCCGGTTGCTCCTCTTCCAGTCCAGCTCTCTGCTGTAGCCTGGAAAGGCAGTGGAGGATGGCCCAAGTGCTTGGGTCCCTGCACCCGCATGGGAGACCAGGAGGAAGCACCTGGCTCCTGGCTTTGGATCGGCTCAGCACACAGGCTGCAGTGCACCAGCCATAGCGGCCACTTGGGGTTGAAACAACAGAAAAAGGAAGACCTTTCTCTCTGTCTCTCTGTCTCTCTCTCACTGTCTAACTCTGATTGTCAAAAGAAAGAAAGAAAAAGAAAGGTGATAGGAGCCCCCAAAGCCATAAAATGTAAAGACTAATTTTCTAGACAGATAAAATTTCCAAAATTTGCATGAATTATGTAATGCATGAAATTCACTGAACACAATGTCTGTCTCAGTTCCAAATATTTGCCTGAATCAAAAAATAACCATGTGCAGGTTGTAATCATAAAGCAGATAATGAACCAGAGATCCTAGAATAAATGTCTGGTTCCTAATCAGGAACAGGGAAGTATAAGATAAGTCCTGGTGGCCGGCGTTGCGGCTCACTAGGCTAATCCTCCACCTGCGGCGCCAGCACATCGGGTTCTAGTCCTGGTTGGGGCGCCGGATTCTGTCCCGGTTGCCCCTCTTCCAGGCCAGCTCTCTGCTGTGGCCAGGGAGTGCAGTAGAGGATGGCCCAAGTGCTTGGGCCCTGCACCCCATGGGAGACCAGGATAAGCACCTGGCTCCTGGCTTCGGATCAGCGCGCTGTGCCGGCCACAGCATGCCAGCCGCGGTGGCTTCTGGAGGGTGAACCAACGGCAAAGAAAGACCTTTCTTTCTGTCTCTCTCTCACTGTCCACTCAGCCTGTTAAAAAAAAAAAAAAAAAGATAAGCCCTGGTTCATTGTGCTGGAAAGTTTAGAAGTTTTATATTGTTAGTGAGTCATGTCCAATGGATACAGAAATCACTTGAAGGAGCTAAGGCTATAAAGAATCAAGAAAAGAGGAAAAAATGTTTGTACACTAAAACAAGATAAACAAAATAAAATAGAAGCCCAGAAAGAAACATTTGCAACTGATTCAGGTGTTATGGTGTTAGGTATTAAGTCTAGGGTAGGGAGAGTATGGCGTGAGACTTGGAAAATTTTGTATCAGAAAGCAAGGATTAATTCAAAAATCAACTCACGAAGTCCAAGGCACAGAACTCACCATGGGGTGATTATATCCCTATGTTTATGTAATTGGACATCAAAAAAACAAAGATTGTGGTGTGCTAAAGTATTCTGAACTGATGAAAATCAATACATCCAGATGAGACATAAATAAGAGAAAGTTGTAAAATTTTAAACGGTGTACCCATTTCTTGTGGCTAATTAGATGCCATAATATAAAGGACACAGTCTTGCTGCCTTTCCCATTAGAATTACATTTCAAGTTTACCAAAGAGCATGAGGGCAAATCACAAGTATACAAATCACAGCAAATTCAGAAACATACTGAGGGAAGTGAAGATTTCTAACTGTGACAAAAAATTAGGTGAATCGTTGATATGGAACTATATCATAGAATGTCTAATTAAGATTACAAAGGTCCCTTTCTGACCATATTATCTGTAATAGCTCTTCCACCATCATATGTTGTCCCTTTATTCATATATGTGTGTGTGTGTGTGTGTGTGTGTGTGTTCATTCTGTTTACTTGTTTGTTCTACTTCTCAACTACTAGTATGTCAACTCCATGAGAGCAGGACAAGTACAGGTCTCAATCACCATTATACTGATGGCGCTAGTAGCAGAAATATACTGATGGAGCTAGCGCAATGTCTGTCTCAGTGTGGACACTGACCAAAGACTGAATGTATGAATGACAGTATTTTCTATGAGTGTCAATAGAGGCAAATTGTAAGTCTAAATATGAACAGGAAAATAATTGATTACATTGAAGAAGATCTTAATTTGCTTTCACAAGTTCCAGACTTGTTTTTACCACAGTCCTTTGGAGGGAGTTTTCTAACATCACAAGAGCTCACCTCCACCCAGACCAACTGGGCTTTTTGTTCTGGGGAAGGCATTTCCTGCACTCATCCAGACCTGCTCACTTTTTATCACATCCACCTGACCCACAGGCTAATGCCTGCAAATTCATTTGGTCTGGCCCTGCCAAGGCACTTATAGGCAGGATTTGAAATTTAGTAAATCTATAGCAGGCTAATTTTTAAGTTAATAATTTTATATAGCCCACAAATAAAATATATTATGAATATCCTTTGCAAAAAAAAGGTTCCCCACCCCTGCTCTAGAGCATCTTAACTTCCTCCGATAAGGTGATGACAACTGGCCAGAAATGGGACACTCTACTTATAACAAAGAAATACAACAATGTATTAAAATTATAACCAATTCTAAAAATATACTTTTGAGAATCAGTTAAAAGTGTTAATAAATGAAGTCAAAGTGAGTTTTAGAAAATGAAGTCAAAATGATATTGACAAGTATTTCAGAGAAGAGAAATACTGCGTGGATTAGAAGAACATTCATTTTAGAGTAATCACAGAATTACAAAGCACAAGAAATTGTGGACAAGTAAAGAAATGTCTTGGGGCTGGCTCTGTGGTGTAGTAGGTAAAGCCGCCGCCTGCAGTGCGGGCATCCCATTGGGCACCAGTTAAAGTCCCAGCTGCTCCACTTCCGATCCTGGCCTGGGAAAGCAGTGGGGGAGGGCTCAAGTCCTTGGGGCCCTGCACCTGTGTGGGAGACCTGGCGGAGGCTCCCGTATCCTGGCTTTGGATCGGTGCAGCTGCAGCCATTGCAGTCATCTGAGGAGTGACCTATTGGAAGGAAGATCTCTTTCTCTCTTTCTCTCCCCCCCCCATTGTTTTTCAAATAAATAAGTACATCTTTAAAAGAAAGAAAGAAAGAAAGAAAGAAAGAAAGAAAGAAAGAAAGAAAGAAAGAAAGAAAGAAAGAAAGAAAGAAAGAAAGAAAGAAAGAAAGAAAGAAAGAAAGATCTTACGTTATTTAAACCTATGCCAATTCTTTGGTTTTATAGCCAGCATAGTCTAACAGTTAAGAATGCTGTCTTTGGTGCCTCAATGGATAGAAAAACCCACCTTTGACACAGCTCTGATCATTGTGGCCAACTGGGGAGTGAACTAGTAGATAGAAGACCTCTCTCTGTCTCTACCTCTCTCTGTAATTCCTTCAAAAAATAAAATAAATCTTTAAAAGAAAAAGAAAAAGGAAGAAAATGGGATTCAAACAAACTTTTAAAATTTCTCAAAGCCTCAAGTTCATCACTGCTATATGCCATTCCACATTATACTTAAGAATTATTTCTAAGGACAAATTATTTGGTAAATGCCTTTTAGTGGCTACAGAGTAGTCTACTTGTTGAATATATGTCAGCCACATTTATGCTTAGATCTTTAGGTTACACAATGTCTTCTCTCTTTTTTTTTTTTTTTTTTTGACAGGCAGAGTGGACAGTGAGAGAGAGAGACAGAGAGAAAGGTCTTCCTTTGCCGTTGGTTCACCCTCCAATGGCTGCTGCGGCCAGCGCGCTGTGGCCGGCGCACCGCGCTGATCCGATGGCAGAAGCCAGGTACTTCTCCTGGTCTCCCATGGGGTGCAGGGCCCAAGCACCTGGGCCATCCTCCACTGCACTCCCGGGCCACAGCAGAGAGCTGGCCTAGAAGAGGGGCAAGGGGGACAGAATCCGGCGCCCCGACCGGGACTAGAACCCGGTGTGCCGGCGCCGCAAGGCGGAGGATTAGCCTAGTGAGCCGCAGCCCCAGCCCCAATGTCTTCTCTAATTCTATACATCTATACTCATCATTTTCTACAAGTTGAAGCCAGTCTACCCAGAAACTCAAATCAGGGAGAAGCTGGCTCCAAGATTTTGGCAGCAGCAGCAAACAGGCCACAGAGCACAGAATTCTATATCCCACCCCAAAGGAACTGACTTCACTTGCAACAGTGTGTGGAAGTTTAAGTGTAAGGGCAATTGCAAAAAGAGTGGAAGTTTTGCTGAAAAGAAATTGAGAAAAGACTGAAGATTAATTGTAGATGCATGCTATGACATCTGGCTGCTTTGCCAGAGAGAAATGGAGAGACACCAGACAAATCAGCAAAGGCTGATCACAGAAGTATCACTTCAGCGAAGCACCAACTTGATTGCATTAGTTGGTGAAACAGTATATACCCCAACTGTTGAAAACAATACTGCTGTCAGTCACATCAGGGGTGTGGTCAGGGAAAAGAGACAGTCAAAAACAGTCAAAAGCACTGTTATCTGAGGGTGACTGTAGTAACAGCCTAGGAGGCTATTTACCCTGTAAGGAGTAACAAGAGAGGTTTTATACTGTGGCACAGGTAAACTTCACTACAATAATCTAGCCACTCACTACACAAGTACACAAACAAATAATTACTGGCTCCAAGACAAGGAGGATGGTGATGAAAGTATCAGAATTCCAATAACTGTCTAAAGTATGTTCATTTTTCACACACACAAAAACAAAGTGAAAGGCAAAGATACAGGAAAAGGAAGAAATATAAACTTCCTGTGAAAACAACCATTGTAGACAAAGACTTCAAAAGGAAATCATTGTTAAAGAAGTAAATAAAGGTCAGATCATAATGGCACATCAAATAAAGAATATCTATAAAGACAACTGAAAATAAACAGCTAGAAATTCTGTATCAAAATTGAAACTTCACTATAGGAACCTAATAGTAGATATGAACTGGCAGAGGAAATAGAAAATTTGATTGATAAACTGAAGAACAGGAAAAACAATGAAGAGAAATAGAGCCTAAAGAATGCAAAACACCATTAAGCACACCAACATACACATTTCATTCTGTTTTTTAAGACTTATTTATTTATTTGAAAGGCGGAGTTAGAGAGAGGCAGAGGCAGAGAGAGGTCTTCCATCCACTGGTTCTCTCCCCAAATGGCTGCAACAGCCGGAGCTGGGCTGATCTGAAGCCAGGAGCCAGGAGCTTCTTCCAGGTCTCCCACATGGGTGTGGGGCCCAAGCACTTGGGCCATCTTCTACTGCTTTCCCAGGCCATTGCAGAGAGCGGGCTTGGAAGTGGAACAGCTGGGACTCGAACTGGCACTCATATGGGATGCTGGCACTGCAGGCAGCAGCTTTATCCACTATGCCACAGCACCAGCCCCACACCAGCATACATGAGAAAGGACTACTAGAAGGGACAAAGAAGAATTAAGAGTTTTCAAAAAGGGGCCTGCATTGTGGTACAGCAGGTTAAGCTGCCACTTATGATGCCAGCATTCCTATCTCATATCCCATATCCCATATCCCATACTGCAGTGTTGGTTCGAGTCCTGATTACTCTACTTCCAATCTGGCTCCCTGCTAATTCACCTTGGAAGGCATTGGAAGATGGTCAAAGTACTTGGGCCCTGCCAACCATATAGGCCAGGATGGAGCTCCTGACTTCTGGCTTTGGACTGGTCCAAACCTGGCTGTTGCAGGCATTTGGAGAATGAACCCAGCAGATCAGCAGATGGAAGATATATTTTTCTGTCTGTCTCTCTATATATATAGCTCTGCCTTGCAAATAAATAAATAAATCTTTTAAAAATTTGCCTACTATACAGAGTATATGTCCCTTGTTCCATTAGTTTTTAAAATTCTCTATTTCTTATGGTGAAATTTGAAATTCCTTATAATGTTACCTAACCATTTCAGAGGCCAGTCCTGACACTGTAGTTCTCCACTGACAGTGTTTGTCAGAGATTCTCAGAAAGGAAAGGAGGGCACGTCTTCTTGCCTTCTACACAAAGCTGCATATCATAAAACTAGTTCAGAGAATCTGATCGAATTAGGTGACAACTTCAGCATAATAATAGATGACTCAGGGGCCTGCGCTGTGGTGCGGCGGTTAAAGCACCAGCCTGAAGTGCCGGCATTCCATATGGGCGCTGGTTCGAGTCCGGCTGCTCCTCTTCGGATCCAGCTCTCTGATATGGCCTGGGAAAGCAGTAGAAGATGGTCCATGCAAGTCCTTGGGCCCCTGCACCTGCATGAGAGACCTGAAAGAAGCTCCTGGCCTCAGATCAGCTCAGCTCTGGCTGTTGCAGCCATTTGGGGAGTTAACCAGCAGATGGAAGACTCTCTCTCTCTGGCTCTACCTCTCTCTGTGTACCTCTGTCTTTCAAATAAATAAAATAATTCCAATAAAAAAAAGAAACATCAAAATCAATAGGATAATTTAGGAATGTCTAAAAGAAAAAAAATATTTATTAAAAAAATAATAGAAGGCTCAATCTGGTTTTGCTACCCAACACAGAGCCCTTTATACATATTTACAGCGTTATCATTTTATTCTACTTCTGTTTTATAAACCTGTCCTTTCAAGTATAATTTGTATAATGGCATTTTGTATGATACTTGGATTTCATAGTCCTGGGTGCTCCTCTTCCGATCCAGCTCTCTGCTCTGGCCTTGGAAAGCAATAGAAGATGGTCCAGGTCCTTGAGCCCCTGCACCCACGTGGGAGACCTGGAAGAAGCTCCTGGCTAAGGATCAGCGCAGCTTCGCCCGTTGTGGCCAATTGGGGAGTGCACCAGCGGATGATGGACCTCTCTCTCTCTCTCTCTCTGCCTCTCTTTCTCTCTGTGTGTAACTCTTTCAAAGTAAATAAATAAATCATTAAAAAAAAAAAAAAACTCCAAAGCTGGGGCAGGCATTGATATAGTGGATTAAGCCGCATTTAACAGAACAAAAATAAACACAAACTGACCCTGAATTGGCCATCAAGCGGCAATTCTCCCTTCCACTTCAGTAGCCATCTCTTGCAGAACTACAAGGCCAAGGAGAAGGGACCAGTGAGATCCCGAACCGGCTAGCTAAGACGACCCTGGCCATCCACCACCACACAAGCCCCATCTCACAGTCGAAATACCAGATGGGGGAGGGAAAAGACAACACTGCCGACTCTTCCCCATATCAGAGAAAAATATTATGAATGCTTTCAGTTCATAGCAGTTTCGAGGGGGCACAGCTCAGGAAACTGGTGTAAATGGGTTCCAAAGAGGCGTCTCCCAGGAAAATCTCCTACATCTGTGCATGTGTGATTTTCTGCTTGGAACGTTCATTCCAGGGCTGAAATTCATGATCTCCTTTTTTTTTTTTTTTTTTTTGACAGGCAGAGTGGACAGTGAGAGACAGAGAGAAAGGTCTTCCTTCCGTTGGTTCACTACCCAAATGGCTATTACGGCCGGTGCGCTGTGCTGATTCGAAGCCAGGAGCCAGGTGCTTCTCCTGTTCTCCCACGCGGGTGCAGGGCCCAAGCACTTGGGCCATCCTCCACTGCACTCCCTGGCCACAGCAGAGAGCTGGCCTGGAAGAGGAGCAACCAGGACTAGAACCCGGGGTGCCAGCGCCGCAGGCGGAGGATTAACCTAGTGAGCCGTGGCGCCGACCATGATCTCCCTTCTAACGACCACTTCTCTCCAAGCAGCTATAACATCTAAGGACAGATCAAAGAAAATCCAGGGAGCCACTTTCCACGAAACCAGGAGACCTACATTTGAGTTGAGGATGGGCTCGCACTCCAGCCACACTCCGTGTTAAGCAGTGGGCTGGGCACTGGGGACAGACCACGCACCAGTGCGGGGCGCTTCTGGTTAACACAGGCATTGGAGTCTTTACGGGCACAGATACGCTCACACGGGGGACATGAAGTTTCCCGTATACTCGAAGATATACGTGTAATGGAGATTATATACCACAGAATCGGAGAAATGACCCAAAACACAACCACTCCCACGGGCTCACTGAAAAAACCCACACTTCGCCTCCTTCAGTTACGCTCGTTCACGCACCGGTGTCACACACCAAGCCCTGGGAGCCTGACTAGACACCTGTCAGGGAGCGCACGCTCAGCCCTTCTCTCCAAACACTCCACGACGACGCCGTCACAAACAACAGCACCAGCGGCCATCGGCGCCGTCAGGTCACGCGTACGTGGGCCTGGCCTGAGGCTCCCGGCTCCACATGGTCCATCCGCGTCTCCTCAACGCCGGATCTTCGCGCATCCTGACCTGGGTCACCTCAACTCACCAGGCACAGCCCGAAATTTCCTCAACAGGAAAGTGGAACCGAAGGTCGTTCTGTCAATGCCCTGAGGCTGTGGGAAATGTAGTCCAACCACGAACGTCTAAGGCTTGTGGGAAATGTAGTCCAACCACGAGTGTCCTGAGGCTTGTGGGAAATGTAGTCCAACCACGAACGTACTCACACGTTCAAGTGTTGCCCACGGGTGACGGAGTCTGCGCGAAGCCCCGCGATCCTGGAGTTGCAGGGCCCGCAGATCGCTTCCTCTTCTTGGAGGATTGAAGCTGGTAGCTCTCCCTGACGAGGAAGAGCTGGGCGACGGTCCTCTGGGACCACCGAGGCCCGAGAAGTAACCGGAAACGAGGGCATTCGAGGTTACCGGAACCCGGGGCCAGAGCTGGCGGAGGAAGGAACAGGAAGCCTGGTTTGCCCCCAACCGTACCCCAGGAGCGAACTGGAATCCTAGCCGGGGAAGGCTGAAGAAGGCAAGGAAGTTGCAACATCTGCAACTCCTACTTCGTATGACAACAAAATCACTGCCCCACTGAGACACAGGGGTCTAGGCGGTTGTATCCTAGAGATTTTGTTAGGCTGTTTTTGTGAGCTTACTGTGCATTTTATATGTATGTATAATAAACCTTTCTAAAGACAGATTTTTAGGGAAGGTGTAGAGTCAAAATCAAAATGGAGTGAGTGTGGCTAAAAGCTAATTGCAGACCTTTTGCTTCTGTACATATTAGCTTTGCTCGCTAACGGCTAAGGGTGTATCTTGTGAAACTATGTGGGCCCAAATTCCCAGGAACTAAGTTGACATTAATGTGTCCTTCGCTGCTATCTTACAACCATATCTTGGATCTGTTATTGGGTTTGTTGTTATCTTACAACCTATTTTGGTTTTTGTTTTGTTTTGTTTTTAATTGTTCATATGAGGGGTCCAGTTCGAAATTGTGAGCCCTAGTGGACAGAATACTATAAAAAGCTGTGTAACCTGCTGTTGGGGGCCGCACTCTGGTAAGGAGTGTCGGTCCCGATCAGTCGCCTTGCCTCTCATTTTCAATAAAATTCATGTGTGACTGTCACTGGTTTTTTAATATCCTGTTTCAGCTGTTGAGTGGATGCAACAAAGGAATCATTTGAGAACTAACCAAAGCACTCAGGGTGAAATCCTTATCCATTCATCCATTGTGGTACGCAAAATGTGTGAATGTTTTCTTACATGGCAGAAGGGAGATTATCCTGAATAGGAAAAAAATGTGTGCCCTTAAAACTAGTTTAAGAAATACAGTACTACAAATATGAGACTTACTTTGTTTTGTTTTTCAAATTTCAGAGAGACCAAAAGAGGATTTCCGTACACTGGTTCACTCTCCAGATGCCCACAATGGCCTGGCCTGGCCTGAGCTGAGCCGGAGTTGGAAGCCAGCAACACATTCCACATCTCTAACATGGATGGCAGGGGCCCAATTGAGCAATAACTCTTCCTCCTGAAGTTCAGCGCGGTGAATTCTTTAATTTCCCACAAGACATTTTCTGGCTACATTCTCTGTTTACATATTTTCTTTTTGCTTTTTTGATTTCTACTTTAATTCTATTATGATGCAAGAAAAGTTATATAATTTCAATTCTTTTGAATTTAAGCCATATTTTATGATCAAGGATAAGGTCTGTTTTATTAAATGTTGTATATAAGCTTGAACAGAATGTATTCTGCTGTTTGATAGTGTTCTGGACATGCCCATTAAATTCCATTGGTTGAGGAATTGTATTATGATTTGAGTTTCCCTACCAAAAGTAATCCTGAAACTTAACCCCTGTTGTGAGGTATTAAGAAAGTATTGTATTTGGAGATGGTACCTTAGGAAAGTGATAAAGGCTAAAGGAAGCCATAGGGTAGGTCCCAGTCCAGTGGGACTGTGCTGTTCAGTAACAGGAGAGGGGCCGGCATTGTGGTGCAGTGAGTTAAGCTTCTGCCTGAGGTGCCAGCATCACATAATTGAGTGACAGTTCGAGTCCTTAATGCTGCAATTCCAGTCTACTTCCCTGCTAATGCTCCTGGGAAAAGAGTTGATGATGGCTCAAATACTAGGACCCCTGCCACCTGTGTGGGAGACCTAGAGGGAGTTCTGGGCTCCTGGCTTTCAGTGTGGCTCAATCCTGGTCATTTTGGCCATTTGGGAGGAGTGAACCAATGAAGATCTCTTTCTCTTCCTTTCAAAAGAATAAATCTTAAAAAAAAAATCAAAACACCTTTCTTTTGCATTTTGGTATGCCAGAGATTTACTAAATGAAAGTCAGTCCATAGGGGTGGCACTGTAGCTAAGCCTCTGCCTGCACTGCCAGCATCTCATATGGTGACGGTTCATGTCCCTGCTGCTCTTCTTCCAATCTGGCTCTCTACTTATGGCCTAGGAAAGCAGTAGAAGATGGCCCAAGTGCTTGGGCCCCTGCACCCACATGGGAGACCTGGAAGAAGCTCTTTGCTCTTAGCTTCAGATCTGCCCAGCTTCAGCCTTTATGGCCATTTGGGGAGTTAACCAGAGGATGGAAGACCCTTCTGTCTCTCCCTTTCTGTAATTCTCTCAAATGAAAAAAAAAAAAAGTGTATAAACCATTTGTGACAGTATATACCACAGATTTGTGTGAAGGGATTGACAGTTTTACTATGGTTTTACGTTGGAACCATATATTGGTAATGAAACACAACACTGCAGCACTGTAGTGTTGCAGGTAAAGCCACCACCTGCAGTGCCAGCATCCCATGTGGGCGCTGGTTCAAGTCCCGGCTGCTCTTCTTCCGATCCAGCTCTCTGCTATGGCCTGGGAAAGCAGTGGAGGATGGCCCTTGCACCCATGTGGGAGACCAAGAAGAAACTCCTAGCTCCTGGGTTCAGATCAGCTCAGCTCTGGCCATTGCAGCCATTTGGGGAGTAAACCAGTGGATGAAAGACCTCTCTCTCTCTCTCTCTGTCTCTCTGGGACTCTGCCTTTCAAGTAAATAAATCTTTAAAAAACATAAACACAAGATACTGAATATATATAATTTCATCAAATATATTTTATTGTAATGTAACATCAATAAACCGTTTGCTGTGTATATTCACCTGTGTCCAGATTCATGTCTACTTTGCATATACACTGTAGAGAAATTCTTACATTAAAAAGGGTGATAAGCATTTTATCCTTTTATAGTAGTGAACAAATTTAACAAATAAATATTGAGTAGAAATATATAAACAATTAGAAGAATTTCCATTTTCACATTTATTACATTAGGAGGATTATTTTCTATAATTTAAGTTTAAGTAATTGGTAGTGGAAACCTCTATATTGATGAAATCAAATGAATAATGTAAGAAAGAACGAACAGCTATCAGTATGCATGAGAAGAAGGCAAGTTTCATATTCAGTTTTTCTCATATCAATAGTCAACAAAGGGGGAACAAGTCATTAATACATTAATTAAATATATCAAAATTCTCTGATATTGAAAAAGAAGAGTATCATAAAAAACCTTAATATAGATCTTACACAGTCATGCACTGCTTAATTACAGGGATACTTTCTGAGAAATTCGTCAATGGGTGATGGTCTCAAGGGTGATGTGTTTGAAGTGAGTCTTTGCTGATATGCAGAATGATGAAGTTGCACTTAAAAAATTCAAGCTGGTTACTGAGTTATGTTCAGGACAAAAATGGCCTGACTTTCATGGCATGGATCCCACCTGTGACAAGATATGTTCCATGGTCAAAATGTAGCAGACCACCATGGAAGCTCATGCTGATGTGAAGACTACTAATAGTTATTTGCTTTGTCTATGCTGTGCTGGTTTTACTAACAAATGCAACAATCAGATATGGAAGACTTCTTAAGCTCAGCTCCAACAGGCCCACCAGATCCAGAAGATAGTGGAAATCATGATACTAGAGGTACAAATGACTTGAAAGTGGTCAATATATTTATTCCAGACAGCACTGGAAAAAACATAAAAAAGGCTTGGCCATCTAATTATCCTCTCCCTGATGTCTTTGTCAGAAAAGTAAAAATGCTGAAGCTCGGGTTTGTGTTGGGAAAACTCATGAGCTTTATGGAAAAGCCACTGGGGATGGGACAGGTGCTAAAGTAGAACAAACTGATGGATATGAACCACAAAAAGAACACTTAAACTAAGACAGCTATGAGGTCACCAGGAAATGCAATCTTACAGCACCACCAGTTTATATGCAGTCTATCATTGACCAAATGTTCTTATGTGATGCATGACTACTTGTATGTTTTCTCAACATACAAATCCTCCGGTGATTACAACTGATAATATGCATAAAGTCTAACTATTATCCTATTGTCAATATATTTCAGTGTTTCTTACTGAGAAACCTTTTTTGATATACTCAAAAAATATCAGGCCGGCGCCGCGGCTCACTAGGCTAATCCTCCGCCTAGCGGCGCCGGCACACCGGGTTCTAGTCCCGGTTGGGGTGCCGGATTCTGTCCCGGTTGCCCCTCTTCCAGGCCAGCTCTCTGCTGTGGCCAGGGAGTGCAGTGGAGGATGGCCCAGGTGCTTGGGCCCTGCACCCTATGGGAGACCAGGAAAAACACCTGGCTCCTGGCTCCTGCCATCGGATCAGCGCGGTGCGCCGGCCGCAGCGCACCGGCCGCGGCGGCCATTGGAGGGTGAACCAACGGCAAAGGAAGACCTTTCTCTCTGTCTCTCTCTCTCACTGTCCACTCTGCCTGTCAAAAAAAAAAAAAAAAAAATCTTCAGGGCTGGCGCAGTGGTGTAGTGGGTAAAGTCACCATCTACAGTGCTGGCATCCCATGTGAGTTCAAGTTCTGGCTGCTCCACTCCTAATCCAGCTCCCTGCTAATGTGCCTGGGAAAGCAGACAGCCCAAGTGCCTGGGCCTGGGCACCCAGATATGAGACCCAGATGAAGCTCCTAGCTCCTGGCTTTGGCCTGACACAGTCCTAGCCATTGCAGCCATTTGGGGAGTGAACCGATAGATGAAAGATCTCCCTCTCTCTCTGCCTCTGCCTCTCTCTAACTCTGCCTTTCAGATAAATATTTTTTTAAAGTATCTCCTATAAGCAAAAGGCTTCTCTAAAGACCCTCTTATACCTCTCACATTCATTTTGCAACAGTGAATTCTTTAATGATCTTTATAAAGTCTTTACAAGACCAGTTACTTACATTAATAGCTTTTCTAACCAACTGTGTATATACTTTTGATGTTTTAAAAAGCAGTCATCATGCTAATACTCTTGTAATAATCAATGGCCTAACCCTTAGAGCGTGATGGTGCTCTTTTACAGATTGATGCATATTTTTAAGTCTATTTTTTAAAAATATTATTTATTTGAAAGAGAAAGAGAGTGATATGTTCCATTTACTGGTTTACTCTCTAGATATCTGCAATAGCCAAAGCCAGGAGCCGGGAGCTTCAGCTGGGTCTCCCATGTGGTAGGCAGTGGCCCAAACACTTGAGCCATCCTCTGCTGCTTTTCTTAGGACATCAGCAGAGAGCTGGATCAGAAGTGGAGTGGGGGGGCCGGCGCCGTGGCTCACTTGGTTAATCCTCCACCTGCGGTGCCAGCATCCCATATGGGCGCTGGGTTCTAGTCCCGCTACTCCTCTTCCAGTCCAGCTCTCTCTGCTGTGGCCCCGGGAAGGCAGTGGAGGATGGCCCAAGTGCTTGGGCCCTGCACCCGCATGGGAGACCAGGAGGAAGCACCTGGCTCTTGGCTTCGGATCGGCGCAGTGCTGACCATAGCAGCCATTTGGGGAGTGAACCAACGGAAGGAAGACCTTTCTCTCTGTCTCTCCCTCTCACTGTCTATAACTCTGTCAAAAAAAAAAAAAAAAAAAGTGGAGTGGGTAGGACACAAATCTGTGTCATTTGGGGATGCTGGAATCACAGGTGGGAGCTTTACCCACCAGGCCACAGCACTGGCCCCACACTATTTTTTAAAATCAAGATGCAATTCATGTACCATAAAGTTCGCTCATTTATTTTTTGAAAAGATTTATTTCTTTATTTGAAAGGCAGAACTACAGAGAGGCAGAGGCAGAGAGAGAGAGAGAGAGAGAGAGAGAGTCTCCCATCTGCTGGTTCATGCCCCAGATGGCTGCAATGGCACACTCTCAGCCTCTAAGACTGACGATCCTGCTCAGGTTTATTTTCTAATAAATGTGTCCCAGCTGCTGAGTCGCCTCTCCCGGTCTGATTCTTTGACCACCACATTTCTTTTCTAACATAAGGGCGTTCAGTCCAAAGCCTGCCAGTGCCAAACCCAAATTCTCACACACCCACCTGTTTAAATTATAATGCATATGAACATGTCTTTTGGCCATTAGAGCCTACCTTCTTTGCAAACCCTATGAAACTGCACCCAGCATCTGCTAACATACATAAGACATCTTGTACTACAAAAACAAGCTCAGCCACTCCTGCTCTTCAGAGCTCCGTGACCCAGGGACTCTCCCTAGTAACAACACCCGGACGCGTAAGTCCCCTTTCTGATTTCTCTTCTCCTCGTAGACACGTTGTCCTATTCCCTGTCTGAGTGGTGGCCTCACATGCTGCCTTTGTAGGGAGGGACACTTGCAGTCCTAATGCCAGCCAGTGCCACGCTGCTGCTGTGCTACCATCTCTTGGGTCCTGTCTTCCTGATCCACCCTAGATCACTGCACCTGTACTTCCTGACTACTGCACTTCTTGCTTAGGAAACCCCAACAATTGCAAACTCTGTTTCTGGTGATGCCGCATGTGTCCTCTGGGAAGGTACTACTTGTGGATGTACTTTATTACAGCACTGTCTCAGCCCCAGAAGGCATCCAGATAAGCTTTCCATTCTAGACAGAGTTTTTCTGTGCCTAAACTGATGCCTCAAGACAGATAATAAAAGAGCAGTACAGAAACCTAAGGAGGAAGCCAACTAGCTTTTATTTTTTATAAGATTTATTTATTTATTTGGAAGATAGAAACAGAGAGAGAAGGAGGGGGGGAGAGAGAGAGAGAGAGAGAGAGAGAGAGAGAGAGAGATCTTCTACCTTGTGATTCACTCCCCAAATGGCCACAATGGCCAAGGCAGGGCCAGGTCAAAGCCAGGAGCTAAGAACATTCTCTGGGTCTCTCACATGGTTGCAGGGGCCCAAGCACTTGGGCCATCTTTCGCTGCTCTCCCAAGCACATTACCTGGATCAGAAGTAGAGCAGGAAGGACTTGAATTGGCACCTATATGGGATGCTGGCACTGCAGGAGATGGCTTTACCTGCTATGTTATAGCATTGGCCCCCCAATTGGCTTTCTTTTTTTTTTTTTTTTTTTTTTTTGACAGGCAGAGTGGACAGTGAGAGAGAGAGACAGAGAGAAAGGTCTTCCTTTTGCCATTGGTTCACCATCCAATGGCCGCCACGCACCATGCTGATCCGATGGCAGGAGCCAGGTACTTATCCTGGTCTCCCATGGGGTGCAGGGCCCAAGCACTTGGGCCATCCTCCACTGCACTCCCTGGCACAGCAGAGAGCTGGCCTGGAAGAGGGGCAACCGGGACAGAATCCGGCGCCCCGACTGGGACTAGAACCCGGTGTGCCGGTGCCGCAAGGTGGAGGATTAGCCTAGTGAGCCGCGGCGCCAGGCCCAATTGGCTTTCTAAGATAGAAAGTGGCTTTAGTTTCAACAGGCCAAATCAAAGAGCCTAGAAGGACATAACCAAGTATAGTAATGCAGGTTGGTCTCACTCTGCTGCAGGGGTTCTATTAATAATAATTTTGCTATAAAGATGTCTTGTGCAGGGCCAAGGGAAATAACCGAGCAGAAAAGGGTTAACACTGGAGCACTGATACTGCTATCCTTAGAAAGGAATGTTTATAGAACAGGCATTTAGCCTAGCAGTTAAGACACCTGCGTCTCACACTGGAGAACCTGGGTTCAATTCCAGGCTCTGGTTGTTGATTCCAGCCACCAGCCAATGCAGAGCCTGGGAGGAAGCAGTGATGGCACAAGTAATTATATTCCTGCCACCCACATGGGAGACCTGGATTGCAATTCTGGCTCCTGGATCCAGCCCTAGCAGCATCTGGGGAGTGAACCAGCAAATGGGAACATGTTCTCTCTCAAAGAACTAAAAAATAGTTTTTAAAAATGTTATAAAAGAAAGGCCTGCGGGGGCCGGTGCAGTGGTATAGCAGGTAAAGCCCTCGCCTGCAGTGGTGGCATTCCATATGGACACTGGTTCTAGTCCAGTCTGCTCCACTTCCAATCCAGCTCTCTGTTATGGCCTGGGAAAGCAATGGAAATCCAAGCCCTTGGGCCCCTGCACCCACATGGGAGACCCAGAAGAAGTTCCTGGCTTCAGATTGGCTCAGCTCTGGCTGTTGTGGCCAATTGGGGAGTGAACCAGAGGATGGAAGATTGATCTCTCTCTCTCTCTCTGCCTCTCCTTCTCTTTCTGTGTAACTCTGACTTTCAAATAAAAACATAAATCTTTAAAAAAAAAAAAAAAACCTAGAGAAATCAGGAACACTTTCCAAAATTGTATGAAGTCACCATTACCCTGCTATCAGAAGCAGAAACAGTGTAAGAAAAGACACTACTGAACAAAAACCCTCACGAATATAAACAAAATCCTCAATAACAAACTAGCAAATTAATCCAGGGATTTGTAAAATGAATTAATACACCACAAATAGGGGCCGGCACTGTAACACAGCAGGTAAAAGCCACTGCCTGACCAGGTTTATTCCCCAAATATAAGACTGTAAATATATCAAGCAATCAGTATAATCATTCATATTAATAAATGAGAGAAGAAAACAAATTGGTACAGAAAAACAAAAAATTCAATACCTACTCACTATAAAAACTCAATAAAGTCTGGGCAATCCCTTCAGTTACGCTTTACATGGTATCTGTTTCACATAAATTACTACCATGACTGGGATGTAGGAAAATTAGAGTTCTGACACCTCATTCGTATTTCTTTTAAATCTTAATCAAGTCAATCACTGTCTGTAAAACTCCTAATACTGTCTTACAAGAGGATTGAAAGAATTAAATGGGGGTGGTTCTGTGGTACAGTAGATTAATCCTAAACCACAAACTAATCTAGTCCTGGCTGCTCCTCTTCCGATCCACCTCTCTGCTATGGCCTGGGAAAGTAGTGGAAAATGGACCAAGTGCTTGGGCCCCTGCACCTGCATGGGAGACCTGGAAGAAGCTCCTGGCTCCTGGCTCCTGGCTTCAGATCAGCCCAGCTCCAGCCATTGTAGCCATTTGAGGAGTGAACCAGCGGGTAGAAGACCTTTCTCTCTGTCTCTCCCTCTCACTTTCTGTAACTCTACCTCTGAAATAAATAAATACAATATTTTATTTTTTATTTTTATTTTTTGACAGGCAGAGTGGACAGTGAGAGAGAGAGACAGAGAGAAAGGTCTTCCTTTTGCCGTTGGTTTACCCTCCAATGGCCGATGCGGCCGGCGCACTGCGGCCAGCGCACTGCGCTGATCTGATGGCAGGAGCCAGGTACTTCTCCTGGTCTCCCATGGGGTGCAGGGCCCAAGCACTTGGGACATCCTCCACTGCACTCCCTGGCCACAGCAGAGCTGGCCTGGAAGAGGGGCAACCGGGACAGAATCCGGCGCCCCGACCGGGACTAGAACCCAGTGTGCCGGCGCCACTAGGTGGAGGATTAGCCTAGTGAGCCGCGGCGCCGGCCTAAATACAATATTTTTTTTTAAATTATATTAATAAAAATTTTAAATGCATTTGGGAAAATTCATTTAAATAGAAATAAAATGCAATTTTCTAACCCTATACAAAAAACCTA
Organism: Oryctolagus cuniculus; assembly: GCF_964237555.1. NCBI lineage: Eukaryota > Metazoa > Chordata > Mammalia > Lagomorpha > Leporidae > Oryctolagus > Oryctolagus cuniculus. The sequence continues at coordinate 17,804,258 of NC_091449.1, read as the reverse complement.
CAGTAGGCCGGTGCCTAAATACAATATTTTTAAAAAGAATTATATTAATAAAAATTTTAAATGCATTTGGGAAAATTCATTAAAATAGAAATAAAATGCAATTTTCTAACCCTATACAAAAAACCTACAGTAGGCCGGCGCCGCGGCTCAATAGGCTAATCTTCCACCTAGCGGCGCTGGCACACCAGGTTCTAGTCCCAGTCGCGGCGCCGGATTCTGTCCCGGTTGCCCCTCTTCCAGGCCAGCTCTCTGCTGTGGCCAGGGAGTGCAGTGGAGGATGGCCCAAGAGCTTGGGCCCTGCACCCCATGGGAGACCAGGAGAAGTACCTGGCTCCTGCCATCGGATCAGCGCGGTGTGCCGGCCGCGGCAGCCATTGGAAGGTGAACCAACGGCAAAAGGAAGACCTTTCTCTCTGTCTCTATCTCTCACTGTCCACTCTGTCCAAAAAAAAAAAAAAAAAAAAAAAAAAACCTACAGTAATAGTGAAAGACAAAAACGTCTGCTCTCATAAATCCTATTCAATATGTGGTTTTAGAAATTCTGGCAAGGATGGCACTGTGGCATAGTGGGTAAAGCTGCCACCCCACAGTGCCAGCATCCCATATGGGTGCCAGTTAGTCCCGGCTGCTCCACTTCCAATCCAGCTCTCTGCTATGGCCTGGGATAGAAGTAGAAGATGGCCCAAGTCCTTGGGCCCCTGCACCCACATGGGAGACCCAGAAGAAGCTCCTGGCTCCTGGCTTCAGATTGGCACAGCTCCAGCCGTTGCAGCCAATTGGGGAGTGAATCATCGGATGCAAGATCTCTCTCTCTCTCTCTGTAACTCTCTCTCTCTTTTTTTTTTTAAATTTCTTTATTTGACAGAGTTACAGACAGTGAGAGAGAGAGAAAGGTCTTCCTTCCGTTGGTTCATCCCCCAAATGGCTGCCATGGCTGGCGCACTGTGCCAATCCGAAGCCAGGAGCCAGATGCCTCCTCCTGGTCTCCCATGTGGGTGCAAGGCCCAAGCACTTGGGCCATCCTCCACTGCCCTCCCAGGCCACAGCAGAGAGCTGGACTGGAAGAGGAAGGACTGGGACTAGAACCCAGCGCCCATATGGGATGCCAGTGCCACAGGCGGAGGATTAGCCAAGTGAGCCATGCCGCCGGGCCCGTAACTCTGACTTTCAAATAAATAAATAAATCTTAAAAACAAAAAAAAGTGAAAATGTAAGAAGTCTCAACAACTATAACAAGTCTCCCCATTCAAGGCCTCTGCCACATTCCCAGCCAGACCCTTCCCCCTCCTGTTTGCCCAGCAACTTGTCTGGTCACCCAATCACCTGCCCCGTCTTGGGCCATGTCCAAAAAGACTGTGTCTCTCAATGTACTCAGCCAGTGAGGAGTGACCTGCACACTCAAAAATAAAAGGGTGCTTGGTTTCTTTCTCTGTGTGCCTACCGACGGACACCTGCCTTACAAAGCCGTAAATAAAGCCTTTCTTCTCACTACCTTCACATGTTGGAGTCCATCCTCTGGTGGGTAGGTGGTCTCAGTTGGGCGTATTTCCCACATGAACATGGACTCAAAGTTTTTTTAAAAAAATGTCCCATGTTGCTGTGGATTCGTTCTGAGAGGAGGAGCACGGTGGGAGCAAGAGGCGCGGAGTCACCACACAGAGCCCAGGAGCCAAGTGAAAGTGGGCCAGAGGGGAGCAGCCTGCAGACTGCTCTATTTCAGTTGCTACAGCAGCTTATATAGCCGAGGCAGCCAATCCGGTCAAGGGGCGGTTTATGCCCTAACCAATCACACCCTGTTGCCAGGCAGGCTCTGTTGCCAGGTGGGTTCCGGAGCCATTCCTAACAAACTGACACTCGCTTGCCAGCGGCCATCTTGGCATGGCCTTCTCATTCCACCACAGTCCCATCTGGATAATAATTTGAAATTGTAAAGCCATTAGATTAACAGAAAGGGATCTTGTTGATAAGAAGTTATATATGCACAGAAGCTGATCTAAAATCACACAGATTTCAAGGAACATAGAACTGCACTATGAAGGGAGCAGAATATTTTCATCCTAACATAATAATAATCTTGCCATCTTGAAGAGAGATCAACCAAATACTCTATGTATTCTGATATAGTAAAATTCACCATCTATGATATGGTCTTTTTTTTTTTTTTAAGACTTATTTATTTGAAAGAGTTAGAGAGAGAAGGAGAGGCAGACAGAGAAAGAGGTCTTCCATCACTGGTTCACTCCCCAATTGGCTGTGAAGAGCCAAAGTGACTCCATTTTAAAACAAAAAAAGCAGCCTCCGTTTCCCATAGCAGACCCGAGTCCTTGTGAAAGCAGGCATTCAGGCATTCTGGAGATATCAAAGCTTACCAGGGACAGCTAGCTCCATAGACAAAAGATAGCTAAACAAAGTAACTCCCTGTACCCAAAACTCCCTGTACCCAAAGCTCCCGTGCTGTAAGCCCCCTGTAACTCAACTCCCTGTACCCAGAGCTTCCGTGTTGTAAGCCCCCGCTAATGTAACTCTTTTTTCCTGCTGATGTAGCCCTTTTTTTCCTTAAAAACTCTCCCAAAGACTGGGGGCCCACTCCTGCCTCCGCTGCGCCAGTTGGTTGGATGGGGTCCCTGTCGCGGCTTGTACTCCGAATAAACCTTGCTTTTTGCAGTTCGGTGTGATCGACTCTCTGGGGGTCTCTGCAGGGATCTAAGGATCTTGGCACAACAGCTGCAAAGGCTGGAGTTACACCAATCCAAAGCCAGGAGCCAGGAGCTTCTTCCAGGTCTTCCCACGTGGGTACAGGAGCCCAAGGACTTGGGCCATCTTTCACTGCTTTCCCAGGCCCTAGCAGAGCGGGATCAGAAGTGGAACAGCTGGGACTTGAACCAGCACCCATATGGGATGCTGGCCCTGCAGGCACTGGCTTTACCTGCTACACCACAGTGCCAGCCGCTATGATACGGTCTTAAAATAAATCACCACTTAGGCTCTATCAAGCCTTTACTTACACATAGACAAAAGCTCAATTTCACCTTTAACTATACTGTTGTTCTTCAAAAGGGAAATATATACAAAAAATTTAAAATTTCCCCAAAGGAAATTAAACTATTCATCAGATGATACATGAAAAGATAGAGCTGTTTTCACAGGAAAACCATTTGTCTTACATTGCTTAAAAACAAAAAAATTGGGCCTGGCATTGTGGCTCAGTAGGTTAAAGCCCTGGCCTGCAGCGCCAGCACCCCATATGGGAACTGGTTTAGGTCCTGGCTGCTCCACTTCCAATCCAGCTCCCTGCTAACATGCTTAGGAAAGCAGTGAAGGATGGTCCAAATCCTTGGGCCCCTGCAACCACGTGGGAGACCCTAAAGAGGCTTCTGGCTCCTGGCTTTGCCCTGACTCAGTCCCGGCTGTTGTGGCCATTTGGGGAGTGAACCAGCAGATGGAAGAATCTCTGTCTCTCCTCTCTCTGTGTAACTCTGCCTTTCAAATAAATAGATAGTTTTAAAAATAAGAGAAATAGTAAAATAAATAAGAAATTATAAGTTCGGGAGCCAGCACTGTGGCGTAGTGGGTTAAACCGCTGCCTGCAGTGTCGGCATCCCATATGGGTGCCGGTTCAAGTCCCAGCTGCTCCACTTCTGATCCAGCTCTCTGCTATGGCCTGGGAAAGCAGTAGAAGATGGCTCAAGTCCTTGGGCCCCTGCACCCACGTGGGAGACTCTGAAGAAGCTCCTGGCTCCTGATCGGCACAGCTCCAGCCATTGCAGTCAACTGGGGAGTGAACCAGCAGATGGAAGACCTCTCTCTCTGTTTGCTTTTCCTCTCCCTGTGTAATTCTGACTTTCAAATAAATGAAATGATAAGTTTGGAGTTTCCCAGGATTACTCTCAGGTTGGGGAATTCAGCAGAACTTACAGAACTGCTAAAAGCTATTATAGGAGCCAATGCTGTGGCGCAGTGGGTTAAAGCCCTGGCCTATAGCGCCGGCATCCCATAAGGGCACAGGTTGAATCCCAGCTTCTCCACTTCTAATCCTGCTCCATGCTAACACACCTGGAAAAGCAGCACAGGATGGGCCTAGTCCTTGGACCCTTACGTCCACATGGGAGACCCAGAAGAACCTCCTGGCTCCTGGCTTCAGATCAGTTCAGTTACAGCCATTGTGGCCATTTGAGGAGTGAACCAGTAGATAAAAGACCTCTCTCTCTTTCTCTCTCTCTCTCTCTTTCAAATAAATAAATCTTTAAAAAAAAAAAAAAAGAAAGAAAGAAAAGAAAAGCTAGTATAATCACAGCCATGGTTTATTACAGCAAAAGAATACAGATCCAAGTAAGTCAAGGAGGTGCTGAAGTCGGCATATTGGTCAAGATGCTGCTTGGGACCTCCACATCTCATAACCGAGTGCCTGAGTTTGAGTCTTGGCTGTGCTCTGGATTCTAGCTTCCTGCTAATGTGCATCCTGGGAGGCAGTACACAGGCTCAAGTAGCTGGGTATCTGCCACCCACATGGGAGGCCGGGTGAGTTTCTAACTCCTGACTTCGGCCTGGCTTAGTCCTGGTTCTTGTAGGCATTTGGGAAGGGAACCAGTTGATGGGAGGTCTCTGTCTGTCTCTGCCTTTCAAATAAAAAATAAATAAATAAAAATTTAAAAGATACATTAAAAATAAGCCAATAAAAAAGACACAAAAGGCATAGTCCAGGAAAGATTCAAGAGCAAAGCTTCCAGCTGTCCTCTCTCAGTAGAGTAATGGACAGTGCTAACTTTGCCTGGTAACAATGTGTGACAAGTATGCATGGAGTATTTCCAACCAGGCAAGCTTACCTGGACCTGGGCGTCCAGAATTCCTACCTGGCGCTCAGTCACACAACCATGGTTGATTACTCACATGGGTGACTTTAGCTTCCAGCCCCTCCAGACAGCAGCTAATATCCCTAGACCCAAGTCCTCACCAAAAAAATAACATTGTTAGACTGTTCAGTATTTATGTAAGGTAAACAAAGGCACTTATCAAACAGGACATTCTAAAAGCTTAAAGATCACCTCCCAGGAGCCAATGGCAAAGGCCAGATCTCTCGTTGGGTATGGTTAATTTTTTTTTAATTAATTAGCATGTCTTTTTGACAGGCAGAGTTAGACAGTGAGAGAGAGAGACAGAGAGATGGGTATGGTTAATTTTTACTACATGGGAATAAATACTGAATTATAATAAGCAAAATAATAACATATATGAGTATCAGAAAAACTCAGAAATTAGGTGAATAAATTAGGATTAAATTGGAAATAAAGGTCTGTCAGAAGTGAGGACAAATAAACAGTAGAGAAGAACAACCAAAAAACAAATTCTATCTCAAAAGAAATGAAATTTGAAAAAAAAAATCACATGTATATAAATCATATGTTAATCATATGTATATAAAGTTAATCATATGTATATAAAGCCAATTGAAAAAAGATCCCAGGCCGGTGCCACGGCTCATTAGGCTAATCCTCTGCCTGCGGCGCCGGCACACCAGGTTCTAGTCCCAGTTGCTCCTCTTCCAGTCTAGGTCTCTGCTGTGGCCCGGGAAGATAGTGGAGGATGGCCCAAGTGCTTGGGCCCTGCACCTGCATGGGAGACCAGGAGGAAGCACCTGGCTCTAGGCTTCGGATCAGCGCGGTGGGCCGACCACAGCGCTACGGCCGCAGCGGCCATTTGGGGGGTGAACCAACGGAAAAGGAAGACCTTTCTCTCTGACTCTCTCTCTGTCTACTCTGCCTGTCCAAAAAAGAAAAAAAAGTGATCATATAAATAACATCAAGTGCCTGGTAATAATAATAGAATTAAAAAGGAGGGAATGTCCAACATGGGAAGCAGTCCACACAGCAGACTCCTAGAATGACATTCGCTGTAAATAACACTCTGACCTCAGAATCAACCCTTAAGGCTTCCTGGTCTGGCTGAAAGGCCTGTGAGGGCATTTCAGGTACAGAAAGCCAAGACTCTATGGCAAAAAATATCCTACATGAAGGATCTCTGTGAGACCTCAGTGGAAAGAAAGGGCCATCAAAGAAGGATGTGCTTTTCTCTGAAGGGAGGAGAGAACATCCACTTTGCTAATGGCAGTGTCCAAACACCGGATTCTGTGGTCACAAAAGGCTTCCATAGCCTTGGCAGCCTATGGCAAGAGCTTCAGGTGATCACTGACATCATAAATAATAATGTTAATTATTAAAGGAAAAACGGAAGTCACTGTGCACTTACTCCACATGTAGGACCTCTGTCCTTAATGAGTTATACTATGAGAATTACCTGCAAAACTTGTTCTCAAACTGTACTCTATATGTTGCGTCTGTGTGTGGGTGCAAACTGTTGAAATCTGCACTTAACAGAGTTGGTCCTCTGTACATAAACTAAAAATGAACCATAATAAAGAAGAGGATGGGAGAAGGAGCAGGAAGTGGGACAGGAATCAGGGTGGGAGGGTGGGTATGGGGGAAAGAACCACTACATTCCTAAATTTGTACCTATGAAAAATGCATTCACTAAATAAAAGCTTTAAAAAATGAATCCAAAATAAAGTAACTTTCAGATCAAAGAAAACTAATAGAACTCATCACCAGTAACTCTGTACAATAAGAAATACTAAAAGTAGGTTCTTTAGGTTTAAACAAAATGCTACCCATGGGGAAATGAGACTTAGAAAAAAAGGAAAAGCAACAGAAATGTTAACTCTCTGGATAAATACAATAACTCTTTTAATTCTCTCAATTTCTTTAAACTACATATTACTGTTCAAAGCAAAAATTGTGACTTCTGTTTATGACTTACATTGTATGTAGATATAAAATATATAGCTAGTGGCTATATTAATTTCAGACAAACTAGACCGGTGATAATGAGGTATATTTCATAATGACAGAATATTAACATAAAGGAAGACATATATGTGTATATACCTAAAAATATGGCTTCAAACAACACTATACTTACATGATCCTAAGAGTGACAGCCTCCTTGTCATTCCCCCTCTTCGCGGAGGAACGACACAGGACCCTGCGCTGTTCTTTTGTCTGCTCGGCCCTTCCCGGGTTTGCTGCTGGTTCTTCCCGGGTTGGCTACCGACCCTTCCACCTCCGTGGAAGGGGGGTTCCCCCTGCCACGTTCCCCACTTCCGCGGGGGAGCGGCACACCGCCGGCCGGCTCTCTCTCGGGGGCTGCTCAGGTGTTCCTTCAGATAGATGTTCCTGGTACATGTTGTCTCTCTCCTCCTTTATAGTCCTCTTCCACCAATCCCAACTCTGCTACCCACATGCCGAGTACGCTGCTCTCCTCCAATCAGGAGCAGCTCCTGCAGCTTATTGGTTGAACTGGAGGCAGCTGTGTAGAAGCTGTTTACTCCTCTCCCAGCGCCATATTGTGGGAGAGCAGATGCACAGAATAAGTCTTAATTCGAGTAACTTAGTCTAGTCTGAGTTGCTCCCCACACCTCCTTAACTTTGCACTCTGGATGTCTCACTGTAGTCCTGGCCCTGATTTTAACATCTGTGTCTCAAGAGTTGATCAAAAAGAAAAAAGACACAGACACATACACAAAAACAGTGAAGATATAAATGGTATAAATTATCAAACAAATTGGCACATTTGTATAGTACTTCACCTAACAACTGTTAAATACATGTGCTCTTTAAGTGTACATGGTATATTCACTAAGGAAGATTCATATATTGTGCCATAAAAATACATGTCAATGAATTTCAAAGACTCAATCATGCAAAATGTATTCTCTGATCAAATGAGATAAAATTAGAAATCCGTAACAATGAAATAGCTAGAAAACTTATAAATTTTTGGAAATAAAACAATACACTTATACATAATCTGTGAGTTAAAAAAGATACTAAAATGAAAATAAAATACTTTGGACTGATAAAACAAATGCAACATATGAAAAGCTGTGGACTGCGGTGGGCATTTAGACCAGTGGTTAAGATGCCTGCTAAGATGCCCACATCCCATATTGGAGTTGCTGGCTTTGACTTCCAGTTCACACTCCTGACTTCAGCTTCCTGCTGATGCTGATGGTGTCAGTGATGGCAGAAGGACCTTACACACATGTGGGAGTCCTGAATTGTGTTCTGGTTCCTGGCTTCAGCCTGGTCCACTCCTGGCTGTTGCAAGCATATGGAGAGTGAACCAGCAGATGGGAGCATTCCCTTCTCCCTCTCCTCTATCTCCCTACCTCTCCAATAAATAAATAATTTTTAAAAATCACTAGGGGGGGCTAGTGCTGTGGCATAATGGCTATGCCTCCTCTGTGGCACCGGCATCCCATATGGGCACCAGTTCACCAGTTCAAGTCCCGGCTGCTCCTCTTCCGATCCCACTCTCTACTATGGCCTGAGAAAGCAGTGGAAGATGGCCCAAATCCTTGGGCCCCTACACCCACATGGGAGACACTGAAGAAACTCCTGGCTTCTGGCTTCAGATCAGCCCAGCTCAGGCTGTTGCAGCCATTTGAGAAGTGAACTAGTGGATGGAAGACCCTTCTCTCTGTCTCTCCCTCTCTATGTAATTCTATGAAAGGAAATTTTCATATGTCCTTACCATTTTTTTGTAGAGTCAACATGAGCTTGTCAGGCCTGCTCTTTCTTATAAAACTAACATATTATACCGCACTGCCTGCAAATGCAATTAGTCTTCACTAACAACATTACCCAGGACAATTTTGCAGAGAGGACAACAGCTACCAAGGGGGGTGGGGGGGTGGGGGGGGGGGGTGGAAAACCTTGTCCCGCTCATAAACAAAGCTCAGAGAATCCAATCCAATTTCCTAATAAACTGAAAATATTAACAAAACACCAATCTGGTTCTCTAACCCACACTTAATACATATTTGAAACTACTAACACCTACTTTTGTTTCAGCAATTATAACCCTTTCCTTGGTAGCATGACTAGCGTCTTCCAAGACATCCGGTCTTGAGAAATTAATGCTGGCTTGTAAAAGTTATTAAAATCTGCAAAATAAAAAGATTAATATAGAATTCTTAAATTTTTTTCTTTTGAGAGGTAGAGACAGAGAGTTGCAATCCATTGGTTCATTATTCATAGATGCCTACAACAGCTGGGACAGGGATGACCCAAAGCCATGAGTTAGGAACTCAGTCCAGGTCTCCCATATGGGTGGCAGGAACCCCATTACTTGAGCCATCACCACAGCCTCCCAGGGTCTACATTAGTAGGATGTCAAGGTCAGGTGCCACAGCCAGCTACTGTTTTGTTTTTGTTTTTGTTTTTTAAATTTGAGAGAGAGAGTTACAGACAGTGAGAGGGAGAAACACAGAGAAAGGTCTTCCTTCTGCTGTTCACTCCCCAGATGGCTGCAATGGCTGGAGCTACACCAATCTGAAGCTTGGAGCCAGGCACTCCTTCTCAGTCTCCCACACAGGTGCAGGGGCCCAAGGACTTGGGCCATCTTCCACTGCTTTCCCAGGCCACAGCAGAGAGCTGGACTGGAAGTGGAGCAGCCAGGACTAGAACTGGTGCCCATATGGGATGCCAGCACCACAGGCGGAGGATTAACCTACTGCACCATGGCACAGGCCCCACAGCCAGCTATTGAATCTACGTACTCCAATGTAGAATGCAGGCATCTTAGAGTTTTAACTGCTAGGCTAAATGCCCACCTCTAAAATACAATTCTGAGTAGCTTCTTACCTCTTTGCTTGGTAATTATGCATAAATTATATGTGTATAATTCCAAAAGACATACATACTCAGAAACTCTGGGGGCTGGCATTGTGGCATAGTGGGTTAAGCTGCCACCTGCAGTGCTGGCATCCCATATGGGCCCTGGTTTAAGTCCCAGCTGCTCCACTTCTGATCCAGCTCTCTGCTATGGCCTGGGAAAGTAGTGGAAGATGGCTCATATTTTTGGGCCCCTACACTCACGTGGGAGACATGAAAGAAGTTCTACGCTCCTGGCTTCACATCAGCCTAGCTCCAGCCATTGAGGCTATTTGGGGAGTGAATCAAAGGATGGAAGACCTCTCTCTCTCTGCCTTTGCCTCTCTGTAACTCTGACTTTCAAATAAATAAATATTTAAGAAAAAATAAGCACAGGCAGAAAACTTTGGAATAACATACACCAAAATATTAATATTTCTGGGTGCTCAAAGTATAATTATGTTTCTATTTGCTATATCAGCTTAAGTTACTATTTTCCAACAGTGCTTCATTAATTCTATTATCAGGAATTCATAATAAAACCAATATACATTTAAAGCATTTTTCTAAAGAGTTGAGACAGAAAGCTATCTTCTACTTTATGACAAACTCTGTGAGCAAACAGGGTGACAAAGTGACAGGCTGGGGAAAAAACATATTGCCTGAAATAATAAGTCTACCAAGTCATATGAATTGTTTTACCACATTTCATCAATATAATGGAATATATTCAACATTAGGGTTTTCCTTCAAATGCTAATCATGTAATTGAGATAAGTGGCATGTACAGATTGAATAACAGTGTTTTCAAAACAGAGGCTTAATAAACATGGCTTTAACACTGCCTTTCTTCACTGAGTGACCAACTAATATATCAGATGGCATATAATTTCTGAAAAGCTGCTAAACTGCTAATCAATGTCTCTCATAGTTAAACTGATTTATAATTTAATATTCTGGAGTACTTTTGTTCATAAATATGAATGCTGCATAATGTTATATCTTATATTTTTATATTAGTATCTTACTAACTTTTATTATCCATGTAGAATTACTTGTATATACAGTGATTAATTTAATATTCACAGACTATAGGAAATTGCTTATGGACAAACTGACACTGAAACTCATTTCTAAATTCAAGTTATCACCAGGTCAGTGGTTCAAAATATTTTCAGGTCATGTAACATCTTAGGTACTCATAAAATTATAGACATTGCCTCAGGAAAAGATACACATTAACAAAATAAATATGCAATAATTTGGCACATAATTCCAAGGCAATTAACTTATTTAGGTAAAAGATTTCTATTCTACATCTTCTGAGTATATGGCTCATTTTCATACTTGTAAGTGCTCATCAGGGGCCGGCACTGTGGTGTGCCGTGTAGAGCCGCTGCTTGCAGTGCCAGCATCCCATGTGGGCGATATTTTGAGTCCTGGCTGCTCCTCTTCACATCCAGCTCTCTGCTGTGGCCTGGGAGGGCAGTGGAAGATGGCCCAAGTCCTTGGGCCCCTGCACCGATGTGGGAGATCCAGAGGAGGCTCCTGGCTCTTGGCTTTGGATCCACCCAGCTCTGGCCACTGTGACCAATTGGGAGTGGGCCAGCAGATGGAAGACCTCTCTCTCTCTCTCTGCCTCTCTGTAACTCTGCCTTTCAGGCAGATAAATATATCTGTCTTCCGTCTGCTGGCTCACTCTCCATATGGCTGCAACGGCTGGAGCTGGGCCAATCTGAGGCCAGGAGCCAGGATCCTCCTCTGGGTCTCCAATGCAGGTGCAGGGGCCCAAAGACTTGGGTCATCTTCTACTGCTTTCCCAGGCGATAGCAGAGAGCTGGATCTGAAGTGGAGCAGCTGGGACTTGAACTGATGCCTATATGGGATGCCGGCACTGCAGGTGGTAGCTTTACCCACTATGCAGTGGCGCTGGCCCCTAACTCTTTTTTTTAAAGATTTATCTTTTTTATTTGAAAGGCAGAGTTAGAGAGAGAGAGAGAGACCGACCGAAGTCTTCCATCTGCTGTTTCACATCCCCAAGTGACCACAACGGACAGGGATTGGCCAGGCCAAAGTGAAGAGCCGGGTGCAGATGCCCAAGCACTTAGGCCATCCTCTGCTGCTTTCTCAGGCACATTAGCAGAGACCTGGATTGGAAGTGGAACAACCGGGACTCAAACCAGTGCCCCTATGGGATGCTGGTATTGCAAGCTTAACCCTCTATAGTGCTGGCCCCTTAAAATTAACTTTTAATCCTCATAAAAGCTTTGAAATTGGTACTACTATTCATACTTTATAAGTAATAAACTATAGAACAAAAAGATATTGGATTATATTGCCCAAACTCACCCAAAGTAGGTACAAAACCTAGATTTTAATTCCGATCTTCTACATTAGGGGTTGACAAACTTTTCTTTAAAGGATCGGATGGGGCTAGCATTGTGGAATAGCAGGGTTAAGCTGTTGCCTGGGATGCCGACATCCCATCTGAGCACCAGTTCAAGTCCCTGCTGCTCTACTTCTGATCCAGCTCCCTGTTAATGTGCCTGGGAAAGCAGCGTAGGATGGCCCAAGTACTTGGGCCCCTGCCATACACATGGGAGGTCAGTTTGAAACGTCAGGCTTTGGCCTAGACCAGTCTCAGCCATTGTGGCCATTTGGGGAGTGAACCAGTAGATGAAAGACCATTCTGTGTCTCTCTCTGTAACACTGCCTTTTAAAATAAACTAATAAATCTTTGGAAAAAAATACATTCATATATTTAGACAGAAGACCAAGAAAATAAAGGATCAGATACCAAAATCCTAGGTGAAATGGAGCAAAAAGCAAAATCAAAGATATTATATAAGAGTTTATATAATAAGATAAATTTCTCCAATTTCTTATTGAGAAATTCAAAACTATGAAACTGAAATTCGAATTTTACATAATGAAATATTTTTCCATTGAATTTGTTGTCAACTATTGAAAATGTTGGCCAGCGCCGCGGCTCACTAGGCTAATCCTCTGCCTGCGGCGCCGGCACCCCGGGGTTCTAGTCCCGGTCGGGGCGCCGGATTCTGTCCCGGTCGCTCCTCTTCCAGTCCAGCTCTTTGCTGTGGCCCAGGAGTGCAGTGGAGGATGGCCCAAGTCCTTGGGCCCTGCACCCCATGGGAGACCAGGAGAAGCACCCGGCTCCTGCTTTCGGATCAGCGCAGTGCACCGGCCGCAGCGGCCATTGGGGGGTGAACCAACGGCAAAGGAAGACCTTTCTCTCTGTCTCTCTCTCTCACTGTCCACTTTGCCTGTCCAAAAAAAAAAAAAAAAAAAAAAAAAAAGAAAGAAAAAAAAGAAAGAAAGAAAGAAAGAAAGAAAATGTCAAAAGCAGTTTTCACAGGCTACACAAGAATACACTACAAAGTGGATTCCGTCTGCAAAGCCATTGTTTGCTGACCCCAGGCCTAGCCCAGCAACTATTGTACTATATGTACTATCTCACACTGTCCACACAATCACGTGATTTGAAAAGAAAAATGGTGCTGCTAAACCTCACACAAGAACTGGCTGGCATCACATACATCTCCTAATGGATTCCTTTGCGGGGGGTGGGGGGGAACTCTTGCCCTTCTTGACAGTTCGGTCTATACTACTCCCAATAATATCCTTCCTTATTCCTAAAGGCCTCCAAAAAAGAAAGTTACTTATTTGCTAAAACAAGTCAAACCATCTCCTACCTTGCTGTTGTTCCACTACTACCTCTGAAGATGTAAATTATTTAATGTATAATTCTATATAAGCATGTCTCTTCCTTAACAAGTCACGCTGTAAAAAGTAAAAGCAGCCTACTTTTTTTTTGTTGCACAAATGAGCCCAGGGGAACTGAAAAATGGCCAAGTGGTTATATGAAAATTAATTCCAAGAAAGGCATTTGATGAGGTGCCAGGAGAGAAGGTGCTCTGCCCTCATGGTACAAGAGCAGGCTAGAGACCTGGTAAATGGGTAAGACAAATTTGGCAAGGCATTTCAGATGAAGTTATTCTACATCCTGAAAAACAAAAATGCACTGCCTGAAACAGAACACTCAAAGTGACCTGTAGCTTGGATTTAAGATGTGCAACTGCAATGCTTCCTCATCTCAGGGCCCTTCTCTTAGAACACGACAAAACGGGGAAAGAAAAGGGAATCGCTACCAGGCCCTTCCTAGAAGCCAGGCAGCTGAGTAAGAACCCAGCAAGCCCCCATCGCCCACATCAAATACACCCAGATGGAAGTATGAAAAAAAAAAAAAAAAACGGAATACTGACTCTTCCTGTTATCATAAAGAAAAAGTGAGAGTCACTTATGCCTGGGACAGGAATTGGATTTCAGTCCACAGTTTCCTGTAGAGAGAGCTATGAAAATGCTGTGAATCTGCCCCCACAGAGTTCTTAAGAGGGGTCTTTTGGTGCAGGAATTTTGAGGCCACAACAACCTTCTTCCCAGGACCCTGATTAGCAACAATTTCAGGTCAAAAATCTTCATATCAAACACAAGGCTGCGCTTTTTCAGTTGGATACTGAATTCTAGGTCTCAAACACCCAACTTGCCCTTGGACAGCCATTTGACTGCCTTCCGTGCAGTGTGGCTAGAAGGTTAAAAGAGGCATTAAAAGAAATCCCAGTGCAACCAGTTCCAAGCAACCATGGCACATGACAATGCTGGCCTGGGGTAGACTATGTATGAGGCATTAACGCCTGGGCCATAGATACAGCAGGTACCGCTGAATGCAACAAGAGGCCAGGCTTCAGGACAGGAGGCCTCAGATTCTTCCACAGTCCCAGATGGAGCCACACGGGGAATCCTGTCCACATGCCCCTCGGGACAGAACTACAGAAACCAAACTGCATTAAAAAAAAGAAAAAAGAAAAAAAAAGAAGAAAACTGGGTTAAAAAACACCAACCAACCACACTAGGCCATTTCTGATCACCCTCCAGCCGCTCAGGACAGCGCTGTCACTCATCACAGCACATCTCCTGGTCACCGCTCACCGCGGTCCTAAAAGCGGCCCCGCCCCCGCCGTCCCCAGGAGCCGTTAGAACCAGCCAGGGCTCCCCGTCACCGGCGCCCCCACAGCCACAGTCACATCGCACGCCCGACCACAACCACAGTCACCTTCCTCAGTAGGTGGCTCCCAGGCCAGGAGCTCCGGCCTCCCCATGCCCCATCCACGGCCCAGGAATTCGGGGCCACCGGCCGGGAGCCGCTGCTTGCACCCGGACCCAGGTCGTCTCAGCGCAACACCGAAAACGAGGATCGCAAAGCCAGCGGGAAATGACCCAGAGTTTGAAGTTCCTCAGCCGGCAGCTGCCTGAGAGAAACGAAATCCAAGCCAGACCAGCGCCGACGTTGATACAGCGCAGGGAAGAGGCGACCGAGGACCGCGCCGCTCCTCACCGGCCGCCCCGGAGACTCTTGGGAACGCAGGCCCACTCGCTAGTGCGCAGGCGCAGACGACTAATCCCGGCCGGGGGTGAACCTGGTGGGTTTTAGGGTCTCTGAGGAGGCCGAGAAGGAACTGGGTAGCCCCGACCGGGGAGAGCGGATTAAGTTAGCGGAACCGGATGGGAAGGCCGGAGAAGAAATCCCGAGACTGAGGCGGGCCTGGTGGTTCTGTGGAGGGAACCGGGACCGCGCGTGCAGCCGCTCACCGAGCAGTACGCGCAGGGCCTCGGGCGTGGTCCGTGGGCGTGACCGTGAGGATGACCGCGAGGGTGACCTGCAGCGAGCTCGGCGAAGGGGCCTTTTGCCAGTTTTGACCCCGAGGAAGCGCCGTCGCGGGGAGCGGGGTCGCGGGCGCTGCAGGGTGTGTGTCCCCTGTGCCTAACCTGCTGCGTTTGGGGTGCGTGCCTCTGGCTGTTGCAGCCGATTGTGTTTTGAGTCGCGTTCCTGCGTGAGGGTTCTTCTGCGTTTGTCTATTTTTAGATTAGGTGTGAGCCGTACTGGAGACTGCTTGGGAAATTGTAAGTTGGAAGTGATTTGTGAATGTGATGTGACTTTGCCTGGGATTGTGCAATGTGCTAACGTAGTGAATGATATGTGACTCTATGGGTTGGTGGTTTGCTAAAGAATGTGTGATTTAATATTCACATGCATATGATTGCAACCTCCGTTCTTCCTGATGGTTTTGTCACCATGATAATGTAAATGTTTGAATGATTTAGGAACTATGTATGACCACGTCTAGTTGGTTATATAAGATTTGATCTTTTGAATAGTAGTCTTTAAACCTGCCTCCAAAACTGTAATTAACTAGCAGTTTTGCAAGTAAAATAGAGCTGTAAATATTGGAAAGGAAAAGCCAAGATTTTTCGTAATTTCCAGGTGGTAAGATTGGCTACCTGGAAACACCTTGTTAACTAAAACCAGTATGTTGAAATGACTAGGGTTCCATGGGAAGCATGCAGGAAAAAACAGTTCTTACCCCTAACTCCTGTTACCCCTAACTTTCCCATGGGTGAGATTCCCTGCTTCCGGATAAAATCAATGGCAAAGTGAGTAGCTTCTTCAAGCATGCTAAAATAATAATAAGTATTTGGTACACTTTTAATCATAAGGCCAATCTCATTTTGGTTTTAAATAGTTCTTTTGCTAACTAAAATACTCACTGAAGCAGTCAATACTTAACTCTACATTTAGCAAAATATCCTCTCTGCTTGGAATCCTACAGACTGTAAAGAATACCCAATCAGTTTTCTTTTCTATTTCCATACATGTATTACTGAAAACTATTGTTCAATACTTAATCTTTTAAATAAACCATTAGTATGTTTATAATAATAAATAATATTTAATTTTAGTAACCCTGCTTCTTAATTAGCATGACAGGTGAATAAAGATACAAAGTACAAAAATAGGAAGTCCAAATATCCTCAAGTATATAAGGATATGTAATATATGATAAAGATGGCATTTCCTGTCAAATGAGGAAATGTAGATTATACAGTATGTGTTATTGATAAACATACAAAGAAAATCTTCACAAGGCTAAAATACTTTCATAATCATATGAGATTTAAATTATTTGCAACTTAAAATAGATAAACAATTAATTTCCTAAGTTTACAAACAAAAGATAATGTCAAGTAATTAGGAAATAAGACCCATGAGAAAAACAGACCTGCTGTAAGGAGATGCTCTTATTGAAAAGAAACAGGAAACATCTCTACAGTTATTAGAAGTTTGTTCTTACTCAAAATAAGAAATGTGTATATTAAGACTACAATAGAGACCTAATAGACAAAGATTAAAAAGTTGTCAGTTGTATTCATTAGGGCATGGGAAAGCCTTCACGTGACAGTGTAAACTGTCAGAAGGTCCACAGACAACAATTTGGAAATATAGAATAAATCTGTGCTCTGTGGGAGATGGAAGGTAGAACCGCAGAGGAGAAAACACAATGTTCCCTCTCTCCAGACCACAGCAGGTTCCCCAGAATCCATTCAACTTCACCAAGAGATGTTGTTCCTGGTGTTGGGGAGGGAGCAGGTTTGTCCATTTTCCCATTAAAAGGTATGCAGAGTGGGCAAGTGCTGAAACAGGGAACATTAAGGAAGATTAGACAGAGTTATTCTGGGGGGTCTCGGTCAAGTATGGTGTCACATAGCTTCCTACATTTCTCCTCCTTTGCCTTTTTAGGACCCTTCCTGCTCAAGAAGATCTCTGAAGAGAAGAGCCTTCTCTTACCAGTCTCAAAGCCATGTCTCAGGTGAGATGGTGTTTCCTCTCTTTTTGTCCTTTCTTTCAGGTAGATGAGCATTTGCTTTCCTGGCCTTAAGTTTCCTCCACGGTGGGATTTGCTACCATGAAACTGATCTCCAGTGAGGGCCCAGAGCAGGGTTAGATGAGCAAATGGTGTGGGGCACAATATTTGATGAGTATTCTTAGGGCTATGCCTTCCTAAATTTTGTACCCTCGGTGCCTCACTCTATTCCCAGCCCTGTTCCCAATTTCTCCATTCCAGTCAGATAAACTTAAGCCTTTCTGAAGTGTACCTTCTAGTCGTAGCCAGTATTTACATATAGACGGAGTGTGTCGTTCATCCTCTTTCTCAGTCTTCCCATAAAATTGCTCCTGGAACAAAACTGTGACATCTTGATTTAAATGGGAATATGATGTTTGAATGAATCTACCTTGCTTAGGCACACATTTGGGATTCAATCTGACTAGTCAAAGAGCAGTCATGGAAATATCCTGATTATCTCCACTAACCTCTATTTTATAACAATACAACAGGAGGTAGAATTAATAGATCATATTTGTTTGTGGGAAGATGTCCTGTTTTGTGAGATTTTCAAGATAAAGGTTTGATTGTAAACCTGTAACAGAAAACTGAGATTTTGTGTTTCTCTTCTAATTTTCCTATTTTATCCATGCCTACTAGCAATTCCTATAAATCACAGCTTGCCAGTAAAGACTTTTCCAGTATTCTAATACTATTATAGATTTGTTCTTTTTAGTTTCTTTTAATATTTTATATCCAAGTGCAGGCTATACCAATCTTGAAATATTCTAGCTTGTATCAAAGGTGGTACTTTATCCTGTTTTCATATCTTTCTTAAAACTATTGTTTTTTTCTGAATGCTAATTCAGTATCTTATAGGATCCTCTTCTCCATGCACAGTCATGTTTGCTCTGAAGGCTACATTTATCTGATTCTAGTGACTCTGAGATATTTCTCTCCATTCTAGACTTCTGTCCAGAGTGTCAGAAGCATATATTAAACCTCTGATAACTATCTCTGTCTGTGTGTCCTATAGACACCTCATATTAAACCCCATTTCCAGGGTTTACCTCACTACCAACTTTGGTCCAACCTATTCTTTTCTTCTGTTTCCCATTTCCATTTTGTGTTCCAGCACCCGCGCACTTGCCTATGTAAGTAACCCAAGGGCCAGGGTAGCTATTTGGCCTAACAGTTAAGATGCTCATGTGTCATATTGGAGCATATGAATTTGAGTCCCAGCTCCACTCCTGCTGCTAGTTGCTTGGTAATGCAGACCCTGGGAGGCAGCAGGTGATGGCTAGAGTGCAGTGCAATATTGGTATACAACCACCCATGTGGGAGATCTGGTTTGAGTTCTCTGGCCCAAATCCTGCTGTTGCAGGCATTTAGAAAGTGAACCAACAGATGGGAGCTCTATCCAGCCCTCTCTCTGCACCTCTCAAATAAATAAAAATTTTAGAAAATAGTAACTCCCGAGAGCCATGCCTCTTTTCCCACTCTACAACCAGTATATGCCCAATTCTGTTGCATTCCATCAAATAGAAATTAGTTGTCTTGTTAGTCCACTAATACCACCTTAATCTAGGAGGCACCTCCAGCAGTGGTTACATAGTTGTCTTTCCCATGGAACAAACCTTAAGCTTTCCCCAGTTTTCAAGAGTGCTGCATCTAAAGTACAAATTTTATCACATGTGTGTTGACTTAACATTTTTTCGTGTTCTTTCTGCTCCTTAAAGCAGCAGACCCAAAGTAGGGCAGGTAACACAGTAGAATGTATAAGACAGTGCATTGGAAGAAAAGAAAGTAATAACAGTTTATATTCAAAAGCAAGAAATACTTCACTGTGGATTTCCATGAATGCTTATTGATGACTTATAAATAAATAAAAATGCATTGAGAATGTGCTTAGTATATTTTAAGACCACTATTCTGTAGGGGAAAAAAAATCCAGTATTATTCCATGGTATGCACACTCTTTACTTTTCCTTCTTAGAGCCCAAAGACTATTTCCTAACATACTGTACCTTTTGCTATTTCTTGATATACTAACTGGTTTTTTTCTCCCCATGAATTTTTAAAAGCTGATGCCCTGTATTCCTACAAAACAAATTAATTGTGAGTACAAAACTTTTATGTCCTCAATGAAGCCTCAGAGTACAAAATAAAATTTGTCTTTGCTTTGTGATGCTTCTCATTTACACATTTCTGCAATACTCTATATATTCAGTGCATGTATTTACATGTATGCCTCTCTCTTAGCCTGTGACTGCTCATAAGCAGGGTTTAATTAACTTTGGTCTACCAGGCAACCAGTCACATTCAAGACAAATAGTGTGATCTTCATATATATTTTCAATATGAGATAATAAGTAAATACTGATGAATGTATTTTCAGAATTTTCTACAAAACACAAACTAAGAAAACCAATCTGACTACTGAATATTGTCAGAACTAGGTGTCCATTATCTAGTTCTCACCCATTTCCGATCACTTTAGGATGAACTAGAGTATGCCCTTACAGGGATCGGTATCATTCAAGGATGTGACTGTGGACTTCACCCAGGAGGAGTGGCAACAACTGGACCCTACTCAGAAGGCCCTCTACAGGGATGTGATGTTGGAAAATTATTGTCATTTCATCTCTGTGGGTAAGAAATACTCCTTGAATCTTTCTGTGGCATGCCTCTCCTTTCAAGGGTTCCTGAAGTACATAGAACTTTGAACTTCAGGGATTTAGAGTTGATGAATTCCTTTTTGTTAGCAGAAAATGTGATTATATTTTCACTTGCCTAGTGCAAGGTGTTAACTTTGATAAGGTGTTAATGTTTGCCTCATCTGCTACCTTAAAGCAATGTGTTTCTTTTTCTTTTTTAAAAAGCTTTATTTATTTTAAAGGCAGAGTTACAAAGAGAATGAGAGACAGAGAGCAAGACAGAGATCTTCCATCTGCTGGGTCAATCCTCAAATGGCCACAACGGCCAGAGTTGGCCCAGGCCAAAGCCAGGAGCTTCTTCTGGGTTTCCCACATGGGTAGCAGGGGCCCAAGCACTTGGGCCATCTTCTGCTGCTTTCCCAGGAGTATTAGCAGGGAGATGGATGGAAAATGGAGCAGCCAGGACTTGAACTGTGCCCAATATGGAATGTAGGCGTCACAGGCAGTGGCTTAACTTGTTACACCCCAATGCTGGCCTAAGCAATGTGTTTCTTTATTTCAATAGTTTTGAAGCTCAAACAGCACAGACCAAGTGTAATTTTTGTTATCAGGGTTTTACATGACCGAGCCCTATATGATCAGCAAGTTGGGACAAGAAGAGCTGTGGACAGAGAAAATTTTTCCAAGCCAGAGCCACCTAGGTGAGTCTGTACAGATAAAAGTCCAGTGAATCTTAAATCTCAGGTAATTTACTTTTTTGAATGTTTTTAGGGATCAATTTTTAAAAATTGTTGTAAAATATACATAATACAAAATTTACCATCTTAAACATTTTTAAAAATATAGTTCAGTGTCATTAAACAGTTCACACTGTTGTTCCGCAACCACCATCACCATCGTCCATCTCTGGAACTTTTCATTTGCAAAACTGAAACTTTGTACCCGTTGAACAGTAACTTCCCATTACCCACACACCTGAGTCCCTGGCAGTCATCATTCTACTTTCTGCCTCTGTGATTTTGACTACTATCAATAAATATTCCTGTAAGTTGAATTATATATATTTGTCCTTTTGGGGACTGTTTTATTTCACTTAACATAATGTACTCAAGGTTCATCTATGTTGAAACATGTATCAGAATTTCCTTCCTTTTTAAGGCTAATTTACAACCACAACCCATTGGTATGTATGTATTTATATACATAAAAGTATCATATTATTTCATATATATATATGTTATGCTTTGCTTATCTGTTCATCCATTGATGGACTTGGGTTGCTCCCATCTTTGGGTTACTATGAATAATGCTGCTATGAGCATGAATGTACAATATCAGTTTGAGCTCCTGCTTTCAGTTCTTTTGGATACACGCCCAGAAGCAGAACTGCTGGAGCATATGGTAACTATATGCTTCATTTTTGAGGACTCACCATAGTGTTTTTCATAGCAGCTGTACCATTTTCCCCTGATAGTGCTCAAGGATTCTAATTTCTGCACATTTTCACCAATACTTGTTATCTTCTATAGTTGATTAATTAGTAGCCATCCTATTGGGGATATATTGTTCAAGTCCTGAGATCTATACCTCTAATTGGTTGTCTTTCATACCTGTGACATCTAAATTGGAGCTTTGCATATCATTTCCCATGTAAACCTTGCCTGTATCTGCCTTGTGCTTACAAAGATGTCAGCTGGTATTACCTTGCCAAGAATCCATTGCACATTTTGTACATATCACCTACAGAGATCTTAAGTGTAAGAGTTCTTAAGAGTGGAACAGAAGTATAAACGCATGTATCCTACATACCACGTGTGCTTCCACTAACCCATTAAGTTCCGTTATACCTCCTCCAAGTCGGTCTCTCCCACTATGATAATCATTTTTGATTTTTACCAGCATAAATTAATTTATTCTTTTCTAGACCTTCTTCGTGTCTGCTTTCTTTCACTGTGCTTACTGTCTGATTTATACCTGTACTTGCATCCATAAGTAGTTATTTGAATTGTGGAATGGTATTCAGTTGCATGAATTCACCATTTCTTTTTGCCTCTCCTGCTGATAGACATTTGAGATGTTTCTAGTTTGGGGCTGTTATGAATAAAGTACTGTAAAAACTCATAAAAATCGTCTTGGGGACATAATATATTTCTTTCTCCTCCATAAACACCTGGCAGTGATATTGCTGACTCATAAGGCCGGTATACATTTAACTTGTTTAGAAATTGCCAGTTTTTGGCTGGCGCCACGGCTCACTAGGCTAATCCTCCACCTTGCGGCGCCAGCACACCGGGTTCTAGTCCCAGTCGGGGCGCCAGATTCTGTCCCGGTTGCCCCTCTTCCAGGCCAGCTCTCTGCTGTGGCCAGGGAGTGCAGTGGAGGATGGCCCAAGTCCTTGGGCCCTGCACCCCATGGGAGACCAGGAGAAGTACTTGGCTCCTGCCATCGGATCAGCGTGGTGCGCCGGCCGCAGCGGCCATTGGATGGTGAACCAACGCAAAGGAAGACCTTTCTCTCTGTCTCTCTCTCTCACTGTCCATTCTGCCTGTCAAAAAAAAAATTGCCAGTTTTTAAAAGTTATTTTACCATTTTAGGTTTTCACTAGCAGTATATAAGAATTTTGATTGCCCCACATTCTCTTTTCCATTTAACGTTACTAATATTTTCATTTTGGCTATTCTGGTAGTATATCTTTACAATTTTATGTAGATTTCTCTTAAAGTTAATGATGTTAATGTTTTTTATCTCAAAGTTGTCTATTCAACTATTTTGTCTATCTTTTACTGGGTATTATATATTTTTCTTGCAGTAGTAGGAAATTAATATATTCTGAATAGAAATATTTTGTTCTGTATAAATATATATTTCAAATATTTCCCCTAGCCTGTGACTTATCTATTCATTTTAATGTTGTCTTTTAATGAGGCAGAAGTTTTTAACTTTGATGAAGTACATTTTTTATAATTTTTGTCTTTTATAATTAGTTTTTGACTTCTCAAACAAATCTGTCTGTTCTAGGTTGTGATGATAGATCCCTGTATTTTCTTCTTAACAGTGTTATATATATTTTGCTGTCATTATTAGTTCTGTGGTTTATCTCATGTTAAGTTTTGTTTATGACGTGAGGAAGCGTTTGAGGGCTTATTTTCTTCCACATGGATATCAATTTGTTTCATCAAAGTTTGTTGAATTGCCTTTTTTTTTTTTTTAATTTGACAGGTAGAGTTAGACAGTGAGAGAGAAACAGAGAGAAAGGTCTTCCTTCTGTTGGTTTATTCCCCAAATGGCCGCTACGGCCGTGACTGCGCCGATCCAAAGCCAGGAGCCAGGTGCTTCCTCCTGGTCTCCCATGCGGGTGCAGGGCCCAAGCACTTGGGCCATCCTCCACTGCCCTCCCGGGCTACAGCAGAGAGCTGGACTGGAAGAGGAGCAACCGGGACTAGAACCCAGCACCCATGTGGGATGCCAGTGCCTCAGGCAGAGGATTAACCAAGTGAGCCAGGGTGCCAGCCCAAATTGAATTGCTTTGATGATCATATAAAAAATTGTTCATATTTGTGTTAATCTATTTTTGGATCTCTGTTCTTTCCTTTCATGCATTTTAAGTCATACTGCCAATACCATCTGGTCTCTGAATTTTGTAATCTGGTAATAAGTTCAGAAATCAAAGTAAGTCTTCTGAACTTATTCTTTTTAAAAATTGATTTGGCTATTCTAGGTTGTTTTATTTTCAACCACATTTTAGAAGCAATTTCTTGAATTTTTTGAATGAATGTTCTGGGATATTTATTGGCAAAAAAACAGTCTTAGCAACTTTGAGTCGTTTGGTCCATGACCATGCTATAGCTTTTCATTTCAATCCACTTCTCTTATTCTTGTGAGCAGTGTTTTCTTATTATTATTATAGAGGTTTTATACATTGTTCACTAAGTTTACCTCTAAGCTTTTAATATTTTTGATGCTATGATACATACTGGTATTTTTAGAATTTTTTTCCAGTTTGTTTGTATATACTAACTTTGATAATCATACTTCTGATTAACTAGGTTTTATTGTTCTTTAGGTATATTCCTTTAGATTTTCTACATATAAAACATGTCCTTTGGGGGAAAAATTTCACTTTTAAATTTCAAAACTTTAGTACTTTTCTTTTTTCTTAGCCTGGTATTCTAGGTAGGGCCTACTGTAATATTGTTGAATAGAAGTGGTGAGAGTGAACGTTCTTAGTTGTTCTCTAAATTTGGAAGAAAAAAAATTTAAATTTTGTCCTTAAGTCTAATACTAACTGTAGATTTTTCATCCATGCTTTTTTTCAGATTCTGGATATTCTCTTCTTTACATAATTTTCTGACAGTTTTAATTGTGAGTGGATATTGATTTTAACAAATACTTTTTTCTGCATTTATTGAGGTTATCCTGTTAGTCCTCTTTTTCAATCTGTAATTATGCTTATATTACATTGAATATTTGAATTTTAAATCCCTAAACTCCTAGAATGAACCTCACTTGGACAAAACACATTGTCTTTCTTAATGATTGTTGAAGTAGGTTTTCTAGTAAGCTTTTATGCATGATTTTACAAGGGGTATTGATCTGTAGTTTCTGTTAATGTCCTTTAAAAGTTTCTGTGTTAGAGTTATGTTAGCCATGTCAAACAAACTGGGGAGGGGATGCTTCCTCTTCATCTATTTTCTTATAATAGTTATATAAGATTATTATTATTGCTTCCTTAAATATTTGATAAAAATCATCCTTAAGCCATCTGGGCCTGCACTTTATTAATAAATCAGGATGTCTGCTTCCAGTGGGAAGTAATGAACTCTGGAATTATACCTCCATGAGAAACAATTAGAAGACTGAGCAAAATTATTTTTACATATTCAACAACAGGAATCACAGGCCTGGATTCCTGACAGAAGAGAAACAGATGAGATGAGCCCTACATTATTCCAAGATTTTATCTGAAGCCAACTTCCAGGTGATAATGCAGAGAGAAACATCTAAAAAGAACTTTGTCATTTATTTTAAATTCCCTGCTTATGGGCTGGCATTACTCATTGGGTTAAACTGCCACCTGCTACCTGTGACACCAGCATCTTATATGAGTGTCAGTTTGTGTTCCAGCTGCTCCATTTCTGATCCAGCTTACTGCTAATATGCCCAAGAAAGCAGCAGAAGATGGCCAAGTACTGGACTCCTGGGTCCCAGATAGTTTCAGGTTCCTGACTTTGGCCTCTACCATTGTGGCCATTTGGGGAGTAATTGTGGCCATTTGGGGAGTAATTCAGCAGACAGAAGTTCTATGTCTCTCCCTCTCTCTGTAACTCTGCCTTTCAAATAAATAAATATTTTAAAAAAAAAGATGTCACTTGGGGTGCTCACATCCCATTTCAGAATGCCTAGGTTTGAACCCCAACTCTGCTTCCAATTCCAGCTTCCTACTACTGTGCATCCCGAGAGGCAGAAGTGATGGTTCAAGTAGTTGGGTCACTGCCACCACATAGGAGACCTGGATTGAATTCCTCTGTCCTGACTGGCCTCACCTGGCCCTCACTGTTGTAGGCATCTAGGGAATGAACCAGCGGATGAGAAATCTGTATGTGTGTGTGTGTGTATGTGTGTCTTCTTAAATGACCACAGACATGATAATAGTTAACATAAAGCATAGGAAATATTCTAACACATAGTCATTATTTCTTAGGCAGATTACTTGAAAAATATTTTTAATATTTTTAATAATCCAAGAAATGGCCATTTTGACCAAATTATAGTTTTACAATGGTACTTACTGATATTCAACCTCATTTTCAAACCTCATAATAAATCCATTAAGTATTAGTCAGCTAGGCCACATAGGATAATAAGCTAAGCTATTTTCTTTTTTTTTTTTTAAAGAATTATTTTATTTTATTTGAAAGATAGAGATACAGAGAGAGGTAGAGCCAGAGAGAGAGAGGTCTTCCATTCCACTGGTTCACTCCCCAAATGACCGAAACAGCCAGAACTGAGCTGATCTGAAGCCAGGAGCCAGAAGCCTCTTCCAGGTCTCCCACATGGGTGCAGGGACCCAAGGACTTGGGCCATCTCCACTGCTTTCTCAGGCCACAGCAGAGAGCTGGATCAGAAGAGGAGCAGCTGGGACGAGAACCGGCGCCCATATGGGATGCTGGCTCCACAGGCTGGGGCTTTAACCCAATGCACCACAGCACTGGCCCCTAAGCTAAGCTATTTTCTTCTCTCTCTCTGTCTCTCCTTCACTTTCTCTCTTCCCCTGCAGAACGTTTATGGTGTTTTGTTTCCATCCAGGCACTACTGTAAAATAAAATCACTCTCTGTTTACTTAGCAAAAATTCATCCTTTATACTTTGTGTATTTTTCCATAACAAAAACACATACCATTTTCCTTGCATACTTTACAGGGATTATTTTCCTTTTCACCCTTATTTCTAATAGTTTTAATTAATATAATGATTCTAATTTTTGACCATTAGTCGCCTTTAACAGGGGAGGCTCGAGAAGTGGGTCGTTGTGAATAACCTGTAACATAGCAGCATTCTGTAGACCAGCACATGTCATGAATGTATCATCTCATACCTTTAATGTTTCCTCATAGTACACATTTTCTATATTTAGCAGAACCAAAGTTATATGTTTAGCCTTTTTTATTTTTATAAGAAGCCAAAAGTATATAAACTTAGACTTGTGTTCAACGGTTAAGGTTTCAATAGTTTCTCTTATGGAGAAATTATAGATGAATATTGCCTAACTTAGCATGACTCTAAGGTTTCAGGTTACCAAGAAGATTTGGAAACTAATTTATTTGAGAGGTGGAATTACAGAGAGAGAGGGGGAGAGACAGAGAGAGAGGTCTTCCATCCACTGGTTCACTCCCCAAATGGCTGCAACGGCCAGAGCTGAGAAGATCCAGAACTAGGAGCCAGGAGCTTCCTCCGGGTCTCCCATTTGGCTGCAGGGACCCGAGGACGTGGACTGTCTTCTACTGCTTTCCTAGGCCATAGCAGAGAGCTGGATCGGAAGTGGAACAGCCGGGACGAGAACTGGCGCTCATATGGGATGCCAGTACTGCAAGCAGAAGCTTGACCCACTTCGCCACAGCGCCAGCCTCCCTGGAAACTATTTTTTAGGCAGATAATTATGAAATAATTATTGTTGAAAAGTTCATTCATAAAACTTTTTCTCCACTTATATCAACTTAACACATGTAGTCTTAATTGTGCTTGGATTACTCATGAAAATTTCATATGATATTACATAAATCTAGTCATCATCTCAAGTTATTAACTGATTTTATAACAGATGTGTGTTAGGCAAGTAAAAGATAACAAAATGAATATATGGAGCTTTTTGTTGTACTGCTATTCTTTTTTTTTTTTTTTTTTTTTTTTTTTTTTTTTATCTTTTATTTAATGAATATAAATTTCCAAAGTACGTCTCATGGGTTACAATGGCTTTCCCCCCCATACCGTCCCTCCCACCCACCACCCTCCCCTTTCCCACTCCCTCTCCCCTTCCATTCACATCAAGATTCATTTTCGATTATCTTAGTATACAGAAGATCAGCTTAGTATACCTTAAGTAAGGATTTCAACAGTTTGTTCCCACACAGAAACATAAAGTGAAAAATAATAGATGATTTTTTTTTTTAAATGATGATGAAATCAGATCAGACCTATTGTCATGTTTAATCCCAGTGAGAGTCAAGTTGGGAATTGATAGTTTCTTTTTTTTTTTTTTTTTTAACAGAAGATCAGTTTAGTTGTACTGCTATTCTTGACATATATGAAATAATGGCTCAATTCATTTTTACTACATGTTTACTTGTACATTTGTCCTTAGGTTGAGTTTATAATTTTTATAATCTTTTTTTAAAAAAGATTTATTTATTTGAAAGGCAGAGAAAGAGAGAAGGAGAGAGCTTATTCTGCTGGCTCACTCCCCACATGGTAGGGACTGGGCCAGGCCGAAGCCAGGAGCCTGGAACTCCATCGAGGTCTCCCACTTGGGTGCCGGGGCCCACATATTTGGGCCATCTTCTGCTGCTTTCCCAGGCACATTAGCGCAGACTTGGACTGAAAACAGAGCCGCTAGGACTCAAATCTGCCCTCTGATATGGGATGTTGGCATCACAGTGGTGGCTTAATCTGTGGCTGTTTAACCCTCTATGCCATAACATTGGCCCCAATTTTTATAATCTTAAACAACCAATAAATATAATGTTAGACTATTTGATTAGGAAAGCCAAGACATTTGGGTTAATTACTGTATTGGGATTTTAGGAATATTTATATAAACACTCATTTATTTCTAATATCATTTGAATATAATTATAGAATTATTTTATAAATCTGGTAATATGTATAAGTAAGAAAATAACATATATACATAAAATACATACATAGACAGAAACAAGGTCTTATACCTTCTAAAAAACTATGTTTATTTATTTGAAAGGCAGAGCAACAGAAATCCATGTGCTGGTTCACATTCCAGATGGCTGCAACAGTTATGGTTAGGCCAGGCCAAAGCCAGGAGCTAGGAACTCCATCTGGGTCTTCCATGTGGGTGATGGGGGCCCGAGTACTCAGGCCATCATCTGCTGCCTTCTCAGGCGCATAAGTAGGAAACTGGGTTGGAAGCAGAGCAATCAGGACTGAAACTGGCACTGCAATATGGAATGCCAGTGTCACAAGCCATAGCTTAACCTGCTGTGCCAAACACTAGCCCCCATATGACTTTTACTCTAAAATTTTAGCCAAGAATCAGTAAAACTTAATAATATACTATCATCTTTGCTTCACTTTATAATAGAATTTTTTATCTGAATTGTATTTCTGATGGGTGGAACAAGTGAAGGTTACCTGTTTGATATGAAAGCCAATGCTTTTTATTGCTGTGAAGGAGGTTTTTAAGATTTTCATTTGCCTTATTATATGGTCTTATGGAATCTGAATTAAATTTTAGGTGATTGAGGAGATATCTGGTAGCTGTCTAGATGTCTCCAGAACCCATCTGTGGGTGAAATATTCCCTTTCCTGGTAGCCCTTTTTTCCTTCTCAGCCAGTTAGTTTTGGGATCCCTTGAGTTCTTTGGACATAAATTCCAAGTGACTGGAGGGGCTGGAGTAGGAAGAGGAGGGTCTGGTAGGGTGAGGTCGATGGGGGGAATGGAGGAAGGAGGAGTTGGACACAGGATGTTTCGAAGGATTCCAGGGAACATGGAGGGTGGTGAGACGAGGAGGGAGGGGCAGGAACAACGGCAAGGGAGAGGCCTTAGAGGAGCAAGTTGGTGAAATCATAAGTTCCCCAAATAAGGGCACTGAAATCCCACAGTATGCTTAATAAAGGCAAGCCCACAAAAAAGAAAGGTGACAGAATGGTAGAGCCTGTATCTGCTGGGAGCATATATCATCAACTGCAAGTTCCCATGGGAGAAACAAGATCAAACAGAGCAGAGGCCTCACAGAGTCAAGAATTTCCTAGCCCAGGGTGTCAGGAAGTCAAATTTGCTCAAATGAAAGAGACAGGAAGACAGACTTCAAAGCAGATACCTTTCAGAGAAGCCTGGATCTCTAATCCAGATGCTGTTTGCCTGGGACTCTAACCCAACCTCTTACAGAGACATCTAGGGCTCTAGTCTAGCTTTTTTTTTTTTTTTTTTTTTTTTTTTTTTTTTTTTTTGACAGGCAGAGTGGACAGTGAGAGAGAGAGACAGAGAGAAAGGTCTTCCCTTGCCGTTGTTTTACCCTCCAATGGCCACCGCGGCTGGCGCGCTGCGGCCGGCGCACCGCGCTGATCCGATGGCAGGAGCCAGGAGCCAGGTGCTTTTCCTGGTCTCCCATGGGGTGCAGCGCCCAAGCACCTGGGCCATCCTCCACTGCACTCCCTGGCCACAGCAGAGAGCTGGCCTGGAAGAGGGGCAACCGGGACAGAATCCGGCGCCCCAACCGGGACTAGAACCCGGTGTGCCGGCGCCGCAAGGCGGAGGATTAGCCTAGTGAGCCGCGGCGCCGGCCTAGCTTTTCTTTGTTTGGCCCTCTAAGCCAATCTGTAGAGTATACTCAGGCTGTTCGTATCAAACTCTTCCCTTACCAGCTTCAGTGTGTTTGTCCAGAGAAATAGGCCAGAACTCTGACTCACCAATGGATCCCTGATCAGTCAGGAATGAAGACAGAGGCTTCAAAGGTATACACTGGGGGTTCTCAGTGAGGGCTCTCAGAGTCTAATGATCAGTCTGTTCCTTCACAAGTCAATGGCACATTCTTTGAAGTGACAGTCTCACTTTGTTCATTTTCAAGCAAATGGCCACCAGATACTATGTATGAATAATACTCAGTGTTTTTCTGCTATTAAGAGCATCCTTAGATGAAACTTGTTTTTCTGATTATGTGGCAGTTAGAAATGCACTGATAGATTGGTGCCAGATCTTTGATTTATGGTAATATGCCAGGATTTTACCTAGTACACTAATCCTATTCCTATTGTAAATTTCCTATATATTATGATGTTTTGACATCTTTTTCTTGGCGGGGGTGGGGGTAGGGAGAAGGTCTTGCTGCCTGAGAAGAGGTACCTCAGAGCTGGCAATTTGTTAACAGTGAACAATGTATCAATGAGCCCACCTTTATTATACAAACCAACCAATCCCAAGTTCATACCCCCTTCTTTCCCCAGCTCTCACACACCAAACCAATGTCTTCTCTGCCCTAAACCACCTGGAACGAGATACCAGACCACTAGAGAGCACTCCTGTGCCTGTAGCATGCTGCCACTCTTCAGACTGGCCAGTCCCAAGCTCTGCCCTGCCTTGCCTTTCCCCTAAAAACTCCAACAAAGGTTCTTTAGGCTTTCCCCTTTTTCCTGACTAAAATCCGTGCTTCCTTAAGTGGCCTTGTATAGCATGGCACGCACCCTCTTCCTGAGAAAGGTAAATAATAAAAATTCCTTTTTTAAAAAAATTTTTATTTGACAGGTAGAGTTATAGACAGTGAGAGAGAAACAGAGAGAGGTCTTCCTTCCGTTGGTTCACTCCCCTAATGGCCGCTACGGCCGGCGCGTTACACTGATCCAAAGCCAGGAGCCGGGTGCTTCCTCCTGGTCTCCCAACAAAAATTCTTGTAACAGCACTGGCTGCTTTGTGTTGTCACCCAATCATCTCCGTAAATTAAAGCCCCATGGCTACAACTGAGACACCCACCATTGGTTTTGCCCCACTGGCACAAATATAAACCATACAAAAATGACATGAAGTGTTGTTATTAATAAAAATAGTTTTGACCTTGCACATACCCCCTACCTTGTCCAATATAAGGGCCTTGAGTATTTATAACTAACACCTTTGGAACTGATGATTTAAATCTTTCTTGTTTTTCTTCACTTTCTTTAGAATTTCAGTCCTTTATCTTCCTTCTATTATTATATTCTATTTAAACAATCTTCAAAAAAGTTCATGTAAAATGTGTATTATGAAAAAACTATGTGGATTTCAAAATTTTTATGCCAAAATGAATTTATATTTTAGTGTATGTGCTGCTGAAGTGAGCACATGAATTTATATTTTAATTCTATTTTTCCACAAGCTTTTAGAAGCGCACTCCTAAGCATTCCTGAATTTATCCCCAAATCAAAAGGAAATCATGGTCTAATTTTTTTTATCTTAGTTTTTCTTTTCTTTTCTTTGTTTATGGTGATACACCTTCTACCTGTTTCCTGTACCCAGTTTCACCTTTCATTCTCACCATGAGGCCAACAGTCCGATTTCCCAGTCCCGTTGCCTTGGGACAAAGTGATATTTCAGAATCGCTGTCTTTCCGGGAAGCTCTGTGCTGCATGCCATAGTGCTTCGCATCACCCCTGACATCCCCCCACCTCGATTCGCCTCCTGGGTCCCTCAGTGCCTTTTCACATCTTGGTTGCTTTTCTTCCTTTTATCTGCGTTTCCTGCTAATGTATTTGTTGAATAAATGAATCTTATTTCACTGGACTCTCATTGATGCCTTTCTGATGAGTCTTTAAAGGATCCTTTTTCATTCTCAGCTCTTATGTATAAAAGTCCTACAAGCTGTAAAAATCTGATCCATTCTCAAGGTGCAGTGTCCCTGTTTTATGTGAATGGCTTTTGAATAAACACTTCAACCCATTTATTTCACTTCAGTGTGCCTAAAAAAAAAAGTGACTATCAGTCATCTTATTCTGTTGAATCAGGAATAACAGTCAATAAATAAAACCTTTTTTTAATTTAAAAAAAATTTTTTTTGACGGGCAGAGTGGACAGTGAGAGAGAGACAGAGAGAAAAGGCTTCCTTTTGCTGTTGGTTCACCCTCCAGTGGCCACCGCTGCTGGTGCACCACGCTGATCCGATGGCAGGAGCCAGGTGCTTCTCCTGGTCTCCCATGGGGTGCAGGGCCCAAGCACTTGGGCCATCCTCCACTGCACTCCCTGGCCACAGCAGAGAGCTGGCCTGGAAGAGGGGCAACCGGGACAAATCCGGCGCCCTGACCAGGACCGCAAGGCGGAGGATTAGCCTAGTGAGCCGCGGCGCCGGCCAATAAAACCATTGTTAAAAGGGTAGGCATTGGACATAGCAGTTAAGGCGCTGCATGCATGGGATGCTCACATCCCAGATCTGAGTGCCTGGGTTTGAGCCCCAACCATTTATTCCCAATGCCAGCTTCCTGCAAATGTGCGTTCTCGGAGGCAGCAGGTGATTGATCTAGAAGTAGATCAGTCACTCTACCACCCACCTGAGAGACCCAGATTGAGGTCCCAGCTCCTAATTGGCTTAGCTAACCCTGGCTGTTCCAGGCATTAGTGAAGTAAGCCAATAGATAGTCATTTTCTCTGTCTCTTCCTCTACCCTACCCTTTCAAATAAATTAAAAAAAATTTTTTTAAATAGTCATTTTCTTTACTGTTAGTTGTTTCTTTATTCTTTTTTCCCCATAATCTTATTTATTTATCCTCATTTGTTTACATATTATTTTTCCCCCTAATCAGTCCTGGTTGTATGAAATTGATTCCATGATCTCTCCTGTACTTTCTTAATGATCTTGTCACAGTTTGTGTTACATGTAATCTAATTCTGAAACACCCCTCATGTTTTCATTTGCCACTGACATCTTTCAAAATGAGAGCCATGTTATTTCAGATGTGGACTGGTATAATTACTGCTCGAATTTGCCAAGATTATCTTCAGTTCTTTCAGTTTATACTCTCAATATGCTAAAATGGTACCACATATTATATGAAATTTAAGCCCCTCCTTTTAAAAAACAACTTATTTGAAAGAGCAGAAGGGGGGTGGGTAGAAAGAGAGAGAGAGTATCTTCCATCCACTGGTTTACTCTCCAAATGGCTGCAACTGCTGGGACTAGGTCAGGCTGAAGCCAGGAGCCCAGAACTCCATCTGGGTCTCCCCCATGAGTCTGGGGTCCAAGCATGAGGGCCATCATCTGCTGCTTTCCCAGGTGCATTAGCAGGGAACTGAATTGGAAGCAGAGCAGCCAGGATTCAATATGGGATGGATTTGTTTGGATTTCACTTTAATGTGCCTAAAAAAAATGTGACTATCAGTCATCTTATCCTGTTGAATCAGGAATAACAGTCAATAAATAAAACCGTTTTTAAAAGGGTAGGCATTGGACATAGCAGTTAAGGCACTGCATGCATGGGATGCTCACATCCCAAATCTGAGTGCCTGGGTTTGAGCCCCAGCTATTTATATATATATTCATATATATATTCCATATAGGTTTTATTCCTCTCCACTGGACCTTTCATTATATGACAGATTAGATGCTACACATACAAAAATTTGCTTATGCGTATTTTTCTTCATTTTAACAATGTACATTGTAGCAGTATTTATGTTTTATATGTCTATCATGAGGTAATTTATTCTGGACTTTCTGTAGAAAGAAAGCAAGATAGGTTGTTCCACCGTGGGTTGTCTGTGTATACATCAGATTTATAGC
Source organism: Oryctolagus cuniculus (assembly GCF_964237555.1). Lineage (NCBI taxonomy): Eukaryota > Metazoa > Chordata > Mammalia > Lagomorpha > Leporidae > Oryctolagus > Oryctolagus cuniculus. Next base: position 17,770,165 of record NC_091449.1, on the reverse strand, counting down.
CTTTATGTGAAGACTTACAGTGTTGTTAATTTTATTTTTTCTAGGTGAAGATGGGAAAGCTGAAGATGCTTTAGTGAAATTCAAAGAATACCAAGACAGACTTTCTAGATCGGTGATATTCATCAACCACAAAAAACTAGTTAAGGAGAAAAGTAATATTTGTGGGAAAACACTTACTGTAGGCAAGAACCATATTATTTCAAAAACACTTTGTGAATATAAACCTGATAGAAAGGTTTTTAAAAATACTTCAGAATTAGTCATTAGAAATATAAACCCCATAAGAGATAAAGTTGGTGAGAGTAATGGATGGGAGAAATCACTCCTCAATACTAAACACGAGAAAATTAATCCTGCTCCTGCGGTGAATCTCCACAGACAGACAGAAAGGGATCTCAGGGGTAAACAAGCGCTTACTCAACAGAAGGTTCAAACCTCAGAGCCACAGCTCAAACATAATGAATGTGAAAAATCCTTCCTTATGAAAGAAGTGTTATTTACACATCCTAGAGTTCACAAAGGAGAAAGACCCTTTGAATGCAATAAAGATGGCATGGCCTTCCTAGAAAAGCCAAATCTTGGCATCCATCCACATCCTCTTACGGAAAAGAAGCCCTCCGCATACAACAAATACGGGAAACTCCTCTGCAGAAAATCCGTTTTTATTATGCATCAGAGATCTCAGACGGAAGAGAAACCCTTTCAGTGTCCTTACTGTGGGAATAGCTTTAGAAGGAAGTCGTACCTCATTGAACACCAGCGAATTCACACAGGGGAGAAACCTTATGTTTGCAATCAGTGCGGAAAGGCCTTCCGTCAGAAGACAGCCCTCACTCTTCATGAAAAAACACACATAGAGGGGAAACCCTACATTTGTATCGATTGTGGGAAGTCCTTCCGACAGAAGGCAACCCTCACTAGACATCACAAAACACACACAGGGGAGAAAGCCTATGAATGTACTCAGTGTGGAAGTGCCTTTAGAAAGAAGTCATACCTCATTGATCATCAGAGAACTCACACAGGGGAGAAACCATACCAGTGCAATGAGTGTGGGAAGGCATTTATCCAGAAGACAACTCTCACTGTCCATCAAAGAACTCACACAGGAGAGAAGCCCTATATTTGTAATGTATGTGGGAAATCCTTCTGCCAAAAGACAACACTCACTCTCCATCAGAGAATTCACACAGGGGAAAAACCTTATATTTGTAATGAATGTGGGAAGTCCTTCCGCCAGAAGGCAATTCTCACTGTTCATCACAGAATCCATACAGGAGAGAAATCCAATGGATGTCCACAGTGTGGGAAAGCCTTTAGTAGGAAATCAAACCTCATTCGCCATCAGAAAACTCACACAGGAGAGAAACCATATGAATGTAAAGAATGTGGGAAGTTCTTCAGCTGTAAGTCAAACCTCATTGTCCATCAGAAAACACACAAAGTAGACACCTTGGGAATTCAGTAAGTGATGTGACTTTTTTTTATAAAAACGTTTTAAGTCATAGCTAACACATGTTGCTTGCAAGTGTAATAATATTCAACAGTTTAAGGTACTAAATACTGCAGAACTCACCTACTGTTTGCTACCCAATAAACACACACACACATGATGTTACTAGATAAATAAAAGGACAAAGCACATTGAAAAATAAAAGCCAACAACTTTTATTAGATTCAGCAAACTAAACTCTCCAGGGTCAAATTGCTATAAACCTTTAAAGTTGCTTATTTCCCATTTTAATACACACTTTCTGTGAACCTGTAATAAACAGTTGGCCAACTGGCAGTTGTCCGTGGACTACACTGTGAATAGAAGTGCTTTAAAAGGATATGTGAAGTGTATTTCTTATTGCAAATATGGAAAAAACTTAGTTGTTACCTCCTCAAAGTTAACCACAGTTCTAACATTAAAATTAGCTTTTGTATATGATAAAACTTTATATGAATTGATTATATATCATGTATTCACATATGACTTATTTCATTTATCATTATGTGTAATAATAAGTGTGTGTGGTAAAGGTTCATTTTATTTTTATTCTGTATAGAATTATATGAGTGTGTCACAATTTATACATTCTACTTGTGATGAACTTTTACATTGTTTACAGTTGAGGGTCATGATAAATACTGCTTCCGAGAACATATTTGTCTTTTGGTGTGCATGTGTGTTCTTCTCTCGTGTTTATAGTTAAGGAGTGGGATTGCTGGGTCTGAAGGCAGATTATGTTCATCAGCTTTGGTTTATGCTGGCAAACAACTCAGAGCTTTCACCAGCATGAGATAATTTACTTTGAAGGGGAACAACTATGAATATTATCAATATTGTGGTGGTTCAAACCAGAGAATTAATGCTGTATGGAAGCTCTGTCAATGTTATTGTGAAAACTGGAGTTATGGAGATAATGCATATAGAAAGGGCTTCTAGCTACAGCCCAAATCTTAGTATATAATCACACAAATATAATAAATATCAGGTTGTCTTTTGCCACAGTTAATGCCTTACTTGAAATCAGAAAGTTGTACAAAGAGACAGACATTTGGCCTAGTGGTTAAGAAACCCATGTCCCATATTGGTGTCTTTGGATTCAATACCCAGCTCAGCACCTGACTCCCAAATTCCTGCTAATGAGACTCTGGGAGGCAGAATGATGGCTCAAGTAGCTGGGCTCCTGCCACTCCTGGGAATCCTGGGTGGAGTTCCCATCTCTTTAGTCTGAGCCAGTCACAGCCATTGCAGGCATTTGAGGAATAGACCACTAGATTTCTCTCTTCTCTCCCCCTCTTAAGTAACTTAATGAAACTTTTTTTAAAGACCTGTATAACAGAAACAAACAGTAAATTAAAATTCATACCAGAGAAAGAGAAGAATCCAGCATTCCCTTTCTCAACATCAGAGAATTCCAACTGCAGAAAAATCCCATGAGAATATTGAAGGTGGAGCTGGGTGGAAGGCAGCAGCTTTTACCCATGACCTGTACCTCAGTGGTCATACAGAAATGCTGAAAGCTTGTAGCCAGAGCCGGCACTGTGGCGTAGTAGGTTAAGCCTCTGCTTGCAGTGCTGGAATCCCATATGGGTGCCAGTTCGAGTCCGGGCTGCTCTACTTCCAGTCCAGCTTCCTGCTAATGGCCTAGGAGAGAAGCCGCTTGGGCCCTTGCACCCTCGTGGGAGACCCAGAAGAAGCTCCTGGCTCTTGGCTTTGGATCAGCTCAGCTCTAGCCATTGAGGCCATTTGGGGAGTGAATCAGCGGATGTAAGACCTCTCTCTCTCTCTCTCTCTCTGTCTCTCCCTGTCTGTAACTCTTCTCTCAAATAAATAAATACATTTTAAAATAAAATTTTTAAAAATCTTATAGCCATCATCAAATCTTACACAACAGGGAAGTCACTTTGGATGGAAATGTTTCCAATGAAATGATGGTAAGAATGACTTTAACTATATCTCCCTCCTTATGGAACATCAGAAAGAACCCCTAAGAAAGGAAGCTTATGAAGAAAACAAATGAGGCTTGGGACTTCTAACTGTAGAAAACTAGCCTCTGTGAAAGAAGTCCAACCATATACACACTATAATGCTAGAGAGTATTTGTGTAGCCGCCCTGATCAACACCTCCAGCTAAGTTTCCAGCCGTTCACCACCATCAGCGGCCAGCCACGTGAGTGAGCCCTCCTGGACATAGGTCATGTACTCCAGATGACTGGAACCCCTGCTGACAAATAGCTAGAACCACAGAAGACACCCCAAGGGGAAACTGCCCAGCTGAGGCCTTCCTAAACTCCTGACCCACACTTTTACACTTTTTATTAAACTTGTTTGATTAAAACAAAGGTAAAAGTGATTTTTATATATAACATAATATGTGTGTGTGTATATATATGATAAAAGTATAAATATTTGTATTCCAGGGTCATTAAGAAAAGGTTATTTGGGTATGAATAAAAAGTAGATCCAAAATATAATTGAAGATTTGGCTGTATTTTGGGTTTGCCATTGTGTATCTTAATTATGCCTCAGTTGAGGGAGTCCATATATCTTCTTTCTCATTTTTGGGCTGTAAATTATATGTGTCAATTGGGCTAGCTTTTTTTTTTTTTAAGATTATTTTATTTATTTGAAAGACAGAGTTACAGAGAGAGGTAGAGACAGGGAGAGAGGTCTTCCTTCTGCTGGTTCACTACCCAGATGGCTGCAACAACCAGAGCTGTGCTGATCCAAAGCCAGGAGCCAGGAGCTTCTTCCGGGTCTCCAACACAGGTGCAGGGGTCTAAGGACTTGGGCCATCTTCTACTGCTTTCCCAGGCCACAGCAGAGAGCTGGGTTGGAAGAGGAGCAGCCGGGACTAGAACTGGCACCCATAGGGGATGCTGGCACTTCAGGCCAGGGCTTTAACCCGCTGCGCCACAGTGCCGGCCTGGGCTAGCTTTACCTGCAAACACACACTTCCAAATGTTGCAAAAAAGAAAACCAGCCCAAACGATGTATGAATAATGCAGAGTAAAGCAAGCATATCTTTAAAATATTCTGTGCAGAGTAATTTCTCATGAAGTCCCATGAACTAAGGTGCAAAGAGAAATAAATACATGGAATCCAGTGAAGATAAGTACAACCATGCCCCTATAGGAAGAACTCTGTATTCTTTCTCAATTAAGTTTGGCAGCTCTGAGGAGAAAACATGGAGTTTAGACTCCAAGTCTAGTCACAACTAAATATGTATAATGAGATAGGAGTCATTGTGCAGATTCAAATTTTATAGACCTAACCTCAAGGTCACAGGACAGGTCCAAAGATGTCTTCAGTTCAAAAGATGAACAGGACAAAAGATGCAGTGTGGACTGCATACCCATGTAATGCTTACATTTAAAAGCAAAGAATGTAGGATGAGCCAAAGAAAGGGTAGCTAATAATTGGGAAGTCTGAGAATCATCCAGATGCGAGATCCCAGTGTCCTCACTCAAAACAGACTGTGCTGTCTCTGGAATGAACTGTTAAGATCCATAGGAAACTTGGCTTTAGGATTCTCAAGGCAGAAGATCTGTGGAAGAGTTCTCTGTTCACTTGTTAAATAGTCGAGCCTTAGGGTAGGCTATGTAACCAGTTGCGTAAGTTGGAGACCATCAGTAAACAAACTGGTTGTGGGAGGTATCAGATGTTAAACAGTACTTCCTATATCTCAATGCCCTCATCTTAACCAAGATTCAAAGTCAGATATCTAAGCATCATACATTGTTCAGAGCGTTTCAGTCCTACTGTTAATCAACTCCATAATATAAGCATAGTTTTCACAACAAATATGTGCTTTCTAATAAGTTGTATAAACAAGAATGTGCACTGTGTGAACCTTTCTTTTAAATCAATGCTTAGGTTCTTCTATTAATTTCTGGTGCAGCAGTACAGCTAGGCTTGCAATGGCCTGCCTCAGAAGTAATACGCAATGGCAAAAAACACAGATCTGAACACAGGGTTCCAACATTAATTTGGGATGTTCTACCATCTGAGAGTCATCAATTTATAATCTTGGGCTTTTGAAAGCCCTACGTAGGTGACAGTACCAAGGCTGGTGAAGATGTGGAGCAACTAGAACTCTCTCACATTGCTTATGGGAAAGCAAAATGGTCAAGTCACTCAGGAAGACAAATTGTTAAGCATACACTTCCCCTATGACCCAGAAATTTCACTTTTAAGTACTTATCCTAGAGAAATGAAAAATTATTTTCACACAAGAACCTATACGTGAGAGTTTACAGTATCACTTGTAATCACCAAAACCTATAAATGACCCAAGTGTTCTTCAGTGGGTAAACGCAAATGTTGTGGTACATGCACAAAATGAGATATTATTCAGCATTAAAAATAATGAACTTAACACACGCAACAACATGGATGAACTTCAAATGAGTTATGCGGAAGGAAAGAACCCAGTGCAAAAAGTTACTTGTTAAATGATACATAACATGACTGTTCTGGAAAAGGCAAAAATGTAAGAAGAGAACAGATCAGCTCTTGCCAAGTGGGGAGGGGGAAGGCTTGAATACAGAGGGTCCACGAGGAAATTCTTTGAGGTATTGGAATTGTTTTATGCCCTGTCTTTGGTCATAGATGCAAGAATCTATGCATTGCCGGCGCCGCGGCTCAATAGGCTAATCCTCCACCCAGCGGCGCCGGCACACCGGGTTCTAGTCCCGGTCGGGGCGCCAGATTCTGTCCTGGTTGCTCCTCTACCAGGCCAGCTCTCTGCTGTGGCCCGGGAGTGCAGTGGAGGATGGCCCAAGTGCTTGGGCCCTGCACCCCATGGGAGACCAGGATAAGCGCCTGGCTCCTGCCTTCAGATTAGCGCGGTGCTCCGGCCGCAGCGCGCCCGCCGCGGCGGCCATTGGAGGGTGAACCAACGGCAAAGGAAGACCTTTCTCTCTGTCTCTCTCTCTCTCACTATCCACTCTGTCTGTCAAAAAAATAAATAAATAAAAATAAAAAATAAAAAAAGAATCTATGCATGTATAAAAAATAGAAGTATACACATACAAAGTGAACTATTTGCAAATTTAAAAAAAATAAATAAAAACTCTAGGTCTGTTCTCATCTCCATCGTCAGCAGGACCTCCTGATGTGTGCCCTTCAGAAAGTCTTTGGATTCACACCTCAATTTTATGTCCAGTAGCCCCCCTACCCCCCAACACACACTAACACCTACTGGCCATGCCCACATGATATAATACTTGTTCCTCAAATCAACTTAAGCACAACACAAGGAACACATTGCACTTCACCCATTTTTGTAACTTTCAGATGACTAGCAGGCTTCATGTCTGGGTTGTAGAGCACACTTAAGGAAGATGTAACACAGACTCTGTGTTCTGTGGGGCATTCACCAACAGAATTAACAATGGCTCACTGAGCTGCTAATCTATACACAGCAGGGGGCCGGCGCCATGGCACAGGTTAATCTTCCGCCTGTGGCGCCAGCATCCCATGTGGGCACCGATTCTAGTCCCAGCTACCCCTCTTCCAGTCCAGTTCTCTGCTGTGGCCTAGGAAAGCAGTAGAAGATGGCCCAAGTGCTTGGGCCCCTGCACCCACGTGGGAAACCAGTTAGAAACACCTGACTCCTGGCTTCAGATTGGCACAGCTCCAGCCACTGCGGCCATTTGTGGGGTGAACCAAGGAAGGAAGACCTTTCTGTCTGTCTCTCTCACTGTCTCTAACTCTGTCAAATAAATAAAACAGATTGAAAAGTCTGAGAGCCAGGCCTCCTTGCAAGGAGTCAGCGGCTTCGGGGGTGTGTGACGCTCTGGTCGGGTGAATCCACAGAACACAGACACCACCCATCCCCCTCCTTCGCGGCGCCCCTCCCCATCCCACACTCTGGCTCCGGTTTGTAAACTCCCTCCTCCAGCGCCTCCCCTCCGGCTTCCTCGGGAGCCCTCCCGGCACCTCAAGTCTCCAAGGTGGCGGCCCGTGCCCGCCCCGGGGACCAGGACACCCGCGTGAGGAGAGGGCGTGGGGGGGGTCCCAGAAGCCGAGCCCCGAGGGCGGCGGGGGAAGGGCGGGAGCCAGGTCCAGGGTTCCCCGCGAGGGCACTAATCTAGGGCGGACGTGGGCTGGGGTGTGCGGGGCACCGACACACCTGCCTACGTGCTCCAGTCAGGAACGCACACCTAGTACGGGACAGCTCGCAGCAAACGCCCTCCGGGGTCGTCGGGAACAGCGCACGCGCCCCCTTCTGAAGCGACCCCCACCCGCACTCCAGCCTCCCGCCTGCACCGACCCGGGCCCGACCGTCCGTGCGCGGGCCGCTCGCTCACCTGGAGCACCAGGACCTGGAGCATCTTCGCCGCGCCTCTGGCCCGCTTGCCCTGGACGACGCGCCCGGCGGCGGGCGTGGCGGGCGTGGCGAGCCGCGCTGCCCCTGCCGCCGCCCCGGGGGCGGCCCCTGCCATCGCGCCGGACGCCTCAGGCCTCTGCGGGGGCCGCGCCCACCAGCTCGACGGGGACTCCAGCTTCCTGCCCTGGACGCCCCCCGCCTGCAGGCCGGCCGCCACGCCCCCCAGTGCCGCGCCTCGTCTTCCCACCCGACGCCGCCGCCGCGGGCGCGCTCTGGGCTCCTCGTGGGCTCCACACCGCGCCCCCCGGCCTCTCGTAATGGCGCCCGCCCCCGCGCCGGCCTCCAGGCGTCCAGAAGCCACGTGGGCGCCCAACGGCCCCGGACAACGGCCGGCCTTGCGCAGCCTTCCTGGGCCGCGGGGCGCCCGGGGGCTTGGGGACCTGGGCTGGCCTCCCCGCCGGGAGCGCGCGGGGCCTGCTGGGCTGTCCACCCCCAGCGTCCAGCGGGCCGCGCTCCCCAGGTCTCTGTGCGGGGCTTGCTTGTCTTAGCGGAAGTGTGCACGACCCCGTCCTCTGAGTGGGCCGGGGTCTGCAGCTCCTGTGACTGAAGCAGCCACCAGAGTTCTCACTTGGAAGGCACTGTCCCTGCACCCAGAAGAAGCTCCTGGCTTCTGATTGGCCCAGCTCTGGCCATCTGGGGAGTGAACCAGCTGATGGAAGACCTTTCTCTCTGTCTTTCCCTCTCTCTCTAACTAGCACTCAAATAAATAAATAATATTTTTTTAAAAAATGAAAGAAACCTCGACACCCCTCCCCCCCAATCCTGGGCCAGGAAGCTTTTACAGCTGAATTCCTTAATATTTCAATGGGGGGTGGGGGTGGGCACAAGGTTTCTTAAGCTCTATGTGGAAATGTGTTAATTGATTGGGGCAACCAACAAAATAGTAGAAGACCAGATTAGAGAGAGCATGGGAATTGTTAGGTTCTGTACTTGGGGGAGCAAGATGTTCAGGTAAGCCTCTAGTTTTAAAAAATAAGCTCGACTCTCTCGGTAACTGACTTTCAAGTAAACCTTTAAAAAAATAAAAATTCAAGGGAAAAAAAAAAAGCTTGATTCTACAGGCCCCACAGGTGTGTGCTTGACGTCCCCCCAGGAGGACCTTGGGAAAGGACAGGTGTGCACCTGCGAGTCAGGCAGGAAGCTGCTGATGGGGAGCATGGTGTTCACCTGGTGCTGGGGGGCGGGGCGAGGAAGCAGGCTACATACCTGGCAGGCCAGCACACCTGTCGACAGGTGAGACGTGGAAGGTCCCGAGCCTGAAAGGAGGTGGAGAACACGGGCAGGCGATGTGCCAGCGCGGTGGCTGGAGCCCCTGCGTGGGGTGTCCGTCTGCATTTGTGTTCAGTTTCCTGCGATGTGCAGGAGAAGCAGCAGGGGAAGGCCCAGGTGCTGGGTTCCTGCCACCCACGTGGGAGATGCAGCAGTAGTTCCTGCTTTCAGCCCGACTCGGCCCTGCTACTGTGGGCAGTAGGGGAATGAACCAGTGGATGAAAGATTCTCTCTCTCTCTCCCTGCCTCCCTCCCTCCCTTCCTCCCTCCTGCTCTCTCTCTCTCTCTCATTTTGCATTTCAAATATATAAAATTTTTTTAATGAAGAGTGCAAGGGACAACCTTTGTCTTTTTTTCTTTGATTAACTCATGCTGCAAAAGGTGATCCTGAAACATTGTCACAAACCTGCTTCCAGAAAGTGGAACTATTTGTACATCACAGTGGCCTTACCAAGCCCAGGGTCTTTGGCTCACTTGCAGATAGAAATTGACAAGGGGCCAGTATGCAACCCAGAAGGGTTTATGGGGCGCTCGTGCTCCAACACACGGACAGCACTGCAGGGTGAGCTTCCATCAACTTGCTGTCCTATGGGAGCCGAACAGGTGCTTTCATGGGGGTGGGAAGGCATGCCCGTTCCCCCAGTGCACACGGCACTTCAATCTGGCTCAAACCCCTGGGCACAGGACACCATGTTGCACCCAGCTAGGTGATCTGCACAGGCACCGCTGATTTGGCTTTCACTTTTTTTGCACACGACACACCACAGCAATGGTGCTCAATACCATCACCCCGGAAAGTTCACATGAGGCCATTTTGGGCATGCTTGAACGTTCAGGAGTCCCTACCAGGGCAGCAGGGGTCACTGCCGGTGAGGATCTGACACTCCTCGCTCCTGATTGGTTTGGAGCTAGAAATGGACACGTGTCCAGTTGTGAGGAGCTTGATATTTTTCTAAATGAGTCCTGTTTCTCTCCTGTTGCACTGGGATGGATACTCAAAATGAGGCTGCAGCCACCCAGTCTTTAAGACTGCAGAGTTTCAGAATCTGTACCTGTAACCTGCTCCCCCCTCCCCCAACTCTGATGCTAATGGGAAGATTTTTTGTTTGTTTTTTAAAAGACCTTGCACCATTGTTTTGGACATTTGGTGCAGCAGTGAAGACACAGCTTGGTATGCTGGTAGCCCCTATCAGAGTGCCTGGATTTGAGTCCTGGCTCCACTTTGAATTCCAGCTTCCTGCTCGCCTACACCCTGGGAGGAAGTAAGTGATAGCCCAAATATTTGGATCCCTGTCACCCACACAGGAGACCCAAATTGAGTTTGGGGCTCCTGGCTTCAGCCTGGCCCAGCCCTGGCTGTTGCAGACATTTGGGGAATGGATCAGTGGCCAGGAGATCTCTGTCTCTCTGCCTTTCAAATAAACAAATGTAAATAAAAATTCTAAAACTTTACAACATAAAAAGGTAGAAAGAGAACAAGGTTGTGGAAAAAAGGAAGACTTAGTATGGTGCTGCCATATCATCCCCATTGGGTGTCTGGGCCACTTTGGAGCAGAGCAGCTGGGGTTCAGGCTCTGTGGTCTGTAGGAACCCCCAGAAGAGCCCAGGGAAGAGTTGGCCACGTTAAGTGGAAAAAGAAAGCAATGACTGATTACGATGACTTTGCATTTTGGGTCTGGATTTGCCACTCCTTTCCTGATGTGAAGACACCTAAAGCTTAAGAAAAACATTGGGGGCAGGCCCTTGGTGCAGTGGTAAAGCCGCTGCAGCCAGGTCCTATATAAGAATACCTGAGTTCAGGCCGGCATCCTGGCTCACTAGGCTATTCCTCCGCCTTGCGGTGCCGGCACACCGGGTTCTAGTCCCCGTCGGGGCACCGGATTCTGTCCCGGTTGCCCCTCTGCCAGGCCAGCTCTCTGCTGTGGCCAGGGAGTGCAGTGGAGGATGGCCCAGGTGCTTGGGCCCTGCACCCCATGGGAGACCAGGACAATTACCTGGCTCCTGCCATCTGATCAGCGTGGTACGCCAGCCGCAGCAGTCACTGGAGGGTGAACCAACGGCAAAGGAAGACCTTTCTCTCTCTCTCTCTCTCTCTCTCTCCACTCTGCCTGTCAAAAAAAATTTTTACTCTGAGATTCTTATAATAAATTTAACCCATTTTTTGTGGTTGTGGTTGGTGTGTTCTAATTTCAGTCACTTTCCTCTAAGGTTTTGGCTTACGTTTCATTGCTACTTTCAGTGCTCTCCCTTTTGCATGAGGAGTTACACTCTTGTTTCTGACTGATTTGTAACATCACACGCTGTCTTTAATTCTACCAGCTACTCTTGCACTGAAAAGTACTTCAACAGATATTTCTCTATTATCTCAGGTATTTACTCTGTCCTCTCATGTTTTTTCCTATTCTTTCTAGCACTACCCCATATGTGAGAATATAGTCTGGAATAATTGAACAAAAACCACGTTATTTTTATCTTTAAAAGGTTGTTTTTAACAAAACAGGTTAAATTTTAATTTTTAACATTTGCAATGTCTTGTTTAAAAAAGATTATTTATTTGAGAGTCGGAGTTACACAGAGAAGAAGCAGAGGCAGGGAGAGAGAGGTCTTCCATCTGCTGGTTCGCTCCCCAGTTGGCCGCAACAGCCAGAGCTGTGCCAATCTGAAGCAAGGAGCCAAGAGCTTCTTACCAGTCTCCTGTCGCTCCCCCTCTTCGTGGAGGAACGACACTGAACCCTGCCTAGGCTTCATATCCGAGTCACGGCACCATTATGTCGCTCCCCCTCTTCGTGGAGGAACGACACAGGACCCTGCGCTGTTCTTTTGTCTGCTCGGCCCTCCCCGGGTTTGCTGCTGGTTCTTCCCGGGTTGGCTACCATCCCTTCCACCTCCCTGGAAGGGCGGTTCCCCCTGCCACCTTCCCCACTTCCGCGGGGGAGCGGCACACCGCCGGCCGGCTCTCTCGGGGGCTGCACAGGTGTTCCTTCAGATGGATGTTCCTGGTGCATGTTGTCTCTCTCCTCCTTTATAGTCGCCAATCCCAACTCTGCTACCCACACGCCGAGTACGCTGCTCTCCTCCAATCAGGAGCAGGTCCTACAGTTTATTGGTTGAACTGGAGGCAGCTGCGTAGAAGCTGTTTCTCCCTTCTCAGCGCCATATTGTGGGAGAGCAGATGCATAGAATAAGTCTTAATTCCAGTAACAGTCTAGTCCGAGTTGCTCCCCACAGTCTCCCATGCGGTGCAGTTTCTCAAGGGCTTGGGCCATCTTCTGCTTTCCCAGGCCACAGCAGAGGTGCTGGTTCCAGTCCCGGCTGCTCCACTTCCAATCCAGCTCTCTGCATGTTTCCATGTGGGAAACCCAGAGGAAGCTCCTATCTCCTGGCTTCGGATTGGAATAGCTCCATCTGTTGCGGCCAGTTGGGGAGTAGACCGGCAGATGGAAGACCTCTCTCTCTTTCTCTCTCTCTCTCTCCTTATCTTTCTATATAACTCTTTCAAATAAATAAATAAATCTTTAAAAAAAAAAAAAGAAGAGAGAGGAGCTGGATTGGAACCAGTGCCCGTATGGGAGGCCGGCACTGCAGGCAGCGGCTTTACTCAATACGCCACAGTGCCAGCCCCTACAGTGTCTTTATCTAGAGCAATTATTCAGGCTGGCACCGCGGCTCACCAGGCTAATCCTCCACCTAGCGGCGCCGGCACCCCGTGTTCTAGTCCCAGTCGGGGCACAGGATTCTGTCCCAGTTGCCCCTCTTCCAGGCCAGCTCTCTGCTGTGGCCCGGGAGTGCAGTGGAGAATGGCCCAAGTGCTTGGGCCCTGCACCCCATGGGAGACCAGGAGAAGCACCTGGCTCCTGCCTTTGGATCAGCATGGTGCGCCAGCCACAGTGGCCATTGGAGGGTGAACCAACAGCAAAGGAAGACCTTTCTCTCTCTCTCTCTCTCTTTCTCTCTCACTCTCACTGTCCTGTCAAAGAAAAAAAAATAGAGTAATTTTCCAGACTCTCTCTCTCTTTCTCTTTCTATCTCTGCCTCTCTGTAACTCCGCCTTTCAAATAAATAAATAAATATTTAAAAAGCAAAACAAAAAAACCAATATGTGATAGTCGCAGAAAGAATTCTCTGGATCATGGGCTCTGAAGATTCTCCTGCTCAAAATACTATAGATGAAAAAACAAATAAAAAAGAAATACTATAGGCTTCTAAAAATTAATCAGAATCAAATATTTTGAATTTGCAGTGCATGGTAGAAGTCCTGATGATAAGTGTCAAAGTCAATTAAGGCCGGCGCCGCGGCTCACTAGGCTAATCCTCCGCCTAGCGGCGCCGGCACACCGGGTTCTAGTCCCGGTCGGGGTGCCGGATTCTGTCCCGGTTGCCCCTCTTCCAGGCCAGCACTCTGCTGTGGCCAGGGAGTGCAGTGGAGGATGGCCCAGGTGCTTGGGCCCTGCACCCCATGGGAGACCAGGAAAAGCACCTGGCTCCTGGCTCCTGCCATCGGATCAGCGCGGTGTGCCGGCAGCAGCGCGCCGGCCGCGACGGCCATTGGAGGGTGAACCAACGGCAAAGGAAGACCTTTCTCTCTGTCTCTCTCTCTCACTGTCCACTCTGCCTGTCAAAAAAAAAAAAAGTCAATTAATTATAGGAAGTAAGTCTGGATAATTACTCTATTTTTTTGTCTTTGACAGGCAGAGTGGACAGTGAGAGAGAGGTCTTCCATCCACTGATTCACTCCCCAGATGGCCACAACAGGCAGAGCTGAGCCGATCTGAAGCAAGGAACCAGGAGCTTCTTCTGTGCCTTCCACATGGGTGCAGGGGCCCAAGGACTTGGGCCATCTTCTACTGCTTTCCCAGGCCATAGCAGAGAGCTAGATCATAAGAGGAGCAGCTGGGACTAGAACCGGTGCCCATATGGGACACCGGTTCCTAAGGCCAGGGCATTAACCCACTGGGCCACTGCACCGGCCCCAATAATTCCTTTTTAAACACAGTAAGCTGGGGCCGGTGCTGTGGCTGTGGCGTAGTGAGTTAAAGCCTCTGCCTGCAGTGCTGGCATCCCATATGGGAGCCAGCTTGAGTCCCGGCTGCTCCACTTCCCATCCAGCTCTCTGCTATGGCCTGGGAAAGCAGTGGAAGATGACCCAAGTGCTTGGGCCCCTGCACCCTAATGGGAGACCCAGAGGAGGCCCAGCTGCCATTGCAGCCATTTGGGGAGTGAACCTACGGACTGAAATTCTTCTCTCTCTCTCTCTCTCTCTCTCTCGCTCTCTCGCTCTCTTTCTCTCTGCCTCTCTGTGACTCTGCCTTCCAAATGAATTCAAGATTAAGCACTTTTGTTTTCTTTTGGCTGGAGGCACTCTATCACCAACAATGACAGAATACAGTTTGCTGGGCATCAGAGCAGAAAAGACACACAATTATTTCGAGCCCAGGGAGAACCCTGTGCCAAACAGGATTCACATCCGGCAACTGCTTTAGGCAAAGAAGCACCCAGAGCTGAGTGCCAGCTGCCCGTTGTCCACCTGTCCTCGGGCTGGGAGCTTTCTCAGCCTGTCCTGGGTTTTCTGACCTTGCCACTCTAGGGGAGGCCTGGCCAGGGATGACCCAATGTCCCCTACACAGAGCTTGTCAGGGGCTCTTCTTGTAGTTTGGACTGGGGTTGGAGAGTTTGGAAAGAAAACCAAAGAAATCAGGTCCCTTCTTGTCACCTGGCATCCAGGTGCATGACAGCTGTGACTGACCACGGGTTATCACCAGAGGACTGTCCACATCTGTCAGGGAGGGGCAGTAGCTCCCCCTGCTGGAGCGGAGTCAGCCATTGACCACTTGGGGTCTCTCTCAGGAGTATTTGTCTCTTCTCCATCTGTCCGCTTACCCGGTTATCTGTTTGTATGAGGATGCACTCACATGTGGGGTTTTATTCATGGTTAAAACCCGATATTAAGTTACTCGTCTTGCTGCTCACCGGGTTCCAGATAAGCGCACAAGCAGCTGTCTCGGGCTCGCTTCTGCTAGCGTTTCCATGGACACCCTCGTCTTGTTGGAGCCAACACACTGTGCTCCTGCATCGGAGGCTGGGGGAGCTCTCTGGAGGGTCTAGGCAGAGCAGCACCGCCCCTTGGTGACCCGGTGTGTGGGCCTGTAGAGCTGCAGCCCTCGGGGGCTGGAAGGGCTCGGGACAACTCAGTCTGGGGAGATGCCTCTCTCCCGATACCACCTGCTGGTGCTGATGGAGGCACAGGGCCCTTTAAACCACCCAGGGGATTCAAGGCTCAAGTTCAGAAAAAAAACTCCATTGCTGTGCTTACGTTGGTTTGCAGGTCATACTTGCTGCTTGTTATGTGAGATTTCCAAGGCAATGAAAAGGTTGATGGTCTTATCTCCTGCAACATGGCTTCCATCAGACACCTAGAACAAGCCCCTATTCTACACCAAAAACTTCATATGGCAGAAAGCAACACAAAATCACTTTTCCCGGAGCTAACAATGAGCCAATGCAAACACCTAGTGCACTCTTGCAAGAATTGTGCCCCCTCGCCCCGTCAGGCCCACTGCTACAAGCAGGAGTGAACCCGTGAGGCCTTGCTCCTAAGAAGCTCTGGCAAGTGGACGTCACCCACATTAACTCCTTTGGTCAACTTAAGTTTGTCCATGTGGTGGGAGATACGTATTCAAAGGCTGTATTTGCAGCAGCCCAATCCGGAGAAAAGGCTAGAAATGTGATAAAGGTGGTTAAGTCAGCCCTGCTGGTCCTCGGTGTCCCCTGGACAATAAAGCCTGATAACGGGACAGTGTATACACCACAGGAATTTAATTCCTTCCTGAGGTCCTGGAACATACAGTCTGCAACAGGTATCCCATACCTGTGAGAGACATGCGGGGTCAAGCCAGGGATGCTGCAGCCACAGCCGCCCAGGTCTAGGGGAGAGCACAGAGGTGACACAGGCCCTCCAACCACGGCTGTTCCTATTGTGCTGATCTGTCCCAGAGGTCACGGGCACTCACAGCTGCTGCTCTCCCACCCTGACCCAGTTCCCACAGGGCACAGCTGAATCTCAGGCATTGCCTGCAGGGTCCTGAGTGGGTCTCTGCCTGGGGCTGGGGGCTGTGGAGCTGCCCATCTCCCCAGGAACACGGGGAAGCTTGCTGCCGCTGGGCGCCGGGGTCACAAACTGGAGCAAACTCCTTTCCATGGAACAATTTAATACAGACTCAGCACCACCTGAGGGTGGCGGTGGGGGAGGGGGGCGGGGAGGAGAGTACAGTGGCTCCTGGCATGGCTGTTGTCTTCCAGTGTCAGGGTGTCCTGGCCCCAGGAAGAGCCTGGGCGGTGGGGGCTCAACCAAGTGCATAGGATGCCGTGAAGACACACGGAAGGCTGCTGCCCAGCCTGGGCAGGACAGATGCTGGACTCGGCCTCTCTTCTAGGAGGCACCCATCATCCAGGTGCCCCGTTGAATAAGAGGTAAGGAGGCCTCTGGCCAGGGAGGGCACGCGGGCCTGGTCTCCCAGCCCAGGGCTGGCTCTGGCCAGCTCCAGCCCGTGACTGTCCCCAGAGTGCGTGGGGCTGCCATGCCAGTAGGGGGAAGTCTTCAGCCGTGGCCCCCAGGCGGGGACGGCCTGCATGGGCCCTGGTTCTGGGGGCTCTGAGGCCTGTGGAGGAGCCCACATCCACAGGCCCTCCCGGCTGCCAGCGTCGGAGGAGTCGTCCTCCCTGTGCTCTGGCCCGCTCAGGTTAGGGAGACTGGCGCACTGGCACAGGCCTCCCCACCTCGAGCACTTTGGAGACTCCGTGGGGCTGGCAGAACCTGGAGACTCTGCGGTCCCCACAGGGGAGCCCAGGCCGAGGGGCTCTGGGCTGCCTTCCCAGCTCTCCTCCTCCTCCACGCCTTCCCTCTCGGCGATGCGGAGGCCAAAGCTTCCTGGAGGACGGATCATCACTGCACGAGTAGCGGGACCCCTGGTCTGCTCCCACACTGCCACTGTGTCCTGAATGGTGATTCTGGCCTTCGGAGCAGTGGGGGCAGGAACGTGCATCTGGGGGACGCGTGCCTGCCCCAGGGGCCTGCTGCACTGTTCGATGGCCTTGGCTGGAAGAAGAAGAGACGCGGTTTGCTTCTCCACAGCCCCCGTCTGGCCTGCAGGGTGCCTGCCCCGACCTCATCCTGGGGTCCCCATCACCACGTGTGACGCTGAGGACTCTTCCAGGCTGCTGGCCCCAGAGGGGAGGGTGTGTGCAGCCCGGGCAAGGGGAGCCCTGGGACACCACCGGCTCCTCCTGCACAGCCCCACAGGGTGGATGGCCCTGAACTCCTTGCCTCACTATCACCTCTGGGGACCCAGGCACCAACTCAGGACCCCGTCACCTCCCCCACCTGACCTGCTGCGCCCTAACAGCGCATTGGCTGAATTTCCCGCATCTGAGTCCCTCCTACATGGCTGGAAAGGAACTGAGCCTAAGATGATGGGGTGAGAGCTGGGGCTGTGGGGCAGACATGGAGTCCGGTTCAGGCCCTTGGGGACAGGGAATGCAGTTTCTAAAGAGGTGGCAGGGGTGCCCTGTGTCCTCTGCCCCTGGGCCACTGTCTCTTTCCTGGTGAGACTGGGCTGTCACCACTACTGTCCTACGAGCACCCAAGGAGGCAGCATCTGGAGGTGCAGTGGGGCCTCCCCAGTGCCTGGACAGCCTGCACCTGGGCCCCCACTTAGAGCCTCTAGAGCTGGGACAAGCCCATCTCTGCTCTGCATGGGGACCCAGGCGCTCAGGTCCATGATGGCAGCAGCAGCAGGGGACAAGCACAGGGACCCCTCCCCACCAGAGCCCAGAGGCCAGCGATGCTCCGGGTCCCGCTGCCTTCTGTTGGCCCGAGGCTAGGGCTGCAGAGCCCACACTCTTGTTTTCTGCCGCGGGGGCCCCCAGCCCTGCCTCTGTGCCCAGCCCTGCTCGCAGGAGTGCACTCGGCCCCCACAACTGGGCTCAGGGCACCTGGGCCTTCCAGGGGTTCTCAGATGGCTGAAGGGGATCCAGTGCTGGCAGCCTTTACATCACTGCACAGGGTCTCCCACAGCCCCACCTCCCTCTAGCCCTGCCCACATGCAGGTGGAAGCCCCGCCCACCCCTGTCCTAGGAGGGTCCTGTGTGCAGACAGCTGTGGTCATCGGGCCAGGAGGCTGTGTGGGGTCAGTTGGGGAGAGGCCCCCTGGGCAGGCAGGGCCGCTTCTCATCTTGCTGGATTGGGGGTCCAGCTGTGCTCCAGGCTCCTGGGGGCACTGAGCCAGGGCACCTGCTCCAGACCTGGGCAGGGTAGCTCAAGGCGGGGCCTCCAATCCACTCCAGAGTGGGAGTCAGCCGAGGAGCCAGAGCCACAAATGCCCTGAGGACAGCTCCACGGCCTGGCCCCAGAGTCATGGGGGGAGAGCCGGCACCCACAGGAGGATTCTGGGAAGCTGCCCGAGGCCCTGCCAGGCCATGCTGTCAGAACTTCAGAAAGCGGAACTGCTGAGCCCGGGGAGGACAAGGAGGACCAGGAAGAGGTGAGGCCCTGGGCGGGGATGTCAGGGCCTGGTACTCCCACTACTGACTCCCCCAAGGGAGCATGGGACGGGGCCGTGTGCTGGACTCACCTTCGGGAGGCAGGAGGCACTGGAGCTTCCCCAGCTCACGCATGGAGGCCCGCAGCTGCCTGATGACCGCGTCCTCGCTCAGAGACCAGGCCTGCTTCAGGGTCACCTGCAGGAACTCCCGGAGGTGGTCCCGGGGCATCTTCAGCAGGCGCTCTAGACATGCGGGTGGGTGTCAGGCTGGGAGGTGCCCTAGGGATGGCGCAGCCACCATGGCTGCCCCAAGCCCTGTCCCAGCACCAGACATGGGCTGCAGACACCCTTGGACACCCTTGGGTGTCAAGCCAAGCACTAGAGGGACTGCTCAGGGGCCAATTTCCAGTGCGATGACCCTGGCCACTTCTCCTTGTGGTCTGTGGGGGCCTGGGATTGGGGATGCAACAGGGGGATTCTCAGTGCCCTCCTGAAGGGAACCCAGGCCTCCCAAACCCCCTCATCCCTCCCTCAAGCCCTGCTCATGAGGGACAGGCAGGGGGACCCCCAGCTCCTCCGTCCCAGCACCCGGGCCTCTGTGGGCCCTGAGGACTCACTGTTATGGATCTTGAGGGCCGTGTATGCCATGGCTGGGAGCACGTGCTCGCCCTCCAGGATGTATATATCCCATATTCTCAGAGCCAGGTGGAATGGCACCTGGGGACAGAGGCATTGGAGGACCCGCCGTCAGGGCCTCAGCAGGGCCCACAGGGGTGGGTGTGCAGTGTCACTCCCCTAGGACAGAGGGAGACTCCAGGAGGCTGATCACACAAGAAGGCCAGAGCTCCTCCTGGGAGGGGAGGGGAGGCCATGCCTCATGGCTACATCCCTGCCCACTCAGCGAACCAGACCCACAGAGGATGACCATGTCCTGTCCTGGACCCTGGGGGTCTGCACACTTTGGAAGCCACACTGGAGATGCCAGACACCCCAGGGACCTGGGGAGGGCTCAGCCCTTGGGCTGTGCTGCCACCAGCCTCTGCCACGGGGGGTCTATGGATCTCCTGCCTCTCACTGTAGGGCTCTGGCCTTTGCCAGGCTCTCAGGATGGGTCCTGGTGGGACCTGTCCCCTCCTTGCTGGCTCTGAGGCTCAGCCTCAGCTTGGACCACCCTTAGCAGGGCTGGACAGGGCCTGCCTGGTCTGCACAGCAGGCTCCCTCCTGTGTCTGCTGGGGCTGGGGGAGCTCAGAGTCACAGGCCACCAGCACCAGAGAACCAGGCACTGGGGCAGGAGCTTCCCTGGGCAAGGGGTCCCCGGGGCACTTACCCCATCCAGGAAGCACTGGATGTACCAGTGGGTGGTGGAGTCCTCCAGGCACACACCCTCCTTCTCCTAAGAAGAGGCAGAGGCAGAGGGGGCTCAGGGCCCAGGGCCCAGGCCTGACTCCCTCTAATCTGAGCCCTGGGGCAGAGCCCCTGGGTGCAGGAAGCCCAGCAGCAGGGGCATCCCCCCTCCCAGCCATGCAGGTTCCTGAAGGGACACAGGTCCCTCCTTCCACTCTGCTCTGGGGACAGCGTCTCCCTTCAATCTACGCCAACTCTGGGGGACCAAGTGCTGGACAACAAACCAACACCCAAGCTGCCGCGGACCCCCATAACCAAGGAAAGTTTTGGTGAGGACGTGGCCTCCCCTGGCTCAGGAAGCAGTCCCATGAGCCCAGAGCCCCCAAGAGGAGAAAGGAGATGCTTAACTTACCAGGTGTTTCTCCAGGGAGGGGAGCACGCGATGCACAATGAGCCCCAGGTGTTGCTGGAATCGCTCCAGTTTGGGGGTGTTTGGTTTGTAGAAACCTGAGTAGAATCAGCCACACCCCCACGTGAGAGCCTCCTCCTAGGAAGGCTGGAGAGCCCCAGGCCTGGGTGGGGTGCTTCTGAGCACTGAGGGTCAGGGGAGGCTGGACCAGGGGCAGGTGGGGATGAACGTGGCCAGGGCAGAGGATCTGCTTGGGAGGTGAGTGCAGGTGGGTGACTGTGTGCAGCCCAGGCCAGGCTGCCCCCTGGAGCCCGCTGGGGTGGGTGCAGTCAGACTGGGTGACTCCTGACCATTCCAAGACTCAGGAGTGAGGAGGGGTGACCGTACAGGGGATACTGCCTTCCACAAGTTCCCTAGGTGTGGCTCTGTGCTTGAGAGTTGTGTACAGATGTGTGAGGCAGAAGAGCCAGAATCGACCTGAGTCACTGGACAAGGACAGGACCCCTTGTTCTGAAGGTTCCCACACCCAGGATGGCCATGGCCAAGCTGCAGGGCCTTTGGGTGGTGGTGAAAGAAGGCGGCTGGCTCAGTCTGGGAGGCTTCTGCCAGCCCTGGCTTCTAGGGAGCACCCCCCCACACACACACTGTGACACTGTCCTGCACATTCAGGAGCCAGTGAGGGCCGTGCACGGACTTGCATGCACTGGGCCCCACACGCCATCCACCTACCGTGCATCGCGTGCTTCCTGCTTTCCATGAGCTGCACCAGGGCCCAGAAAGCGTCCTCCTCGGGCATATACATGAGCAACAGTGCCACCACATGGCTCAGACCCTGGCTGTAGCCCACCTCCTGCAAGATCCCAGAATACCTTTAGGAGACCTCCCCTGGCAAGAATGATATCCTAGGATGGCCCACCTCTCAGGCAGATCAGGGTCACCCACTGAAGGGTCCAGGAAGATTTAGGCACAGGGAGCCCCTGTGCCTGAATCCTGCCACTTGGTGTCAGCTGCCCAAGAATTGGAGCCCAGAGAAGTTCTCCAAGTTCCTGGAGGGAATCCTGCAGGGCCTGAGCTTAGGCAGCACAGGGGGAGAGCTCAAGTATGGACACCTGTTACCCCCAAGATGTCAGCATGGGCCAGGTTGCTGTGGGAATCCAGATCCATGCCCATGGAAGCTTCTGGACCCCTGAGCTCTGCAGGTGAGCCGGTGGCCCTTTCTCACATGAGGAAGAAGTAAGCCAGGAAGTGCTACCAGGACCGGAACAGGAGGTGTGCCTCTGGCATGGGTGCAGGCCTGGGCTTCCTGAATGCCAGGCCCCCCTGGGAACCAGGGCACCAGGCAGGGTTGGCCAGTGGCAGGTCAGGGGGGTGGGGATGTCCAGGCCTTGCTGGGTCACCCATGGAGCCCTGCGCCTGCTCCACTCATGGGAAAGTCTGAGTGGGTGGTTGTGGCAGTGGCGCTGTACAGAGTGGGATTCAGGCCCATGGGTCCAACCACAGGGCTGGTGGGTGTAATGGCATCAGTGGGACCCAGAGCAAAGTCGTACACCTGATCTGCCCTGCCTTCGCCCCCCGCCCCACTGCGTGGAATGCTAGTCCTGGGAGGGGCATCCCAACATGGCCAAGCTCCTGGGGTCTGGAGACCAGCCCAGGAGAAGGCTGCCTTTCTCCTCCCAGAACTTGAGGTTGGGTCCAAGAGGCTCAGAGCCTGGCCTCCACTGCTCTTCCTCAGAGCTGTGGATGAGCGAGGCCCCCTCAACCCAGGCTGGGATCTCTGTGACCAGGGGTGCCCTGCAGGGACTGCCGGGATAGCACCTGCGCTATGATCCCAGAATACTCACGGGATTGTAGACGGAATAGGCCATCAGTATGTGGAATAAGGCCTGTTGGCTGGAAGAGAGAGGACAGAGGCCGTGTGTCTTGTGCTGCCGAGGCTCTCAGTGCAGCTCTGCCTAACAGAGCCTGACAGCCACACGCAGGGCCCGTGACACTCTGCTCATGTGCAGTGACGTCGTCAGGGCACCTGCGTGTTGTCCACCATGTGGGTGAGCGCCGCCTGCAGGGACACGCACACCTCCCAGGGCGCAGTCACGTGCACTTTCATTTCCCAGGTGGGTGTTCAGGGCACAGGTGAGCGTCCCACTGTGGGAGTGCAGTCCCGTGGGTCCAAGCTGTGGAGAGTCAGCCTCCCATGCACGTTCAGCCTTGTAGGGAGCAACACCCGGCGTCCTCAGTGGTTCTATTTCCCCCATTCCCACAGCTGTGCGCTGGTGCCCCTTTGTGGTGTAGGGAATAAGCGTGTGTTCATGCGCTGAGGAGGTGAATTGTGTGTGCGTTCATGAAGGGTCCCCCCCGAGCCTGTGTTCCCGGGGTACTGGGGGGCTGCCCACTGCTTCCTTGTGACTGAGTTGAAGGGCTCCTTGAATATTCTGGAAACAACACCTTTATTAGATAGATTGCTACTATTGTCTCCCCTGGTGTTTCTTTTCATTTCAGTCTCTCCACAGTGTCTTGGGAAAGTTTGTGTACTATAGAAAAGGCAAGTTTGTTTTCTGTGCTCAATGAACTGTTTTAGGCTTGCACCCAATCTTCCCTAGGGACCCCATGTGCCCCAGGACCCTTGCTCCTCCCACCCGCGGGTCCTCCCCAGCCCAGAGGCCTCACTTCATTCCGTAACGTTCCCGGAACATGAGGTGGTTTCTGAAAGTCCATGCGATGGCGGAGTCGATGTGATGGAAGTGAGTGGCGCCCAGCCTGGCCAGCTCTTTCATCTCCTGCAGGGCAGGGACAAGGGGGGGGCAGCCTCAAGAACTGCACAAGCCCCATTGCCACACAAGGACCTCAAGTCCACGTCAGCTCTTCTGGCTGACAGGGAGTTCCCTGCAAGCGCTCATTCCTTTCTGGGTCCCACCTTGAGGGAGGGTCATGGGCTCCCTAACTTGCCTCAGTGCCCACGTAACCCTGACGGTCAGCAGCAGACAGGGGCTCTGAAAGGTCCCTGTGCACTCCCCCTGCCTGCCTCAGCTCTCAGCACGACGTGGTCTGCCCCCAGCCAGGCTTCTGAGCCTCCTCACTGGCATCTCATGCCCTGCCCTCCAGGAGTCAGCCACAGCCTGACCACTGCTCCATGCTGCCCCCTGCTGGAGGGGCCCATCTCCATCTCGACATTGCAAGCCGCCCTTGGCTTGGAGCTGAGCCTGGGCAATGACTGTCTCCAGGCCCAGCTCCCAGGGCCAGCCCCAGACTGCAGACTTGGGGGAGGCAGGGTGGGCCACACAGCTGGGCCCTGCTCCCTGATGGCAGCCAGGGGCCATGAGAGCCAGCTGCAGCTGACAGCCCTCTGCCCACACCAGTCCTCACTCCCTCCTTTCCCAGAAGCATTGAGAGCTGTGTGACCATTGGAGCGGCCTCTCCAGGCAAGGGCAATGCCAGGGGCTGCAAGTCCATGTGAAGGCAGGGCCAGCTGTGGGCAGGCCTAGGTGAGGGCCGGCCAGCTGCGGGCAGGCCATGTTAGCACAGAGCCTGTGGGGCTCCCTACCTCACACCATTGTGATCTCATCCTGGGAGACCCCCGCCCATCAGGGACCAGCAAGTCCTCTCTTCTGGCCGTATGCCAAGCTGCCCAGGTGAGCTCAGCAGAGAGCAGGTTAAAGCCTCTGGCACAAAACACACCTGTCCAGTCCCAGCTGGGTCTGAGGAGACGTGGAGGAGGCACTGACTAGGATCTAGGGAGAGGAAGGCAGGATGGGGAGGAGGCTCCTGAGGGCTCAGTGAGGGACGGTCCTCCACGGAGACTCAGGCTCCTGAGCAGGCCCGAGCAGGCCGGGCCCCCTTGGGCTGAGTGCAGAGCCGTACCGCGTATTTGCCCGGGTTCTGGGCCTTCCTCTTGTCCACCTCCAGCATCACAGCCCACACCTTCCCGCGCACCTGGGCAGGGATGCCTTTGTAGATTCTGCGCTGAAACTACAGGAAAGAGGAGGCTCTGGTGAGTGCTGAATGTGGCCACTCGTGGAGGCAGCGCAGGGTGAGACAGCAGAGGGAGAAGCCAGGGGCTCCCTGTGTATTGGCAGAGGGAGGATCTGCCCAGATGGGGGCCTTATGACCCACAGTGACTGGAGGGCCAAGGGCTCAGGGGCACCGGCTCTGCCGTGTACGGAGTGGCCGCTACAGGGCTCCTGGAACCACGCCTGCCCTGCATCTGGGATTGTCTTCAGCAGTGACTTCAGATTTTCTACCAGGACAGTGTCCTGTGTGTATGGGGAGGTGTGCCCATGACCTGTGTCTCTAGGGACTGGACAGTTGCCCCTGGGCATCTGAGAGGCAGGCGGTGCCTGGCACAGGAATGGGCACTGCTCAAACCCCAATTCAGCTCTCAGTGTTCCCGAGGGGCCCTCATCGCCACGGTACCTTGTCACTGCCGCGGTATTTACTATGGTTCTTGATCATCTTTATCCACTTCTGGATCCTTCTTACCTCCTGTTTACACTGGAAAATGAGACAGGATGGCGTGAGCCCAGCTTGGGGCTCTGAGAGGGGCCCTCGGATGCAGCTCAGGAGCTCTGTGGGCGCTCAAATGGAAGGAGCCAGAAAAGGCACAGACCGTGAGCCCCAGATCTTCTGTCTGGGGGAGCATCGGTGGCCTGGCCTCTGACCCGAGCTGCCCCTTCGTCAAGGAGAGCCCCTGAGCTCCAGCCAGGTCACTCCCAACCATGCCAATGAGTCAGGGCGGCCGACAGCAGACACCCCTGAGCTGCGGCTCACTTCTGGGACAGGTGAGTGTGGTAAGATGTCAGCAGGTGCCGTATAAGTACCGCATCGCGGGACCTTATGGCGCTCCCACTCACCACTGCCGAGCCCCACGTGCCCCCTCTGCCCAGCTCTGCTTCCAGATGACTGGCCCATGGCCAAGGACTTGTCCTTACCTTTGCCCCCGGGGTGCTGTCTTGGGGCAGCTTCTGCTCACTGGAAAGCAAGGGAGGCGGAGAGGTGAGGACAGGACCACAACAGGCACCGCGACCTCCCTAGTGGGCCAGGGAAGGACCAGCTTCATCCTCTCAGCCCAGGGGACTGAGATGGGGAGGGAGGGGCTGGTGACCATGAGCACAGGGAGCCTAGGGCCAGGCAGGGGCCCTTGCTGCCAGTGGGGGGCTCCAGGCCTGTCAGAGGTCCACCTTCGTGGGTGTGTGGCAGCCCCCCACAGCAGTTGGGGGGTGGCTGTCCTGAGCAGGGCCAGACTGCCCAGGGCTGAGGCAGCTATATCCCCACATCAGCTCTGCCCAGGACGTCACCCTGGAACTGACCGAGTCCGAGTGACCTGCCTGAGAGATGCTCAGTGCTGTGAGTGTGCACCTGGGGCTCGAGGCACCTGGGACCCCTACACCCCTCAGGGTCCCCCACTGCCCACCCTCCCCCCTGTGCCCTGGCCTCCTGAGGTCATGTGCCCCACCTCACCCCTCCTCTGTCAGCCCGGACCCTGGCCATCTCTCCACCACTCTGCTCCTGCTTATTCTCCAGGTTCTGGCACAACATGGAGGCAGAAGCCCTTATCCCCGTGCTAAGGTGGGCTGCTGAGTCATGCCAGAGATGGCCCGAGATGGCTCCATCCCTCCAGGTTACCGGAGCCCACCCTCCAGCAACGGGGCCTCTCTCCCGACATCTGTGGGAACAGCCTCCATGTCCGACTCCTGCCCCCAAATGCTGACCAGTGCCTGCCTGTGACCACAGCTGGGCTCAAGGTCGGGACCCGGGGACAGGTGTGCCGCCTCATGTTGGGGTTTCTGACCCCAGTCCCGCCCTGGGGTGAGCTGGGGTGCGGAGGACTCACTGCAGGAACCCAAGCCTGTCTGGGACGAGGCAGCCGCCCTCATCGTCCTCTTCTTCGGGCACCAACAGTGCCGCTCCTCGGCATCCCTGCAGCCGAGAGGGACCCGGATGAGAAGTCACTGGGGGAGCTGTCCACCTGCCCCCTCCCCCGTGTCCCCAGGGAGGCTGGGTCTGGCTCTCACAGGCACAGTCCTTGAGGCAGGGCCCCACCTCCTCCCCCAGCACCCTGGCCGGTACCTGCTCATATTGTCTGATGAGCGCTGCTCGCTCCTGGGCCCTCCGGGACCTCAGGGCATTCATATCCAATCTGTAAGACACACACGCACATGAGAGCCAGCACCGGGGAGCCCACAGGAATGCTGCCCCGAGGGCTGTCCCCCTGGTCAGAGGGGGGACAGCCACACAGCCAGGCAGGCGGGCACCTGGTGGCCGGGTCCCTGGAGGATGACTTGTGCAGAGCTCAGGGACTAGGGACGGTTGGGGAAGGACAGCCCCCACCTTGCCTCCCCTGCCCTCGGAAAGGGCGCTCCTCCCCCAGCCTGGCATCCATGTGTCCTCCAGGGAGCCCAAGTCTACGGGGCTCCCTGGCCTGCTCCCAGCTCCCGCATCTCTGGGGCTCTCAGAGCCGGCCTCCCTGCCCACCTGATACCAGCTGACCCGACACCTAGTCTTGAACCCATGTCCAGACACGGACTCACACCCAGGCCCATTCAACACTGGTGACCAGCAGAGCGGGAAGAATGAGAAAACTGTATACACGCTCTGCACACAGGGGCAGCACTCAGAGCTCCACCACATCACTCATGGAATCCGGTGTGGGAGACCAGGGCCACCCCCCTGGCAGGACCTTCCCCACACCACAGCTCATGCAGAGAGCAAGTGCCACTCACCTCCATCGCGAATCCATGTGATTCTCTGAAATGCGCCTGCTGCCTACACTACCAACTGGTCAGTTGGGCAGTAGACGCACTACTGGCCTCTGGTCGCCTCCCAGCCCAGAGTGCGCATCTCAGTGACTGTGACATCACAGAAGCCTGCCAGCCAATCCCTAGTGGCTCTGCTGTGGCAGGGCTCAGGGTCCTCAGGCCTGGCTTCATTAAAGGTCACCACAAGTGGGGCCTGTGTTCTCCCCAGGGCCCAGGTGAAGAGGGCAGGGCTCTGGCAGAACTGCCCCGGAACCAGGGGTGCCAGGGCCCTCTGCCACCTGCCGTAACAGTCTCAAGTCCCAGGCAACCGGCACCTCCCGCCAATCCTTTCTGCCTCTGCTATTGTATTACAGCCCAACTGTGAAGGCCTCTTTCTTTGAACACAAGGTCGCATAGGGAGCCCCACATAGACCTGTCCCCACACTCGGGGCTGCCCCTGCCATGACCTGAACTGAGACTCCCAGGGTGCAGCCTCCTGTCCTACCACAGGCCCCACCCCAGCACTGCCACCCTCTGCTGCCCCTCCTGCTCTGTTCCAGCCCTTCTTCCCTGGAGTTGTAGGAGGTGGACACAGGGGTCCTCTGGGATGGAGGCAGGGGAGCCTCCCGCTGAGCACCTCAAGCCAGCGTGGCCCAGCCTGTCCAGAGCGGGAACCAGGGCCCTGTCCTGGACACGGGCCAGGGCTTCAGGCACAGAGCACTGAGAACTCCTGGGCACCAGCACCTGAGCCGCATGCTGGTAACACCGGGCTGCTGCTGACCATCAGGACAGGGACAGCACGCGTCAGGCTGCAGGCAGGAGTCGCCACAGGCCCACGGCTCCCCGGGGTGCTGATCGCAAGGTTGCTCCCCCTGGGAAAGTGGCTCAGCCCTCCCCCAGCACCTCCTTGGTCCTGGGCCCCACACTGCACCTAAGCTGCCACCTTATGGCAACAGTCGGTTCTTTTCCCTTCAAGGGCACACTGCTCTGCCTCTCTGCCCACTTCCCTTGCCCTGGCATGGAGACCACAGGGTGCAGGGCCCTGGTCACCCACACACCTGCTGGCCTCCTCTGCGGAGTGTGAATGAGTGCACCGCTGTGTCGTGTCCAGAGATGCTGTCCAGCAACACTTGGGTTTTAACTGATTCTTATATTCCCCCCCCAACTCAGCTTCTCAGCTTTAAATTGCATTGTAAACTCTTTGGAAGACTCACAAAGTGCTGTAAAATAACACAGCGAGTGCTGAATGGGGACCACTCAGCTTCAGCAGTCAGATGTTCCTAATTGGGTGGAAGACGCCCATGCGTTTTCCTTTCTCTGCCTGAGTTCAAACTCCAGATGCCTAGGCTTAGTGTTCTCCACATTGCATTTTCCTTCACTCGGGGGGAGGTTTGTTTCCCAGAGTCCGTGTGCAGGGAGCATGGGTGCATGGGCCCCAACCCAGCTCCTGCATGGACGGGCGCTGGCCTCCTGGGGTGGCTTAGGGTGCACAGGGGTGAGTTCCTATCGTTGTTGCTACAAATGTTTCCTTATCATCAAGGTGTTGTTACATATGTTTAATTCGCGGATCTTGGGGTGTGGTTGCTTCCATCCACTGTTCCCCTCAGCATAGGTCTGCAGTGGCCAGTGGCTGAGGCCTTAAAATAAATAAATCTTTAAACAATAAAAATTAAAGTTCAAAATAAAAGCAAGTTCCTCTACTTCTCTCCCTCTTTCTCTCTACATCTTTGACTCTACCCGCCTCTCCCTGCACCCCCATGGGATGTTGGCCACCATGTTGGATGCAGCATGAAGGCCCTCCAGAGACGTGAGCCAATCAGCTCGTGTGGCTTGGACATCGCCCCAGTCTGTGGGATTCTGTCACAGCAGCAGAGAGCGGACCGAGACACCTGGTGTCGCCTGTGTCCTCACTGCACATAGATTTGCATCTGTCAGACGGAGTGTGGTGGGACACAGCCCCAGGGTCCCACAGGTGGGGTAATGAGGGGGTCTCTGCTCCCCAAGCCCTCCCGTCCCCTGGGCTCCCTTTCACTCCTGCAAAGGCAGGGGCCCCCATTGCTCCTCTGTGGAGGGAGCTCAGTGAGCACAAAGAGCAGGTCTCCCCTGGGGTAAGTGCTTTAGACAGAGTTTGTGGCACCAAGAGGGGTGTGGGACCTTTAAGAGGTGGGCAGAGTAGGAGGTTGCTAGGTGAGATGGGGTGGGGCCCTGGGAAGGGATGAGTGCTGGGCTCCCAGAATCAGGGCTGGGCCAGCCAAAGGCAGGAAATGCATCTGGGTCTCCCTCCCTCCTGGGTGATGGAACCCCAGTACTTGGACCACCACCTGCAGGTGCCACCTGAACCCCCGAGTGTGCATTAGCGGGGAGCTGGAATGGCAGCCAAGGAGCTGGGAGTAGAACCAGGCCCTCTGACTGGGGATGTGGGCGCCCCAATC
Source organism: Oryctolagus cuniculus (assembly GCF_964237555.1). NCBI lineage: Eukaryota > Metazoa > Chordata > Mammalia > Lagomorpha > Leporidae > Oryctolagus > Oryctolagus cuniculus. Next base: position 17,740,560 of record NC_091449.1, on the reverse strand, counting down.
CGGGACTTCACCGCTGCCTGGAGCGCCCACCCCGACCTCTTCTCTCTGTGAAGCCAGCCCAGGTACAAGTGTGGGAGAAACAGGAAAAGAATCAGCCCACCCTGCCCCCCTCCAGCATGCCACCGGTGACAGGAGTGGCCGCTGTCTGGGCCTCCCAGCAGCTCCTTGGTCACCAGGATGACACAGATGTTCCTCCCGAGACAGCCCTGTGCCGAGTGCCCTCAGTGAGTTGTGACAGAGCAGGGGGCAGGTGGCAGATCCAGGCCCAGAGGGCACAGACAGGAATGCGGGGGGCCTGAGACAGGCGGCAGCATCATGACCACAGGGCTGAGCCACCGCAGACACCCAGACCCTGGGCCCACTGTGCGGGAGACCCCACGCGGGGTGTGTTTGCGGGGTCACAGCTGTGTCCACAGTTGGGGGTTGGCACTGGGACCAGCTGAGGCACGAGAGAGGATTTCTGGATCATGGCCAGGGGCGTTCATGCCCCCTGAGCTTTAGGTCCTTCTGTCTGGTCAGGGACCCCTTCCCACCCCTTATGTCCCTTGGGCCTGGAGGTGGGAGGTCTCATATCCATCTATAGGTGGGCACCACTGCCACCGTGCACGGCCTCACACTGAGCAGCCGAGCAGGTCTCTCTGCAGAGGGCGGGGCAGCAGAGTGGCAGCTGCTGTGCAGTGTTGGGCACGCGCCCCGGCTCTGAGCCGCAGTGTGCTCACGGTGACGCTGGGACTCTCACTGCCGCTCTGAAGGAGGCTAGCTGGCTATGCCTGGTCAGTGACGCGTGTGTCCTGCGGATCTCGGCCATGGCGATGGAGACCACACACCCCCCCGCCCCGCCCCACACTGCACCCCTGCAGGAACAACACGGACAGCCCTGGATCCAGCCGCCACTGGCAGTCACGGCAGCCGGCCCCGCTGCACCGCCCGCCTCCCACACCCACGCCCGGTGTCCGGTCCAGCACTGAGCAGACTCTGTGCAATGCGGGCTTTTATTGTTGCCTCCTCCTTTGAGAGGCCACCAGTGCATGGGGCTGCACCTGCTGAGAACGTAGGCCCAGGGTGGCCCTGGGTCTTCTGGCCGGGAGGGCTCCCTTAACAAAGAGGATCTGAGAAGATTTTACTCTGCAAAGAGAAGTCGGGACACCTGGTGAGGCTGGGGCCAAGAGACACCTGCAGGGCGCAGGCACAGGGCACTTCCTGGGGAGGAGCTGCAGCCTGGCACTGGATCTGGGCAGCTAAAGGCAGATCCTCTCCTGCACCCCGGGTGCCTGAGAAGCTCTCCTAAAAATCCCTCCCTTGATGAGGAATGAGGGGGAGGTTCTCTGTGGGGGGTGCAGGCGAGGCTGGGACAGGCAGGGGCTACACAGAAGGCCTGGCAAGGTGGCAGTGGCACCGGGGGCCTCCAGGAACACACAGACCCCAGTCCGCTGGCCCCTTCTGTCTCTGGCACACTTGCAGCCTAGCAGTGCCCTTCCCTGCCTGTGCTCCACCTGCAGTCAGGGTTTGGTCTGCTTTTTCCCCAGCTGTCGCCAGGCCCGGGAGGACAGGAAGGGCTGTTGGAGGTCTAATTCCAGGCTCCGGAGCCCCAGATGGCCGTTTGGGGTCCAGGGAGAAGGAAACATGAGGTCTGGGGGTGGAGGAGGGCACCTGAGGGGTCAGGGTGAGTTAGTGAGATTTGAAGGCAGACAGCACCCAGTGGTCACCGCTTGGAGAAGATTCGACTCGGGCGCTGGAGAGGCTGTGTCCAGGGAGGCCAGAGCTGAGATTTTACACAGAGGCAGGGCTGCCGTGGGGACAGCGGCCCTGGAGGGTCTTGGGCCTGCCTGGGGGAGCTGAACAGCCATGGAGCCCAGGGCTCCGGGTCCACACAGTCTCCCTCCCTGTCCTTTCCCGCACCGTGGGGGGGGGCGGCCCCCAACTCTGCATCCTCATCTGGAGGTTCTTCCCACAGAGTCCCAGGCTGGGCTGTGGTGGGCACGAGCAGTGCCCCTCCCCAGGGCCCCGGAAGGAGCCGGTGTTGGGCCAGGCCCAGCTGGACTCACCACAGCACTGATCGCGTGCCCCTTCTCCTCTGCTGTCAGTTTCCCATCTCCCACTGCTTCAGCGCAAGGGCGTTTTGCAGCACTAGCGGGTCACTTTGGTAATTTTGCACATAGGAAATATACTCATCGGAGGGTCCTGACAGAAATTCATAAACAGCTGTCTGCACAGCCGGCAGATGTCACAATCTGAAGAGAAATGGAAGGCATGGGTCATGGCAGGTGCGTCCCTTCACCCGCCCTGGGAGCCAGCACTGCCCTGGAAAGCTGGCCCCTGCCCCCAGAGCACCCCCAGCCCAGGCGTCCGTGGCTGGCACCCACTGGCAAGAGAGAACAGGAGCCAGGCAGCGCCGAGCAGCACCAGGCAAGCAGCAGGCTTCATGGTGCAGGGACAGCCGCTGCCATCGCGGGGCCCTTTATACCTGCTCCGTGTCCCCAGTGGGGCAGGAGGGGCCTGTCCTCCCGGGGGTGGGGCGCTCCATGCCCAACCCAAGCCACAGCTTGCATGACCTGCAGTTGCAGAGGGTACACGTGTGTGTGTGTTGATGTTGGCCGAGTCCGGCCCTGGGTTAACACAGGGCTTGGCTCCTTCTCCCTCTCTCTTTCCGGGGACCTGACCATGGGCCCATGCCTGGGTGCAGGGAAGGAGCAGAACCAGTGGAAACCCTGCCTGGGCAAGGGGAGAAAGCACCACACAGGGCCTCTGGAGCCCTGGGCCAGCTCAGCCTCTCGCACCTTGGCTGGGACCCTGACGACTGGCTGCTGTGACTATGGGAACTGCAGGACACCCAGTGCCAGTGTGGCGGGCAGGCTGGAGCACAGCTCCTCTGCTTCTCTCTTGCACTCACGGCCCTGAAGGCTAGGGGACACGGGGTAGACCCGTTGTCTCTAAAGACCTACTTGGCATTTGACCACATTCTGCTCTTTGGGGCTCGAGGACCCTGGCTGGGCTGGGAGAGACGCCCAGGTCCTTGTCTTCCCGTGGGGAGAACAGAACCGGGACACACAGAGAAGTGCAGCCTTGTCAAAAGGCAGGGGTCGTGCACGACTTCCCCATCTCTTCCCGCGCCTGTGCTCCCCGAAAGACGCCCCAGGGGAGCCCAGCTCCCTTCTGTCCCTGGCTTCCCTGCACACACCCTCTCCCACCCTGCTGCCTCTGCCAGCTCCTGCCCCAGTCTCCCTCCCTCCATGGCCTCCTTCCATTTTTTTTTTTTAATTTATTTGAAAGCCACAGTTGCAGAGAAGCATTGACAGAGTCAGAGAGCAAGAGGTCTTCCACCCGCTGGTTCACTCCCCAGATGGCCACAACAGCCGGAGCTGCATCGATCCGAAGCCAGGAGCTTCTTCAGGGTCTCCCATGTGGGTGCAGGGGCCCAAGGACCTGGGCCATCTTCTACTGCTCTCCCAGGCCATAGCAGAGAGCTAGATCAGAAGAGGAATGCCTGGGACTGGAACCACCACCCATATGGTGAGGGAAGTCTTGCAGCTGCAAGTTCACCTCCCCCACACAGGGGCTGGCCGGAAGCTGGCCAGGAAGCAGCAGTGGGACAGGACTCTAGGCATTCTGACCTGTGATGCCCACATCCTAAGCAGCAGTGGAACCCGCTGTGCCCCAGCACCTGCCCTGCACGTGAGTTCTTGCTGTGGCAGGACTGGGCTGGTAGAGGGAAGCTTGTGCTAAGGCGAGTTCCGCTTCCTTGGCTTGCTCTGCTCTCGTCCACCTGCACACGCTTGCCTTCTGCTGTCCACTGTGGCCAGGAGCAGCAAGAGGGCCTGGTGGGGAGCGCTGATGTGCTTGGGGCTCCCCAGGGTGCAGCCCAGCAGGAGCTGGGAGGCCAGTAGGAGTGACAGCCAGGCTCAGCCCCAGTGCACACTCACCCCTGCGCGCTCGGGCTCGCCCTCCCCTGTCTTCAGTTCTCCGTGGTTTCCCTCCCTTGTGGAGGGACGGGAGCTCCAGGAACATGAGGGCTGTCAGAGGAGCTGAGGGCGTGGCCTGCTTCTCCGAAGTCTCTAAACAAGGACACGTTCACATGGGTAGGAGAGGACTTCAATAAGTTCATGGATATTAGCATTTAAAGTGCAAGGCCAGGGTGGTGCTAACTTGCAATGATGGCATCCCATAGTGGAGAGCTGGTTCGAGTCCCATCTGCTCAGCTTCGGCTCCAGCTCTCTGCCAACAGGCCTGGGAAAGCAGTGGAAGACGGCCCCAATATGTGGGCCGCTGCTCCCGCATGGGAGTCACAGTTGGAATTCTGGTTCCTGACCTTCGCTTGGCATAGAACTGGACCTCAAGGACTTCTGGGGAATCAACCAGTAGATGAAGGATTTGTCTCTCTTTCACTGCCACTCTACATTTTGAATACATAATTCATTTTTTACATAATACATTTTTAAAATATTTATTTATTTATTTGAAAGTCAGAGTTACACAGAGAGAGGAGAGGCAAAGACAGAGAGAGAGGTCTTCCATCTGCTCGTTCACTCCCCAGATGGCCACAACCACCAGAGCTGTGCCGATCCAAAGCCAGGAGCCAGGAGTTTCTTCTGTGCCTGCAGGGTCCTGAGCGGGTCTCTGCCTGAGGATGGGGGCTGTGGAACCTCCCATCTCCCCAGGAACACGGGGAAGCTTGCTGCCGCTGGGCACCAGGGTCACAAACTGGAGCAAACTCCTTTCCATGGGACAATTTAATACAGGCTCAGCACCACCTGAGGGTGGCGGTGGGGGAGGGGGGCGGGGAGGAGAGTACAGTGGCTCCTGGCATGGCTGTTGTCTTCCAGTGTCAGGGTGTCCTGGCCCCAGGAAGAGCCTGGGCGGTGGGGGCTCAACCAAGTGCATAGGATGCCGTGAAGACACACGGAAGGCTGCTGCCCAGCCTGGGCAGGACAGATGCTGGACTCGGCCTCTCTTCTAGGAGGCACCCATCATCCAGGTGCCCCAAGGAATAAGAGGTAAGGAGGCCTCTGGCCAGGGAGGGCACGCGGGCCTGGTCTCCCAGCCCAGGGCTGGCTCTGGCCGGCTCCAGCCCGTGACTGTCCCCAGAGTGCGTGGGGCTGCCATGCCAGTAGGGGGAAGTCTTCAGCCGTGGCCCCCAGGCGGGGACAGCCTGCATGGGCCCTGGTTCTGGGGGCTCCGAGGCCCGTGGAGGAGCCCACATCCACAGGCCCTCCCGGCTGCCAGCGTCGGAGGAGTCATCCTCCCTGTGCTCTGGCCCGCTCAGGTTAGGGAGACTGGCGCACTGGCACAGGCCTCCCCACCTCGAGTACTCTGGAGACTCTGTGGGGCTGGCCGCACCTGGAGACTGCGGTCCCCACAGGGGAGCCCAGGCCAAGGGGCTCTGGGCTGCCTTCCCAGCTCTCCTCCTCCTCCACGAGACTTCCCTCTCGGTGATGCGGAGGCCAAAGCTTTCTGGAGGACGGATCATCACTGCACGGGTAGCGGGACCCCTGGTCTGCTCCCACACTGCCACTGTGTCCTGAATGGTGATTTTGGCCTTCGGAGCAGTGGGGGCAGGAACGTGCATCTGGGAGACGCGTGCCTGCCCCAGGGGCCTGCTGCACCGTTTTATAGCCTTGGCTGCAAGAAGAGACACGGTTTGTTTACCACAGCCCCCGTCTGGCCTGCAGGGTGCCTGCCCCGACCTCATCCTGGGGTCCCCATCACCACGTGTGACGCTGAGGACTCTTCCAGGCTGCTGGCCCCAGACGGGAGGGTGTGTGCAGCCTGGGCAAGGGGAGCCCTGGGACACCACCAGCTCCTCCTGCACAGCCCCACAGGGTGGATGGCCCTGAACTCCCCGCCTCACTCTCACCTCTGGGGACCCAGGCACCAACTCAGGACCCCATCACCTACCCCACCTGACCTGCTGCGCCCTAACAGTGCATTGGCTGAATTTCCCACATCTGAGTCCCTCCTACATGGCTGGAAAGGAACTGAGCCTAAGATGATGGGGGTGAGAGCTGGGGCTGTGGGGCAGACATGGAGTCCGGTTCAGGCCCTTGGGGACAGGGAATGCAGTTTCTAAAGAGGTGGCAGGGGTGCCCTGTGTCCTCTGCCCCTGGGCCACTGTCTCTTTCCTGGTGAGACTGGGCTGTCACCGCTACTGTCCCATGAGCACCCAAGGAGGCAGCACCTGGAGGCACAGTGGGGTCTCCCCAGAGCCTGGACAGCCTGCACCTGGGCCCTGACTTAGAGTCTCTAGAGCTGGGACAAGCCCATCTCTGCTCTGCATGGGGACCCAGGCGCTCAGGTCCTTGATGTCAGCAGCAGCAGGGGACAAGCACAGGGACCCCTCCCCACCAGAGCCCAGAGGCCAGCGATGCTCCGGGTCCTGCTGACTTCTGTTGGCCCGAGGCTAGAGCTGCAGAGCCCACACTCAGTTGCCCTTGAGTTCTGCCACGGGGGCCCCCAGCGCCTGCCTCTGTGCCCAGCCCTGCTCACAGGAGTGCACTCGGCCCCCACAACTGGGCTCAGGGCACCTGGGCCTTCCAGGGGTTCTCAGATGGCTGAAGGGGATTCTCTGCCGGACTGTTTCCCCCTCACTGCACAGGGTCTCCCACAGCCCCACCTCCCTCTAGCCCTGCCCACATCCAGGTGGGAACCCACCCACCTGTCCTAGGAGGGTCCTGTGTGCAGACAGTTGTGGTCATTGGGCCAGTATGTCTTGGGTGTAAAGCCAAGCACTGGAGGGACTGCTCAGGGGCCAATTGACAGTGGGATGACCCTAGCCACTTCTCCTTGTGGTCTGTGGGGGCCTGGGATTGGGGATGCAACAGGGGGATTCTCAGTGCCCTCCTGAAGGGAACCCAGGCCTCCCAAACTCCCTCATCCCTCCCTCAAGTCCTGATCACGAGGGACAGGCAGGGGGACCCCCAGCTCCTCCGTCCCAGCACCCGGGCCTCTGTGGGCCCTGAGGACTCACTGTGATGGATCTTGAGGGCCGTGTATGCCATGGCTGGGAGCACGTGCTCGCCCTCCAGGATGTAGATGTCCCGCATCCTCAGAGCCAGGGGGAACGGCACCTGGGGACAGAGGCATTGGAGGACCCGCCGTCAGGGCCTCAGCAGGGCCCACAGGGGTGGGTGTGCAGTGTCACTACAGGGGACAGGGGGAGACTGCAGGAGCAGTGACCCAGGATATTGAGGATCTCTGTCTCTCTGTCTTTCAAAGAAATAGCAAGATCAATAGGGGCCTGTGCTCTGTACAGTAGGCTAAGCCTCCACCTGCCACACCGCATCCTGTATGTGGCCAGTTTGCATCCAGCTGCTCCTCTTCCAAGCCAGCTCTCTGCTTATGGCCTTGGGAAGCAGTGGGAGATAGCCCAGGTGCTTGGGCCCCTGCACCCCTGTGAGAGAGCTGGAAGAAGCTCCTGGCTTCTGACTTCAGATCAGCTCAGCTCCTGCCACTGCAGCCATTTGGGGAGTGAACCAGCAGAGGAAGACCTTTCTCTATGTCTTTCTTTGTCTATAACTCTACCTCTCAAATAAATAAAATATTTTTATTGAAGGACAGGGTGGAGCCAAGATGGTGGAATAGTGAGGGCACGCACCGATAGTCCAGGAAAATTTAGTTTAATAAAAGTGGAGTTATGGTAGCCTCAGAAAAAGGATCAGCAAAAAACTGCAGAAGAAACTCTTCCGGATCTAGTGGCTGTGACTCGGAGGACCTACTGGGAGAACAAGGTCGCCCACCACGCAGAAGCCGAGCTGCGGGAGCTGCATGGTCTGCGCGCCAGTGCAGGAAGGGGAGTGGATGTCACACAGACACCAGCAGGGAGAGCAGGGACGCCCAGGGCTCCGAGTCCACACATCGGTGCTGGAAGGGGAGGTGAGCTCAGTAACCTGAGACACTGGCGGGGAAATGGCGGTCAGAATCTAGAGGGGAGCGGGAAAGTTCACCAGACTGACTACAGGAGAGAAGGAAAAAAGGTGGGGGGGTACTGGTACAGAGGAGTTTCTCTCTCTGCCAACCTTGCAAAGGCAAGCAAGAGACAAAGAGCAGGCCTTCACTCTGGATTTAGATAACAACTAGGGAGAGCTAAGGAACTGAGTCACTACAATTCAGTAGCCTAGGCAACCCAGTGGGAGTCCAGAGGAGAAACAGAGCCTGCACAGACTCTTTGGGTAGAAGCCAGAGATCGGAAGCTAAATACCATCAATTCTGCACAGCAGTGCGGTGCGGTATTACTTACCTCCTAAATAAATAAATAAATAAAAAGGAGAGATTTACCACGCATAACCTGAGGGTGTCACCTTTGCACACCCGTAACCCGGAATTACCAAGCAGAGCTCTCAGGCCACACCCATCTCAAGCCTCCAAGGCTCCTCCAACAGCAGGCAGTCCACTTAACACAGACATAGTATAAAAAAAAAAAAAAGCACAGTGACGAAAGAAGAATTAACTATGCCAAGCAACAAACACAGAAATCGAGGGAACAAGATCAATGATGACACTATGATGCCTCCAAATAAACAAAACACCCCAAGCCAAGATTATGAAGATGATGAGATAGAAGAAATGCAAGATATGGATTTCAAAAAATTTATGATAAGAACATTTAGAAGTTTTCACAACATATCAAAACTTATGGGATACAGCAAAAGCAGTATTGAGAGGCAAGTTAATAGCAATAGGTGCCTATATCAAGAAATTGGAAAGGTACCAAATAAATGAGCTTTCAGCGCGTCTCAAGGACCTAGAAAAACTGCAGCCAAACCAAACCCAAATCTAGTAGGAGAAGAGAAATAATTAAAAGCAGAGAAGAAATTAACAGGATTGAATCCAAAAAAAACATTACAAAAAATCAGCCAAGCGAAAAGCTGGTTTTTTGAAAAAAATAAACAAAATGGACACCCCATTGGCCCAACTAACTAAAAAAAGAAAAGACCCAAATCAATAAAATCAGAGATGAAAAAGGAAACATAACAACAGACACCACAGAAATAAAAAGAATCATCAGAAATTACTACAAGGACTTGTATGCCAGCAAACAGGATAGATTCCTGGACACATTCAATCTACCAAAAGTGAACCATGAAGACACAGAAAACCTAAATAGACCCATAACTGAAACAGAAATCGAAACAGTAATAAAGGCCCTCCCAACAAAGAAAAGCCCAGGACCAGATGGATTCACTGCTGAATTCTACCAGACATTTAAAGAAGAACTAATCCCATTTCTTCTCAAACTATTCAAACAATTGAAAAAGATGGAATCCTCCCAAATTCTTTCTATGAAGCCAGCATCACCTTAATCCCTAAGCCAGAGAAAGATGCAGCACTGAAAGAAAATTACAGACCAATATCCCTGATGAACATAGACGCAAAAATCCTCAATAAATTTCACGCCAATAGAATACAACAACACATCAGAAAAATCATCCACCCAGACCAAGTTGGATTTATCCCTGGTATGCAGGGATGGTTCAACATTCGCAAATCAACCAATGTGATTCACCACATTAACAGACTGCAAAAGAAAAACCATATGATTATCTCAATTGATGCAGAGAAAGCATTCGATAAAATTCAACACCCTTTCATGATGAAAACTCTAAGCAAATTGGGTATAGAAGGAACATTCCTCAATATAATCAAAGCAATTCATGAAAAACCCATGGCCAGCATCCTATTGAATGGGGACAAGTTGGAAGCATTTCCACTGAGATCTGGCACCAGGCAGGGATGACCACTCTCACCACTGCTATTTAACATAGTTCTGGAAGTTTTAGCCAGAGCCATCAGACAAGAAAAAGAAATTAAAGGAATACAAATTGAGAAGGAAGAAGTCAAACTATCCCTCTTTGCAGACAATATGATTCTTTACTTAGGGGATCCAAAGAACTCTACTAAGAGACTATTGGAACTCATAGAGGAGTTTGGCAAAGTGGCAGGATATAAAATCAATGCACAAAAATCAACAGCCTTTGTATACACAAGCAATGCCATGGCTGAGAAAGAACTGCTAAGATCAATCCCATTCACAATAGCTACAAAAACAATCAAATACCTTGGAATAAACTTAACCAAGGACGTTAAAGATCTCTACGATGAGAATTACGAAGTCTTAAAGAAAGAAATAGAAGAGGATACCAAAAAATGGAAAAATCTTCCATGCTCATGGATTGGAAGAATCAACATCATCAAAATGTCCATACTTCCAAAAGCAATTTATAGATTCAATGTAATTCCAATCAGGATACCAAAGACATTCTTCTCAGATCTAGAAAAAATGATGCTGAAATTCATATGGAGGCAAAAGAGACCTTGAATAGCCAAAGCAATCTTGTACAACAAAAACAAAGCTGGAGGCATCACAACACCAGATTTCAGGACATACTACAGGGCAGTTGTAATCAAAACAGCATGGTACTGGTACAGAAACAGATGGATAGACCAGTGGAACAGAATTGAAACACCAGAAATCAACCCAAACATCTACAGCCAACTTATATTTGATCAAGGATCTAAAACCAATTCCTGGAGCAAGGACAGTCTGTTCACTAAATGGTGCTGGGAAAACTGGATTTCCACGTGCAGAAGCATGAAGCAAGACCCCTACCTTACACCTTACACAAAAATCCACTCAACATGGATTAAAGACCTAAATCTACGACCTGACACCATCAAGTTATTAGAGAACATTGGAGAAACCCTTCAAGATATTGGCACAAGCAAAGAGTTTCTGGAAAAGACCCGGGAGGCACAGGCAGTCAAAGCCAAAATCAACTACTGGGATTGCATCAAATTGAGAAGTTTCTGTACTGCAAAAGAAACAGTCAGGAGAGTGAAGAGACAACCGACAGAATGGGAAAAAATATTTGCAAACTATGCAACAGATAAAGGGTTAATAACCAGAATCTACAAAGAGATCAAGAAACTCCACAACAACAAAACCAACAACCCACTTAAGAGATGGGCCAAGGACCTCAATAGACATTTTTCAAAAGAGGAAATCCAAATGGCCAACAGGCACATGAAAAAATGTTCAAGGTCACTAGCAATCAGGGAAATGCAAATCAAAACCACAATGAGGTTTCACCTCACCCCAGTTAGAATGGCCCACATACAGAAATCTACCAACAACAGATGCTGGCGAGGATGTGGGGGAAAAGGGACACTAACCCACTGTTGGTGGGAATGCAAACTGGTCAAGCCACTATGGAAGTCAGTCTGGAGATTCCTCAGAAACCTGAAGATAACCCTACTGTTCGACCCAGCCATCCCACTCCTTGGAATTTACCCAAAGGAATTTAAATTGGCAAACACAAAAGCGGTCTGCACCCTAATGTTTATTGCAGCACAATTCACAATAGCCAAGACCTGGAACCAACCTAAATGCCCATCAACGGTAGACTGGATAAAGAAATTATGGGATATGTACTCTTTAGAATACTATACCGCAGTAAGAAACAATGAAATCCAGTCATTTGCAACAAAATGGAGGAATCTGGAACACATCATGCTGAGTGAAATAAGCCAGTCCCAAAGGGACAAATATCATATGTTCTCCCTGATCGGTGACAACTGACTGAACACCAAAAAGGAAACCTGTTGAAGTGAAATGGACACTATGAGAAATGGTGACTTGATCAGCATAGCCCCGACTGTTAACAACTTAATACATTATCCCCGTTAGTATTTTTTTTGTCTGTTCTACTTAATATGACTGGTTTAATTCTGTAATTAATACAGTTATTCTTAAGTGTTGAAATTTAACTGAAATGTGATCCCTGTTAAACATAAGAGTGGGAATAAGAGAGGGAAGAGATGTACAATTTGGGACATGCTCAAGCGGACTTGCCCCAAATGGTGGAGTTAGAAACATACCAGGGGACTCCAATTCAATCCCATCAAGGTGGCATGTACCAATGCCATCTCACCAGTCCAAGTGATCAATTTCAGTTCACAATTGATCATAATGAAAGGACTAAGAGTCAAAGGAAGCACATAAACAAGTCTAGTACCTGCTAATACGAACCGGTAGAATAAATAAAGGGGAGAGTGATCCAACATGGGAAGCGAGATACACAGCAGACTCATAGAATGGCAGATGTCCTAAACAGCACTCTGGCCTCAGAATCAGCCCTAAAGGCATTCGGATCTGGCTGAAAAGCCCACGAGAGTATTTCAGGCATGGAAAGCCAAGATACTCTGGCAGAAAAAAAAAAAAAAAAAAAAAAAAAAAAAAAAAAAAACTAAATGAAAGATTTCTGTGAGATCCCAGTGGAAAGAACAGGTCTGCAAAGAAGGAGGTACTTTTCTCTGAAGGGAGGAGAGAACCTCCACTTTGACTATGACCTTGTCTAAACAAGATAGGAGTTGGAGAACTCAAAAGGCTTCCATGGCCTTGGAAACTCATGACTGGAGCATAGGGAGATTACTGATGCCATAAACAGGAGTGTCAATTTGTAAAGTCAACAACAGGAGTCACTGTGCACTTACTCCTCATGTAGGATCTCTGTCCTTAATGTGCTGTACAGTGAGATTTAATGTTATAACGAGTACTCACACAGTATATTTCACTTTGTGTTTCTATGGGGGTGCAAACTGTTGAAAGCTTTACTTAATGTATACTAAACTGATCTTCTGAAAAAAAAAGAGAAATTATCAATTCCCAACTTGACTCTCACTGGGATGAAACATGACAATAGGTCTGATCTGATTTCATCATCATTTAAAAATCATCTATTATTTTTCACTTTATGTTTCTGTGTGGGAGCAAACTGTTGAAATCTTTACTTAATGTATGCTAAACTGATCTTCTGTACATAAAGAGAATCGAAAATGAATCTTGATGTGAATGGAAGGGGAGAGGGAGTGGGAAAGGGGAGGGTTCTGGGTGGGAGGGACGTTATGGGGGGAAGCCATTGTAATCCATAAGCTGTACTTTGCAAATTTATATTCATTAAAGAAAAGTTAAAAAAAATAAAATATTTTTTATTTATTTTTTTTGACAAGCAGAGTAGGACAGTGAGAGTGAGAGAGTGAGAGAGAGAGTGAGAGAGAGAGAGAGAGAAAGGTCTTCCTTTTTCCGTTGGTTCACCCCCCAAGGGGCTGCCACAGGCGGCGCGTTGAAGCCGGCGCACTGTTCCAATCCGAAGCCAGGAGCCAGGTGCCTCCTCCTGGTCTCCCATGCAGGTGCAGGGGCCAAGCACTCAGGCCATCCTCCACTGCACTCCCAGGCCACAGCAGAGAGCTGGCCTGGAAGAGGAGCAACTGGGACAGAATCCGGCGCCCTGACTGGGACTAGAACCCGGGGTGCCGCCGCTGCAGGCAGAGGATTAGCCTAGTGAGCCACGGGGCTGGCCAAGAAAATCTTTTTCAAAAAAGATAAATAAAGGACCAGTGCTGTGGTTCAACGGGTTAGGGCCTAGGCCTGTGGTGCCAGCATCCTGCATCCCATGTGGGTGCTAGTTCGGATCTTGTCTGCTCCACTTCCAATCCAGCTCTATGCAATGACCTGGGAAGGCACCAGAGGATGGCCCGGGTGCTTGGGCCCCTGTGCCCATGTGGGAGGCCCAGGGAAGGTTCCTGGCTCCTGGCTTCAGGTCAACTCAGCTCTGGCCATTGCAGCTGGTTGGGCAGGGAAGCAGTAGATGAAAGACTTCTCTCTCTCTCTGTCTCTCCTTCTCTCTGACTCTCAAATAGATAAATAAATCTTTTTAAAAAAGATAATTAAAGTTTTAAAACTGTAGAAGGAATGATGGAAAAAGTGAACCTCACCGTAGCAAATTAAGAATGCCTGCTAGGGCCTGGCACTGTGGTGTTGCAGGTAAAACTGCTGCCTGCAGTGCTGGCATGGCATACAGGTGCCAGTTCTAGTCCCAGCTGCCCCACTTCCGATCCAGCTCTCTGCTATGGCCTGGGAAAGCAGAAAATGGCCCAAGTCCCTGGGCTCCTGCACCTGTGTGTGAAACCCAGAGGAAGCTCCTGGCTCCTGCCTTTGGATCGGCGTAGCTCCAGCCATCACAGTCAGTTGGGGGGTGAACCAGTGGATGGCAGACCTCTCTCTCTCTCTGCCAACACACACAACCTCAGTCTGATCATGAGAACATCAGGCCAAGTCAAACTGAACGTTCCTCTGCAGCATAACTGACCAGGACTCTTCAGAAGCGTCCAGGCCGTGAAGGAAGACTGAAGAACTGTCCCAGACTCTGGGAGACTAACCAGACAGGACACTGGAGGCAAGCTGGAGGCCTGGCTCAGACCCTGGACCAGAAAAAGGAAACCAGTGGGAACACTGCAACACTCCAGTGAGGGCCAAGGACACTTTAGTTAGTACACTAACCTTGCTTTGTAAACCACACACAGGGCTCTTTCTGCATGACCAATCAAGCACACGATGCACACAACAGAGCACAGCTCTGGCCCTGCTCTGGGTGGGGATAAAGACCCCAGCTGCTTCCTGTGACACACCTCTCTCCACACTGCTGCTTGCACCAACACAAACTCACATCCCAGGAGCCCCAGTGAGGTGACCTGTGCTCACCACCTGGCACTGCCTGCTGCAACATCAGTTACCTGTGACAAATCAAAACACAAGCTCCCTGGGGCGGCGATTCTGAGATCACTGCATCTCCACAGGCTGGCACAGAGAGGGATCAGTACATGTCGGCTAAGCCAACAGTGTAGGGGCAGCTGTGGGGAAGCGGCTGCTATGGTCCTCACTCTGCCCACTAGAGCAACCATTCGCCACCTCCCATTTGATCTCTATCGACTTAACCTTTCTACATCTCGCCTATGCTTTGGAAAGAAAATCATAGGACAAGGTATAGGCAGTAGAAAATCAGGAGAAACCAGTATTTAGAAGGAATAAAAATAAAATAAAAAGTCAAGATCAGAATAATATATTTTACATTTCTCTTGTTTGGATCTATCACATATGCTACCACCATACTTCAAGAGTTATTTTAGTTTTTTAAATGTTTATTCATTTTTATTTATTTGAAAGGCAGAGCATCAGAGAGGGCAAGAGAGAGAGAGAAATCTTCTATCTACTGGTTCACTCTCCAAATGTCTCCAACAACTGGGCCTGGACCATGCCGAAACCAGGAGCCCGGAACTCCACTCAGGTCTCCCTCACAGGTGGCAGGTACTCAGGATTCGATCCACCATTTGCTGTCTCCTAGGGCATTAGCAGGAAGCTGTCCTGGAAGTGGGCAGCCAGGACTTACATCAGGTGCTCTAGTATGGAACCAAAGGTGCCCCAAGCAGTGGCTTACTCGGCTGTATCACAAGATCCATTCCTTCCAAGAGTTGTTTTAAAGATCAAATGGGGGGGGGGGGCAGTGCTGTTGTGCAGTGGGTTAAAGCCCAGCCTGCAGTGCTGGCATCCCATATGGGCACTGGTTCGTGTCCTGGCTGCTCCTCTTCTGATCCAGTTCTATGCTATGGCCTGGGAAAGCAGTAGAGGATGGCCCAAGTCCTTGGGTCTCTGCACCTGCGTGGAAGACCTGGAAGAAACTCTTGGCTCCTGGCTTTGTATCAGCTCAGCTCTGGCCACTGCGGATTTTTGGTGAGTGAACCAATGGAAGGAATGGATTCGCTCTCTCGCTGACTCTACTTCTAACTCTTACAAAAAAAAAAAAAAAAAAAAAAAAAAAACAAATGAGGAAGTATATAGAGAACATTTACCCCACAGCCTAGACATAATCAATGTTCAAAAGTAGTAGTTATTTTTATTTTTACTAAGAAAGGTAGTATCTACACTACATCTAGATAATTACAGGGGGCAGGTATTACGGGGTCCCAGGTGGAGCCACCATCTGTGAAGCCACCATCCCATTATGAGCACCGGTTCATTTCCAGGCTGCTCTACTTCCAATCCAGCTCCCTGCTGATGGCCTAGGAAAAGCAGCAGAACGTAGCCCAAGTGCTTGGGCCACTGCTACCAACATGGGAGACCCAGATGGAGCTCCCAGATTCCACCGGGCCCAGAACCAGCCATTGTGGCCATCTGGGGAGTAAGCCAGTAGATAGAAGATATTTCTCTCTCTCTCTCTCTCTCTCTCTCTCTCTAACTCTGACTTTCGAATAAAAAAATTACAAGGATAAAGTACAATACAGCAGTTCTAAAACTATTCACATAAAAATACTTAATGAGCTTTTCTTTTTTAACAAATATTAGATTTCTAATAAGATAAAGTCAAATAACTAAAGAGAAATATCAATCTAAAATAACAGGTAAATCAGTCTCTCTCCACACACACACAATAAACACTAAAGAGATACCCAACTTTGCAAGTGAAAAAATGCAAGTTAAAACAAGAGATCATGTTCACCCAGCAAACAAGCAGAAATTAAAAAGCCTATTAACAGGGCCGGTGCTGTGGTGCAGCAGGTAAAGCCACTGCCTGCAGTGCTGGCATCACATATGTGTGTCAGTTCAAGTCCCGGCTGCTACTACTTTTTATAAGTTGCTTTTTTAAGTCAAAAGGCACAGAGCTCAGGCCCGGGAGGGGGTGCCTGAGAATACTACGCACAGCCAGTTTGACCAGCACCAACTCACAGGCTGCCTCCTGCAGAACCCAGACCTTCAAAACCTGCTTACGGGTAACTGATGGCACATAAATAAATAATAAAGATACAATAAATAATGTGCATTCAGATACATACCTGTCCTTCTTCCAACACTGATGGTTTTATTTCTATATCTTTACACATGCTGTTATAGAAGCCATTCATGGCGCTATTTAGTTTTTGATAGTCAACTTCATGATCCAAAAAGGGACTACATCCTTTTATAATAACCCAGAAGCAATCTGGATCTTCAACCTGCAGAATTTTTAGAAGATTATAAAATCATGCATGATTTCTTTTAAAACCAAATAAACCTCAGAACCATGTAACTTTCTAATTTAAGTGATCTATCATTTTTGACAACTACCTTTATCTTAAATGGTCATACCAAAGAGCCAAAGATAAAATTTAAAACATGTAATCAATAATATGTAATTCTCAATTATGTAGTACAACTCAAAAAGCAATCAGTTCTATTTGGTCTCCTGTAGCTTAAAAATATAAATATTAAAAATATTCTTATTATTAAAATACCTATTAAAACATCCATATATATAAAAGGTTCAGAACATTTTTAGTATTCTTTTTGTGTAAGAAAAATAAGTATGAATATATATACAGCCTGCTCATATTTTTTAAATGACAGCAGATGAACCAAAACAAATACAGATTACCTCCTACAGGAGAAAAGAATGGAGTAGAAAGAATAAGGATGAAACTTAGACTGACTTCTCTGAATGGGTCTTATCTACTCTTGTTATTAGAAACCAAGATTTTTATTGTTAGGGAAAAGAATTATAAAATGGAAAATTAAATTTTTTAAAAGATTTTATTTATTTGAGAGGTAGAGTTGCAGAGAGAGGGAGAGACAGAGAAAAAGGTCTTTCATCCGCTAGTTCACTCCCCAAATGCCCACAATGGCCAGAGCTGGGCAGATCCGAGACCAGGAGCCAGGAACTTCTTCTGGGTCTCCCATGCAGGTGAAGGGGCCCAAATACTTGGACCATCTTTTACTGCTTTTCCAGGCCATACAATAGAGCTGGATAGAAGAGGAGTAGCTAAGACATGAACTGGCGCCCATAAGGGATGCCGGCACCACAGGCAAAGGCTTAGCCTACTATGCCACAGCACCAGCCCCCCAAAATTAAGTTTGATTGACAACATCACTAAGAACTCATGATTTGGGGCAGACGCTGTGGTGCAGTGGGTTAAAGCCCTGGCCTGAAGCGCCAGAATTCCATATGGGTGCTGGTTCGAGTCCCAGCTGCTCCACTTCCGATCCAGCTCTCTGCTGTGGCCTGGGAAAGCAGTAGAAGATGGCCCAAGTCCTTGGGCCCCTGCATCCACGTGGGAGACCTGGAGGAAGCTTTTGGGTTCGGATTGGCACAGCTCCGGCCGTTGTAGCCATCTGGGGAATGAACCAGCAGATGGAAGAACACTCTTTCTGTCTTTACCTCTCTCTGTAACTCTTTCAAATAAATAAAATTAAATTTTAAAAAAGAACTCATGATTTTTTTTTTTTTTTTTTTTGGACAGGCAGAGTTAGACAGTGAGAGAGAGAGAGAGAGAAAGGTCTTCCTTCTGTTGGCTCACCCCCCACATGGCCGCTACAGCCAGCATGCTGCGCTGATCTGAAGCCAGGAGCCAGGTGCTTCCTCCTGGTCTCCCATGCAGGTTTTGGGCCCAAGGACATAGGCCATCCTCCACTGCCTTCCCGGGCCACAGCAGAGAGCTAGACTGGAAGAGGAGCAACTGGGACAGAATCCAGCGCCCCAACTGGGACTAGAACCTGGGGTGCCGGTGCCACAGGCGGAGGATTAGCTAAGTGGACCACGGCGCCGGCCAGAACTCACGATTGTTCAGAGGTTTTCCCTAACTCTGTCTACTGAAAAGGTATGGAAGCAGAAACACCCAGAGATATGGAGTCTAAGTTACCAGTGGCAGGAATAGAAGAGTTCACCTTAGTAATCGTATTATTTTTCTGAATGTTTGACTATTCTGATAATAAATAACTGGAAAAATGAACAGCAGTCATTCTGGCAAGGGCAAAATAGTGTATAAGTTACATACACAGCACAATTATGAACCCTGAAAAAACACAAAATAAATGAAGAGCTAGCAAAAGCAACAGACACTGGAGAGCTGACCCTCGAAAGAAGGAACTTCACTGGGCACTATCCCAGAACACCTCCCAGTTGTACAGAGTGGCAACAACTCAACACAAAGTCACACTGTGGCTCGGGGAATCAGAGCTGTCGGTGCCAGTGAGGATTAGGGGGAGAAATTCTGAAACAGCCATAGAGGGAGCCCTGATGTCTGCACATCAACACCCCTCCCATCCTTGCCAAGTCCTGAACGGCAATGGGCGAGACAGCAAGGAGTACTGAGTACGTGAGCGGTGCAGGGCTCAGAGGAGCACGCAGTTACAGCTGCTGCCCCTAGAAACAGCACTCCGGGCATGTGGCTCCATTCAGTCCTTCGCACTCAGAGACAACCAGATTCCAGCTTCCAGCAGCACAAGGCCACAACCCTGGGATGACTGCAATTATTCATTAAAGTGCTCACTTGAGTGTTGAGCATGTGGCCTAACAGTCATGACACTCACTGAATCCCCCCGCCAGAGTGCTAAAGATTCAATATTCAGTTCCAGCTCCTGACTCCAGCTTCCTGCTAATGCAGAGCCTGGGAGGCAGCAGTGATGGCCCAACTGGGTTCCTGCTACCCATGCAGGAGACCTGGAATGGGTTCCCTACTGCCAGCTTTGGCTTCAGTCCAGTCCTGGCCATGGTAGGCGTTTGGGAAGTATATCAGTAGATAAGAGCTATTTCTCTCCCCTGCCCCCTGTCACTCTTAAATAAAATTGATAAATAAATAAGCAAGCCTGCCTGCCTGCCTGCCTGAATAAGCTCCACAATGCCAGAAGAACTGACTGTTCAGGCTATCATCTGAGGCAGGCCCCAACCTTCCGTTCTTAGAGGCTTCACTCAAAAAAGCTTACAAATCTGGAAGTGTGTCCCTGCTCAGTAGCCACTCCTATGAGGCCAGGGCCGCCATGCCAGTTTCTGCAAGAAGACAGCGTGCTAACTTCCATAACTTCCAGCTAGCACACACAGCTGGGATCACCGCATTTACCCTGAATGACCTCTTCTCACTCTTCCCTTGAGCTGTGCCAACCCCAGCCCTCCCTTTAAAACACCCAGGCACCTCCGCACCACTGGTGATGGAGCTCAGCTCTCTTCAGGAGGTATTGAATAAAATCTGTTTTCACTGCTTTAACTAGTATCTGGCCTCAAAAAAAAAAAAAAAAAAAAAAGCCCGGGCACTCACCCCAAGGAAAGAGTGGAGCCCGCCAAGCAGAGGGCGGGAAGCAGCTCAGGGTTCAGTGCCGGAGCAGAGCCCTCCCTGCAGAACAAGAGCGTGTGCTCTCACCGCAACAGCCAAGCAGGGTGCAGGAACCGAGCCTCCCCAAGTGTGGCAGAGGCCTTTGTCTTTTACTTAAACTTGTTTCTAGCTGACACCATTGAAGTTGTGCTAGAGGCTTTCCCAAGGTCCAAAGAAGAAAGAGAAATCTGTCCTGGGAATGAAATGTGGCTGTCATCGGCTTACCTATGAAGGCTTCAACTGTAATCCCTATTGGCTTCTATGCAACCATTACAGGTTCTGCAATGATGCTAACCCTTGCCAGACAGCAGGTGACGAAATGAAAAATGGCCATTTAACAGATCTCAGGTTGATAAAACTGATTTCCAGTTTTATAAAAAATAAAATTCCATATAAATGTAGTTCTGACATTAATTCAGACAAAGTATGATACAATGCCAGTATCTTCAGTCATCTGTAAAGGGCTCATCGCCCCTTCCGCATTCCTTCTGCCCTCAGCCCACCCCCTCCCCATTTCCTCCCTTCCTTCTGACAACCAGTGCAACCTCCTCTGGTTGGGGAACCAGGTGCAACCTCCCCCAGACTCCTTGCAAAACAACTAATTAAATAGATGAGCTGCACAGGGCAGCTTTCTAATTAGATTTGAGGAAAGTTCCCAAGGCTTCCCAGAGCCCCCTAGTTCCACTTTCCACCAGCTGCAAAGTCTTCTCCCTCCCCCACAGCGACAGTGGCAAACTCCCTCCTTAACCAGGTAAAACCCCAGCCCCAAGTGCACTCCAGACCAGACTTTTCTAGAACAGGATGCTTTTCCCTCTTTGCCTTAATGAAGTGGCCTGTCTCCGTTGATGTCAGTTCTCTCATCCCGGGGCAGCAGGGGGGAGGGTACAAAAGGCCAGAACCCCAGCTACTCCAACCCTAACAATCTGTGTAGTTGCTAAATGTAAATTGGGTAAAGGTAAATGAGATACATGTGTCTACATGTAAACTTAGGTACTCTTAACACCTTACAGTCTATGAAAAACTCTGGATTTGTTGACAAATAGGTTTTCATAAGCTGTCTATAAATAAAAATAATTCAAGACTGCTCAGAAGTAACTAAGGTTGAAATTCGGGATATGCTTTTAAATTGCTTTTTTCAATGTAAATCAAGAAAATCAACAGATGGAAAAAAGGTTGCCAAGTCAAAACTGTGCTTCTTAGTGAAATAATAAAGAAAGGACATGGATTGTAAGATTGGAATGGAAAAGATAAAACGGTTTAGGTAAGCTGCAAAAGGTGTGTGGAAGTCTTAAATGCTTATAAAATTTTCTTGTTAGCTACAAAAGTTATCAATCTGTTTTTTTTTTTTTGATGTAAGGTTAAAATCTGATCCTCTGTAAAAGCAATGAGGTTGATGAAATACATAAGTGTTAATAGATATTTGGGAAAATAGTCTTTTTGTATCCTACTGAGATAATCTTTGTCTCATTAAATTCTACTTGTTTAAAAACAGCTGAGTTCTAAAAGTTTCAAAGTTTTAAAAGTCTGTTTAAATATGGACTTGTTTTACATGTCAAGCATAGAAAGCTAAGACACTGTGGCAAAAAATGTTCTACATGAAGGATGTCCGTGAGGCCCCAGTGGAAAGCAGCAGCCATCAAAAGAGGATGTACTTTTCTCTAAAGGGAGGAGAGAACTTCCACTTTGCTTCTGGCCTTGTCCAAATACTGAGAGTTGTGGACTCAAAAGGCTTCCTTAACCTATGCAGCTCATGTCAAGAGCCTCGGGTGGTTACTGACGTCATAGATAAAAAAAATTAACACTCTTAAGATTTCTTTATTTGAAAGTCAGAGTTAGAGAGAGAGGTCTTCCATCTGCTGGTTCACTCTCCAATTGGCCGCAATGGCCGGAGCTGTGCCAATCTGAAGCCAGGAGCCGGCGCCCATATGAGATGTCGGCGCTTCAGGCCAGGGCGTTAACCTGTTGCACCAGAGCCAGCCCCATTAATTTTTTTTTTTGTCTTTTCTTTTCTTTTTTTTTCTTCCAACAGGCAGAGTGGACAGTGAGAGAGAGAGACAGAGAGAAAGGTCTTCCTTTTTGCCGTTGGTTCACCCTCCAATGGCCGCTGCAGCCGGCGCACCGCACTGACCCGATGGCAGGAGCCAGATACTTATGTGCAGATTGTGTGTCTATATAAAAATTATTAAAAACTGCTAAATTAACACAAATTACCTTTCTGGTGCACCTGACTTAAATAAATATGATAAATAGGCTGTTCTCAATTTGTTGGTACAGAAAAACTAAAAAAAAATTTTTTTTTAAGTTATTGACATGTTTGCATTTGGGTCTGCTGGTCAAACAAGTTGCACTTGTGTTAGGTATTTGCAACCATAAAGGTATACTATTTATCTAAAAACAATATAGCCGGCGCCGTGGCTCACTAGGCTAATCCTCCGCCTAGCGGCGCCGGCACACCGGGTTCTAGTCCCGGTCGGGGCGCTGGATTCTGTCCCGGTTGCCCCTCTTCCAGGCCAGCTCTCTGCTGTGGCCAGGGAGTGCAGTGGAGGATGGCCCAGGTGCTTGGGCCCTGCACCCCATGGGAGACCAGGAAAAGCACCTGGCTCCTGGCTCCGGCCATCGGATCAGTGCGGTGCGCCGGCCGCGGCGGCCATTGGAGGGTGAACCAACGGCAAAGGAAGACCTTTCTCTCTGTCTCTCTCTCACTGTCCACTCTGCCTGTCAAAAAAAAAAAAAATATATATATATATATAAAAACAATATAGTTAGAGGTATAATATAGTGCTCATTGCTCCCTCTAAAGTCCAAGTTAAAGTTGTTCTTGGCAAATTAATAACAAAATTTATAGACAAATTAGTGAAACCATCTTCATGTTTTGATCTTACTTAAAGAACATAGCTCTCCTCATGGGCACTGCATTGTTTCAAAAAAAAAAAAAAAACTGTCAAAACATGCCTGTGACTACAGACTTCTAGCTCGGCCACCAAAGATTAAGGACAGAACTCAACAACCCCTTAACTGACATCCTAGAGGATGCCTCTGTGGTCTGCTTTAGCAGGAGGAATGTAAAGATAGGTGTCAAGCCAACTAATAGCTACTTTACACAGTGTTCTGCCATCAAAAAGACCCAGTGAGGCCAGTCCACCCCAAGTGGCATCAGGCTTCAATTTGGAAAGCCAGGAGATGGGGCAAACAGCCATCCTGAAAAAAGCCAGCCTCTACCAAATTCTGTCAAGAGCTGGGTGAATGGAATTGCCTTGGGGCTGAAGGGATCCCAGGTTAGAACCACAGATCCTACTGGCTCCAAGCTCAAAGAGCCCTTTACTCTGCCAGCTTCCAAGATAACTACTGCCATTGAGGGCAAGGCCTCGGGTCAGGACAGGCAGGACTGCAATCTTCCTTTCAGAAGTGCCGCCTCTTCTGTACTACCCTCCTGTTCAAGCCAGCTCTTCTCCCAGGCCGCCTAGGTAATGGAGTCAACAGGGCATCTTCCCTCAAGAGGTTCACACCTTTCTTATGATGTCTCTTCCACTATCCCATGTAAAGACAGAGAGAGGTTGGGCCTCATACGTACCTGGCCAGGCCTACATGCCTCTCTCTGTGAGAAAACCTGCTCCTGGTTTAGAGAACACATTTCCTAGGTACTCTAATAACGATTCAATCTTTTTGTTTTAGATCCTGTTGTATCTAATTTGCTTGTTAGACCTGCAAATTCCAGACTTAGAAAGCCACAAAGTGGGGGAAAGTCCTCTATTGTAAAAAAGCCTTCTCGGGGCTGGCGCTATGGTGCAGCGGGTTAACACCCTGGCCTGAAGTGCTGGCATCCCAGATGGGCGCTGGTTCGAGTCCCAGCTGCTCCACTTCCGATCCAGCTCTCTGCTATGGCCTGGGAAAGCAATAGAAGATGGCCCAAGCCCTTGGGCCCCTGCACCTGCGTGGGAGACCAGGAAGAAGCTCCTGGCTCCTGGCTTCGGATCAGCTTAGCTCTGGCCATTGTGGCAAATTAGGGAGTGAAACAACAGAAGGAATACCTTTCTCTCTGTCTCTCCCGCTCACTGCCTAACTGTACCTCTCAAATAAATAAAATCTTTAAATCAAATAAAAAAGCCTTCAACCAGATAAAACAAACCCTTAGAAATAAACAGACCCTTGTTCCATCCACCCCTACTACAGTCAAAGTCCACAAGATAGCTCCCTGGACCCACCACAACACAGACAGGCAGGTGGGCTGAAACTGGAGTGCAGCTCAAATCCAGCAATACCGTACAAGCTGAGCCTCTGACACAGGAGGGTCAGCCCTAAAGAGACCAGCAGGGCCGGTGGCTGCAGAGAAACTCCGGAAGAGGACTGACTTACCCAGGGCCAGAGCTTGAGGAAACAGCTGCCCAATAAAATAAATGCAGCGATCCTTTAGTTTTTGTCTCTTTAGATTGGTTTTAAAATTTTAAGCAACTTTTGTATACAAATAGGTGATGAGGACAAGATCATAAAAAAATTACTGATCAAACGAAAAAGGTCACCCTTGGGGCAGGGGTTGTCCATCCACCTCAGCGGAGGGCCCGACTGGACCCTCAGCACCATGGACTATGCGCCTTGAGGGGTGGCTGACAGTAATGGAGGCCGTTCATGCGATGCTGCGCAATGCTGGGGGTGGGATGCCCCCTAGCACCTGTGGGGGCCATAATTAAGAAACAGCTGTTTTCCCCTAAAGTGATCTAGAAATACAACACAATTCCAGCAGGTTTAATGATGGATTTTTGCAGGGAAGGGGTGGTTACAAATCAGCATGCTAATAATGAGATCCTCCTTGGAAAGACAAAGGAATTAGGGGCTGGCGCTGTGGCGCACCGGGTTAAAGCCACAGCCTGCAGCGCCGGCAAAAAATATAGGCGTCGGTTCAAGTCCTGGCTGCTCCACTTCCGATCCAGCTCTCTGCTATGGCCTGGGAAAGCAGCAGAAGATGGCCCAAGTCCTTGGGGCCCGGCACCTGCGTGGGAGACCTGGAAGAAGCTCCTGGCTTCAGATCAGATAAGCTCTAGGTGTTGCAGTCATTTGGGGAGTGAACCAGCAGAGGGAAGACCTCTCTCTCTGGTTCTACCTCTCTCTGTAACTCTCACTTTCAAATAAATAAAAATAAATCTTTTATTTAAAAAAAGACAAAGGAATTAGAACAGCCTAAATAATCATGAGAAAGAAGAACACAACTGGAGGACTCACTATCTGACCTCAAGTCCAAGTCTCAGCTGTGAGTCTACAGCCATCAGGTGAGGCTGGCGCTGGAGAAAGGGCGTGGGTTCCAGTCACAGCTGCTCTACTTCCAATCCAGCTCCCTGTAATGTAATGTGCCTGGGACAGCAGTGGAGGATGGCCCAAGCGCTTGAGCCCCTGCACCCACAAAGGAGACCCAGATGGAGTCGGGGCTCCTGGCTTTGGCCTGGCCCAGCTCCCACCTTTGTGGCCAATTCAAGAGTGAACCAGCAGATGGAAGATCTCTAACTCTGTCAAAATCATCAATCTTTAAAAAACAAACAAAAAACCTTACAATACTAACTGTATATAGGGATGAAGAGCAAATAGAACTCAGAGTTAGTGAGAGAAACAGAGAGAAAGGTCTTCCTTTCGTTGGTTCACAACCCAGATGGCTGCTATGGCCGGCGCACTGCGCCGATCCGAAGCCAGGAGCCAGGTGCTTCCTCCTGGTCTACCATGCGAGTGCAGGGCCCAAGCACTTGGGCCATCCTCCACTGCCTTCCCGGGCCACAGCAGAGAGCTGGACTGCAAGAGGAGCAACCGGGACTAGAACCCAGAGCCCACATGGGATGCCGGCGCCGCAGGTGGAGGATTAACCAAGTGAGCCACGGTGCCCCCCCCCCTTTTATTAGACAGGCAAAGTCAGACAGTGAGAGAGAGAAAAAGGGAACTCAGACATTTTTGACAGGAATGCAAAAAGGCAGTTATGCTGGCACACAGTCCATCAGTTTCTCATAAAGTTAAAACACAAGCAATTCCATCCTAGTTATTCTCCCAAATGAAATGAACTCGAGTCCATACAACTACCTGTAGGCAAAGATTATAGCAGTGTTGTTCATCATCTCCCTAAACTGAAACAACTCAAGTGGCCTGTGAGTATAAACTGTTGTGTGTGCACACAACGGAATACTACTCTGCCACTGACCCTATGCAGCAACACAAAGCAGTATCCAATGTGTCGTCTTTGAAGAAGCCACAGTGACGGCCACTACTGCTCTGGGATTCTGCAGGCACCCATTTCTGTGACATTCTAGAAAAGAAAAACTAATAGCAGCAGAAAACAATCTTCTTTATAAAGCATTACAGGTAGAGAAAGATACAGCTACAAAGGAGCTTCATCATGGGAATATGGGGCAGTGAGGAAATGCTTCTGCATTTTGACTGTTGGGGTGATTTCACGATGCTATGCATTTTTCAAAATACAGAAGTCTACACAAAAAGGAATGAATTTTTCTGTAAATAAATTATACATCAATTAAAAAATAGGGGTGGGCTTTTGTCATAGCAGTGAATCCTCAGGCCGGGTCTGCAATCCACATGGGAGTGCTTAGGTTTCCGTCCACATTCTGATGCAGATTCCAACTTGCTGCCAATCAGTGCACACTCTAGGAGGCCTCTTGACCATGGCTTGAGTGACTGGGTCCCTGTCCTCAGTGTGGGGGACTCAGGTTGAGTTCCCAGCTCCAAGCTTTGGCCTGGCCCAGCCTTGGCTACTGTGGGCATCTGGGGTGCGAACAAAGGGATGGGAGAGTTCTGTCTCTCCTTGTGTCTCTACCTTTCAAATAAATAAGAGTTTGGTAGGTGTCCCAATATCGATACTATTTTCCAAACTTTTCTGCATCTCCAATGTATTTTCTAATAAAAAGTTAAAATTTTTAAATTAATCTGAATTTTTAAAAAAGATTTACTTATCTATTTCAAACGCAGAGTTAGAGAGGGAGGGAGGCAGTGAGGGAGACAGAGAGAGATCTTCTACCCACCAATTCACTCCCCAAATGGTTGCAATGACCAGGGCTGGACCAGGCTGAAGCCAAGAGCTTCATCTGGGTCTCCCACAAGGGTGGCAGAGGCCCAAGCACTTGTGTCATCTTCTGTTGCTTTCCCAGGCACATTAGCAGGGAGCTAGATCTTAAGTGGAGCAGATGAGATTTGAACAGGTGCCCATATGGGGTCCTGACATCACAGGTGGTAGCTTACCTTGCTATACCACAATGCTGGCCCCAGCATCAGTTTTCTTTAAAACATCTTGTCCTCTGACGTGGCATAACTTATGTAGCATTTTTACTAAAAATGTCTAACCTAAATATATTAATATAGTTATAATTATTGAGGAATACTTTGCAAAGTGACTGCCCTTATTCTTCAGAAATTTCAGTATCATCAAAGATAGACCAATGTACTGCCTGAATGAACTCTACAAGGCCATGACAATTAAATGCAGTGTGTAGTTCTGGGTTCTTTATCAGAAAAAACAAGCTACAGTAGACCTTATCAGGACAAAGGGAGTACAGACTGTGTATCAGGTAACAGTGTTGCACCAACATTAAATATCTCAAGTGTGATGATTACATTATAGTTCTATAAGAGGAAGTCTTTGTTCCTAGAAAAATCAGTTAAGTGCTGTGAGTTCTAGACTCATTCTCAAATGGCTCAACCAAAAAGGAAAAAGTAACTTTTACATACACATATTTCTGAAGTGCAAACACAGCAAAGCGTTACCAACCAGTTAGTGTGGGTATAGTACACACAGGCATTCATGATGCTGTTTTTGTGTTTAAAAATTTTCCAAAGAGTAATTTAGGAAAGACGTTTACAGAGCATTCTTAGGGGTGGGCGTTTGGGGCAGCAGTCAGCTCATGGCTTGGGACACTCAGAGTGCCTGGTTCACATCAAGGCCACACAACCACCAATCCAGCTTCCTGCCAACGTGCCTACTGGTCAGGCAGCAAATGATGGCTCAAGCACTGTGGCGCTGTCACCCACGTGGGAGACCAGGACTGAGCTCTAGGCTCCCAGCTTTGGCCTGGCCCAGCCCTGGCTGCTGTGGGCATTCTGGAGTAAACCAGCAGATGGAAGAACTCTGCTGACCTGTTTTCCCAATGAAAATACATAAATAATTTTTTTAATGTTAAATGCTGAGGCTGCTAGGATGTTTCATTAAAAAAAATCTGCTCCTAAAACCTGTAAAATGCAAGCCAGGCCCAGTTTTTCCAGACAGCAACACACATAGTTCTAGTTGCCAGTTCCTCCAGGAGCTTCCCAGGGAAGGCCGAGGACTACTGCTTTCTGCCACTCTCCAAGGCCACGTGCCCAGCCATCAGGGTGCTACGGCCTCCCAGATTTCAAACACAGAAGTGTGTGGCCCGGGCTGCTTTCCTCATATATGCTGTGTGTACTTATGTATTTGAAAAGCAGAGTGACAGAGAGAGATGGACAGCAGGAGCAAGGTGGGGGATGGGAGAGAGCTCTTCCACCTGCTGGTTCACTCCCCAAATGCCCACAACAGCCAAGTCTGGGAGGAGGGAAAGAACTCCACTCTGACCTCCTACACAGGGGCAGGGGTCAAAGTCCTTGGGCCATCATACGCTGCCTTCCCATGTGAGCACACGGGAAGCTGGACCAGAAGCTGAGCGGTCAGATCTGAACAGGCACCCTGAGGTGCGATGCAGACATCACACGCGGCACCTAACCAGCTGGGGCGTGCGAGCCCTCCTCACATTCCTGGCAGCCAACAGCTCTTCTCTGCCCTCCTTAGCCAGGAGAGGTCTCAGCCCCGCCAGATGTGGCAGAGTCTCCTGCAGGCCGGACTCTTCAGGAACAGCACAGCTGCCCTGCTACAGGGCTCCTGGTGATGCGGCTCTCCAGGTACAGCTCTCGCCTCTGTCTGCGTCACTCAGGGAGGCCGCTGTCTTCTGGGTCGCTGCTTCTCTTCTCTGCCGGGTTCCTGTCTCATGACCACCAAGAACCAGTTCGAGTCCCACCTGTTCCACTTCTGATCCAGCTCCCTGTGAATCTGCCTTGGGGTCCCCTGCCACCCACATGATAGGCCCGGATGGAGCTCCTGGTTCCTGGCTTCAGACTCCCCCAGATCTGGCTGTTGCGGCCATTTGAGGAATGAACCAGTGGATGGAAGACCTCCCTCTCTGTTGGTCTCTGTCATTCTGTTCTTCAAATAAGTAAATCTTTTGAAAAAGTCGTGGCAAACTCCAGATAAAATTCATCCTTTTGGGCAATTTTAAGTGTACAGTTCAGTAGCATTAAGTAGACCGGAACTGTTGTGCGACCGCGAGCACCAGCCATCTCCAGAATTCCTCACCTTGCAAAACTGAATCTGCCCTGTACGCACAAACCCAACCTCTGGCAGCTGCCATTCAACTCGCCCACAGAATCATACAGCACGTGGGCCTTTCTGCTTGGCTCACCTCACTTCATATGACATCCTCATGTGTAAGAGGACACCTCCAAACTAACTAATGTGAAAGCTAAATAATTTCCCATCCTACATGCACACCACCCTGAGGGTACCCCATCACCTGTTGATGGGCACAGGGTGGGAGGGGGCACCGTATCCATGGAAATGCCACATCAATCTGGATCAGGACAGCCGGAACCTGGACCTCACTGGGGCACATACTCCTATAAGGGACAGAAGATTTGCTCCAAGGGTAAGCCAGGTCGGAGTCACAAGTGGAGGCCGGGCAGAGCTGAGGGGAGACACAAGCAGGTTCCAGGGCCCAACACACAGACGGGCTCCCAAGCAGGAGGGCACGAGCCCAGCACTTCTTGCCCAAGTCCTGCAGCCACGGGCGTGCACGTGGCACGATGGGTGAGAGCCCTTTCACAGGAAGGAATTGGGACTGACATATTTAGGACTGATGGAGAACATTGACTAGTGCAGAGGAGCCTCCCAGGGAGACCTGAAATCCCTTCAAAGTCTGAGAGCCGAGGCCGACCCCATGGCTCACTTGGTTCATCCTCTGCCTGGGGCGCCAGCGAACCATATGGGCGCCGGGTTCTAGTCCCAGTTGCTCCTCTTCTAGTCCAGCCCTCTGCTGTGGCCCGGGAGGGCAGTGGAGGATGGCCCAAGTGCTTGGGCCCTGCACCCGCAGGGGAGACCAGGAGGAAGCGCCTGTCTCCTGGTTTCAATCAGCACAGCGCGACGACCATGGCGGCCATTTGGGGGTGGGGAGTGAACCAACGGAAGGAAGACCTTTCTGTCTGTCTGTCTGTGTCTCTCACTGTCTCTAACTCTGTCAAATAAATAAAACAAATTGAAAAGTCTGAGAGCCAGGCCTCCTTGCAAGGAGTCAGCGGCTTTGGGGGTGTGTGACGCTCTGGTCAGGTGAATCCACAGAACACAGACACCACCCACCCCCCTCCTTCGCGGCGCCCCTCCCCATCCCACACCCTGGCTCAGGTTTGTAAACTCCCTCCTCCAGCGCCTCCCCTCCGGCTTCCTCGGGAGCCCTCCCGGCACCTCAAGTCTCCAAGGTGGCGGCCCATGCCCGCCCCGGGGACCAGGACACCCGCGTGAGGAGAGGGCGGCGTGGGGGGGGGCGGGGGGGTCCCAGAAGCCGAGCCCTGAGGGCGGCGGGCGGCGGGGGAAGGGCGGGAGCCAGGTCCACGGCTCCCCGCGAGGGCCCTAACCTAGGGCGGACGTGGGCTGGGGTGTGCGGGGCACCGACACACCTGCCAACGTGCCCGAGTCAGGCACGCACACCTAGTGCGAGACAGCTCGCAGCAACCGCCCTCCGGGGTCGTCGGGAACAGCGCACGCGCCCCCTTCTGAAGCGACCCCCACCCGCACTCCAGCCTCCCGCCTGCACCGACCCGGGCCCGACCGTCCGTGCGCGGGCCGCTCGCTCACCTGGAGCACCAGGACCTGGAGCATCTTCGCCGCGCCTCTGGCCCGCTCGCCCTGGACGACGCGCCCGGCGGCGGGCGTGGCGGGCGTGGCGAGCCGCGCGGCCCCTGCCGCCGCCCCGGGGGCGGCCCCTGCCATCGCGCCGGACGCCTCAGGCCTCTGCGGGGGCCGCGCCCACCAGCTCCACGGGGACTCCAGCTTCCTGCCCTGGACGCCCCCCGCCTGCAGGCCGGCCGCCACGCCCCCCAGTGCCGCGCCTCGTCTTCCCACCCGACGCCGCCGCCCGCGGGCGCGCTCTGGGCTCCTCGTCGGCTCCACCCCGCGCCCCCGGCCTCTCGTAATGGCGCCCGCCCCCGCGCCGGCCTCGAGGCGTCCAGAAGCCACGTGGGCGCCCAACGGCCCCGGACAACGGCCGGCCTTGCGCAGCGCCGCCGTGCGGCGGGGAGGGGCGTGGGGTCCCGCGGTCCTGGCGCGCGGCTCGCTTCCTGGGCCGCGGGGCGCCCGGGGGCTTGGGGACCTGGGCTGGCCTCCCCGCCGGGAGCGCGCGGGGCCTGCTGGGCTGTCCACCCCCAGCGTCCAGCGGGCCGCGCTCCCCAGGTCTCTGTGCGGGGCTTGCTTGTCTTAGCGGAAGTGTGCACGACCCCGTCCTCTGAGTGGGCCGGGGTCTGCAGCTCCTGTGACTGAAGCAGTCACCAGAGTTCTCACTTGGAAGGCTCTGTCCCTGCACCCAGAAGAAGCTCCTGGCTTCTGATTGGCCCAGCTCTGGCCATCTGGGGAGTGAACCAGCTGATGGAAGACCTTTCTCTCTGTCTTTCCCTCTCTCTCTAACTAGCACTCAAATAAATAAATAATATTTTTTTTAAAAATGAAAGAAACCCCAAATCCTGGGCCAGGAAGCTTTTACAGCTGAATTCCTTAATATTTCAATGGGGGGTGGGGGTGGGCACAAGGTTTCTTAAGCTCTATGTGGAAATGTGTTAATTGATTGGGGCAACCAACAAAATAGTAGAAGACCAGATTAGAGAGAGCATGGGAATTGTTAGGTTCTGTACTGGGAGAGCAAGATGTTCAGGTAAGCCTCTAGTTTTAAAAAATAAGCTCGACTCTCTCGGTAACTGACTTTCAAGTAAACCTTTAAAAAAAATAAAAATTCAAGGAAAAAAAAAAAAAAGCTTGATTCTACAGGCCCCACAGGTGTGTGCTTGACGTCCCCCCAGGAGGACCTTGGGAAAGGACAGGTGTGTGCCTGCGAGTCAGGCAGGAAGCTGCTGATGGGGAGCGTGGTGTTCACCTGGTGCTGGAGGGGGGGGGGGTGGCGAGGAAGCAGGCTACATACCTGGCAGGCCAGCACACCTGTCGACAGGTGAGACGTGGAAGGTCCCGAGCCTGAAAGGAGGTGGAGAACACGGGCAGGCGATGTGCCAGCGCGGTGGCTGGAGCCCCTGCGTGCGGTGTCCGTCTGCACTTGCATTCAGTTTCCTGCGATGTGCATGAGAAGCAGCAGGGGAA
The DNA here is from genome assembly GCF_964237555.1 of Oryctolagus cuniculus. Classification (NCBI taxonomy): domain Eukaryota; kingdom Metazoa; phylum Chordata; class Mammalia; order Lagomorpha; family Leporidae; genus Oryctolagus; species Oryctolagus cuniculus. The sequence continues at coordinate 17,708,219 of NC_091449.1, read as the reverse complement.
GGCCCAGGTGCTGGGTTCCTGCCACCCACGTGGGAGATGCAGCTGTATTTCCTGCTTTCAGCCCGACTCGGCCCTGCTACTGAGGGCACTTGGGGAATGAACCAGTGGATGAAAGATCTCTCTCTCCCTCCCTGCCTCCCTCCCTTCCTCCTTCCTGCTCTCTCTCTCTCTCTCATTTTGCATTTCAAATATATAAAATTTTTTTAATGAAGAGTGCAAGGGACAGCCTTTGTCTTTTTTCTTTGACTAACTCCCATGCTGCAAAAGGTGATCCTGAAACATTGTCACAAACCTGCTTCCAGAAAGTGGAACTATTTGTACATCACAGTGGCCTTACCAAGCCCAGGGTCTTTGGCTCACTTGCAGATAGAAATTGACAAGGGGCCAGTATGCAACCCAGAAGGGTTTATGGGGCGCTCATGCTCCAACACAGGGACAGCACAGCAGGGTGAGCTTCCGTCAACTTGCTGTCCTATGGGAGCCGAACAGGTGCTTTCATGGGGGTGGGAAGGCATGCAGGTTCCCCCAGTGCACACGGCACTTCAATCTGGCTCAAACCCCTGGGCACAGGACACCATGTTGCACCCAGCTAGGTGATCTGCACAGGCACCACTGATTTGGCTTTCACTGTTTTTGCACACGACACACCACAGCAATGGTGCTCAATACCATCACCCCGGAAAGTTCACATGAGGCCATTTTGGGCATGCTTGAACGTTCAGGAGTCCCTACCAGGGCAGCAGGGGTCACTGCCGGTTAGGAGCTGACACTCCTCGCTCCTGATTGGTTTGGAGCTAGAAATGGACACGTGTCCAGTTGTGAGGAGCTTGATATTTTTCTAAATGAGTCCTGTTTCTCTCCTGTTGCACTGGGATGGATACTCAAAATGAGGCTGCAGCCACCCAGTCTCTTAAGACTGCAGAGTTTCAGAATCTGTACCTGTAACCTGCTCCCCCCTCCCCCAACTCTGATGCTAATGGGAAGATTTTTTGTTTGTTTTTTAAAAGAAGTTGCACCATTGTTTTGGACATTTGGTGCAGCAGTTAAGACACAGCTTGGTATGCTGGTAGCCCAGATCAGAGTGCCTGGATTTGAGTCCTGGCTCCACTTTGAATTCCAGCTTCCTGCTCGCCTACATCATGGGAGGAAGTAAGTGACAGCCCAAATATTTGGATCCCTGTGACCCACACAGGAGACCCAAATTGAGTTTGGGGCTCCTGGCTTCAGCCTGGCACAGCCCTGGCTGTTGCAGATATTTGGGGAAAGGATCAGTGGCCAGGAAATCTCTGTCTCTCTGCCTTTCAAATAAATAAATGTCAATAAAAATTCTAAAACTTTACCACATAAAAAGGTAGAAAGAGAACAAGGTTGTGAAAAAAAGGAAGACAGAGTATGGTGCTGCCATATCGTCCCCATTGGGTGTCTGGGCCACTTTGGAGCAGAGTAGCTGGGGTTCAGGCTCTGTGGTCTGTAGGAACCTCCAGAAGAGCCCAGGGAAGAGTTGGCCACATTAAGTGGAAAAAGAAAGCAATGACTGATTACGATGACTTTGCATTTTGGGTCTGGACTTGCCACTCCTTTCCTGATGCGAAGACACCTAAAGCTTAAGAAACACACTGGGGGCAGGCCCTTGGTGCAGTGGTTAAGCCGCTGCAGCCACGTCCTATATTAGAATACCTGAGTCCAGGTTCCAGCTCCTCCTCCAATCCCAGCTTCCTGCTGATGCCCACCTAGGAGACAGCAGATGATGGCTCGAGTGGCTGGGCCCTGGCCGCTACATGGGAAACCTGAATTGAGTTCCCCGCTCCTGGTCCAGCCCCAGCTATTGCAGACTTTAGAGTAGTCAACAAGCAGATGGAAGATCTCTATGTGTCTGTCTCTGTCTCTCTGCCTTTCAAATAAAACATGAAATGTTTAAAAAATTTAATAAAAATTTAAAAAATGAGGATGCTTTCAGTCATCTACTCACTTGGGTCCCTGTGCCCACATGGGAAACTCAGGTGGAGTTCTGGGTTCCTGGTTTTGGCTTGGCTGTTGTGGGAATTTGCAGAAGTAAACCAAAGGATGAAAGATACACTTCTCTTTCTTTCTCTCCTTTTCTCTCACTCTGCCTTTCATACCACAAATCAGAAGGAAGGAGGGAAGGAGGGAGGAAGAGAGGAAGGGAGGGAAAGAAGGAACAGAAATACTGCACAGGGGCAGGCATGTGTCCTACCTGCTGGGATGCTGCTTGGGATGCCCTGACCTCGTGTCAGAACACCCGGGCTCCAGTTCTTGTTCCACACCCAATCAGCCTCCTGCTGGTGCAGGCCCTGGGAGGCAGCAGGTGGCTGGGTCTCTGCCACCCACAGGAGAGACCACATTGAGTTTCCAGTTCCTGGCTCCAGCATGGCCTACCCAGGGCTGTTGTAGGTATTTTAGAAGTGAAACAAGAAGGCATGTGCTCTTTCTCGCACACTCTCTCTCTCGTCTCTCTCTGTCTCTCGTCTCTCTGCCTTTTAAATACATAAAAAGTGAAAAATAAAAGGAAACACTGAATAACAATGAATAAGCCTGTGAAATAAATTCCATTTACTACGTGACCAGAATTACCCCAACACTGCTGTCTATGAACAGATGTTTTAATAATTAGTATTTGCCAACTTTGCACAAAACAGCTGATGGACGGCGAGGTGACAAGTAAGGCAAGCAATAGACATGTCAACATATTTCCTCACCATCAAGCAGCTCTCTTCCCTGAAGCCCTACCCTTTGTCTTAGACAGGTTAGAGCTCTACTTAATCATTTGATTTTCTTGCCAAAAATAAACTCAAAACACCAAATACAAAAGGAAAAGCTCCCCAGAGGGCTAAACACAGTAAGTACTTAAAAAAAAAAAGATTTATTTATTTGAAAGAGTTGCACAGAGGGAGAGGGGGGAAGGGAGAGGGGGAGGGAGAGAGGGAGGGAGGGGGGAAGGAGAGGGCGAAGAATTGGTGGAGGGAGAGGGGGAGGGAGAGGGGGAGGAATTGGAGGAGGGAGAGGGGGAGGGAGAAGGAGAGGGGGAGGGAGAGGTCTTCCATCCACAGGTTCACTCTCCAATTGGTCACACTGGCTGGAGCTGTGCGGATCTACAGCCAGGAGCCAGGAACTTCTTCCAGGTCCTCCTGCACACGGGTGCAGGGGCCCAAGGACTCGGCTTTCCCAGGCCATAGCAGAGAGCTGGGTCAGAAGTGAAGCAGCCTGGGCTTTTTAACCGGCACCTATATGGGATGCCGGCACTGCAGTTGGTGACTGTACCGCTATGCCACAGCGCTGACCCCAAGTACTTTTATAACAATTATGGTCACAGAGGTGCAGAATCCCAAGCTGGGGAGGCACCTACTTTTCCCTTAAGTATCTGCAAATCCTCCATGTCTGATGAGCCCTTCTGCCACGAAACTCCTCTACGTGAGAGACACCTCTTACTGCACCGAAGGCTAGCTGGCTCTGCTCTTTTTGCACTGGAATAAGAGTCCTTGTGTTTGCCTATTAAATGGACATCCTCTTACTCTGGGACAAACCATGGGACAATTATCACTAAACACCAACAGTGACTTTTGCTAGCTTTTTCTTAACATTTAATTATTTGAGAGGTAAAGTTATAGACAGAGAGAGGGGAAGACAGAGAGGTTGGTCTTCCATTCTCTGGCTCACTCCCCAAATAGCTACATTGGTCAGAGCTGGGCCAATCGGAAGCCAGGGGCTTCTTTGGGTCTCCCACATGGGTGCAAGGGCCCAAGCACTTGGGTCATCTTCTGCTGTTCTCCAAGGCCATGAGTAGGGAGCTGGATTCAAAGTGGAGCAGCTGGGATCTGAACGGGTGCCCATATAGGATGCTGGCATGGCAGGTAGAGACTTAACCTACTATACCATAGCACCAGCCTCATGTGCTGGCATGTTCCCTCCCCCCTCCCCACCCAGAAACCATTTATTAAAACTTCATGCATTTTATCAATACAACTTTAGGAACACAGTGATGTGCTAATGTTTTCTAGCGAGCTGTGACATGCAGTCCCACAGTCAATGAAGGTTACAGTCAGGACGAGCCTGAACTGTCTCCGCACCCTACGTGATAGCCACACCTTTACTCTGTGACGCAGAACAACCAGGAATACGCACTTGAGTATATAATCTGCTCTCTGCAACCTGAGGGTGGCCATCAATTTCCTCCTCTGTGGAGACACGGAGAGTTTCTCTCTACCTCCTGGTGGTGAGGCAAACCGCACTGAAGGACCCACCCCATCTCACGTGCAAACTAAGAGGACAGGCCAGAGAGCAGCTGGCACAGGGCACCCAGGAGACGAGAAGGGAACAGCCTGAACCTGCCCTGCCCCACCCTAGGCAGGCAAGTGGAGAAAGGCCACAGTCACTCTCTCTATCCTCACTAGGACCATTTGCTCCTCTAGTCATGGACGCAGAATGGAAACCTGCAGTCTTCCTTCCTTATTTATCTGAAAGTCAGAGACAGAGAGACAAACACAGATGCCTGTCCACTGGTTGATTCATTTCTCAAATGCGGCAACAGCCAGGCTGACACCAGGAATCCAGAACTCAGTCTCCCGTGTGGGTGGCAGGGGTCAACTTGAGCCCTCATGTGCTGCCTCCCGGGGGTGCACTGGCAGAAAACCAGAGTGGAGAGTGGAGCTGAGATTCAAGTGCAGGCACTCTGGTGTGACGCACAGGCATCCGAGTCGTGACTTCATCACCGTGCCAAATGCCTGTCCCAAGTTTTCACTTCTTAAGGCACAAAAACGCTCAATGTCTTCTTTTCACAAAAGGTAATCCCCTTACTTTAAAAACTGACATTCTCCTTTAAAATTCATCATTATCTCCTTAAAGAGAGTAAGGCAAACAGACATAAAACCACACATACGTACTTTTTAGATTTTACTGGAATGTACCTGGCGAAGTCTACAAGGAAACACTCTGCCAGGTAATGGTCTGCTGAAGACATGACTGACTTAATGACGGCCCTGCACCAGCACCGGAGCTCCGGACAATACACCACACAGACCTGCAAAACAGAAGGCAGGCTTTATTACGTTCAGCAGTAAAACCTCTAGTCACGTGATGACAGCCCTAAAGGCTCCTCTCAACATCGTCTCAGCCTGTACCCAACTTACAGGAGATGACACAGGTGTAGGAGGCTGCCCAAACTGAGCACTGTCTCCCAGGAAAAGGCCCCCAAGAAGGCAGAGATCAGCTGAAAGGAAAGTGCTAAACGGGAAGAATTCCAGCTCACCAATACAGAAGGAATGGGAGAAATCACCATATTGAAAACAAATGGGCCTGCGCTGTGGCTCAATAGGCTAATCCTCCACCTTGCGGCACCAGCACACCGGGTTCTAGTCCCAGCAGTGGCGCCGGAGTCTGACCCGGTTGCCCCTCTTCCAGGCCAGCTCTCTGCTGTGGCCAGGGAGTGCAGTGGAGGATGGCCCAAGTGCTTGGGCCCTGCACCCCATGGGAGACCAGGATAAGTACCTGGCTCCTGCCATCAGATCAGTGCGGTGCGCAGGCCGCAGCGCTCCAGCTGTGGCGGCCATTGGAGGGTGAACTAATGGCAAAGGAAGACCTTTCTCTCTCTCTCTCTCTCACTGTCCACTCTGCCTGTCAAATAAAAAGAAAAAAAAAAAAAGAGTGAACCAGCAGATGGAAGATCTCTAACTCTGCCTGTCAGAATCATCAATCTTTAAAAAACAAACAAACAAAAAACCTGACAATACTAATTATATATACGGATGAAGAGCAAATAGAACTCAGACTTTTTTTTTTTATTAGACAGAGTTAGACAGTGAGAGAGAGAGAGACAGAGAGAAAGGTCTTTCTTCCGTTGCTTCACCCCTAAATGGCTGCTATGGCCGGCACACTGGCGCCGATCCAAAGCCAGGAGCCAGGTGCTTCCTCCTGGTCTCCCATGCAGGTGCAGGGCCTAAGCACTTGGGCCATCCTCCACTGCCTTTCCAGGCCACAGCAGAGAGCTGGACTGGAAGAGGAACAACCGGGACTAGAACCCAGAGCCCACATGGGATGCCGGTCTGCAGGCGGAGGATTAACCAAGTGAGCCGCAGCACTGCCCCCCCCCCCTTTTATTAGACAGGTAAAGTCAGACAGTGAGAGAGAGAAAAAGGGAACTCAGACATTTTTGACAGGAATGCAAAAAGGCAGTTATGCTGGAACACAGTCCATCAGTTTCTCATAAAGTTAAAACACAAGCAATTCCCTCCTAGTTACTCTCCCAAATGAAATGAACTCGAGTCCATACAACTACCTGTATGCAAAGATTATAGCAATGTTGTTCATCATCTCCCTAAACTGAAACAACTCAAGTGGCCTGTGAGTATAAACTGCTGTGTGTGCACACAACGGAATACTACTCTGCCACTGACCCTATGCAGCAACACAAAGCAGTATCCAATGTGTCGTCTTTGAAGAAGCCACAGTGAAAGGCCACTACTGCTCTGGGATTCTGCAGGCACCCATTTCTGTGACATTCTAGAAAAGGAAAAACTAATAGTGTGGGGAGCAACTCGGACTAGACTAAGTTACTGGAATTAAGACTTATTCTATGCATCTGCTTTCCCACAATATGGCGCTGAGAAGGGAGAAACAGCTTCTGCTCAGCTGCCTCCAGTTCAACCAATAAACAGCAGGACCTGCTCCTGATTGGAGGAGAGCAGCGTACTCGGCGTGTGGGTAGCAGAGTTGGGATTGGTGGAAGAGGACTATAAAGGAGGAGAGAGACAACATGCACCAGGAACATCTATCTGAAGGAACACCTGTGCAGCCCCCGAGAGAGCCGGCCGGCGGTGTGCCGCTCCCCTGCGGAAGTGGGGAAAGTGGCCAGGGGGAACCGCCCTTCCACGGAGGTGGAAGGGACGGTAGCCAACCCGGGAAGAACCAGCAGCAAACCCGGGGAGGGCCGAGCAGACAAAAGAACAGCGCAGGGTCCTGTGCCGTTCCCCCACGAAGACGGGGAGTGACAAATAGCAGCAGAAAACAATCTTTTCTTTATAAAGCATTACAGGTAGAGAAAGATACAGCTACAAAGGAGCTTCATCATGGGAATATGGGGCAGTGAGGAAATGCTTCTGCATTTTGACTGTGGGGGTGATTACACGATGCTATGCATTTTTCAAAATACAGAAGTCTACACAAAAAGGAATGAATTTTTCTGTAAATAAATTATACATCAATTAAAAAATAGGGGTGGGCTTTTGTCATAGCAGTGAATCCTCAGGCAGGGTCTGCATTCCACATGGGAGTGCTTAGGTTTCCGTCCACGTTCTGATGCCGATTCCAGCTTGCTGCTAATCTGTGCACACTCTAGGAGGCCTCTTGACCATGGCTTGAGTGACTGGGTCCCTGTCCTCAGTGTGGGGGACTCAGGTTGAGTTCCCAGCTCCAAGCTTTGGCCTGGCCCCACCTTGGCTACTGTGGGCATCTGGGGTGTGAACAAAGGGATGGGAGAGTTCTGTCTCTTTGTGGGGAGCAACTGGGAGCAACTTGGACTAGACTAAGTTACTGGAATTAAGACTTATTCTATGCATCTGCTTTCCCACAATATGGCGCTGAGAAGGGAAACAGCTTCTACACAGCTGCCTCCAGTTCAACCAATAAACTGTGGGACCTGCTCCTGATTGGAGGAGAGCAGCGTACTCGGCGTGTGGGCAGCCGAGTTGGGATTGGCGGAGGAGGACTATAAAGGAGGAGAGAGACAACATGCACCAGGAACATCTAAGGGGAACACCTGTGCAGCCCCCGAGAGAGCCGGCCGGCGGTGTGCCACTCCCCTGCGGAAGTGGGGAATGTGGCAGGGGGAACCGCCCTTCCACGGAGGTGGAAGGGACAGTAGCCAACCCGGGAAGAACCAGCAGCAAACCCGGGGAGGGCCGAGCAGACGAAAGAACAGCGCAGGGTCCTGTGTCATTCCTCCACGAAGAGGGGGAGCGACATCTCTTCTTGTGTCTCTACCTTTCAAATAAATAAGAGTTTGGTGGGTGTCCCAATATTGATACTATTTTCCACACTTTTCTGCATCTCCAATGTATTTTCTAATAAAAAGTTAAAAATTTTAAATTAATCTGAAATTTTAAAAAACATTTACTTATTTATTTCAAACGCAGAGTTAGAGAGAGAGGGAGGCAGAGAGGGGGACAGAGAGAGATCTTCCACCCACCAATTCACTCCCCAAATGGTTGCAATGACCAGGGCTGGACCAGGCTGAAGCCAAGAGCTTCATCTGGGTCTCCCACATGGGTGGCAGAGGCCCAAGCACTTGTTTCATCTTCTGTTGCTTTCCCAGGCACATTAGCAGGGAGCTAGATCTTAAGTGGAGCAGACGAGATTTGAACAGGTGCCCATATGGGGTCCTGACATCACAGGTGGTAGCTTACCTTGCTATACCACAATGCTGGCCCCAGCATCAATTTTTTTTTAAAACATCTTGTCCCCTGACGTGGCATAACTTATGTAGCATTTTTACTAAAAATGTCTAACCTAAATATATTAATATAATTATAATTATTGAGGAATACTTTGCAAAGTGACTGCCCTTATTCTTCAGAAATTTCAGTATCATCAAAGATAGACCAATGTCTTGCCTGAATGAACTCTACAAGGCCATGACAATTAAATGCATGTGTAGTTCTGGGTTCTTTATCAGAAAAAACAAGCTACAGTAGACCTTATCAGGACAAAGGGAGTACAGACTGTGTATCAGGTAACAGTGTTGCACCAACATTAAATTTCTCAAGTGTGATGATTACATTATAGTTCTATAAGAGGAAGTCTTTGTTCCTAGAAAAATCACTTAAGTGCTCTGAGTTCTAGACTCATTCTCAAATGGCTCAACCAAAAAAGAAAAAGTAATTTTTACATACACATATTTCTGAAGTGCAAACGCAGCAAAGCGTTACCAACCAGTTAGTGTGGGTGTAGTACACACAGGCATTCATGATGCTGTTTTGTGTTTGGAAATTTTCCAAAGAGTAATTTAGGAAAGACGTTTACAAAGCATTCTTAGGGGTGGGCGTTTGGGGCAGCAGTCAGGTCACGGCTTGGGACACTCAGAGTGCCTGGTTCACATCAAGGCCACACAACCACCAATCCAGCATCCTGGCAACGTGCCTACTGGTCAGGCAGCAGATGATGGCTCGAGCACTGTGCCGCTGTCACCCATGTGGGAGACCAGGACTGAGCTCTAGGCTCCCAGCTTTGGCCTGGCCCAGCCCTGGCTGCTGTGGGCATTCTGGAGTAAACCAGCAGATGGAAGAACTCTGCTGACCTGTTTTCCCAATGAAAATACATAAATAATTTTTTTTAATGTTAAATGATGAGGCTGCTAGAATGTTTCATTAAAAAAAATCTGCTTCTAAAACCTGTAAAATGCAAGCCAGGCCCAGTTTTTGCAGACAGCAACACACACAGTTCTAGTTGCCAGTTCCTCCAGGAGCTTCCCAGGGAAGGCCGAGGACTACTGCTTTCTGCCACTGCTCCAAGGCCACGTGCCCAGCCATCAGGGTGCTACGGCCTCCCAGATTTCAAACACAGAAGTGTGTGGCCCGGGCTGCTTTCCTCATATATGCTGTGTGTACTTACGTATTTGAAAAGCAGAGTGACAGAGAGAGATGGACAGCAAGAGCAAGGTGGGGGATGGGAGAGAGCGCTTCCATCTGCTGGTTCACTCCCCAAATGCCCACAACAGCCAAGTCTGGGAGGAGGGAAGGAACTCCACTCTGACCTCCTACACAGGGGCAGGGTCAAAGTCCTTGGGCCATCATACGCTGTCTTCCCATGTGAGCACACAGGAAGCTGGACCAGAAGCTGAGCGGTCAGATCTGAACAGGCACCCTGAGGTGCGATGCAGACATCACACGCGGCACCTAACCAGCTGGGGCGTGCGAGCCCTCCTCACATTCCTGGCAGCCAACAGCTCTTCTCTGCCCTCCTTAGCCAGGAGAGGTCTCGGCCCCACAGATGTGGCAGAGTCTCCTGCAGGCCGGACTCTTCAGGAACAGCACAGCTGCCCTGCTACAGGGCTCCTGGTGATGCGGCTCTCCAGGTACAGCTCTCGCCTCTGTCTGCGTCACTCAGGGAGGCCGCTGTCTTCTGGGTCGCTGCTTCTCTTCTCTGCCGGGTTCCTGTCTCATGACCACCAAGAACCAGTTCGAGTCCCGCCTGTTCCACTTCTGATCCAGCTCCCTGGGAATGTGCCTCGGGGTCCCAGTGCTTGGTCCTCTGCCACCCACATGATAGGCCCGGATGGAGCTCCTGGTTCCTGGCTTCAGACTCTGCCAGATCTGGCTGTTGCGGCCATTTGAGGAATGAACCAGTGGATGGAAGACCTCCCTCTCTGTTGGTCTCTGTCATTCTGTTCTTCAAATAAGTAAATCTTTTGAAAAAGTCGTGGCAAACTCCAGATAAAATTCATCCTTTTGGGCAATTTTAAGTGTACAGTTCAGTAGCATTACGTAGACTGGCACTGTTGTGCAACCGCGAGCACCAGCCATCTCCAGAATTCCTCACCTTGCAAAACTGAATCTCTGCCCTGTACGCACAAACCCAACGTCTGGCAGCTGCCATTCAACTCGCTCACAGAATCATACAGCACGTGGGCCTTTCTGCTTGGGTCACCTCACTTCATATGACATCCTCATGTGTAAGAGGACACCTCCAAACTAACTAATGTGAAAGCTAAATAATTTCCCATCCTCCATGCACACCACCCTGAGGGTACCCCATCACCTGTTGATGGGCACAGGGTGGGAGGGGGCACCGTATCCATGGAAATGCCACATCAATCTGGATCAGGACAGCCAGAACCTGGACCTCACTGGGGCAAATACTCCTATAAGGGACAGAAGATTTGCTCCAAGGGTGAGCCAGGTCGGAGTCATAAGTGGAGGCCGGGCAGAGCTGAGGGCAGACACAAGCAGGTTCCAGGGCCCAACACACAGACGGGCTCCCAAGCAGGAGGGCACGAGCCCAGCACTTCTTGCCCAAGTCCTGCACCCACGGGCGTGCACGTGGCAGGATGGTGAGAGCCCTTTCACAGGAAGGAATTGGGACTGACATATTTAGGACTGATGGAGAACACTGACTGTGCAGAGGAGCCTCCCAGGGAGACCTGAAATCCCTTCAAAGTCTGAGAGCCGAGGCCGACGCCATGGCTCACTTGGTTCATCCTCTGCCTGGGGCGCCAGCGAACCATATGGGCGCCGGGTTCTAGTCCCAGTTGTCCTCTTCTAGTACAGCTCTCTGCTGTGGCCCGGGAGGGCAGTGGAGGATGGCCCAAGTGCTTGGGCCCTGCACCCGCATGGGAGACCAGGAGGAAGCACCTGGCTCCTGGTTTCAGATCGGCGCAGCACACCGGCCGTGGCGGCCATTTGTGGGGTGAACAAAAGGAAGGAAGACCTTTCTGTCTGTCTGTGTCTCTCACTGTCTCTAACTCTGTCAAGTAAATAAAACAAATTGAAAAGTCTGAGAGCCAGGCCTCCTTGCAAGGAGTCAGCGGCTTCGGGGGTGTGTGACGCTCTGGTCAGGTGAATCCACAGAACACAGACACCACCCATCCCCCTCCTTCTCGGCGCCCTCCCCATCCCACACCCTGGCTCTGGTTTGTAAACTCCCTCCTCCAGCGCCTCCCCTCTGGCTTCCTCGGGAGCCCTCCTGGCACCTCAAGTCTCCCAGGTGGCGGCCCATGCCCGCCCCGGGGACCAGGACACCCGCGTGAGGAGAGGGCGGTGGCGGGGGGGGGGGGTCCCAGAAGCTGAGCCCCGAGGGCGGCGGGGGAAGGGCGGGAGCCAGGTCCACGGTTCCCCGCGAGGGCCCTAACCTAGGGCGGACGTGGGCTGGGGTGTGCGGGGCACCGACACACCTGCCTACGTGCTCGAGTCAGGAACGCACACCTAGTGCGAGACAGCTCGCAGCAACCGCCCTCCGGGGTCGTCCGGAACAGCGCACGCGCCCGCTTCTGAAGCGACCCCCACCCGCACTCCAGCCTCCCGCCTGCACCGACCCGGGCCCGACCGTCCGTGCGCGGGCCGCTCGCTCACCTGGAGCACCAGGACCTGGAGCATCTTCGCCGCGCCTCTGGCCCGCTCGCCCTGGACGACGCGCCCGGCGGCGGGCGTGGCGGGCGTGGCGGGCGTGGCGAGCCGCGCGGCCCCTGCCGCCGCCCCGGGGGCGGCCCCTGCCGTCGCGCCGGAAGCCTCAGGCCTCTGTGGGGGCCGCGCCCACCAGCTCGACGGGGACTCCAGCTTCCTGCCCTGGACGCGCCCCCGCCTGCAGGCCGGCCGCCACGCCCCCCAGTGCCGCGCCTCGTCTTCCCACCCGACGCCGCCGCCGCGGGCGCGCTCTGGGCTCCTCGTCGGCTCCACCCCGCGCCCCCGGCCTCTCGTAATGGCGCCCGCCCCCGCGCCGGCCTCGAGGCGTCCAGAAGCCACGTGGGCGCCCAACGGCCCCGGACAACGGCCGGCCTTGCGCAGCGCCGCCGTGCGGCGGGGAGGCGCGTGGGGGCCCCGCGGTGCTGGGCGCGCGGCTCGCTTCCTGGGCCGCAGGGCGCCCGGGGGCTTGGGGACCTGGGCTGGCCTCCCCGCCGGGAGCGCGCGGGGCCTGCTGGGCTGTCCACCCCCAGCGTCCAGCGGGCCGCGCTCCCCAGGTCTCTGTGCGGGGCTTGCTTGTCTTAGCGGAGTGTGCACGACCCGGTCCTCTGAGTGGGCCGGGGTCTGCAGCTCCTGTGACTGAAGCAGTCACCAGAGTTCTCACTTGGAAGGCTCTGTCCCTGCACCCAGAAGAAGCTCCTGGCTTCTGATTGGCCCAGCTCTGGCCATCTGGGGAGTGAACCAGCTGATGGAAGACCTTTCTCTCTGTCTTTCCCTCTCTCTCTAACTAGCACTCAAATAAATAAATAATATTTTTTTTAAAAATGAAAGAAACCCCAAATCCTGGGCCAGGAAGCTTTTACAGCTGAATTCCTTAATATTTCAATGGGGGGTGGGGGTGGGCACAAGGTTTCTTAAGCTCTATGTGGAAATGTGTTAATTGATTGGGGCAACCAACAAAATAGTAGAAGACCAGATTAGAGAGAGCATGGGAATTGTTAGGTTCTGTGCTTGGGGGAGCAAGATGTTCAGGTAAGCCTCTAGTTTTAAAAAATAAGCTCGACTCTCTCGGTAACTGACTTTCAAGTAAACCTTTAAAAAAAATAAAAATTCAAGGAAAAAAAAAAAGCTTGATTCTACAGGCCCCACAGGTGTGTGCTTGACGTCCCCCAGGAGGACCTTGGGAAAGGACAGGTGTGTGCCTGCGAGTCAGGCAGGAAGCTGCTGATGGGGAGCGTGGTGTTCACCTGGTGCTGGGGGGGGGGGGGTGGCGAGGAAGCAGGCTACATACCTGGCAGGCCAGCACACCTGTCGACAGGTGAGACGTGGAAGGTCCCGAGCCTGAAAGGAGGTGGAGAACACGGGCAGGCGATGTGCCAGCGCGGTGGCTGGAGCCCCTGCGTGCGGTGTCCGTCTGCACTTGCATTCAGTTTCCTGCGATGTGCATGAGAAGCAGCAGGGGAAGGCCCAGGTGCTGGGTTCCTGCCACCCACGTGGGAGATGCAGCTGTATTTCCTGCTTTCAGCCCGACTCGGCCCTGCTACTGAGGGCACTTGGGGAATGAACCAGTGGATGAAAGATCTCTCTCTCTCCCTCCCTGCCTCCCTCCCTTCCTCCTTCCTGCTCTCTCTCTCTCATTTTGCATTTCAAATATATAAAATTTTTTTAATGAAGAATGCAAGGGACAACCTTTGTCTTTTTTTCTTTGATTAACTCATGCTGCAAAAGGTGATCCTGAAACATTGTCACAAACCTGCTTCCAGAAAGTGGAACTATTTGTACATCACAGTGGCCTTACCAAGCCCAGGGTCTTTGGCTCACTTGCAGATAGAAATTGACAAGGGGCCAATATGCAACCCAGAAGGGTTTATGGGGCGCTCATGCTCCAACACACGGACAGCACAGCAGGGTGAGCTTCCATCAACTTGCTGTCCTATGGGAGCCGAACAGGTGCTTTCATGGGGGTGGGAAGGCATGCCCGTTCCCCCAGTACACACGGCACTTCAATCTGGCTCAAACCCCCGGGCACAGGACAGCATTTGGCACCCAGCTAGGTGATCTGCACAGGCACCGCTGATTTGGCTTTCACTTTTTTTGCACACGACACACCACAGCAATGGTGCTTGATACCATCACCCCGGAAAGTTCACATGAGGCCATTTTGGGCATGCTTGAACATTCAGGAGTCCCTACCAGGGCAGCAGGGGTCACTGCCGGTTAGGAGCTGACACTCCTCGCTCCTGATTGGTTTGGAGCTAGAAATGGACACGTGTCCAGTTGTGAGGAGCTTGATATTTTTCTAAATGAGTCCTGTTTCTCTCCTGTTGCACTGGGATGGATACTCAAAATGAGGCTGCAGCCACCCAGTCTCTTAAGACTGCAGAGTTTCAGAATCTGTACCTGTAACCTGCTCCCCCCTCCCCCAACTCTGATGCTAATGGGAAGATTTTTTGTTTGTTTTTTAAAAGACCTTGCACCATTGTTTTGGACATTTGGTGCAGCAGTTAAGACACAGCTTGGTATGCTGGTAGCCCCTATCAGAGTGCCTGGATTTGAGGCCTGGCTCCACTTTGAATTCCAGCTTCCTGCTCGCCTAGACCCTGGGAGGGAGTAAGTGATAGCCCAAATATTTGGATCCCTGTGACCCACACAGGAGACCCAAATTGAGTTTGGGGCTCCTGGCTTCAGCCTGGCCCAGCCCTGGCTGTTGCAGACATTTGGGGAATGGATCAGTGGCCAGGAGATCTCTGTCTCTCTGCCTTTCAAATAAACAAATGTAAATAAAAATTCTAAAACTTTACAACATAAACAGGTAGAAAGAGAACAAGGTTGTGGAAAAAAGGAAGACGTAGTATGGTGCTGCCATATCGTCCCCATTGGGTGTCTGGGCCACTTTGGAGCAGAGCAGCTGGGGTTCAGGCTCTGTGGTCTGTAGGAACCCCCAGAAGAGCCCAGGGAAGAGTTGGCCACGTTAAGTGGAAAAAGAAAGCAAGGACTGATTACGATGACTTTGCATTTTGGGTCTGGATTTGCCACTCCTTTCCTGATGCGAAGACACCTAAAGCTTAAGAAAAACATTGGGGGCAGGCCCTTGGTGCAGTGGTAAAGCTGCTGCAGCCAGGTCCTATTAAGAATACCTGAGTTGAGGCCGGCATCCTGGCTCACTAGGCTATTCCTCCGCCTTGCGGTGCCGGCACACTGGGTTCTAGTCCCTGTCGGGGCACCGGATTCTGTCCCGGTTGCCCCTCTGCCAGGCCAGCTCTCTGCTGTGGCCAGGGAGTGCAGTGGAGGATGGCCCAGGTGCTTGGGCCCTGCACCCCATGGGAGACCAGGACAATTACCTGGCTCCTGCCATCGGATCAGCGTGGTACGCCAGCCGCAGCAGTCACTGGAGGGTGAACCAACGGCAAAGGAAGATCTCTCTCTCTCTCTCTCTCTCTCTCCACTCTGCCTGTCAAAAAAAAAATTTTACTCTGAGATTCTTATAATAAATTTAACCCATTTTTTGTGGTTGTGGTTGGTGTGTTCTAATTTCAGTCACTTTCCTTTAAGGTTTTGGCTTACGTTTCATGGCTACTTTCAGTGCTCTCCCTTTTGCATGAGGAGTTACACTCTTGTTTCTGACTGATTTGTAACATCACACGCTGTCTTTAATTCTACCAGCTACTCTTGCGCTGAAAAGCACTTGAACAGATATTTCTCTATTATCTCAGGTATTTACTCTGTCCTCTCATGTTTTTTCCTATTCTTTCTAGCACTACCCCTATATGTGAGAATATAGTCTGGAATAATTGAACAAAAACCACGTTATTTTTATCTTTAAAAGGTTGTTTTTAACAAAACAGGTTAAATTTTAATTTTTAACATTTGCAATGTCTTGTTTAAAAAAGATTTATTTATTTATTTGAGAGTCGGAGTTACACAGAGAAGAAGCAGAGGCAGGGAGAGAGAGGTCTTCCATCTGCTGGTTCGCTCCCCAGTTGGCTGCAACAGCCAGAGCTGTGCCGATCTGAAGCCAGGAGCCAAGAGCTTCTTACCAGTCTCCTGTCGCTGCCCCTCTTTGTGGAGGAACGACACAGGACCCTGCGCTGTTCTTTTGTCTGCTCGGCCCTCCCCGGGTTTGCTGCTGGTTCTTCCCGGGTTGGCTACCATCCCTTCCACCTCTGTGGAAGGGCAGTTCCCCCTGCCACCTTCCCCACTTCCGCGGGGGAGCGGCACACCGCCGGCCGGCTCTCTCGGGGGCTGCACAGGTGTTCCTTCAGATAGATGTTCCTGGTGCATGTTGTCTCTCTCCTCCTTCATAGTCCTTTTCCGCCAATCCCAACTCTGCTACCCACACGCCGAGTACGCTGCTCTCCTCCAATCAGGAGCAGGTCCTACAGTTTATTGGTTGAACTGGAGGCAGCTGCGTAGAAGCTGTTTCTCCCTTCTCAGCGCCATATTGTGGGAGAGCAGATGCATAGAATAAGTCTTAATTCCAGTAACAGTCTAGTCCGAGTTGCTCCCCACAGTCTCCCATGCGGTGCAGTTTCTCAAGGGCTTGGGCCATCTTCTGCTTTCCCAGGCCACAGCAGAGGTGCTGGTTCCAGTCCCGGCTGCTCCACTTCCAATCCAGCTCTCTGCATGTTTCCATGTGGGAAACCCAGAGGAAGCTCCTATCTCCTGGCTTTGGATTGGAATAGCTCACTCTGTTGCGGCCAGTTGGGGAGTAAACCAGCAGATGGAAGACCTCTCTCTCTTTCTCTCTCTCTCTCTCCTTATCTTTCTATATAACTCTTTCAAATAAATAAATAAATCTTTAAAAAAAAAAAAAGAAGAGAGAGGAGCTGGATTGGAACCAGTGCCCGTATGGGAGGCCGGCACTGCAGGCAGCGGGTTTACTCAATACGCCACAGTGCCAGCCCCTACAGTGTCTTTATCTAGAGCAATTATCCAGGCTGGCACCGCGGCTCACCAGGCTAATCCTCCACCTAGCGGTGCCGGCACACCGGGTTCTAGTCCCGGTCGGGGCACTGGATTCTGTCCCAGTTGCCCCTCTTCCAGGCCAGCTCTCTGCTGTGGCCCGGGAGTGCAGTGGAGGATGGCCCAAGTGCTTGGGCCCTGCACCCCACGGGAGACCAGGAGAAGCACCTGGCTCCTGCCATCGGATCAGCGTGGTGCGCCAGCCGCAGTGGCCATTGGAGAGTGAACCAACGGCAAAGGAAGACCTTTATCTCTCTCTCTCTCTTTCTCTCTCACTCTCACTGTCCACTCTGCCTGTCAAAGAAAAAAAAAAAGAGTAATTTTGCAGACTCTCTCTCTCTCTCTTTTTCTTTCTATCTCTGCCTCTCTGTAACTACGCCTTTCAAATAAATAAATAAATAAATATTTAAAAAGGAAAACAAAAAAACCAATATGTGATAGTCACAGAAAGAATTCTCTGGATCATGGGCTCTGAAGATTCTCCTGCTCAAAATACTATAGATGAAAAAACAAACAAAAAAGAAATACTATAGGCTTCTAAAAATTAATCAGAATCAAATATTTTGAATGAGCAGTGCATGGTAGAAGTCCTGATAATAAGTGTCAAAGTCAATTAATTATAGGAAGTAAGTCTGGATAATTACTCTATTTTTTTTTCTTTGACAGGCAGAGTGGACAGTGAGAGAGAGAGAGAGAGAGGTCTTCCATCCACTGATTCACTCCCCAGATGGCCGCAACAGGCAGAGCTGAGCCGATCTGAAGCAAGGAACCAGGAGCTTCTTCTGTGCCTTCCACACGGGTGCAGGGGCCCAAGGACTTGGGCCATCTTCTACTGCTTTCCCAGGCCATAGCAGAGAGCTAGATCATAAGAGGAGCAGCTGGGACTAGAACCGGTGCCCATATGGGACACCGGTCCCTAAGGCCAGGGCGTTAACCCACTGGGCCACTGCGCTGGCCCCAATAATTCCTTTTTAAACACAGTAAGCTGGGGCTGGTGCTGTGGCTCTGGCGTAGTGAGTTAAAGCCTCCTCCTGCAGTGCTGGCATCCCATATGGGAGCCAGCTTGAGTCCCGGCTGCTCCACTTCCCATCCAGCTCTCTGCTATGGCCTGGGAAGGCAGTAGAAGATAGCCCAAGTCCTTGGGCCCCTGCACCTGCGTGGGAGACCAGGAAGAAGCTCTGGCTCCTGGCTTCGGATCGGCACACCTGTGGCTATGGGGGCCAGTTGAGGAGTGAACCAGCAGATCGAAGACCTCTGTCTCTCTTTCTCTCTCTGCCTCTCCTCTCTGTGTGTAATTCTGACTTTCAAATAAATAAACGAATCTTAAAAAAAAAAAAAAACAGTAAGCTTATTTCAGTGCAAAAATTTCGAAAGTCACATGACTT
Source organism: Oryctolagus cuniculus (assembly GCF_964237555.1). Lineage (NCBI taxonomy): Eukaryota > Metazoa > Chordata > Mammalia > Lagomorpha > Leporidae > Oryctolagus > Oryctolagus cuniculus. The sequence continues at coordinate 17,689,750 of NC_091449.1, read as the reverse complement.
TTTCATAAAATGCAGCTTCCACTACATTTTTGAAGGTCTTTTGTGAATGTGTAGATATTGCCTCACATTAATTTTTTAAAAAAAAAGACTTATTTTATTTATTTGAAAGACAGAGTTAGAGAGATAGAGAACGAGAGAGAGAGAAATGTCTTCCATCTGCTGATTCACTCCCCAAATGACCAAAATGGCCGGAGCTGTGCTGATTAGAAGCCAGAAGCCAAGAGCTTCTTCTGGGTCCCCCACGCAGGTGCAGAGGCCCAAGGACTTGGGCCATCTTCTACTGCTTTCCCAGGCCATGGCAGGGAGCTGGATTGGAAGCAGAACAGCCAGACTTGGCCAGCATCCATATGGGATGCCAACACCACAGGCCTGGGCTTTAAACCCACTGAGCCACAAGCCAGCCCCTCACATTCATTTTTAAAAGTGCAGGTTTTACATGTCACAATATGTCAAAATTAGGGTCCATGTTGTGGCTTAACCGGTAAAGCTGCTGCCTGCTGTGCCGGTATCCCATGTGGGCTCCAGTTCCAGTCCCGGCTGCTCCACTTCCCATCCAGCTCTCTGCTAATGGCCTGGGAAAGCAGTGGAAGATGACCCAAGTGCTTGGGCCCCTGCACCCTAATGGGAGACCCAGAGGAGGCCCAGCTGCCATTGCAGCCATTTGGGGAGTGAACCAACGGACTGAAATTCTTGCTCTCTCTCTCTCTCGCTCGCTCTCTCTCTCTCTGCCTCTCTGTGACTCTGCCTTCCAAGTGAATTCAAGATTAAGCACTTTTGTTTTGTTTTGGCTGGAGGCACTCTATCACCAACAATGACAGAATACGGTTTGCTGGGCATCAGAGCAGAAAAGACACACAATTATTTTGAGCCCAGGGAGAACCCTGTGCCAAACAGGATTCACATCCGGCAACTGCTTTAGGCAAAGAAGCACCCAGAGCTGAGTGCCAGCTGCCCGTTGTCCACCTGTCCTCGGGGCTGGGAGCTTTCTCAGCCTGTCCTGGGTTTTCTGACCTTGCCACTCTAGGGGAGGCCTGGCCAGGGATGACCCAATGTCCCCTACACTGTGCTCTTCTTGTAGTTTGGACTGGGGTTGGAGAGTTTGGAAAGAAAACCAAAGAAATCAGGTCGCTTCTTGTCACCTGGCTTCCAGGTGCATGACAGCTGTGGCTGACCACGGGTTATCACCAGAGGACTGTCCACATCTGCCAGGGAGGGGCAGTAGCTCCCCCTGCTGGAGCGGAGTCAGCCATTGACTACTTAGGGTCTCTCTCAGGAGTATTTGTCTCTTCTCCATCCGTCTGCTTATGCAGTTATCTGTTTGTATCAGGATGCACTCACATGTGGGGTTTTATTCATGGTTATAACCCGATATTAAGTTACTCGTCTTGCTGCTCACCGGGTTCCAGATAAGAGCACAAGCAGCTGTCTCGGGCTCGCTTCTGCTAGCGTTTCCATGGACACCCTCGTCTTGTTGGAGCCAACACACTGTGCTCCTGCATCGGAGGCTGGGGGAGCTCTCTGGAGGGTCTAGGCAGAGCAGCACCGCCCCTTGGTGACCCGGCGTGTGGGCCTGTAGGGCTGCAGCCTCAGGGGCTGGAAGGGCTCGGGACAACTCAGTCTGGGGAGATGCCTCTCTCCCGATACCACCTGCTGGTGCTGATGGAGGCACAGGGCCCTTTAAACTGCCCAGGGGGTTCAAGGCTCAAGTTCAGGAAAAAAACTCCATTGCTGTGCTTACGCTGGTTTGCAGGTCATACTTGCTGCTTGTTATGTGAGTTTCCCAAGGCAATGAAAAGGTCGATCATCTTATCTCCTGCAACTTGGCTGCCATCAGACACCTAGAACAAGCCCCTATTCTACACCAAAAACTTCATATGGCAGAAAGCAACACAAAATCACTTTTCCCGGAGCTAACAATGAGCCAATGCAAACACCTAGTGCACTCTTGCAAGAATTGTGCCCCCTCGCCCCGTCAAGCCCCACTGCTACTAGCAGGAGTGAACCCGCGAGGACTTGCTCCTAAGAAGCTCTGGCAAGTGGACTTCACCCACATGAACTCCTTGGGTCAACTTAAGTTTGTCCAAGTGGTGGGAGATACTTATTCAAAGGCTGTATTTGCAGCAGCCCAATCCGGAGAAAAGGCTAGAAATGTGATAAAGGTGGTTAAGTCAGCCCTGCTGGTCCTCGGTGTCCCCTGGACAATAAAGCCTGATAACGGGCCAGCGTATACACCACAGGAATTTAATTCCTTCCTGAGGTCCTGGAACATACAGTGTGACACAGGTATCCCATACCTGTGAGAGACATGTGGGGTCAAGCCAGGGATGCTGCAGCCACGGCCGCCCAGGTCTAGGGGAGAGCACAGAGGTGACACAGGCCCTCCAACCACGGCTGTTCCTATTGTGCTGATCTGTCCCAGAGGTCACGGGCACTCACAGCTGCTGCTCTCCCACCCTGACCCAGTTCCCACAGGGCACAGCTGAATCTCAGGCATTGCCTGCAGGGTCCTGAGTGGGTCTCTGCCTGGGGCTGGGGGCTGTGGAGCTGCCTACGCTCTCCAGGAACACGGGGAAGCTTGCTGCCGCTGGGCACCGGGGTCACAAACTGGAGCAAACTCGTTTCCATGGAACAATTTAATACAGACTCAGCACCACCTGAGGGTGGCGGTGGGGGAGGGGGCGGGGAGGAGAGTACAGTGGCTCCTGGCACGGCTGTTGTCTTCCAGTGTCAGGGTGTCCTGGCCCCAGGAAGAGCCTGGGCGGTGGGGGCTCAACCAAGTGCATAGGATGCCGTGAAGACACACGGAAGGCTGCTGCCCAGCCTGGGCAGGACAGATGCTGGACTCGGCCTCTCTTCTAGGAGGCACCCATCATCCAGGTGCCCCACAGAATAAGAGGTAAGGAGGCCTCTGGCCAGGGAGGGCACGCGGGCCTGGACTCTCATCCCAGGGCTGGCTCTGGCCGGCTCCAGCCCGTGACTGTCCCCAGAGTGCATGGGGCTGCCATGCCAGTAGGGGGGAGTCTTCAGCTGTGGCCCCCAGGCAGGGACAGCCTGCATGGGCCCTGGTTCTGGGGGCTCTGAGGCCTGTGGAGGAGCCCACATCCACAGGCCCTCCCGGCTGCCAGCGTCGGAGGAGTCGTCCTCCCTGTGCTCTGGCCCGCTCAGGTTAGGGAGACTGGCGCACTGGCACAGGCCTCCCCACCTCGAGCACTTTGGAGACTCCATGGGGCTGGCAGAACCTGGAGACTCTGCGGTCCCCACAGGGGAGCCCAGGCCGAGGGGCTCTGGGCTGCCTTCCCAGCACTCCTCCTCCTCCATGCCTTCCATCTTGGTGATGCGGAGGCCAAAGCTTCCTGGAGGACGGATCATCACTGCACGGGTAGCGGGACCCCTGGTCTGCTCCCACACTGCCACTGTGTCCTGAATGGTGATTTTGGCCTTCGGAGCAGTGGGGGCAGGAACGTGCATCTGGGGGATGCGTGCCTGCCCCAGGGGCCTGCTGCACTGTTCGATGGCCTTGGCTGGAAGAAGAAGAGACGCGGTTTGCTTCTCCACAGCCCCTGTCTGGCCTGCAGGGTGCCTGCCCCGACCTCATCCTGGGGTCCCCATCACCACGTGTGACGCTGAGGACTCTTCCAGGCTGCTGGCCCCAGACGGGAGGGTGTGTGCAGCCCGGGCAAGGGGAGCCCTGGGACACCACCGGCTCCTCCTGCACAGCCCCACAGGGTGGATGGCCCTGAACTCCTTGCCTCACTCTCATCTCTGGGGACTAAAGCACCAACTCAGGACCCCGTCACCTACCCCACCTGACCTGCTGCGCCCTAACAGTGCATTGTCTGATTTCCCGCATCTGAGTCCCTCCTACATGGCTGGAAAGGAACTGAGCCTAAGATGATGGGGGTGAGAGCTGGGGCTGTGGGGCAGACATGGAGTCCAGTTCAGGACTTGGGGACAGGGAATGCAGTTTCTAAAGAGGTGGCAGGGGTGCCCTGTGTCCTCTGCCCCTGGGCCACTGTCTCTTTCCTGGTGAGACTGGGCTGTCACCGCTACTGTCCCAGGAGCACCCAAGGAGGCAGCACCTGGAGGCACAGTGGGGCCTCCCCAGTGCCTGGACAGCCTGCACCTGGGCCCCCACTTAGAGCCTCTAGAGCTGGGACAAGCCCATCTCTGCTCTGCATGGGGACCCAGGCGCTCAGGTCCATGATGGCAGCAGCAGCAGGGGAGGAGCACGGGGACCCCTCCCCACTAGAGCCCAGAAGCCAGCGATGCTCCGGGTCCCGCTGCCTTCTGTTGGCCCGAGGCTAGGGCTGCAGAGCCCACACTCTTGTTTTCTGCCGCGGGGCCACCAGCCCTGCCTCTGTGCCCAGCCCTGCTCGCAGGAGTGCACTCGGCCCCCACAACTGGGCTCAGGGCACCTGGGCCTTCCAGGGGTTCTCAGATGGCTGAAGGGGATCCAGTGCCGGTAGCCTTTACATCACTGCACAGGGTCTCCCACAGCCCCACCTCCCTCTAGCCCTGCCCACATGCAGGTGGGAGCCCCGCCCACCCCTGTCCTAGGAGGGTCCTGTGTGCAGACAGCTGTGGTCATCGGGCCAGGAGCCTGTGTGGGGTCAGTTGGGGAGGGGCCCCCTGGGCAGGCAGGGCCACTTCTCATCTTGCTGGAGTGGGGGTCCAGCTGTGCTCCAGGCTCCTGGGGGCACTGAGCCAGGGCACCTGCTCCAGACCTGGGCAGGGTAGCTCAAGGCGGGGCCTCCAATCCACTCCAGAGTGGGGGTCAGCCGAGGAGCCAGAGCCACAAATGTCCTGAGGACAGCTCCACGGCCCGGCCCCAGAGTCGTGGGGGGAGAGCCGGCACCCACAGGAGGATTCTGGGAAGCTGCCCGAGGCCCTGCCAGGCCATGCTGACAGAGCTTCAGAAAGCGGAACTGCTGAGCCCGGGGAGGACAAGGAGGACCAGGAAGAGGTGAGGCCCTGGGCGGGGATGTCAGGGCCTGGCACTCCCACTACTGACTCCCCCAAGGGAGCATGGGACGGGGCCGTGTGCTGGACTCACCTTCGGGAGGCAGGAGGCACTGGAGCTTCCCCAGCTCACGCATGGAGGCCCGCAGCTGCCTGATGACCGCGTCCTCGCTCAGAGACCAGGCCTGCTTCAGGGTCACCTGCAGGAACTCCCGGAGGTGGTCCCGGGGCATCTTCAGCAGGCGCTCTAGACATGGGGGTGGGTGTCAGGCTGGGAGGGGCCCTAGGGATGGCGCAGCCACCATGGCTGCTCCAAGCCCTGTCCCAGCACCAGACATGGGCTGCAGACACCCTTGGACACCCTTGGGTGTCACACCAAGCACTAGAGGGACTGCTCAGGGGCCAATTTCCAGTGCGATGACCCTGGCCACTTCTCCTTGTGGTCTGTGGGGGCCTGAGATTGGGGATGCAACAGGGGGATTCTCAGTGCCCTCCTGAAGGGAACCCAGGCCTCCCCAACCCCCTCATCCCTCCCTCAAGCCCTGCTCACGAGGGACAGGCAGGGGACCCCCAGCTCCTCCGTCCCCAGCACCCGGGCCTCTGTGGGCCCTGAGGACTCACTGTTATGGATCTTGAGGGCCGTGTATGCCATGGCCGGGAGCACGTGCTCGCCCTCCAGGATGTATATATCCCATATTCTCAGAGCCAGGGGGAACGGCACCTGGGGACAGAGGCATTGGAGGACCCGCCCATCAGGGCCTCAGCAGGGCCCACAGGGGTGGGTGTGCAGTGTCACTCCCCTAGGACAGAGGGAGACTCCAGGAGGCTGATCACACAAGAAGGCCAGAGCTCCTCCTGGGAGGGGAGGGGAGGCCATGCCTCATGGCCACATCCCTGCCCACTCAGCGAACCAGACCCACAGAGGATGACCATGTCCTGTCCTGGACCCTGGGGGTCTGCACACTTTGGAAGCCACACTGGAGATGCCAGACACCCCAGGGACCTGGGGGAGGGCTCAGCCCTTGGGCTGTGCTGCCACCAGCCTCTGCCACGGGGGGTCTATGGATCTCCTGCCTCTCACTGTAGGGCTCTGGCCTTTGCCAGGCTCTCTGGATAGGTCCTGGTGGGACCTGTCCCCTCCTTGCTGGCTCTGAGGCTCAGCCTCAGCTTGGACCACCCTTAGCAGGGCTGGACAGGGCCTGCCTGGTCTGCACAGCAGGCTCCCTCCTGTGTCTGCTGGGGCTGGGGGAGCTCAGAGTCACAGGCCACCAGCACCAGAGAACCAGGCACTGGGGCAGGAGCTTCCCTGGGCAAGGGGTCCCCGGGGCACTTACCCCATCCAGGAAGCACTGGATGTACCAGTGGGTGGTGGAATCCTCCAGGCACACACCCTCCTTCTCCTAAGAAAAGGCAGAGGCAGAGGGGGCTCAGGGCCCAGGGCCCAGGGCCCAGGCCTGACTCCCTCTAATCTGAGCCCTGGGGCAGAGCCCCTGGGTGCAGGAAGCCCAGCAGCAGGGGCATCCCCCCTCCCAGCCATGCAGGTTCCTGAAGGGACACAGGTCCCTCCTTCCACTCTGCTCTGGGGACAGCGTCTCCCTTCAATCTACGCCAACTCTGGGGGACCAAGTGCTGGACAACAAACCAACACCCAAGCTGCCGCGGACCCCCATAACCAAGGAAAGTTTTGGTGAGGACGTGGCCTCCCCTGGCTCAGGAAGCAGTCCCATGAGCCCAGAGCCCCCAAGAGGAGAAAGGAGATGCTTAACTTACCAGGTGTTTCTCCAGGGAGGGGAGCACGCGATGCACAATGAGCCCCAGGTGTTGCTGGAATCGCTCCAGTTTGGGGGTGTTTGGTTTGTAGAAACCTGAGTAGAATCAGCCACACCCTCATGTGAGAGCCTCCTCCTAGGAAGGCTGGAGAGCCCCAGGCCTGGGTGGGGTGCTTCTGAGCATTGAGGGTCAGGGGAGGCTGGACCAGGGGCAGGTGGTGTGGGGAGCAATTCGGACTAGACTAAGTTACTGGAATTAAGACTTATTCTGTGCATCTGCTCTCCTACAATATGGCGCTGGGAGAGGAGAAAACAGCTTCTACCCAGCTGCCTCCAGTTCAACCAATAAACAGCAGGACCTGCTCCTGATTGGAGGAGAGCAGCGTACTCGGCGTGTGGGCAGCCGAGTTGGGATTGGCAGAGGAGAACTATAAAGGAGGAGAGAGACGGCATGCACCAAGAACATCTAAGGGGAACACCTGTGCAGCCCCCGAGAGAGCCGGCCGGCAGTGTGCCGCTCCCCCACGGAAGTGGGGAATGTGGCAGGGGGAACCGCCCTTCCACGGAGGTGGAAGGACAGTAGCCAACCCGGGAAGAACCAGCAGCAAACCCGGGGAGGGCCGAGCAGACGAAAGAACAGCGCAGGGTCCTGTGTCGTTCCTCCACGAAGAGGGGGAGCGACAGGTGCGGATGAACGTGGCCAGGGCAGAGGATCTGCTTGGGAGGTGGGTGCAGGTGGGTGAATGTGTGCAGCCCAGGCCTGGCTGCCCCCTGGAGCCCGCTGGGGTGGGTGCAAGTCAGACTGGGTGCCTCCTGACCATTCCAAGACTCAGGAGCGAGGAGGGGTGACCCTACAGGGGATGCTGCCTTCCACAAGTTCCCTGGGTGTGGCTCTGTGCTTGAGAGTTGTGTACAGACGTGTGAGGCAGAAGAGTCAGAATCGACCTGAGTCACTGGACAAGGACAGGACCCCTTGTTCTGAAGGTTCTCACACCCAGGATGGCCATGGCCAAGCTGCAGGGCCTTTGGGTGGTGGTAAAAGAAGGGGGCTGGCTCAGTCTGGGAGGCTTCTGCCAGCCCTGGCTTCCTGGGAGCCCCCCCACACACACTGTGACACTGTCCTGCACATTCAGGAGCCAGTGAGGGCCGTGCACGGACTTGCATGCACTGGGCCCCACACACCATCCACCTACCGTGCATCGCGTGCTTCCTGCTTTCCATGAGCTGCACCAGGGCCCAGAAAGAGTCCTCCTCGGGCATATACATGAGCAACAGCGCCACCACATGGCTCAGACCCTGGCTGTAGCCCACCTCCTGCAAGATCCCAGAATACCTTTAGGAGACCTCCCCTGGCAAGAATGATATCCTAGGATGGCCCACCTCTCAGGCAGATCAGGGTCACCCACTGAAGGGTCCAGGAAGATTTAGGCACAGGGAGCCCCTGTGCCTGAATCCTGCCACTTGGTGTCAGCTGCCCAAGAATTGGAGCCCAGAGAAGTTCTCCAAGTTCCTGGAGGGAATCCTGCAGGGCCTGAACTTAGGCAGCACAGGGGGAGAGCTCAAGTATGGACACCTGTTACCCCCAAGATGTCAGCATGGGCCAGGTTGCTGTGGGAATCCAGATCCATGCCCATGGAAGCTTCTGGACCCCTGAGCTCTGCAGGTGAGCCGGTGGCCCTTTCTCACATGAGGAAGAAGTAAGCCAGGAAGTGCTACCAGGACCGGAACAGGAGGAGTGCCTCTGGCATGGGTGCAGGCCTGGGCTTCCTGAGTGCCAAGCCCCCTGGGAACCAGGGCACCAGGCAGGGTTGGCCAGTGGCAGGTCAGGGGGGTGGGGATGTCCAGGCCTTGCTGGGTCACCCATGGAGCCCTGCGCCTGCTCCACTCATGGGAAAGTCTGAGTGGGTGGTTGTGGCAGTGGCGCTGTACAGAGTGGGATTCAGGCCCATGGGTCCAACCACAGGACTGGTGGGTGTAATGGCATCAGTGGGACCCAGAGCAAAGTTGTACACCTGATCTGCCCTGCCTTTGCCCCCCGCCCCACTGCGTGGAATGCTAGTCCTGGGAGGGGCGTCCCAACACGGCCAAGCTCCTGGGGTCTGGAGACCAGCCCAGGAGAAGGCTGCCTTTCTCCTCCCAGAACTTGAGGTTGGGTCCAAGGAGGCTCAGAGCCTGGCCTCCACCGCTCTTCCTCAGAGCTATGGATGAGTGAGGCCCCCTCAACCCAGGCTGGGATCTTTGTGACCAGGGGTGCCCTGCAGGGACTGCCGGGATAGCACCTGCGCTATGATCCCAGAATACTCACGGGATTGTAGACGGAATAGGCCATCAGTATGTGGAATAAGGCCTGTTGGCTGGAAGAGAGAGGACAGAGGCCGTGTGTCTTGTGCTGCCGAGGCTCTCAGTGCAGCTCTGCCTAACAGAGCCTGACAGCCACACGCAGGGCCCGTGACACTCTGCTCATGCGCAGTGACGTCGTCAGGGCACCTGCGTGTTGTCCACCATGTGGGTGAGCGCCGCCTGCAGGGACACGCACACCTCCCAGGGCGCAGTCACGTGCACTTTCATTTCCCAGGTGGGTGTTCAGGGCACAGGTGAGCGTCCCACTGTGGGAGTGCAGTCCCGTGGGTCCAAGCTGTGCAGAGTCAGCCTCCCATGCACGTTCAGCCTTGTAGGGAGCAGCACCCGGCATCCTCAGTGGTTTTAGTTCCCCCCTCCCACAGCTGTGCGCTGGTGCCCCTTTGTGGTGTAGGGAATAAGTGTGTGTTCATGCCCTGAGGAGGTGAAGTGTGTGTGCTTTAATGAAGGGTCCCCCCGAGCCTGTGTTCCCGGGGTACTGGGGGGCTGCCCACTGCTTCCTTGTGACTGAGTTGAAGGGCTCCTTGAATATTCTGGAAACAACACCTTTATTAGTTAGATTGCTACTATTGTCTCCCCTGGTGTTTCTTTTCATTTCAGTCTCTCCACAGTGTCTTGGGAAAGTTTGTGTACTATAGAAAAGGCAAGTTTGTTTTCTGTGCTCAATGAACTGTTTTAGGCTTGCACCCAATCTTCCCTAGGGACCCCATGTGCCCCAGGACCCTTGCTCCTCCCACCCGCGGGTCCTCCCCAGCCCAGAGGCCTCACTTCATTCCGTAACGTTCCCGGAACATGAGGTGGTTTCTGAAAGTCCATGCGATGGCGGAGTCGATGTGATGGAAGTGAGTGGCGCCCAGCCTGGCCAGCTCTTTCATCTCCTGCAGGGCAGGGACAAGGGGGAGGGGCAGCCTCAAGAACTGCACAAGCCCCATTGCCACACAAGGACCTCAAGTCCACGTCAGCTCTTCTGGCTGACATGGAGTTCCCTGCAAGCGCTCATTCCTTTCTGGGTCCCACCTTGAGGGAGGGTCATGGGCTCCCTACTTGCCTCAGTGCCCACGTAACCCTGACGGTCAGCAGCAGACAGGGGCTCTGAAAGGTCCCTGTGCACTCCCCCTGCCTGCCTCAGCTCTCAGCACGACGTGGTCTGCCCCCAGCCAGGCTTCTGAGCCTCCTAGCTGAAATCTCAGGGCCTGCCCTCCAGGAGTCAGCCACAGCCTAACCACTGCCCCATGCTGCCCCCTGCTGGAGGGGCCCATCTCCATCTTGACATTGCAAGCCACCCTTGGCTTGGAGCTGAGCCTGGGCAATGACTGTCTCCAGGCCCAGCTCCCAGGGCCAGCCCCAGACTGCAGACTTGGGGGAGGCAGGGTGGGAAACACAGCTGGGCCCTGCTCCCTGATGGCAGCCAGGGGCCATGAGAGCCAGCTGCAGTTGACTGCCCTCTGCTCACACCAGTCCTCACTCCCTCCTTTCCCAGAAGCATTGAGAGCTGTGTGACCATTGGAGCGGCCTCTCCAGGCAAGGGCAATGCCAGGGGCTGCAAGTCCATGTGAAGGCAGGGCCAGCTGTGGGCAGGCCTAGGTGAGGGCCGGCCAGCTGCGGGCAGGCCATGTTAGCACAGAGCCTGTGGGGCTCCCTACCTCACACCATTGTGATCTCATCCTGGGAGACCCCCGCCCATCAGGGACCAGCAAGTCCTCTCTTCTGGCCGTATGCCAAGCTGCCCAGGTGAGCTCAGCAGAGAGCAGGTTAAAGCCTCTGGCACAAAACACACCTGTCCAGTCCCAGCTGGGTCTGAGGAGACGTGGAGGAGGCACTGACTAGGATCTAGGGAGAGGAAGGCAGGATGGGGAGGAGGCTCCCGAGGGCTCAGTGAGGGACGGTCCTCCACGGAGACTCAGGCTCCTGAGCAGGCCCGAGCAGGCCGGGCCCCCTTGGGCTGAGTGCAGAGCCGTACCGCGTATTTGCCCGGGTTCTGGGCCTTCCTCTTGTCCACCTCCAGCATCACGGCCCACACCTTCCCACGCACCTGGGCAGGGATGCCTTTGTAGATTCTGCGCTGAAACTACAGGAGAGAGGAGGCTCTGGTGAGTGGTGAACGTGGCCACTCGTGGAGGCAGCGCAGGGTGAGACAGCAGAGGGAGACGCCAGGGGCTCCCTGTGTATTGGCAGAGGGAGGATCTGCCCAGAGGGGGGCCTTATGACCCACAGTGACTGGAGGGCCAAGGGCTCAGGGGCACCGGCTCTGCCGTGTACGGACTGCCCCCTACAGGGCTCCTGGAACCACGCCTGCCCTGCATCCGGGATTGTCTTCAGCAGTGACTTCAGATTTTCTACCAGGACAGTGTCCTGTGTGTATGGGGAGGTGTGCCCATGACCTGTGTCTCTAGGGACTGGACAGTTGCCCCTGGGCATCTGAGAGGCAGGCGGTGCCTGGCACAGGAATGGGCACTGCTCAAACCCCAATTCAGCTCTCAGTGTTCCCGAGGGGCCCTCATCGCCACGGTACCTTGTCACTGCCGCGGTATTTACTATGGTTCTTGATCATCTTTATCCACTTCTGGATCCTTCTTACCTCCTGTTTACGCTGGAAAACGAGACAGGATGGCGTGAGCCCAGCTTGGGGCTCTGAGAGGGGCCCTCGGATGCAGCTCAGGAGCTCTGTGGGCGCTCAAATGGAAGGAGCCAGAAAAGGCACAGACCGTGAGCCCCAGATCTTCTGTCTGGGGGAGCATCGGTGGCCTGGCCTCTGACCCGAGCTGCCCCTTCGTCAAGGAGAGCCCCTGAGCTCCAGCCAGGTCACTCCCAACCATGCCAATGAGTCAGGGCGGCCGACAGCAGACACCCCTGAGCTGCGGCTCACTTCTGGGACAGGTGAGTGTGGTAAGATGTCAGCAGGTGCCGTATAAGTACCGCATCGCGGGACCTTATGGCGCTCCCACTCACCACTGCCGAGCCCCACGTGTCCCCTCTGCCCAGCTCTGCTTCCAGATGACTGGCCCATGGCCAAGGACTTGTCCTTACCTTTGCCCCCGGGGTGCTGTCTTGGGGCAGCTTCTGCTCACTGGAAAGCAAGGGAGGCGGAGAGGTGAGGACAGGACCACAACAGGCACCGCGACCTCCCTAGTGGGCCAGGGAAGGACCAGCTTCATCCTCTCAGCCCAGGGGACTGAGATGGGGAGGGAGGGGCTGGTGACCATGAGCACAGGGAGCCTAGGGCCAGGCAGGGGCCCTTGCTGCCAGTGGGGGGCTCCAGGCCTGTCAGAGGTCCACCTTCGTGGGTGTGTGGCAGCCCCCCACAGCGGTTGGGGGGTGGCTGTCCTGAGCAGGGCCAGGCTGCCCAGGGCTGAGGCAGCTATATCCCCACATCAGCTCTGCCCAGGACGTCACCCTGGAACTGACCGAGTCCGAGTGACCTGCCTGAGAGATGCTCAGTGCTGTGAGTGTGCACCTGGGGCTCGAGGTACCTGAGACCCCCACACCCCTCAGGGTCCCCCACTGCCCACCCTCCCCCCGTGCCCTGGCCTCCTGAGGTCATGCGCCCCACCTCACCCCCTCCTCTGTCAGCCCAGACCCTGACCATCTCTCCACCACTCTGCTCCTACTTATTCTCCAGGTTCTGGTACAACATGGAGGCAGAAGCCCTTATCCCCGTGCTAAGGTGGGCTGCTGAGTCATGCCAGAGATGGCCCGAGATGGCTCCATCCCTCCAGGTTACCGGAGCCCACCCTCCAGCAACGGGGCCTCTCTCCCCGACATCTGTGGGAACAGCCTCCATGTCCGACTCCTGCCCCCAAATGCTGACCAGTGCCTGCCTGTGACCACAGCTGAGCTCAAGGTCGGGACCCGGGGACAGGTGTGCCGCCTCATGTTGGGGTTTCTGACCCCAGTCCCGCCCTGGGGTGAGCTGGGGTGCGGAGGACTCACTGCAGGAACCCAAGCCTGTCTGGGACGAGGCAGCCGCCCTCATCGTCCTCTTCTTCGGGCACCAACAGTGCCGCTCCTCGGCATCCCTGCAGCCGAGAGGGACCCGGATGAGAAGTCACTGGGGGAGCTGTCCACCTGCCCCCTCCCCCGTGTCCCCAGGGAGGCTGGGTCTGGCTCTCACAGGCACAGTCCTTGAGGCAGGGCCCCACCTCCTCCCCCAGCACCCTGGGCGGTACCTGCTCATATTGTCTGATGAGCGCTGCTCGCTCCTGGGCCCTCCGGGACCTCAGGGCATTCATATCCAATCTGTAAGACACACACGCACATGAGAGCCAGCACCGGGGAGCCCACAGGAATGCTGCCCTGAGGGCTGTCCCCCTGGTCAGAGGGGGGACAGCCACACAGCCAGGCAGGCGGGCACCTGGTGTCTGGGTCCCTGGAGGATGACTTGTGCAGAGCTCAGGGACTAGGGACGGTTGGGGAAGGACAGCCCCCACCTTGCCTCCCCTGCCCTTGGAAAGGAAGCTCCTCCCCCAGGCTGGCATCCATGTGTCCTCCAGGGAGCCCAAGTCTACGGGGCTCCCTGGCCTGCTCCCAGCTCCCGCATCTCTGGGGCTCTCAGAGCCGGCCTCCCTGCCCACCTGATACCAGCTGACCCGACACCTAGTCTTGAACCCATGTCCAGACACGGACTCACACCCAGGCCCATTCAACACTGGTGACCAGCAGAGCGGGAAGAATGAGAAAACTGTATACACGCTCTGCACACAGGGGCAGCACTCAGAGCTCCACCACATCACTCATGGAATCCAGTGTGGGAGACCAGGGCCACCCCCTGGCAGGACCTTCCCCACACCACAGCTCATGCAGAGAGCAAGTGCCACTCACCTCCATCGCGAATCCATGTGATTCTCTGAAATGCGCCTGCTGCCTACAATACCAACTGGTCAGTTGGGCAGTAGACGCACTACTGGCCTCTGGTCGCCTCCCAGCCCAGAGTGCGCATCTCAGTGACTGTGACATCACAGAAGCCTGCCAGCCAATCCCTAGTGGCTCTGCTGTGGCAGGGCTCAGGGTCCTCAGGCCTGGCTTCATTAAAGGTCACCACAAGTGGGGCCTGTGTTCTCCCCAAGGCCCAGGTGAAGAGGGCAGGGCTCTGGCAGAACTGCCCCGGAACCAGGGGTGCCAGGGCCCTCTGCCACCTGCCGTAACGGTCTCAAGTCCCAGGCAACCGGCACCTCCCGCCAATCCTTTCTGCCTCTGCTATTGTATTACAGCCCAACTGTGAAGGCCTCTTTCTTTGAACACAAGGTCGCATAGGGAGCCCCACATAGACCTGTCCCCACACTCGGGGCTGCCCCTGCCATGACCTGAACTGAGACTCCCAGGGTGCAGCCTCCTGTCCTACCACAGGCCCCACCCCAGCACTGCCACCCTCTGCTGCCCCTCCTGCTCTGTTCCAGCCCTTCTTCCCTGGAGTTGTAGGAGGTGGACACAGGGGTCCTCTGGGATGGAGGCAGGGGAGCGTCCCGCTGAGCACCTCAAGCCAGTGTGGCCCAGCCTGTCCAGAGCGGGAACCAGGGCCCTGTCCTGGACACGGGCCAGGGCTTCAGGCACAGAGCACTGAGAACTCCTGGGCACCAGCACCTGAGCCGCATGCTGGTAACACCGGGCTGCTGCTGACCATAAGGACAGGGACAGCACCCGTCAGGCTGCAGGCAGGAGTAGCCACAGGCCCGCGGCTCCCCGGGGTGCTGATCGCAAGGTTGCTCCCCCTGGGAAAGTGGCTCAGCCCTCCCCCAGCACCTCCTTGGTCCTGGGCCCCACACTGCACCTAAGCTGCCACCTTATGGCCACAGTCGGTTCTTTTCCCTTCAAGGGCACACTGCTCTGCCTCTCTGCCCACTTCCCTTGCCCTGGCATGGAGACCACAGGGTGCAGGGCCCTGGTCACCCACACACCTGCTGGCCTCCTCTGCGGAGTGTGAATGAGTGCACCGCTGTGTCGTGTCCAGAGATGCTGTCCAGCAACACTTGGGTTTTAACTGATTCTTATATTCCCCCCCCCCCCAACTCAGCTTCTCAGCTTTAAATTGCATTGTAAACTCTTTGGAAGACTCACAAAGTGCTGTAAAATAACACAGCGAGTGCTGAATGGGGACCACTCAGCTTCAGCAGTCAGATGTTCCTAACTGGGTGGAAGACGCCCATTCGTTTTCCTTTCTCTGCCTGAGTTCAAACTCCAGATGCCTAGGCTTAGTGTTCTCCACATTGCATTTTCCTTCACTGGGGGGGAGGTTTTTTCCCCAGAGTCCATGTGCAGGGAGCATGGGTGCATGGGCCCCAAACCAGCTCCTGCATGGACGGGCGCTGGCCTCCTGGGGTGGCTTAGGGTGCACAGGGGTGAGTTCCCATTGTTGTTGCTACAAATGTTTCCTTATCATCAAGGTGTTGTTACATATGTTTAATTCGTGGATCTTGGGGTGTGGTTGCTTCCATCCACTGTTCCCCTCAGCATAGGCCTGCAGTGGCCAGTGGCTGAGGCCTTAAAATAAATAAATCTTTAAACAATAAAAATTAAAGTTCAAAATAAAAGCAAGTTCCTCTACTTCTCTCCCTCTTTCTCTCTACATCTTTGACTCTACCCGCCGCTCCCTGCACCCCCATGGGATGTTGGCCACCATGTTGGATGCAGCATGAAGGCCCTCCAGAGCCGTGAGCCAATCAGCTCATGTGGCTTGGACATCGCCCCAGTCTGTGGGATTCTGTCACAGCAGCAGAGAGCTGACCGAGACACCTGGTGTCGCCTGTGTCCTCACTGCACATAGATTTGCATCTGTCAGACGGAGTCTGGTGGGACACAGCCCCAGGGTCCCAGAGGTGGGGTAATGAGGGGGTCTCTGCTCCCCAAGCCCTCCCGTCCCCTGGGCTCCCTTTCACTCCTGCAGAGGCAGGGGTCCCCCATTGCTCCTCTGTGGAGGGAGCTCAGTGAGCACAAAGAGCAGGTCTCCCCTGGGGTAAGTGCTTTAGACAGAGTTTGTGGCACCAAGAGGGGTGTGGGACCTTTAAGAGGTGGGCAGAGTAGGAGGTTGCTAGGTGAGATGGGGTGGGGCCCTGGGAAGGCATGAGTGCTGGGCTCCCAGAATCAGGGCTGGGCCAGCCAAAGGCAGGAAATGCATCTGGGTCTCCCTCCCTCCTGGGTGATGGAACCCCAGTACTTGGACCACCACCTGCAGGTGCCACCTGAACCCCCGAGTGTGCATTAGCGGGGAGCTGGAATGGCAGCCAAGGAGCTGGGAGTAGAACCAGGCCCTCTGACTGGGGATGTGGGCGCCCCAATCCGGGACTTCACCGCTGCCTGGAGCGCCCACCCCGACCTCTTCTCTCTGTGAAGCCAGCCCAGGTACAAGTGTGGGAGAAACAGGAAAAGAATCAGCCCACCCTGCCCCCCTCCAGCAAGCCACCGGTGACAGGAGCGGCTGCTATCTGGGCCTCCCAGCAGCTCCTTGGTCACCAGGATGACACAGATGTTCCTCCCGAGACAGCCCTGTGCCGAGTGCCCTCAGTGAGTTGTGACAGAGCAGGGGGCAGGTAGCAGATCCAGGCCCAGAGGGCACAGACAGGAATGTGGGGGGCCTGAGACAGGCGGCAGCATCATGACCACAGGGCTGAGCCACCGCAGACACCCAGACCCTGGGCCCACTGTGCGGGAGACCCCACGCGGGGTGTGTTTGCGGGGTCACAGCTGTGTCCACAGTTGGGGGTTGGCACTGGGACCAGCTGAGGCACGAGAGAGGATTTCTGGATCATGGCCAGGGGCGTTCATGCCCCCTGACCTTTAGGTCCTTCTGTCTGGTCAGGGACCCCTTCCCACCCCTTATGTCCCTTGGGCCTGGAGGTGGGAGGTCTCATATCCATCTATAGGTGGGCACCACTGCTACCGTGCACGGCCTCACACTGAGCAGCCGAGCAGGTCTCCCTGCAGAGGGCGGGGCAGCAGAGTGGCTGCGGCTGTGCAGTTGGGCACGCGCCCCGGCTCTGAGCCGCAGTGTGCTCACGGTGACGCTGGGACTCTCCCTGCCGCTCTGAAGGAGGCTAGCTGGCTATGCCTGGTCAGTGACGCGTGTGTCCTGCGGATCTCGGCCATGGCGACGGAGACCACACACCCCCCCGCCCCGCCCCACACTGCACCCCTGCAGGAACAACACGGACAGCCCTGGATCCAGCCACCACTGGCAGTCACGGCAGCCGGCCCCGCTGCACCGCCCGCCTCCCACACCCTTGCCCGGTGTCTGGTCCAGCACTGAGCAGACTCTGTGCAATGCGGGCTTTTATTGTTGCCTCCTTCTTTGAGAGGCCGCCAGTGCGCGGGGCTGCACCTGCTGAGAACGTAGGCCCAGGGTGGCCCTGGGTCTTCTGGCTGGGAGGGCTCCCTTAACAAAGAGGATCTGAGAAGATTTTACTCTGCAAAGAGAAGTTGGGACACCTGGTGAGGCCGGGGACCATAGACACCTGCAGGGCGCAGGCACAGGGCACTTCCTGGGGAGGAGCTGCAGCCTGGCACTGGATCTGGGCAGCTGAAGTCAGATCCTCTCCTACACCCTGGGTGCCTGAGAAGCTCTCCTAAAAATCCTTCCATTGATGAGGAATGAGGGGGAGGTTCTCTGTGGGGGGTGCAGGCGAGGCTGGGACAGGCAGGGGCTACACAGAAGGCCTGGCAAGGTGGCAGTGGCACCGGGGGCCTCCAGGAATGCACAGACCCCAGTCCGCTGGCCCCTTCTGTCTCTGGCACACTTGCAGCCTAGCAGTGCCCATCCCTGCCTGTGCTCCACCTGCAGTCAGGGTTTGGTCTGCTTTTTCCCCAGCTGTCGCCAGGCCCGGGAGGACAGGAAGGGCTGTTGGAGGTCTAATTCCAGGCTCCGGAGCCCCAGATGGCTGTTTGGGGTCCAGGGAGAAGGAAACATGAGGTCTGGGGGTGGAGGAGGGCACCTGAGGGGTCAGGGTGAGTTAGTGAGATTTGAAGGCAGACAGCACCCAGTGGTCACCGCTTGGAGAAGATTCGACTCGGGCGCTGGAGAGGCTGTGGCCAGGGAGGCCAGAGCTGAGATTTTACAGAGGCAGGGCTGCCGTGGGGACAGCGGCCCTGGAGGGTCTTGGGCCTGCCTGGGGGAGCTGAACAGCCATGGAGCCCAGGGCTCCGGGTCCACACAGTCTCCCTCCCTGTACTTGCCCGCACCGTGGGGGGGGGGCGGCCCCCAACTCTGCGTCCTCATCTGGAGGTTCTTCCCACAGAGTCCCAGGCTGGGCTGTGGTGGGCACGAGCAGTGCCCCTCCCCAGGGCCCCGGAAGGAGCCGGTGTTGGGCCAGGCCCAGCTGGACTCACCACGGCACTGATCGCGTGCCCCTTCTCCTCTGCTGTCAGTTTCCCATCTCGCACTGCTTCAGCGCAAGGGCTGCACTAGCGGGTCACTTTGGTAATTTTGCACATAGGAAATGTACTCATCGGAGGGTCCTGACAGAAATTCATAAACAGCTGTCTGCACAGCCGGCAGATGTCACAATCTGAAGAGAAATGGAAGGCATGGGTCATGGCAGGTGCGTCCCTTCACCCGCCCTGGGAGCCAGCACTGCCCTGGAAAGCTGGCCCCTGCCCCCAGAGCACCCCCAGCCCAGGCGTCCGTGGCTGGCACCCACTGGCAAGAGAGAACAGGAGCCAGGCAGCGCCGAGCAGCACCAGGCAAGCAGCAGGCTTCATGGTGCAGGGACAGCCGCTGCCATCGCGGGGCCCTTTATACCTGCTCCGTGTCCCCAGTGGGGCAGGAGGGGCCTGTCCTCCCGGGGATGGGGGGCTCCACGCCCAACCCAGGCCACAGCTTGCATGACCTGCAGTTGCAGAGGGCGCACGTGTGTGTGTGTTGATACTGGCCAAGTCCAGCCCTGGATTAACACAGGGCTTAGCTCCTTCTCCCTCTCTCTTCCCGGGGACCTGACCATGGGCCCATGCCTGGGTGCAGGGAAGGCGCAGAACCAGTGGAAACCCTGCCTGGGCAAGGGGAGAAAGCACCACACAGGGCCTCTGGAGCCCTGGGCCAGCTCAGCCTCTCGCACCTTGGCTGGGACCCTGACGACTGGCTGCTGTGACTATGGGATCTGCAGGACACCCAGTGCCAGTGTGGCGGGCAGGCTGGAGCACAGCTCCTCTGCTTCTCTCTTGCACTCACGGCCCTGAAGGCTAGGGGACACGGGGTAGACCAGTTGTCTCTAAAGACCTACTTGGCATTTGACCGCATTCTGCTCTTTGGGGCTCGAGGGCCCTGGCTGGGCTGGGAGAGACACCCAGGTCCTTGTCTTCCCGTGGGGAGAACAGAACCAGGACACACACAGAAGTGCAGCCTTGTCAAAAGGCAGGGGTCGTGCATGACTTCTCCATCTCTTCCCGCACCTGCGCTCCCCGAAAGACGCCCCAGGGGAGCCCAGCTCCCTTCTGTCCCTGGCTTCCCCGCACACACCCTCTCCCACCCTGCTGCCTCTGCCACCTCCTGCCCAGTCTCCCTCCCTCCATGGCCTCCTTCCATTTTTTTTTTTTAGATTTATTTGAAAGCCACAGTTACAGAGAAGCATTGACAGAGTCAGAGAGCAAGAGGTCTTCCACCCGCTGGTTCACTACCCAGATGGCCACAACAGCCGGAGCTGCATCGATCCGAAGCCAGGAGCTTCTTCAGGGTCTCGCATGTGGGTGCAGGGGCCCAAGGACCTGGGCCATCTTCTACTGCTCTCCCAGACCATAGCAGAGAGCTAGATCAGAAGAGGAATGCCTGGGACTGGAACCAGCACCCATATGGTGAGGGAAGTCTTGCAGCTGCAAGTTCACCTCCCCCACACAGGGGAGCACAGCTGGGGCTGGCCGGAAGCTGGCCAGGAAGCAGCAGTGGGACAGGACTCTAGGCGTTCTGACCTGTGATGCCCACATCCTAAGCAGCAGTGGAACCCGCTGTGCCCCAGCACCTGCCCTGCACGTGAGTTCTTGCTGTGGCAGGACTGGGCTGGTAGAGGGAAGCTTGTGCTAAGGCGAGTTCTGCTTCCTTGGCTTGCTCTGCTCTCGTCCACCTGCACACGCTTGCCTTCTGCTGTCCACTGTGGCCAGGAGCAGCAAGAGGGCCTGGTGGGGAGCGCTGATGTGCTTGGGGCTCCCCAGGGTGCAGCCCAGCAGGAGCTGGGAGGCCAGTAGGAGTGACAGCCAGGCTCAGCCCCAGTGCACACTCACCCCTGCGCGCTTGGGCTCGCCCTCCCATCTTCAGTTCTCCATGGTTTCCCTCCCTTGTGGAGGGACGGGAGCTCCAGGAACATGAGGGCTGTCAGAGGAGCTGAGGGCGTGGCCTGCTTCTCCGAAGTCTCTAAACAAGGACACGTTCACATGGGTAGGAGAGGACTTCAGTAAGTTCATGGATATTAGCATTTAAAGTGCACGGGCCAGGGTGGTGCTAACTTGCAATGATGGCATCCCATAGTGGAGAGCTGGTTCGAGTCCCAGCTGCTCAGCTTCGGATCCAGCTCTCTGCCAACAGGCCTGGGAAAGCAGTGGAAGACGGCCCCAATATGTGGGCCGCTGCTCCCGCATGGGAGTCACAGTTGGAATTCTGGTTCCTGACCTTCGCTTGGCATAGAACTGGACCTCAAGGACTTCTGGGGAATCAACCAGTAGATGAAGGATTTGTCTCTCTTTCACTGTCACTCTACATTTTGAATACATAAATAATTCCATTTTTTAAAGATTTATTTATTTGAAAGTCAGAGTTACACAGAGAGAGGAGAGGCAGAGACAGAGAGAGAGGTCTTCCATCCGCTGGTTCACTCCCCAGATGGCCACAACGGCTGGAGCTGTGCCGATCCAAAGCCAGGAGCCAGGAGTTTCTTCTGTGCCTGCAGGGTCCTGAGCGGGTCTCTGCCTGAGGATGGGGGCTGTGGAACCACCCATCTCCCCAGGAACACGGGGAAGCTTGCTGCCGCTGGGCACCGGGGTCACAAACTGGAGCAAACTCCTTTCCATGGAACAATTTAATACAGGCTCAGCACCACCTGAGGGTGGCGGTGGGGGAGGGGGGCGGGGAGGAGAGTACAGTGGCTCCTGGCATGGCTGTTGTCTTCCAGTGTCAGGGTGTCCTGGCCCCAGGAAGAGCCTGGGCGGTGGGGGCTCAACCAAGTGCATAGGATGCCGTGAAGACAAACGGAAGGCTGCTGCCCAGCCTGGGCAGGACAGATGGTGGACTCGACCTTGTGGGGAGCAGCTCGGACTAGACTAAGTTACTGGAATTAAGACTTATTCTATGCATCTGCTCTCCTCTGTGGGGAGCAGCTCGGACTAGACTGTTACTGGAATTAAGACTTATTCTATGCATCTGCTCTCCTACAATATGGCGCTGGGAGAGGAGAAAACAGCTTCTACCCAGCTGCCTCCAGTTCAACCAATAAACTGTAGGACTTGCTCCTGATTGGAGAGCAGCGTACTCGGCGTGTGGGCAGCCGAGTTGGGATTGGCGGAGGAGGACTATAAAGGAGGAGAGAGATGGCATGCACCAGGAACATCTATGGGGAACATCTAAGGGAACCCGTGCAGCCCCCGAGAGAGCCGGCCGGCGGTGTGCCGCTCCCCTGCGGAAGTGGGGAATGCGGCCAGGGGGAACTGCCCTTCCACGGAGGTGGAAGGGATAGTAGCAAACCCGGGGAGGGCCGAGCAGACGAAAGAACAGCGCAGGGTCCTGTGTCGTTCCTCCATGAAGAGGGGGAGCGACATAATGGTGCCGTGACTCGGATATGAAGCCTAGGCAGGGTTTGGTGTCGTTCCTCCACGAAGAGGGGGAGCGACATAATGGTGCCGTGACTCGGATAGGAAACCTAGCTCGGATAGGAAACCTAGGGCGGATAGGAAACCTAGGGCGGATAGGAAACTTAGGAGGGAAGAAATGACTCGGATAGGACGTGGGCCGCCAGGATTCGCCAGGTTAGTCCGGGGAACTTGGACTGAATGCCGGTGGTGGCGGAAACATTCGCAGAAGCCGCCGCGTGCAGAGAGAGCACGGGGCGTTGGCGCAAGGCCGTGGTGCGGGCGCGAAGTGCATGGAGACCGCGGAGCGTGCGCGCAGAGCCGGGAACCCGCCGGCGGGGCGAGGCGAGGCGCCGGGAAGCCGCGCAGAGCCGTGAAGCCGCCGCGGGGCGGGCGCCGGCGGGGCGAGGCACCGGGAAGCCGCGCAGAGCCGTGAAGCTGCCGCGGGGCGAGGTGCCGAGAAGCAGCCTCGGGGCGAGCGCCGCCGGAAAGCCGCAGGGATAAGAGAAACAGAAATTTAGAAGTAAAATGAGAGAAATAGGAATGCTGGAAGATAGAAGTAAAATGGGAGAAATAGGAATGCCCGGAGATAGAGAAATAGAAAGGCCTCCCCTCATCATGGCAATGAGAAAGCTTGGATTCGGTCTGCCTGATTAAGTGAGGCGATGAGCACCTGGGCGGCTAGCAGCTTATGCGCCGCAGGTCACCGAAGACAGGCACGAATTAACATCAGTAAGGCCTCCCCACAAAAAGGCAATGAGAAGGCTTGGATTCGGTTTGCCTGATAGAGCTTGTAAGCCCCTGCAGGCTCGACCAGAGCATGCGCTGCAGGGCACCGAACACAGGCACGCATCAGCGCCTAAAAACCTCCTCACAACATGGCGAAGAGAGGACCCGGATTCGGTTTGCCTGATTGATAGGACTTGTAAGAGCCTGTGGCAACTCTAGCAAGTAGAGCAGAGTGTGTGCCGCGGGACACCGAAGACAGGCGCGTATCAACGCCAAAAAAATAAAAAGAAAGGGGGATCTGTGGGGAGCAGCTCGGACTAGACTAAGTTACTGGAATTAAGACTTATTCTATGCATCTGCTCTCCTCTGTGGGGAGCAGCTCGGACTAGACTGTTACTGGAATTAAGACTTATTCTATGCATCTGCTCTCCCACAATATGGCGCTGGGAGAGGAGAAAACAGCTTCTACCCAGCTGCCTCCAGTTCAACCAATAAAATGTAGGACTTGCTCCTGATTGGAGAGCAGCGTACTCGGCGTGTGGGCAGCCGAGTTGGGATTGGCGGAGGAGGACTATAAAGGAGGAGAGAGATGGCATGCACCAGGAACATCTATGGGGAACATCTAAGGGAACCCGTGCAGCCCCCGAGAGAGCCGGCCGGCGGTGTGCCGCTCCCCTGCGGAAGTGGGGAATGCGGCCAGGGGGAACTGCCCTTCCACGGAGGTGGAAGGGATAGTAGCCAACCCGGGAAGAACCAGCAGCAAACCCGGGGAGGGCCGAGCAGACGAAAGAACAGCGCAGGGTCCTGTGTCGTTCCTCCATGAAGAGGGGGAGCGACACGACCTCTCTTCTAGGAGGCACCCATCATCCAGGTGCCCCATGGAATAAGAGGTAAGGAGGCCTCTGGCCAGGGAGGGCACGCGGATCTGGTCTCCCAGCCCAGGGCTGGCTCTGGCCGGCTCCAGCCCGTGACTGTCCCCAGAGTGCGTGGGGCTGCCATGCCAGTAGGGGGAAGTCTTCAGCCGTGGCCCCCAGGCGGGGACAGCCTGCATGGGCCCTGGTTCCGGGGGCTCCGAGGCCCGTGGAGGAGCCCACATCCACAGGCCCTCCTGGCTGCCAGCGTCGGAGAAGTCGTCCTCCCTGTGCTCTGGCCCGCTCAGGTTAGGGAGACTGGCGCACTGGCACAGGCCTCCCCACCTCGAGTACTCTGGAGACTCCGTGGGGCTGGCAGAACCTGGAGACTGTGGTCCCCACAGGGGAGCCCAGGCCGAGGGGCTCTGGGCTGCCTTCCCAGCTCTCCTCCTCCTCCATGCCTTCCCTCTCAGCGATGCAGAGGCCAAAGCTTTCTGGAGGACGGATCATCACTGCACGAGTAGCGGGACCCCTGGTCTGCTCCCACACTGCCACTGTGTCCTGAATGGTGATTTTGGCCTTCGGAGCAGTGGGGGCAGGAACGTGCATCTGGGGGACGCGTGCCTGCCCCAGGGGCCTGCTGCACCATTTTATAGCCTTGGCTGCAAGAAGAGACACGGTTTGTTTACCACAGCCCCTGTCTGGCCTGCTCGGTGCTTGCCCCGACCTCATCCTGGGGTCCCCATCACCACGTGTGACGCTGAGGACTCTTCCAGGCTGCTGGCCCCAGAGGGGAGGGTGTGTGCAGCCCGGGCAAGGGGAGCCCTGGGACACCACCGGCTCCTCCTGCACAGCCCCACAGGGTGGATGGCCCTGAACTCCCCACCTCACTCTCATCTCTGGGGACCCAGGCACCAACTCAGGACCCCGTCACCTCCCCCACCTGACCTCCTGCGCCCTAACAGTGCATTCGCTGAGTTACCCACATCTGAGTCCCTCCAACATGGCTGGAAAGGAACTGAGCCTAAGATGATGGGGGTGAGAGCTGGGGCTGTGGGGCAGACATGGAGTCCGGTTCAGGACTTGGGAACAGGGAATGCAGTTTCTAAAGAGGTGGCAGGGGTGCCCTGTGTCCTCTGCCCCTGGGCCACTGTCTCTTTCCTGGTGAGACTGGGCTGTCACCGCTACTGTCCCAGGAGCACCCAAGGAGGCAGCACCTGGAGGCACAGTGGGGCCTCCCCAGTGACTGGACAGCCTGCACCTGGACCTCCACTTAGAGCCCCTAGAGCTGGGACAAGCCCATCTCTGCTCTGCATGGGGACCCAGGCGCTCAGGTCCTTGATGGCAGCAGCAGCAGGGGACGAGCACGGGGACCCCTCCCCACCGGAGCCCAGAGGCCAGCGATGCTCCGGGTCCCGCTGCCTTCTGTTGGCCCGAGGCTAGGGCTGCAGAGCCCACACTCAGTTGCCCTTGAGTTCTGCCGCAGGGGCCCCCAGCGCCTGCCTCTGTGCCCACCCCTGCTCACAGGAGTGCACTCAGCCCCCACAACTGGGCTCAGGGCACCTGGGCCTTCCAGGGGTTCTCAGATGGCTGAAGGGGATCCAGTGCTGGCTGGTTTCCCCTTCACTGCACAGGGTCTCCCACAGCCCCACCTCCCTCTAGCCCTGCCCACATCCAGGTGGGAACCCACCCACCTGTCCTAGGAGGGTCCTGTGTGCAGACAGTTGTGGTCATCGGGCCAGGATGTCTTGGGTGTCACGCCAAGCACTGGAGGGACTGCTCAGGGGCCAATTTCCAGTGCGATGACCCTGGCCACTTCTCCTTGTGGTCTGTGGGGGCCTGGGATTGGGGATGCAACAGGGGGATTCTCAGTGCCCTCCTGAAGGGAACCCAGGCCTCCCCAACCCCCTCATGCCTCCCTCAAGTCCTGCTCACGAGGGACAGGCAGGGGGACCCCCAGCTCCTCCGTCCCAGCACCCGGGCCTCTGTGGGCCCTGAGGACTCACTGTGATGGATCTTGAGGGCCGTGTATGCCATGGCTGGGAGCACGTGCTCGCCCTCCAGGATGTAGATGTCCCGCATCCTCAGAGCCAGGGGGAACGGCACCTGGGGACAGAGGCATTGGAGGACCCGCCGTCAGGGCCTCAGCAGGGCCCACAGGGGTGGGTGTGCAGTGTCACTACAGGGGACAGGGGGAGACTGCAGGAGCAGTGACCCAGGATATTGAGGATCTCTGTCTCTCTGCCTTTCAAAGAAATAGCAAGATCAATAGGGGCCTGTGCTGTGTACAGTAGGCTAAGCCTCCACCTGCCACACCGGCATCCTGTATGGGGCCAGTTTGCATCCCAGCTGCTCCTCTTCCAAGCCAGCTCTCTGCTTATGGCCTTGGGAAGCAGTGGGAGATAGCCCAGGTGCTTGGGCCCCTGCACCCCTGTGAGAGAGCTGGAAGAAGCTCCTGGCTTCTGACTTCTGATCAGCTCAGCTCCTGCCACTGCAACCATTTGGGGAGTGAACCAGCAGAGGAAGACCTTTCTCTACGTCTTTCTCTGTCTATAACTCTACCTCTCAAATAAATAAAATATTTTTATTGAAGGACGGGGTGGAGCCAAGATGGTGGAATAGTGAGGGCACGCACCGATAGTCCAGGAAAATTTAGTTTAATAAAAGTGGAGTTATGGTAGCCTCAGAAAAAGGATCAGGAAAAAACTGCAGAGGAAACTCTTCCGGATCGAGTGGCTGTGACTCGGAGGACCTACTGGGAGAACAAGGTCGCCCACCGCGCGGAAGCCGAGCTGCGGGAGCTGCATGGTCTGCGCGCCAGTGCAGGAAGGGGAGTGGATGTCACACAGACACCAGCAGGGAGAGCAGGGACGCCCAGGGCTCCGAGTCCACACATTGGTGCTGGAAGGGGAGGTGAGCTCAGTAACTTGAGACATTGGCGGGGAAATGGCGGTCAGAATCTAGAGGGGAGCGGGAAAGTTCACCAGACTGACTACAGGAAAGAAGGAAAAAAGGTGGGGGGGTACTGGTACAGAGGAGTTTCTCTCTCTGCCAACCTTGCAAAGGCAAGCAAGAGACAAAGAGCAGGCCTTCACTCTGGATTTAGATAACAACTAGGGAGAGCTAAGGAACTGAGTCACTACAATTCAGTAGCCTAGGCAACCCAGTGGGAGTCCAGAGGAGAAACAGAGCCTGCACAGACTCTTTGGGTAGAAGCCAGAGATCGGAAGCTAAATACCATCAATTCTGCACAGCAGTGCGGTGCGGTATTACTTACCTCCTAAATAAATAAATAAATAAAAAGGAGAGATTTACCATGCATAACCTGAGGGTGTCACCTTTGCACACCCGTAACCCAGAAGAACCAAGCAGAGCTCTCAGGCCACACCCATCTCAAGCCTCCAAGGCTCCTCCAACAGCAGGCAGTCCACTTAACACAGACATAGTATAAAAAAAAAAAAAAAAAGCACAGTGACGAAAGAAGAATTAACTATGCCAAGCAACAAACACAGAAATCGAGGGAACAAGATCAACGATGACACTATGATGCCTCCAAATAAACAAAACACCCCAAGCCAAGATTATGAAGATGATGAGATAGAAGAAATGCAAGATATGGATTTCAAAAAATTTATGATAAGAACATTTAGAAGTTTTCACAACACAACATATCAAAACTTATGGGATACAGCAAAAGCAGTATTGAGAGGCAAGTTAATAGCAATAGGTGCCTATATCAAGAAATTGGAAAGGTACCAAATAAATGAGCTTTCAGCACATCTCAAGGACCTAGAAAAACTGCAGCAAACCAAACCCAAATCTAGTAGGAGAATGAAATAATTAAAATCAGAGAAGAAATTAACAGGATTGAATCCAAAAAAACATTACAAAAAATCAGCCAAGCGAGAAGCTGGTTTTTTGAAAAAATAAACATAATGGACACCCCATTGGCCCAACTAACTAAAAAAAGAAGAGAAAAGACCCAAATCAATAAAATCAGAGATGAAAAAGGAAACGTAACAACAGACACCACAGAAATAAAAAGAATCATCAGAAATTACTACAAGGACCTGTATGCCAGCAAACAGGAAAATCTATCAGAAATGGATAGATTCCTGGACACATGCAATCTACCAAAATTGAACCATGAAGACATAGAAAACCTAAATAGATCGATAACTGAAACAGAAATCGAAACAGTAATAAAGGCCCTCCCAACAAAGAAGAGCCCAGGACCAGATGGATTCACTGCTGAATTCTACCAGACATTTAAAGAAGAACTAATCCCATTTCTTCTCAAACTATTCAGAACAATTGAAAAAGATGGAATCCTCCCAAATTCTTTCTATGAAGCCAGCATCACCTTAATCCCTAAGCCAGAGAAAGATGCAGCACTAAAAGAAAATTATAGACCAATATCCCTGATGAACATAGACGCAAAAATCCTCAATAAATTTCACACCAATAGAATACAACAACACATCAGAAAAATCATCCACCCAGACCAAGTGGGATTTATCCCTGGTATGCAGGGATGGTTCAACATTTGCAAATCAACCAATGTGATTCACCACATTAACAGACTGCAAAAGAAAAACCATATGATTATCTCAATTGATGCAGAGAAAGCATTCGATAAAATTCAACACCCTTTCATGATGAAAACTCTAAGCAAATTGGGTATAGAAGGAACATTCCTCAATATAATCAAAGCAATTCATGAAAAACCCATGGCCAGCATCCTATTGAATGGGGACAAGTTGGAAGCATTTCCACTGAGATCTGGCACCAGGCAGGGATGCCCACTCTCACCACTGCTATTTAACATAGTTCTGGGAGTTTTAGCCAGAGCCATCAGACAAGAAAAAGAAATTAAAGGAATACAAATTGAGAAGGAAGAAGTCAAACTATCCCTCTTTGCAGACAATATGATTCTTTACTTAGGGGATCCAAAGAACTCTACTAAGAGACTATTGGAACTCATAGAGGAGTTTGGCAAAGTGGCAGGATATAAAATCAATGCACAAAAATCAACAGCCTTTGTATACACAAGCAATGCCATGGCTGAGAAAGAACTGCTAAGATCAATCCCATTCACAATAGCTACAAAAACAATCAAATACCTTGGAATAAACTTAACCAAGGACGTTAAAGATCTCTACGATGAGAATTACAAAGTCTTAAAGAAAGAAATAGAAGAGGATACCAAAAAATGGAACAATCTTCCATGCTCATGGATTGGAAGAATCAACATCATCAAAATGTCCATTCTCCCAAAAGCAATTTATAGATTCAATGCAATTCCAATCAGGATACCAAAGACATTCTTCTCAGATCTAGAAAAAATGATGCTGAAATTCATATGGAGGCAAAAGAGACCTCAAATAGCTAAAGCAATCTTGTACAACAAAAACAAAGCTGGAGGCATCACAATACCAGATTTCAGGACACACTACAGGGCAGTTGTAATCAAAACAGCATGGTACTGGTACAGAAATAGATGGATAGACCAATGGAACAGAATTGAAACACCAGAAATCAACCCAAACATCTACAGCCAACTTATATTTGATCAAGGATCTAAAACCAATTCCTGGAGCAAGGACAGTCTGTTCAATAAATGGTGCTGGGAAAACTGGATTTCCACGTGCAGAAGCATGAAGCAAGACCCCTACCTTACACCTTACACAAAAATCCACTCAACATGGATTAAAGACCTAAATCTACGACCTGACACCATCAAGTTATTAGAGAACATTGGAGAAACCCTTCAAGATATTGGCACAAGCAAAGAGTTTCTGGAAAAGACCCGGGAGGCACAGGCAGTCAAAGCCAAAATCAACTACTGGGATTGCCTCAAATTGAGAAGTTTCTGTACTGCAAAAGAAACAGTCAGGAGAGTGAAGAGACAACCGACAGAATGGGATAAAATATTTGCAAACTATGCAACAGATAAAGGTTAATAACCAGAATCTACAAAGAGATCAAGAAACTCCACAACAACAAAACCAACAACCCACTTAAGAGATGGGCCAAGGAACTCAATAGACATTTTTCAAAAGAGGAAATCCAAATGGCCAACAGGCACATGAAAAAATGTTCAAGATCATTAGGACTCAGGGAAATGCAAATCAAAACCACAATGAGGTTTCACCTCACCCCGGTTAGAATGGCTCACATACAGAAATCTACCAATAACAGATGCTGGCAAGGATGTGGGGAAAAAGGGGCACTAACCCACTGTTGGTGGGAATGCAAACTGGTCAAGCCACTATGGAAGTCAGTCTGGAGATTCCTCAGAAACCTGAAGATAACCCTACTGTTCGACCCAGCCATCCCACTCCTTGGAATTTACCCAAAGGAATTTAAATTGGCAAACACAAAAGCGGTCTGCACCCTAATGTTTATTGCAGCACAATTCACAATAGCCAAGACCTGGAACCAACCTAAATGCCCATCAACGGTAGACTGGATAAAGAAATTATGGGATATGTACTCTTTAGAATACTATACCGCAGTAAGAAACAATGAAATCCAGTCATTTGCAACAAAATGGAGGAATCTGGAACACATCATGCTGAGTGAAATAAGCCAGTCCCAAAGGGACAAATATCATATGTTCTCCCTGATCAGTGACAACTGACTGAACACCAAAAAGGAAACCTGTTGAAGTGAAATGAACACTATGAGAAATGGTGACTTGATCAGCATAGCCCCGACTGTTAATGAACAACTTAATACATTATCCCTCTTAGTATTTTTTTTGTCTGTTCTACTTAATATGACTGGTTTAATTCTGTAATTAATACACAGTTATTCTTAAGTGTTGAAATTTAACTGAAATGTGATCCCTGTTAAACATAAGAGTGGGAATAAGAGAGGGAAGAGATGTACAATTTGGGACATGCTCAAGCTGACTTGCCCCTAATGGTAGAATTAGAAACATACCAGGGGATTCCAATTCAATCCCATCAAGGTGGCATATACCAATGCCATCTCACTAGTCCAAGTGATCAATTTCAGTTCACAATTGATCATAATGAAAGGACTAAGAGTCAAAGGGATCACATAACAAGTCTAGTACCTGCTAATACTAACCAATAGAATAAATAAAGGGGAGAGTGATCCAACATGGGAAGCGAGATACTCAGCAGACTCATAGAATGGCAGATGTCCTAAACAGCACTCTGGCCTCAGAATCAGCCCTAAAGGCATTCGGATCTGGCTGAAAAGCCCACGAGAGTATTTCAGGCATGGAAAGCCAAGACACTCTGGCAAAAAAAAAAAAAAAAACCCTAAATGAAAGATCTCTATGAGTGAGATCCCAGTGGAAAGAACAGGTCTTCAAAGAAGGAGGTACCTTTCTCTGAAGGGAGGAGAGAACCTCCACTTTGACTATGACCTTGTCTAAACAAGATAGGAGTTGGAGAACTCAAAAGGCTTCCATAGCCTTGGAAACTCATGACTGCAGCATAGGGAGATTACTGATGCCATAAACAGGAGTGTCAATTTGTAAAGTCAACAACAGGAGTCACTGTGCACTTACTCCTCATGTAGGATATCTCTGTCCTTAATGTGCTGTACAGTGAGATTTAATGCTATAACGAGTACTCACACAGTATATTTCACTTTGTGTTTCTATGGGGGTGCAAACTGTTGAAAGCTTTACTTAATGTATACTAAACTGATCTTCTGTAAAAAAAAGAAAAAAAGAAATTATCAATTCCCAACTTGACTCTCACTGGGATGAAACATGACAATAGGTCTGATCTGATTTCATCATCATTTAAAAAATCATCTATTATTTTTCACTTTATGTTTCTGTGTGGGAACAAACTGTTGAAATCTTTACTTAATGTATGCTAAACTGATCTTCTGTACATAAAGAGGATCAAAAATGAATCTTGATGTGAATGGAAGGGGAGAGGGAGTGGGAAAGGGGAGGGCTGTGGGTGGGAGGGACATTATGGGGGGAAGCCATTGTAACCCATAAGCTGTACTTTGGAAATTTATATTCATTAAATAAAAGTTAAAAATAAATAAAATATTTTTATTTTATTTTATTTTTTTTGACAAGCAGAGTAGGAGAGAGAGAGAGAGAGAGAGAGAGAGAGAGAGAGAGAAAGGTCTTCCTTTTTCCGTTGGTTCACCCCCCAAGGGGCTGCCAGGGCCAGCACGTTGCAGCCGGCGCACTGTTCCAATCCGAAGCCAGGAGCCAGGTGCCTCCTCCTGTTCTGCCATGCAGGTGCAGGGGCCAAGCACCTGGGCCATCCTGCACTGCACTCCCAGGCCACAGCAGAGAGCTGGTCTGGAAGAGGAGCAACTGGGACAGAATCCGGCGCCCTGACTGGGACTAGAACCCAGGGTGCCGCCGCTGCAGGCAGAGGATTAGCCTAGTGAGCCACAGGGCTGGCCAATAAAACCTTTTTAAAAAAAGATAAATAAAGGACTAGTGCTGTGGTTCAACGGGTTAGGGCCTAGGCCTGTGGTGCCAGCATCCCGCATCCCATGTGGGTGCTAGTTCCGATCTTGGCTGCTCCACTTCCAATCCAGCTCTATGCTATGACCTGGGAAGGCACTGGAGAATGGCCCGGGTCCTTGGGCCCCTGTGCCCATGTGGGAGGCCCAGGGAAGGTTCCTGGCTCCTGGCTTCAGGTCAACTCAGCTCTGGCCATTTCAGCTGGTTGGGCAGGGAAGCAGTAGATGAAAGACTTCTCTCTCTCTCTGTCTCTCCTTCTCTCTCTGACTTTCAAATAGATAAATAAATCTTTTTAAAAAAAGATAATTAAAGTTTTAAAACTGTAGAAGGAATGATGGAAAAAGTGAACCTCACCGTAGCAAATTCAGAATGCCTGCTAGGGCCTGGCGCTGTGGTGTTGCAGGTAAAGCTGCTGCCTGCAGTGCTGGCATGGCATACAGGTGCCAGTTCTAGTCCCAGCTGCCCCACTTCCGATCCAGCTCTCTGCTATGGCCTGGGAAAGCAGAAAATGGCCCAAGTCCCTGGGCTCCTGCACCTGTGTGTGAAACCCAGAGGAAGCTCCTGGCTCCTGGCTTTGGATCGGCGTAGCTCCAGCCGTCACAGCCAGTTGGGGAGTGAACCAGTGGATGGCAGACCTCTCTCTCTCTGGCAACACGCACAGCCTCAGTCTGATCATGAGAACATCAGGCCAAGTCAAACTGAACGTTCCTCTGCAGCATAACTGACCAGGACTCTTCAGAAGCGTCCAGGCCATGAAGGAAGACTGAAGAACTGTCCCCGACTCTGGGAGACTAACCAGACAGGACACTGGAGGCAAGCTGGAGGCCTGGCTCACACCCTGGACCAGAAAAAGGAAACCAGTGGGAACATTGCAACACTCCAGTGAGGGCCAAGGACACTTTAGTTAGTACACTATCTTGCTTTGTAAACCACACACAGGGCTCTTTCTGCATGACCAATCAAGCACACGATGCACACAACAGAGAGCATAGCTCTGGCCCTGCTCCGGGTGGGGATAAAGACCCCAGCTACTTCCTGTGACACACCTCTCTCCACACTGCTGCCTGCACCAACACAAACTCACATCCCAGGGCCCCAGTGAGGTGACCTGTGCTCACCACCTGGCACTGCCTGCTGCAACATCAGTTACCTGTGACAAATCAAAACACAAGCTCCCTGGGGCAGCGATTCTGAGATCACTGCGTCTCCACAGGCTGGCACAGAGAGGGATCAGTACATGTCGGCTAAGCCAACAGTGTAGGGGCAGCTGTGGGGAAGCGGCTGCTATGGTCCTCACTCTGCCCACTAGAGCACCCATTCGCCACCTCCCATTTGATCTCTATCGACTTAACCTTTCTACATCTCGCCTATGCTTTGGAAAGAAAATCATAGGAAACGGTATAGGCAGTAGAAAATCAGGAGAAACCAGTATTTAGAAGGAATAAAAATAAAATAAAAAGTCAAGATCAGAATAAAATATTTTACATTTCTCTTGTTTGGATCTATCAGATATGCTACCACCATACTTCAAGAGTTATTTTAGTTTTTTAAATGTTTATTCATTTTTATTTATTTGAAAGGCAGAGCATCAGAGAGGGCAAGAGAGAGAGAGAAATCTTCTATCTACTGGTTCACTCTCCAAATGTCTTCAACAACTGGGCCTGGACCATGCCGAAACCAGGAGCCCGGAACTCCACTCAGGTCACCCTCACAGGTGGCAGGTACTCAGGATTCGATCTACCATTTGCTGTCTCCTAGGGCACTAGCAGGAAGCTGTCCTGGAAGTGGGCAGCCAGGACTTACATCAGGTGCTCCAGTATGGAACCAAAGGTGCCCCAAGCAGTGGCTTAATCGGCTGTATCACGAGATCCATTCCTTCCGAGAGTTGTTTTAAAGATCAAATGGGGGGTGGCGTGCTGTTGTGCAGTGGGTTAAAGCCCAGCCTGCAGTGCTGGCATCCCATATGGGTACTGGTTCGTGTCCTGGCTGCTCCTCTTCTGATCCAGTTCTATGCTATGGCCTGGGAAAGCAGTAGAGGATGGCCCAAGTCCTTGGGTCCCTGCACCTGCGTGGAAGACCTGGAAGAAACTCTTGGCTCCTGGCTTTGGATCAGCTCAGCTCTGGCCACTGCGGATTTTTGGCGAGTGAACTAATGGAAGGAATGGAGTTGCTCTCTCGCTGACTATCTACTTCTAACTCTTACAAAAAAACAAAACAAAAAACAAACAAACAAACAAACAAACAAAAAAAGATCAAATGAGGAAGTATATAGAGAATATTTACCCCACAGCCTAGACATAATCAATGTTCAAAAGTAGTAGTTATTTTTATTTTTACTAAGAAAGGTAGTATCTACACTACATCAAGATAATTACAGGGGGCAGGTGTTACGGGGTACCAGGTGGAGCCACCGTCTGTCTGTGAAGCCTCCATCCCATTATGGGCACCGGTTCATTTCCAGGCCGCTCTACTTCCAATCCAGCTCCCTGCTGATGGCCTAGGAAAAGCAGCAGAACGTAGCCCAAGTGCTTGGGCCACTGCTACCACCATGGGAGACCCAGATGGAGCTCCCAGATTCCACCTGGTCCAGAACCAGCCATTGTGGCCATCTGGGGAGTAAGCCAGTAGATAGAAGATATTTCTCTCTCTCTCGCTAACTCTGACTTTCAAATAAAAAAATTACAAGGATAAAGTACAATATAGCAGTTCTAAAACTATTCACATAAAAAATACTTAATGAGCTTTTCTTTTTTAACAAATATTAGATTTCTAATAAGATAAAGTCAAATAACTGAAGAGAAATATCAATCTAAAATAACAGGTAAATCAGTCTCTCTCCACACACACACAATAAACACTAAAGAGATACCCAACTTTGCAAGTGAAAAAATGCAAGTTAAAACAAGAGATCATGTTCACCAGGCAAACAAGCAGAAATTAAAAAGCCTAGTAACAGGGCCGGTGCTGTGGTGCAGCAGGTAAAGCCACTGCCTGCAGTGCTGGCATCACATATGTGTGTCAGTTCAAGTCCCGGCTGCTCCTCTTCCGATCCAGCTCTCTGCTATGGTCTGGGAAAGCAGTAGAAGATGGCCCAAGTCCTTGGGCCCCTGCACCCATGTGGGAAGACCTGGGGAAGTTCCTGGCTCCTGGCTTCGGATCGGCACAGCTCTGGCCATTGCAGCCAACTGGGGAGTGAACCAGCGGATGGAAGACCTCTTTCTCTCTGCCTCTCCTCTGTGTAACTCCTTCAAGTAGATAAATAAAATCTTTTTTTTTAAAAAAAAAGCCTATTAATGAGGTTGTATAGGAAAAGAAACCCCAATAAGGATAGTATAAATTGCTATAATCTTTCTGGAGGGAAATCTGACAAATCTGTCAAAAACTGTAATACACATTAAGAAAACTATTCTTAATAACATGTGAGTGCAAAGGCATCACCTGCCAAAGATGACGATGAAAACCCAGTAAGAAAAGTTCCTCTTGGGGCCGGCACCATGGCGTGGCTGGTTAAGCTGCTGCCTGCAACGCCAGCATCCCAAATGGGTGCCCGTTTAAGTCCTGGCTGCTCCACTTCCAATCCAGTTAATGCTCCTGGGAAAGCAGTGGAAGATGGACCAAATCCTTGGGCCCTGCCACCCGTTTGGGAAACTAGATGGAGGTCCAGGCTCCGGGCTTCAGCCTGGCTCAGTCTCAACCATCACAGCCATCTAAGGAGGAAACCAGCAAATGGAAGATCTCTCCCCCTTTCTTTTCAACTCTTCAAGAAAAATCCTTGGAAATTAAAAAAAAAAAACGAACTTACTCTTAAGTCCTCCACCTACCCCAGGGGTATCCTGAGGGTGGAAAAGACCCCAGTAGTCCTGGAAAGGGGGTCAGTAGGAAGGGGGTGAGAAGGACAGGAAACGGGTTGCCCCAGGGGTAGCTGGGGAGCACAAGCTGCTGCCCAAACCACACCTGGATGGCCTGCAGCTGGCTGCTCTGCGAGAGGAACAGCACAGGGGCTGCAGAGCAGGATGCCAGAGAGCAGCCGAGCAGGACACACGGACCCAAGCAGAGACAAGCTGGCTTACTGGAGCATACTACTCTGAGGCTGGTCCCAAGAGTGATGCACTCACCTCCCAAGGGAACTGTGGTGATGGGCATGGTGGGGCGTGGAGCACGAGGTCTCCAAAGGGGCCACAGAGCAGAGGTAACTTCCGAGTTCAGGGCGCACAGTGCACCAGTACCAGCTTATGCAAATAGAGACAGGACTGGGCTGCTCCCTATACAGCCTTTCTTCTGTTAACACCACAGTCTGGGAAGTGAGAGACAGAGGAGCTCCAGGTGAGAGTGGCTGCCCCACAGACTACAGAAACAGAAATCCAGCCCTCAGTAGTGCTCCTTAAAGAGCAGAGATCACAGGCACACCGTGCAGAATACAGCCTGGTGCAGGGGCCCACTCTAGGGAACCATCACACAGTAACCACACACCAGGAAGAAGGAGCCGTGACAGGGATGTAAGTTACGTGGATGTACCCACATTCTTATGGGAACACACAGCACAAAATGGCTTGAAAATCTAGCTGGCTGTCAAGAAGAAACTGGTTAAATCCAATAACCACATCAGTCATAGTCACCCATGAAAAAGACTCAAAGTGGTTAGGAGAGGGATATGGATTGGCAAAGAACCTCCACAGCTACTCCTAAGCTAATTCTGCAAACAAGACAGCCTGTTCTCTTCCTAAGAAAGTCCATGCCCAGAGAGGTGTCTAACCTCATGGACAGAGGGTAGGATCCAGGCTCAAGGGGGTGTAAGTGCAGACAGAGGGCGGATCCAGGCTCACAGGGGTGTGTAAGTGCACCGACAGAGGGCGGGATCCAGGCTCAAGGGGGTGTAAGTGCACTAACAGAGGGCAGGATCCAGGCGCACAGGGGTGTGTAAGTGCACTGACAGAGGGCGAGATCCAGGCGCACAGGGGTGTGTAAGTGCACTGACAGAGGGCAGGACCCACGATCACATGGGTATGTAAGTGCACCAATGGAGGGTGGGAAGGTCACAGCCCACAGAGGCCTCCAGGAGGAAAGACGTGGGACAGAGGCAGGCATGTGGTCAACTTTTTTTTAATGCTCCAGCAGTTTTATTTCAAGAAAGCTTTTCTTTAGAATTACTCTACTACTTTTTATAAGTTGTTTTTTTAAGTCAAAAGGCACAGAGCTCAGGCCCGGGAGGGGGTGCCTGAGAATTCTACTCACAGCCAGTTTGACCAGCACCAACTCAGAGGCTGCCTCCTGCAGAACCCAGACCTTCAAAACCTGCTCGCGGGTAACTGATGGCACATAAATGCAGACACGAACTGAAGGCGTTTACTCATGATTCCTGTGACTTCAGAACCTGTACTTACACAATCTCGGCGCTGTCTTCACAGAAGCCAATGTGCAATGTAACAGGCTTCATGCAGTACAACCGGAACTTTTTGCTCTGTAGGGAAGCTGCATAAATGATTCCACTGCAACTCGGATGCTGACAA
The DNA here is from genome assembly GCF_964237555.1 of Oryctolagus cuniculus. NCBI lineage: Eukaryota > Metazoa > Chordata > Mammalia > Lagomorpha > Leporidae > Oryctolagus > Oryctolagus cuniculus. The sequence goes on along the minus strand of NC_091449.1, from coordinate 17,652,348 downwards.
ATGAAGCAGAGAGAGTTCCATTATAAAACACACAACACAGAACAGACTCCTTTATAGCTCACCTAGGTCAGTAACATGCTTGCCGTAAAACAAAGTAAAGGACATCCCTTTCTGATTCTAACACAGCCTCCAACAGATGCTTGGAGACATCTGGCCAAGGGGACAAAACTGCTTCTTGGAGGGTGGAAAAAATCTTTCTGTAAAAGCAGAGAGATCCTACATAGTGATTCAGTGTATCTGTGGCATCAAAATTTCATGGCACAGGGGCAGGAATTCAGGGAGAGTGTATCTGGTGAGGCTCCTCAGGTTAAGACACACTGTGCAGCTGGCACTGTGGCGCAGGTGAAGGCGCCACCCACGGCGCCAGTGTCCATGCGAGTGCCAGCTTGGGCCCAGATCCACTGCCGATCCAGCTCCTTGCTAATGCGCCTGGGACATCAGTGAAGACAATTCAAGTACTTGGGTCCCTGTGCCCACATGGGAAACTCAGATAGAGTTCTGGGTTCCTGGTTTCAGCTTGGCTGTGGTGGGTATTTGCAGGAGTAAACCAAAGGATGAAAGATACACTTCTCTTTCTTTCTCTCCTTTTCTGTCACTCTGCCTTTCATACCACAAATCAGAAGGAAGGGAGGGAAGGAGGGAGGAAGGGAGGGAAGGAGGGAAAGAAGGAACAGAAATACTGCACAGGGGCAGGCATGTGGCCTACCTGCTGGGATGCTGCTTGGGATGCCCTGATCTCGTGTCAGAACACCTGGGCTCCAGTTCTTGTTCCACACCCAATCAGCCTCCTGCTGGTGCAGGCCCTGGGAGGCAGCAGGTGGCTGGGTCTCTGCCACCCACAGGAGAGACCACATTGAGTTTCCAGTTCCTGGCTCCAGCATGGCCTACCCAGGGCTGTTGTAGGTATTTTAGAAGTGAAACAAGAAGGCACGCACGTTCTCGTGCGCGCACGCTCTCTCGTCTCTCTGTCTCTGTCTCTCTCTCTCTCATCTCTCTGCCTTTCAAATACATAAAAAGTGAAAAATAAAAGGAAACACTGAATAACAATGAATAAGCCTGTGAAATAAATTCCACTTACTACGTGACCAGAATTACTCCAACAGTGCTGTCTATGAACAGATGTTTTAATAATTAGTATTTGCCAACTTTGCACAAAACAGCTGATGGACGGCGAGGTGACAAGTAAGGCAAGCAACAGACATGTCAACATATTTCCTCACCATCAAGCAGCTCTCTTCCCTGAAGCCCTACCCTTTGTCTTAGACAGGTTAGAGCTCTACTTAATCATTTGATTTTCTTGCCAAAAATAAACTCAAAACACCAAATACAAAAGGAAAAGCTCCCCAGATGGCTAAACACAGTAAGTACTTTAAAAAAAAAAGATTTATTTATTTGAAAGAGTTGCACAGAGGGAGAGGGGGAGGGAGAGGGGGAGGGGGAGGGGGAGGAGGAGAGGGAGGGGGAGAGGGGGAGAGAGAGAGAGAGAGAGAGAGAGAAGGAGGGAGGAAGGGAGGGAGGGAGGGAGAGGTCTTCCATCCACAGGTTCACTCTCCAATTGGTCACACTGGCTGGAGCTGTGCGGATCTGCAGCCAGGAGCCAGGAACTTCTTCCAGGTCCTCCTGCACACGGGTGCAGGGGCCCAAGGACTCGGCTTTCCCAGGCCATAGCAGAGAGCTGGGTCAGAAGTGAAGCAGCCTGGGCTTTTTAACCGGCACCTATATGGGATGCCGGCACTGCAGTTGGTGACTGTACTGCTATGCCACAGCGCTGACCCCAAGTACTTTTATAACAATTATGGTCACAGAGGTGCAGAATCTCAAGCTGGGGAGGCACCTACTTTTCCCTTGAGTATCTGCAAATCCTCCATGTCTGATGAGCCCTTCTGCCACGAAACTCCTCTACGTGAGAGACACCTCTTACTGCACCGAAGGCTAGCTGGCTCTGCTCTTTTTGCACTGGAATAAGAGTCCTTGTGTTTGCCTATTAAATGGACATCCTTTTACTCTGGGACAAACCATGGGACAATTATCACTAAACACCAACAGTGACTTGTGCTGGCTTTTTCTTAACATTTATTTATTTGAGAGGTAAAGTTATAGACAGAGAGAGGGAAAGACAGAGAGGTTGGTCTTCCATTCTCTGGCTCACTCCCCAAATAGCTACAATGGCCAGAGCTGGGCCAATCCGAAGCCAGGGGCTTCTTTGGGTCTCCCACGTGGGTGCAAGGGCCCAAGCACTTGGGTCATCTTCTGCTGTTCTCCAAGGCCATGAGTAGGGAGCTGGATTCAAAGTGGAGCAGCTGGGATCTGAACGGGTGCCCATATAGGATGCTGGCACGGCAGGCAGAGACTTAACCTACTATACCACAGCACCAGCCTCGTGTGCTGGCATGTTCCCTCCCCCCTCCCCACCCAGAAACCATTTATTAAAACTTCATGCATTTTACCAATACAACTTTAGGAACACAGTGATGTGCTAATGTTTTCTAGTGAGCTGTGACATGCAGTCCCACAGTCAATGAAGGTTACTGTCAGGACGAGCCTGAACTGTCTCCGCACCCTACGTGATAGCCACACCTTTACTCTGTGACGCAGAACAACCAGGAATACGCACTTGAGTATATAATCTGCTCTCTGCAACCTGAGGGTGGCCATCAATTTCCTCCTCCATGGAGACACGGAGAGTTTCTCTCTACCTCATGGTGGTGAGGCAAACCGCACTGAAGGACCCACCCCATCCCACGTGCAAACTAAGAGGACAGGCCAGAGAGCAGCTGGCACAGGGCACCCAGGAGACGAGAAGGGAACAGCCTGAACCTGCCCTGCCCCACCCTAGGCAGGCAAGTGGAGAAAGGCCACAGTCACTCTCTCTGTCCTCATTAGGACCATTTGCTCCTCTAGTCATGGATGCAGAATGGAAACCTGCAGTCTTCCTTCATCATTTATCTGAAAGTCAGAGACAGAGAGACAAACAAAGATGCCTGTCCACTGGTTGATTCATTTCTCAAATGCGGCAACAGCCAGGCTGACACCAGAAGTCCAGAACTCAGTCTCCCGTGTGGGTGGCAGGGGTCAACTTGAGCCCTCATGTGCTGCCTCCCGGGGGTGCACTGGCAGAAAACCAGAGTGGAGAGTGGAGCTGAGATTTAAGTGCAGGCACTCTGATGTGATGCACAGGCATCCAAGTCGTGACTTCATCACCGCGTCAAATGCCTGTCCCAAGTTTTCATTTCTTAAGGCACAAAAATGCTCAATGTCGGGCCGGCGCCGCGGCTCACTAGGCTAATCCTCCGCCTTGTGGCACCGGCACACCGGGTTCTAGTCCCGGTCGGGGCGCCGGATTCTGTCCCGGTTGCCCCTCTTCCAGGCCAGCCCTCTGCAGTGGCCAGGGAGTGCAGTGGAGGATGGCCCAGGTGCTTGGGCCCTGCACCCCATGGGAGACCAGGAAAAGCACCTGGCTCCTGGCTCCTGCCATCGGATCAGCGCGGTGCGCCCGCTGCAGCGGCGGCCATTGGAGGGTGAACCAACGGCAAAGGAAGACCTTTCTCTCTCTGTCTCTCTCTCTCACTGTCCACTCTGCCTGTCAAAAAAAAAAAAAAAAAAAAAAAAAAAAAAAAAAAAAAAAAACTCAATGTCTTCTTTTCGCAAAAGGTAATCCCCTTACTTTAAAAACTGACATTCTCCTTTAAAATTCATCATTATCTCCTTAAAGAGAGTAAGGCAAACAGACATAAAACCACACATACGTACTTTTTAGATTTTACTGGAATGTACCTGGCGAAGTCTACAAGGAAACACTCTGCCAGGTAATGGTCTGCTGAAGACATGACTGACTTAATGACGGCCCTGCACCAGCACCGGAGCTCCGGACAATACACCACACAGACCTGCAAAACAGAAGGCAGGCTTTATTACGTTCAGCAGTAAAACCTCTAGTCACGTGATGACAGCCCTAAAGGCTCCTCTCAACATCGTCTCAGCCTGTACCCAACTTACAGGAGATGACACAGGTGTAGGAGGCTGCCCAAACTGAGCACTGTCTCCCAGGAAAAGGCCCCCCAGGAAACAGGGATCAGCTGAAAGGAAAGTGCTAAACGGGAAGAATTCCAGCTCACCAATACAGAAGGAGTGGGAGAAATCACCATATTGACAACTAATGGGCTGGCGCCGCGGCTCACTAGGCTAATCCTCCGCCTTGCAGCACCAGCACACCGGGTTCTAGTCCCGGTCAGGGCGCCGGAGTCTGTCCCGATTGCCCCTCTTCCAGGCCAGCTCTCTGCTATGGCCCGGGAAGGCAGTGGAGGATGGCCCAAGTGCTTGGGCCCTGCACCCCATGGGAGACCAGGAGAAGCACCTGGCTCCTGGCTTCGGATCAGTGCGATGCGCCAGCCACAGCGCAGTGGGAGCAGCGGCCACTGGAGGGTGAACCAACGGCAAGGAAGACCTTTCTCTCTGTCTCTCCCTCTCACACTATCCACTCTGCCTGTCAAAAAATAAAAAAAAAAAAAGAAAAAGAAAAGAAAACAAATGAGGGGCCCATGCTTTGGCATAGTAAAACCACTACCTGCAGTGCGGGCATCCTATATTGGTGCCGGTTCGAGCCCTGGCTGCTCCACTTCCAATCCAGCTCTCTGCTATGGCCTGGGAACACCGTAGAAGATCGGCCAAGTCCCTGGACCCCTGCACCTGGCGTGGGAGACCAGGAGGAAGCTCCTGGTTCCTGGCTTCGGATCGGCACAGCTCTGGTTGTCGCGGCCAACTGGGCAGTGTACCAGGGAGTAGAAGACCTCCTCTCTCTCTCTCTGCCTCTCCTCTCTGCGTAACTCTGACTTTCAAATAAATAAATCACTCTTTAAAAAAAAGAAAACAAATGAAAGTGGATTCGGGCAGTGACAGCCACTGAATGGAGAGAGCATGAAGTGAAACACTCACAGCAGTGCCACGAAGGAGGGGTCATCCTAGCATGGCTTGCAAGTGGCGCTCTCTCCCATGTTAAACCCACGTGAAGGTAACAGCACACCTGTTCTTCAAAACAAGTGACCCCGAATCTATTCACAGTGTCCTGTTTAACCACCTCTCCACAAAAGGACAGGGAGAAAGCGCTCACCTCCTGGGTAAATGCTCACTGTGAGGAGGCCATCATGCTTTCCCAAACAAGACTGCACTTAAAGGACCACTGACCCCGTTCCATCCCTCCAGTAAGTCACTGCTATGGAAAAATAACAAATTGGTCACTAAGGACATTTGTGGGCACGAGGGAAGGAATTCAGATGAGGTCTTGTCTCCCTCCTAACGAGTGTTCATGTCCTTCCCCTCCATGCTATTACCGAAGTTCACACTTGGAACATGGCTGACCCAAGAGAAAATCAGACCACAGCAATGGTGGCTGAGGCTGCACGAAAGCAAAGAAGCCCTGATGTGGAGCACAGAGCAGAAACAATCCCAAGTCAGTCAAATCCCAAGTCAGTCAAAGCCATGAGCAACCAAAGAGGGAGGCACTGGCCCAGAACCGAAAACCCCAGGTCCTCTTTGCCAAGGTCCATATACCTGCCCTGGCTCCCACCGCCAGGAAGACGGCCCTAACACCTGGATCTGGATGGCATCTATCCCAAGGCCCCACTTGGACCTACACAAGCACCACCCCCTGCCACCATCAGCCTGAGTCTCATGCAACCCAAAAACCTAACACAAGGCAACAACCATGAACGTTAAAATACTCTAATCACATTCATCATTCTAAGCTCCTGAAATATTTTTAACAATTATCTGGTAGACAGAGCACTCCCACCCAATGATTCACTCCCCAAGGCCCACAACAGCTGGGGGGGAGAGGGTGAAGGCTATGAGCTAGGAACTCAATCCAGGTCTCTCAGGTGGGTAACAGGGACCTAATTACTGGAGCTATCTATCATCTGGTGCTTCCCAGGGTCTGTGTATTAGCAGGAAGCTAGAATCAGGAACCGAATGCAAACACTCTAACATGGTGGTGTTTCAACTACCTGGCCAAACACCCACCCCTACATCCTGATTAGTGTTTCAAGATAGGATAATTAAAGGCTGGTGCTGGTTCCAGTTCCGGCTGCTCCACTTCCAGTCTGGTTCCCTGCTAATGAGCCTGCGAAAGCAAAGCAAGATGGTCTGAGTCCTTGGGTCCCTGCACCCACGTGGGAGATCCTGATGGAACTCCTGACTCCTGGCTTCGGCCTGGCCAAGTCCTGGTCATTAAGGCCATTTGGGGATTGACCTAGAGGATGGAAGATCTATCTGTCCCTCTAACTTTGCCTTTCAACTAAATAAATCATTAAATAATAATAAAGATACAATAAATAAAGTGCATTCAGATACATACCTGTCCTTCTTCCAACATTAATGGTTTTATTTCTGTATCTTTACACATGCTGTTATAGAAGTCATTCATGGCGCTATTTAGTTTTTGATAGTCGACTTCATGATCCAAAAAGGGACTACATCCTTTTATAATAACCCAGAAGCAATCTGGATCTTCAACCTGCAGAATTTTTAGAAGATTATAAAATAATGCATGATTTCTTTTAAAACCAAATAAACCTCAGAACCATGTAACTTTCTAATTTAAGTGATCTATCATTTTTGACAACTACCTTTCTCTTAAATGGTCATACCAAAGAGCCAAAGATAAAATTTAAAACATGTAATCAATAATATGCAATTCTCAATTATGTAGTACAACTCAAAAAGCAATCAGTTCTATTTGGTCTCCTGTAGCTTAAAAATATAAATATTAAACATATTCTTCTTATTAAAATACCTATTAAAACATCCATATATACAAAAGGTTCAGAACATTTTTAGTATTCTTTTTGTGTAAGAAAAATAAGTATGAATATATATACAGCCTGCTCATATTTTTTTAAATGACAGCAGATGAACCAAAACAAATACAGACTACCTCCTACAGGAGAAAAGAATGGAGTGGAAAGAATAAGGATGAAACTTAGACTTCTCTGAATGGGTCTTATCTACTATTGTTATTAGAAACCAAGATTTTTATTGTTAGGGGAAAGAATTATAAAATGGAAAATTAAATTTTTTAAAAGATTTTATTTGTTTGAGAGGTAGAGTTACAGAGAGAGGGAGAGACAGAGAAAAAGGTCTTTCATCCGCTAGTTCGCTTCCAAAATGCCCACAATGGCCAGAGCTGGGCAGATCCAAGACCAGGAGCCAGGAGCTCCTTCTGGGACTCCCATGCAGGTGCAGGGGCCCAAATACTTGGGCCATGTTTTACTGCTTTTCCAGGCCATACAATAGAGCTGGATAGAAGAGGAGTAGCTAAGACATGAACTGGCGCCCATAAGGGATGCCGGCACCACAGGCAAAGGCTTAGCCTATTATTCCACAGCACCAGCCCCCCAAAATTAAGTTTGATTGACAACATCACTAAGAACTCATGATTTGGGGCCGATGCTGTGGTGCAGTGGGTTAAAGCCCTGGCCTGAAGCGCCAGCATTCCATATGGGTGCCGGTTCGAGTCCCGGCTGCTCCACTTCCGATCCAGCTCTCTGCTGTGGCCTGTCAAAAAAAAAAAATCGTGAGTTTTTTTTTTTTAATTTAATTTTATTTATTTGAAAGAGTTACAGAGAGAGGTAGCAGTAGAAGATGGCCCAAGTCCTTGGGCCCCTGCACCCACGTGGGAGACCTGGAGGAAGCTCCTGGCTTCGGATTGGCACAGCTCCGGCCGTTGCAGCCATCTGGGGAATGAACCAGCAGATGGAAGATCTCTCTTTCTGTCTCTACCTCTCTCTGTAACTCTTTCAAATAAATAAAATTAAATTTTAAAAAAGAACTCACGATTTTTTTCTTTTGACAGGCAGAGTTAGTGATAGAGAAAGGTCTTCCTTCTGTTGGCTCACCCCCCAAATGGCCGCTACAGCCAGCATGCTGCACCAATCTGAAGCCAGGAGCCAGGTGCTTCCTCCTGGTCTCCCATGCAGGTGCAGGGCCCAAGGACATAGGCCATCCTCCACTGCCTTCCCGGGCCACAGCAGAGAGCTAGACTGGAAGAGGAGCAACCGGGACAGAATCCAGCGCCCCAACTGGGACTAGAACCTGGGGTGCCGGCGCCACAGGCGGAGGATTAGCTAAGTGAACCATGGCACCGGCCAGAACTCATGATTTTTCAGAGGTTTTTCCTAACTCTGTCTACTGAAAAGGTATGGAAGCAGAAACACCCAGAGATATGGAGTCTAAGTTACCAGTGGCAGGAATAGAAGAGTTCACCTTAGTAATCGTATTATTTTTCTGAATGTTTGACTATTCTGATAATAAATAACTGGAAAATGAATAGCAGTCATTCTGGCAAGGGCAAAATAGTGTATAAGTTACACACACAGCACAATTATGAACCCTGAAAAAACACAAAATAAATGAAGAGCTAGCAAAAGCAACAGACACTGGAGAGCTGACCCTCGAAAGAAGGAACTTCACTGGGCACTTCCCAGAACACCTCCCAGTTGTACAGAGTGGCAACAACTCAACACAAAGTCACACTGTGGCTCGAGGAATCAGAGCTGTCGGTGCCAGTGAGGATTAGGGGGAGAAATTCTGAAACAGCCATAGAGGGAGCCCTGATGTCTGCACATCAACACCCCTCCCACCCTTGCCAAGTCCTGAACGGCAATGGGGGAGACAGCAAGGAGTACTGAGTACGTGAGCAGTGCAGGGCTCAGAGGAGCACGCAGTTACAGCTGCTGCCCCTAGAAACAGCACTCCGGGCATGTGGCTCCATTCAGTCCTTCGCACTCAGAGACAACCAGATTCCAGCTTCCAGCAGCACAAGGCCACAACCCTGGGATGACTGCAATTATTCATTAAAGTGCTCACTTGAGTGGTGAGCATGTGGCCTAACAGTCATGACACTCACTGAATCCCCCCGCCAGAGTGCTAAAGATTCAATATTCAGTTCCAGCTCCTGACTCCAGCTTCCTGCTAATGCAGAGCCTGGGAGGCAGCAGTGATGGCCCAACTGGGTTCCTGCTACCCATGCAGGAGACCTGGAATGGGTTCCCTACTGCCAGCTTTGGCTTCAGTCCAGTCCTGGCCATGGCAGGCGTTTGGGAAGTATATCAGTAGATAAGAGCTATTTCTCTCCCCCGCCCCCTGTTACTCTTAAATAAAATGGATAAATAAATAAGCAAGCCTGCCTGCCTGCCAGCCTGAGAAAGCTCCACAGTGCCAGAAGAACTGACTGTTCAGGCTATCATCTGAGGCAGGCCCCAACCTTCCGTTCTTAGAGACTTCACTCAAAAAAGCTTACAAATCTGGAAGTGTGTCCCTGCTCAGTAGCCACTCCTATGAGGCCAGGGCCGCCATGCCAGTTTCTGCAAGATGACAGCGTGCTAACTTCCATAACTTCCAGCTAGCACACACAGCTGGGATCACGCATTTACCCTGAATGACCTCTTCTCACTCTTCCCTTGAGCTGTGCCAACCCCAGCCCTCCCTTTAAAACACCCAGGCACCTCCGCACCACTGGTGATGGAGCTCAGCTCTCCTCAGGAGGTACTGAATAAAATCTGTTTTCACTGCTTTAACTATTCTCTGGCCAAGTCAAAACTGTGCTTCTTAGTGAAATAATAAAGAAAGGACATGGATTGTAAGATTGGAATGGAAAAGATAAAACGGTTTAGGTAAGCTGCAAAAGGTGTGTGGAAGTCTTAAATGCTTATAAAATTTTCTTGTTAGCTACAAAAGTTATCAATCTGTTTTTTTTTTTTTGACGTAAGATTAAAATCTGATCCTCTGTAAAAGCAATGAGGTTGATGAAATACATAAGTGTTAATAGATATTTGGGAAAATAGTCTTTTTGTATCCTACTGAGATAATCTTTGTCTCATTAAGTTCTACTTGTTTAAAAACAGCTGAGTTTTAAAAGTTTTAAAGTTTTAAAAGTCTGTTTAAATATGGACTTGTTTTACATGTCAAGCATAGAAAGCCAAGACACTGTGGCAAAAAATGTTTTACATGAAGGATCTCCGTGAGGCCCCAGTGAAAAGAAGCAGCCATCAAAAGAGGATGTACTTTTCTCTAAAGGGAGGAGAGAACTTCCACTTTGCTTCTGGCCTTGTCCAAATACTGAGAGTTGTGGACTCAAAGGCTTCCTTAGTCTAGGCAGCTCATGTCAAGAGCCTCGGGGGGTCACTGACATCATAGATTTAAAAAAATTAACACTCTTAAGATTTCTTTATTTGAAAGTCAGAGTTAGAGAGAGAGGTCTTCCATCTGCTGGTTCACTCTCCAATTGGCCGCAATGGCCGGAGCTGTGCCAATCTGAAGCCAGGAGCCAGCGCCCATATGAGATGTCGGCACTTCAGGCCAGGGCGTTAACCCTTTGCACCACAGCTAGCCCCATTACTTTTTTTTTCCTCTTTTCTTTTTTTTTTCTTCCGACAGGCAGAGTGGACAGTGAGAGAGAGAGAGAGAGAGAGAGAAAGGTCTTCCTTTTTGCTGTTGGTTCAACCTCCAATGGCTGCTGTGGCTGGCGCACCGTGCTGATCCGATGGCAGGAGCCAGGTACTTATGTGCAGATTGTATGTCTATATAAAAATTATTAAAAACGGTTTTGATTGCTTATGGATAAAAAACACTCATATAATGCCGGCGCCGCGGCTCACTAGGCTAATCCTCCGCCTAGCGGCGCTGGCACACCGGGTTCTAGTCCCGGTTGGGGTGCCGGATTCTGTCCCGGTTGCCCCTCTTCCAGGACAGCTCTCTGCTGTGGCCAGGGAGTGCAGTGGAGGATGGCCCAGGTGCTTGGGCCCTGCACCCCATGGGAGACCAGGAAAAGCACCTGGCTCCTGGCTCCTGCCATCGGATCAGCGCGGTGCGCCGGCCGCAGCGCGCTGACCGCGGCGGCCGTTGGAGGGTGAACCAACGGCAAAGGAAGACCTTTCTCTCTGTCTCTCTCTCTCACTGTCCACTCTGCCTGTCAAAAAAAAAAAAAAAAACACTCATATAATACTGCTAAATTAACACAAATTACCTTTCTGGTGCACCTGACTTAAATAAATATGATAAATAGGCTGTTCTCAATTTGTTGGTACAGAAAAACTAAAAAAAAATTTTTTTAAGTCATTGACATGTTTGCATTTGGGTCTGCTGGTCAAACAAGTTGCACTTGTGTTAGGTATTTGCAACCATAAAGGTATACTATTTATCTAAAAACAATATAGTTAGAGGTATAATACAGTGCTCATTGCTCCCTAAAGTCCAATTTAAAGTTGTTCTTTGGCAAATTAATAACAAAATTTATAGACAAATTAGGTAAATGATCTTCATGTTTTGATCGTACTTAAAGAACATAGCTCTCCTCATGGGCATTGCATTGTTTCAAAAAAAAAAAAAAAAAAACTGTCAAAACATGCCTGTGACTACAGACTTCTAGCTCAGCCACCAAAGATTAAGGACAGAACTCAACAACCCCTTAACTGACATCCTAGAGGATGCCTCTGTGGTCTGCTTTAGCAGGAGGAATGTAAAGATAGGTGTCAAGCCAACTAATAGCTACTTTACACAGTGTTCTGCCATCAAAGAGACCCAGTGAGGCCAGTCTACCCCAAATGGCATCAGGCTTCAATTTGGAAAGCCAGGAGATGGGGCAAACAGCCATCCTGAAAAAAAGCCAGCCTCTACCAAATTCTGTCAAGAGCTGGGTGAATGGAATTGCCTTGGGGCTGAAGGGATCCCAGGTTAGAACCACAGATCCTACTGGCTCCAAGCTCAAAGAGCCCTTTACTCTGCCAGCTTCCAAGATAACTACTGCCATTGAGGGCAAGGCCTCGGGTCAGGACAGGCAGGACTGCAATCTTCCTTTCAGAAGTGCCGCCTCTTCTGTACTACCCTCCTGTTCAAGCCAGCTCTTCTCCCAGGCCGCCTAGGTAATGGAGTCAACAGGGCGTCTTCCCTCAAGAGGTTCACACCTTTCTTATGATGTCTCTTCCACTATCCCATGTAAAGACAGAGAGAGGTTGGGCCTCATACGTACCTGGCCAGGCCTACATGCCTCTCTCTGTGAGAAAACCTGCTCCTGGTTTAGAGAACACATTTCCTAGGTACTCTAATAATGATTCAATCTTTTTGTTTTAGATCCTGTTGTATCTAATTTGCTTGTTAGACCTGCAAATTCCAGACTTAGAAAGCCACAAAGTGGGGAAAAAGTCCTCTATTTTAAAAAAGACTTCTCGGGGCTGGCGCTATGGTGCAGCGGGTTAACACCCTGGCCTGAAGTGCTGGCATCCCAGATGGGCGCTGGTTCGAGTCCCAGCTGCTCCACTTCCGATCCAGCTCTCTGCTATGGCCTGGGAAAGCAATAGAAGATGGCCCAAGCCCTTGGGCCCCTGTACCCACGTGGGAGACCAGGAAGAAGCTCCTGGCTCCTGGCTTCGGATCGGCGTAGCTTTGGCCATTGTGGCAAATTGGGGAGTGAAACAACGGAAGGAATACCTTTATCTCTGTCTTTCCCTCTCACTGTCTAACTCTACCTCTCAAATAAATAAAATCTTTAAATCAAATAAAAAAGCCTTCAAACAGATAAAACAAACTCTTAGAAATAAACAGACCCTTGTTCCATCCACCCCTACTACAGTCAAAGTCCTCAAGATAGCTCCCTGGACCCACCACAACACAGACAGGCAGGTGGCCTGAAACTGGAGTGCAGCTCAAATCCAGCAATACCGTACAAGCTGAGCCTCTGACACAGGAGGGTCAGCCCTAAAGAGACCAGCAGGGCCGGTGGCTGCAGAGAAACTCCGGAAGTGGACTGACTTACCCAGGGCCGAAGCTTGAGGGAACAGCTGCCCAATAAAATAAATGCAGCGATCCTTTAGTTTTTGTCTCTTTAGATTGGTTTTAAAATTTTAAGCAACTTTTGTATACAAATAGGTGATGAGGACAAGATCATAAAAAAATTACTGATCAAACGAAAAAGGTCACCCTTGGGGCAGGGGTTGCCCATCCACCTCAGCGGAGGGCCCGACTGGACCCTCAGCACCATGGACTATGCACCTTGAGGGGTGGCTGACAGTAATGGAGGCTGTTCATGAGATGCTGCGCAGTGCTGGGGGTGGGATGCCCCCTAGCACCTGTGGGGGCCATAATTAAGAAACGGCTGTTTTCCCCTGAAGTGCTCTAGAAACACAACGCAATTCCAGCAGGTTTTACTGGTTGATTTTTGCAGGGAAGGGGTGGTTACAAATCAGCATGCTAATAATGAGATCCTCCTTGGAAAGACAAAGGAATTAGGGGCTGGTGCTGTGGCACAGCGGGTTAAAGCCACAGCCTGCAGCAATGGCAAACCATATAGGCATCAGTTTGAGTCCTGGCTGCTCCACTTCCGATCCAGCTCTCTGCTATGGCCTGGGAAAGCAGCAGAAGATGGCCCAAGTCCTTGGGGCCCGGCACCTGCGTGGGAGACCTGGAAGAAGCTCCTGGCTTCAGATCAGATAAGCTCTAGGCATTGCAGTCATTTGGGGAGTGAACCAGCAGAGGGAAGACCTCTCTCTCTGGCTCTACCTCTCTCTGTAACTCTCACTTTCAAATAAATAAAAATAAATCTTTGGTTAAATAAAATCAAAGGAATTCGAACAGCCTAAATAATCATGAGAAAGAAGAACACAACTGGAGGGCTCACTATCCGACCTCAAGTCCCAGTCTCAGCTGTGAGACTACAGCCATCAGGCGAGGGTGGCGCTGGAGAAAGCACAGGTGCTGAGCTCCATAGGACACACACACACAAAGGGACACACGCGAACATGGTCAGCTCCTGTTTGATAAAGGCACACAGGAATGCAATGTACACAGTATACTCTTTTCAACAAATGGTCCTGCAGCAATTAGATACCCACATGCAAATAAAACAAAACCTCCATCCATTCCTGACCCCAAACAAAAAAATTAAGTCAGATGGATCACATAGCTAAATGTGAAACTCCTAAAAGAATAGGAGGCAACCTTTGTGGCTAAATTAGACAAAGATAACACTACCAAAAGTGTAATTCATAGAAGCAAAGACTGATAAATTAAAGTCCATCCAAATTAAAACCTTCTGCTCCTTGAAAAACATAAGAGAAAGGAAACTGGGAGGAAGTATTCACACATCATACATCTAACAAAGAACTTTGTAATATATAAAGAACTTTAAGGAGTTCATAATTATTAGAAGAATGTACAAATCTTAACATATACCTCACCAAAGATGGCAAACAAGCTGGTGACAAGGAAATGCAAATTAGTACCACAATGAGATACCATTGCCCACCTACTAGAATGGCTACAATTTGGCATTTTGACTGTTGGGGTGATTTCACGATGCTATGCATTTTTCAAAATACAGAAGTCTACACAAAAAGGAATGAATTTTTCTGTAAATAAATTATACATCAATTAAAAAATAGGGGTGGGCTTTTGTCATAGCAGTGAATCCTCAGGCAGGGTCTGCATTCCACATGGGAGTGCTTAGGTTTCCGTGCACGTTCTGATGCAGATTCCAGCTTGCTGCTAATCAGTGCACACTCTAGGAGGCCTCTTGACCATGGCTTGAGTGACTGGGTCCCTGTCCTCAGTGTGGGGGACTCAGGTTGAGTTCCCAGCTCCAAGCTTTGGCCTGGCCCCGCCTTGGCTACTGTGGGCATCTGGGGTGTGAACAAAGGGATGGGAGAGCTCTGTCTCTCCTTGTGTCTCTACCTTTCAAATAAATAAGAGTTTGGTGGGTGTCCCAATATTGATACTATTTTCCACACTTTTCTGCATCTCCAATGCATTTTCTAATAAAAAGTTAAAATTTTTAAATTAATCTGAATTTTTAAAAAAGATTTACTTATTTATTTCAAACGCAGAGTTAGAGAGGGAGGGAGGCAGAGAGGGGGGCAGAGAGAGATCTTCCACCCACCAATTCACTCACTCCCCAAATGGTTGCAATGACCAGGGCTGGACCAGGCTGAAGCCAAGAGCTTCATCTGGGTCTCCCACATGGGTGGCAGAGGCCCAAGCACTTGTGTCATCTTCTGTTGCTTTCCCAGGCACATTAGCAGGGAGCTAGATCTTAAGTGGAGCAGACGAGATTTGAACAGGTGCCCATATGGGGTCCTGACATCACAGGTGGTAGCTTACCTTGCTATACCACAATGCTGGCCCCAGCATCAATTTTTTTTTTAAAACATCTTGTCCTCTGACGTGGCATAACTTATGTAGCATTTTTACTAAAAATGTCTAACCTAAATATATTAATATAATTATAATTATTGAGGAATACTTTGCAAAGTGACTGCCCTTAGTCTTCAGAAATTTCAGTATCATCAAAGATAGACCAATGTACTGCCTGCATGAACTCTACAAGGCCATGACAATTAAATGCATGTGTAGTTCTGGGTTCTTTATCAGAAAAAACAAGCTACAGTAGACCTTATGAGGACAAAGGGAGTACAGACTGTGTATCAGGTAACAGTGTTGCACCAACATTAAATTTCTCAAGTGTGATGATTACATTATAGTTCTATAAGAGGAAGGCTTTGTTCCTAGAAAAATCACTTAAGTGCTCTGAGTTCTAGACTCATTCTCAAATGGCTCAACCAAAAAAGAAAAAGTAATTTTTACATACACATATTTCTGAAGTGCAAACGCAGCAAAGCGTTACCAACCAGTTAGTGTGGGTGTAGTACACACAGGTATTCATGATGCTGTTTTGTGTTTGAAAATTTTCCAAAGAGTAATTTAGGAAAGACGTTTACAAATCATTCTTAGGGGTGGGCGTTTGGGGCAGCAGTCAGGTCACGGCTTGGGATACTCAGAGTGCCTGGTTCACATCAAGGCCACACAACCACCAATCCAGCTTCCTGCCAACATGGCTACTGGTCAGGCAGCAGATGATGGCTCAAGCACTGTGGCGCTGTCACCCACGTGGGAGACCAGGACTGAGCTCTAGGCTCCTAGCTTTGGCCTGGCCCAGCCCTGGCTGCTGTGGGCATTCTGGAGTAAACCAGCAGATGGAAGAACTCTGCTGACCTGTCTTCCCAATGAAAATACATAAATAATTTTTTTTATTGTTAAATGTTGAGGCTGCTAGAATTTTTTTTTTTTTAAATGAAATCTGCTCCTAAAACCTGTAAAATGCAAGCCAGGCCCAGTTTTTGCAGACAGCAACATACAGAGTTCTAGTTGCCAGTTCCTCCAGGAGCTTCCCAGGGAAGGCCGAGGACTACTGCTTTCTGCCACTCTCCAAGGCCACGTGCCCAGCCATCAGGGTGCTACGGCCTCCCAGATTTCAAACACAGAAGTGTGTGGCCCGGGCTGCTTTCCTCATATATGCTGTGTGTACTTATGTATTTGAAAAGCAGAGTGACAGAGAGAGACGGACAGCAAGAGCAAGGTGGGGGATGGGGAGAGAGCTCTTCCATCTGCTGGTTCACTCCCCAAATGCCCACAACAGCCAAGTCTGGGAGGAGGGAAGGAACTCCACTCTGACCTCCTACACAGGGGCAGGGGTCAAAGTCCTTGGGCCATCATACGCTGCCTTCCCATGTGAGCACACAGGAAGCTGGACCAGAAGCTGAGCGGTCAGATCTGAACAGGCACCCTGAGGTGCGATGCAGACATCACACGCGGCACCTAACCAGCTGGGGTGTGCGAGCCCTCCTCCCATTCCTGGCAGCCAACAGCTCTTCTCTGCCCTCCTTAGCCAGGAGAGGTCTCGGCCCCGCCAGATGTGGCAGAGTCTCCTGCAGGCCGGACTCTTCAGGAACAGCACAGCTGCCCTGCTACAGGGCTCCTGGTGATGCGGCTCTCCAGGTACAGCTCTCGCCTCTGTCTGCGTCACCCAGGGAGGCCGCTGTCTTCTGGGTCGCTGCTTCTCTTCTCTGCCGGGTTCCTGTCTCATGACCACCAAGAACCAGTTTGAGTCCCGCCTGTTCCACTTCTGATCCAGCTCCCTGGGAATGTGCCTCGGGGTCCCAGTGCTTGGTCCCCTGCCACCCACATGATAGGCCCGGATGGAGCTCCTGGTTCCTGGCTTCAGACTCTGCCAGATCTGGCTGTTGCGGCCATTTGAGGAATGAACCAGTGGATGGAAGACCTCCCTCTCTGTTGGTCTCTGTCATTCTGTTCTTCAAATAAGTTAATCTTTTTAAAAAGTGGCAAACTCCAGATAAAATTCATCCTTTTGGGCAATTTTAAGTGTACAGTTCAGTAGCATTACGTAGACTGGCACTGTTGTGCAACCATGAGCACCAGCCATCTCCAGAATTCCTCACCTTGCAAAACTGAATCTGCCCTGTACGCACAAACCCAACCTCTGGCAGCTGCCATTCAACTCGCCCACAGAATCATACAGCACGTGGGCCTTTCTGCTTGGCTCACCTCACTTCATATGACATCCTCATGTGTAAGAGGACACCTCAAAACTAAACAATGTGAAAGCTAAATAATTTCCCATCCTACATGCACACCACCCTGAGGGTACCCCATCACCTGTTGATGGGCACAGGGTGGGAGGGGGCACCGTATCCATGGAAATGCCACATCAATCTGGATCAGGACAGCCGGAACCTGGACCTCACTGGGGCACATACTCCTATAAGGGGCAGAAGATTTGCTCCAAGGGTGAGCCAGGTCGCAGTCATAAGTGGAGGCCGGGCAGAGCTGAGGGGGGACATAAGCTGGTTCCAGGGCCCAACACACACACGGGTTCCCAAGCAGGAGGGCACGAGTCCAGCACTTCTTGCCCAAGTCCTGCACCCACGGGCGTGCACGTGGCAGGATGGGTGAGAGCCCTTTCACAGGAAGGAATTGGGACTGACATATTTAGGACTGATGGAGAACATTGACTAGTGCAGAGGAGCCTCCCAGGGAGACCTGAAATCCCTTCAAAGTCTGAGAGCCGAGGCCGACGCCATGGCTCACTTGGTTCATCCTCTGCCTGGGGCGCCAGCGAACCATATGGGCGCCGGGTTCTAGTCCCAGTTGCTCCTCTTCTAGTCTAGCTCTCTGCTGTGGCCCGGGAGGGCAGTGGAGGATGGCCCAAGTGCTTGGGCCCTGCACCCGCATGGGAGACCAGGAGGAAGCACCTGGCTCCTGGTTTCTGATCGGCGCAGCACGCCGGCCGTGGCGGCCATTTGTGGGGGGGGGGGGGTAGTGAACCAACGGAAGGAAGACCTTTCTGTCTGTCTGTCTGTGTCTCTCACTGTCTCTAACTCTGTGAAATAAATAAAACAAATTGAAAAGTCTGAGCCAGGCCTCCTTGCAAGGAGTCAGCGGCTTCGGGGGTGTGTGACGCTCTGGTCCGGTGAATCCACAGAACACAAACACCACCCATCCCCCTCCTTCGCGGCGCCCCTCCCCATCCCACACCCTGGCTCCGGTTTGTAAACTCCCTCCTCCAGCGCCTCCCCTCCGGCTTCCTCGGGAGCCCTCCCGGCACCTCAAGTCTCCAAGGTGGCGGCCCATGCCCGCCCCGGGGACCAGGACACCCGCGTGAGGAGAGGGCGGCGGGGGGGGGGGGGTCCCGGAAGCCGAGCCCCGAGGGCGGCGGGGGAAGGGCGGGAGCCAGGTCCACGGCTCCCCGCGAGGGCCCTAACCTAGGGCGGACGTGGGCTGGGGTGTGCGGGGCACCGACACACCTGCCAACGTGCCCGAGTCAGGCACGCACACCTAGTGCGAGACAGCTCGCAGCAACCGCCCTCCGGGGTCGTCGGGAACAGCGCACGCGCCCCCTTCTGAAGCGACCCCCACCCGCACTCCAGCCTCCCGCCTGCACCGACCCGGGCCCGACCGTCCGTGCGCGGGCCGCTCGCTCACCTGGAGCACCAGGACCTGGAGCATCTTCGCCGCGCCTCTGGCCCGCTTGCCCTGGACGACGCGCCCGGCGGCGGGCGTGGCGGGCGTGGCGGGCGTGGCGAGCCGCGCGGCCACCGCCGCCGCCCCGGGGGCGGCCCCTGCCGTCGCGCCGGAAGCCTCAGGCCTCTGCGGGGGCCGTGCCCACCAGCTCGACGGGGACTCCAGCTTCCTGCCCTGGACGCGCCCCCGCCTGCAGGCCGGCCGCCACGCCCCCCAGTGCCGCGCCTCGTCTTCCCACCCGACGCCGCCGCCGCGGGCGCGCTCTGGGCTCCTCGTCGGCTCCACCCCGCGCCCCCCGGCCTCTCGTAATGGCGCCCGCCCCCGCGCCGGCCTCCAGGCGTCCAGAAGCCACGTGGGCGCCCAACGGCCCCGGACAACGGCCGGCCTTGCGCAGCGCCGCCGTGCGGCGGGGAGGGGCGTGGGGTCCCGCGGTCCTGGGCGCGCGGCTCGCTTCCTGGGCCGCGGGGCGCCCGGGGGCTTGGGGACCTGGGCTGGCCTCCCCGCCGGGAGCGCGCGGGGCCTGCTGGGCTGTCCACCCCCAGCGTCCAGCGGGCCGCGCTCCCCAGGTCTCTGTGCGGGGCTTGCTTGTCTTAGCGGAGTGTGCACGACCCCGTCCTCTGAGTGGGCCGGGGTCTGCAGCTCCTGTGACTGAAGCAGCCACCAGAGTTCTCACTTGGAAGGCTCTGTCCCTGCACCCAGAAGAAGCTCCTGGCTTCTGATTGGCCCAGCTCTGGCCATCTGCGGAGTGAACCAGCTGATGGAAGACCTTTCTCTCTGTCTTTCCCTCTCTCTCTAACTAGCACTCAAATAAATAAATAATATTTTTTTTAAAAATGAAAGAAACCTCGACACCCCCCCCCCCCAGGAAGCTTTTACAGCTGAATTCCTTAGTATTTCAATGGGGGGTGGGGGTGGGCGCAAGGTTTCTTAAGCTCTATGTGGAAATAACAAAATAGTGGAAGACCAGATTAGAGAGAGCATGGGAATTGTTAGGTTCTGTACTGGGAGAGCAAGATGTTCAGGTAAGCCTCCAGTTTTAAAAAAATAAGCTCGGCTCTCTCGGTAACTGACTTTCAAGTAAACCTTTAAAAAAAATAAAAATTCAAGGAAAAAAAAAAAGCTTGATTCTACAGGGCCCACAGGTGTGTGGTGTGCGCCTGCGAGTTAGGCAGGAAGCTGCTGATGGGGAGCATGGTGTTCACCTGGTGCTGGGGGGGGGGGCGAGGAAGCAGGCTACATACCTGGCAGGCCAGCACACCTGTCGACAGGTGAGACGTGGAAGGTCCCGAGCCTGAAAGGAGGTGGAGAACACGGGCAGGCGATGTGCCAGCGCGGTGGCTGGAGCCCCTGCGTGGGGTGTCCGTCTGCACTTGGGTTCAGTTTCCTGCGATGTGCATGAGAAGCAGCAGGGGAAGGCCCAGGTGCTTGGGTTCCTGCCACCCACGTGGGAGATGCAGCTGTATTTCCTGCTTTCAGCCCAACTCGGCCCTGCTACTGTGGGCACTTGGGGAATGAACCAGTGGATGAAAGATCTCTCTCTCTCTCCCTGCCTCCCTCCCTCCCTCCCTCCTTCCTGCTCTCTCTCTCTCTCTCATTTTGCATTTCAAATATATAAAATTTTTTTAATGAAGAATGCAAAGGACAACCTTTGTCTTTTTCTTTGATTAACTCATGCTGCAAAAGGTGATCCTGAAACATTGTCACAAACCTGCTTCCAGAAAGTGGAACTATTTGTACATCACAGTGGCCTTACCAAGCCCAGGATCTTTGGCTCACTTGCAGATAGAAATTGACAAGGGGCCAATATGCAACCCAGAAGGGTTTATGGGGCGCTCATGCTCCAACACACGGACAGCACAGCAGGGTGAGCTTCCATCAACTTGCTGTCCTATGGGAGCCGAACAGGTGCTTTCATGGGGGTGGGAAGGCGTGCCTGTTCCCCCAGTGCACACGGCACTTCAATCTGGCTCAAACCCCTGGGCACAGGACACCATGTTGCACCCAGCTAGGTGATCTGCACAGGCACCGCTGATTTGGCTTTCACTGTTTTTGCACACGACACACCACAGCAATGGTGCTTGATACCATCACCCCGGAAAGTTCACATGAGGCCATTTTGGGCATGCTTGAACGTTCAGGAGTCCCTACCAGGGCAGCAGGGGTCACTGCCGGTTAGGATCTGACACTCCTCGCTCCTGATTGGTTTGGAGCTAGAAATGGACACGTGTCCAGTTGTGAGGAGCTTGATATTTTTCTAAATGAGTCCTGTTTCTCTCCTGTTGCACTGGGATGGATACTCAAAATGAGGCTGCAGCCACCCAGTCTCTTAAGACTGCAGAGTTTCAGAATCTGTACCTGTAACCTGCTCCCCCCTCCCCCAACTCTGATGCTAATGGGAAGATTTTTTGTTTTTTAAAAGACCTTGCACCATTGTTTTGGACATTTGGTGCAGCAGTGAAGACACAGCTTGGTATGCTGGTAGCCCCTATCAGAGTGCCTGGATCTGAGTCCTGGCTCCACTTTGAATTCCAGCTTCCTGCTCGCCTACACCCTGGGAGGAAGTAAGTGATAGCCCAAATATTTGGATCCCTGTCACCCACACAGGAGACCCAAATTGAGTTTGGGGCTCCTGGCTTCAGCCTGGCCCAGCCCTGGCTGTTGCAGACATTTGGGGAATGGATCAGTGGCCAGGAGATCTCTGTCTCTCTGCCTTTCAAATAAACAAATGTAAATAAAAATTCTAAAACTTTACAACATAAAAAGGTAGAAAGAGAACAAGGTTGTGGAAAAAAGGAAGACTTAGTATGGTGCTGCCATATCGTCCCCATTGGGTGTCTGGGCCACTTTGGAGCAGAGCAGCTGGGGTTCAGGCTCTGTGGTCTGTAGGAACCCCAGAAGAGCCCAGGGAAGAGTTGGCCACGTTAAGTGGAAAAAGAAAGCAATGACTGATTACAATGACTTTGCATTTTGGGTCTGGATTTGCCACTCCTTTCCTGATGCGAAGACACCTAAAGCTTAAGAAAAACATTGGGGGCAGGCCCTTGGTGCAGTGGTAAAGCCGCTGCAGCCACGTCCTATATTAGAATACCTGAGTTCAGGCCGGCATCCTGGCTCACTAGGCTATTCCTCCGCCTTGCAGTGCTGGCACACCGGGTTCTAGTCCCTGTCGGGGCACCGGATTCTGTCCCGGTTGCCCCTCTGCCAGGCCAGCTCTCTGCTGTGGCCAGGGAGTGCAGTGGAGGATGGCCCAGGTGCTTGGGCCCTGCACCCCATGGGAGACCAGGACAATTACCTGGCTCCTGCCATCGGATCAGCGTGGTACGCCAGCCGCAGCAGTCACTGGAGGGTGAACCAACGGCAAAGGAAGATCTCTCTCTCTCTCTCTCTCTCTCTCTCTCTCTCTCTCTCTCCACTCTGCCTGTCAAAAAAAAAATTTTACTCTGAGATTCTTATAATAAATTTAACCCATTTTTTGTGGTTGTGGTTGGTGTGTTCTAATTTCAGTCACTCTCTTCTAAGGTTTTGGCTTACGTTTCATGGCTACTTTCAGTGCTCTCCCTTTTGCATGAGGAGTTACACTCTTGTTTCTGACTGATTTGTAACATCACACGCTGTCTTTAATTCTACCAGCTACTCTTGCACTGAAAAGCACTTGAACAGATATTTCTCTATTATCTCAGGTATTTACTCTGTCCTCTCATGTTTTTTCCTATTCTTTCTAGCACTACCCCTATATGTGAGAATATAGTCTGGAATAATTGAACAAAAACCACGTTATTTTTATCTTTAAAAGGTTGTTTTTAACAAAACAGGTTAAATTTTAATTTTTAACATTTGCAATGTCTTGTTTAAAAAAGATTTATTTATTTATTTGAGAGTCGGAGTTACACAGAGAAGAAGCAGAGGCAGGGAGAGAGAGGTCTTCCATCTGCTGGTTCGCTCCCCAGTTGGCCGCAACAGCCAGAGCTGTGCCAATCTGAAGCCAGGAGCCAAGAGCTTCTTACCAGTCTCCTGTCGCTGCCCCTCTTTGTGGAGGAACGACACAGGACCCTGCGCTGTTCTTTTGTCTGCTCGGCCCTCCGCGGGTTTGCTGCTGGTTCTTCCCAGGTTGGCTACCATCCCTTCCACCTCTGTGGAAGGGCAGTTCCCCCTGCCACCTTCCCCACTTCCGCGGGGGAGCGGCACACCGCCGGCCGGCTCTCTCGGGGGCTGCACAGGTGTTCCTTCAGATAGATGTTCCTGGTGCATGTTGTCTCTCTCCTCCTTCATAGTCCTTTTCCGCCAATCCCAACTCTGCTACCCACACGCCGAGTACACTGCACTCCTCCAATCAGGAGCAGGTCCTACAGTTTATTGGTTGAACTGGAGGCAGCTGCGTAGAAGCTGTTTCTCCCTTCTCAGCGCCATATTGTGGGAGAGCAGATGCATAGAATAAGTCTTAATTCCAGTAACAGTCTAGTCCGAGTTGCTCCCCACAGTCTCCCATGCAGTACAGTTTCTCAAGGGCTTGGGCCATCTTCTGCTTTCCCAGGCCACAGCAGAGGTGCTGGTTCCAGTCCCGGCTGCTCCACTGCCAATCCAGCTCTCTGCATGTTTCCATGTGGGAAACCCGGAGGAAGCTCCTATCTCCTGGCTTCGGATTGGAATAGCTCATTCTGTTGCGGCCAGTTGGGGAGTAAACCAGCAGATGGAAGACCACTCTCTCTTTCTCTCTCTCTCTCTCCTTATCTTTCTATATAACTCTTTCAAATAAATAAATAAATCTTTAAAAAAAAAAAAAAGAGAGGAGCTGGATTGGAACCAGTGCCCGTATGGGAGGCCGGCACTGCAGGCAGCGGGTTTACTCAATACGCCACAGTGCCAGCCCCTACAGTGTCTTTATCTAGAGCAATTATCCAGGCTGGCACCGCGGCTCACCAGGCTAATCCTCCACCTAGCGGTGCCGGCACACCGGGTTCTAGTCCCGGTTGGGGCACAGGATTCTGTCCCAGTTGCCCCTCTTCCAGGCCAGCTCTCTGCTGTGGCCCGGGAGTGCAGTGGAGGATGGCCCAAGTGCTTGGGCCCTGCACCCCACGGGAGACCAGGAGAAGCACCTGGCTCCTGCCATCGGATCAGCGTGGTGCGCCAGCCGCAGTGGCCATTGGAGAGTGAACCAACGGCAAAGGAAGACCTTTATCTCTCTCTCTCTCTTTCTCTCTCACTCTCACTGTCCACTCTGCCTGTCAAAGAAAAAAAAAAGAGTAATTTTGCAGACTCTCTCTCTCTCTCTCTTTCTCTTTCTATCCCTGCCTCTCTGTAACTACGCCTTTCAAATAAATAAATAAATAAATAAATATTTAAAAAGGAAAACAAAAAAACCAATATGTGATAGTCACAGAAAGAATTCTCTGGATCATGGGCTCTGAAGATTCTCCTGCTCAAAATACTATAGATGAAAAAACAAACAAAAAAGAAATACTATAGGCTTCTAAAAATTAATCAGAATCAAATATTTTGAATGAGCAGTGCATGGTAGAAGTCCTGATAATAAGTGTCAAAGTCAATTAATTATAGGAAGTAAGTCTGGATAATTACTCTTTTTTTTCTTTGACAGGCAGAGTGGACAGTGAGAGAGAGAGAGAGAGAGGTCTTCCATCCACTGATTCACTCCCCAGATGGCCGCAACAGGCAGAGCTGAGCCGATCTGAAGCAAGGAACCAGGAGCTTCTTCTGTGCCTTCCACACGGGTGCAGGGGCCCAAGGACTTGGGCCATCTTCTACTGCTTTCCCAGGCCATAGCAGAGAGCTAGATCATAAGAGGAGCAGCTGGGACTAGAACCGGTGCCCATATGGGACACCGGTCCCTAAGGCCAGGGCGTTAACCCACTGGGCCACTGCGCTGGCCCCAATAATTCCTTTTTAAACACAGTAAGCTGGGGCTGGTGCTGTGGCTCTGGTGTAGTGAGTTAAAGCCTCCTCCTGCAGTGCTGGCATCCCATATGGGAGCCAGCTTGAGTCCCAGCTGCTCCACTTCCCATCCAGCTCTCTGCTATGGCCTGGGAAGGCAGTAGAAGATAGCCCAAGTCCTTGGGCCCCTGCACCTGCGTGGGAGACCAGGAAGAAGCTCTGGCTCCTGGCTTCGGATCGGCACACCTGTGGCTATGGGGGCCAGTTGAGGAGTGAACCAGCAGATCGAAGACCTCTGTCTCTCTTTCTCTCTCTGCCTCTCCTCTCTGTGTGTAATTCTGACTTTCAAATAAATAAACGAATCTTAAAAAAAAAAAAAAACAGTAAGCTTATTTCAGTGCAAAAATTTCGAAAGTCACATGACTTTTTCATAAAATGCAGCTTCCACTACGTTTTTGAAGGTCTTTTGTGAATGTGTAGATATTGCCTCACATTAATTTTTTTAAAAAAAAGACTTATTTTATTTATTTGAAAGACAGAGTTAGAGAGATAGAGAAAGAGAGAGAGAGAAATGTCTTCCATCTGCTGATTCACTCCCCAAATGACCAAAATGGCCGGAGCTGTGCTGATTAGAAGCCAGAAGCCAAGAGCTTCTTCTGGGTCCCCCACGCAGGTGCAGAGGCCCAAGGACTTGGGCCATCTTCTACTGCTTTCCCAGGCCATGGCAGGGAGCTGGATTGGAAGCAGAACAGCCAGACTTGGCCAGCATCCATATGGGATGCCAACACCACAGGCCTGGGCTTTAAACCCACTGAGCCACAAGCCAGCCCCTCACATTTTTAAAAGTGCAGGTTTTACATGTCACAATATGTCAAAATTAGGGTCCATGTTGTGGCTTAATGGGTAAAGCTGCTGCCTGCTGTGCCGGTATCCCATGTGGGCTCCAGTTCCAGTCCCGGCTGCTCCACTTCCCATCCAGCTCTCTGCTAATGGCCTGGGAAAGCAGTGGAAGATGACCCAAGTGCTTGGGCCCCTGCACCCAAATGGGAGACCCAGAGCAGGCCCAGCTGCCATTGCAGCCATTTGGGGAGTGAACCAACGGACTGAAATTCTTGCTCTCTCTCTCTCTCGCTCGCTCTCTCTCTCTCTGCCTCTCTGTGACTCTGCCTTCCAAGTGAATTCAAGATTAAGCACTTTTGTTTTGTTTTGGCTGGAGGCACTCTATCACCAACAATGACAGAATACGGTTTGCTGGGCATCAGAGCAGAAAAGACACACAATTATTTCGAGCCCAGGGAGAACCCTGTGCCAAACAGGATTCACATCCGGCAACTGCTTTTGGCAAAGAAGCACCCAGAGCTGAGTGCCAGCTGCCCGTTGTCCACCTGTCCTCGGGGCTGGGAGCTTTCTCAGCCTGTCCTGGGTTTTCTGACCTTGCCACTCTAGGGGAGGCCTGGCCAGGGATGACCCAATGTCCCCTACACTGTGCTCTCTTTGGAGTTTGGACTAGGGTTGAGGAGTTTGGAAAGAAAACCAAAGAAATCAGGTCCCTTCTTGTCACCTGGCATCCAGGTGCATGACAGCTGTGGCTGACCACGGGTTATCACCAGAGGACTGTCCACATCTGTCAGGGAGGGGCAGTAGCTCCCCCTGCTGGAGCGGAGTCAGCCATTGACTACTTAGGGTCTCTCTCAGGAGTATTTGTCTCTTCTCCATCCGTCTGCTTATGCAGTCATCTGTTTGTATCAGGATGCACTCACATGTGGGGTTTTATTCATGGTTATAACCTGATATTAAGTTACTCGTCTTGCTGCTCACCGGGTTCCAGATAAGAGCACAAGCAGCTGTCTCGGGCTCGCTTCTGCTAGCGTTTCCATGGACACCCTCGTCTTGTTGGAGCCAACACACTGTGCTCCTGCATCGGAGGCTGGGGGAGCTCTCTGGAGGGCCTAGGCAGAGCAGCACCGCCCCTTGGTGACCCGGCGTGTGGGCCTGTAGGGCTGCAGCCTCAGGGGCTGGAAGGGCTCGGGACAACTCAGTCTGGGGAGATGCCTCTCTCCCGATACCACCTGCTGGTGCTGATGGAGGCACAGGGCCCTTTAAACCACCCAAGGGGTTCAAGGCTCAAGTTCAGAAAAAAAACTCCATTGCTGTGCTTACGCTGGTTTGCAGGTCATACTTGCTGCTTGTTATGTGAGTTTCCCAAGGCAATGAAAAGGTCGATCATCTTATCTCCTGCAACTTGGCTGCCATCAGACACCTAGAACAAGCCCCTATTCTACACCAAAAACTTCATATGGCAGAAAGCAACACAAAATCACTTTTCCCGGAGCTAACAATGAGCCAATGCAAACACCTAGTGCACTCTTGCAAGAATTGTGCCCCCTCGCCCCGTCAGCCCCACTGCTACAAGCAGGAGTGAACCCGCGAGGACTTGCTCCTAAGAAGCTCTGGCAAGTGGACTTCACCCACATGAACTCCTTGGGTCAACTTAAGTTTGTCCAAGTGGTGGGAGATACTTATTCAAAGGCTGTATTTGCAGCAGCCCAATCCGGAGAAAAGGCTAGAAATGTGATAAAGGCGGTTAAGTCAGCCCTGCTGGTCCTCGGTGTCCCCTGGACAATAAAGCCTGATAACGGGCCAGCGTATACACCACAGGAATTTAATTCCTTCCTGAGGTCCTGGAACATACAGTGTGACACAGGTATCCCATACCTGTGAGAGACATGCGGGGTCAAGCCAGGGATGCTGCAGCCACGGCCGCCCAGGTCTAGGGGAGAGCACAGAGGTGACACAGGCCCTCCAACCACGGCTGTTCCTATTGTGCTGATCTGTCCCAGAGGTCACGGGCACTCACAGCTGCTGCTCTCCCACCCTGACCCAGTTCCCACAGGGCACAGCTGAATCTCAGGCATTGCCTGCAGGGTCCTGAGTGGGTCTCTGCCTGGGGCTGGGGGCTGTGGAGCTGCCTACGCTCTCCAGGAACACGGGGAAGCTTGCTGCCGCTGGGCACCGGGGTCACAAACTGGAGCAAACTCCTTTCCATGGAACAATTTAATACAGGCTCAGCACCACCTGAGGGTGGCGGTGGGGGAGGGGGCGGGGAGGAGAGTACAGTGGCTCCTGGCACGGCTGTTGTCTTCCAGTGTCAGGGTGTCCTGGCCCCAGGAAGAGCCTGGGCGGTGGGGGCTCAACCGAGTGCATAGGATGCCGTGAAGACACACGGAAGGCTGCTGCCCAGCCTGGGCAGGACAGATGCTGGACTCGGCCTCTCTTCTAGGAGGCACCCATCATCCAGGTGCCCCACAGAATAAGAGGTAAGGAGGCCTCTGGCCAGGGAGGGCACGCGGGCCTGGTCTCCCATCCCAGGGCTGGCTCTGGCCGGCTCCAGCCCGTGACTGTCCCCAGAGTGCATGGGGCTGCCATGCCAGTAGGGGGGAGTCTTCAGCTGTGGCCCCCAGGCGGGGACAGCCTGCATGGGCCCTGGTTCTGGGGGCTCCGAGGCCCGTGGAGGAGCCCACATCCACAGGCCCTCCCGGCTGCCAGCGTCGGAGGAGTCGTCCTCCCTGTGCTCTGGCCCGCTCAGGTTAGGGAGACTGGCGCACTGGCACAGGCCTCCCCACCTCCTCGAGTACTCTGGAGACTCCGTGGGGCTGGCAGAACCTGGAGACTCTGCGGTCCCCACAGGGGAGCCCAGGCCGAGGGGCTCTGGGCTGCCTTCCCAGCTCTCCTCCTCCTCCATGCCTTCCCTCTTGGTGATGCGGAGGCCAAAGCTTCCTGGAGGACGGATCATCACTGCACGGGTAGCGGGACCCCTGGTCTGCTCCCACACTGCCACTGTGTCCTGAATGGTGATTTTGGCCTTCGGAGCAGTGGGGGCAGGAACGTGCATCTGGGGGACGCGTGCCTGCCCCAGGGGCCTGCTGCACTGTTCGATGGCCTTGGCTGGAAGAAGAAGAGACGCGGTTTGCTTCTCCACAGCCCCCGTCTGGCCTGCAGGGTGCCTGCCCCGACCTCACCCTGGGGTCCCCATCACCACGTGTGACGCTGAGGACTCTTCCAGGCTGCTGGCCCCAGAGGGGAGGGTGTGTGCAGCCCGGGCAAGGGGAGCCCTGGGACACCACCGGCTCCTCCTGCACAGCCCCACAGGGTGGATGGCCCTGAACTCCTTGCCTCACTCTCATCTCTGGGGACCCAGGCACCAACTCAGGACCCCATCACCTACCCCACCTGACCTGCTGCGCCCTAACAGTGCATTGGCTGATTTCCCGCATCTGAGTCCCTCCTACATGGCTGGAAAGGAACTGAGCCTAAGATGATGGGGGTGAGAGCTGGGGCTGTGGGGCAGACATGGAGTCCGGTTCAGGACTTGGGGACAGGGAATGCAGTTTCTAAAGAGGTGGCAGGGGTGCCCTGTGTCCTCTGCCCCTGGGCCACTGTCTCTTTCCTGGTGAGACTGGGCTGTCACCACTACTGTCCCATGAGCACCCAAGGAGGCAGCACCTGGAGGCACAGTGGGGCCTCCCCAGTGCCTGGACAGCCTGCACCTGGGCCCCCACTTAGAGCCTCTAGAGCTGGGACAAGCCCATCTCTGCTCTGCATGGGGACCCAGGCGCTCAGGTCCATGATGGCAGCAGCAGCAGGGGATGAGCATGGGGACCCCTCCCCACTAGAGCCCAGAAGCCAGCGATGCTCCGGGTCCCGCTGCCTTCTGTTGGCCCGAGGCTAGGGCTGCAGAGCCCACACTCTTGTTTTCTGCCGCGGGGCCCCCAGCCCTGCCTCTGTGCCCAGCCCTGCTTGCAGGAGTGCACTCGGCCCCCACAACTGGGCTCAGGGCACCTGGGCCTTCCAGGGGTTCTCAGATGGCTGAAGGGGATCCAGTGCCGGTAGCCTTTACATCACTGCACAGGGTCTCCCACAGCCCCACCTCCCTCTAGCCCTGCCCACATGCAGGTGGGAGCCCCGCCCACCCCTGTCCTAGGAGGGTCCTGTGTGCAGACAGCTGTGGTCATCGGGCCAGGAGCCTGTGTGGGGTCAGTTGGGGAGGGGCCCCCTGGGCAGGCAGGGCCACTTCTCATCTTGCTGGAGTGGGGGTCCAGCTGTGCTCCAGGCTCCTGGGGGCACTGAGCCAGGGCACCTGCTCCAGACCTGGGCAGGGTAGCTCAAGGCGGGGCCTCCAATCCACTCCAGAGTGGGGGTCAGCCGAGGAGCCAGAGCCACAAATGTCCTGAGGACAGCTCCACGGCCCGGCCCCAGAGTCGTGGGGGGAGAGCCGGCACCCACAGGAGGATTCTGGGAAGCTGCCCGAGGCCCTGCCAGGCCATGCTGACAGAGCTTCAGAAAGCAGAACTGCTGAGCCCGGGGAGGACAAGGAGGACCAGGAAGAGGTGAGGCCCTGGGCGGGGATGTCAGGGCCTGGCACTCCCACTACTGACTCCCCCAAGGGAGCATGGGATGGGGCCGTGTGCTGGACTCACCTTCGGGAGGCAGGAGGCACTGGAGCTTCCCCAGCTCACGCATGGAGGCCCGCAGCTGCCTGATGACCGCGTCCTCGCTCAGAGACCAGGCCTGCTTCAGGGTCACCTGCAGGAACTCCCGGAGGTGGTCCCGGGGCATCTTCAGCAGGCGCTCTAGACATGGGGGTGGGTGTCAGGCTGGGAGGGGCCCTAGGGATGGCGCAGCCACCATGGCTGCTCCAAGCCCTGTCCCAGCACCAGACATGGGCTGCAGACACCCTTGGACACCCTTGGGTGTCATGCCAAGCACTAGAGGGACTGCTCAGGGGCCAATTTCCAGTGCGATGACCCTGGCCACTTCTCCTTGTGGTCTGTGGGGGCCTGGGATTGGGGATGCAACAGGGGGATTCTCAGTGCCCTCCTGAAGGGAACCCAGGCCTCCCCAACCCCCTCATCCCTCCCTCAAGCCCTGCTCACGAGGGACAGGCAGGGGACCCCCAGGCTCCTCCGTCCCCAGCACCCGGGCCTCTGTGGGCCCTGAGGACTCACTGTTATGGATCTTGAGGGCCGTGTATGCCATGGCCGGGAGCACGTGCTCGCCCTCCAGGATGTATATATCCCATATTCTCAGAGCCAGGGGGAACGGCACCTGGGGACAGAGGCATTGGAGGACCCGCCCATCAGGGCCTCAGCAGGGCCCACAGGGGTGGGTGTGCAGTGTCACTCCCCTAGGACAGAGGGAGACTCCAGGAGGCTGATCACACAAGAAGGCCAGAGCTCCTCCTGGGAGGGGAGGGGAGGCCATGCCTCATGGCCACATCCCTGCCCACTCAGCGAACCAGACCCACAGAGGATGACCATGTCCTGTCCTGGACCCTGGGGGTCTGCACACTTTGGAAGCCACACTGGAGATGCCAGACACCCCAGGGACCTGGGGAGGGCTCAGCCCTTGGGCTGTGCTGCCACTAGCCTCTGCCTCGGGGGGTCTATGGATCTCCTGCCTCTCACTGTAGGGCTCTGGCCTTTGCCAGGCTCTCAGGATGGGTCCTGGTGGGACCTGTCCCCTCCTTGCTGGCTCTGAGGCTCAGCCTCAGCTTGGACCACCCTTAGCAGGGCTGGACAGGGCCTGCCTGGTCTGCACAGCAGGCTCCCTCCTGTGTCTGCTGGGGCTGGGGGAGCTCAGAGTCACAGGCCACCAGCACCAGAGAACCAGGCACTGGGGCAGGAGCTTCCCTGGGCAAGGGGTCCCCGGGGCACTTACCCCATCCAGGAAGCACTGGATGTACCAGTGGGCGGTGGAGTCCTCCAGGCACACACCCTCCTTCTCCTAAGAAGAGGCAGAGGCAGAGGGGGCTCAGGGCCCAGGGCCCAGGGCCCAGGCCTGACTCCCTCTAATCTGAGCCCTGGGGCAGAGCCCCTGGGTGCAGGAAGCCCAGCAGCAGGGGCATCCCCCCTCCCAGCCATGCAGGTTCCTGAAGGGACACAGGTCCCTCCTTCCACTCTGCTCTGGGGACAGCATCTCCCTTCAATCTACGCCAACTCTGGGGGACCAAGTGCTGGACAACAAACCAACACCCAAGCTGCCGTGGACCCCCGTAACCAAGGAAAGTTTTGGTGAGGACGTGGCCTCCCCTGGCTCAGGAAGCAGTCCCATGAGCCCAGAGCCCCCAAGAGGAGAAAGGAGATGCTTAACTTACCAGGTGTTTCTCCAGGGAGGGGAGCACGCGATGCACAATGAGCCCCAGGTGTTGCTGGAATCGCTCCAGTTTGGGGGTGTTTGGTTTGTAGAAACCTGAGTAGAATCAGCCACACCCCCACGTGAGAGCCTCCTCCTAGGAAGGCTGGAGAGCCCCAGGCCTGGGTGGGGTGCTTCTGAGCACTGAGGGTCAGGGGAGGCTGGACCAGGGGCAGGTGGGGATGAACGTGGCCAGGGCAGAGGATCTGCTTGGGAGGTGGGTGCAGGTGGGTGACTGTGTGCAGCCCAGGCCTGGCTGCCCCCTGGAGCCCGCTGGGGTGGGTGCAAGTCAGACTGGGTGCCTCCTGACCATTCCAAGACTCAGGAGCGAGGAGGGGTGACCCTACAGGGGATGCTGCCTTCCACAAGTTCCTTGGGTGTGGCTCTGTGCTTGAGAGTTGTGTACAGATGTGTGAGGCAGAAGAGTCAGAATCGACCTGAGTCACTGGACAAGGACAGGACCCCTTGTTCTGAAGGTTCTCACACCCAGGATGGCCATGGCCAAGCTGCAGGGCCTTTGGGTGGTGGTAAAAGAAGGGGGCTGGCTCAGTCTGGGAGGCCTCTGCCAGCCCTGGCTTCCTGGGAGCCCCCCACACACACTGTGACACTGTCCTGCACATTCAGGAGCCAGTGAGGGCCGTGCACGGACTTGCATGCACTGGGCCCCACACGCCATCCACCTACCGTGCATCGCGTGCTTCCTGCTTTCCATGAGCTGCACCAGGGCCCAGAAAGCGTCCTCCTCGGGCATATACATGAGCAACAGTGCCACCACATGGCTCAGACCCTGGCTGTAGCCCACCTCCTGCAAGATCCCAGAATACCTTTAGGAGACCTCCCCTGGCAAGAATGATATCCTAGGATGGCCCACCTCTCAGGCAGATCAGGGTCACCCACTGAAGGGTCCAGGAAGATTTAGGCACAGGGAGCCCCTGTGCCTGAATCCTGCCACTTGGTGTCAGCTGCCCAAGAATTGGAGCCCAGAGAAGTTCTCCAAGTTCCTGGAGGGAATCCTGCAGGGCCTGAGCTTAGGCAGCACAGGGGGAGAGCTCAAGTATGGACACCTGTTACCCCCAAGATGTCAGCATGGGCCAGGTTGCTGTGGGAATCCAGATCCATGCCCATGGAAGCTTCTGGACCCCTGAGCTCTGCAGGTGAGCCGGTGGCCCTTTCTCACATGAGGAAGAAGTAAGCCAGGAAGTGCTACCAGGACCGGAACAGGAGGTGTGCCTCTGGCATGGGTGCAGGCCTGGGCTTCCTGAATGCCAGGCCCCCCTGGGAACCAGGGCACCAGGCAGGGTTGGCCAGTGGCAGGTCAGGGGGGTGGGGATGTCCAGGCCTTGCTGGGTCACCCATGGAGCCCTGCGCCTGCTCCACTCATGGGAAAGTCTGAGTGGGTGGTTGTGGCAGTGGCGCTGTACAGAGTGGGATTCAGGCCCATGGGTCCAACCACAGGGCTGGTGGGTGTAATGGCATCAGTGGGACCCAGAGCAAAGTCGTACACCTGATCTGCCCTGCCTTCGCCCCCCGCCCCACTGCGTGGAATGCTAGTCCTGGGAGGGGCATCCCAACATGGCCAAGCTCCTGGGGTCTGGAGACCAGCCCAGGAGAAGGCTGCCTTTCTCCTCCCAGAACTTGAGGTTGGGTCCAAGAGGCTCAGAGCCTGGCCTCCACTGCTCTTCCTCAGAGCTGTGGATGAGCGAGGCCCCCTCAACCCAGGCTGGGATCTCTGTGACCAGGGGTGCCCTGCAGGGACTGCCGGGATAGCACCTGCGCTATGATCCCAGAATACTCACGGGATTGTAGACGGAATAGGCCATCAGTATGTGGAATAAGGCCTGTTGGCTGGAAGAGAGAGGACAGAGGCCGTGTGTCTTGTGCTGCCGAGGCTCTCAGTGCAGCTCTGCCTAACAGAGCCTGACAGCCACACGCAGGGCCCGTGACACTCTGCTCATGTGCAGTGACGTCGTCAGGGCACCTGCGTGTTGTCCACCATGTGGGTGAGCGCCGCCTGCAGGGACACGCACACCTCCCAGGGCGCAGTCACGTGCACTTTCATTTCCCAGGTGGGTGTTCAGGGCACAGGTGAGCGTCCCACTGTGGGAGTGCAGTCCCGTGGGTCCAAGCTGTGGAGAGTCAGCCTCCCATGCACGTTCAGCCTTGTAGGGAGCAGCACCCGGCGTCCTCAGTGGTTCTATTTCCCCCATTCCCACAGCTGTGCGCTGGTGCCCCTTTGTGGTGTAGGGAATAAGCGTGTGTTCATGCGCTGAGGAGGTGAATTGTGTGTGCGTTCATGAAGGGTCCCCCCCGAGCCTGTGTTCCCGGGGTACTGGGGGGCTGCCCACTGCTTCCTTGTGACTGAGTTGAAGGGCTCCTTGAATATTCTGGAAACAACACCTTTATTAGATAGATTGCTACTATTGTCTCCCCTGGTGTTTCTTTTCATTTCAGTCTCTCCACAGTGTCTTGGGAAAGTTTGTGTACTATAGAAAAGGCAAGTTTGTTTTCTGTGCTCAATGAACTGTTTTAGGCTTGCACCCAATCTTCCCTAGGGACCCCATGTGCCCCAGGACCCTTGCTCCTCCCACCCGCGGGTCCTCCCCAGCCCAGAGGCCTCACTTCATTCCGTAACGTTCCCGGAACATGAGGTGGTTTCTGAAAGTCCATGTGATGGCGGAGTCGATGTGATGGAAGTGAGTGGCGCCCAGCCTGGCCAGCTCTTTCATCTCCTGCAGGGCAGGGACAAGGGGGGGGCAGCCTCAAGAACTGCACAAGCCCCATTGCCACACAAGGACCTCAAGTCCACGTCAGCTCTTCTGGCTGACAGGGAGTTCCCTGCAAGCGCTCATTCCTTTCTGGGTCCCACCTTGAGGGAGGGTCATGGGCTCCCTAACTTGCCTCAGTGCCCACGTCACCCTGACGGTCAGCAGCAGACAGGGGCTCTGAAAGGTCCCTGTGCACTCCCCCTGCCTGCCTCAGCTCTCAGCACGACGTGGTCTGCCCCCAGCCAGGCTTCTGAGCCTCCTCACTGGCATCTCATGCCCTGCCCTCCAGGAGTCAGCCACAGCCTGACCACTGCTCCATGCTGCCCCCTGCTGGAGGGGCCCATCTCCATCTCGACATTGCAAGCCGCCCTTGGCTTGGAGCTGAGCCTGGGCAATGACTGTCTCCAGGCCCAGCTCCCAGGGCCAGCCCCAGACTGCAGACTTGGGGGAGGCAGGGTGGGCCACACAGCTGGGCCCTGCTCCCTGATGGCAGCCAGGGGCCATGAGAGCCAGCTGCAGCTGACAGCCCTCTGCCCACACCAGTCCTCACTCCCTCCTTTCCCAGAAGCATTGAGAGCTGTGTGACCATTGGAGCGGCCTCTCCAGGCAAGGGCAATGCCAGGGGCTGCAAGTCCATGTGAAGGCAGGGCCAGCTGTGGGCAGGCCTAGGTGAGGGCCGGCCAGCTGCGGGCAGGCCATGTTAGCACAGAGCCTGTGGGGCTCCCTACCTCACACCATTGTGATCTCATCCTGGGAGACCCCCGCCCATCAGGGACCAGCAAGTCCTCTCTTCTGGCCGTATGCCAAGCTGCCCAGGTGAGCTCAGCAGAGAGCAGGTTAAAGCCTCTGGCACAAAACACACCTGTCCAGTCCCAGCTGGGTCTGAGGAGACGTGGAGGAGGCACTGACTAGGATCTAGGGAGAGGAAGGCAGGATGGGGAGGAGGCTCCTGAGGGCTCAGTGAGGGACGGTCCTCCACGGAGACTCAGGCTCCTGAGCAGGCCCGAGCAGGCCGGGCCCCCTTGGGCTGAGTGCAGAGCCGTACCGCGTATTTGCCCGGGTTCTGGGCCTTCCTCTTGTCCACCTCCAGCATCACGGCCCACACCTTCCCGCGCACCTGGGCAGGGATGCCTTTGTAGATTCTGCGCTGAAACTACAGGAAAGAGGAGGCTCTGGTGAGTGCTGAATGTGGCCACTCGTGGAGGCAGCGCAGGGTGAGACAGCAGAGGGAGAAGCCAGGGGCTCCCTGTGTATTGGCAGAGGGAGGATCTGCCCAGATGGGGGCCTTATGACCCACAGTGACTGGAGGGCCAAGGGCTCAGGGGCACCGGCTCTGCCGTGTACGGAGTGGCCGCTACAGGGCTCCTGGAACCACGCCTGCCCTGCATCCGGGATTGTCTTCAGCAGTGACTTCAGATTTTCTACCAGGACAGTGTCCGGTGTGTATGGGGAGGTGTGCCCATGACCTGTGTCTCTAGGGACTGGACAGTTGCCCCTGGGCATCTGAGAGGCAGGCGGTGCCTGGCACAGGAATGGGCACTGCTCAAACCCCAATTCAGCTCTCAGTGTTCCCGAGGGGCCCTCATCGCCACGGTACCTTGTCACTGCCGCGGTATTTACTATGGTTCTTGATCATCTTTATCCACTTCTGGATCCTTCTTACCTCCTGTTTACGCTGGAAAACGAGACAGGATGGCGTGAGCCCAGCTTGGGGCTCTGAGAGGGGCCCTCGGATGCAGCTCAGGAGCTCTGTGGGCGCTCAAATGGAAGGAGCCAGAAAAGGCACAGACCGTGAGCCCCAGATCTTCTGTCTGGGGGAGCATCGGTGGCCTGGCCTCTGACCCGAGCTGCCCCTTCGTCAAGGAGAGCCCCTGAGCTCCAGCCAGGTCACTCCCAACCATGCCAATGAGTCAGGGCGGCCGACAGCAGACACCCCTGAGCTGCGGCTCACTTCTGGGACAGGTGAGTGTGGTAAGATGTCAGCAGGTGCCGTATAAGTACCGCATCGCGGGACCTTATGGCGCTCCCACTCACCACTGCCGAGCCCCACGTGCCCCCTCTGCCCAGCTCTGCTTCCAGATGACTGGCCCATGGCCAAGGACTTGTCCTTACCTTTGCCCCCGGGGTGCTGTCTTGGGGCAGCTTCTGCTCACTGGAAAGCAAGGGAGGCGGAGAGGTGAGGACAGGACCACAACAGGCACCGCGACCTCCCTAGTGGGCCAGGGAAGGACCAGCTTCATCCTCTCAGCCCAGGGGACTGAGATGGGGAGGGAGGGGCTGGTGACCATGAGCACAGGGAGCCTAGGGCCAGGCAGGGGCCCTTGCTGCCAGTGGGGGGCTCCAGGCCTGTCAGAGGTCCACCTTCGTGGGTGTGTGGCAGCCCCCCACAGCGGTTGGGGGGTGGCTGTCCTGAGCAGGGCCAGGCTGCCCAGGGCTGAGGCAGCTATATCCCCACATCAGCTCTGCCCAGGACGTCACCCTGGAACTGACCGAGTCCGAGTGACCTGCCTGAGAGATGCTCAGTGCTGTGAGTGTGCACCTGGGGCTCGAGGCACCTGGGACCCCTACACCCCTCAGGGTCCCCCACTGCCCACCCTCCCCCCTGTGCCCTGGCCTCCTGAGGTCATGTGCCCCACCTCACCCCTCCTCTGTCAGCCCGGACCCTGGCCATCTCTCCACCACTCTGCTCCTGCTTATTCTCCAGGTTCTGGCACAACATGGAGGCAGAAGCCCTTATCCCCGTGCTAAGGTGGGCTGCTGAGTCATGCCAGAGATGGCCCGAGATGGCTCCATCCCTCCAGGTCACCGGAGCCCACCCTCCAGCCACGGGGCCTCTCTCCCCGACATCTGTGGGAACAGCCTCCATGTCCGACTCCTGCCCCCAAATGCTGACCAGTGCCTGCCTGTGACCACAGCTGGGCTCAAGGTCGGGGCCGGGGACAGGTGTGCCGCCTCATGTTGGGGTTTCTGACCCCAGTCCCGCCCTGGGGTGAGCTGGGGTGTGGAGGACTCACTGCAGGAACCCAAGCCTGTCTGGGACGAGGCAGCCGCCCTCATCGTCCTCTTCTTCGGGCACCAACAGTGCCGCTCCTCGGCGTCCCTGCAGCCGAGAGGGGACCTGGATGAGAAGTCACTGGGGAAATGTCCACCTGCCCCCTCCCCCGTGTCCCCAGGGAGGCTGGGTCTGGCTCTCACAGGCACAGTCCTTGAGGCAGGGCCCCACCTCCTCCCCCAGCACCCTGGCCAGTACCTGCTCATATTTATTGATGAGCTCTGCTCGCTCCTGGGCCCTCCGGGACCTCAGGGCGTTCATATCCAATCTGTAAGACACACACGCACATGGGAGCCAGTACTGGGGAGCCCACAGGAATGCTGCTTTGAGGGCTGTCCCCCTGGTCAGAGGTGGGGCAGCCACACAGCCAGGCAGGCGGGCACCTGGTGGCCGGGTCCTTGGATTATGACTTGTGCAGAGCTCATTGACTACGGACGGTTGGGGAAGGACAGCCCCCACCTTGCCTCCCCTGCCCTTGGAAAGGATGCTCCTCCCCCAGGCTGGCAGCCACGTGTCCTCCAGGGGGCCCAAGTCCCAAGTCTACGGGGCTCCCTGGCCTGCTCCCAGCTCCCGCATCTCTGGGGCTCTCAGAGCCGGCCTCCCTGCCCACCTGATACCAGCTGACCCGACACCTAGTCTTGAACCCGTGTCCAGACACAGACTCACACCCAGGCCCATTCAACACTGGTGACCAGCAGAGTGGGAGGAATGAGACGACTGTGTACACGCTCTGCACACAGGGGCAGCACTCAGAGCTCCACCACATCGCCCATGGAATCCGGTGTGGGAGACCAGGGCCGCCCCCCTGGCGGGACCTTCCCCACGCCACAGCTCATTAGAGCAAGTGCCACTCACCTCCATCGGGAATCCATGTGATTCTCTGAAATGCGCCTGCTGCCTACACTACCAACTGGTCAGTTGGGCAGTAGACGCACTACTGGCCTCTGGTCGCCTCCCAGCCCAGAGTGCGCATCTCAGTGACTGTGACATCACAGAAGCCTGCCAGCCAATCCCTAGTGGCTCTGCTGTGGCAGGGCTCAGGGTCCTCAGGCCTGGCTTCATTAAAGGTCACCACAAGTGGGGCCTGTGTTCTCCCCAGGGCCCAGGTGAAGAGGGCAGGGCTCTGGCAGAACTGCCCCGGAACCAGGGGTGCCAGGGCCCTCTGCCACCTGCCGTCACGGTCCCAAGTCTCAGGCAACCGGCACCTCCCGCCCCTCCTTTCTGCCTCTGCAATTGTATTACAGCCCAACTGTGAAGGCCTCTTTCTTAGAACAGAAGGTCGCATAGGGAGTCCCACATAGACCTGTCCCCACACTCCGGGGCTGCCCTGCCATGACCTGAACTGAGACTCCCGGGGGAGCAGCCTCCTGTCCTACCACAGGCCCCACCCCAGCACTGCCACCCTCTGCTGCCCCTCCTGCTCTGTTCCAGCCCTTCTTCCCTGGAGTTGTAGGAGGTGGACACAGGGGTCCTCTGGGATGGAGGCAGGGGAGCCTCCCGCTGAGCACCTCAAGCCAGTGTGGCCCAGCCTGTCCAGAGTGGGAACCAGGGCCCTGTCCTGGACACGGGCCAGGGCTTCAGGCACAGAGCACTGAGAACTCCTGGGCACCAGCACCTGAGCCGCATGCTGGTAACACCGGGCTGCTGCTGACCATCAAAACAGGGACAGCACGCGTCAGGCCGCAGGCAGGAGTAGCCACAAGCCCGCGGCTCCCCGGGGTGCTGATCGCAAGGTTGCTCCCCCTGGGAAAGTGGCTCAGCCCTCCCCCAGCACCTCCTTGGTCCTGGGCCCCACACTGCCCCTAGGCTGCCACCTTGGGGCCACAGTCGGTTCTTTTCCCTTCAAGGGCCCACTGCTCTGCCTCCCTGCCCACTTCCCCTGCCCTGGCATGGAGACCACAGGGTGCAGGGCCCTGGTCACCCACACACCTGCTGGCCTCCTCTGTGGAGTGTGAATGAGTGCACCGCTGTGTCGTGTCCAGAGATGCTGTCCAGCAACACTTGGGTTTTAACTGATTCTTTTATTCCCCCTCCCCACTCAGCTTCTCAGCTTTAAATTGCATTGTAAACTCTTTGGAAGACTCACAAAGTGCTGTAAAATAACACAGCGAGTGCTGAATGGGGACCACTCAGCTTCAGCAGTGTAATGTTCCTAATTGGGTGGAAGACGCCCATTCGTTTTCCTTTCTCTGCCTGAGTTCAAACTCCAGATGCCTAGGCTTAGTGTTCTCCACATTGCATTTTCCTTCACTGGGGGGGAGGTTTGTTTCCCAGAGTCTGTGTGCAGGGAGCATGGGTGCATGGGCCCCAACCCAGCTCCTGCATGGACTGATGCTGGCCTCCTGGGGTGGCTTAGGGTGCACAGGGGTGAGTTCCCATTGTTGTTGCTACAAATGTTTCCTTATCATCAAGGTGTTGTTACATATGTTTAATTCATGGATCTTGGGGGGTGGTTGCTTCCATCCACTGTTCCCCTCAGCATGGGCCTGCAGTGGCCAGTGGCTGAGGCCTTAAAATAAATAAATCTTTAAACAATAAAAATTAAAGTTCAAAATAAAAGCAAGTTCCTCTACTTCTCTCCCTCTTTCTCTCTACATCTTTGACTCTACCCGCCTCTCCCTGCACCCCCATGGGATGTTGGCCACCATGTTGGATGCAGCACGAAGGCCCTCCAGAGACGTGAGCC
Source organism: Oryctolagus cuniculus (assembly GCF_964237555.1). Classification (NCBI taxonomy): domain Eukaryota; kingdom Metazoa; phylum Chordata; class Mammalia; order Lagomorpha; family Leporidae; genus Oryctolagus; species Oryctolagus cuniculus. Next base: position 17,611,910 of record NC_091449.1, on the reverse strand, counting down.
AATCAGCTCGTGTGGCTTGGACATCGCCCCAGTCTGTGGGATTCTGTCACAGCAGCAGAGAGCTGACCGAGACACCTGGTGTCGCCTGTGTCCTCACTGCACATAGATTTGCATCTGTCAGACGGAGTCTGGTGGGACACAGCCCCAGGGTCCCAGAGGTGGGGTAATGAGGGGGTCTCTGCTCCCCAAGCCCTCCCGTCCCCTGGGCTCCCTTTCACTCCTGCAGAGGCAGGGGTCCCCCATTGCTCCTCTGTGGAGAGAGCTCAGTGAGCACAAAGAGCAGGTCTCCCCTGGGGTAAGTGCTTTAGACAGAGTTTGTGGCACCAAGAGGGGTGTGGGACCTTTAAGAGGTGGGCAGAGTAGGAGGTTGCTAGGTGAGATGGGGTGGGGCCCTGGGAAGGCATGAGTGCTGGGCTCCCAGAATCAGGGCTGGGCCAGCCAAAGGCAGGAAATGCATCTGGGTCTCCCTCCCTCCTGGGTGATGGAACCCCAGTGCTTGGACCACCACCTGCAGGTGCCACCTGAACCCCCGAGTGTGCATTAGTGGGGAGCTGGAATGGCAGCCAAGGAGCTGGGAGTAGAACCAGGCCCTCTGACTGGGGATGTGGGCACCCCAATCCGGGACTTCACCGCTGCCTGGAGCGCCCACCCCGACCTCTTCTCTCTGTGAAGCCAGCCCAGGTACAAGTGTGGGAGAAACAGGAAAAGAATGAGCCCACCCTGCCCCCCTCCAGCAAGCCACCGGTGACAGGAGCGGCCGCTGTCTGGGCCTCCCAGCAGCTCCTTGGTCACCAGGATGACACAGATGTTTCTCCCGAGACAGCCCTGTGCCGAGTGCCCTCAGTGAGTTGTGACAGAGCAGGGGGCAGGTGGCAGATCCAGGCCCAGAGGGCACAGACAGGCGTGTGGGGGGCCTGAGACAGGCGGCAGCATCATGACCACAGGGCTGAGCCACCGCAGACACCCAGACCCTGGGCCCACTGTGCGGGAGACCCCACGCGGGGTGTGTTTGCGGGGTCACAGCTGCGTCCACAGTTGGGGGTTGGCACTGGGACCAGCTGAGGCACGAGAGAGGATTTCTGGATCATGGCCAGGGCCGTTCATGCCCCTGACCTTTAGGTCCTTCTGTCTGGTCAGGGACCCCTTCCCACCCCTTATGTCCCTTGGGCCTGGAGGTGGGAGGTCTCATATCCATCTATAGGTGGGCACCACTGCCACCGTGCACGGCCACAAAATGAGCAGCCGAGCGGGTCTCCCTGCAGAGGGCGGGACAGCAGAGTGGCAGCTGCTGTGCAGTTGGGCACGCGCCCCGGCTCTGAGCCGCAGTGTGCTCACGGTGACGCTGGGACTCTCACTGCCACTCTGAAGCTGGCTAGCCGGCTACGCCTGGTCAGTGAAGCGTGTGTCCTGCGGATCTCGGCCATGCCGACGGAGACCACATCCCCCCCCCACCCCGCCCCACACTGCACCCCTGCAGGAACAACACGGACAGCCCTGGATCCAGCCGCCACTGGCAGTCACGGCAGCCGGCCCCGCTGCACCGCCCGCCTCCCACACCCACGCCCGGTGTCCGGTCCAGCACTGAGCAGACTCTGTGCAATGCGGGCTTTTATTGTTGCCTCCTCCTTTGAGAGGCCGCCAGTGCGCGGGGCTGCACCTGCTGAGAATGTAGGCCCAGGGTGGCCCTGGGTCTTCTGGCCAGGAGGGCTCCCTTAACAAAGAGGATCTGAGAAGATTTTACTCTGCAAAGAGAAGTCGGGACACCTGGTGAGGCCGGGGCCTAGAGACACCTGCAGGGCACAGGCACAGGGCACTTCCTGGGGAGGAGCTGCAGCCTGGCACTGGATCTGGGCAGCTGAAGTCAGATCCTCTCCTACACCCTGGGTGCCTGAGAAGCTCTCCTAAAAATCCCTCCCTTGATGAGGAATGAGGGGGAGGTTCTCTGTGGGGGGTGCAGGCGAGGCTGGGACAGGCAGGGGCTACACAGAAGGCCTGGCAAGGTGGCAGTGGCACCGGGGGCCTCCAGGAATGCACAGACCCCAGTCCGCTGGCCCCTTCTGTCTCTGGCACACTTGCAGCCTAGCAGTACCCGTCCCCAACTGTGCTCCACCTGCAGTCAGGGTTTGGTCTGCTTTTTCCCCAGCTGTCGCCAGGCCCGGGAGGACAGGAAGGGCTGTTGGAGGTCTAATTCCAGGCTCCAGAGCCCCAGATGGCCGTTTGGGGTCCAGGGAGAAGGAAACATGAGGTCTGGGGGTGGAGGAGGGCACCTGAGGGGTCAGGGTGAGTTAGTGAGATTTGAAGGCAGACAGCACCCAGTGGTCACCGCTTGGAGAAGATTCGACTCGGGCGCTGGAGAGGCTGTGGCCAGGGAGGCCAGAGCTGAGATTTTACACAGAGGCAGGGCTGCCGTGGGGACAGCGGCCCTGGAGGGTCTTGGGCCTGCCTGGGGGAGCTGAACAGCCATGGAGCCCAGGGCTCCGGGTCCACACAGTCTCCCTCCCTGTCCTTTCCCGCACCGTGGGGGGGGGCGGCCCCCAACTCTGCATCCTCATCTGGAGGTTCTTCCCACAGAGTCCCAGGCTGGGCTGTGGTGGGCACGAGCAGTGCCCCTCCCCAGGGCCCTGGAAGGAGCCGGTGTTGGGCCAGGCCCAGCTGGACTCACCACAGCACTGATCGCGTGCCCCTTCTCCTCTGCTGTCAGTTTCCCATCACGCACTGCTTCAGCGCCAGGGCGTTTTGCAGCACTAGCGGGTCACTTTGGTAATTTTGCACATAGGAAATATACTCATCGGAGGGTCCTGACAGAAATTCATAAACAGCTGTCTGCACAGCCGGCAGATGTCACAATCTGAAGAGAAATGGAAGGCATGGGTCACGGCAGGTGCGTCCCTTCACCCGCCCTGGGAGCCAGCACTGCCCTGGAAAGCTGGCCCCTGCCCCCAGAGCACCCCCAGCCCAGGCGTCCGTGGCTGGCACCCACTGGCAAGAGAGAACAGGAGCCAGGCAGCGCCGAGCAGCACCAGGCAAGCAGCAGGCTTCATGGTGCAGGGACAGCCGCTGCCATCGCGGGGCCCTTTATACCTGCTCTGTGTCCCCAGTGGGACAGGAGGGGCCTGTCCTCCCGGGGATGGGGGGCTCCACGCCCAACCCAGGCCACAGCTTGCATGACCTGCAGTTGCAGAGGGCGCACGTGTGTGTGTGTTGATACTGGCCAAGTCCAGCCCTGGATTAACACAGGGCTTAGCTCCTTCTCCCTCTCTCTTCCCAGGGACCTGACCATGGGCCCATGCCTGGGTGCAGGGAAGGCGCAGAACCAGTGGAAACCCTGCCTGGGCAAGGGGAGAAAGCACCACACAGGGCCTCTGGAGCCCTGGGCCAGCTCAGCCTCTCGCACCTTGGCTGGGACCCTGACGACTGGCTGCTGTGACTATGGGAACTGCAGGAGACCCAGTGCCAGTGTGGCGGGCAGGCCGGAGTACAGCTCCTCTGCTTCTCTCTTGCACTCATGGCCCTGAAGGCTAGGGGACACGGGGTAGACCAGTTGTCTCTAAACACCTACTTGGCATTTGACCACATTCTGTTCTTTGGGTGTCAAGGACCCTGACTGGGCTGGGAGAGACGCCCAGGTCCTTGTCTTCCCGTGGGGAGAACAGAACCAGGACACACACAGAAGTGCAGCCTTGTCAAAAGGCAGGGGTCGTGCACGACTTCTCCATCTCTTCCCGCACCTGTGCTCCCCGAAAGACGCCCCAGGGGAGCCCAGCTCCCTTCTGTCCCTGGCTTCCCCGCACACACCCTCTCCCACCCTGCTGCCTCTGCCACCTCCTGCCCCAGTCTCCCTCCCTCCATGGCCTCCTTCCATTTTTTTTTTTTTTAATTTATTTGAAAGCCACAGTTGCAGAGAAGCATTGACAGAGTCAGAGAACAAGAGGTCTTCCGCCCGCTGGTTCACTCCCCAGATGGCCACAACAGCCGGAGCTGCGTCGATCCGAAGCCAGGAGCTTCTTCAGGGTCTCGCATGTGGGTGCAGGGGCCCAAGGACCTGGGCCATCTTCTACTGCTCTCCCAGACCATAGCAGAGAGCTAGATCAGAAGAGGAATGCCTGGGACTGGAACCACCACCCATATGGTGAGGGAAGTCTTGCAGCTGCAAGTTCACCTCCCCCACACAGGGGAGCACAGCTGGGGCTGGCCGGAAGCTGGCCAGGAAGCAGCAGTGGGACAGGACTCTAGGCGTTCTGACCTGTGATGCCCACATCCTAAGCAGCAGTGGAACCCGCTGTGCCCCAGCACCTGCCCTGCACGTGAGTTCTTGCTGTGGCAGGACTGGGCTGGTAGAGGGAAGCTTGTGCTAAGGCGAGTTCCGCTTCCTTGGCTTGCTCTGCTCTCGTCCACCTGCACACGCTTGCCTTCTGCTGTCCACTGTGGCCAGGAGCAGCAAGAGGGCCTGGTGGGGAGCGCTGATGTGCTTGGGGCTCCCCAGGGTGCAGCCCAGCAGGAGCTGGGAGGCCAGTAGGAGTGACAGCCAGGCTCAGCCCCAGTGCACACTCGCCCCTGCGCGCTTGGGCTCGCCCTCCCGTCTTCAGTTCTCCATGGTTTCCCTCCCTTGTGGAGGGACGGGAGCTCCAGGAACATGAGGGCTGTCAGAGGAGCTGAGGGCGTGGCCTGCTTCTCCGAAGTCTCTAAACAAGGACACGTTCACATGGGTAGGAGAGGACTTCAGTAAGTTCATGGATATTAGCATTTAAAGTGCACGGGCCAGGGTGGTGCTAACTTGCAATGATGGCATCCCATAGTGGAGAGCTGGTTCGAGTCCCAGCTGCTCAGCTTCGGATCCAGCTCTCTGCCAACAGGCCTGGGAAAGCAGTGGAAGACGGCCCCAATATGTGGGCCGCTGCTCCCGCATGGGAGTCACAGTTGGAATTCTGGTTCCTGACCTTCGCTTGGCATAGAACTGGACCTCAAGGACTTCTGGGGAATCAACCAGTAGATGAAGGATTTGTCTCTCTTTCACTGCCACTCTACATTTTGAATACATAATTCATTTTTTACATAATACATTTTTAAAATATTTATTTATTTATTTGAAAGTCAGAGTTACACAGAGAGAGGAGAGGCAAAGACAGAGAGAGAGGTCTTCCATCTGCTCGTTCACTCCCCAGATGGCCACAACCACCAGAGCTGTGCCGATCCAAAGCCAGGAGCCAGGAGTTTCTTCTGTGCCTGCAGGGTCCTGAGCGGGTCTCTGCCTGAGGATGGGGGCTGTGGAACCACCCATCTCCCCAGGAACACGGGGAAGCTTGCTGCCGCTGGGCACCGGGGTCACAAACTGGAGCAAACTCCTTTCCATGGGACAATTTAATACAGGCTCAGCACCACCTGAGGGTGGCGGTGGGGGAGGGGGGCGGGGAGGAGAGTACAGTGGCTCCTGGCATGGCTGTTGTCTTCCAGTGTCAGGGTGTCCTGGCCCCAGGAAGAGCCTGGGCGGTGGGGGCTCAACCAAGTGCATAGGATGCCGTGAAGACACACGGAAGGCTGCTGCCCAGCCTGGGCAGGACAGATGCTGGACTCGGCCTCTCTTCTAGGAGGCACCCATCATCCAGGTGCCCTGTGGAATAGGAGGTAAGGAGGCCTCTGGCCAGGGAGGGCACGCGGGCCTGGTCTCCCAGCCCAGGGCTGGCTCTGGCCGGCTCCAGCCCGTGACTGTCCCCAGAGTGCGTGGGGCTGCCATGCCAGTAGGGGGAAGTCTTCAGCCGTGGCCCCCAGGCGGGGACAGCCTGCATGGGCCCTGGTTCTGGGGGCTCCGAGGCCCGTGGAGGAGCCCACATCCACAGGCCCTCCCGGCTGCCAGCGTCGGAGGAGTTGTCCTCCCTGTGCTCTGGCCCGCTCAGGTTAGGGAGACTGGCGCACTGGCACAGGCCTCCCCACCTCCTCGAGTACTCTGGAGACTCTGTGGGGCTGGCCGCAGCTGGAGACTCTGCGGTCCCCACAGGGGAGCCCAGGCCGAGGGGCTCTGGGCTGCCTTCCCAGCTCTCCTCCTCCTCCATGCCTTCCCTCTCGGCGATGCAGAGGCCAAAGCTTTCTGGAGGACGGATCATCACTGCACGAGTAGCGGGACCCCTGGTCTGCTCCCACACTGCCACTGTGTCCTGAATGGTGATTTTGGCCTTCGGAGCAGTGGGGGCAGGAACGTGCATCTGGGAGACGCGTGCCTGCCCCAGGGGCCTGCTGCACCGTTTTATAGCCTTGGCTGCAAGAAGAGACACGGTTTGTTTACCACAGCCCCGGTCTGGCCTGCTCGGTGCTTGCCCCGACAAAACCCTGGGGTCCCCATCACCACGTGTGACGCTGAGGACTCTTCCAGGCTGCTGGCCCCAGACGGGAGGGTGTGTGCAGCCCGGGCCAGGGGAGCCCTGGGACACCGCCGGCTCCTCCTGCACAGCCCCACAGGGTGGATGGCCCTGAACTCCCCACCTCACTCTCATCTCTGGGGACTGAGGCACCAACTCAGGACCCCGTCACCTACCCCACCTGAACTCCTGCGCCCTAACAGTGCATTCGCTGAGTTACCCACATCTGAGTCCCTCCTACATGGCTGGAAAGGAACTGAGCCTAAGATGATGGGGGTGAGAGCTGGGGCTGTGGGGCAGACATGGAGATTGGTTTAGGCCCTTGGGAACAGGGAATGCAGTTTCTAAAGAGGTGGCAGGGGTGCCCTGTGTCCTCTGCCCCTGGGCCACTGTCTCTTTCCTGGTGAGACTGGGCTGTCACTGCTACTGTCCTACGAGCACCCAGGGGAGGCAGCACCTGGAGGCACAGTGGGGCCTCCCCAGTGCCTGGACAGCCTGCACCTGGGCCCCCACTTAGAGCCTCAGAGCTGGGACAAACCCATCTCTGCTCTGCATGGGGACCCAGGCGCTCAGGTCCTTGATGGCAGCAGCAGCAGGGGAGGAGCACGGGGACCCCTCCCCACCGCAGCCCAGAGGCCAGCGATGCTCCGGGTCCCGCTGCCTTCTGTTGGCCCGAGGCTAGGGCTGCAGAGTCCACACTCAGTTGCACTTGTGTTCTGCCGCGGGGGCCCCCAGCGCCTGCCTCTGTGCCCAGCCCTGCTCACAGGAGTGCACTCGGCCCCCACAACTGGGCTCAGGTTACCTGGGCCTTCCAGGGGTTCTCAGATGGCTGAAGGGGATTCTCTGCCGGCCTGTTTCCCCCTCACTGCACAGGGTCTCCCACAGCCCCACCTCCCTCTAGCCCTGCCCACATGCAGGTGGCAACCCACCCACCTGTCCTAGGAGGGTCCTGTGTGCAGACAGTTGTGGTCATCGGGCCAGTATGTCTTGGGTGTCAAGCCAAGCACTGGAGGGACTGCTCAGGGGCCAATTGACAGTGGGATGACCCTGGCCACTTCTCCTTGTGGTCTGTGGGGGCCTGGGATTGGGGATGCAACAGGGGGATTCTCAGTGCCCTCCTGAAGGGAACCCAGGCCTCCCCAACCCCCTCATCCCTCCCTCAAGCCCTACTCACGAGGGACAGGCAGGGGGACCCCCAGCTCCTCCGTCCCCAGCACCCGGGCCTCTGTGGGCCCTGAGGACTCACTGTGATGGATCTTGACGGCCGTGTATGCCATGGCTGGGAGCATGTGCTCGCCCTCCAGGATGTAGATGTCCCGCATCCTCAGAGCCAGGGGGAACGGCACCTGGGGACAGAGGCATTGGAGGACCCGCCGTCAGGGCCTCAGCAGGGCCCACAGGGGTGGGTGTGCAGTGTCACTACAGGGGACAGGGGGAGACTGCAGGAGCAGTGACCCAGGATATTGAGGATCTCTGTCTCTCTGCCTTTCAAAGAAATAGCAAGATCAATAGGGGCCTGTGCTGTGTACAGTAGGCTAAGCCTCCACCTGCCACACCGGCATCCTGTATGTGGCCAGTTTGCGTCCCAGCTGCTCCTCTTCCAAGCCAGCTCTCTGCTTATGGCCTTGGGAAGCAGTAGGAGATAGCCCAGGTGCTTGGGCCCCTGCACCCCTGTGAGAGAGCTGGAAGAAGCTCCTGGCTTCTGACTTCTGATCAGCTCAGCTCCTGCCACTGCAACCATTTGGGGAGTGAACCAGCAGAGGAAGACCTTTCTCTATGTCTTTCTCTGTCTATAACTCTACCTCTCAAATAAATAAAATATTTTTATTGAAGGACGGGGTGGAGCCAAGATGGCGGAACAGTGAGGGCGCACACCGATAGTGCGGGAAAATTTAGTTTAATAAAAGTGGAGTTATGGTAGCCTCAGAAAAAGGATCAGGAAAAAACTGCAGAGGAAACTCTTCCGGATCTAGTGGCTGTGACTCGGAGGACCTACTGGGAGAACAAGGTCACCCACCGCGCGGAAGCCGAGCTGCGGGAGCTGCATGGTCTGTGTGCCGGTGCAGGAAGGGGAGTGGATGTCACACAGACACCAGCAGGGAGAGCAGGGACGCCCAGGGCTCTGAGTCCACACATCGGTGCTGGAAGGGGAGGTGAGCTCAGTAACCTGAGACATTGGCGGGGAAATGGTGGTCAGAATCTAGAGGGGAGCGGGAAAGTTCACCAGACTGACTACGGGAGAGAAGGAAAAAAGGTGTGTGGGGGGGGTACTGGTACAGAGGAGTTTCTCTCTCTGCCAACCTTGCAAAGGCAAGCAAGAGACAAAGAGCAGGCCTTCACTCTGGATTTAGATAACAACTAGGGAGAGCTAAGGAACTGAGTCACTACAATTCAGTAGCCTAGGCAACCCAGTGGGAGTCCAGAGGAGAAACAGAGCCTGCACAGACTCTTTGGGTAGAAGCCAGAGATCTGAAGCTAAATACCATCAATTCTGCACAGCAGTGCGGTGCGATATTACTTACCTCCTAAATAAATAAATAAATAAAAAGGAGAGATTTACCACGCATAACCTGAGGGTGTCACCTTTGCACACCCGTAACCCAGAAGAACCAAGCAGAGCTCTCAGGCCACACCCATCTCAAGCCTCCAAGGCTCCTCCAACAGCAGGCAGTCCACTTAACACAGACATAGTATAAAAAAAAAAAAAGCGCAGTGACGAAAGAAGAATTAACTATGCCAAGCAACAAACACAGAAATCGAGGGAACAAGATCAACGATGACACTATGATGCCTCCAAATAAACAAAACACCCCAAGCCAAGATTATGAAGATGATGAGATAGAAGAAATGCAAGATATGGATTTCAAAAAATTTATGATAAGAACATTTAGAAGTTTTCACAACACAACATATCAAAACTTATGGGATACAGCAAAAGCAGTATTGAGAGGCAAGTTAATAGCAATAGGTGCCTATATCAAGAAATTGGAAAGGTACCAAATAAATGAGCTTTCAGCACGTCTCAAGGACCTAGAAAAACTGCAGCCAAACCAAACCCAAATCTAGTAGAAGAGAAATAATTAAAAGCAGAGAAGAAATTAACAGGATTGAATCCAAAAAAAAATTACAAAAAATCAGCCGAGTGAGAAGCTGGGTTTTTGAAAAAATAAACAAAATGGACACCCCATTGGCCCAACTAACTAAAAAAAAGAAAAGACCCAAATCAATAAAATCAGAGATGAAAAAGGAAACATAACAACAGACACCATAAAAAAGAAATAAAAAGAATCATCAGAAATTACTACAAGGACTTGTATGCCAGCAAACAGGAAAATCTATCATAAATGGATAGATTCCTGGACACATGCAATCTACCAAAATTGAACCATGAAGACACAGAAAACCTAAATAGACCCATAACTGAAACAGAAATCGAAACAGTAATAAAGGCCCTCCCAACAAAGAAGAGCCCAGGACCAGATGGATTCACTGCTGAATTCTACCAGACATTTAAAGAAGAACTAATCCCATTTCTTCTCAAACTATTCAGAACAATTGAAAAAGAGGGAATCCTCCCAAATTCTTTCTATGAAGCCAGCATCACCTTAATCCCTAAGCCAGAGAAAGATGCAGCACTAAAAGAAAATTATAGACCAATATCCCTGATGAACATAGACGCAAAAATCCTCAATAAATTTCACACCAATAGAATACAACAACACATCAGAAAAATCATCCACCCAGACCAAGTGGGATTTATCCCTGGTATGCAGGGATGGTTCAACATTCGCAAATCAACCAATGTGATTCACCACATTAACAGACTGCAAAAGAAAAACCATATGATTATCTCAATTGATGCAGAGAAAGCATTCGATAAAATTCAACACCCTTTCATGATGAAAACTCTAAGCAAATTGGGTATAGAAGGAACATTCCTCAATATAATCAAAGCAATTCATGAAAAGCCCATGGCCAGCATCCTATTAAATGGGGACAAGTTGGAAGCATTTCCACTGAGATCTGGCACCAGGCAGGGATGACCACTCTCACCACTGCTATTTAACATAGTTCTGGGAGTTTTAGCCAGAGCCATCAGACAAGAAAAAGAAATTAAAGGAATACAAATTGAGAAGGAAGAAGTCAAACTATCCCTCTTTGCAGACAATATGATTCTTTACTTAGGGGATCCAAAGAACTCTACTAAGAGACTATTGGAACTCATAGAGGAGTTTGGCAAAGTGGCAGGATATAAAATCAATGCACAAAAATCAACAGCCTTTGTATACACAAGCAATGCCATGGCTGAGAAAGAACTGCTAAGATCAATCCCATTCACAATAGCTACAAAAACAATCAAATACCTTGGAATAAACTTAACCAAGGACGTTAAAGATCTCTACGATGAGAATTACAAAGTCTTAAAGAAAGAAATAGAAGAGGATACCAAAAAATGGAACAATCTTCCATGCTCATGGATTGCGAGAATCAACATCATCAAAATGTCCATTCTCCCAAAAGCAATTTATAGATTCAATGCAATTCCAATCAGGATACCAAAGACATTCTTCTCAGATCTAGAAAAAATGATGCTGAAATTCATATGGAGGCAAAAGAGACCTCGAATAGCTAAAGCAATCTTGTACAACAAAAACAAAGCTGGAGGCATCACAACACCAGATTTCAGGACACACTACAGGGCAGTTGTAATCAAAACAGCATGGTACTGGTACAGAAACAGATGGATAGACCAATGGAACAGAATTGAAACACCAGAAATCAACCCAAACATCTACAGCCAACTTATATTTGATCAAGGATCTAAAACCAATTCCTGGAGCAAGGACAGTCTATTCACTAAATGGTGCTGGGAAAACTGGATTTCCATGTGCAGAAGCATGAAGCAAGACCCCTACCTTACACCTTACACAAAAATCCACTCAACATGGATTAAAGACCGAAATCTACGACCTGACACCATCAAGTTATTAGAGAACATTGGAGAAACCCTTCAAGATATTGGCACAAGCAAAGAGTTTCTGGGAAAGACCCGGGAGGCACAGGCAGTCAAAGCCAAAATCAACTACTGGGATTGCATCAAATTGAGAAGTTTCTGTACTGCAAAAGAAACAGTCAGGAGAGTGAAGAGACAACCGACAGAATGGGAAAAAATATTTGCAAACTATGCAACAGATAAAGGGTTAATAACCAGAATCTACAAAGAGATCAAGAAACTCCACAAAAACAAAACCAACAACCCACTTAAGAGATGGGCCAAGGACCTCAATAGACATTTTTCAAAAGAGGAAATCCAAATGGCCAACAGGCACATGAAAAAATGTTCAAGATCATTAGGACTCAGGGAAATGCAAATCAAAACCACAATGAGGTTTCACCTCACCCCGGTTAGAATGGCTCACATACAGAAATCTACCAACAACAGATGCTGGCGAGGATGTGGGGAAAAAGGGACACTAACCCACTGTTGGTGGGAATGCAAACTGGTCAAGCCACTATGGAAGTCAGTCTGGAGATTCCTCAGAAACCTGAAGATAACCCTACTGTTCGACCCAGCCATCCCACTCCTTGGAATTTACCCAAAGGAATTTAAATTGGCAAACACAAAAGCGGTCTGCACCCTAATGTTTATTGCAGCACAATTCACAATAGCCAAGACCTGGAACCAACCTAAATGCCCATCAACGGTAGACTGGATAAAGAAATTATGGGATATGTACTCTTTAGAATACTATACCGCAGTAAGAAACAATGAAATCCAGTCATTTGCAACAAAATGGAGGAATCTGGAACACATCATGCTGAGTGAAATAAGCCAGTCCCAAAGGGACAAATATCATATGTTCTCCCTGATCAGTGACAACTGACTGAGCACCAAAATGGAAACCTGTTGAAGTGAAATGGACACTATGAGAAATGGTGACTTGATCAGCATAGCCCCGACTGTTAACAACTTAATACATTATCCCCGTTAGTATTTTTTTAATCTGTTCTACTTAATATGACTGGTTTAATTCTGTAATTAATACACAGTTATTCTTAAGTGTTGAAATTTAACTGAAATGTGATCCCTGTTAAACATAAGAGTGGGAATAAGAGAGGGAAGAGATGTACAATTTGGGACATGCTCAAGCTGACTTGCCCCAAATGGTAGAGTTAGAAACATACCAGGGGACTCCAATTCAATCCCATCAAGGTGGCATGTACCAATGCCATCTCACCAGTCCAAGTGATCAATTTCAGTTCACAATTGATCATAATGAAAGGACTAAGAGTCAAAGGAAGCACATAAACAAGTCTAGTACCTGCTAATACTAACCAATAGAATAAATAAAGGGGAGAGTGATCCAACATGGGAAGCGAGATACACAGCAGACTCATAGAATGGCAGATGTCCTAAACAGCACTCTGGCCTCAGAATCAGCCCTAAAGGCATTCGGATCTGGCTGAAAAGCCCACGAGAGTATTTCAGGCATGGAAAGCCAAGATACTCTGGCAGAAAAAAAAAAAAAAAAAAAACTAAATGAAAGATCTCTGTGAGTGAGATCCCAGTGGAAAGAACAGGTCTTCAAAGAAGGAGGTACTTTTCTCTGAAGGGAGGAGAGAACCTCCACTTTGACTATGACCTTGTCTAAACAAGATAGGAGTTGGAGAACTCAAAAGGCTTCCATAGCCTTGGAAACTCATGACTGGAGCATAGGGAGATTACTGATGCCATAAACAGGAGTGTCAATTGGTAAAGTCAACAACAGGAGTCACTGTGCACTTACTCCTCATGTAGGATCTCTGTCCTTAATGTGCTGTACAGTGAGATTTAATGTTATAACGAGTACTCACACAGTATATTTCACTTTGTGTTTCTATGGGGGTGCAAACTGTTGAAATCTTTACTTAATGTATACTAAACTGATCTTCTGTAAAAAAAAAAGAGAAATTATCAATTCCCAACTTGACTCTCACTGGGATGAAACATGACAATAGGTCTGATCTGATTTCATCATCATTTAAAAAATCATCTATTATTTTTCACTTTATGTTTCTGTGTGGGAGCAAACTGTTGAAATCTTTACTTAATGTATGCTAAACTGATCTTCTGTACATAAAGAGGATCGAAAATGAATCTTGATGTGAATGGAAGGGGAGAGGGAGTGGGAAAGGGGAGGGTTCTGGGTGGGAGGGACGTTATGGGGGGAAGCCATTGTAATCCATAAGCTGTACTTTGGAAATTTATATTCATTAAATAAAAGTTAAAAAAATAAAATACTTTTTATTTTATTTTTTTTTTGACAAGCAGAGTAGGACAGTGAGAGTGAGAGTGAGAGTGAGAGTGAGAGCGAGAGAGTGAGAGAGTGAGAGTGTGAGAGAGAGAGAGAGAGAGAGAGAGAAAGGTCTTCCTTTTTCCATTGGTTCACCCCCCAAGGGGCTGCCACGGGCGGCGCGTTGAAGCCGGCGCACTGTTCCAATCCGAAGCCAGGAGCCAGGTGCCTCCTCCTGGTCTCCCATGCAGGTGCGGGGCCAAGCACTCAGGCCATCCTCCACTGTACTCCCAGGCCACAGCAGAGAGCTGGTCTGGAAGAGGAGCAACTGGGACAGAATCCGGCGCCCTGACTGGGACTAGAACCCGGGGTGCCGCCACTGCAGGCAGAGGATTAGCCTAGTGAGCCACGGGGCTGGCCAATAAAATCTTTTTCAAAAATGATAAATAAAGGACTAGTGCTGTGGTTCAACGGGTTAGGGCCTAGGCCTGTGGTGCCAGCATCCCGCATCCCATGTGGGTGCTAGTTCGGATCTTGGCTGCTCCACTTCCAATCCAGCCCCATGCTATGACCTGGCAAGGCACTGGAGGATGGCCTGGGTCCTTGGGCCCCTGTGCCCATGTGGGAGGCCCAGGGAAGGTTCCTGGCTCCTGGCTTCAGGTCAACTCAGCTCTGGCCATTGCAGCTGGTTGGGCAGGGAAGCAGTAGATGAAAGACCTCTCTCTGTCTCTCCTTCTCTCTCTGACTTTCAAATAGATAAATAAATCTTTTTAAAAAAGATAATTAAAGTTTTAAAACTGTAGAAGGAATGATGGAAAAAGTGAACCTCACCGTAGCAAATTCAGAATGCCTGATAGGGCCTGGCGCTGTGGTGTTGCAGGTAAAGCTGCTGCCTGCAGTGCTGGCATGGCATACGGGTGCCAGTTCTAGTCCCAGCTGCCCCACTTCCGATCCAGCTCTCTGCTATGGCCTGGGAAAGCAGAAAATGGCCCAAGTCCCTGGGCTCCTGCACCTGTGTGTGAAACCCAGAGGAAGCTCCTGGCTCCTGGCTTTGGATCGGCGTAGCTCCAGCCGTCGCAGCCAGTTGGGGAGTGAACCAGTGGATGGCAGACCTCTCTCTCTCTCTGCCAGCACGCACAACCTCAGTCTGATCATGAGAACATCAGGCCAAGTCAAACTGAACGTTCCTCTGCAGCATAACTGACCAGGACTCTTCAGAAGCGTCCAGGCCATGAAGGAAGACTGAAGAACTGTCCCCGACTCTGGGAGACTAACCAGACAGGACACTGGAGGCAAGCTGGAGGCCTGGCTCAGACCCTGGACCAGAAAAAGGAAACCAGTGGGAACACTGCAACACTCCGGTGAGGGCCAAGGACACTTTAGTTAGTACACTATCTTGCTTTGTAAACCACACACAGGGCTCTTTCTGCATGACCAATCAAGCACACGATGCACACAACAGAGCATAGCTCTGGCCCTGCTCTGGGTGGGGATAAAGACCCCAGCTACTTCCTGTGACACACCCCTCTCCACACTGCTGCTTGCACCAACACAAACTCACATCCCAGGGCCCCAGTGAGGTGACCTGTGCTCACCTGTCTGCTGCAACATCAGTTACCTGTGACAAATCAAAACACAAGCTCCCTGGGGCAGCGATTCTGAGATCTCTGCGTCTCCACAGGCTGGCACAGAGAGGGATCAGTACATGTCGGCTAAGCCAACAGTGTAGGGGCAGCTGTGGGGAAGCGGCTGCTATGGTCCTCACTCTGCCCACTAGAGCACCCATTCGCCACCTCCCATTTGATCTCTATCAACTTAACCTTTCTACATCTCGCCTATGCTTTGGAAAGAAAATCATAGGACAAGGTATAGGCAGTAGAAAATCAGGAGAAACCAGTATTTAGAAGGAATAAAAATAAAATAAAAAGTCAAGATCAGAATAAAATATTTTACATTTCTCTTGTTTGGATCTATCACATATGCTACCACCATACTTCAAGAGTTATTTTAGTTTTTTAAATGTTTATTCATTTTTATTTATTTGAAAGGCAGAGCATCAGAGAGGGCAAGAGAGAGAGAGAAATCTTCTATCTACTGGTTCACTCTCCAAATGTCTCCAACAACTGGGCCTGGACCATGCCGAAACCAGGAGCCAGAAACTCCACTCAGGTCTCCCTCACAGGTGGCAGGTATTCAGGATTCCATCCACCATTTGCTGTCTCCTAGGGCATTAGCAGGAAGCTGTCCTGGAAGTGGGCAGCCAGGACTTACATCAGGTACTCCAGTATGGAACCAAAGGTGCCCCAAGCAGTGGCTTAATCGGCTGTATCACAAGATCCATTCCTTCCAAGAGTTGGTAAAAGATCAAATGGGGGGGGGCGTGCTGTTGTGCAGTGGGTTAAAGCCCCAGCCTGCAGTGCTGGCATCCCATATGGGCACTGGTTCGTGTCCTGGCTGCTCCTCTTCTGATCCAGTTCTATGCTATGGCCTGGGAAAGCAGTAGAGGATGGCCCAAGTCCTTGGGTCTCTGCACCCACGTGGAAGACCTGGAAGAAACTCTTGTCTCCTGGCTTTGGATCAGCTCAGCTCTGCCACTGCGGATTTTTGGTGAGTGAACCAATGGAAGGAATGGATTCGCTCTCTCGCTGACTCTACTTCTAACTCTTACCAAAAAAAAAAAAAAAAAAAAGATCAAATGAGGAAGTATATAGAGAACATTTACCCCACAGCCTGGACATAATCAATGTTCAAAAGTAGTAGTTATTTTTATTTTTACTAAGGTAGTATCTACACTACATCTAGATAATTACAGGGGGCAGGTGTTACGGGGTACCAAGTGGAGCCACCATCTGTGAAGCCACCATCCCATTATGGGCACCGGTTCATTTCCAGGCTGCTCTACTTCCAATCCAGCTCCCTGTTGATGGCCTAGGAAAAGCAGCAGAACGTAGCCCAAGTGCTTGGGCCACTGCTACCAACATGGGAGACCCAGATGGAGCTCCCAGATTCCACCTGGCCCAGAACCAGCCATTGTGGCCATCTGGGGGTAAGCCAGTAGATAGAAGATATTTCTCTCTCTCTCTCTCTCTGTAACTCTGACTTTCAAATAAAAAACTTACAAGGATAAAGTACAATATAGCAGTTCTAAAACTATTCACATAAAAAATACTTAATGAGCTTTTCTTTTTTAACAAATATTAGATTTCTAATAAGATAAAGTCAAATAACTGAAGAGAAATATCAATCTAAAATAACAGGTAAATCAGTCTCTCTGCACACACACACAATAAACACTAAAGATACCCAACTTTGCAAGTGAAAAAATGCAAGTTAAAACAAGAGATCATGTTCACCAGGCAAACAAGCAGAAATTAAAAAGCCTAGTAACAGGGCCGGTGCTGTGGTGCAGCAGGTAAAGCCACTGCCTGCAGTGCTGGCATCACATATGTGTGTCAGTTCAAGTCCCGGCTGCTCCTCTTCCAATCCAGCTCTCTGCTATGGTCTGGGAAAGCAGTAGAAGATGGCCCAAGTCCTTGGGCCCCTGCACCCATGTGGGAAGACCTGGGGGAAGCTCCTGGCTCCTGGCTTCGGATCGGCACAGCTCTGGCCATTGCAGCCAACTGGGGAGTGAACCAGCGGGTGGAAGACCTCTTTCTCTCTGCCTCTCCTCTGTGTAACTCCTTCAAGTAGATAAATAAAATCTTTTTTTTTTTTAAAAAGACTATTAATGAGGTTGCATAGGAAAAGAAACCCCAATAATGATAGTATAAATTGCTATAATCTTTCTGGAAGGATATCTGACAAATCTGTCAAAAACTGTAATACACATTAAGAAAACTATTCTTAATAACATGTGAGTGCAAAGGCATCACCTGCCAAAGATGACAATGAAAACCCAGTAAGAAAAGTTCCTCTTGGGGCCGGCACCATGGCGTGGCTGGTTAAGCTGCTGCCTGCAACGCCAGCATCCCAAATGGGTGCCCGTTTAAGTCCTGGCTGCTCCACTTCCAATCCAGTTAATGCTCCTGGGAAAGCAGTGGAAGATGGACCAAATCCTTGGGCCCTGCCACCCGTTTGGGAAACTAGATGGAGGTCCAGGCTCCGGGCTTCAGCCTGGCTCAGTCTCAACCATCACAGCCATCTAAGGAGGAAACCAGCAAATGGAAGATCTCTCCCCCTTTCTTTTCAACTCTTCAAGAAAAATCCTTGGAAATTAAAAAAAAAAAACTTACTCTTAAGTCCTCCACCTACCCCAGGGGTATCCTGAGGGTGGAAAAGACCCGAGAGTCCTGGAAAGGGGGTCAGTAGGAAGGGGGTGAGAAGGACAGGAAACGGGTTGCCCCAGGGGTAGCTGGGTAGCACAAGCTGCTGCCCAAACCACACCTGGATGGCCTGCAGCTGGCTGCTCTGCGAGAGGAACAGCACAGGGGCTGCAGAGCAGGATGCCAGAGAGCAGCCGAGCAGGACACACGGACCCAAGCAGAGACAAGCTGGCTTACTGGAGCATACTACTCTGAGGCTGGTCCCAAGAGTGATGCACTCACCTCCCAAGGGAACTGTGGTGATGGGCATGGTGGGGCGTGGAGCACGAGGTCTCCAAAGGGGCCACAGAGCAGAGGTAACTTCCGAGTTCAGGGCGCACAGTGCACCAGTACCAGCTTATGCAAATAGAGACAGGACTGGGCTGCTCCCTATACAGCCTTTCTTCTGTTAACACCACAGTCTGGGAAGTGAGAGACAGAGGAGCTCCAGGTGAGAGTGGCTGCCCCACAGACTACAGAAACAGAAATCCAGCCCTCAGTAGTGCTCCTTAAAGAGCAGAGATCACAGGCACACCGTGCAGAATACAGCCTGGTGCAGGGGCCCACTCTAGGGAACCATCACACAGTAACCACACACCAGGAAGAAGGAGCCGTGACAGGGATGTAAGTTACGTGGATGTACCCACATTCTTATGGGAACACACAGCACAAAATGGCTTGAAAATCTAGCTGGCTGTCAAGAAGAAACTGGTTAAATCCAATAACCACATCAGTCATAGTCACCCATGAAAAAGACTCAAAGTGGTTAGGAGAGGGATATGGATTGGCAAAGAACCTCCACAGCTACTCCTAAGCTAATTCTGCAAACAAGACAGCCTGTTCTCTTCCTAAGAAAGTCCATGCCCAGAGAGGTGTCTAACCTCATGGACAGAGGGTAGGATCCAGGCTCAAGGGGGTGTAAGTGCAGACAGAGGGCGGATCCAGGCTCACAGGGGTGTGTAAGTGCACCGACAGAGGGCGGGATCCAGGCTCAAGGGGGTGTAAGTGCACTAACAGAGGGCAGGATCCAGGCGCACAGGGGTGTGTAAGTGCACTGACAGAGGGCGAGATCCAGGCGCACAGGGGTGTGTAAGTGCACTGACAGAGGGCAGGACCCACGATCACATGGGTATGTAAGTGCACCAATGGAGGGTGGGAAGGTCACAGCCCACAGAGGCCTCCAGGAGGAAAGACGTGGGACAGAGGCAGGCATGTGGTCAACTTTTTTTTAATGCTCCAGCAGTTTTATTTCAAGAAAGCTTTTCTTTAGAATTACTCTACTACTTTTTATAAGTTGTTTTTTTAAGTCAAAAGGCACAGAGCTCAGGCCCGGGAGGGGGTGCCTGAGAATTCTACTCACAGCCAGTTTGACCAGCACCAACTCAGAGGCTGCCTCCTGCAGAACCCAGACCTTCAAAACCTGCTCGCGGGTAACTGATGGCACATAAATGCAGACACGAACTGAAGGCGTTTACTCATGATTCCTGTGACTTCAGAACCTGTACTTACACAATCTCGGCGCTGTCTTCACAGAAGTCAATGTGCAATGTAACAGGCTTCATGCAGTACAACCGGAACTTTTTGCTCTGTAGGGAAGCTGCATAAATGATTCCACTGCAACTCGGATGCTGACAAATGAAGCAGAGAGAGTTCCATTATAAAACACACAACACAGAACAGACTCCTTTATAGCTCACCTAGGTCAGTAACATGCTTGCCGTAAAACAAAGTAAAGGACATCCCTTTCTGATTCTAACACAGCCTCCAACAGATGCTTGGAGACATCTGGCCAAGGGGACAAAACTGCTTCTTGGAGGGTGGAAAAAATCTTTCTGTAAAAGCAGAGAGATCCTACATAGTGATTCAGTGTATCTGTGGCATCAAAATTTCATGGCACAGGGGCAGGAATTCAGGGAGAGTGTATCTGGTGAGGCTCCTCAGGTTAAGACACACTGTGCAGCTGGCACTGTGGCGCAGGTGAAGGCGCCACCCACGGCGCCAGTGTCCATGCGAGTGCCAGCTTGGGCCCAGATCCACTGCCGATCCAGCTCCTTGCTAATGCGCCTGGGACATCAGTGAAGACAATTCAAGTACTTGGGTCCCTGTGCCCACATGGGAAACTCAGATAGAGTTCTGGGTTCCTGGTTTCGGCTTGGCTGTGGTGGGTATTTGCAGGAGTAAACCAAAGGATGAAAGATACACTTCTCTTTCTTTCTCTCCTTTTCTGTCACTCTGCCTTTCATACCACAAATCAGAAGGAAGGGAGGGAAGGAGGGAGGAAGGGAGGGAAGGAGGGAAAGAAGGAACAGAAATACTGCACAGGGGCAGGCATGTGGCCTACCTGCTGGGATGCTGCTTGGGATGCCCTGATCTCGTGTCAGAACACCTGGGCTCCAGTTCTTGTTCCACACCCAATCAGCCTCCTGCTGGTGCAGGCCCTGGGAGGCAGCAGGTGGCTGGGTCTCTGCCACCCACAGGAGAGACCACATTGAGTTTCCAGTTCCTGGCTCCAGCATGGCCTACCCAGGGCTGTTGTAGGTATTTTAGAAGTGAAACAAGAAGGCACGCACGTTCTCGTGCGCGCACGCTCTCTCGTCTCTCTGTCTCTGTCTCTCTCTCTCATCTCTCTGCCTTTCAAATACATAAAAAGTGAAAAATAAAAGGAAACACTGAATAACAATGAATAAGCCTGTGAAATAAATTCCACTTACTACGTGACCAGAATTACTCCAACAGTGCTGTCTATGAACAGATGTTTTAATAATTAGTATTTGCCAACTTTGCACAAAACAGCTGATGGACGGCGAGGTGACAAGTAAGGCAAGCAACAGACATGTCAACATATTTCCTCACCATCAAGCAGCTCTCTTCCCTGAAGCCCTACCCTTTGTCTTAGACAGGTTAGAGCTCTACTTAATCGTTTGATTTTCTTGCCAAAAATAAACTCAAAACACCAAATACAAAAGGAAAAGCTCCCCAGATGGCTAAACACAGTAAGTACTTTAAAAAAAAAAGATTTATTTATTTGAAAGAGTTGCACAGAGGGAGAGGGGGAGGGAGAGGGGGAGGGGGAGGGGGAGGGGGAGAGGGAGGGGGAGAGGGGGAGAGAGAGAGAGAGAGAGAGAGAGAAGGAGGGAGGAAGGGAGGGAGGGAGGGAGAGGTCTTCCATCCACAGGTTCACTCTCCAATTGGTCACACTGGCTGGAGCTGTGCGGATCTGCAGCCAGGAGCCAGGAACTTCTTCCAGGTCCTCCTGCACACGGGTGCAGGGGCCCAAGGACTCGGCTTTCCCAGGCCATAGCAGAGAGCTGGGTCAGAAGTGAAGCAGCCTGGGCTTTTTAACCGGCACCTATATGGGATGCCGGCACTGCAGTTGGTGACTGTACTGCTATGCCACAGCGCTGACCCCAAGTACTTTTATAACAATTATGGTCACAGAGGTGCAGAATCTCAAGCTGGGGAGGCACCTACTTTTCCCTTGAGTATCTGCAAATCCTCCATGTCTGATGAGCCCTTCTGCCACGAAACTCCTCTACGTGAGAGACACCTCTTACTGCACCGAAGGCTAGCTGGCTCTGCTCTTTTTGCACTGGAATAAGAGTCCTTGTGTTTGCCTATTAAATGGACATCCTTTTACTCTGGGACAAACCATGGGACAATTATCACTAAACACCAACAGTGACTTGTGCTGGCTTTTTCTTAACATTTATTTATTTGAGAGGTAAAGTTATAGACAGAGAGAGGGAAAGACAGAGAGGTTGGTCTTCCATTCTCTGGCTCACTCCCCAAATAGCTACAATGGCCAGAGCTGGGCCAATCCGAAGCCAGGGGCTTCTTTGGGTCTCCCACGTGGGTGCAAGGGCCCAAGCACTTGGGTCATCTTCTGCTGTTCTCCAAGGCCATGAGTAGGGAGCTGGATTCAAAGTGGAGCAGCTGGGATCTGAACGGGTGCCCATATAGGATGCTGGCACGGCAGGCAGAGACTTAACCTACTATACCACAGCACCAGCCTCGTGTGCTGGCATGTTCCCTCCCCCCTCCCCACCCAGAAACCATTTATTAAAACTTCATGCATTTTACCAATACAACTTTAGGAACACAGTGATGTGCTAATGTTTTCTAGTGAGCTGTGACATGCAGTCCCACAGTCAATGAAGGTTACTGTCAGGACGAGCCTGAACTGTCTCCGCACCCTACGTGATAGCCACACCTTTACTCTGTGACGCAGAACAACCAGGAATACGCACTTGAGTATATAATCTGCTCTCTGCAACCTGAGGGTGGCCATCAATTTCCTCCTCCATGGAGACACGGAGAGTTTCTCTCTACCTCATGGTGGTGAGGCAAACCGCACTGAAGGACCCACCCCATCTCACGTGCAAACTAAGAGGACAGGCCAGAGAGCAGCTGGCACAGGGCACCCAGGAGACGAGAAGGGAACAGCCTGAACCTGCCCTGCCCCACCCTAGGCAGGCAAGTGGAGAAAGGCCACAGTCACTCTCTCTGTCCTCATTAGGACCATTTGCTCCTCTAGTCATGGATGCAGAATGGAAACCTGCAGTCTTCCTTCATCATTTATCTGAAAGTCAGAGACAGAGAGACAAACAAAGATGCCTGTCCACTGGTTGATTCATTTCTCAAATGCGGCAACAGCCAGGCTGACACCAGAAGTCCAGAACTCAGTCTCCCGTGTGGGTGGCAGGGGTCAACTTGAGCCCTCATGTGCTGCCTCCCGGGGGTGCACTGGCAGAAAACCAGAGTGGAGAGTGGAGCTGAGATTTAAGTGCAGGCACTCTGATGTGATGCACAGGCATCCAAGTCGTGACTTCATCACCGCGTCAAATGCCTGTCCCAAGTTTTCATTTCTTAAGGCACAAAAATGCTCAATGTCTTCTTTTTGCAAAAGGTAATCCCCTTACTTTAAAAACTGACATTCTCCTTTAAAATTCATCATTATCTCCTTAAAGAGAGTAAGGCAAACAGACATAAAACCACACATACGTACTTTTTAGATTTTACTGGAATGTACCTGGCGAAGTCTACAAGGAAACACTCTGCCAGGTAATGGTCTGCTGAAGACATGACTGACTTAATGACGGCCCTGCACCAGCACCGGAGCTCCGGACAATACACCACACAGACCTGCAAAACAGAAGGCAGGCTTTATTACGTTCAGCAGTAAAACCTCTAGTCACGTGATGACAGCCCTAAAGGCTCCTCTCAACATCGTCTCAGCCTGTACCCAACTTACAGGAGATGACACAGGTGTAGGAGGCTGCCCAAACTGAGCACTGTCTCCCAGGAAAAGGCCCCCCAGGAAACAGGGATCAGCTGAAAGGAAAGTGCTAAACGGGAAGAATTCCAGCTCACCAATACAGAAGGAGTGGGAGAAATCACCATATTGACAACTAATGGGCTGGCGCCGCGGCTCACTAGGCTAATCCTCCGCCTTGCAGCACCAGCACACCGGGTTCTAGTCCCGGTCAGGGCGCCGGAGTCTGTCCCGATTGCCCCTCTTCCAGGCCAGCTCTCTGCTATGGCCCGGGAAGGCAGTGGAGGATGGCCCAAGTGCTTGGGCCCTGCACCCCATGGGAGACCAGGAGAAGCACCTGGCTCCTGGCTTCGGATCAGTGCGATGCGCCAGCCACAGCGCAGTGGGAGCAGCGGCCACTGGAGGGTGAACCAACGGCAAGGAAGACCTTTCTCTCTGTCTCTCTCTCTCACACTATCCACTCTGCCTGTCAAAAAATAAAAAAAAAAAAAAGAAAAAGAAAAGAAAACAAATGAGGGGCCCATGCTTTGGCATAGTAAAACCACTACCTGCAGTGCGGGCATCCTATATTGGTGCCGGTTCGAGCCCTGGCTGCTCCACTTCCAATCCAGCTCTCTGCTATGGCCTGGGAACACCGTAGAAGATCGGCCAAGTCCCTGGACCCCTGCACCTGGCGTGGGAGACCAGGAGGAAGCTCCTGGTTCCTGGCTTCGGATCGGCACAGCTCTGGTTGTCGCGGCCAACTGGGCAGTGTACCAGGGAGTAGAAGACCTCCTCTCTCTCTCTCTGCCTCTCCTCTCTGCGTAACTCTGACTTTCAAATAAATAAATCACTCTTTAAAAAAAAGAAAACAAATGAAAGTGGATTCGGGCAGTGACAGCCACTGAATGGAGAGAGCATGAAGTGAAACACTCACAGCAGTGCCACGAAGGAGGGGTCATCCTAGCATGGCTTGCAAGTGGCGCTCTCTCCCATGTTAAACCCACGTGAAGGTAACAGCACACCTGTTCTTCAAAACAAGTGACCCCGAATCTATTCACAGTGTCCTGTTTAACCACCTCTCCACAAAAGGACAGGGAGAAAGCGCTCACCTCCTGGGTAAATGCTCACTGTGAGGAGGCCATCATGCTTTCCCAAACAAGACTGCACTTAAAGGACCACTGACCCCGTTCCATCCCTCCAGTAAGTCACTGCTATGGAAAAATAACAAATTGGTCACTAAGGACATTTGTGGGCATGAGGGAAGGAATTCAGATGAGGTCTTGTCTCCCTCCTAACGAGTGTTCATGTCCTTCCCCTCCATGCTATTACCGAAGTTCACACTTGGAACATGGCTGACCCAAGAGAAAATCAGACCACAGCAATGGTGGCTGAGGCTGCACGAAAGCAAAGAAGCCCTGATGTGGAGCACAGAGCAGAAACAATCCCAAGTCAGTCAAATCCCAAGTCAGTCAAAGCCATGAGCAACCAAAGAGGGAGGCACTGGCCCAGAACCGAAAACCCCAGGTCCTCTTTGCCAAGGTCCGTATACCTGCCCTGGCTCCCACCGCCAGGAAGACGGCCCTAACACCTGGATCTGGATGGCATCTATCCCAAGGCCCCACTTGGACCTACACAAGCACCACCCCCTGCCACCATCAGCCTGAGTCTCATGCAACCCAAAAACCTAACACAAGGCAACAACCATGAACGTTAAAATACTCTAATCACATTCATCATTCTAAGCTCCTGAAATATTTTTAACAATTATCTGGTAGACAGAGCACTCCCACCCAATGATTCACTCCCCAAGGCCCACAACAGCTGGGGGGGAGAGGGTGAAGGCTATGAGCTAGGAACTCAATCCAGGTCTCTCAGGTGGGTAACAGGGACCTAATTACTGGAGCTATCTATCATCTGGTGCTTCCCAGGGTCTGTGTATTAGCAGGAAGCTAGAATCAGGAACCGAATGCAAACACTCTAACATGGTGGTGTTTCAACTACCTGGCCAAACACCCACCCCTACATCCTGATTAGTGTTTCAAGATAGGATAATTAAAGGCTGGTGCTGGTTCCAGTTCCGGCTGCTCCACTTCCAGTCTGGTTCCCTGCTAATGAGCCTGCGAAAGCAAAGCAAGATGGTCTGAGTCCTTGGGTCCCTGCACCCACGTGGGAGATCCTGATGGAACTCCTGACTCCTGGCTTCGGCCTGGCCAAGTCCTGGTCATTAAGGCCATTTGGGGATTGACCTAGAGGATGGAAGATCTATCTGTCCCTCTAACTTTGCCTTTCAACTAAATAAATCATTAAATAATAATAAAGATACAATAAATAAAGTGCATTCAGATACATACCTGTCCTTCTTCCAACATTAATGGTTTTATTTCTGTATCTTTACACATGCTGTTATAGAAGTCATTCATGGCGCTATTTAGTTTTTGATAGTCGACTTCATGATCCAAAAAGGGACTACATCCTTTTATAATAACCCAGAAGCAATCTGGATCTTCAACCTGCAGAATTTTTAGAAGATTATAAAATAATGCATGATTTCTTTTAAAACCAAATAAACCTCAGAACCATGTAACTTTCTAATTTAAGTGATCTATCATTTTTGACAACTACCTTTCTCTTAAATGGTCATACCAAAGAGCCAAAGATAAAATTTAAAACATGTAATCAATAATATGCAATTCTCAATTATGTAGTACAACTCAAAAAGCAATCAGTTCTATTTGGTCTCCTGTAGCTTAAAAATATAAATATTAAACATATTCTTCTTATTAAAATACCTATTAAAACATCCATATATACAAAAGGTTCAGAACATTTTTAGTATTCTTTTTGTGTAAGAAAAATAAGTATGAATATATATACAGCCTGCTCATATTTTTTTAAATGACAGCAGATGAACCAAAACAAATACAGACTACCTCCTACAGGAGAAAAGAATGGAGTGGAAAGAATAAGGATGAAACTTAGACTTCTCTGAATGGGTCTTATCTACTATTGTTATTAGAAACCAAGATTTTTATTGTTAGGGGAAAGAATTATAAAATGGAAAATTAAATTTTTTAAAAGATTTTATTTGTTTGAGAGGTAGAGTTACAGAGAGAGGGAGAGACAGAGAAAAAGGTCTTTCATCCGCTAGTTCGCTTCCAAAATGCCCACAATGGCCAGAGCTGGGCAGATCCAAGACCAGGAGCCAGGAGCTCCTTCTGGGACTCCCATGCAGGTGCAGGGGCCCAAATACTTGGGCCATGTTTTACTGCTTTTCCAGGCCATACAATAGAGCTGGATAGAAGAGGAGTAGCTAAGACATGAACTGGCGCCCATAAGGGATGCCGGCACCACAGGCAAAGGCTTAGCCTATTATTCCACAGCACCAGCCCCCCAAAATTAAGTTTGATTGACAACATCACTAAGAACTCATGATTTGGGGCCGATGCTGTGGTGCAGTGGGTTAAAGCCCTGGCCTGAAGCGCCAGCATTCCATATGGGTGCCGGTTCGAGTCCCGGCTGCTCCACTTCCGATCCAGCTCTCTGCTGTGGCCTGTCAAAAAAAAAAAATCGTGAGTTTTTTTTTTTTAATTTAATTTTATTTATTTGAAAGAGTTACAGAGAGAGGTAGCAGTAGAAGATGGCCCAAGTCCTTGGGCCCCTGCACCCACGTGGGAGACCTGGAGGAAGCTCCTGGCTTCGGATTGGCACAGCTCCGGCCGTTGCAGCCATCTGGGGAATGAACCAGCAGATGGAAGATCTCTCTTTCTGTCTCTACCTCTCTCTGTAACTCTTTCAAATAAATAAAATTAAATTTTAAAAAAGAACTCACGATTTTTTTCTTTTGACAGGCAGAGTTAGTGATAGAGAAAGGTCTTCCTTCTGTTGGCTCACCCCCCAAATGGCCGCTACAGCCAGCATGCTGCACCAATCTGAAGCCAGGAGCCAGGTGCTTCCTCCTGGTCTCCCATGCAGGTGCAGGGCCCAAGGACATAGGCCATCCTCCACTGCCTTCCCGGGCCACAGCAGAGAGCTAGACTGGAAGAGGAGCAACCGGGACAGAATCCAGCGCCCCAACTGGGACTAGAACCTGGGGTGCCGGCGCCACAGGCGGAGGATTAGCTAAGTGAACCATGGCACCGGCCAGAACTCATGATTTTTCAGAGGTTTTTCCTAACTCTGTCTACTGAAAAGGTATGGAAGCAGAAACACCCAGAGATATGGAGTCTAAGTTACCAGTGGCAGGAATAGAAGAGTTCACCTTAGTAATCGTATTATTTTTCTGAATGTTTGACTATTCTGATAATAAATAACTGGAAAATGAATAGCAGTCATTCTGGCAAGGGCAAAATAGTGTATAAGTTACACACACAGCACAATTATGAACCCTGAAAAAACACAAAATAAATGAAGAGCTAGCAAAAGCAACAGACACTGGAGAGCTGACCCTCGAAAGAAGGAACTTCACTGGGCACTTCCCAGAACACCTCCCAGTTGTACAGAGTGGCAACAACTCAACACAAAGTCACACTGTGGCTCGGGGAATCAGAGCTGTCGGTGCCAGTGAGGATTAGGGGGAGAAATTCTGAAATAGAGCCATAGAGGGAGCCCTGATGTCTGCACATCAACACCCCTCCCACCCTTGCCAAGTCCTGAACGGCAATGGGGGAGACAGCAAGGAGTACTGAGTAAGTGAGCAGTGCAGGGCTCAGAGGAGCACGCAGTTACAGCTGCTGCCCCTAGAAACAGCACTCCGGGCATGTGGCTCCATTCAGTCCTTCGCACTCAGAGACAACCAGATTCCAGCTTCCAGCAGCACAAGGCCACAACCCTGGGATGACTGCAATTATTCATTAAAGTGCTCACTTGAGTGGTGAGCATGTGGCCTAACAGTCATGACACTCACTGAATCCCCCCGCCAGAGTGCTAAAGATTCAATATTCAGTTCCAGCTCCTGACTCCAGCTTCCTGCTAATGCAGAGCCTGGGAGGCAGCAGTGATGGCCCAACTGGGTTCCTGCTACCCATGCAGGAGACCTGGAATGGGTTCCCTACTGCCAGCTTTGGCTTCAGTCCAGTCCTGGCCATGGCAGGCGTTTGGGAAGTATATCAGTAGATAAGAGCTATTTCTCTCCCCCGCCCCCTGTTACTCTTAAATAAAATGGATAAATAAATAAGCAAGCCTGCCTGCCTGCCTGCCAGCCTGAGAAAGCTCCACAATGCCAGAAGAACTGACTGTTCAGGCTATCATCTGAGGCAGGCCCCAACCTTCCGTTCTTAGAGGCTTCACTCAAAAAAGCTTACAAATCTGGAAGTGTGTCCCTGCTCAGTAGCCACTCCTATGAGGCCAGGGCCGCCATGCCAGTTTCTGCAAGATGACAGCGTGCTAACTTCCATAACTTCCAGCTAGCACACACAGCTGGGATCACGCATTTACCCTGAATGACCTCTTCTCACTCTTCCCTTGAGCTGTGCCAACCCCAGCCCTCCCTTTAAAACACCCAGGCACCTCCGCACCACTGGTGATGGAGCTCAGCTCTCCTCAGGAGGTACTGAATAAAATCTGTTTTCACTGCTTTAACTAGTCTCTGGCCAAGTCAAAACTGTGCTTCTTAGTGAAATAATAAAGAAAGGACATGGATTGTAAGATTGGAATGGAAAAGATAAAACGGTTTAGGTAAGCTGCAAAAGGTGTGTGGAAGTCTTAAATGCTTATAAAATTTTCTTGTTAGCTACAAAAGTTATCAATCTGTTTTTTTTTTTTGACGTAAGATTAAAATCTGATCCTCTGTAAAAGCAATGAGGTTGATGAAATACATAAGTGTTAATAGATATTTGGGAAAATAGTCTTTTTGTATCCTACTGAGATAATCTTTGTCTCATTAAGTTCTACTTGTTTAAAAACAGCTGAGTTTTAAAAGTTTTAAAGTTTTAAAAGTCTGTTTAAATATGGACTTGTTTTACATGTCAAGCATAGAAAGCCAAGACACTGTGGCAAAAAATGTTTTACATGAAGGATCTCCGTGAGGCCCCAGTGAAAAGAAGCAGCCATCAAAAGAGGATGTACTTTTCTCTAAAGGGAGGAGAGAACTTCCACTTTGCTTCTGGCCTTGTCCAAATACTGAGAGTTGTGGACTCAAAGGCTTCCTTAGTCTAGGCAGCTCATGTCAAGAGCCTCGGGGGGTCACTGACATCATAGATTTAAAAAAATTAACACTCTTAAGATTTCTTTATTTGAAAGTCAGAGTTAGAGAGAGAGGTCTTCCATCTGCTGGTTCACTCTCCAATTGGCCGCAATGGCCGGAGCTGTGCCAATCTGAAGCCAGGAGCCAGCGCCCATATGAGATGTCGGCACTTCAGGCCAGGGCGTTAACCCTTTGCACCACAGCTAGCCCCATTACTTTTTTTTTCCTCTTTTCTTTTTTTTTTCTTCCGACAGGCAGAGTGGACAGTGAGAGAGAGAGAGAGAGAGAGAGAAAGGTCTTCCTTTTTGCTGTTGGTTCAACCTCCAATGGCTGCTGTGGCTGGCGCACCGTGCTGATCCGATGGCAGGAGCCAGGTACTTATGTGCAGATTGTATGTCTATATAAAAATTATTAAAAACGGTTTTGATTGCTTATGGATAAAAAACACTCATATAATGCCGGCGCCGCGGCTCACTAGGCTAATCCTCCGCCTAGCGGCGCTGGCACACCGGGTTCTAGTCCCGGTTGGGGTGCCGGATTCTGTCCCGGTTGCCCCTCTTCCAGGACAGCTCTCTGCTGTGGCCAGGGAGTGCAGTGGAGGATGGCCCAGGTGCTTGGGCCCTGCACCCCATGGGAGACCAGGAAAAGCACCTGGCTCCTGGCTCCTGCCATCGGATCAGCGCGGTGCGCCGGCCGCAGCGCGCTGACCGCGGCGGCCGTTGGAGGGTGAACCAACGGCAAAGGAAGACCTTTCTCTCTGTCTCTCTCTCTCACTGTCCACTCTGCCTGTCAAAAAAAAAAAAAAAAACACTCATATAATACTGCTAAATTAACACAAATTACCTTTCTGGTGCACCTGACTTAAATAAATATGATAAATAGGCTGTTCTCAATTTGTTGGTACAGAAAAACTAAAAAAAAATTTTTTTAAGTCATTGACATGTTTGCATTTGGGTCTGCTGGTCAAACAAGTTGCACTTGTGTTAGGTATTTGCAACCATAAAGGTATACTATTTATCTAAAAACAATATAGTTAGAGGTATAATACAGTGCTCATTGCTCCCTAAAGTCCAATTTAAAGTTGTTCTTTGGCAAATTAATAACAAAATTTATAGACAAATTAGGTAAATGATCTTCATGTTTTGATCGTACTTAAAGAACATAGCTCTCCTCATGGGCATTGCATTGTTTCAAAAAAAAAAAAAAAAAAACTGTCAAAACATGCCTGTGACTACAGACTTCTAGCTCAGCCACCAAAGATTAAGGACAGAACTCAACAACCCCTTAACTGACATCCTAGAGGATGCCTCTGTGGTCTGCTTTAGCAGGAGGAATGTAAAGATAGGTGTCAAGCCAACTAATAGCTACTTTACACAGTGTTCTGCCATCAAAGAGACCCAGTGAGGCCAGTCTACCCCAAATGGCATCAGGCTTCAATTTGGAAAGCCAGGAGATGGGGCAAACAGCCATCCTGAAAAAAAGCCAGCCTCTACCAAATTCTGTCAAGAGCTGGGTGAATGGAATTGCCTTGGGGCTGAAGGGATCCCAGGTTAGAACCACAGATCCTACTGGCTCCAAGCTCAAAGAGCCCTTTACTCTGCCAGCTTCCAAGATAACTACTGCCATTGAGGGCAAGGCCTCGGGTCAGGACAGGCAGGACTGCAATCTTCCTTTCAGAAGTGCCGCCTCTTCTGTACTACCCTCCTGTTCAAGCCAGCTCTTCTCCCAGGCCGCCTAGGTAATGGAGTCAACAGGGCGTCTTCCCTCAAGAGGTTCACACCTTTCTTATGATGTCTCTTCCACTATCCCATGTAAAGACAGAGAGAGGTTGGGCCTCATACGTACCTGGCCAGGCCTACATGCCTCTCTCTGTGAGAAAACCTGCTCCTGGTTTAGAGAACACATTTCCTAGGTACTCTAATAATGATTCAATCTTTTTGTTTTAGATCCTGTTGTATCTAATTTGCTTGTTAGACCTGCAAATTCCAGACTTAGAAAGCCACAAAGTGGGGAAAAAGTCCTCTATTTTAAAAAAGACTTCTCGGGGCTGGCGCTATGGTGCAGCGGGTTAACACCCTGGCCTGAAGTGCTGGCATCCCAGATGGGCGCTGGTTCGAGTCCCAGCTGCTCCACTTCCGATCCAGCTCTCTGCTATGGCCTGGGAAAGCAATAGAAGATGGCCCAAGCCCTTGGGCCCCTGTACCCACGTGGGAGACCAGGAAGAAGCTCCTGGCTCCTGGCTTCGGATCGGCGTAGCTTTGGCCATTGTGGCAAATTGGGGAGTGAAACAACGGAAGGAATACCTTTATCTCTGTCTTTCCCTCTCACTGTCTAACTCTACCTCTCAAATAAATAAAATCTTTAAATCAAATAAAAAAGCCTTCAAACAGATAAAACAAACTCTTAGAAATAAACAGACCCTTGTTCCATCCACCCCTACTACAGTCAAAGTCCTCAAGATAGCTCCCTGGACCCACCACAACACAGACAGGCAGGTGGCCTGAAACTGGAGTGCAGCTCAAATCCAGCAATACCGTACAAGCTGAGCCTCTGACACAGGAGGGTCAGCCCTAAAGAGACCAGCAGGGCCGGTGGCTGCAGAGAAACTCCGGAAGTGGACTGACTTACCCAGGGCCGAAGCTTGAGGGAACAGCTGCCCAATAAAATAAATGCAGCGATCCTTTAGTTTTTGTCTCTTTAGATTGGTTTTAAAATTTTAAGCAACTTTTGTATACAAATAGGTGATGAGGACAAGATCATAAAAAAATTACTGATCAAACGAAAAAGGTCACCCTTGGGGCAGGGGTTGCCCATCCACCTCAGCGGAGGGCCCGACTGGACCCTCAGCACCATGGACTATGCACCTTGAGGGGTGGCTGACAGTAATGGAGGCTGTTCATGAGATGCTGCGCAGTGCTGGGGGTGGGATGCCCCCTAGCACCTGTGGGGGCCATAATTAAGAAACGGCTGTTTTCCCCTGAAGTGCTCTAGAAACACAACGCAATTCCAGCAGGTTTTACTGGTTGATTTTTGCAGGGAAGGGGTGGTTACAAATCAGCATGCTAATAATGAGATCCTCCTTGGAAAGACAAAGGAATTAGGGGCTGGTGCTGTGGCACAGCGGGTTAAAGCCACAGCCTGCAGCAATGGCAAACCATATAGGCATCAGTTTGAGTCCTGGCTGCTCCACTTCCGATCCAGCTCTCTGCTATGGCCTGGGAAAGCAGCAGAAGATGGCCCAAGTCCTTGGGGCCCGGCACCTGCGTGGGAGACCTGGAAGAAGCTCCTGGCTTCAGATCAGATAAGCTCTAGGCATTGCAGTCATTTGGGGAGTGAACCAGCAGAGGGAAGACCTCTCTCTCTGGCTCTACCTCTCTCTGTAACTCTCACTTTCAAATAAATAAAAATAAATCTTTGGTTAAATAAAATCAAAGGAATTCGAACAGCCTAAATAATCATGAGAAAGAAGAACACAACTGGAGGGCTCACTATCCGACCTCAAGTCCCAGTCTCAGCTGTGAGACTACAGCCATCAGGCGAGGGTGGCGCTGGAGAAAGCACAGGTGCTGAGCTCCATAGGACACACACACACAAAGGGACACACGCGAACATGGTCAGCTCCTGTTTGATAAAGGCACACAGGAATGCAATGTACACAGTATACTCTTTTCAACAAATGGTCCTGCAGCAATTAGATACCCACATGCAAATAAAACAAAACCTCCATCCATTCCTGACCCCAAACAAAAAAATTAAGTCAGATGGATCACATAGCTAAATGTGAAACTCCTAAAAGAATAGGAGGCAACCTTTGTGGCTAAATTAGACAAAGATAACACTACCAAAAGTGTAATTCATAGAAGCAAAGACTGATAAATTAAAGTCCATCCAAATTAAAACCTTCTGCTCCTTGAAAAACATAAGAGAAAGGAAACTGGGAGGAAGTATTCACACATCATACATCTAACAAAGAACTTTGTAATATATAAAGAACTTTAAGGAGTTCATAATTATTAGAAGAATGTACAAATCTTAACATATACCTCACCAAAGATGGCAAACAAGCTGGTGACAAGGAAATGCAAATTAGTACCACAATGAGATACCATTGCCCACCTACTAGAATGGCTACAATTTGGCATTTTGACTGTTGGGGTGATTTCACGATGCTATGCATTTTTCAAAATACAGAAGTCTACACAAAAAGGAATGAATTTTTCTGTAAATAAATTATACATCAATTAAAAAATAGGGGTGGGCTTTTGTCATAGCAGTGAATCCTCAGGCAGGGTCTGCATTCCACATGGGAGTGCTTAGGTTTCCGTGCACGTTCTGATGCAGATTCCAGCTTGCTGCTAATCAGTGCACACTCTAGGAGGCCTCTTGACCATGGCTTGAGTGACTGGGTCCCTGTCCTCAGTGTGGGGGACTCAGGTTGAGTTCCCAGCTCCAAGCTTTGGCCTGGCCCCGCCTTGGCTACTGTGGGCATCTGGGGTGTGAACAAAGGGATGGGAGAGCTCTGTCTCTCCTTGTGTCTCTACCTTTCAAATAAATAAGAGTTTGGTGGGTGTCCCAATATTGATACTATTTTCCACACTTTTCTGCATCTCCAATGCATTTTCTAATAAAAAGTTAAAATTTTTAAATTAATCTGAATTTTTAAAAAAGATTTACTTATTTATTTCAAACGCAGAGTTAGAGAGGGAGGGAGGCAGAGAGGGGGGCAGAGAGAGATCTTCCACCCACCAATTCACTCACTCCCCAAATGGTTGCAATGACCAGGGCTGGACCAGGCTGAAGCCAAGAGCTTCATCTGGGTCTCCCACATGGGTGGCAGAGGCCCAAGCACTTGTGTCATCTTCTGTTGCTTTCCCAGGCACATTAGCAGGGAGCTAGATCTTAAGTGGAGCAGACGAGATTTGAACAGGTGCCCATATGGGGTCCTGACATCACAGGTGGTAGCTTACCTTGCTATACCACAATGCTGGCCCCAGCATCAATTTTTTTTTTAAAACATCTTGTCCTCTGACGTGGCATAACTTATGTAGCATTTTTACTAAAAATGTCTAACCTAAATATATTAATATAATTATAATTATTGAGGAATACTTTGCAAAGTGACTGCCCTTAGTCTTCAGAAATTTCAGTATCATCAAAGATAGACCAATGTACTGCCTGCATGAACTCTACAAGGCCATGACAATTAAATGCATGTGTAGTTCTGGGTTCTTTATCAGAAAAAACAAGCTACAGTAGACCTTATGAGGACAAAGGGAGTACAGACTGTGTATCAGGTAACAGTGTTGCACCAACATTAAATTTCTCAAGTGTGATGATTACATTATAGTTCTATAAGAGGAAGGCTTTGTTCCTAGAAAAATCACTTAAGTGCTCTGAGTTCTAGACTCATTCTCAAATGGCTCAACCAAAAAAGAAAAAGTAATTTTTACATACACATATTTCTGAAGTGCAAACGCAGCAAAGCGTTACCAACCAGTTAGTGTGGGTGTAGTACACACAGGCATTCATGATGCTGTTTTGTGTTTGAAAATTTTCCAAAGAGTAATTTAGGAAAGACGTTTACAAATCATTCTTAGGGGTGGGCGTTTGGGGCAGCAGTCAGGTCACGGCTTGGGATACTCAGAGTGCCTGGTTCACATCAAGGCCACACAACCACCAATCCAGCTTCCTGCCAACATGCCTACTGGTCAGGCAGCAGATGATGGCTCAAGCACTGTGGCGCTGTCACCCACGTGGGAGACCAGGACTGAGCTCTAGGCTCCTAGCTTTGGCCTGGCCCAGCCCTGGCTGCTGTGGGCATTCTGGAGTAAACCAGCAGATGGAAGAACTCTGCTGACCTGTCTTCCCAATGAAAATACATAATTTTTTTTATTGTTAAATGTTGAGGCTGCTAGAATTTTTTTTTTTTAAATGAAATCTGCTCCTAAAACCTGTAAAATGCAAGCCAGGCCCAGTTTTTGCAGACAGCAACATACAGAGTTCTAGTTGCCAGTTCCTCCAGGAGCTTCCCAGGGAAGGCCGAGGACTACTGCTTTCTGCCACTCTCCAAGGCCACGTGCCCAGCCATCAGGGTGCTACGGCCTCCCAGATTTCAAACACAGAAGTGTGTGGCCCGGGCTGCTTTCCTCATATATGCTGTGTGTACTTATGTATTTGAAAAGCAGAGTGACAGAGAGAGACGGACAGCAAGAGCAAGGTGGGGGATGGGGAGAGAGCTCTTCCATCTGCTGGTTCACTCCCCAAATGCCCACAACAGCCAAGTCTGGGAGGAGGGAAGGAACTCCACTCTGACCTCCTACACAGGGGCAGGGGTCAAAGTCCTTGGGCCATCATACGCTGCCTTCCCATGTGAGCACACAGGAAGCTGGACCAGAAGCTGAGCGGTCAGATCTGAACAGGCACCCTGAGGTGCGATGCAGACATCACACGCGGCACCTAACCAGCTGGGGCGTGCGAGCCCTCCTCCCATTCCTGGCAGCCAACAGCTCTTCTCTGCCCTCCTTAGCCAGGAGAGGTCTCGGCCCCGCCAGATGTGGCAGAGTCTCCTGCAGGCCGGACTCTTCAGGAACAGCACAGCTGCCCTGCTACAGGGCTCCTGGTGATGCGGCTCTCCAGGTACAGCTCTCGCCTCTGTCTGCGTCACCCAGGGAGGCCGCTGTCTTCTGGGTCGCTGCTTCTCTTCTCTGCCGGGTTCCTGTCTCATGACCACCAAGAACCAGTTTGAGTCCCGCCTGTTCCACTTCTGATCCAGCTCCCTGGGAATGTGCCTCGGGGTCCCAGTGCTTGGTCCCCTGCCACCCACATGATAGGCCCGGATGGAGCTCCTGGTTCCTGGCTTCAGACTCTGCCAGATCTGGCTGTTGCGGCCATTTGAGGAATGAACCAGTGGATGGAAGACCTCCCTCTCTGTTGGTCTCTGTCATTCTGTTCTTCAAATAAGTTAATCTTTTTAAAAAGTGGCAAACTCCAGATAAAATTCATCCTTTTGGGCAATTTTAAGTGTACAGTTCAGTAGCATTACGTAGACTGGCACTGTTGTGCAACCATGAGCACCAGCCATCTCCAGAATTCCTCACCTTGCAAAACTGAATCTGCCCTGTACGCACAAACCCAACCTCTGGCAGCTGCCATTCAACTCGCCCACAGAATCATACAGCACGTGGGCCTTTCTGCTTGGCTCACCTCACTTCATATGACATCCTCATGTGTAAGAGGACACCTCAAAACTAAACAATGTGAAAGCTAAATAATTTCCCATCCTACATGCACACCACCCTGAGGGTACCCCATCATCTGTTGATGGGCACAGGGTGGGAGGGGGCACCGTATCCATGGAAATGCCACATCAATCTGGATCAGGACAGCCGGAACCTGGACCTCACTGGGGCACATACTCCTATAAGGGGCAGAAGATTTGCTCCAAGGGTGAGCCAGGTCGCAGTCATAAGTGGAGGCCGGGCAGAGCTGAGGGGGGACATAAGCTGGTTCCAGGGCCCAACACACACACGGGTTCCCAAGCAGGAGGGCACGAGTCCAGCACTTCTTGCCCAAGTCCTGCACCCACGGGCGTGCACGTGGCAGGATGGGTGAGAGCCCTTTCACAGGAAGGAATTGGGACTGACATATTTAGGACTGATGGAGAACATTGACTAGTGCAGAGGAGCCTCCCAGGGAGACCTGAAATCCCTTCAAAGTCTGAGAGCCGAGGCCGACGCCATGGCTCACTTGGTTCATCCTCTGCCTGGGGCGCCAGCGAACCATATGGGCGCCGGGTTCTAGTCCCAGTTGCTCCTCTTCTAGTCTAGCTCTCTGCTGTGGCCCGGGAGGGCAGTGGAGGATGGCCCAAGTGCTTGGGCCCTGCACCCGCATGGGAGACCAGGAGGAAGCACCTGGCTCCTGGTTTCTGATCGGCGCAGCACGCCGGCCGTGGCGGCCATTTGTGGGGGGGGGGGGGTAGTGAACCAACGGAAGGAAGACCTTTCTGTCTGTCTGTCTGTGTCTCTCACTGTCTCTAACTCTGTGAAATAAATAAAACAAATTGAAAAGTCTGAGCCAGGCCTCCTTGCAAGGAGTCAGCGGCTTCGGGGGTGTGTGACGCTCTGGTCCGGTGAATCCACAGAACACAAACACCACCCATCCCCCTCCTTCGCGGCGCCCCTCCCCATCCCACACCCTGGCTCCGGTTTGTAAACTCCCTCCTCCAGCGCCTCCCCTCCGGCTTCCTCGGGAGCCCTCCCGGCACCTCAAGTCTCCAAGGTGGCGGCCCATGCCCGCCCCGGGGACCAGGACACCCGCGTGAGGAGAGGGCGGCGGGGGGGGGGGGGTCCCGGAAGCCGAGCCCCGAGGGCGGCGGGGGAAGGGCGGGAGCCAGGTCCACGGCTCCCCGCGAGGGCCCTAACCTAGGGCGGACGTGGGCTGGGGTGTGCGGGGCACCGACACACCTGCCAACGTGCCCGAGTCAGGCACGCACACCTAGTGCGAGACAGCTCGCAGCAACCGCCCTCCGGGGTCGTCGGGAACAGCGCACGCGCCCCCTTCTGAAGCGACCCCCACCCGCACTCCAGCCTCCCGCCTGCACCGACCCGGGCCCGACCGTCCGTGCGCGGGCCGCTCGCTCACCTGGAGCACCAGGACCTGGAGCATCTTCGCCGCGCCTCTGGCCCGCTTGCCCTGGACGACGCGCCCGGCGGCGGGCGTGGCGGGCGTGGCGGGCGTGGCGAGCCGCGCGGCCACCGCCGCCGCCCCGGGGGCGGCCCCTGCCGTCGCGCCGGAAGCCTCAGGCCTCTGCGGGGGCCGTGCCCACCAGCTCGACGGGGACTCCAGCTTCCTGCCCTGGACGCGCCCCCGCCTGCAGGCCGGCCGCCACGCCCCCCAGTGCCGCGCCTCGTCTTCCCACCCGACGCCGCCGCCGCGGGCGCGCTCTGGGCTCCTCGTCGGCTCCACCCCGCGCCCCCCGGCCTCTCGTAATGGCGCCCGCCCCCGCGCCGGCCTCCAGGCGTCCAGAAGCCACGTGGGCGCCCAACGGCCCCGGACAACGGCCGGCCTTGCGCAGCGCCGCCGTGCGGCGGGGAGGGGCGTGGGGTCCCGCGGTCCTGGGCGCGCGGCTCGCTTCCTGGGCCGCGGGGCGCCCGGGGGCTTGGGGACCTGGGCTGGCCTCCCCGCCGGGAGCGCGCGGGGCCTGCTGGGCTGTCCACCCCCAGCGTCCAGCGGGCCGCGCTCCCCAGGTCTCTGTGCGGGGCTTGCTTGTCTTAGCGGAGTGTGCACGACCCCGTCCTCTGAGTGGGCCGGGGTCTGCAGCTCCTGTGACTGAAGCAGCCACCAGAGTTCTCACTTGGAAGGCTCTGTCCCTGCACCCAGAAGAAGCTCCTGGCTTCTGATTGGCCCAGCTCTGGCCATCTGCGGAGTGAACCAGCTGATGGAAGACCTTTCTCTCTGTCTTTCCCTCTCTCTCTAACTAGCACTCAAATAAATAAATAATATTTTTTTAAAAAATGAAAGAAACCTCGACACCCCCCCCCCCAGGAAGCTTTTACAGCTGAATTCCTTAGTATTTCAATGGGGGGTGGGGGTGGGCGCAAGGTTTCTTAAGCTCTATGTGGAAATAACAAAATAGTGGAAGACCAGATTAGAGAGAGCATGGGAATTGTTAGGTTCTGTACTGGGAGAGCAAGATGTTCAGGTAAGCCTCCAGTTTTAAAAAAATAAGCTCGGCTCTCTCGGTAACTGACTTTCAAGTAAACCTTTAAAAAAAATAAAAATTCAAGGAAAAAAAAAAAGCTTGATTCTACAGGGCCCACAGGTGTGTGGTGTGCGCCTGCGAGTTAGGCAGGAAGCTGCTGATGGGGAGCATGGTGTTCACCTGGTGCTGGGGGGGGGGGGCGAGGAAGCAGGCTACATACCTGGCAGGCCAGCACACCTGTCGACAGGTGAGACGTGGAAGGTCCCGAGCCTGAAAGGAGGTGGAGAACACGGGCAGGCGATGTGCCAGCGCGGTGGCTGGAGCCCCTGCGTGGGGTGTCCGTCTGCACTTGGGTTCAGTTTCCTGCGATGTGCATGAGAAGCAGCAGGGGAAGGCCCAGGTGCTTGGGTTCCTGCCACCCACGTGGGAGATGCAGCTGTATTTCCTGCTTTCAGCCCAACTCGGCCCTGCTACTGTGGGCACTTGGGGAATGAACCAGTGGATGAAAGATCTCTCTCTCCCTCCCTGCCTCCCTCCCTCCCTCCTTCCTGCTCTCTCTCTCTCTCTCATTTTGCATTTCAAATATATAAAATTTTTTTAATGAAGAATGCAAAGGACAACCTTTGTCTTTTTTTCTTTGATTAACTCATGCTGCAAAAGGTGATCCTGAAACATTGTCACAAACCTGCTTCCAGAAAGTGGAACTATTTGTACATCACAGTGGCCTTACCAAGCCCAGGATCTTTGGCTCACTTGCAGATAGAAATTGACAAGGGGCCAATATGCAACCCAGAAGGGTTTATGGGGCGCTCATGCTCCAACACACGGACAGCACAGCAGGGTGAGCTTCCATCAACTTGCTGTCCTATGGGAGCCGAACAGGTGCTTTCATGGGGGTGGGAAGGCGTGCCTGTTCCCCCAGTGCACACGGCACTTCAATCTGGCTCAAACCCCTGGGCACAGGACACCATGTTGCACCCAGCTAGGTGATCTGCACAGGCACCGCTGATTTGGCTTTCACTGTTTTTGCACACGACACACCACAGCAATGGTGCTTGATACCATCACCCCGGAAAGTTCACATGAGGCCATTTTGGGCATGCTTGAACGTTCAGGAGTCCCTACCAGGGCAGCAGGGGTCACTGCCGGTTAGGATCTGACACTCCTCGCTCCTGATTGGTTTGGAGCTAGAAATGGACACGTGTCCAGTTGTGAGGAGCTTGATATTTTTCTAAATGAGTCCTGTTTCTCTCCTGTTGCACTGGGATGGATACTCAAAATGAGGCTGCAGCCACCCAGTCTCTTAAGACTGCAGAGTTTCAGAATCTGTACCTGTAACCTGCTCCCCCCTCCCCCAACTCTGATGCTAATGGGAAGATTTTTTGTTTTTTAAAAGACCTTGCACCATTGTTTTGGACATTTGGTGCAGCAGTGAAGACACAGCTTGGTATGCTGGTAGCCCCTATCAGAGTGCCTGGATCTGAGTCCTGGCTCCACTTTGAATTCCAGCTTCCTGCTCGCCTACACCCTGGGAGGAAGTAAGTGATAGCCCA
The DNA here is from genome assembly GCF_964237555.1 of Oryctolagus cuniculus. Taxonomy (NCBI): domain Eukaryota; kingdom Metazoa; phylum Chordata; class Mammalia; order Lagomorpha; family Leporidae; genus Oryctolagus; species Oryctolagus cuniculus. The sequence continues at coordinate 17,571,297 of NC_091449.1, read as the reverse complement.
AATATTTGGATCCCTGTCACCCACACAGGAGACCCAAATTGAGTTTGGGGCTCCTGGCTTCAGCCTGGCCCAGCCCTGGCTGTTGCAGACATTTGGGGAATGGATCAGTGGCCAGGAGATCTCTGTCTCTCTGCCTTTCAAATAAACAAATGTAAATAAAAATTCTAAAACTTTACAACATAAAAAGGTAGAAAGAGAACAAGGTTGTGGAAAAAAGGAAGACTTAGTATGGTGCTGCCATATCGTCCCCATTGGGTGTCTGGGCCACTTTGGAGCAGAGCAGCTGGGGTTCAGGCTCTGTGGTCTGTAGGAACCCCAGAAGAGCCCAGGGAAGAGTTGGCCACGTTAAGTGGAAAAAGAAAGCAATGACTGATTACAATGACTTTGCATTTTGGGTCTGGATTTGCCACTCCTTTCCTGATGCGAAGACACCTAAAGCTTAAGAAAAACATTGGGGGCAGGCCCTTGGTGCAGTGGTAAAGCCGCTGCAGCCACGTCCTATATTAGAATACCTGAGTTCAGGCCGGCATCCTGGCTCACTAGGCTATTCCTCCGCCTTGCAGTGCTGGCACACCGGGTTCTAGTCCCTGTCGGGGCACCGGATTCTGTCCCGGTTGCCCCTCTGCCAGGCCAGCTCTCTGCTGTGGCCAGGGAGTGCAGTGGAGGATGGCCCAGGTGCTTGGGCCCTGCACCCCATGGGAGACCAGGACAATTACCTGGCTCCTGCCATCGGATCAGCGTGGTACGCCAGCCGCAGCAGTCACTGGAGGGTGAACCAACGGCAAAGGAAGATCTCTCTCTCTCTCTCTCTCTCTCTCTCTCCACTCTGCCTGTCAAAAAAAAAATTTTACTCTGAGATTCTTATAATAAATTTAACCCATTTTTTGTGGTTGTGGTTGGTGTGTTCTAATTTCAGTCACTCTCTTCTAAGGTTTTGGCTTACGTTTCATGGCTACTTTCAGTGCTCTCCCTTTTGCATGAGGAGTTACACTCTTGTTTCTGACTGATTTGTAACATCACACGCTGTCTTTAATTCTACCAGCTACTCTTGCACTGAAAAGCACTTGAACAGATATTTCTCTATTATCTCAGGTATTTACTCTGTCCTCTCATGTTTTTTCCTATTCTTTCTAGCACTACCCCTATATGTGAGAATATAGTCTGGAATAATTGAACAAAAACCACGTTATTTTTATCTTTAAAAGGTTGTTTTTAACAAAACAGGTTAAATTTTAATTTTTAACATTTGCAATGTCTTGTTTAAAAAAGATTTATTTATTTATTTGAGAGTCGGAGTTACACAGAGAAGAAGCAGAGGCAGGGAGAGAGAGGTCTTCCATCTGCTGGTTCGCTCCCCAGTTGGCCGCAACAGCCAGAGCTGTGCCAATCTGAAGCCAGGAGCCAAGAGCTTCTTACCAGTCTCCTGTCGCTGCCCCTCTTTGTGGAGGAACGACACAGGACCCTGCGCTGTTCTTTTGTCTGCTCGGCCCTCCGCGGGTTTGCTGCTGGTTCTTCCCAGGTTGGCTACCATCCCTTCCACCTCTGTGGAAGGGCAGTTCCCCCTGCCACCTTCCCCACTTCCGCGGGGGAGCGGCACACCGCCGGCCGGCTCTCTCGGGGGCTGCACAGGTGTTCCTTCAGATGGATGTTCCTGGTGCATGTTGTCTCTCTCCTCCTTCATAGTCCTTTTCCGCCAATCCCAACTCTGCTACCCACACGCCGAGTACACTGCACTCCTCCAATCAGGAGCAGGTCCTACAGTTTATTGGTTGAACTGGAGGCAGCTGCGTAGAAGCTGTTTCTCCCTTCTCAGCGCCATATTGTGGGAGAGCAGATGCATAGAATAAGTCTTAATTCCAGTAACAGTCTAGTCCGAGTTGCTCCCCACAGTCTCCCATGCGGTGCAGTTTCTCAAGGGCTTGGGCCATCTTCTGCTTTCCCAGGCCACAGCAGAGGTGCTGGTTCCAGTCCCGGCTGCTCCACTGCCAATCCAGCTCTCTGCATGTTTCCATGTGGGAAACCCGGAGGAAGCTCCTGTCTCCTGGCTTCGGATTGGAATAGCTCATTCTGTTGCGGCCAGTTGGGGAGTAAACCAGCAGATGGAAGACCTCTCTCTCTTTCTCTCTCTCTCTCTCCTTATCTTTCTATATAACTCTTTCAAATAAATAAATAAATCTTTAAAAAAAAAAAAAAAAGAGAGGAGCTGGATTGGAACCAGTGCCCGTATGGGAGGCCGGCACTGCAGGCAGCGGGTTTACTCAATACGCCACAGTGCCAGCCCCTACAGTGTCTTTATCTAGAGCAATTATCCAGGCTGGCACCGCGGCTCACCAGGCTAATCCTCCACCTAGCGGTGCCGGCACACCGGGTTCTAGTCCCGGTTGGGGCACCGGATTCTGTCCCAGTTGCCCCTCTTCCAGGCCAGCTCTCTGCTGTGGCCCGGGAGTGCAGTGGAGGATGGCCCAAGTGCTTGGGCCCTGCACCCCACGGGAGACCAGGAGAAGCACCTGGCTCCTGCCATCGGATCAGCGTGGTGCGCCAGCCGCAGTGGCCATTGGAGAGTGAACCAACGGCAAAGGAAGACCTTTATCTCTCTCTCTCTCTTTCTCTCTCACTCTCACTGTCCACTCTGCCTGTCAAAGAAAAAAAAAAGAGTAATTTTGCAGACTCTCTCTCTCTCTCTCTTTCTCTTTCTATCCCTGCCTCTCTGTAACTACGCCTTTCAAATAAATAAATAAATAAATAAATATTTAAAAAGGAAAACAAAAAAACCAATATGTGATAGTCACAGAAAGAATTCTCTGGATCATGGGCTCTGAAGATTCTCCTGCTCAAAATACTATAGATGAAAAAACAAACAAAAAAGAAATACTATAGGCTTCTAAAAATTAATCAGAATCAAATATTTTGAATGAGCAGTGCATGGTAGAAGTCCTGATAATAAGTGTCAAAGTCAATTAATTATAGGAAGTAAGTCTGGATAATTACTCTTTTTTTTCTTTGACAGGCAGAGTGGACAGTGAGAGAGAGAGAGAGAGAGGTCTTCCATCCACTGATTCACTCCCCAGATGGCCGCAACAGGCAGAGCTGAGCCGATCTGAAGCAAGGAACCAGGAGCTTCTTCTGTGCCTTCCACACGGGTGCAGGGGCCCAAGGACTTGGGCCATCTTCTACTGCTTTCCCAGGCCATAGCAGAGAGCTAGATCATAAGAGGAGCAGCTGGGACTAGAACCGGTGCCCATATGGGACACCGGTCCCTAAGGCCAGGGCGTTAACCCACTGGGCCACTGCGCTGGCCCCAATAATTCCTTTTTAAACACAGTAAGCTGGGGCTGGTGCTGTGGCTCTGGTGTAGTGAGTTAAAGCCTCCTCCTGCAGTGCTGGCATCCCATATGGGAGCCAGCTTGAGTCCCAGCTGCTCCACTTCCCATCCAGCTCTCTGCTATGGCCTGGGAAGGCAGTAGAAGATAGCCCAAGTCCTTGGGCCCCTGCACCTGCGTGGGAGACCAGGAAGAAGCTCTGGCTCCTGGCTTCGGATCGGCACACCTGTGGCTATGGGGGCCAGTTGAGGAGTGAACCAGCAGATCGAAGACCTCTGTCTCTCTTTCTCTCTCTGCCTCTCCTCTCTGTGTGTAATTCTGACTTTCAAATAAATAAACGAATCTTAAAAAAAAAAAAAAACAGTAAGCTTATTTCAGTGCAAAAATTTCGAAAGTCACATGACTTTTTCATAAAATGCAGCTTCCACTACGTTTTTGAAGGTCTTTTGTGAATGTGTAGATATTGCCTCACATTAATTTTTTTAAAAAAAAGACTTATTTTATTTATTTGAAAGACAGAGTTAGAGAGATAGAGAAAGAGAGAGAGAGAAATGTCTTCCATCTGCTGATTCACTCCCCAAATGACCAAAATGGCCGGAGCTGTGCTGATTAGAAGCCAGAAGCCAAGAGCTTCTTCTGGGTCCCCCACGCAGGTGCAGAGGCCCAAGGACTTGGGCCATCTTCTACTGCTTTCCCAGGCCATGGCAGGGAGCTGGATTGGAAGCAGAACAGCCAGACTTGGCCAGCATCCATATGGGATGCCAACACCACAGGCCTGGGCTTTAAACCCACTGAGCCACAAGCCAGCCCCTCACATTTTTAAAAGTGCAGGTTTTACATGTCACAATATGTCAAAATTAGGGTCCATGTTGTGGCTTAATGGGTAAAGCTGCTGCCTGCTGTGCCGGTATCCCATGTGGGCTCCAGTTCCAGTCCCGGCTGCTCCACTTCCCATCCAGCTCTCTGCTAATGGCCTGGGAAAGCAGTGGAAGATGACCCAAGTGCTTGGGCCCCTGCACCCAAATGGGAGACCCAGAGCAGGCCCAGCTGCCATTGCAGCCATTTGGGGAGTGAACCAACGGACTGAAATTCTTGCTCTCTCTCTCTCTCGCTCGCTCTCTCTCTCTCTGCCTCTCTGTGACTCTGCCTTCCAAGTGAATTCAAGATTAAGCACTTTTGTTTTGTTTTGGCTGGAGGCACTCTATCACCAACAATGACAGAATACGGTTTGCTGGGCATCAGAGCAGAAAAGACACACAATTATTTCGAGCCCAGGGAGAACCCTGTGCCAAACAGGATTCACATCCGGCAACTGCTTTTGGCAAAGAAGCACCCAGAGCTGAGTGCCAGCTGCCCGTTGTCCACCTGTCCTCGGGGCTGGGAGCTTTCTCAGCCTGTCCTGGGTTTTCTGACCTTGCCACTCTAGGGGAGGCCTGGCCAGGGATGACCCAATGTCCCCTACACTGTGCTCTCTTTGGAGTTTGGACTAGGGTTGAGGAGTTTGGAAAGAAAACCAAAGAAATCAGGTCCCTTCTTGTCACCTGGCATCCAGGTGCATGACAGCTGTGGCTGACCACGGGTTATCACCAGAGGACTGTCCACATCTGTCAGGGAGGGGCAGTAGCTCCCCCTGCTGGAGCGGAGTCAGCCATTGACTACTTAGGGTCTCTCTCAGGAGTATTTGTCTCTTCTCCATCCGTCTGCTTATGCAGTCATCTGTTTGTATCAGGATGCACTCACATGTGGGGTTTTATTCATGGTTATAACCTGATATTAAGTTACTCGTCTTGCTGCTCACCGGGTTCCAGATAAGAGCACAAGCAGCTGTCTCGGGCTCGCTTCTGCTAGCGTTTCCATGGACACCCTCGTCTTGTTGGAGCCAACACACTGTGCTCCTGCATCGGAGGCTGGGGGAGCTCTCTGGAGGGCCTAGGCAGAGCAGCACCGCCCCTTGGTGACCCGGCGTGTGGGCCTGTAGGGCTGCAGCCTCAGGGGCTGGAAGGGCTCGGGACAACTCAGTCTGGGGAGATGCCTCTCTCCCGATACCACCTGCTGGTGCTGATGGAGGCACAGGGCCCTTTAAACCACCCAGGGGGTTCAAGGCTCAAGTTCAGAAAAAAAACTCCATTGCTGTGCTTACGCTGGTTTGCAGGTCATACTTGCTGCTTGTTATGTGAGTTTCCCAAGGCAATGAAAAGGTCGATCATCTTATCTCCTGCAACTTGGCTGCCATCAGACACCTAGAACAAGCCCCTATTCTACACCAAAAACTTCATATGGCAGAAAGCAACACAAAATCACTTTTCCCGGAGCTAACAATGAGCCAATGCAAACACCTAGTGCACTCTTGCAAGAATTGTGCCCCCTCGCCCCGTCAGCCCCACTGCTACAAGCAGGAGTGAACCCGCGAGGACTTGCTCCTAAGAAGCTCTGGCAAGTGGACTTCACCCACATGAACTCCTTGGGTCAACTTAAGTTTGTCCAAGTGGTGGGAGATACTTATTCAAAGGCTGTATTTGCAGCAGCCCAATCCGGAGAAAAGGCTAGAAATGTGATAAAGGCGGTTAAGTCAGCCCTGCTGGTCCTCGGTGTCCCCTGGACAATAAAGCCTGATAACGGGCCAGCGTATACACCACAGGAATTTAATTCCTTCCTGAGGTCCTGGAACATACAGTGTGACACAGGTATCCCATACCTGTGAGAGACATGCGGGGTCAAGCCAGGGATGCTGCAGCCACGGCCGCCCAGGTCTAGGGGAGAGCACAGAGGTGACACAGGCCCTCCAACCACGGCTGTTCCTATTGTGCTGATCTGTCCCAGAGGTCACGGGCACTCACAGCTGCTGCTCTCCCACCCTGACCCAGTTCCCACAGGGCACAGCTGAATCTCAGGCATTGCCTGCAGGGTCCTGAGTGGGTCTCTGCCTGGGGCTGGGGGCTGTGGAGCTGCCTACGCTCTCCAGGAACACGGGGAAGCTTGCTGCCGCTGGGCACCGGGGTCACAAACTGGAGCAAACTCGTTTCCATGGAACAATTTAATACAGGCTCAGCACCACCTGAGGGTGGCGGTGGGGGAGGGGGCGGGGAGGAGAGTACAGTGGCTCCTGGCACGGCTGTTGTCTTCCAGTGTCAGGGTGTCCTGGCCCCAGGAAGAGCCTGGGCGGTGGGGGCTCAACCGAGTGCATAGGATGCCGTGAAGACACACGGAAGGCTGCTGCCCAGCCTGGGCAGGACAGATGCTGGACTCGGCCTCTCTTCTAGGAGGCACCCATCATCCAGGTGCCCCACAGAATAAGAGGTAAGGAGGCCTCTGGCCAGGGAGGGCACGCGGGCCTGGTCTCCCATCCCAGGGCTGGCTCTGGCCGGCTCCAGCCCGTGACTGTCCCCAGAGTGCGTGGGGCTGCCATGCCAGTAGGGGGGAGTCTTCAGCTGTGGCCCCCAGGCGGGGACAGCCTGCATGGGCCCTGGTTCTGGGGGCTCCGAGGCCCGTGGAGGAGCCCACATCCACAGGCCCTCCCGGCTGCCAGCGTCGGAGGAGTCGTCCTCCCTGTGCTCTGGCCCGCTCAGGTTAGGGAGACTGGCGCACTGGCACAGGCCTCCCCACCTCCTCGAGTACTCTGGAGACTCTGTGGGGCTGGCCGCAGCTGGAGACTCTGCGGTCCCCACAGGGGAGCCCAGGCCGAGGGGCTCTGGGCTGCCTTCCCAGCTCTCCTCCTCCTCCATGCCTTCCCTCTTGGTGATGCGGAGGCCAAAGCTTCCTGGAGGACGGATCATCACTGCACGGGTAGCGGGACCCCTGGTCTGCTCCCACACTGCCACTGTGTCCTGAATGGTGATTTTGGCCTTCGGAGCAGTGGGGGCAGGAACGTGCATCTGGGGGACGCGTGCCTGCCCCAGGGGCCTGCTGCACTGTTCGATGGCCTTGGCTGGAAGAAGAAGAGACGCGGTTTGCTTCTCCACAGCCCCCGTCTGGCCTGCAGGGTGCCTGCCCCGACCTCACCCTGGGGTCCCCATCACCACGTGTGACGCTGAGGACTCTTCCAGGCTGCTGGCCCCAGAGGGGAGGGTGTGTGCAGCCCGGGCAAGGGGAGCCCTGGGACACCACCGGCTCCTCCTGCACAGCCCCACAGGGTGGATGGCCCTGAACTCCTTGCCTCACTCTCATCTCTGGGGACCCAGGCACCAACTCAGGACCCCGTCACCTACCCCACCTGACCTGCTGCGCCCTAACAGTGCATTGGCTGATTTCCCGCATCTGAGTCCCTCCTACATGGCTGGAAAGGAACTGAGCCTAAGATGATGGGGGTGAGAGCTGGGGCTGTGGGGCAGACATGGAGTCCGGTTCAGGACTTGGGGACAGGGAATGCAGTTTCTAAAGAGGTGGCAGGGGTGCCCTGTGTCCTCTGCCCCTGGGCCACTGTCTCTTTCCTGGTGAGACTGGGCTGTCACCACTACTGTCCCATGAGCACCCAAGGAGGCAGCACCTGGAGGCACAGTGGGGCCTCCCCAGTGCCTGGACAGCCTGCACCTGGGCCCCCACTTAGAGCCTCTAGAGCTGGGACAAGCCCATCTCTGCTCTGCATGGGGACCCAGGCGCTCAGGTCCATGATGGCAGCAGCAGCAGGGGATGAGCATGGGGACCCCTCCCCACTAGAGCCCAGAAGCCAGCGATGCTCCGGGTCCCGCTGCCTTCTGTTGGCCCGAGGCTAGGGCTGCAGAGCCCACACTCTTGTTTTCTGCCGCGGGGCCCCCAGCCCTGCCTCTGTGCCCAGCCCTGCTTGCAGGAGTGCACTCGGCCCCCACAACTGGGCTCAGGGCACCTGGGCCTTCCAGGGGTTCTCAGATGGCTGAAGGGGATCCAGTGCCGGTAGCCTTTACATCACTGCACAGGGTCTCCCACAGCCCCACCTCCCTCTAGCCCTGCCCACATGCAGGTGGGAGCCCCGCCCACCCCTGTCCTAGGAGGGTCCTGTGTGCAGACAGCTGTGGTCATCGGGCCAGGAGCCTGTGTGGGGTCAGTTGGGGAGGGGCCCCCTGGGCAGGCAGGGCCACTTCTCATCTTGCTGGAGTGGGGGTCCAGCTGTGCTCCAGGCTCCTGGGGGCACTGAGCCAGGGCACCTGCTCCAGACCTGGGCAGGGTAGCTCAAGGCGGGGCCTCCAATCCACTCCAGAGTGGGGGTCAGCCGAGGAGCCAGAGCCACAAATGTCCTGAGGACAGCTCCACGGCCCGGCCCCAGAGTGGTGGGGGGAGAGCCGGCACCCACAGGAGGATTCTGGGAAGCTGCCCGAGGCCCTGCCAGGCCATGCTGACAGAGCTTCAGAAAGCAGAACTGCTGAGCCCGGGGAGGACAAGGAGGACCAGGAAGAGGTGAGGCCCTGGGCGGGGATGTCAGGGCCTGGCACTCCCACTACTGACTCCCCCAAGGGAGCATGGGATGGGGCCGTGTGCTGGACTCACCTTCGGGAGGCAGGAGGCACTGGAGCTTCCCCAGCTCACGCATGGAGGCCCGCAGCTGCCTGATGACTGCGTCCTCGCTCAGAGACCAGGCCTGCTTCAGGGTCACCTGCAGGAACTCCCGGAGGTGGTCCCGGGGCATCTTCAGCAGGCGCTCTAGACATGGGGGTGGGTGTCAGGCTGGGAGGGGCCCTAGGGATGGCGCAGCCACCATGGCTGCTCCAAGCCCTGTCCCAGCACCAGACATGGGCTGCAGACACCCTTGGACACCCTTGGGTGTCACGCCAAGCACTAGAGGGACTGCTCAGGGGCCAATTTCCAGTGCGATGACCCTGGCCACTTCTCCTTGTGGTCTGTGGGGGCCTGGGATTGGGGATGCAACAGGGGGATTCTCAGTGCCCTCCTGAAGGGAACCCAGGCCTCCCCAACCCCCTCATCCCTCCCTCAAGCCCTGCTCACGAGGGACAGGCAGGGGACCCCCAGCTCCTCCGTCCCCAGCACCCGGGCCTCTGTGGGCCCTGAGGACTCACTGTTATGGATCTTGAGGGCCGTGTATGCCATGGCCGGGAGCACGTGCTCGCCCTCCAGGATGTATATATCCCATATTCTCAGAGCCAGGGGGAACGGCACCTGGGGACAGAGGCATTGGAGGACCCGCCCATCAGGGCCTCAGCAGGGCCCACAGGGGTGGGTGTGCAGTGTCACTCCCCTAGGACAGAGGGAGACTCCAGGAGGCTGATCACACAAGAAGGCCAGAGCTCCTCCTGGGAGGGGAGGGGAGGCCATGCCTCATGGCCACATCCCTGCCCACTCAGCGAACCAGACCCACAGAGGATGACCATGTCCTGTCCTGGACCCTGGGGGTCTGCACACTTTGGAAGCCACACTGGAGATGCCAGACACCCCAGGGACCTGGGGAGGGCTCAGCCCTTGGGCTGTGCTGCCACCAGCCTCTGCCTCGGGGGGTCTATGGATCTCCTGCCTCTCACTGTAGGGCTCTGGCCTTTGCCAGGCTCTCAGGATGGGTCCTGGTGGGACCTGTCCCCTCCTTGCTGGCTCTGAGGCTCAGCCTCAGCTTGGACCACCCTTAGCAGGGCTGGACAGGGCCTGCCTGGTCTGCACAGCAGGCTCCCTCCTGTGTCTGCTGGGGCTGGGGGAGCTCAGAGTCACAGGCCACCAGCACCAGAGAACCAGGCACTGGGGCAGGAGCTTCCCTGGGCAAGGGGTCCCCGGGGCACTTACCCCATCCAGGAAGCACTGGATGTACCAGTGGGCGGTGGAGTCCTCCAGGCACACACCCTCCTTCTCCTAAGAAGAGGCAGAGGCAGAGGGGGCTCAGGGCCCAGGGCCCAGGGCCCAGGCCTGACTCCCTCTAATCTGAGCCCTGGGGCAGAGCCCCTGGGTGCAGGAAGCCCAGCAGCAGGGGCATCCCCCCTCCCAGCCATGCAGGTTCCTGAAGGGACACAGGTCCCTCCTTCCACTCTGCTCTGGGGACAGCATCTCCCTTCAATCTACGCCAACTCTGGGGGACCAAGTGCTGGACAACAAACCAACACCCAAGCTGCCGTGGACCCCCGTAACCAAGGAAAGTTTTGGTGAGGACGTGGCCTCCCCTGGCTCAGGAAGCAGTCCCATGAGCCCAGAGCCCCCAAGAGGAGAAAGGAGATGCTTAACTTACCAGGTGTTTCTCCAGGGAGGGGAGCACGCGATGCACAATGAGCCCCAGGTGTTGCTGGAATCGCTCCAGTTTGGGGGTGTTTGGTTTGTAGAAACCTGAGTAGAATCAGCCACACCCCCACGTGAGAGCCTCCTCCTAGGAAGGCTGGAGAGCCCCAGGCCTGGGTGGGGTGCTTCTGAGCACTGAGGGTCAGGAGAGGCTGGACCAGGGGCAGGTGGGGATGAACGTGGCCAGGGCAGAGGATCTGCTTGGGAGGTGGGTGCAGGTGGGTGACTGTGTGCAGCCCAGGCCTGGCTGCCCCCTGGAGCCCGCTGGGGTGGGTGCAAGTCAGACTGGGTGCCTCCTGACCATTCCAAGACTCAGGAGCGAGGAGGGGTGACCCTACAGGGGATGCTGCCTTCCACAAGTTCCCTGGGTGTGGCTCTGTGCTTGAGAGTTGTGTACAGACGTGTGAGGCAGAAGAGTCAGAATCGACCTGAGTCACTGGACAAGGACAGGACCCCTTGTTCTGAAGGTTCTCACACCCAGGATGGCCATGGCCAAGCTGCAGGGCCTTTGGGTGGTGGTAAAAGAAGGGGGCTGGCTCAGTCTGGGAGGCCTCTGCCAGCCCTGGCTTCCTGGGAGCCCCCCCCACACTGTGACACTGTCCTGCACATTCAGGAGCCAGTGAGGGCCGTGCACGGACTTGCATGCACTGGGCCCCACACGCCATCCACCTACCGTGCATCGCGTGCTTCCTGCTTTCCATGAGCTGCACCAGGGCCCAGAAAGCGTCCTCCTCGGGCATATACATGAGCAACAGTGCCACCACATGGCTCAGACCCTGGCTGTAGCCCACCTCCTGCAAGATCCCAGAATACCTTTAGGAGACCTCCCCTGGCAAGAATGATATCCTAGGATGGCCCACCTCTCAGGCAGATCAGGGTCACCCACTGAAGGGTCCAGGAAGATTTAGGCACAGGGAGCCCCTGTGCCTGAATCCTGCCACTTGGTGTCAGCTGCCCAAGAATTGGAGCCCAGAGAAGTTCTCCAAGTTCCTGGAGGGAATCCTGCAGGGCCTGAGCTTAGGCAGCACAGGGGGAGAGCTCAAGTATGGACACCTGTTACCCCCAAGATGTCAGCATGGGCCAGGTTGCTGTGGGAATCCAGATCCATGCCCATGGAAGCTTCTGGACCCCTGAGCTCTGCAGGTGAGCCGGTGGCCCTTTCTCACATGAGGAAGAAGTAAGCCAGGAAGTGCTACCAGGACCGGAACAGGAGGTGTGCCTCTGGCATGGGTGCAGGCCTGGGCTTCCTGAATGCCAGGCCCCCCTGGGAACCAGGGCACCAGGCAGGGTTGGCCAGTGGCAGGTCAGGGGGGTGGGGATGTCCAGGCCTTGCTGGGTCACCCATGGAGCCCTGCGCCTGCTCCACTCATGGGAAAGTCTGAGTGGGTGGTTGTGGCAGTGGCGCTGTACAGAGTGGGATTCAGGCCCATGGGTCCAACCACAGGGCTGGTGGGTGTAATGGCATCAGTGGGACCCAGAGCAAAGTCGTACACCTGATCTGCCCTGCCTTCGCCCCCCGCCCCACTGCGTGGAATGCTAGTCCTGGGAGGGGCATCCCAACACGGCCAAGCTCCTGGGGTCTGGAGACCAGCCCAGGAGAAGGCTGCCTTTCTCCTCCCAGAACTTGAGGTTGGGTCCAAGAGGCTCAGAGCCTGGCCTCCACTGCTCTTCCTCAGAGCTGTGGATGAGCGAGGCCCCCTCAACCCAGGCTGGGATCTCTGTGACCAGGGGTGCCCTGCAGGGACTGCCGGGATAGCACCTGCGCTATGATCCCAGAATACTCACGGGATTGTAGACGGAATAGGCCATCAGTATGTGGAATAAGGCCTGTTGGCTGGAAGAGAGAGGACAGAGGCCGTGTGTCTTGTGCTGCCGAGGCTCTCAGTGCAGCTCTGCCTAACAGAGCCTGACAGCCACACGCAGGGCCCGTGACACTCTGCTCATGTGCAGTGACGTCGTCAGGGCACCTGCGTGTTGTCCACCATGTGGGTGAGCGCCGCCTGCAGGGACACGCACACCTCCCAGGGCGCAGTCACGTGCACTTTCATTTCCCAGGTGGGTGTTCAGGGCACAGGTGAGCGTCCCACTGTGGGAGTGCAGTCCCGTGGGTCCAAGCTGTGGAGAGTCAGCCTCCCATGCACGTTCAGCCTTGTAGGGAGCAGCACCCGGCGTCCTCAGTGGTTCTATTTCCCCCATTCCCACAGCTGTGCGCTGGTGCCCCTTTGTGGTGTAGGGAATAAGCGTGTGTTCATGCGCTGAGGAGGTGAATTGTGTGTGCGTTCATGAAGGGTCCCCCCCGAGCCTGTGTTCCCGGGGTACTGGGGGGCTGCCCACTGCTTCCTTGTGACTGAGTTGAAGGGCTCCTTGAATATTCTGGAAACAACACCTTTATTACATAGATTGCTACTATTGTCTCCCCTGGTGTTTCTTTTCATTTCAGTCTCTCCACAGTGTCTTGGGAAAGTTTGTGTACTATAGAAAAGGCAAGTTTGTTTTCTGTGCTCAATGAACTGTTTTAGGCTTGCACCCAATCTTCCCTAGGGACCCCATGTGCCCCAGGACCCTTGCTCCTCCCACCCGCGGGTCCTCCCCAGCCCAGAGGCCTCACTTCATTCCGTAACGTTCCCGGAACATGAGGTGGTTTCTGAAAGTCCATGCGATGGCGGAGTCGATGTGATGGAAGTGAGTGGCGCCCAGCCTGGCCAGCTCTTTCATCTCCTGCAGGGCAGGGACAAGGGGGGGGCAGCCTCAAGAACTGCACAAGCCCCATTGCCACACAAGGACCTCAAGTCCACGTCAGCTCTTCTGGCTGACAGGGAGTTCCCTGCAAGCGCTCATTCCTTTCTGGGTCCCACCTTGAGGGAGGGTCATGGGCTCCCTAACTTGCCTCAGTGCCCACGTAACCCTGACGGTCAGCAGCAGACAGGGGCTCTGAAAGGTCCCTGTGCACTCCCCCTGCCTGCCTCAGCTCTCAGCATGATGTGGTCTGCCCCCAGCCAGGCTTCTGAGCCTCCTCACTGGCATCTCATGCCCTGCCCTCCAGGAGTCAGCCACAGCCTGACCACTGCTCCATGCTGCCCCCTGCTGGAGGGGCCCATCTCCATCTCGACATTGCAAGCCGCCCTTGGCTTGGAGCTGAGCCTGGGCAATGACTGTCTCCAGGCCCAGCTCCCAGGGCCAGCCCCAGACTGCAGACTTGGGGGAGGCAGGGTGGGCCACACAGCTGGGCCCTGCTCCCTGATGGCAGCCAGGGGCCATGAGAGCCAGCTGCAGCTGACAGCCCTCTGCCCACACCAGTCCTCACTCCCTCCTTTCCCAGAAGCATTGAGAGCTGTGTGACCATTGGAGCGGCCTCTCCAGGCAAGGGCAATGCCAGGGGCTGCAAGTCCATGTGAAGGCAGGGCCAGCTGTGGGCAGGCCTAGGTGAGGGCCGGCCAGCTGCGGGCAGGCCATGTTAGCACAGAGCCTGTGGGGCTCCCTACCTCACACCATTGTGATCTCATCCTGGGAGACCCCCGCCCATCAGGGACCAGCAAGTCCTCTCTTCTGGCCGTATGCCAAGCTGCCCAGGTGAGCTCAGCAGAGAGCAGGTTAAAGCCTCTGGCACAAAACACACCTGTCCAGTCCCAGCTGGGTCTGAGGAGACGTGGAGGAGGCACTGACTAGGATCTAGGGAGAGGAAGGCAGGATGGGGAGGAGGCTCCTGAGGGCTCAGTGAGGGACGGTCCTCCACGGAGACTCAGGCTCCTGAGCAGGCCCGAGCAGGCCGGGCCCCCTTGGGCTGAGTGCAGAGCCGTACCGCGTATTTGCCCGGGTTCTGGGCCTTCCTCTTGTCCACCTCCAGCATCACAGCCCACACCTTCCCGCGCACCTGGGCAGGGATGCCTTTGTAGATTCTGCGCTGAAACTACAGGAAAGAGGAGGCTCTGGTGAGTGCTGAACGTGGCCACTCGTGGAGGCAGCGCAGGGTGAGACAGCAGAGGGAGAAGCCAGGGGCTCCCTGTGTATTGGCAGAGGGAGGATCTGCCCAGATGGGGGCCTTATGACCCACAGTGACTGGAGGACCAAGGGCTCAGGGGCACCGGCTCTGCCGTGTACGGAGTGGCCGCTACAGGGCTCCTGGAACCACGCCTGCCCTGCATCCGGGATTGTTTTCAGCAGTGACTTCAGATTTTCTACCAGGACAGTGTCCTGTGTGTATGGGGAGGTGTGCCCATGACCTGTGTCTCTAGGGACTGGACAGTTGCCCCTGGGCATCTGAGAGGCAGGCGGTGCCTGGCACAGGAATGGGCACTGCTCAAACCCCAATTCAGCTCTCAGTGTTCCCGAGGGGCCCTCATCGCCACGGTACCTTGTCACTGCCGCGGTATTTACTATGGTTCTTGATCATCTTTATCCACTTCTGGATCCTTCTTACCTCCTGTTTACGCTGGAAAACGAGACAGGATGGCGTGAGCCCAGCTTGGGGCTCTGAGAGGGGCCCTCGGATGCAGCTCAGGAGCTCTGTGGGCGCTCAAATGGAAGGAGCCAGAAAAGGCACAGACCGTGAGCCCCAGATCTTCTGTCTGGGGGAGCATCGGTGGCCTGGCCTCTGACCCGAGCTGCCCCTTCGTCAAGGAGAGCCCCTGAGCTCCAGCCAGGTCACTCCCAACCATGCCAATGAGTCAGGGCGGCCGACAGCAGACACCCCTGAGCTGCGGCTCACTTCTGGGACAGGTGAGTGTGGTAAGATGTCAGCAGGTGCCGTATAAGTACCGCATCGCGGGACCTTATGGCGCTCCCACTCACCACTGCCGAGCCCCACGTGCCCCCTCTGCCCAGCTCTGCTTCCAGATGACTGGCCCATGGCCAAGGACTTGTCCTTACCTTTGCCCCCGGGGTGCTGTCTTGGGGCAGCTTCTGCTCACTGGAAAGCAAGGGAGGCAGAGAGGTGAGGACAGGACCACAACAGGCACCGCGACCTCCCTAGTGGGCCAGGGAAGGACCAGCTTCATCCTCTCAGCCCAGGGGACTGAGATGGGGAGGGAGGGGCTGGTGACCATGAGCACAGGGAGCCTAGGGCCAGGCAGGGGCCCTTGCTGCCAGTGGGGGGCTCCAGGCCTGTCAGAGGTCCACCTTCGTGGGTGTGTGGCAGCCCCCCACAGCGGTTGGGGGGTGGCTGTCCTGAGCAGGGCCAGACTGCCCAGGGCTGAGGCAGCTATATCCCCACATCAGCTCTGCCCAGGACGTCACCCTGGAACTGACCGAGTCCGAGTGACCTGCCTGAGAGATGCTCAGTGCTGTGAGTGTGCACCTGGGGCTCGAGGCACCTGGGACCCCTACACCCCTCAGGGTCCCCCACTGCCCACCCTCCCCCCTGTGCCCTGGCCTCCTGAGGTCATGTGCCCCACCTCACCCCTCCTCTGTCAGCCCGGACCCTGGCCATCTCTCCACCACTCTGCTCCTGCTTATTCTCCAGGTTCTGGCACAACATGGAGGCAGAAGCCCTTATCCCCGTGCTAAGGTGGGCTGCTGAGTCATGCCAGAGATGGCCCGAGATGGCTCCATCCCTCCAGGTCACCGGAGCCCACCCTCCAGCCACGGGGCCTCTCTCCCCGACATCTGTGGGAACAGCCTCCATGTCCGACTCCTGCCCCCAAATGCTGACCAGTGCCTGCCTGTGACCACAGCTGGGCTCAAGGTCGGGGCCGGGGACAGGTGTGCCGCCTCATGTTGGGGTTTCTGACCCCAGTCCCGCCCTGGGGTGAGCTGGGGTGTGGAGGACTCACTGCAGGAACCCAAGCCTGTCTGGGACGAGGCAGCCGCCCTCATCGTCCTCTTCTTCGGGCACCAACAGTGCCGCTCCTCGGCGTCCCTGCAGCCGAGAGGGGACCCGGATGAGAAGTCACTGGGGAAATGTCCACCTGCCCCCTCCCCCGTGTCCCCAGGGAGGCTGGGTCTGGCTCTCACAGGCACAGTCCTTGAGGCAGGGCCCCACCTCCTCCCCCAGCACCCTGGCCAGTACCTGCTCATATTTATTGATGAGCTCTGCTCGCTCCTGGGCCCTCCGGGACCTCAGGGCGTTCATATCCAATCTGTAAGACACACACGCACATGGGAGCCAGTACTGGGGAGCCCACAGGAATGCTGCTTTGAGGGCTGTCCCCCTGGTCAGAGGTGGGGCAGCCACACAGCCAGGCAGGCGGGCACCTGGTGGCCGGGTCCTTGGATTATGACTTGTGCAGAGC
Source organism: Oryctolagus cuniculus (assembly GCF_964237555.1). NCBI lineage: Eukaryota > Metazoa > Chordata > Mammalia > Lagomorpha > Leporidae > Oryctolagus > Oryctolagus cuniculus. The sequence goes on along the minus strand of NC_091449.1, from coordinate 17,554,571 downwards.
TCATTGACTACGGACGGTTGGGGAAGGACAGCCCCCACCTTGCCTCCCCTGCCCTTGGAAAGGATGCTCCTCCCCCAGGCTGGCAGCCACGTGTCCTCCAGGGAGCCCAAGTCCCAAGTCTACGGGGCTCCCTGGCCTGCTCCCAGCTCCCGCATCTCTGGGGCTCTCAGAGCCGGCCTCCCTGCCCACCTGATACCAGCTGACCCGACACCTAGTCTTGAACCCGTGTCCAGACACAGACTCACACCCAGGCCCATTCAACACTGGTGACCAGCAGAGCGGGAGGAATGAGACGACTGTGTACACGCTCTGCACACAGGGGCAGCACTCAGAGCTCCACCACATCGCCCATGGAATCCGGTGTGGGAGACCAGGGCCGCCCCCCTGGCGGGACCTTCCCCACGCCACAGCTCATTAGAGCAAGTGCCACTCACCTCCATCGGGAATCCATGTGATTCTCTGAAATGCGCCTGCTGCCTACACTACCAACTGGTCAGTTGGGCAGTAGACGCACTACTGGCCTCTGGTCGCCTCCCAGCCCAGAGTGCGCATCTCAGTGACTGTGACATCACAGAAGCCTGCCAGCCAATCCCTAGTGGCTCTGCTGTGGCAGGGCTCAGGGTCCTCAGGCCTGGCTTCATTAAAGGTCACCACAAGTGGGGCCTGTGTTCTCCCCAGGGCCCAGGTGAAGAGGGCAGGGCTCTGGCAGAACTGCCCCGGAACCAGGGGTGCCAGGGCCCTCTGCCACCTGCCGTCACGGTCCCAAGTCTCAGGCAACCGGCACCTCCCGCCCCTCCTTTCTGCCTCTGCAATTGTATTACAGCCCAACTGTGAAGGCCTCTTTCTTAGAACAGAAGGTCGCATAGGGAGTCCCACATAGACCTGTCCCCACACTCCGGGGCTGCCCTGCCATGACCTGAACTGAGACTCCCGGGGGAGCAGCCTCCTGTCCTACCACAGGCCCCACCCCAGCACTGCCACCCTCTGCTGCCCCTCCTGCTCTGTTCCAGCCCTTCTTCCCTGGAGTTGTAGGAGGTGGACACAGGGGTCCTCTGGGATGGAGGCAGGGGAGCCTCCCGCTGAGCACCTCAAGCCAGTGTGGCCCAGCCTGTCCAGAGTGGGAACCAGGGCCCTGTCCTGGACACGGGCCAGGGCTTCAGGCACAGAGCACTGAGAACTCCTGGGCACCAGCACCTGAGCCGCATGCTGGTAACACCGGGCTGCTGCTGACCATCAAAACAGGGACAGCACGCGTCAGGCCGCAGGCAGGAGTAGCCACAAGCCCGCGGCTCCCCGGGGTGCTGATCGCAAGGTTGCTCCCCCTGGGAAAGTGGCTCAGCCCTCCCCCAGCACCTCCTTGGTCCTGGGCCCCACACTGCCCCTAGGCTGCCACCTTGGGGCCACAGTCGGTTCTTTTCCCTTCAAGGGCCCACTGCTCTGCCTCCCTGCCCACTTCCCCTGCCCTGGCATGGAGACCACAGGGTGCAGGGCCCTGGTCACCCACACACCTGCTGGCCTCCTCTGTGGAGTGTGAATGAGTGCACCGCTGTGTCGTGTCCAGAGATGCTGTCCAGCAACACTTGGGTTTTAACTGATTCTTTTATTCCCCCTCCCCACTCAGCTTCTCAGCTTTAAATTGCATTGTAAACTCTTTGGAAGACTCACAAAGTGCTGTAAAATAACACAGCGAGTGCTGAATGGGGACCACTCAGCTTCAGCAGTGTAATGTTCCTAATTGGGTGGAAGACGCCCATTCGTTTTCCTTTCTCTGCCTGAGTTCAAACTCCAGATGCCTAGGCTTAGTGTTCTCCACATTGCATTTTCCTTCACTGGGGGGGAGGTTTGTTTCCCAGAGTCCGTGTGCAGGGAACATGGGTGCATGGGCCCCAACCCAGCTCCTGCATGGACTGATGCTGGCCTCCTGGGGTGGCTTAGGGTGCACAGGGGTGAGTTCCCATTGTTGTTGCTACAAATGTTTCCTTATCATCAAGGTGTTGTTACATATGTTTAATTCATGGATCTTGGGGGGTGGTTGCTTCCATCCACTGTTCCCCTCAGCATGGGCCTGCAGTGGCCAGTGGCTGAGGCCTTAAAATAAATAAATCTTTAAACAATAAAAATTAAAGTTCAAAATAAAAGCAAGTTCCTCTACTTCTCTCCCTCTTTCTCTCTACATCTTTGACTCTACCCGCCTCTCCCTGCACCCCCATGGGATGTTGGCCACCATGTTGGATGCAGCACGAAGGCCCTCCAGAGACGTGAGCCAATCAGCTCATGTGGCTTGGACATCGCCCCAGTCTGTGGGATTCTGTCACAGCAGCAGAGAGCTGACCGAGACACCTGGTGTCGCCTGTGTCCTCACTGCACATAGATTTGCATCTGTCAGACGGAGTCTGGTGGGACACAGCCCCAGGGTCCCAGAGGTGGGGTAATGAGGGGGTCTCTGCTCCCCAAGCCCTCCCGTCCCCTGGGCTCCCTTTCACTCCTGCAGAGGCAGGGGTCCCCCATTGCTCCTCTGTGGAGAGAGCTCAGTGAGCACAAAGAGCAGGTCTCCCCTGGGGTAAGTGCTTTAGACAGAGTTTGTGGCACCAAGAGGGGTGTGGGACCTTTAAGAGGTGGGCAGAGTAGGAGGTTGCTAGGTGAGATGGGGTGGGGCCCTGGGAAGGCATGAGTGCTGGGCTCCCAGAATCAGGGCTGGGCCAGCCAAAGGCAGGAAATGCATCTGGGTCTCCCTCCCTCCTGGGTGATGGAACCCCAGTGCTTGGACCACCACCTGCAGGTGCCACCTGAACCCCCGAGTGTGCATTAGTGGGGAGCTGGAATGGCAGCCAAGGAGCTGGGAGTAGAACCAGGCCCTCTGACTGGGGATGTGGGCACCCCAATCCGGGACTTCACCGCTGCCTGGAGCGCCCACCCCGACCTCTTCTCTCTGTGAAGCCAGCCCAGGTACAAGTGTGGGAGAAACAGGAAAAGAATCAGCCCACCCTGCCCCCCTCCAGCAAGCCACCGGTGACAGGAGCGGCCGCTGTCTGGGCCTCCCAGCAGCTCCTTGGTCACCAGGATGACACAGATGTTTCTCCCGAGACAGCCCTGTGCCGAGTGCCCTCAGTGAGTTGTGACAGAGCAGGGGGCAGGTGGCAGATCCAGGCCCAGAGGGCACAGACAGGCGTGTGGGGGGCCTGAGACAGGCGGCAGCATCATGACCACAGGGCTGAGCCACCGCAGACACCCAGACCCTGGGCCCACTGTGCGGGAGACCCCACGCGGGGTGTGTTTGCGGGGTCACAGCTGCGTCCACAGTTGGGGGTTGGCACTGGGACCAGCTGAGGCACGAGAGAGGATTTCTGGATCATGGCCAGGGCCGTTCATGCCCCTGACCTTTAGGTCCTTCTGTCTGGTCAGGGACCCCTTCCCACCCCTTATGTCCCTTGGGCCTGGAGGTGGGAGGTCTCATATCCATCTATAGGTGGGCACCACTGCCACCGTGCACGGCCACAAAATGAGCAGCCGAGCGGGTCTCCCTGCAGAGGGCGGGACAGCAGAGTAGCAGCTGCTGTGCAGTTGGGCACGCGCCCCGGCTCTGAGCCGCAGTGTGCTCACGGTGACGCTGGGACTCTCACTGCCACTCTGAAGCTGGCTAGCCGGCTACGCCTGGTCAGTGAAGCGTGTGTCCTGCGGATCTCGGCCATGCCGACGGAGACCACACCCCCCCCCACCCCGCCCCACACTGCACCCCTGCAGGAACAACACGGACAGCCCTGGATCCAGCCGCCACTGGCAGTCACGGCAGCCGGCCCCGCTGCACCGCCCGCCTCCCACACCCACGCCCGGTGTCCGGTCCAGCACTGAGCAGACTCTGTGCAATGCGGGCTTTTATTGTTGCCTCCTCCTTTGAGAGGCCGCCAGTGCGCGGGGCTGCACCTGCTGAGAATGTAGGCCCAGGGTGGCCCTGGGTCTTCTGGCCAGGAGGGCTCCCTTAACAAAGAGGATCTGAGAAGATTTTACTCTGCAAAGAGAAGTCGGGACACCTGGTGAGGCCGGGGCCTAGAGACACCTGCAGGGCACAGGCACAGGGCACTTCCTGGGGAGGAGCTGCAGCCTGGCACTGGATCTGGGCAGCTGAAGTCAGATCCTCTCCTACACCCTGGGTGCCTGAGGAGCTCTCCTAAAAATCCCTCCCTTGATGAGGAATGAGGGGGAGGTTCTCTGTGGGGGGTGCAGGCGAGGCTGGGACAGGCAGGGGCTACACAGAAGGCCTGGCAAGGTGGCAGTGGCACCGGGGGCCTCCAGGAATGCACAGACCCCAGTCCGCTGGCCCCTTCTGTCTCTGGCACACTTGCAGCCTAGCAGTACCCGTCCCCAACTGTGCTCCACCTGCAGTCAGGGTTTGGTCTGCTTTTTCCCCAGCTGTCGCCAGGCCCGGGAGGACAGGAAGGGCTGTTGGAGGTCTAATTCCAGGCTCCAGAGCCCCAGATGGCCGTTTGGGGTCCAGGGAGAAGGAAACATGAGGTCTGGGGGTGGAGGAGGGCACCTGAGGGGTCAGGGTGAGTTAGTGAGATTTGAAGGCAGACAGCACCCAGTGGTCACCGCTTGGAGAAGATTCGACTCGGGCGCTGGAGAGGCTGTGGCCAGGGAGGCCAGAGCTGAGATTTTACACAGAGGCAGGGCTGCCGTGGGGACAGCGGCCCTGGAGGGTCTTGGGCCTGCCTGGGGGAGCTGAACAGCCATGGAGCCCAGGGCTCCGGGTCCACACAGTCTCCCTCCCTGTCCTTTCCCGCACCGTGGGGGGGGGGGCGGCCCCCAACTCTGCATCCTCATCTGGAGGTTCTTCCCACAGAGTCCCAGGCTGGGCTGTGGTGGGCACGAGCAGTGCCCCTCCCCAGGGCCCTGGAAGGAGCCGGTGTTGGGCCAGGCCCAGCTGGACTCACCACAGCACTGATCGCGTGCCCCTTCTCCTCTGCTGTCAGTTTCCCATCACGCACTGCTTCAGCGCCAGGGCGTTTTGCAGCACTAGCGGGTCACTTTGGTAATTTTGCACATAGGAAATATACGCATCGGAGGGTCCTGACAGAAATTCATAAACAGCTGTCTGCACAGCCGGCAGATGTCACAATCTGAAGAGAAATGGAAGGCATGGGTCATGGCAGGTGCGTCCCTTCACCCGCCCTGGGAGCCAGCACTGCCCTGGAAAGCTGGCCCCTGCCCCCAGAGCACCCCCAGCCCAGGCGTCCGTGGCTGGCACCCACTGGCAAGAGAGAACAGGAGCCAGGCAGCGCCGAGCAGCACCAGGCAAGCAGCAGGCTTCATGGTGCAGGGACAGCCGCTGCCATCGCGGGGCCCTTTATACCTGCTCTGTGTCCCCAGTGGGACAGGAGGGGCCTGTCCTCCCGGGGATGGGGGGCTCCACGCCCAACCCAGGCCACAGCTTGCATGACCTGCAGTTGCAGAGGGCGCACGTGTGTGTGTGTTGATACTGGCCAAGTCCAGCCCTGGATTAACACAGGGCTTAGCTCCTTCTCCCTCTCTCTTCCCAGGGACCTGACCATGGGCCCATGCCTGGGTGCAGGGAAGGCGCAGAACCAGTGGAAACCCTGCCTGGGCAAGGGGAGAAAGCACCACACAGGGCCTCTGGAGCCCTGGGCCAGCTCAGCCTCTCGCACCTTGGCTGGGACCCTGACGACTGGCTGCTGTGACTATGGGAACTGCAGGAGACCCAGTGCCAGTGTGGCGGGCAGGCCGGAGTACAGCTCCTCTGCTTCTCTCTTGCACTCATGGCCCTGAAGGCTAGGGGACACGGGGTAGACCAGTTGTCTCTAAACACCTACTTGGCATTTGACCACATTCTGTTCTTTGGGTGTCAAGGACCCTGACTGGGCTGGGAGAGACGCCCAGGTCCTTGTCTTCCCGTGGGGAGAACAGAACCAGGACACACAGAGAAGTGCAGCCTTGTCAAAAGGCAGGGGTCGTGCACGACTTCTCCATCTCTTCCCGCACCTGTGCTCCCCGAAAGACGCCCCAGGGGAGCCCAGCTCCCTTCTGTCCCTGGCTTCCCCGCACACACCCTCTCCCACCCTGCTGCCTCTGCCACCTCCTGCCCCAGTCTCCCTCCCTCCATGGCCTCCTTCCATTTTTTTTTTTTTTTTAATTTATTTGAAAGCCACAGTTGCAGAGAAGCATTGACAGAGTCAGAGAACAAGAGGTCTTCCGCCCGCTGGTTCACTCCCCAGATGGCCACAACAGCCGGAGCTGCGTCGATCCGAAGCCAGGAGCTTCTTCAGGGTCTCGCATGTGGGTGCAGGGGCCCAAGGACCTGGGCCATCTTCTACTGCTCTCCCAGACCATAGCAGAGAGCTAGATCAGAAGAGGAATGCCTGGGACTGGAACCACCACCCATATGGTGAGGGAAGTCTTGCAGCTGCAAGTTCACCTCCCCCACACAGGGGAGCACAGCTGGGGCTGGCCGGAAGCTGGCCAGGAAGCAGCAGTGGGACAGGACTCTAGGCGTTCTGACCTGTGATGCCCACATCCTAAGCAGCAGTGGAACCCGCTGTGCCCCAGCACCTGCCCTGCACGTGAGTTCTTGCTGTGGCAGGACTGGGCTGGTAGAGGGAAGCTTGTGCTAAGGCGAGTTCCGCTTCCTTGGCTTGCTCTGCTCTCGTCCACCTGCACACGCTTGCCTTCTGCTGTCCACTGTGGCCAGGAGCAGCAAGAGGGCCTGGTGGGGAGCGCTGATGTGCTTGGGGCTCCCCAGGGTGCAGCCCAGCAGGAGCTGGGAGGCCAGTAGGAGTGACAGCCAGGCTCAGCCCCAGTGCACACTCGCCCCTGCGCGCTTGGGCTCGCCCTCCCGTCTTCAGTTCTCCATGGTTTCCCTCCCTTGTGGAGGGACGGGAGCTCCAGGAACATGAGGGCTGTCAGAGGAGCTGAGGGCGTGGCCTGCTTCTCCGAAGTCTCTAAACAAGGACACGTTCACATGGGTAGGAGAGGACTTCAGTAAGTTCATGGATATTAGCATTTAAAGTGCACGGGCCAGGGTGGTGCTAACTTGCAATGATGGCATCCCATAGTGGAGAGCTGGTTCGAGTCCCAGCTGCTCAGCTTCGGATCCAGCTCTCTGCCAACAGGCCTGGGAAAGCAGTGGAAGACGGCCCCAATATGTGGGCCGCTGCTCCCGCATGGGAGTCACAGTTGGAATTCTGGTTCCTGACCTTCGCTTGGCATAGAACTGGACCTCAAGGACTTCTGGGGAATCAACCAGTAGATGAAGGATTTGTCTCTCTTTCACTGCCACTCTACATTTTGAATACATAATTCATTTTTTACATAATACATTTTTAAAATATTTATTTATTTATTTGAAAGTCAGAGTTACACAGAGAGAGGAGAGGCAAAGACAGAGAGAGAGGTCTTCCATCTGCTCGTTCACTCCCCAGATGGCCACAACCACCAGAGCTGTGCCGATCCAAAGCCAGGAGCCAGGAGTTTCTTCTGTGCCTGCAGGGTCCTGAGCGGGTCTCTGCCTGAGGATGGGGGCTGTGGAACCACCCATCTCCCCAGGAACACGGGGAAGCTTGCTGCCGCTGGGCACCGGGGTCACAAACTGGAGCAAACTCCTTTCCATGGGACAATTTAATACAGGCTCAGCACCACCTGAGGGTGGCGGTGGGGGAGGGGGGCGGGGAGGAGAGTACAGTGGCTCCTGGCATGGCTGTTGTCTTCCAGTGTCAGGGTGTCCTGGCCCCAGGAAGAGCCTGGGCGGTGGGGGCTCAACCAAGTGCATAGGATGCCGTGAAGACACACGGAAGGCTGCTGCCCAGCCTGGGCAGGACAGATGCTGGACTCGGCCTCTCTTCTAGGAGGCACCCATCATCCAGGTGCCCTGTGGAATAGGAGGTAAGGAGGCCTCTGGCCAGGGAGGGCACGCGGGCCTGGTCTCCCAGCCCAGGGCTGGCTCTGGCCGGCTCCAGCCCGTGACTGTCCCCAGAGTGCGTGGGGCTGCCATGCCAGTAGGGGGAAGTCTTCAGCCGTGGCCCCCAGGCGGGGACAGCCTGCATGGGCCCTGGTTCTGGGGGCTCCGAGGCCCGTGGAGGAGCCCACATCCACAGGCCCTCCCGGCTGCCAGCGTCGGAGGAGTTGTCCTCCCTGTGCTCTGGCCTGCTCAGGTTAGGGAGACTGGCGCACTGGCACAGGCCTCCCCACCTCCTCGAGTACTCTGGAGACTCTGTGGGGCTGGCCGCAGCTGGAGACTCTGCGGTCCCCACAGGGGAGCCCAGGCCGAGGGGCTCTGGGCTGCCTTCCCAGCTCTCCTCCTCCTCCATGCCTTCCCTCTCGGCGATGCAGAGGCCAAAGCTTTCTGGAGGACGGATCATCACTGCACGAGTAGCGGGACCCCTGGTCTGCTCCCACACTGCCACTGTGTCCTGAATGGTGATTTTGGCCTTCGGAGCAGTGGGGGCAGGAACGTGCATCTGGGAGACGCGTGCCTGCCCCAGGGGCCTGCTGCACCGTTTTATAGCCTTGGCTGCAAGAAGAGACACGGTTTGTTTACCACAGCCCCGGTCTGGCCTGCTCGGTGCTTGCCCCGACAAAACCCTGGGGTCCCCATCACCACGTGTGACGCTGAGGACTCTTCCAGGCTGCTGGCCCCAGACGGGAGGGTGTGTGCAGCCCGGGCCAGGGGAGCCCTGGGACACCGCCGGCTCCTCCTGCACAGCCCCACAGGGTGGATGGCCCTGAACTCCCCACCTCACTCTCATCTCTGGGGACTGAGGCACCAACTCAGGACCCCGTCACCTACCCCACCTGAACTCCTGCGCCCTAACAGTGCATTCGCTGAGTTACCCACATCTGAGTCCCTCCTACATGGCTGGAAAGGAACTGAGCCTAAGATGATGGGGGTGAGAGCTGGGGCTGTGGGGCAGACATGGAGATTGGTTTAGGCCCTTGGGAACAGGGAATGCAGTTTCTAAAGAGGTGGCAGGGGTGCCCTGTGTCCTCTGCCCCTGGGCCACTGTCTCTTTCCTGGTGAGACTGGGCTGTCACTGCTACTGTCCTACGAGCACCCAGGGGAGGCAGCACCTGGAGGCACAGTGGGGCCTCCCCAGTGCCTGGACAGCCTGCACCTGGGCCCCCACTTAGAGCCTCAGAGCTGGGACAAACCCATCTCTGCTCTGCATGGGGACCCAGGCGCTCAGGTCCTTGATGGCAGCAGCAGCAGGGGAGGAGCACGGGGACCCCTCCCCACCGCAGCCCAGAGGCCAGCGATGCTCCGGGTCCCGCTGCCTTCTGTTGGCCCGAGGCTAGGGCTGCAGAGTCCACACTCAGTTGCACTTGTGTTCTGCCGCGGGGGCCCCCAGCGCCTGCCTCTGTGCCCAGCCCTGCTCACAGGAGTGCACTCGGCCCCCACAACTGGGCTCAGGTTACCTGGGCCTTCCAGGGGTTCTCAGATGGCTGAAGGGGATTCTCTGCCGGCCTGTTTCCCCCTCACTGCACAGGGTCTCCCACAGCCCCACCTCCCTCTAGCCCTGCCCACATGCAGGTGGCAACCCACCCACCTGTCCTAGGAGGGTCCTGTGTGCAGACAGTTGTGGTCATCGGGCCAGTATGTCTTGGGTGTCAAGCCAAGCACTGGAGGGACTGCTCAGGGGCCAATTGACAGTGGGATGACCCTGGCCACTTCTCCTTGTGGTCTGTGGGGGCCTGGGATTGGGGATGCAACAGGGGGATTCTCAGTGCCCTCCTGAAGGGAACCCAGGCCTCCCCAACCCCCTCATCCCTCCCTCAAGCCCTACTCACGAGGGACAGGCAGGGGGACCCCCAGCTCCTCCGTCCCCAGCACCCGGGCCTCTGTGGGCCCTGAGGACTCACTGTGATGGATCTTGACGGCCGTGTATGCCATGGCTGGGAGCATGTGCTCGCCCTCCAGGATGTAGATGTCCCGCATCCTCAGAGCCAGGGGGAACGGCACCTGGGGACAGAGGCATTGGAGGAGCCGCCGTCAGGGCCTCAGCAGGGCCCACAGGGGTGGGTGTGCAGTGTCACTACAGGGGACAGGGGGAGACTGCAGGAGCAGTGACCCAGGATATTGAGGATCTCTGTCTCTCTGCCTTTCAAAGAAATAGCAAGATCAATAGGGGCCTGTGCTGTGTACAGTAGGCTAAGCCTCCACCTGCCACACCGGCATCCTGTATGTGGCCAGTTTGCGTCCCAGCTGCTCCTCTTCCAAGCCAGCTCTCTGCTTATGGCCTTGGGAAGCAGTAGGAGATAGCCCAGGTGCTTGGGCCCCTGCACCCCTGTGAGAGAGCTGGAAGAAGCTCCTGGCTTCTGACTTCTGATCAGCTCAGCTCCTGCCACTGCAACCATTTGGGGAGTGAACCAGCAGAGGAAGACCTTTCTCTATGTCTTTCTCTGTCTATAACTCTACCTCTCAAATAAATAAAATATTTTTATTGAAGGACGGGGTGGAGCCAAGATGGCGGAACAGTGAGGGCGCACACCGATAGTGCGGGAAAATTTAGTTTAATAAAAGTGGAGTTATGGTAGCCTCAGAAAAAGGATCAGGAAAAAACTGCAGAGGAAACTCTTCCGGATCTAGTGGCTGTGACTCGGAGGACCTACTGGGAGAACAAGGTCACCCACCGCGCGGAAGCCGAGCTGCGGGAGCTGCATGGTCTGTGTGCCGGTGCAGGAAGGGGAGTGGATGTCACACAGACACCAGCAGGGAGAGCAGGGACGCCCAGGGCTCTGAGTCCACACATCGGTGCTGGAAGGGGAGGTGAGCTCAGTAACCTGAGACATTGGCGGGGAAATGGTGGTCAGAATCTAGAGGGGAGCGGGAAAGTTCACCAGACTGACTACGGGAGAGAAGGAAAAAAGGTGTGTGGGGGGGTACTGGTACAGAGGAGTTTCTCTCTCTGCCAACCTTGCAAAGGCAAGCAAGAGACAAAGAGCAGGCCTTCACTCTGGATTTAGATAACAACTAGGGAGAGCTAAGGAACTGAGTCACTACAATTCAGTAGCCTAGGCAACCCAGTGGGAGTCCAGAGGAGAAACAGAGCCTGCACAGACTCTTTGGGTAGAAGCCAGAGATCTGAAGCTAAATACCATCAATTCTGCACAGCAGTGCGGTGCGATATTACTTACCTCCTAAATAAATAAATAAATAAAAAGGAGAGATTTACCACGCATAACCTGAGGGTGTCACCTTTGCACACCCGTAACCCAGAAGAACCAAGCAGAGCTCTCAGGCCACACCCATCTCAAGCCTCCAAGGCTCCTCCAACAGCAGGCAGTCCACTTAACACAGACATAGTATAAAAAAAAAAAAAGCGCAGTGACGAAAGAAGAATTAACTATGCCAAGCAACAAACACAGAAATCGAGGGAACAAGATCAACGATGACACTATGATGCCTCCAAATAAACAAAACACCCCAAGCCAAGATTATGAAGATGATGAGATAGAAGAAATGCAAGATATGGATTTCAAAAAATTTATGATAAGAACATTTAGAAGTTTTCACAACACAACATATCAAAACTTATGGGATACAGCAAAAGCAGTATTGAGAGGCAAGTTAATAGCAATAGGTGCCTATATCAAGAAATTGGAAAGGTACCAAATAAATGAGCTTTCAGCATGTCTCAAGGACCTAGAAAAACTGCAGCCAAACCAAACCCAAATCTAGTAGAAGAGAAATAATTAAAAGCAGAGAAGAAATTAACAGGATTGAATCCAAAAAAAAATTACAAAAAATCAGCCGAGTGAGAAGCTGGGTTTTTGAAAAAATAAACAAAATGGACACCCCATTGGCCCAACTAACTAAAAAAAAGAAAAGACCCAAATCAATAAAATCAGAGATGAAAAAGGAAACATAACAACAGACACCATAAAAAAGAAATAAAAAGAATCATCAGAAATTACTACAAGGACTTGTATGCCAGCAAACAGGAAAATCTATCATAAATGGATAGATTCCTGGACACATGCAATCTACCAAAATTGAACCATGAAGACACAGAAAACCTAAATAGACCCATAACTGAAACAGAAATCGAAACAGTAATAAAGGCCCTCCCAACAAAGAAGAGCCCAGGACCAGATGGATTCACTGCTGAATTCTACCAGACATTTAAAGAAGAACTAATCCCATTTCTTCTCAAACTATTCAGAACAATTGAAAAAGAGGGAATCCTCCCAAATTCTTTCTATGAAGCCAGCATCACCTTAATCCCTAAGCCAGAGAAAGATGCAGCACTAAAAGAAAATTATAGACCAATATCCCTGATGAACATAGACGCAAAAATCCTCAATAAATTTCACGCCAATAGAATACAACAACACATCAGAAAAATCATCCACCCAGACCAAGTGGGATTTATCCCTGGTATGCAGGGATGGTTCAACATTCGCAAATCAACCAATGTGATTCACCACATTAACAGACTGCAAAAGAAAAACCATATGATTATCTCAATTGATGCAGAGAAAGCATTCGATAAAATTCAACACCCTTTCATGATGAAAACTCTAAGCAAATTGGGTATAGAAGGAACATTCCTCAATATAATCAAAGCAATTCATGAAAAGCCCATGGCCAGCATCCTATTGAATGGGGACAAGTTGGAAGCATTTCCACTGAGATCTGGCACCAGGCAGGGATGACCACTCTCACCACTGCTATTTAACATAGTTCTGGGAGTTTTAGCCAGAGCCATCAGACAAGAAAAAGAAATTAAAGGAATACAAATTGAGAAGGAAGAAGTCAAACTATCCCTCTTTGCAGACAATATGATTCTTTACTTAGGGGATCCAAAGAACTCTACTAAGAGACTATTGGAACTCATAGAGGAGTTTGGCAAAGTGGCAGGATATAAAATCAATGCACAAAAATCAACAGCCTTTGTATACACAAGCAATGCCATGGCTGAGAAAGAACTGCTAAGATCAATCCCATTCACAATAGCTACAAAAACAATCAAATACCTTGGAATAAACTTAACCAAGGACGTTAAAGATCTCTACGATGAGAATTACAAAGTCTTAAAGAAAGAAATAGAAGAGGATACCAAAAAATGGAACAATCTTCCATGCTCATGGATTGCGAGAATCAACATCATCAAAATGTCCATTCTCCCAAAAGCAATTTATAGATTCAATGCAATTCCAATCAGGATACCAAAGACATTCTTCTCAGATCTAGAAAAAATGATGCTGAAATTCATATGGAGGCAAAAGAGACCTCGAATAGCTAAAGCAATCTTGTACAACAAAAACAAAGCTGGAGGCATCACAACACCAGATTTCAGGACACACTACAGGGCAGTTGTAATCAAAACAGCATGGTACTGGTACAGAAACAGATGGATAGACCAATGGAACAGAATTGAAACACCAGAAATCAACCCAAACATCTACAGCCAACTTATATTTGATCAAGGATCTAAAACCAATTCCTGGAGCAAGGACAGTCTATTCACTAAATGGTGCTGGGAAAACTGGATTTCCATGTGCAGAAGCATGAAGCAAGACCCCTACCTTACACCTTACACAAAAATCCACTCAACATGGATTAAAGACCGAAATCTACGACCTGACACCATCAAGTTATTAGAGAACATTGGAGAAACCCTTCAAGATATTGGCACAAGCAAAGAGTTTCTGGGAAAGACCCGGGAGGCACAGGCAGTCAAAGCCAAAATCAACTACTGGGATTGCATCAAATTGAGAAGTTTCTGTACTGCAAAAGAAACAGTCAGGAGAGTGAAGAGACAACCGACAGAATGGGAAAAAATATTTGCAAACTATGCAACAGATAAAGGGTTAATAACCAGAATCTACAAAGAGATCAAGAAACTCCACAAAAACAAAACCAACAACCCACTTAAGAGATGGGCCAAGGACCTCAATAGACATTTTTCAAAAGAGGAAATCCAAATGGCCAACAGGCACATGAAAAAATGTTCAAGATCATTAGGACTCAGGGAAATGCAAATCAAAACCACAATGAGGTTTCACCTCACCCCGGTTAGAATGGCTCACATACAGAAATCTACCAACAACAGATGCTGGCGGGGATGTGGGGAAAAAGGGACACTAACCCACTGTTGGTGGGAATGCAAACTGGTCAAGCCACTATGGAAGTCAGTCTGGAGATTCCTCAGAAACCTGAAGATAACCCTACTGTTCGACCCAGCCATCCCACTCCTTGGAATTTACCCAAAGGAATTTAAATTGGCAAACACAAAAGCGGTCTGCACCCTAATGTTTATTGCAGCACAATTCACAATAGCCAAGACCTGGAACCAACCTAAATGCCCATCAACGGTAGACTGGATAAAGAAATTATGGGATATGTACTCTTTAGAATACTATACCGCAGTAAGAAACAATGAAATCCAGTCATTTGCAACAAAATGGAGGAATCTGGAACACATCATGCTGAGTGAAATAAGCCAGTCCCAAAGGGACAAATATCATATGTTCTCCCTGATCAGTGACAACTGACTGAGCACCAAAATGGAAACCTGTTGAAGTGAAATGGACACTATGAGAAATGGTGACTTGATCAGCATAGCCCCGACTGTTAACAACTTAATACATTATCCCCGTTAGTATTTTTTTAATCTGTTCTACTTAATATGACTGGTTTAATTCTGTAATTAATACACAGTTATTCTTAAGTGTTGAAATTTAACTGAAATGTGATCCCTGTTAAACATAAGAGTGGGAATAAGAGAGGGAAGAGATGTACAATTTGGGACATGCTCAAGCTGACTTGCCCCAAATGGTAGAGTTAGAAACATACCAGGGGACTCCAATTCAATCCCATCAAGGTGGCATGTACCAATGCCATCTCACCAGTCCAAGTGATCAATTTCAGTTCACAATTGATCATAATGAAAGGACTAAGAGTCAAAGGAAGCACATAAACAAGTCTAGTACCTGCTAATACTAACCAATAGAATAAATAAAGGGGAGAGTGATCCAACATGGGAAGCGAGATACACAGCAGACTCATAGAATGGCAGATGTCCTAAACAGCACTCTGGCCTCAGAATCAGCCCTAAAGGCATTCGGATCTGGCTGAAAAGCCCACGAGAGTATTTCAGGCATGGAAAGCCAAGATACTCTGGCAGAAAAAAAAAAAAAAAAAAAAAACTAAATGAAAGATCTCTGTGAGTGAGATCCCAGTGGAAAGAACAGGTCTTCAAAGAAGGAGGTACTTTTCTCTGAAGGGAGGAGAGAACCTCCACTTTGACTATGACCTTGTCTAAACAAGATAGGAGTTGGAGAACTCAAAAGGCTTCCATAGCCTTGGAAACTCATGACTGGAGCATAGGGAGATTACTGATGCCATAAACAGGAGTGTCAATTTGTAAAGTCAACAACAGGAGTCACTGTGCACTTACTCCTCATGTAGGATCTCTGTCCTTAATGTGCTGTACAGTGAGATTTAATGTTATAACGAGTACTCACACAGTATATTTCACTTTGTGTTTCTATGGGGGTGCAAACTGTTGAAATCTTTACTTAATGTATACTAAACTGATCTTCTGTAAAAAAAAAAGAGAAATTATCAATTCCCAACTTGACTCTCACTGGGATGAAACATGACAATAGGTCTGATCTGATTTCATCATCATTTAAAAAATCATCTATTATTTTTCACTTTATGTTTCTGTGTGGGAGCAAACTGTTGAAATCTTTACTTAATGTATGCTAAACTGATCTTCTGTACATAAAGAGGATCGAAAATGAATCTTGATGTGAATGGAAGGGGAGAGGGAGTGGGAAAGGGGAGGGTTCTGGGTGGGAGGGACGTTATGGGGGGAAGCCATTGTAATCCATAAGCTGTACTTTGGAAATTTATATTCATTAAATAAAAGTTAAAAAAATAAAATACTTTTTATTTTATTTTTTTTTGACAAGCAGAGTAGGACAGTGAGAGTGAGAGTGAGAGTGAGAGTGAGAGCGAGAGAGTGAGAGAGTGAGAGTGTGAGAGAGAGAGAGAGAGAGAAAGGTCTTCCTTTTTCCATTGGTTCACCCCCCAAGGGGCTGCCACGGGCGGCGCGTTGAAGCCGGCGCACTGTTCCAATCCGAAGCCAGGAGCCAGGTGCCTCCTCCTGGTCTCCCATGCAGGTGCGGGGCCAAGCACTCAGGCCATCCTCCACTGTACTCCCAGGCCACAGCAGAGAGCTGGTCTGGAAGAGGAGCAACTGGGACAGAATCCGGCGCCCTGACTGGGACTAGAACCCGGGGTGCCGCCACTGCAGGCAGAGGATTAGCCTAGTGAGCCACGGGGCTGGCCAATAAAATCTTTTTCAAAAATGATAAATAAAGGACTAGTGCTGTGGTTCAACGGGTTAGGGCCTAGGCCTGTGGTGCCAGCATCCCGCATCCCATGTGGGTGCTAGTTCGGATCTTGGCTGCTCCACTTCCAATCCAGCCCCATGCTATGACCTGGCAAGGCACTGGAGGATGGCCTGGGTCCTTGGGCCCCTGTGCCCATGTGGGAGGCCCAGGGAAGGTTCCTGGCTCCTGGCTTCAGGTCAACTCAGCTCTGGCCATTGCAGCTGGTTGGGCAGGGAAGCAGTAGATGAAAGACCTCTCTCTGTCTCTCCTTCTCTCTCTGACTTTCAAATAGATAAATAAATCTTTTTTAAAAAGATAATTAAAGTTTTAAAACTGTAGAAGGAATGATGGAAAAAGTGAACCTCACCGTAGCAAATTCAGAATGCCTGATAGGGCCTGGCGCTGTGGTGTTGCAGGTAAAGCTGCTGCCTGCAGTGCTGGCATGGCATACAGGTGCCAGTTCTAGTCCCAGCTGCCCCACTTCCGATCCAGCTCTCTGCTATGGCCTGGGAAAGCAGAAAATGGCCCAAGTCCCTGGGCTCCTGCACCTGTGTGTGAAACCCAGAGGAAGCTCCTGGCTCCTGGCTTTGGATCGGCGTAGCTCCAGCCGTCGCAGCCAGTTGGGGAGTGAACCAGTGGATGGCAGACCTCTCTCTCTCTCTGCCAGCACGCACAACCTCAGTCTGATCATGAGAACATCAGGCCAAGTCAAACTGAACGTTCCTCTGCAGCATAACTGACCAGGACTCTTCAGAAGCGTCCAGGCCATGAAGGAAGACTGAAGAACTGTCCCCGACTCTGGGAGACTAACCAGACAGGACACTGGAGGCAAGCTGGAGGCCTGGCTCAGACCCTGGACCAGAAAAAGGAAACCAGTGGGAACACTGCAACACTCCGGTGAGGGCCAAGGACACTTTAGTTAGTACACTATCTTGCTTTGTAAACCACACACAGGGCTCTTTCTGCATGACCAATCAAGCACACGATGCACACAACAGAGCATAGCTCTGGCCCTGCTCTGGGTGGGGATAAAGACCCCAGCTACTTCCTGTGACACACCCCTCTCCACACTGCTGCTTGCACCAACACAAACTCACATCCCAGGGCCCCAGTGAGGTGACCTGTGCTCACCTGTCTGCTGCAACATCAGTTACCTGTGACAAATCAAAACACAAGCTCCCTGGGGCAGCGATTCTGAGATCTCTGCGTCTCCACAGGCTGGCACAGAGAGGGATCAGTACATGTCGGCTAAGCCAACAGTGTAGGGGCAGCTGTGGGGAAGCGGCTGCTATGGTCCTCACTCTGCCCACTAGAGCACCCATTCGCCACCTCCCATTTGATCTCTATCAACTTAACCTTTCTACATCTCGCCTATGCTTTGGAAAGAAAATCATAGGACAAGGTATAGGCAGTAGAAAATCAGGAGAAACCAGTATTTAGAAGGAATAAAAATAAAATAAAAAGTCAAGATCAGAATAAAATATTTTACATTTCTCTTGTTTGGATCTATCACATATGCTACCACCATACTTCAAGAGTTATTTTAGTTTTTTAAATGTTTATTCATTTTTATTTATTTGAAAGGCAGAGCATCAGAGAGGGCAAGAGAGAGAGAGAAATCTTCTATCTACTGGTTCACTCTCCAAATGTCTCCAACAACTGGGCCTGGACCATGCCGAAACCAGGAGCCAGAAACTCCACTCAGGTCTCCCTCACAGGTGGCAGGTATTCAGGATTCCATCCACCATTTGCTGTCTCCTAGGGCATTAGCAGGAAGCTGTCCTGGAAGTGGGCAGCCAGGACTTACATCAGGTACTCCAGTATGGAACCAAAGGTGCCCCAAGCAGTGGCTTAATCGGCTGTATCACAAGATCCATTCCTTCCAAGAGTTGGTAAAAGATCAAATGGGGGGGGCGTGCTGTTGTGCAGTGGGTTAAAGCCCCAGCCTGCAGTGCTGGCATCCCATATGGGCACTGGTTCGTGTCCTGGCTGCTCCTCTTCTGATCCAGTTCTATGCTATGGCCTGGGAAAGCAGTAGAGGATGGCCCAAGTCCTTGGGTCTCTGCACCCACGTGGAAGACCTGGAAGAAACTCTTGTCTCCTGGCTTTGGATCAGCTCAGCTCTGCCACTGCGGATTTTTGGTGAGTGAACCAATGGAAGGAATGGATTCGCTCTCTCGCTGACTCTACTTCTAACTCTTACCAAAAAAAAAAAAAAAAAAAAGATCAAATGAGGAAGTATATAGAGAACATTTACCCCACAGCCTGGACATAATCAATGTTCAAAAGTAGTAGTTATTTTTATTTTTACTAAGGTAGTATCTACACTACATCTAGATAATTACAGGGGGCAGGTGTTACGGGGTACCAGGTGGAGCCACCATCTGTGAAGCCACCATCCCATTATGGGCACCGGTTCATTTCCAGGCTGCTCTACTTCCAATCCAGCTCCCTGTTGATGGCCTAGGAAAAGCAGCAGAACGTAGCCCAAGTGCTTGGGCCACTGCTACCAACATGGGAGACCCAGATGGAGCTCCCAGATTCCACCTGGCCCAGAACCAGCCATTGTGGCCATCTGGGGGTAAGCCAGTAGATAGAAGATATTTCTCTCTCTCTCTCTCTCTGTAACTCTGACTTTCAAATAAAAAACTTACAAGGATAAAGTACAATATAGCAGTTCTAAAACTATTCACATAAAAAATACTTAATGAGCTTTTCTTTTTTAACAAATATTAGATTTCTAATAAGATAAAGTCAAATAACTGAAGAGAAATATCAATCTAAAATAACAGGTAAATCAGTCTCTCTGCACACACACACAATAAACACTAAAGATACCCAACTTTGCAAGTGAAAAAATGCAAGTTAAAACAAGAGATCATGTTCACCAGGCAAACAAGCAGAAATTAAAAAGCCTAGTAACAGGGCCGGTGCTGTGGTGCAGCAGGTAAAGCCACTGCCTGCAGTGCTGGCATCACATATGTGTGTCAGTTCAAGTCCCGGCTGCTCCTCTTCCAATCCAGCTCTCTGCTATGGTCTGGGAAAGCAGTAGAAGATGGCCCAAGTCCTTGGGCCCCTGCACCCATGTGGGAAGACCTGGGGGAAGCTCCTGGCTCCTGGCTTCGGATCGGCACAGCTCTGGCCATTGCAGCCAACTGGGGAGTGAACCAGCGGGTGGAAGACCTCTTTCTCTCTGCCTCTCCTCTGTGTAACTCCTTCAAGTAGATAAATAAAATCTTTTTTTTTTTTTTAAAAAGACTATTAATGAGGTTGCATAGGAAAAGAAACCCCAATAATGATAGTATAAATTGCTATAATCTTTCTGGAAGGATATCTGACAAATCTGTCAAAAACTGTAATACACATTAAGAAAACTATTCTTAATAACATGTGAGTGCAAAGGCATCACCTGCCAAAGATGACAATGAAAACCCAGTAAGAAAAGTTCCTCTTGGGGCCGGCACCATGGCGTGGCTGGTTAAGCTGCTGCCTGCAACGCCAGCATCCCAAATGGGTGCCCGTTTAAGTCCTGGCTGCTCCACTTCCAATCCAGTTAATGCTCCTGGGAAAGCAGTGGAAGATGGACCAAATCCTTGGGCCCTGCCACCCGTTTGGGAAACTAGATGGAGGTCCAGGCTCCGGGCTTCAGCCTGGCTCAGTCTCAACCATCACAGCCATCTAAGGAGGAAACCAGCAAATGGAAGATCTCTCCCCCTTTCTTTTCAACTCTTCAAGAAAAATCCTTGGAAATTAAAAAAAAAAAACTTACTCTTAAGTCCTCCACCTACCCCAGGGGTATCCTGAGGGTGGAAAAGACCCGAGAGTCCTGGAAAGGGGGTCAGTAGGAAGGGGGTGAGAAGGACAGGAAACGGGTTGCCCCAGGGGTAGCTGGGTAGCACAAGCTGCTGCCCAAACCACACCTGGATGGCCTGCAGCTGGCTGCTCTGCGAGAGGAACAGCACAGGGGCTGCAGAGCAGGATGCCAGAGAGCAGCCGAGCAGGACACACGGACCCAAGCAGAGACAAGCTGGCTTACTGGAGCATACTACTCTGAGGCTGGTCCCAAGAGTGATGCACTCACCTCCCAAGGGAACTGTGGTGATGGGCATGGTGGGGCGTGGAGCACGAGGTCTCCAAAGGGGCCACAGAGCAGAGGTAACTTCCGAGTTCAGGGCGCACAGTGCACCAGTACCAGCTTATGCAAATAGAGACAGGACTGGGCTGCTCCCTATACAGCCTTTCTTCTGTTAACACCACAGTCTGGGAAGTGAGAGACAGAGGAGCTCCAGGTGAGAGTGGCTGCCCCACAGACTACAGAAACAGAAATCCAGCCCTCAGTAGTGCTCCTTAAAGAGCAGAGATCACAGGCACACCGTGCAGAATACAGCCTGGTGCAGGGGCCCACTCTAGGGAACCATCACACAGTAACCACACACCAGGAAGAAGGAGCCGTGACAGGGATGTAAGTTACGTGGATGTACCCACATTCTTATGGGAACACACAGCACAAAATGGCTTGAAAATCTAGCTGGCTGTCAAGAAGAAACTGGTTAAATCCAATAACCACATCAGTCATAGTCACCCATGAAAAAGACTCAAAGTGGTTAGGAGAGGGATATGGATTGGCAAAGAACCTCCACAGCTACTCCTAAGCTAATTCTGCAAACAAGACAGCCTGTTCTCTTCCTAAGAAAGTCCATGCCCAGAGAGGTGTCTAACCTCATGGACAGAGGGTAGGATCCAGGCTCAAGGGGGTGTAAGTGCAGACAGAGGGCGGATCCAGGCTCACAGGGGTGTGTAAGTGCACCGACAGAGGGCGGGATCCAGGCTCAAGGGGGTGTAAGTGCACTAACAGAGGGCAGGATCCAGGCGCACAGGGGTGTGTAAGTGCACTGACAGAGGGCGAGATCCAGGCGCACAGGGGTGTGTAAGTGCACTGACAGAGGGCAGGACCCACGATCACATGGGTATGTAAGTGCACCAATGGAGGGTGGGAAGGTCACAGCCCACAGAGGCCTCCAGGAGGAAAGACGTGGGACAGAGGCAGGCATGTGGTCAACTTTTTTTTAATGCTCCAGCAGTTTTATTTCAAGAAAGCTTTTCTTTAGAATTACTCTACTACTTTTTATAAGTTGTTTTTTTAAGTCAAAAGGCACAGAGCTCAGGCCCGGGAGGGGGTGCCTGAGAATTCTACTCACAGCCAGTTTGACCAGCACCAACTCAGAGGCTGCCTCCTGCAGAACCCAGACCTTCAAAACCTGCTCGCGGGTAACTGATGGCACATAAATGCAGACACGAACTGAAGGCGTTTACTCATGATTCCTGTGACTTCAGAACCTGTACTTACACAATCTCGGCGCTGTCTTCACAGAAGTCAATGTGCAATGTAACAGGCTTCATGCAGTACAACCGGAACTTTTTGCTCTGTAGGGAAGCTGCATAAATGATTCCACTGCAACTCGGATGCTGACAAATGAAGCAGAGAGAGTTCCATTATAAAACACACAACACAGAACAGACTCCTTTATAGCTCACCTAGGTCAGTAACATGCTTGCCGTAAAACAAAGTAAAGGACATCCCTTTCTGATTCTAACACAGCCTCCAACAGATGCTTGGAGACATCTGGCCAAGGGGACAAAACTGCTTCTTGGAGGGTGGAAAAAATCTTTCTGTAAAAGCAGAGAGATCCTACATAGTGATTCAGTGTATCTGTGGCATCAAAATTTCATGGCACAGGGGCAGGAATTCAGGGAGAGTGTATCTGGTGAGGCTCCTCAGGTTAAGACACACTGTGCAGCTGGCACTGTGGCGCAGGTGAAGGCGCCACCCACGGCGCCAGTGTCCATGCGAGTGCCAGCTTGGGCCCAGATCCACTGCCGATCCAGCTCCTTGCTAATGCGCCTGGGACATCAGTGAAGACAATTCAAGTACTTGGGTCCCTGTGCCCACATGGGAAACTCAGATAGAGTTCTGGGTTCCTGGTTTCGGCTTGGCTGTGGTGGGTATTTGCAGGAGTAAACCAAAGGATGAAAGATACACTTCTCTTTCTTTCTCTCCTTTTCTGTCACTCTGCCTTTCATACCACAAATCAGAAGGAAGGGAGGGAAGGAGGGAGGAAGGGAGGGAAGGAGGGAAAGAAGGAACAGAAATACTGCACAGGGGCAGGCATGTGGCCTACCTGCTGGGATGCTGCTTGGGATGCCCTGATCTCGTGTCAGAACACCTGGGCTCCAGTTCTTGTTCCACACCCAATCAGCCTCCTGCTGGTGCAGGCCCTGGGAGGCAGCAGGTGGCTGGGTCTCTGCCACCCACAGGAGAGACCACATTGAGTTTCCAGTTCCTGGCTCCAGCATGGCCTACCCAGGGCTGTTGTAGGTATTTTAGAAGTGAAACAAGAAGGCACGCACGTTCTCGTGCGCGCACGCTCTCTCGTCTCTCTGTCTCTGTCTCTCTCTCTCATCTCTCTGCCTTTCAAATACATAAAAAGTGAAAAATAAAAGGAAACACTGAATAACAATGAATAAGCCTGTGAAATAAATTCCACTTACTACGTGACCAGAATTACTCCAACAGTGCTGTCTATGAACAGATGTTTTAATAATTAGTATTTGCCAACTTTGCACAAAACAGCTGATGGACGGCGAGGTGACAAGTAAGGCAAGCAACAGACATGTCAACATATTTCCTCACCATCAAGCAGCTCTCTTCCCTGAAGCCCTACCCTTTGTCTTAGACAGGTTAGAGCTCTACTTAATCGTTTGATTTTCTTGCCAAAAATAAACTCAAAACACCAAATACAAAAGGAAAAGCTCCCCAGATGGCTAAACACAGTAAGTACTTTAAAAAAAAAAGATTTATTTATTTGAAAGAGTTGCACAGAGGGAGAGGGGGAGGGAGAGGGGGAGGGGGAGGGGGAGGGGGAGAGGGAGGGGGAGAGGGGGAGAGAGAGAGAGAGAGAGAGAGAGAAGGAGGGAGGAAGGGAGGGAGGGAGGGAGAGGTCTTCCATCCACAGGTTCACTCTCCAATTGGTCACACTGGCTGGAGCTGTGCGGATCTGCAGCCAGGAGCCAGGAACTTCTTCCAGGTCCTCCTGCACACGGGTGCAGGGGCCCAAGGACTCGGCTTTCCCAGGCCATAGCAGAGAGCTGGGTCAGAAGTGAAGCAGCCTGGGCTTTTTAACCGGCACCTATATGGGATGCCGGCACTGCAGTTGGTGACTGTACTGCTATGCCACAGCGCTGACCCCAAGTACTTTTATAACAATTATGGTCACAGAGGTGCAGAATCTCAAGCTGGGGAGGCACCTACTTTTCCCTTGAGTATCTGCAAATCCTCCATGTCTGATGAGCCCTTCTGCCACGAAACTCCTCTACGTGAGAGACACCTCTTACTGCACCGAAGGCTAGCTGGCTCTGCTCTTTTTGCACTGGAATAAGAGTCCTTGTGTTTGCCTATTAAATGGACATCCTTTTACTCTGGGACAAACCATGGGACAATTATCACTAAACACCAACAGTGACTTGTGCTGGCTTTTTCTTAACATTTATTTATTTGAGAGGTAAAGTTATAGACAGAGAGAGGGAAAGACAGAGAGGTTGGTCTTCCATTCTCTGGCTCACTCCCCAAATAGCTACAATGGCCAGAGCTGGGCCAATCCGAAGCCAGGGGCTTCTTTGGGTCTCCCACGTGGGTGCAAGGGCCCAAGCACTTGGGTCATCTTCTGCTGTTCTCCAAGGCCATGAGTAGGGAGCTGGATTCAAAGTGGAGCAGCTGGGATCTGAACGGGTGCCCATATAGGATGCTGGCACGGCAGGCAGAGACTTAACCTACTATACCACAGCACCAGCCTCGTGTGCTGGCATGTTCCCTCCCCCCTCCCCACCCAGAAACCATTTATTAAAACTTCATGCATTTTACCAATACAACTTTAGGAACACAGTGATGTGCTAATGTTTTCTAGTGAGCTGTGACATGCAGTCCCACAGTCAATGAAGGTTACTGTCAGGACGAGCCTGAACTGTCTCCGCACCCTACGTGATAGCCACACCTTTACTCTGTGACGCAGAACAACCAGGAATACGCACTTGAGTATATAATCTGCTCTCTGCAACCTGAGGGTGGCCATCAATTTCCTCCTCTGTGGAGACACGGAGAGTTTCTCTCTACCTCATGGTGGTGAGGCAAACCGCACTGAAGGACCCACCCCATCTCACGTGCAAACTAAGAGGACAGGCCAGAGAGCAGCTGGCACAGGGCACCCAGGAGACGAGAAGGGAACAGCCTGAACCTGCCCTGCCCCACCCTAGGCAGGCAAGTGGAGAAAGGCCACAGTCACTCTCTCTGTCCTCATTAGGACCATTTGCTCCTCTAGTCATGGATGCAGAATGGAAACCTGCAGTCTTCCTTCATCATTTATCTGAAAGTCAGAGACAGAGAGACAAACAAAGATGCCTGTCCACTGGTTGATTCATTTCTCAAATGCGGCAACAGCCAGGCTGACACCAGAAGTCCAGAACTCAGTCTCCCGTGTGGGTGGCAGGGGTCAACTTGAGCCCTCATGTGCTGCCTCCCGGGGGTGCACTGGCAGAAAACCAGAGTGGAGAGTGGAGCTGAGATTTAAGTGCAGGCACTCTGATGTGATGCACAGGCATCCAAGTCGTGACTTCATCACCGCGTCAAATGCCTGTCCCAAGTTTTCATTTCTTAAGGCACAAAAATGCTCAATGTCTTCTTTTCGCAAAAGGTAATCCCCTTACTTTAAAAACTGACATTCTCCTTTAAAATTCATCATTATCTCCTTAAAGAGAGTAAGGCAAACAGACATAAAACCACACATACGTACTTTTTAGATTTTACTGGAATGTACCTGGCGAAGTCTACAAGGAAACACTCTGCCAGGTAATGGTCTGCTGAAGACATGACTGACTTAATGACGGCCCTGCACCAGCACCGGAGCTCCGGACAATACACCACACAGACCTGCAAAACAGAAGGCAGGCTTTATTACGTTCAGCAGTAAAACCTCTAGTCACGTGATGACAGCCCTAAAGGCTCCTCTCAACATCGTCTCAGCCTGTACCCAACTTACAGGAGATGACACAGGTGTAGGAGGCTGCCCAAACTGAGCACTGTCTCCCAGGAAAAGGCCCCCCAGGAAACAGGGATCAGCTGAAAGGAAAGTGCTAAACGGGAAGAATTCCAGCTCACCAATACAGAAGGAGTGGGAGAAATCACCATATTGACAACTAATGGGCTGGCGCCGCGGCTCACTAGGCTAATCCTCCGCCTTGCAGCACCAGCACACCGGGTTCTAGTCCCGGTCAGGGCGCCGGAGTCTGTCCCGATTGCCCCTCTTCCAGGCCAGCTCTCTGCTATGGCCCGGGAAGGCAGTGGAGGATGGCCCAAGTGCTTGGGCCCTGCACCCCATGGGAGACCAGGAGAAGCACCTGGCTCCTGGCTTCGGATCAGTGCGATGCGCCAGCCACAGCGCAGTGGGAGCAGCGGCCACTGGAGGGTGAACCAACGGCAAGGAAGACCTTTCTCTCTGTCTCTCTCTCTCACACTATCCACTCTGCCTGTCAAAAAATAAAAAAAAAAAAAAGAAAAAGAAAAGAAAACAAATGAGGGGCCCATGCTTTGGCATAGTAAAACCACTACCTGCAGTGCGGGCATCCTATATTGGTGCCGGTTCGAGCCCTGGCTGCTCCACTTCCAATCCAGCTCTCTGCTATGGCCTGGGAACACCGTAGAAGATCGGCCAAGTCCCTGGACCCCTGCACCTGGCGTGGGAGACCAGGAGGAAGCTCCTGGTTCCTGGCTTCGGATCGGCACAGCTCTGGTTGTCGCGGCCAACTGGGCAGTGTACCAGGGAGTAGAAGACCTCCTCTCTCTCTCTCTGCCTCTCCTCTCTGCGTAACTCTGACTTTCAAATAAATAAATCACTCTTTAAAAAAAAGAAAACAAATGAAAGTGGATTCGGGCAGTGACAGCCACTGAATGGAGAGAGCATGAAGTGAAACACTCACAGCAGTGCCACGAAGGAGGGGTCATCCTAGCATGGCTTGCAAGTGGCGCTCTCTCCCATGTTAAACCCACGTGAAGGTAACAGCACACCTGTTCTTCAAAACAAGTGACCCCGAATCTATTCACAGTGTCCTGTTTAACCACCTCTCCACAAAAGGACAGGGAGAAAGCGCTCACCTCCTGGGTAAATGCTCACTGTGAGGAGGCCATCATGCTTTCCCAAACAAGACTGCACTTAAAGGACCACTGACCCCGTTCCATCCCTCCAGTAAGTCACTGCTATGGAAAAATAACAAATTGGTCACTAAGGACATTTGTGGGCACGAGGGAAGGAATTCAGATGAGGTCTTGTCTCCCTCCTAACGAGTGTTCATGTCCTTCCCCTCCATGCTATTACCGAAGTTCACACTTGGAACATGGCTGACCCAAGAGAAAATCAGACCACAGCAATGGTGGCTGAGGCTGCACGAAAGCAAAGAAGCCCTGATGTGGAGCACAGAGCAGAAACAATCCCAAGTCAGTCAAATCCCAAGTCAGTCAAAGCCATGAGCAACCAAAGAGGGAGGCACTGGCCCAGAACCGAAAACCCCAGGTCCTCTTTGCCAAGGTCCGTATACCTGCCCTGGCTCCCACCGCCAGGAAGACGGCCCTAACACCTGGATCTGGATGGCATCTATCCCAAGGCCCCACTTGGACCTACACAAGCACCACCCCCTGCCACCATCAGCCTGAGTCTCATGCAACCCAAAAACCTAACACAAGGCAACAACCATGAACGTTAAAATACTCTAATCACATTCATCATTCTAAGCTCCTGAAATATTTTTAACAATTATCTGGTAGACAGAGCACTCCCACCCAATGATTCACTCCCCAAGGCCCACAACAGCTGGGGGGGAGAGGGTGAAGGCTATGAGCTAGGAACTCAATCCAGGTCTCTCAGGTGGGTAACAGGGACCTAATTACTGGAGCTATCTATCATCTGGTGCTTCCCAGGGTCTGTGTATTAGCAGGAAGCTAGAATCAGGAACCGAATGCAAACACTCTAACATGGTGGTGTTTCAACTACCTGGCCAAACACCCACCCCTACATCCTGATTAGTGTTTCAAGATAGGATAATTAAAGGCTGGTGCTGGTTCCAGTTCCGGCTGCTCCACTTCCAGTCTGGTTCCCTGCTAATGAGCCTGCGAAAGCAAAGCAAGATGGTCTGAGTCCTTGGGTCCCTGCACCCACGTGGGAGATCCTGATGGAACTCCTGACTCCTGGCTTCGGCCTGGCCAAGTCCTGGTCATTAAGGCCATTTGGGGATTGACCTAGAGGATGGAAGATCTATCTGTCCCTCTAACTTTGCCTTTCAACTAAATAAATCATTAAATAATAATAAAGATACAATAAATAAAGTGCATTCAGATACATACCTGTCCTTCTTCCAACATTAATGGTTTTATTTCTGTATCTTTACACATGCTGTTATAGAAGTCATTCATGGCGCTATTTAGTTTTTGATAGTCGACTTCATGATCCAAAAAGGGACTACATCCTTTTATAATAACCCAGAAGCAATCTGGATCTTCAACCTGCAGAATTTTTAGAAGATTATAAAATAATGCATGATTTCTTTTAAAACCAAATAAACCTCAGAACCATGTAACTTTCTAATTTAAGTGATCTATCATTTTTGACAACTACCTTTCTCTTAAATGGTCATACCAAAGAGCCAAAGATAAAATTTAAAACATGTAATCAATAATATGCAATTCTCAATTATGTAGTACAACTCAAAAAGCAATCAGTTCTATTTGGTCTCCTGTAGCTTAAAAATATAAATATTAAACATATTCTTCTTATTAAAATACCTATTAAAACATCCATATATACAAAAGGTTCAGAACATTTTTAGTATTCTTTTTGTGTAAGAAAAATAAGTATGAATATATATACAGCCTGCTCATATTTTTTTAAATGACAGCAGATGAACCAAAACAAATACAGACTACCTCCTACAGGAGAAAAGAATGGAGTGGAAAGAATAAGGATGAAACTTAGACTTCTCTGAATGGGTCTTATCTACTATTGTTATTAGAAACCAAGATTTTTATTGTTAGGGGAAAGAATTATAAAATGGAAAATTAAATTTTTTAAAAGATTTTATTTGTTTGAGAGGTAGAGTTACAGAGAGAGGGAGAGACAGAGAAAAAGGTCTTTCATCCGCTAGTTCGCTTCCAAAATGCCCACAATGGCCAGAGCTGGGCAGATCCAAGACCAGGAGCCAGGAGCTCCTTCTGGGACTCCCATGCAGGTGCAGGGGCCCAAATACTTGGGCCATGTTTTACTGCTTTTCCAGGCCATACAATAGAGCTGGATAGAAGAGGAGTAGCTAAGACATGAACTGGTGCCCATAAGGGATGCCGGCACCACAGGCAAAGGCTTAGCCTATTATTCCACAGCACCAGCCCCCCAAAATTAAGTTTGATTGACAACATCACTAAGAACTCATGATTTGGGGCCGATGCTGTGGTGCAGTGGGTTAAAGCCCTGGCCTGAAGCGCCAGCATTCCATATGGGTGCCGGTTCGAGTCCCGGCTGCTCCACTTCCGATCCAGCTCTCTGCTGTGGCCTGTCAAAAAAAAAAAAATCGTGAGTTTTTTTTTTTTAATTTAATTTTATTTATTTGAAAGAGTTACAGAGAGAGGTAGCAGTAGAAGATGGCCCAAGTCCTTGGGCCCCTGCACCCACGTGGGAGACCTGGAGGAAGCTCCTGGCTTCGGATTGGCACAGCTCCGGCCGTTGCAGCCATCTGGGGAATGAACCAGCAGATGGAAGATCTCTCTTTCTGTCTCTACCTCTCTCTGTAACTCTTTCAAATAAATAAAATTAAATTTTAAAAAAGAACTCACGATTTTTTTCTTTTGACAGGCAGAGTTAGTGATAGAGAAAGGTCTTCCTTCTGTTGGCTCACCCCCCAAATGGCCGCTACAGCCAGCATGCTGCACCAATCTGAAGCCAGGAGCCAGGTGCTTCCTCCTGGTCTCCCATGCAGGTGCAGGGCCCAAGGACATAGGCCATCCTCCACTGCCTTCCCGGGCCACAGCAGAGAGCTAGACTGGAAGAGGAGCAACCGGGACAGAATCCAGCGCCCCAACTGGGACTAGAACCTGGGGTGCCGGCGCCACAGGCGGAGGATTAGCTAAGTGAACCATGGCACCGGCCAGAACTCATGATTTTTCAGAGGTTTTTCCTAACTCTGTCTACTGAAAAGGTATGGAAGCAGAAACACCCAGAGATATGGAGTCTAAGTTACCAGTGGCAGGAATAGAAGAGTTCACCTTAGTAATCGTATTATTTTTCTGAATGTTTGACTATTCTGATAATAAATAACTGGAAAATGAATAGCAGTCATTCTGGCAAGGGCAAAATAGTGTATAAGTTACACACACAGCACAATTATGAACCCTGAAAAAACACAAAATAAATGAAGAGCTAGCAAAAGCAACAGACACTGGAGAGCTGACCCTCGAAAGAAGGAACTTCACTGGGCACTTCCCAGAACACCTCCCAGTTGTACAGAGTGGCAACAACGCAACACAAAGTCACACTGTGGCTCGGGGAATCAGAGCTGTCGGTGCCAGTGAGGATTAGGGGGAGAAATTCTGAAATAGAGCCATAGAGGGAGCCCTGATGTCTGCACATCAACACCCCTCCCACCCTTGCCAAGTCCTGAACGGCAATGGGGGAGACAGCAAGGAGTACTGAGTAAGTGAGCAGTGCAGGGCTCAGAGGAGCACGCAGTTACAGCTGCTGCCCCTAGAAACAGCACTCCGGGCATGTGGCTCCATTCAGTCCTTCGCACTCAGAGACAACCAGATTCCAGCTTCCAGCAGCACAAGGCCACAACCCTGGGATGACTGCAATTATTCATTAAAGTGCTCACTTGAGTGGTGAGCATGTGGCCTAACAGTCATGACACTCACTGAATCCCCCCGCCAGAGTGCTAAAGATTCAATATTCAGTTCCAGCTCCTGACTCCAGCTTCCTGCTAATGCAGAGCCTGGGAGGCAGCAGTGATGGCCCAACTGGGTTCCTGCTACCCATGCAGGAGACCTGGAATGGGTTCCCTACTGCCAGCTTTGGCTTCAGTCCAGTCCTGGCCATGGCAGGCGTTTGGGAAGTATATCAGTAGATAAGAGCTATTTCTCTCCCCCGCCCCCTGTTACTCTTAAATAAAATGGATAAATAAATAAGCAAGCCTGCCTGCCTGCCTGCCAGCCTGAGAAAGCTCCACAATGCCAGAAGAACTGACTGTTCAGGCTATCATCTGAGGCAGGCCCCAACCTTCCGTTCTTAGAGACTTCACTCAAAAAAGCTTACAAATCTGTAAGTGTGTCCCTGCTCAGTAGCCACTCCTATGAGGCCAGGGCCGCCATGCCAGTTTCTGCAAGATGACAGCGTGCTAACTTCCATAACTTCCAGCTAGCACACACAGCTGGGATCACCGCATTTACCCTGAATGACCTCTTCTCACTCTTCCCTTGAGCTGTGCCAACCCCAGCCCTCCCTTTAAAACACCCAGGCACCTCCGCACCACTGGTGATGGAGCTCAGCTCTCCTCAGGAGGTACTGAATAAAATCTGTTTTCACTGCTTTAACTAGTCTCTGGCCAAGTCAAAACTGTGCTTCTTAGTGAAATAATAAAGAAAGGACATGGATTGTAAGATTGGAATGGAAAAGATAAAACGGTTTAGGTAAGCTGCAAAAGGTGTGTGGAAGTCTTAAATGCTTATAAAATTTTCTTGTTAGCTACAAAAGTTATCAATCTGTTTTTTTTTTTTGACGTAAGATTAAAATCTGATCCTCTGTAAAAGCAATGAGGTTGATGAAATACATAAGTGTTAATAGATATTTGGGAAAATAGTCTTTTTGTATCCTACTGAGATAATCTTTGTCTCATTAAGTTCTACTTGTTTAAAAACAGCTGAGTTTTAAAAGTTTTAAAGTTTTAAAAGTCTGTTTAAATATGGACTTGTTTTACATGTCAAGCATAGAAAGCCAAGACACTGTGGCAAAAAATGTTTTACATGAAGGATCTCCGTGAGGCCCCAGTGAAAAGAAGCAGCCATCAAAAGAGGATGTACTTTTCTCTAAAGGGAGGAGAGAACTTCCACTTTGCTTATGGCCTTGTCCAAATACTGAGAGTTGTGGACTCAAAAGGCTTCCTTAGTCTAGGCAGCTCATGTCAAGAGCCTCGGGGGGTCACTGACATCATAGATTTAAAAAAATTAACACTCTTAAGATTTCTTTATTTGAAAGTCAGAGTTAGAGAGAGAGGTCTTCCATCTGCTGGTTCACTCTCCAATTGGCCGCAATGGCTGGAGCTGTGCCAATCTGAAGCCAGGAGCCAGCGCCCATATGAGATGTCCGCACTTCAGGCCAGGGCGTTAACCCTTTGCACCACAGCTAGCCCCATTAATTTTTTTTTCCTCTTTTCTTTTTTTTTTCTTCCGACAGGCAGAGTGGACAGTGAGAGAGAGAGAGAGAGAGAGAGAGAAAGGTCTTCCTTTTTGCTGTTGGTTCAACCTCCAATGGCTGCTGTGGCTGGCGCACCGTGCTGATCCGATGGCAGGAGCCAGGTACTTATGTGCAGATTGTATGTCTATATAAAAATTATTAAAAACGGTTTTGATTGCTTATGGATAAAAAACACTCATATAATGCCGGCGCCGCGGCTCACTAGGCTAATCCTCCGCCTAGCGGCG
Organism: Oryctolagus cuniculus; assembly: GCF_964237555.1. Lineage (NCBI taxonomy): Eukaryota > Metazoa > Chordata > Mammalia > Lagomorpha > Leporidae > Oryctolagus > Oryctolagus cuniculus. The sequence goes on along the minus strand of NC_091449.1, from coordinate 17,522,443 downwards.
CTGGCACACCGGGTTCTAGTCCCGGTTGGGGTGCCGGATTCTGTCCCGGTTGCCCCTCTTCCAGGACAGCTCTCTGCTGTGGCCAGGGAGTGCAGTGGAGGATGGCCCAGGTGCTTGGGCCCTGCACCCCATGGGAGACCAGGAAAAGCACCTGGCTCCTGGCTCCTGCCATCGGATCAGCGCGGTGCGCCGGCCGCAGCGCGCCGACCGCGGCGGCCGTTGGAGGGTGAACAAACGGCAAAGGAAGACCTTTCTCTCTGTCTCTCTCTCTCACTGTCCACTCTGCCTGTCAAAAAAAAAAAAAACACTCATATAATACTGCTAAATTAACACAAATTACCTTTCTGGTGCACCTGACTTAAATAAATATGATAAATAGGCTGTTCTCAATTTGTTGGTACAGAAAAACTAAAAAAAAATTTTTTTAAGTCATTGACATGTTTGCATTTGGGTCTGCTGGTCAAACAAGTTGCACTTGTGTTAGGTATTTGCAACCATAAAGGTATACTATTTATCTAAAAACAATATAGTTAGAGGTATAATACAGTGCTCATTGCTCCCTAAAGTCCAATTTAAAGTTGTTCTTTGGCAAATTAATAACAAAATTTATAGACAAATTAGGTAAATGATCTTCATGTTTTGATCGTACTTAAAGAACATAGCTCTCCTCATGGGCATTGCATTGTTTCAAAAAAAAAAAAAAAAACTGTCAAAACATGCCTGTGACTACAGACTTCTAGCTCAGCCACCAAAGATTAAGGACAGAACTCAACAACCCCTTAACTGACATCCTAGAGGATGCCTCTGTGGTCTGCTTTAGCAGGAGGAATGTAAAGATAGGTGTCAAGCCAACTAATAGCTACTTTACATAGTGTTCTGCCATCAAAGAGACCCAGTGAGGCCAGTCTACCCCAAATGGCATCAGGCTTCAATTTGGAAAGCCAGGAGATGGGGCAAACAGCCATCCTGAAAAAAAGCCAGCCTCTACCAAATTCTGTCAAGAGCTGGGTGAATGGAATTGCCTTGGGGCTGAAGGGATCCCAGGTTAGAACCACAGATCCTACTGGCTCCAAGCTCAAAGAGCCCTTTACTCTGCCAGCTTCCAAGATAACTACTGCCATTGAGGGCAAGGCCTCGGGTCAGGACAGGCAGGACTGCAATCTTCCTTTCAGAAGTGCCGCCTGTTCTGTACTACCCTCCTGTTCAAGCCAGCTCTTCTCCCAGGCCGCCTAGGTAATGGAGTCAACAGGGCGTCTTCCCTCATGAGGTTCACACCTTTCTTATGATGTCTCTTCCACTATCCCATGTAAAGACAGAGAGAGGTTGGGCCTCATACGTACCTGGCCAGGCCTACATGCCTCTCTCTGTGAGAAAACCTGCTCCTGGTTTAGAGAACACATTTCCTAGGTACTCTAATAATGATTCAATCTTTTTGTTTTAGATCCTGTTGTATCTAATTTGCTTGTTAGACCTGCAAATTCCAGACCTAGAAAGCCACAAAGTGGGGAAAAAGTCCTCTATTTTAAAAAAGACTTCTCGGGGCTGGCGCTATGGTGCAGCGGGTTAACACCCTGGCCTGAAGTGCTGGCATCCCAGATGGGCGCTGGTTCGAGTCCCAGCTGCTCCACTTCCGATCCAGCTCTCTGCTATGGCCTGGGAAAGCAATAGAAGATGGCCCAAGCCCTTGGGCCCCTGTACCCACGTGGGAGACCAGGAAGAAGCTCCTGGCTCCTGGCTTCGGATCGGCGTAGCTTTGGCCATTGTGGCAAATTGGGGAGTGAAACAACGGAAGGAATACCTTTATCTCTGTCTTTCCCTCTCACTGTCTAACTCTACCTCTCAAATAAATAAAATCTTTAAATCAAATAAAAAAGCCTTCAAACAGATAAAACAAATTCTTAGAAATAAACAGACCCTTGTTCCATCCACCCCTACTACAGTCAAAGTCCTCAAGATAGCTCCCTGGACCCACCACAACACAGACAGGCAGGTGGCCTGAAACTGGAGTGCAGCTCAAATCCAGCAATACTGTACAAGCTGAGCCTCTGACACAGGAGGGTCAGCCCTAAAGAGACCAGCAGGGCCGGTGGCTGCAGAGAAACTCCGGAAGTGGACTGACTTACCCAGGGCCGAAGCTTGAGGGAACAGCTGCCCAATAAAATAAATGCAGCGATCCTTTAGTTTTTGTCTCTTTAGATTGGTTTTAAAATTTTAAGCAACTTTTGTATACAAATAGGTGATGAGGACAAGATCATAAAAACAATTACTGATCAAACGAAAAAGGTCACCCTTGGGGCAGGGGTTGCCCATCCACCTCAGCAGAGGGCCCAACTGGACCCTCAGCACCATGGGCTATGCGCCTTGAGGGGTGGCTGACAGTAATGGAGGCTGTTCATGAGATGCTGCGCAGTGCTGGGGGTGGGATGCCCCCTAGCACCTGTGGGGGCCATAATTAAGAAACGGCTGTTTTCCCCTGAAGTGCTCTAGAAACACAACGCAATTCCAACAGGTTTTACTGGTTGATTTTTGCAGGGAAGGGGTGGTTACAAATCAGCATGCTAATAATGAGATCCTCCTTGGAAAGACAAAGGAATTAGGGGCTGGTGCTGTGGCGCAGCGGGTTAAAGCCACAGCCTGCAGCAATGGCAAACCATATAGGCATCAGTTTGAGTCCTGGCTGCTCCACTTCCGATCCAGCTCTCTGCTATGGCCTGGGAAAGCAGCAGAAGATGGCCCAAGTCCTTGGGGCCCGGCACCTGCGTGGGAGACCTGGAAGAAGCTCCTGGCTTCAGATCAGATAAGCTCTAGGCATTGCAGTCATTTGGGGAGTGAACCAGCAGAGGGAAGACCTCTCTCTCTGGCTCTACCTCTCTCTGTAACTCTCACTTTCAAATAAATAAAAATAAATCTTTGGTTAAATAAAATCAAAGGAATTCGAACAGCCTAAATAATCATGAGAAAGAAGAACACAACTGGAGGGCTCACTATCCGACCTCAAGTCCCAGTCTCAGCTGTGAGACTACAGCCATCAGGCGAGGGTGGCGCTGGAGAAAGCACAGGTGCTGAGCTCCATAGGACACACACACACAAAGGGACACACGCGAACATGGTCAGCTCCTGTTTGATAAAGGCACACAGGAATGCAATGTACACAGTATACTCTTTTCAACAAATGGTCCTGCAGCAATTAGATACCCACATGCAAATAAAACAAAACCTCCATCCATTCCTGACCCCAAACAAAAAAATTAAGTCAGATGGATCACATAGCTAAATGTGAAACTCCTAAAAGAATAGGAGGCAACCTTTGTGGCTAAATTAGACAAAGATAACACTACCAAAAGTGTAATTCATAGAAGCAAAGACTGATAAATTAAAGTCCATCCAAATTAAAACCTTCTGCTCCTTGAAAAACATAAGAGAAAGGAAACTGGGAGGAAGTATTCACACATCATACATCTAACAAAGAACTTTGTAATATATAAAGAACTTTAAGGAGTTCATAATTATTAGAAGAATGTACAAATCTTAACATATACCTCACCAAAGATGGCAAACAAGCTGGTGACAAGGAAATGCAAATTAGTACCACAATGAGATACCATTGCCCACCTACTAGAATGGCTACAATTTGGCATTTTGACTGTTGGGGTGATTTCACGATGCTATGCATTTTTCAAAATACAGAAGTCTACACAAAAAGGAATGAATTTTTCTGTAAATAAATTATACATCAATTAAAAAATAGGGGTGGGCTTTTGTCATAGCAGTGAATCCTCAGGCAGGGTCTGCGTTCCACATGGGAGTGCTTAGGTTTCCGTGCACGTTCTGATGCAGATTCCAGCTTGCTGCTAATCAGTGCACACTCTAGGAGGCCTCTTGACCATGGCTTGAGTGACTGGGTCCCTGTCCTCAGTGTGGGGGACTCAGGTTGAGTTCCCAGCTCCAAGCTTTGGCCTGGCCCCGCCTTGGCTACTGTGGGCATCTGGGGTGTGAACAAAGGGATGGGAGAGCTCTGTCTCTCCTTGTGTCTCTACCTTTCAAATAAATAAGAGTTTGGTGGGTGTCCCAATATTGATACTATTTTCCACACTTTTCTGCATCTCCAATGCATTTTCTAATAAAAAGTTAAAATTTTTAAATTAATCTGAATTTTTAAAAAAGATTTACTTATTTATTTCAAACGCAGAGTTAGAGAGGGAGGGAGGCAGAGAGGGGGGCAGAGAGAGATCTTCCACCCACCAATTCACTCACTCCCCAAATGGTTGCAATGACCAGGGCTGGACCAGGCTGAAGCCAAGAGCTTCATCTGGGTCTCCCACATGGGTGGCAGAGGCCCAAGCACTTGTGTCATCTTCTGTTGCTTTCCCAGGCACATTAGCAGGGAGCTAGATCTTAAGTGGAGCAGACGAGATTTGAACAGGTGCCCATATGGGGTCCTGACATCACAGGTGGTAGCTTACCTTGCTATACCACAATGCTGGCCCCAGCATCAATTTTTTTTTTAAAACATCTTGTCCTCTGACGTGGCATAACTTATGTAGCATTTTTACTAAAAATGTCTAACCTAAATATATTAATATAATTATAATTATTGAGGAATACTTTGCAAAGTGACTGCCCTTAGTCTTCAGAAATTTCAGTATCATCAAAGATAGACCAATGTACTGCCTGCATGAACTCTACAAGGCCATGACAATTAAATGCATGTGTAGTTCTGGGTTCTTTATCAGAAAAAACAAGCTACAGTAGACCTTATGAGGACAAAGGGAGTACAGACTGTGTATCAGGTAACAGAGTTGCACCAACATTAAATTTCTCAAGTGTGATGATTACATTACAGTTCTATAAGAGGAAGTCTTTGTTCCTAGAAAAATCACTTAAGTGCTCTGAGTTCTAGACTCATTCTCAAATGGCTCAACCAAAAAAGAAAAAGTAATTTTTACATACACATATTTCTGAAGTGCAAACGCAGCAAAGCGTTACCAACCAGTTAGTGTGGGTGTAGTACACACAGGTATTCATGATGCTGTTTTGTGTTTGAAAATTTTCCAAAGAGTAATTTAGGAAAGATGTTTACAAATCATTCTTAGGGGTGGGCGTTTGGGGCAGCAGTCAGGTCACGGCTTGGGATACTCAGAGTGCCTGGTTCACATCAAGGCCACACAACCACCAATCCAGCTTCCTGCCAACATGCCTACTGGTCAGGCAGCAGATGATGGCTCAAGCACTGTGGCGCTGTCACCCACGTGGGAGACCAGGACTGAGCTCTAGGCTCCTAGCTTTGGCCTGGCCCAGCCCTGGCTGCTGTGGGCATTCTGGAGTAAACCAGCAGATGGAAGAACTCTGCTGACCTGTCTTCCCAATGAAAATACATAAATAATTTTTTTTATTGTTAAATGTTGAGGCTGCTAGAATTTTTTTTTTTTTAAATGAAATCTGCTCCTAAAACCTGTAAAATGCAAGCCAGGCCCAGTTTTTGCAGACAGCAACACACACAGTTCTAGTTGCCAGTTCCTCCAGGAGCTTCCCAGGGAAGGCCGAGGACTACTGCTTTCTGCCACTCTCCAAGGCCACGTGCCCAGCCATCAGGGTGCTACGGCCTCCCAGATTTCAAACACAGAAGTGTGTGGCCCGGGCTGCTTTCCTCATATATGCTGTGTGTACTTATGTATTTGAAAAGCAGAGTGACAGAGAGAGACGGACAGCAAGAGCAAGGTGGGGGATGGGGAGAGAGCTCTTCCATCTGCTGGTTCACTCCCCAAATGCCCACAACAGCCAAGTCTGGGAGGAGGGAAGGAACTCCACTCTGACCTCCTACACAGGGGCAGGGGTCAAAGTCCTTGGGCCATCATACGCTGCCTTCCCATGTGAGCACACGGGAAGCTGGACCAGAAGCTGAGCGGTCAGATCTGAACAGGCACCCTGAGGTGCGATGCAGACATCACACGCGGCACCTAACCAGCTGGGGCGTGCGAGCCCTCCTCCCATTCCTGGCAGCCAACAGCTCTTCTCTGCCCTCCTTAGCCAGGAGAGGTCTCGGCCCCGCCAGATGTGGCAGAGTCTCCTGCAGGCCGGACTCTTCAGGAACAGCACAGCTGCCCTGCTACAGGGCTCCTGGTGATGCGGCTCTCCAGGTACAGCTCTCGCCTCTGTCTGCGTCACCCAGGGAGGCCGCTGTCTTCTGGGTCGCTGCTTCTCTTCTCTGCCGGGTTCCTGTCTCATGACCACCAAGAACCAGTTTGAGTCCCACCTGTTCCACTTCTGATCCAGCTCCCTGGGAATGTGCCTCGGGGTCCCAGTGCTTGGTCCCCTGCCACCCACATGATAGGCCCGGATGGAGCTCCTGGTTCCTGGCTTCAGACTCTGCCAGATCTGGCTGTTGCGGCCATTTGAGGAATGAACCAGTGGATGGAAGACCTCCCTCTCTGTTGGTCTCTGTCATTCTGTTCTTCAAATAAGTTAATCTTTTTAAAAAGTCGTGGCAAACTCCAGATAAAATTCATCCTTTTGGGCAATTTTAAGTGTACAGTTCAGTAGCATTACGTAGACTGGCACTGTTGTGCAACCATGAGCACCAGCCATCTCCAGAATTCCTCACCTTGCAAAACTGAATCTGCCCTGTACGCACAAACCCAACCTCTGGCAGCTGCCATTCAACTCGCCCACAGAATCATACAGCACGTGGGCCTTTCTGCTTGGCTCACCTCACTTCATATGACATCCTCATGTGTAAGAGGACACCTCAAAACTAAACAATGTGAAAGCTAAATAATTTCCCATCCTACATGCACACCACCCTGAGGGTACCCCATCACCTGTTGATGGGCACAGGGTGGGAGGGGGCACCGTATCCATGGAAATGCCACATCAATCTGGATCAGGACAGCCGGAACCTGGACCTCACTGGGGCACATACTCCTATAAGGGGCAGAAGATTTGCTCCAAGGGTGAGCCAGGTCGCAGTCATAAGTGGAGGCCGGGCAGAGCTGAGGGGGGACATAAGCTGGTTCCAGGGCCCAACACACACACGGGTTCCCAAGCAGGAGGGCACGAGTCCAGCACTTCTTGCCCAAGTCCTGCACCCACGGGCGTGCACGTGGCAGGATGGGTGAGAGCCCTTTCACAGGAAGGAATTGGGACTGACATATTTAGGACTGATGGAGAACATTGACTAGTGCAGAGGAGCCTCCCAGGGAGACCTGAAATCCCTTCAAAGTCTGAGAGCCGAGGCCGACGCCATGGCTCACTTGGTTCATCCTCTGCCTGGGGCGCCAGCGAACCATATGGGCGCCGGGTTCTAGTCCCAGTTGCTCCTCTTCTAGTCTAGCTCTCTGCTGTGGCCCGGGAGGGCAGTGGAGGATGGCCCAAGTGCTTGGGCCCTGCACCCGCATGGGAGACCAGGAGGAAGCACCTGGCTCCTGGTTTCTGATCGGCGCAGCACGCCGGCCGTGGCGGCCATTTGTGGGGGGGGGGGGGGGTAGTGAACCAACGGAAGGAAGACCTTTCTGTCTGTCTGTCTGTGTCTCTCACTGTCTCTAACTCTGTGAAATAAATAAAACAAATTGAAAAGTCTGAGCCAGGCCTCCTTGCAAGGAGTCAGCGGCTTCGGGGGTGTGTGACGCTCTGGTCGGGTGAACCCACAGAACACAGACACCACCCATCCCCCTCCTTCGCGGCGCCCCTCCCCATCCCACACCCTGGCTCCGGTTTGTAAACTCCCTCCTCCAGCGCCTCCCCTCCGGCTTCCTCGGGAGCCCTCCCGGCACCTCAAGTCTCCAAGGTGGCGGCCCATGCCCGCCCCGGGGACCAGGACACCCGCGTGAGGAGAGGGCGGCGTGGGGGGGGGGGGGCAGGGGGGTCCCGGAAGCCGAGCCCCGAGGGCGGCGGGGGAAGGGCGGGAGCCAGGTCCACGGTTCCCCGCGAGGGCCCTAACCTAGGGCGGACGTGGGCTGGGGTGTGCGGGGCACCGACACACCTGCCAACGTGCCCGAGTCAGGAACGCACACCTAGTGCGAGACAGCTCGCAGCAACCGCCCTCCGGGGTCGTCGGGAACAGCGCACGCGCCCCCTTCTGAAGCGACCCCCACCCGCACTCCAGCCTCCCGCCTGCACCGACCCGGGCCCGACCGTCCCTGCGCGGGCCGCTTGCTCACCTGGAGCACCAGGACCTCGAGCATCTTCGCCGTTCGCCGCGCCTCTGGCCCGCTTGCCCTGGACGACGCGCCCGGCGGCGAGCATGGCGGGCGTGGCGAGCCGCGCGGCCACCGCCGCCGCCCCGGGGGCGGCCCCTGCCGTCGCGCCGGAAGCCTCAGGCCTCTGCGGGGGCCGTGCCCACCAGCTCGACGGGGACTCCAGCTTCCTGCCCTGGACGCGCCCCCGCCTGCAGGCCGGCCGCCACGCCCCCCAGTGCCGCGCCTCGTCTTCCCACCCGACGCCGCCGCCGCGGGCGCGCTCTGGGCTCCTCGTCGGCTCCACCCCGCGCCCCCCGGCCTCTCGTAATGGCGCCCGCCCCCGCGCCGGCCTCCAGGCGTCCAGAAGCCACGTGGGCGCCCAACGGCCCCGGACAACGGCCGGCCTTGCGCAGCGCCGCCGTGCGGCGGGGAGGGGCGTGGGGGCCCCCGCGGTCCTGGGCGCGCGGCTCGCTTCCTGGGCCGCGGGGCGCCCGGGGGCTTGGGGACCTGGGCTGGCCTCCCCGCCGGGAGCGCGCGGGGCCTGCTGGGCTGTCCACCCCCAGCGTCCAGCGGGCCGCGCTCCCCAGGTCTCTGTGCGGGGCTTGCTTGTCTTAGCGGAAGTGTGCACGACCCCGTCCTCTGAGTGGGCCGGGGTCTGCAGCTCCTGTGACTGAAGCAGCCACCAGAGTTCTCACTTGGAAGGCTCTGTCCCCGCACCCAGAAGAAGCTCCTGGCTTCTGATTGGCCCAGCTCTGGCCATCTGCGGAGTGAACCAGCTGATGGAAGACCTTTCTCTCTGTCTTTCCCTCTCTCTCTAACTAGCACTCAAATAAATAAATAATATTTTTTTAAAAAATGAAAGAAACCTCGACACCCCCCCCCAGGAAGCTTTTACAGCTGAATTCCTTAGTATTTCAATGGGGGGTGGGGGTGGGCGCAAGGTTTCTTAAGCTCTATGTGGAAATAACAAAATAGTGGAAGACCAGATTAGAGAGAGCATGGGAATTGTTAGGTTCTGTACTGGGAGAGCAAGATGTTCAGGTAAGCCTCCAGTTTTAAAAAAATAAGCTCGGCTCTCTCGGTAACTGACTTTCAAGTAAACCTTTAAAAAAAATAAAAATTCAAGGAAAAAAAAAAAGCTTGATTCTACAGGGCCCACAGGTGTGTGGTGTGCGCCTGCGAGTTAGGCAGGAAGCTGCTGATGGGGAGCGTGGTGTTCACCTGGTGCTGGGGGGGGGGCGAGGAAGCAGGCTACATACCTGGCAGGCCAGCACACCTGTCGACAGGTGAGACGTGGAAGGTCCCGAGCCTGAAAGGAGGTGGAGAACACGGGCAGGCGATGTGCCAGCGCGGTGGCTGGAGCCCCTGCGTGGGGTGTCCGTCTGCACTTGGGTTCAGTTTCCTGCGATGTGCATGAGAAGCAGCAGGGGAAGGCCCAGGTGCTTGGGTTCCTGCCACCCACGTGGGAGATGCAGCTGTATTTCCTGCTTTCAGCCCAACTCGGCCCTGCTACTGAGGGCACTTGGGGAATGAACCAGTGGATGAAAGATCTCTCTCTCCCTCCCTGCCTCCCTCCCTCCCTCCTTCCTGCTCTCTCTCTCTCTCTCATTTTGCATTTCAAATATATAAAATTTTTTTAATGAAGAATGCAAAGGACAACCTTTGTCTTTTTTTCTTTGATTAACTCATGCTGCAAAAGGTGATCCTGAAACATTGTCACAAACCTGCTTCCAGAAAGTGGAACTATTTGTACATCACAGTGGCCTTACCAAGCCCAGGATCTTTGGCTCACTTGCAGATAGAAATTGACAAGGGGCCAATATGCAACCCAGAAGGGTTTATGGGGCGCTCATGCTCCAACACACGGACAGCACAGCAGGGTGAGCTTCCATCAACTTGCTGTCCTATGGGAGCCGAACAGGTGCTTTCATGGGGGTGGGAAGGCGTGCCTGTTCCCCCAGTGCACACGGCACTTCAATCTGGCTCAAACCCCTGGGCACAGGACACCATGTTGCACCCAGCTAGGTGATCTGCACAGGCACCGCTGATTTGGCTTTCACTGTTTTTGCACACGACACACCACAGCAATGGTGCTTGATACCATCACCCCGGAAAGTTCACATGAGGCCATTTTGGGCATGCTTGAACGTTCAGGAGTCCCTACCAGGGCAGCAGGGGTCACTGCCGGTTAGGATCTGACACTCCTCGCTCCTGATTGGTTTGGAGCTAGAAATGGACACGTGTCCAGTTGTGAGGAGCTTGATATTTTTCTAAATGAGTCCTGTTTCTCTCCTGTTGCACTGGGATGGATACTCAAAATGAGGCTGCAGCCACCCAGTCTCTTAAGACTGCAGAGTTTCAGAATCTGTACCTGTAACCTGCTCCCCCCTCCCCCAACTCTGATGCTAATGGGAAGATTTTTTGTTTTTTAAAAGACCTTGCACCATTGTTTTGGACATTTGGTGCAGCAGTGAAGACACAGCTTGGTATGCTGGTAGCCCCTATCAGAGTGCCTGGATCTGAGTCCTGGCTCCACTTTGAATTCCAGCTTCCTGCTCGCCTACACCCTGGGAGGAAGTAAGTGATAGCCCAAATATTTGGATCCCTGTCACCCACACAGGAGACCCAAATTGAGTTTGGGGCTCCTGGCTTCAGCCTGGCCCAGCCCTGGCTGTTGCAGACATTTGGGGAATGGATCAGTGGCCAGGAGATCTCTGTCTCTCTGCCTTTCAAATAAACAAATGTAAATAAAAATTCTAAAACTTTACAACATAAAAAGGTAGAAAGAGAACAAGGTTGTGGAAAAAAGGAAGACTTAGTATGGTGCTGCCATATCGTCCCCATTGGGTGTCTGGGCCACTTTGGAGCAGAGCAGCTGGGGTTCAGGCTCTGTGGTCTGTAGGAACCCCAGAAGAGCCCAGGGAAGAGTTGGCCACGTTAAGTGGAAAAAGAAAGCAATGACTGATTACAATGACTTTGCATTTTGGGTCTGGATTTGCCACTCCTTTCCTGATGCGAAGACACCTAAAGCTTAAGAAAAACATTGGGGGCAGGCCCTTGGTGCAGTGGTAAAGCCGCTGCAGCCACGTCCTATATTAGAATACCTGAGTTCAGGCCGGCATCCTGGCTCACTAGGCTATTCCTCCGCCTTGCAGTGCTGGCACACCGGGTTCTAGTCCCTGTCGGGGCACCGGATTCTGTCCCGGTTGCCCCTCTGCCAGGCCAGCTCTCTGCTGTGGCCAGGGAGTGCAGTGGAGGATGGCCCAGGTGCTTGGGCCCTGCACCCCATGGGAGACCAGGACAATTACCTGGCTCCTGCCATCGGATCAGCGTGGTACGCCAGCCGCAGCAGTCACTGGAGGGTGAACCAACGGCAAAGGAAGATCTCTCTCTCTCTCTCTCTCTCTCTCTCTCTCTCTCCACTCTGCCTGTCAAAAAAAAAATTTTACTCTGAGATTCTTATAATAAATTTAACCCATTTTTTGTGGTTGTGGTTGGTGTGTTCTAATTTCAGTCACTCTCTTCTAAGGTTTTGGCTTACGTTTCATGGCTACTTTCAGTGCTCTCCCTTTTGCATGAGGAGTTACACTCTTGTTTCTGACTGATTTGTAACATCACACGCTGTCTTTAATTCTACCAGCTACTCTTGCACTGAAAAGCACTTGAACAGATATTTCTCTATTATCTCAGGTATTTACTCTGTCCTCTCATGTTTTTTCCTATTCTTTCTAGCACTACCCCTATATGTGAGAATATAGTCTGGAATAATTGAACAAAAACCACGTTATTTTTATCTTTAAAAGGTTGTTTTTAACAAAACAGGTTAAATTTTAATTTTTAACATTTGCAATGTCTTGTTTAAAAAAGATTTATTTATTTATTTGAGAGTCGGAGTTACACAGAGAAGAAGCAGAGGCAGGGAGAGAGAGGTCTTCCATCTGCTGGTTCGCTCCCCAGTTGGCCGCAACAGCCAGAGCTGTGCCAATCTGAAGCCAGGAGCCAAGAGCTTCTTACCAGTCTCCTGTCGCTGCCCCTCTTTGTGGAGGAACGACACAGGACCCTGCGCTGTTCTTTTGTCTGCTCGGCCCTCCCCGGGTTTGCTGCTGGTTCTTCCCGGGTTGGCTACCGTCCCTTCCACCTCTGTGGAAGGGCAGTTCCCCCTGCCACCTTCCCCACTTCCGCGGGGGAGCGGCACACCGCCGGCCGGCTCTCTCGGGGGCTGCACAGGTGTTCCTTCAGATAGATGTTCCTGGTGCATGTTGTCTCTCTCCTCCTTCATAGTCCTTTTCCGCCAATCCCAACTCTGCTACCCACACGCCGAGTACGCTGCTCTCCTCCAATCAGGAGCAGGTCCTACAGTTTATTGGTTGAACTGGAGGCAGCTGCGTAGAAGCTGTTTCTCCCTTCTCAGCGCCATATTGTGGGAGAGCAGATGCATAGAATAAGTCTTAATTCCAGTAACAGTCTAGTCCGAGTTGCTCCCCACAGTCTCCCATGCGGTGCAGTTTCTCAAGGGCTTGGGCCATCTTCTGCTTTCCCAGGCCACAGCAGAGGTGCTGGTTCCAGTCCCGGCTGCTCCACTGCCAATCCAGCTCTCTGCATGTTTCCATGTGGGAAACCCAGAGGAAGCTCCTATCTCCTGGCTTCGGATTGGAATAGCTCACTCTGTTGCGGCCAGTTGGGGAGTAAACCAGCAGATGGAAGACCTCTCTCTCTTTCTCTCTCTCTCTCTCCTTATCTTTCTATATAACTCTTTCAAATAAATAAATAAATCTTTAAAAAAAAAAAAAGAGAGGAGCTGGATTGGAACCAGTGCCCGTATGGGAGGCCGGCACTGCAGGCAGCGGGTTTACTCAATACGCCACAGTGCCAGCCCCTACAGTGTCTTTATCTAGAGCAATTATCCAGGCTGGCACCGCGGCTCACCAGGCTAATCCTCCACCTAGCGGTGCCGGCACACCGGGTTCTAGTCCCGGTTGGGGCACCGGATTCTGTCCCAGTTGCCCCTCTTCCAGGCCAGCTCTCTGCTGTGGCCCGGGAGTGCAGTGGAGGATGGCCCAAGTGCTTGGGCCCTGCACCCCACGGGAGACCAGGAGAAGCACCTGGCTCCTGCCATCGGATCAGCGTGGTGCGCCAGCCGCAGTGGCCATTGGAGAGTGAACCAACGGCAAAGGAAGACCTTTATCTCTCTCTCTCTCTTTCTCTCTCACTCTCACTGTCCACTCTGCCTGTCAAAGAAAAAAAAAAGAGTAATTTTGCAGACTCTCTCTCTCTCTCTCTTTCTCTTTCTATCTCTGCCTCTCTGTAACTACGCCTTTCAAATAAATAAATAAATAAATAAATATTTAAAAAGGAAAACAAAAAAACCAATATGTGATAGTCACAGAAAGAATTCTCTGGATCATGGGCTCTGAAGATTCTCCTGCTCAAAATACTATAGATGAAAAAACAAACAAAAAAGAAATACTATAGGCTTCTAAAAATTAATCAGAATCAAATATTTTGAATGAGCAGTGCATGGTAGAAGTCCTGATAATAAGTGTCAAAGTCAATTAATTATAGGAAGTAAGTCTGGATAATTACTCTATTTTTTTTCTTTGACAGGCAGAGTGGACAGTGAGAGAGAGAGAGAGAGAGGTCTTCCATCCACTGATTCACTCCCCAGATGGCCGCAACAGGCAGAGCTGAGCCGATCTGAAGCAAGGAACCAGGAGCTTCTTCTGTGCCTTCCACACGGGTGCAGGGGCCCAAGGACTTGGGCCATCTTCTACTGCTTTCCCAGGCCATAGCAGAGAGCTAGATCATAAGAGGAGCAGCTGGGACTAGAACCGGTGCCCATATGGGACACCGGTCCCTAAGGCCAGGGCGTTAACCCACTGGGCCACTGCGCTGGCCCCAATAATTCCTTTTTAAACACAGTAAGCTGGGGCTGGTGCTGTGGCTCTGGCGTAGTGAGTTAAAGCCTCCTCCTGCAGTGCTGGCATCCCATATGGGAGCCAGCTTGAGTCCCAGCTGCTCCACTTCCCATCCAGCGCTCTGCTATGGCCTGGGAAGGCAGTAGAAGATAGCCCAAGTCCTTGGGCCCCTGCACCTGCGTGGGAGACCAGGAAGAAGCTCTGGCTCCTGGCTTCGGATCGGCACACCTGTGGCTATGGGGGCCAGTTGAGGAGTGAACCAGCAGATCGAAGACCTCTGTCTCTCTTTCTCTCTCTGCCTCTCCTCTCTGTGTGTAATTCTGACTTTCAAATAAATAAACGAATCTTAAAAAAAAAAAAAAAAAACAGTAAGCTTATTTCAGTGCAAAAATTTCGAAAGTCACATGACTTTTTCATAAAATGCAGCTTCCACTACGTTTTTGAAGGTCTTTTGTGAATGTGTAGATATTGCCTCACATTAATTTTTTTTAAAAAAAGACTTATTTTATTTATTTGAAAGACAGAGTTAGAGAGATAGAGAAAGAGAGAGAGAGAAATGTCTTCCATCTGCTGATTCACTCCCCAAATGACCAAAATGGCCGGAGCTGTGCTGATTAGAAGCCAGAAGCCAAGAGCTTCTTCTGGGTCCCCCACGCAGGTGCAGAGGCCCAAGGACTTGGGCCATCTTCTACTGCTTTCCCAGGCCATGGCAGGGAGCTGGATTGGAAGCAGAACAGCCAGACTTGGCCAGCATCCATATGGGATGCCAACACCACAGGCCTGGGCTTTAAACCCACTGAGCCACAAGCCAGCCCCTCACATTTTTAAAAGTGCAGGTTTTACATGTCACAATATGTCAAAATTAGGGTCCATGTTGTGGCTTAATGGGTAAAGCTGCTGCCTGCTGTGCCGGTATCCCATGTGGGCTCCAGTTCCAGTCCCGGCTGCTCCACTTCCCATCCAGCTCTCTGCTAATGGCCTGGGAAAGCAGTGGAAGATGACCCAAGTGCTTGGGCCCCTGCACCCAAATGGGAGACCCAGAGGAGGCCCAGCTGCCATTGCAGCCATTTGGGGAGTGAACCAACGGACTGAAATTCTTGCTCTCTCTCTCTCTCGCTCGCTCTCTCTCTCTCTGCCTCTCTGTGACTCTGCCTTCCAAGTGAATTCAAGATTAAGCACTTTTGTTTTGTTTTGGCTGGAGGCACTCTATCACCAACAATGACAGAATACGGTTTGCTGGGCATCAGAGCAGAAAAGACACACAATTATTTCGAGCCCAGGGAGAACCCTGTGCCAAACAGGATTCACATCCGGCAACTGCTTTTGGCAAAGAAGCACCCAGAGCTGAGTGCCAGCTGCCCGTTGTCCACCTGTCCTCGGGGCTGGGAGCTTTCTCAGCCTGTCCTGGGTTTTCTGACCTTGCCACTCTAGGGGAGGCCTGGCCAGGGATGACCCAATGTCCCCTACACTGTGCTCTCTTTGGAGTTTGGACTAGGGTTGAGGAGTTTGGAAAGAAAACCAAAGAAATCAGGTCCCTTCTTGTCACCTGGCATCCAGGTGCATGACAGCTGTGGCTGACCACGGGTTATCACCAGAGGACTGTCCACATCTGTCAGGGAGGGGCAGTAGCTCCCCCTGCTGGAGCGGAGTCAGCCATTGACTACTTAGGGTCTCTCTCAGGAGTATTTTGTCTCTTCTCCATCCGTCTGCTTATGCAGTCATCTGTTTGTATCAGGATGCACTCACATGTGGGGTTTTATTCATGGTTATAACCTGATATTAAGTTACTCGTCTTGCTGCTCACCGGGTTCCAGATAAGAGCACAAGCAGCTGTCTCGGGCTCGCTTCTGCTAGCGTTTCCATGGACACCCTCGTCTTGTTGGAGCCAACACACTGTGCTCCTGCATCGGAGGCTGGGGGAGCTCTCTGGAGGGTCTAGGCAGAGCAGCACCGCCCCTTGGTGACCCGGCGTGTGGGCCTGTAGGGCTGCAGCCTCAGGGGCTGGAAGGGCTCGGGACAACTCAGTCTGGGGAGATGCCTCTCTCCCGATACCACCTGCTGGTGCTGATGGAGGCACAGGGCCCTTTAAACCGCCCAGGGGGTTCAAGGCTCAAGTTCAGAAAAAAAACTCCATTGCTGTGCTTACGCTGGTTTGCAGGTCATACTTGCTGCTTGTTATGTGAGTTTCCCAAGGCAATGAAAAGGTCGATCATCTTATCTCCTGCAACTTGGCTGCCATCAGACACCTAGAACAAGCCCCTATTCTACACCAAAAACTTCATATGGCAGAAAGCAACACAAAATCACTTTTCCCGGAGCTAACAATGAGCCAATGCAAACACCTAGTGCACTCTTGCAAGAATTGTGCCCCCTCGCCCCGTCAGCCCCACTGCTACAAGCAGGAGTGAACCCGCGAGGACTTGCTCCTAAGAAGCTCTGGCAAGTGGACTTCACCCACATGAACTCCTTGGGTCAACTTAAGTTTGTCCAAGTGGTGGGAGATACTTATTCAAAGGCTGTATTTGCAGCAGCCCAATCCGGAGAAAAGGCTAGAAATGTGATAAAGGCGGTTAAGTCAGCCCTGCTGGTCCTCGGTGTCCCCTGGACAATAAAGCCTGATAACGGGCCAGCGTATACACCACAGGAATTTAATTCCTTCCTGAGGTCCTGGAACATACAGTGTGACACAGGTATCCCATACCTGTGAGAGACATGCGGGGTCAAGCCAGGGATGCTGCAGCCACGGCCGCCCAGGTCTAGGGGAGAGCACAGAGGTGACACAGGCCCTCCAACCACGGCTGTTCCTATTGTGCTGATCTGTCCCAGAGGTCACGGGCACTCACAGCTGCTGCTCTCCCACCCTGACCCAGTTCCCACAGGGCACAGCTGAATCTCAGGCATTGCCTGCAGGGTCCTGAGTGGGTCTCTGCCTGGGGCTGGGGGCTGTGGAGCTGCCTACGCTCTCCAGGAACACGGGGAAGCTTGCTGCCGCTGGGCACCGGGGTCACAAACTGGAGCAAACTCCTTTCCATGGAACAATTTAATACAGGCTCAGCACCACCTGAGGGTGGCGGTGGGGGAGGGGGCGGGGAGGAGAGTACAGTGGCTCCTGGCACGGCTGTTGTCTTCCAGTGTCAGGGTGTCCTGGCCCCAGGAAGAGCCTGGGCGGTGGGGGCTCAACCGAGTGCATAGGATGCCGTGAAGACACACGGAAGGCTGCTGCCCAGCCTGGGCAGGACAGATGCTGGACTCGGCCTCTCTTCTAGGAGGCACCCATCATCCAGGTGCCCCACAGAATAAGAGGTAAGGAGGCCTCTGGCCAGGGAGGGCACGCGGGCCTGGTCTCCCAGCCCAGGGCTGGCTCTGGCCGGCTCCAGCCCGTGACTGTCCCCAGAGTGCATGGGGCTGCCATGCCAGTAGGGGGGAGTCTTCAGCTGTGGCCCCCAGGCGGGGACAGCCTGCATGGGCCCTGGTTCTGGGGGCTCCGAGGCCCGTGGAGGAGCCCACATCCACAGGCCCTCCCGGCTGCCAGCGTCGGAGGAGTCGTCCTCCCTGTGCTCTGGCCCGCTCAGGTTAGGGAGACTGGCGCACTGGCACAGGCCTCCCCACCTCGAGCACTTTGGAGACTCCGTGGGGCTGGCAGAACCTGGAGACTCTGCGGTCCCCACAGGGGAGCCCAGGCCGAGGGGCTCTGGGCTGCCTTCCCAGCTCTCCTCCTCCTCCATGCCTTCCCTCTTGGTGATGCGGAGGCCAAAGCTTCCTGGAGGACGGATCATCACTGCACGGGTAGCGGGACCCCTGGTCTGCTCCCACACTGCCACTGTGTCCTGAATGGTGATTTTGGCCTTCGGAGCAGTGGGGGCAGGAACGTGCATCTGGGGGACGCGTGCCTGCCCCAGGGGCCTGCTGCACTGTTCGATGGCCTTGGCTGGAAGAAGAAGAGACGCGGTTTGCTTCTCCACAGCCCCCGTCTGGCCTGCAGGGTGCCTGCCCCGACCTCACCCTGGGGTCCCCATCACCACGTGTGACGCTGAGGACTCTTCCAGGCTGCTGGCCCCAGACGGGAGGGTGTGTGCAGCCCGGGCCAGGGGAGCCCTGGGACACCACCGGCTCCTCCTGCACAGCCCCACAGGGTGGATGGCCCTGAACTCCTTGCCTCACTCTCATCTCTGGGGACCCAGGCACCAACTCAGGACCCCGTCACCTACCCCACCTGACCTGCTGCGCCCTAACAGTGCATTGGCTGATTTCCCGCATCTGAGTCCCTCCTACATGGCTGGAAAGGAACTGAGCCTAAGATGATGGGGGTGAGAGCTGGGGCTGTGGGGCAGACATGGAGTCCGGTTCAGGACTTGGGGACAGGGAATGCAGTTTCTAAAGAGGTGGCAGGGGTGCCCTGTGTCCTCTGCCCCTGGGCCACTGTCTCTTTCCTGGTGAGACTGGGCTGTCACCACTACTGTCCCATGAGCACCCAAGGAGGCAGCACCTGGAGGCACAGTGGGGCCTCCCCAGTGCCTGGACAGCCTGCACCTGGGCCCCCACTTAGAGCCTCTAGAGCTGGGACAAGCCCATCTCTGCTCTGCATGGGGACCCAGGCGCTCAGGTCCATGATGGCAGCAGCAGCAGGGGATGAGCATGGGGACCCCTCCCCACTAGAGCCCAGAAGCCAGCGATGCTCCGGGTCCCGCTGCCTTCTGTTGGCCCGAGGCTAGGGCTGCAGAGCCCACACTCTTGTTTTCTGCCGCGGGGCCCCCAGCCCTGCCTCTGTGCCCAGCCCTGCTTGCAGGAGTGCACTCGGCCCCCACAACTGGGCTCAGGGCACCTGGGCCTTCCAGGGGTTCTCAGATGGCTGAAGGGGATCCAGTGCCGGTAGCCTTTACATCACTGCACAGGGTCTCCCACAGCCCCACCTCCCTCTAGCCCTGCCCACATGCAGGTGGGAGCCCCGCCCACCCCTGTCCTAGGAGGGTCCTGTGTGCAGACAGCTGTGGTCATCGGGCCAGGAGCCTGTGTGGGGTCAGTTGGGGAGGGGCCCCCTGGGCAGGCAGGGCCACTTCTCATCTTGCTGGAGTGGGGGTCCAGCTGTGCTCCAGGCTCCTGGGGGCACTGAGCCAGGGCACCTGCTCCAGACCTGGGCAGGGTAGCTCAAGGCGGGGCCTCCAATCCACTCCAGAGTGGGGGTCAGCCGAGGAGCCAGAGCCACAAATGTCCTGAGGACAGCTCCACGGCCCGGCCCCAGAGTGGTGGGGGGAGAGCCGGCACCCACAGGAGGATTCTGGGAAGCTGCCCGAGGCCCTGCCAGGCCATGCTGACAGAGCTTCAGAAAGCAGAACTGCTGAGCCCGGGGAGGACAAGGAGGACCAGGAAGAGGTGAGGCCCTGGGCGGGGATGTCAGGGCCTGGCACTCCCACTACTGACTCCCCCAAGGGAGCATGGGATGGGGCTGTGTGCTGGACTCACCTTCGGGAGGCAGGAGGCACTGGAGCTTCCCCAGCTCACGCATGGAGGCCCGCAGCTGCCTGATGACTGCGTCCTCGCTCAGAGACCAGGCCTGCTTCAGGGTCACCTGCAGGAACTCCCGGAGGTGGTCCCGGGGCATCTTCAGCAGGCGCTCTAGACATGGGGGTGGGTGTCAGGCTGGGAGGGGCCCTAGGGATGGCGCAGCCACCATGGCTGCTCCAAGCCCTGTCCCAGCACCAGACATGGGCTGCAGACACCCTTGGACACCCTTGGGTGTCACGCCAAGCACTAGAGGGACTGCTCAGGGGCCAATTTCCAGTGCGATGACCCTGGCCACTTCTCCTTGTGGTCTGTGGGGGCCTGGGATTGGGGATGCAACAGGGGGATTCTCAGTGCCCTCCTGAAGGGAACCCAGGCCTCCCCAACCCCCTCATCCCTCCCTCAAGCCCTGCTCACGAGGGACAGGCAGGGGACCCCCAGCTCCTCCGTCCCCAGCACCCGGGCCTCTGTGGGCCCTGAGGACTCACTGTTATGGATCTTGAGGGCCGTGTATGCCATGGCCGGGAGCACGTGCTCGCCCTCCAGGATGTATATATCCCATATTCTCAGAGCCAGGGGGAACGGCACCTGGGGACAGAGGCATTGGAGGACCCGCCCATCAGGGCCTCAGCAGGGCCCACAGGGGTGGGTGTGCAGTGTCACTCCCCTAGGACAGAGGGAGACTCCAGGAGGCTGATCACACAAGAAGGCCAGAGCTCCTCCTGGGAGGGGAGGGGAGGCCATGCCTCATGGCCACATCCCTGCCCACTCAGCGAACCAGACCCACAGAGGATGACCATGTCCTGTCCTGGACCCTGGGGGTCTGCACACTTTGGAAGCCACACTGGAGATGCCAGACACCCCAGGGACCTGGGGAGGGCTCAGCCCTTGGGCTGTGCTGCCACCAGCCTCTGCCTCGGGGGGTCTATGGATCTCCTGCCTCTCACTGTAGGGCTCTGGCCTTTGCCAGGCTCTCAGGATGGGTCCTGGTGGGACCTGTCCCCTCCTTGCTGGCTCTGAGGCTCAGCCTCAGCTTGGACCACCCTTAGCAGGGCTGGACAGGGCCTGCCTGGTCTGCACAGCAGGCTCCCTCCTGTGTCTGCTGGGGCTGGGGGAGCTCAGAGTCACAGGCCACCAGCACCAGAGAACCAGGCACTGGGGCAGGAGCTTCCCTGGGCAAGGGGTCCCCGGGGCACTTACCCCATCCAGGAAGCACTGGATGTACCAGTGGGCGGTGGAGTCCTCCAGGCACACACCCTCCTTCTCCTAAGAAGAGGCAGAGGCAGAGGGGGCTCAGGGCCCAGGGCCCAGGGCCCAGGCCTGACTCCCTCTAATCTGAGCCCTGGGGCAGAGCCCCTGGGTGCAGGAAGCCCAGCAGCAGGGGCATCCCCCCTCCCAGCCATGCAGGTTCCTGAAGGGACACAGGTCCCTCCTTCCACTCTGCTCTGGGGACAGCATCTCCCTTCAATCTACGCCAACTCTGGGGGACCAAGTGCTGGACAACAAACCAACACCCAAGCTGCCGTGGACCCCCGTAACCAAGGAAAGTTTTGGTGAGGACGTGGCCTCCCCTGGCTCAGGAAGCAGTCCCATGAGCCCAGAGCCCCCAAGAGGAGAAAGGAGATGCTTAACTTACCAGGTGTTTCTCCAGGGAGGGGAGCACGCGATGCACAATGAGCCCCAGGTGTTGCTGGAATCGCTCCAGTTTGGGGGTGTTTGGTTTGTAGAAACCTGAGTAGAATCAGCCACACCCCCACGTGAGAGCCTCCTCCTAGGAAGGCTGGAGAGCCCCAGGCCTGGGTGGGGTGCTTCTGAGCACTGAGGGTCAGGGGAGGCTGGACCAGGGGCAGGTGGGGATGAACGTGGCCAGGGCAGAGGATCTGCTTGGGAGGTGGGTGCAGGTGGGTGACTGTGTGCAGCCCAGGCCTGGCTGCCCCCTGGAGCCCGCTGGGGTGGGTGCAAGTCAGACTGGGTGCCTCCTGACCATTCCAAGACTCAGGAGCGAGGAGGGGTGACCCTACAGGGGATGCTGCCTTCCACAAGTTCCCTGGGTGTGGCTCTGTGCTTGAGAGTTGTGTACAGACGTGTGAGGCAGAAGAGTCAGAATCGACCTGAGTCACTGGACAAGGACAGGACCCCTTGTTCTGAAGGTTCTCACACCCAGGATGGCCATGGCCAAGCTGCAGGGCCTTTGGGTGGTGGTAAAAGAAGGGGGCTGGCTCAGTCTGGGAGGCCTCTGCCAGCCCTGGCTTCCTGGGAGCCCCCCCCACACTGTGACACTGTCCTGCACATTCAGGAGCCAGTGAGGGCCGTGCACGGACTTGCATGCACTGGGCCCCACACGCCATCCACCTACCGTGCATCGCGTGCTTCCTGCTTTCCATGAGCTGCACCAGGGCCCAGAAAGTGTCCTCCTCGGGCATATACATGAGCAACAGTGCCACCACATGGCTCAGACCCTGGCTGTAGCCCACCTCCTGCAAGATCCCAGAATACCTTTAGGAGACCTCCCCTGGCAAGAATGATATCCTAGGATGGCCCACCTCTCAGGCAGATCAGGGTCACCCACTGAAGGGTCCAGGAAGATTTAGGCACAGGGAGCCCCTGTGCCTGAATCCTGCCACTTGGTGTCAGCTGCCCAAGAATTGGAGCCCAGAGAAGTTCTCCAAGTTCCTGGAGGGAATCCTGCAGGGCCTGAGCTTAGGCAGCACAGGGGGAGAGCTCAAGTATGGACACCTGTTACCCCCAAGATGTCAGCATGGGCCAGGTTGCTGTGGGAATCCAGATCCATGCCCATGGAAGCTTCTGGACCCCTGAGCTCTGCAGGTGAGCCGGTGGCCCTTTCTCACATGAGGAAGAAGTAAGCCAGGAAGTGCTACCAGGACCGGAACAGGAGGTGTGCCTCTGGCATGGGTGCAGGCCTGGGCTTCCTGAATGCCAGGCCCCCCTGGGAACCAGGGCACCAGGCAGGGTTGGCCAGTGGCAGGTCAGGGGGGTGGGGATGTCCAGGCCTTGCTGGGTCACCCATGGAGCCCTGCGCCTGCTCCACTCATGGGAAAGTCTGAGTGGGTGGTTGTGGCAGTGGCGCTGTACAGAGTGGGATTCAGGCCCATGGGTCCAACCACAGGGCTGGTGGGTGTAATGGCATCAGTGGGACCCAGAGCAAAGTCGTACACCTGATCTGCCCTGCCTTCGCCCCCCGCCCCACTGCGTGGAATGCTAGTCCTGGGAGGGGCATCCCAACATGGCCAAGCTCCTGGGGTCTGGAGACCAGCCCAGGAGAAGGCTGCCTTTCTCCTCCCAGAACTTGAGGTTGGGTCCAAGAGGCTCAGAGCCTGGCCTCCACTGCTCTTCCTCAGAGCTGTGGATGAGCGAGGCCCCCTCAACCCAGGCTGGGATCTCTGTGACCAGGGGTGCCCTACAGGGACTGCCGGGATAGCACCTGCGCTATGATCCCAGAATACTCACGGGATTGTAGACGGAATAGGCCATCAGTATGTGGAATAAGGCCTGTTGGCTGGAAGAGAGAGGACAGAGGCCGTGTGTCTTGTGCTGCCGAGGCTCTCAGTGCAGCTCTGCCTAACAGAGCCTGACAGCCACACGCAGGGCCCGTGACACTCTGCTCATGTGCAGTGACGTCGTCAGGGCACCTGCGTGTTGTCCACCATGTGGGTGAGCGCCGCCTGCAGGGACACGCACACCTCCCAGGGCGCAGTCACGTGCACTTTCATTTCCCAGGTGGGTGTTCAGGGCACAGGTGAGCGTCCCACTGTGGGAGTGCAGTCCCGTGGGTCCAAGCTGTGGAGAGTCAGCCTCCCATGCACGTTCAGCCTTGTAGGGAGCAGCACCCGGCGTCCTCAGTGGTTCTATTTCCCCCATTCCCACAGCTGTGCGCTGGTGCCCCTTTGTGGTGTAGGGAATAAGCGTGTGTTCATGCGCT
Source organism: Oryctolagus cuniculus (assembly GCF_964237555.1). Taxonomy (NCBI): domain Eukaryota; kingdom Metazoa; phylum Chordata; class Mammalia; order Lagomorpha; family Leporidae; genus Oryctolagus; species Oryctolagus cuniculus. Next base: position 17,498,915 of record NC_091449.1, on the reverse strand, counting down.
GAGGAGGTGAATTGTGTGTGCGTTCATGAAGGGTCCCCCCCGAGCCTGTGTTCCCGGGGTACTGGGGGGCTGCCCACTGCTTCCTTGTGACTGAGTTGAAGGGCTCCTTGAATATTCTGGAAACAACACCTTTATTAGATAGATTGCTACTATTGTCTCCCCTGGTGTTTCTTTTCATTTCAGTCTCTCCACAGTGTCTTGGGAAAGTTTGTGTACTATAGAAAAGGCAAGTTTGTTTTCTGTGCTCAATGAACTGTTTTAGGCTTGCACCCAATCTTCCCTAGGGACCCCATGTGCCCCAGGACCCTTGCTCCTCCCACCCGCGGGTCCTCCCCAGCCCAGAGGCCTCACTTCATTCCGTAACGTTCCCGGAACATGAGGTGGTTTCTGAAAGTCCATGCGATGGCGGAGTCGATGTGATGGAAGTGAGTGGCGCCCAGCCTGGCCAGCTCTTTCATCTCCTGCAGGGCAGGGACAAGGGGGGGGCAGCCTCAAGAACTGCACAAGCCCCATTGCCACACAAGGACCTCAAGTCCACGTCAGCTCTTCTGGCTGACAGGGAGTTCCCTGCAAGTGCTCATTCCTTTCTGGGTCCCACCTTGAGGGAGGGTCATGGGCTCCCTAACTTGCCTCAGTGCCCACGTAACCCTGACGGTCAGCAGCAGACAGGGGCTCTGAAAGGTCCCTGTGCACTCCCCCTGCCTGCCTCAGCTCTCAGCATGATGTGGTCTGCCCCCAGCCAGGCTTCTGAGCCTCCTCACTGGCATCTCATGCCCTGCCCTCCAGGAGTCAGCCACAGCCTGACCACTGCTCCATGCTGCCCCCTGCTGGAGGGGCCCATCTCCATCTCGACATTGCAAGCCGCCCTTGGCTTGGAGCTGAGCCTGGGCAATGACTGTCTCCAGGCCCAGCTCCCAGGGCCAGCCCCAGACTGCAGACTTGGGGGAGGCAGGGTGGGCCACACAGCTGGGCCCTGCTCCCTGATGGCAGCCAGGGGCCATGAGAGCCAGCTGCAGCTGACAGCCCTCTGCCCACACCAGTCCTCACTCCCTCCTTTCCCAGAAGCATTGAGAGCTGTGTGACCATTGGAGCGGCCTCTCCAGGCAAGGGCAATGCCAGGGGCTGCAAGTCCATGTGAAGGCAGGGCCAGCTGTGGGCAGGCCTAGGTGAGGGCCGGCCAGCTGCGGGCAGGCCATGTTAGCACAGAGCCTGTGGGGCTCCCTACCTCACACCATTGTGATCTCATCCTGGGAGACCCCCGCCCATCAGGGACCAGCAAGTCCTCTCTTCTGGCCGTATGCCAAGCTGCCCAGGTGAGCTCAGCAGAGAGCAGGTTAAAGCCTCTGGCACAAAACACACCTGTCCAGTCCCAGCTGGGTCTGAGGAGACGTGGAGGAGGCACTGACTAGGATCTAGGGAGAGGAAGGCAGGATGGGGAGGAGGCTCCTGAGGGCTCAGTGAGGGACGGTCCTCCACGGAGACTCAGGCTCCTGAGCAGGCCCGAGCAGGCCGGGCCCCCTTGGGCTGAGTGCAGAGCCGTACCGCGTATTTGCCCGGGTTCTGGGCCTTCCTCTTGTCCACCTCCAGCATCACAGCCCACACCTTCCCGCGCACCTGGGCAGGGATGCCTTTGTAGATTCTGCGCTGAAACTACAGGAAAGAGGAGGCTCTGGTGAGTGCTGAACGTGGCCACTCGTGGAGGCAGCGCAGGGTGAGACAGCAGAGGGAGAAGCCAGGGGCTCCCTGTGTATTGGCAGAGGGAGGATCTGCCCAGATGGGGGCCTTATGACCCACAGTGACTGGAGGACCAAGGGCTCAGGGGCACCGGCTCTGCCGTGTACGGAGTGGCCGCTACAGGGCTCCTGGAACCACGCCTGCCCTGCATCCGGGATTGTCTTCAGCAGTGACTTCAGATTTTCTACCAGGACAGTGTCCTGTGTGTATGGGGAGGTGTGCCCATGACCTGTGTCTCTAGGGACTGGACAGTTGCCCCTGGGCATCTGAGAGGCAGGCGGTGCCTGGCACAGGAATGGGCACTGCTCAAACCCCAATTCAGCTCTCAGTGTTCCCGAGGGGCCCTCATCGCCACGGTACCTTGTCACTGCCGCGGTATTTACTATGGTTCTTGATCATCTTTATCCACTTCTGGATCCTTCTTACCTCCTGTTTACGCTGGAAAACGAGACAGGATGGCGTGAGCCCAGCTTGGGGCTCTGAGAGGGGCCCTCGGATGCAGCTCAGGAGCTCTGTGGGCGCTCAAATGGAAGGAGCCAGAAAAGGCACAGACCGTGAGCCCCAGATCTTCTGTCTGGGGGAGCATCGGTGGCCTGGCCTCTGACCCGAGCTGCCCCTTCGTCAAGGAGAGCCCCTGAGCTCCAGCCAGGTCACTCCCAACCATGCCAATGAGTCAGGGCGGCCGACAGCAGACACCCCTGAGCTGCGGCTCACTTCTGGGACAGGTGAGTGTGGTAAGATGTCAGCAGGTGCCGTATAAGTACCGCATCGCGGGACCTTATGGCGCTCCCACTCACCACTGCCGAGCCCCACGTGCCCCCTCTGCCCAGCTCTGCTTCCAGATGACTGGCCCATGGCCAAGGACTTGTCCTTACCTTTGCCCCCGGGGTGCTGTCTTGGGGCAGCTTCTGCTCACTGGAAAGCAAGGGAGGCGGAGAGGTGAGGACAGGACCACAACAGGCACCGCGACCTCCCTAGTGGGCCAGGGAAGGACCAGCTTCATCCTCTCAGCCCAGGGGACTGAGATGGGGAGGGAGGGGCTGGTGACCATGAGCACAGGGAGCCTAGGGCCAGGCAGGGGCCCTTGCTGCCAGTGGGGGGCTCCAGGCCTGTCAGAGGTCCACCTTCGTGGGTGTGTGGCAGCCCCCCACAGCGGTTGGGGGGTGGCTGTCCTGAGCAGGGCCAGACTGCCCAGGGCTGAGGCAGCTATATCCCCACATCAGCTCTGCCCAGGACGTCACCCTGGAACTGACCGAGTCCGAGTGACCTGCCTGAGAGATGCTCAGTGCTGTGAGTGTGCACCTGGGGCTCGAGGCACCTGGGACCCCTACACCCCTCAGGGTCCCCCACTGCCCACCCTCCCCCCTGTGCCCTGGCCTCCTGAGGTCATGTGCCCCACCTCACCCCTCCTCTGTCAGCCCGGACCCTGGCCATCTCTCCACCACTCTGCTCCTGCTTATTCTCCAGGTTCTGGCACAACATGGAGGCAGAAGCCCTTATCCCCGTGCTAAGGTGGGCTGCTGAGTCATGCCAGAGATGGCCCGAGATGGCTCCATCCCTCCAGGTCACCGGAGCCCACCCTCCAGCCACGGGGCCTCTCTCCCCGACATCTGTGGGAACAGCCTCCATGTCCGACTCCTGCCCCCAAATGCTGACCAGTGCCTGCCTGTGACCACAGCTGGGCTCAAGGTCGGGGCCGGGGACAGGTGTGCCGCCTCATGTTGGGGTTTCTGACCCCAGTCCCGCCCTGGGGTGAGCTGGGGTGTGGAGGACTCACTGCAGGAACCCAAGCCTGTCTGGGACGAGGCAGCCGCCCTCATCGTCCTCTTCTTCGGGCACCAACAGTGCCGCTCCTCGGCGTCCCTGCAGCCGAGAGGGGACCCGGATGAGAAGTCACTGGGGAAATGTCCACCTGCCCCCTCCCCCGTGTCCCCAGGGAGGCTGGGTCTGGCTCTCACAGGCACAGTCCTTGAGGCAGGGCCCCACCTCCTCCCCCAGCACCCTGGCCAGTACCTGCTCATATTTATTGATGAGCTCTGCTCGCTCCTGGGCCCTCCGGGACCTCAGGGCGTTCATATCCAATCTGTAAGACACACACGCACATGGGAGCCAGTACTGGGGAGCCCACAGGAATGCTGCTTTGAGGGCTGTCCCCCTGGTCAGAGGTGGGGCAGCCACACAGCCAGGCAGGCGGGCACCTGGTGGCCGGGTCCTTGGATTATGACTTGTGCAGAGCTCATTGACTACGGACGGTTGGGGAAGGACAGCCCCCACCTTGCCTCCCCTGCCCTTGGAAAGGATGCTCCTCCCCCAGGCTGGCAGCCACGTGTCCTCCAGGGGGCCCAAGTCCCAAGTCTACGGGGCTCCCTGGCCTGCTCCCAGCTCCCGCATCTCTGGGGCTCTCAGAGCCGGCCTCCCTGCCCACCTGATACCAGCTGACCCGACACCTAGTCTTGAACCCGTGTCCAGACACAGACTCACACCCAGGCCCATTCAACACTGGTGACCAGCAGAGCGGGAGGAATGAGACGACTGTGTACACGCTCTGCACACAGGGGCAGCACTCAGAGCTCCACCACATCGCCCATGGAATCCGGTGTGGGAGACCAGGGCCGCCCCCCTGGCGGGACCTTCCCCACGCCACAGCTCATTAGAGCAAGTGCCACTCACCTCCATCGGGAATCCATGTGATTCTCTGAAATGCGCCTGCTGCCTACACTACCAACTGGTCAGTTGGGCAGTAGACGCACTACTGGCCTCTGGTCGCCTCCCAGCCCAGAGTGCGCATCTCAGTGACTGTGACATCACAGAAGCCTGCCAGCCAATCCCTAGTGGCTCTGCTGTGGCAGGGCTCAGGGTCCTCAGGCCTGGCTTCATTAAAGGTCACCACAAGTGGGGCCTGTGTTCTCCCCAGGGCCCAGGTGAAGAGGGCAGGGCTCTGGCAGAACTGCCCCGGAACCAGGGGTGCCAGGGCCCTCTGCCACCTGCCGTCACGGTCCCAAGTCTCAGGCAACCGGCACCTCCCGCCCCTCCTTTCTGCCTCTGCAATTGTATTACAGCCCAACTGTGAAGGCCTCTTTCTTAGAACAGAAGGTCGCATAGGGAGTCCCACATAGACCTGTCCCCACACTCCGGGGCTGCCCTGCCATGACCTGAACTGAGACTCCCGGGGGAGCAGCCTCCTGTCCTACCACAGGCCCCACCCCAGCACTGCCACCCTCTGCTGCCCCTCCTGCTCTGTTCCAGCCCTTCTTCCCTGGAGTTGTAGGAGGTGGACACAGGGGTCCTCTGGGATGGAGGCAGGGGAGCCTCCCGCTGAGCACCTCAAGCCAGTGTGGCCCAGCCTGTCCAGAGTGGGAACCAGGGCCCTGTCCTGGACACGGGCCAGGGCTTCAGGCACAGAGCACTGAGAACTCCTGGGCACCAGCACCTGAGCCGCATGCTGGTAACACCGGGCTGCTGCTGACCATCAAAACAGGGACAGCACGCGTCAGGCCGCAGGCAGGAGTAGCCACAAGCCCGCGGCTCCCCGGGGTGCTGATCGCAAGGTTGCTCCCCCTGGGAAAGTGGCTCAGCCCTCCCCCAGCACCTCCTTGGTCCTGGGCCCCACACTGCCCCTAGGCTGCCACCTTGGGGCCACAGTCGGTTCTTTTCCCTTCAAGGGCCCACTGCTCTGCCTCCCTGCCCACTTCCCCTGCCCTGGCATGGAGACCACAGGGTGCAGGGCCCTGGTCACCCACACACCTGCTGGCCTCCTCTGTGGAGTGTGAATGAGTGCACCGCTGTGTCGTGTCCAGAGATGCTGTCCAGCAACACTTGGGTTTTAACTGATTCTTTTATTCCCCCTCCCCACTCAGCTTCTCAGCTTTAAATTGCATTGTAAACTCTTTGGAAGACTCACAAAGTGCTGTAAAATAACACAGCGAGTGCTGAATGGGGACCACTCAGCTTCAGCAGTGTAATGTTCCTAATTGGGTGGAAGACGCCCATTCGTTTTCCTTTCTCTGCCTGAGTTCAAACTCCAGATGCCTAGGCTTAGTGTTCTCCACATTGCATTTTCCTTCACTGGGGGGGAGGTTTGTTTCCCAGAGTCCGTGTGCAGGGAGCATGGGTGCATGGGCCCCAACCCAGCTCCTGCATGGACTGATGCTGACCTCCTGGGGTGGCTTAGGGTGCACAGGGGTGAGTTCCCATTGTTGTTGCTACAAATGTTTCCTTATCATCAAGGTGTTGTTACATATGTTTAATTCATGGATCTTGGGGGGTGGTTGCTTCCATCCACTGTTCCCCTCAGCATGGGCCTGCAGTGGCCAGTGGCTGAGGCCTTAAAATAAATAAATCTTTAAACAATAAAAATTAAAGTTCAAAATAAAAGCAAGTTCCTCTACTTCTCTCCCTCTTTCTCTCTACATCTTTGACTCTACCCGCCTCTCCCTGCACCCCCATGGGATGTTGGCCACCATGTTGGATGCAGCACGAAGGCCCTCCAGAGACGTGAGCCAATCAGCTCGTGTGGCTTGGACATCGCCCCAGTCTGTGGGATTCTGTCACAGCAGCAGAGAGCGGACCGAGACACCTGGTGTCGCCTGTGTCCTCACTGCACATAGATTTGCATCTGTCAGACGGAGTCTGGTGGGACACAGCCCCAGGGTCCCAGAGGTGGGGTAATGAGGGGGTCTCTGCTCCCCAAGCCCTCCCGTCCCCTGGGCTCCCTTTCACTCCTGCAGAGGCAGGGGTCCCCCATTGCTCCTCTGTGGAGAGAGCTCAGTGAGCACAAAGAGCAGGTCTCCCCTGGGGTAAGTGCTTTAGACAGAGTTTGTGGCACCAAGAGGGGTGTGGGACCTTTAAGAGGTGGGCAGAGTAGGAGGTTGCTAGGTGAGATGGGGTGGGGCCCTGGGAAGGCATGAGTGCTGGGCTCCCAGAATCAGGGCTGGGCCAGCCAAAGGCAGGAAATGCATCTGGGTCTCCCTCCCTCCTGGGTGATGGAACCCCAGTGCTTGGACCACCACCTGCAGGTGCCACCTGAACCCCCGAGTGTGCATTAGTGGGGAGCTGGAATGGCAGCCAAGGAGCTGGGAGTAGAACCAGGCCCTCTGACTGGGGATGTGGGCACCCCAATCCGGGACTTCACCACTGCCTGGAGCGCCCACCCCGACCTCTTCTCTCTGTGAAGCCAGCCCAGGTACAAGTGTGGGAGAAACAGGAAAAGAATCAGCCCACCCTGCCCCCCTCCAGCAAGCCACCGGTGACAGGAGCGGCCGCTGTCTGGGCCTCCCAGCAGCTCCTTGGTCACCAGGATGACACAGATGTTTCTCCCGAGACAGCCCTGTGCCGAGTGCCCTCAGTGAGTTGTGACAGAGCAGGGGGCAGGTGGCAGATCCAGGCCCAGAGGGCACAGACAGGCGTGTGGGGGGCCTGAGACAGGCGGCAGCATCATGACCACAGGGCTGAGCCACCGCAGACACCCAGACCCTGGGCCCACTGTGCGGGAGACCCCACGCGGGGTGTGTTTGCGGGGTCACAGCTGCGTCCACAGTTGGGGGTTGGCACTGGGACCAGCTGAGGCACGAGAGAGGATTTCTGGATCATGGCCAGGGCCGTTCATGCCCCTGACCTTTAGGTCCTTCTGTCTGGTCAGGGACCCCTTCCCACCCCTTATGTCCCTTGGGCCTGGAGGTGGGAGGTCTCATATCCATCTATAGGTGGGCACCACTGCCACCGTGCACGGCCACAAAATGAGCAGCCGAGCGGGTCTCCCTGCAGAGGGCGGGACAGCAGAGTGGCAGCTGCTGTGCAGTTGGGCACGCGCCCCGGCTCTGAGCCGCAGTGTGCTCACGGTGACGCTGGGACTCTCACTGCCGCTCTGAAGCTGGCTAGCCGGCTACGCCTGGTCAGTGAAGCGTGTGTCCTGCGGATCTCGGCCATGCCGACGGAGACCACACCCCCCCCACCCCGCCCCACACTGCACCCCTGCAGGAACAACACGGACAGCCCTGGATCCAGCCGCCACTGGCAGTCACGGCAGCCGGCCCCGCTGCACCGCCCGCCTCCCACACCCACGCCCGGTGTCCGGTCCAGCACTGAGCAGACTCTGTGCAATGCGGGCTTTTATTGTTGCCTCCTCCTTTGAGAGGCCGCCAGTGCGCGGGGCTGCACCTGCTGAGAATGTAGGCCCAGGGTGGCCCTGGGTCTTCTGGCCAGGAGGGCTCCCTTAACAAAGAGGATCTGAGAAGATTTTACTCTGCAAAGAGAAGTCGGGACACCTGGTGAGGCCGGGGCCTAGAGACACCTGCAGGGCACAGGCACAGGGCACTTCCTGGGGAGGAGCTGCAGCCTGGCACTGGATCTGGGCAGCTGAAGTCAGATCCTCTCCTACACCCTGGGTGCCTGAGGAGCTCTCCTAAAAATCCCTCCCTTGATGAGGAATGAGGGGGAGGTTCTCTGTGGGGGGTGCAGGCGAGGCTGGGACAGGCAGGGGCTACACAGAAGGCCTGGCAAGGTGGCAGTGGCACCGGGGGCCTCCAGGAATGCACAGACCCCAGTCCGCTGGCCCCTTCTGTCTCTGGCACACTTGCAGCCTAGCAGTACCCGTCCCCAACTGTGCTCCACCTGCAGTCAGGGTTTGGTCTGCTTTTTCCCCAGCTGTCGCCAGGCCCGGGAGGACAGGAAGGGCTGTTGGAGGTCTAATTCCAGGGTCCAGAGCCCCAGATGGCCGTTTGGGGTCCAGGGAGAAGGAAACATGAGGTCTGGGGGTGGAGGAGGGCACCTGAGGGGTCAGGGTGAGTTAGTGAGATTTGAAGGCAGACAGCACCCAGTGGTCACCGCTTGGAGAAGATTCGACTCGGGCGCTGGAGAGGCTGTGGCCAGGGAGGCCAGAGCTGAGATTTTACACAGAGGCAGGGCTGCCGTGGGGACAGCGGCCCTGGAGGGTCTTGGGCCTGCCTGGGGGAGCTGAACAGCCATGGAGCCCAGGGCTCCGGGTCCACACAGTCTCCCTCCCTGTCCTTTCCCGCACCATGGGGGGGGGGGGCGGCCCCCAACTCTGCATCCTCATCTGGAGGTTCTTCCCACAGAGTCCCAGGCTGGGCTGTGGTGGGCACGAGCAGTGCCCCTCCCCAGGGCCCTGGAAGGAGCCGGTGTTGGGCCAGGCCCAGCTGGACTCACCACAGCACTGATCGCGTGCCCCTTCTCCTCTGCTGTCAGTTTCCCATCACGCACTGCTTCAGCGCCAGGGCGTTTTGCAGCACTAGCGGGTCACTTTGGTAATTTTGCACATAGGAAATATACTCATCGGAGGGTCCTGACAGAAATTCATAAACAGCTGTCTGCACAGCCGGCAGATGTCACAATCTGAAGAGAAATGGAAGGCATGGGTCATGGCAGGTGCGTCCCTTCACCCGCCCTGGGAGCCAGCACTGCCCTGGAAAGCTGGCCCCTGCCCCCAGAGCACCCCCAGCCCAGGCGTCCGTGGCTGGCACCCACTGGCAAGAGAGAACAGGAGCCAGGCAGCGCCGAGCAGCACCAGGCAAGCAGCAGGCTTCATGGTGCAGGGACAGCCGCTGCCATCGCGGGGCCCTTTATACCTGCTCTGTGTCCCCAGTGGGACAGGAGGGGCCTGTCCTCCCGGGGATGGGGGGCTCCACGCCCAACCCAGGCCACAGCTTGCATGACCTGCAGTTGCAGAGGGCGCACGTGTGTGTGTGTTGATACTGGCCAAGTCCAGCCCTGGATTAACACAGGGCTTAGCTCCTTCTCCCTCTCTCTTCCCAGGGACCTGACCATGGGCCCATGCCTGGGTGCAGGGAAGGCGCAGAACCAGTGGAAACCCTGCCTGGGCAAGGGGAGAAAGCACCACACAGGGCCTCTGGAGCCCTGGGCCAGCTCAGCCTCTCGCACCTTGGCTGGGACCCTGACGACTGGCTGCTGTGACTATGGGAACTGCAGGAGACCCAGTGCCAGTGTGGCGGGCAGGCCGGAGTACAGCTCCTCTGCTTCTCTCTTGCACTCATGGCCCTGAAGGCTAGGGGACACGGGGTAGACCAGTTGTCTCTAAACACCTACTTGGCATTTGACCACATTCTGTTCTTTGGGTGTCAAGGACCCTGACTGGGCTGGGAGAGACGCCCAGGTCCTTGTCTTCCCGTGGGGAGAACAGAACCAGGACACACACAGAAGTGCAGCCTTGTCAAAAGGCAGGGGTCGTGCACGACTTCTCCATCTCTTCCCGCACCTGTGCTCCCCGAAAGACGCCCCAGGGGAGCCCAGCTCCCTTCTGTCCCTGGCTTCCCCGCACACACCCTCTCCCACCCTGCTGCCTCTGCCACCTCCTGCCCCAGTCTCCCTCCCTCCATGGCCTCCTTCCATTTTTTTTTTTTTTTTAATTTATTTGAAAGCCACAGTTGCAGAGAAGCATTGACAGAGTCAGAGAACAAGAGGTCTTCCGCCCGCTGGTTCACTCCCCAGATGGCCACAACAGCCGGAGCTGCGTCGATCCGAAGCCAGGAGCTTCTTCAGGGTCTCGCATGTGGGTGCAGGGGCCCAAGGACCTGGGCCATCTTCTACTGCTCTCCCAGACCATAGCAGAGAGCTAGATCAGAAGAGGAATGCCTGGGACTGGAACCAGCACCCATATGGTGAGGGAAGTCTTGCAGCTGCAAGTTCACCTCCCCCACACAGGGGAGCACAGCTGGGGCTGGCCGGAAGCTGGCCAGGAAGCAGCAGTGGGACAGGACTCTAGGCGTTCTGACCTGTGATGCCCACATCCTAAGCAGCAGTGGAACCCGCTGTGCCCCAGCACCTGCCCTGCACGTGAGTTCTTGCTGTGGCAGGACTGGGCTGGTAGAGGGAAGCTTGTGCTAAGGCGAGTTCCGCTTCCTTGGCTTGCTCTGCTCTCGTCCACCTGCACACGCTTGCCTTCTGCTGTCCACTGTGGCCAGGAGCAGCAAGAGGGCCTGGTGGGGAGCGCTGATGTGCTTGGGGCTCCCCAGGGTGCAGCCCAGCAGGAGCTGGGAGGCCAGTAGGAGTGACAGCCAGGCTCAGCCCCAGTGCACACTCGCCCCTGCGCGCTTGGGCTCGCCCTCCCATCTTCAGTTCTCCATGGTTTCCCTCCCTTGTGGAGGGACGGGAGCTCCAGGAACATGAGGGCTGTCAGAGGAGCTGAGGGCGTGGCCTGCTTCTCCGAAGTCTCTAAACAAGGACACGTTCACATGGGTAGGAGAGGACTTCAGTAAGTTCATGGATATTAGCATTTAAAGTGCACGGGCCAGGGTGGTGCTAACTTGCAATGATGGCATCCCATAGTGGAGAGCTGGTTCGAGTCCCAGCTGCTCAGCTTCGGATCCAGCTCTCTGCCAACAGGCCTGGGAAAGCAGTGGAAGACGGCCCCAATATGTGGGCCGCTGCTCCCGCATGGGAGTCACAGTTGGAATTCTGGTTCCTGACCTTCGCTTGGCATAGAACTGGACCTCAAGGACTTCTGGGGAATCAACCAGTAGATGAAGGATTTGTCTCTCTTTCACTGCCACTCTACATTTTGAATACATAATTCATTTTTTACATAATACATTTTTAAAATATTTATTTATTTATTTGAAAGTCAGAGTTACACAGAGAGAGGAGAGGCAAAGACAGAGAGAGAGGTCTTCCATCTGCTCGTTCACTCCCCAGATGGCCACAACCACCAGAGCTGTGCCGATCCAAAGCCAGGAGCCAGGAGTTTCTTCTGTGCCTGCAGGGTCCTGAGCGGGTCTCTGCCTGAGGATGGGGGCTGTGGAACCACCCATCTCCCCAGGAACACGGGGAAGCTTGCTGCCGCTGGGCACCGGGGTCACAAACTGGAGCAAACTCCTTTCCATGGGACAATTTAATACAGGCTCAGCACCACCTGAGGGTGGCGGTGGGGGAGGGGGGCGGGGAGGAGAGTACAGTGGCTCCTGGCATGGCTGTTGTCTTCCAGTGTCAGGGTGTCCTGGCCCCAGGAAGAGCCTGGGCGGTGGGGGCTCAACCAAGTGCATAGGATGCCGTGAAGACACACGGAAGGCTGCTGCCCAGCCTGGGCAGGACAGATGCTGGACTCGGCCTCTCTTCTAGGAGGCACCCATCATCCAGGTGCCCTGTGGAATAGGAGGTAAGGAGGCCTCTGGCCAGGGAGGGCACGCGGGCCTGGTCTCCCAGCCCAGGGCTGGCTCTGGCCGGCTCCAGCCCGTGACTGTCCCCAGAGTGCGTGGGGCTGCCATGCCAGTAGGGGGAAGTCTTCAGCCGTGGCCCCCAGGCGGGGACAGCCTGCATGGGCCCTGGTTCTGGGGGCTCCGAGGCCCGTGGAGGAGCCCACATCCACAGGCCCTCCCGGCTGCCAGCGTCGGAGTTGTCCTCCCTGTGCTCTGGCCTGCTCAGGTTAGGGAGACTGGCGCACTGGCACAGGCCTCCCCACCTCCTCGAGTACTCTGGAGACTCTGTGGGGCTGGCCGCAGCTGGAGACTCTGCGGTCCCCACAGGGGAGCCCAGGCCGAGGGGCTCTGGGCTGCCTTCCCAGCTCTCCTCCTCCTCCATGCCTTCCCTCTCGGCGATGCAGAGGCCAAAGCTTTCTGGAGGACGGATCATCACTGCACGAGTAGCGGGACCCCTGGTCTGCTCCCACACTGCCACTGTGTCCTGAATGGTGATTTTGGCCTTCGGAGCAGTGGGGGCAGGAACGTGCATCTGGGAGACGCGTGCCTGCCCCAGGGGCCTGCTGCACCGTTTTATAGCCTTGGCTGCAAGAAGAGACACGGTTTGTTTACCACAGCCCCGGTCTGGCCTGCTCGGTGCTTGCCCCGACAAAACCCTGGGGTCCCCATCACCACGTGTGACGCTGAGGACTCTTCCAGGCTGCTGGCCCCAGACGGGAGGGTGTGTGCAGCCCGGGCCAGGGGAGCCCTGGGACACCGCCGGCTCCTCCTGCACAGCCCCACAGGGTGGATGGCCCTGAACTCCCCACCTCACTCTCATCTCTGGGGACTGAGGCACCAACTCAGGACCCCGTCACCTACCCCACCTGAACTCCTGCGCCCTAACAGTGCATTCGCTGAGTTACCCACATCTGAGTCCCTCCTACATGGCTGGAAAGGAACTGAGCCTAAGATGATGGGGGTGAGAGCTGGGGCTGTGGGGCAGACATGGAGATTGGTTTAGGCCCTTGGGAACAGGGAATGCAGTTTCTAAAGAGGTGGCAGGGGTGCCCTGTGTCCTCTGCCCCTGGGCCACTGTCTCTTTCCTGGTGAGACTGGGCTGTCACTGCTACTGTCCTACGAGCACCCAGGGGAGGCAGCACCTGGAGGCACAGTGGGGCCTCCCCAGTGCCTGGACAGCCTGCACCTGGGCCCCCACTTAGAGCCTCAGAGCTGGGACAAACCCATCTCTGCTCTGCATGGGGACCCAGGCGCTCAGGTCCTTGATGGCAGCAGCAGCAGGGGAGGAGCACGGGGACCCCTCCCCACCGCAGCCCAGAGGCCAGCGATGCTCCGGGTCCCGCTGCCTTCTGTTGGCCCGAGGCTAGGGCTGCAGAGTCCACACTCAGTTGCACTTGTGTTCTGCCGCGGGGGCCCCCAGCGCCTGCCTCTGTGCCCAGCCCTGCTCACAGGAGTGCACTCGGCCCCCACAACTGGGCTCAGGTTACCTGGGCCTTCCAGGGGTTCTCAGATGGCTGAAGGGGATTCTCTGCCGGCCTGTTTCCCCCTCACTGCACAGGGTCTCCCACAGCCCCACCTCCCTCTAGCCCTGCCCACATGCAGGTGGCAACCCACCCACCTGTCCTAGGAGGGTCCTGTGTGCAGACAGTTGTGGTCATCGGGCCAGTATGTCTTGGGTGTCAAGCCAAGCACTGGAGGGACTGCTCAGGGGCCAATTGACAGTGGGATGACCCTGGCCACTTCTCCTTGTGGTCTGTGGGGGCCTGGGATTGGGGATGCAACAGGGGGATTCTCAGTGCCCTCCTGAAGGGAACCCAGGCCTCCCCAACCCCCTCATCCCTCCCTCAAGCCCTACTCACGAGGGACAGGCAGGGGGACCCCCAGCTCCTCCGTCCCCAGCACCCGGGCCTCTGTGGGCCCTGAGGACTCACTGTGATGGATCTTGACGGCCGTGTATGCCATGGCTGGGAGCATGTGCTCGCCCTCCAGGATGTAGATGTCCCGCATCCTCAGAGCCAGGGGGAACGGCACCTGGGGACAGAGGCATTGGAGGAGCCGCCGTCAGGGCCTCAGCAGGGCCCACAGGGGTGGGTGTGCAGTGTCACTACAGGGGACAGGGGGAGACTGCAGGAGCAGTGACCCAGGATATTGAGGATCTCTGTCTCTCTGCCTTTCAAAGAAATAGCAAGATCAATAGGGGCCTGTGCTGTGTACAGTAGGCTAAGCCTCCACCTGCCACACCGGCATCCTGTATGTGGCCAGTTTGCGTCCCAGCTGCTCCTCTTCCAAGCCAGCTCTCTGCTTATGGCCTTGGGAAGCAGTAGGAGATAGCCCAGGTGCTTGGGCCCCTGCACCCCTGTGAGAGAGCTGGAAGAAGCTCCTGGCTTCTGACTTCTGATCAGCTCAGCTCCTGCCACTGCAACCATTTGGGGAGTGAACCAGCAGAGGAAGACCTTTCTCTATGTCTTTCTCTGTCTATAACTCTACCTCTCAAATAAATAAAATATTTTTATTGAAGGACGGGGTGGAGCCAAGATGGCGGAACAGTGAGGGCGCACACCGATAGTACGGGAAAATTTAGTTTAATAAAAGTGGAGTTATGGTAGCCTCAGAAAAAGGATCAGGAAAAAACTGCAGAGGAAACTCTTCCGGATCTAGTGGCTGTGACTCGGAGGACCTACTGGGAGAACAAGGTCACCCACCGCGCGGAAGCCGAGCTGCGGGAGCTGCATGGTCTGTGTGCCGGTGCAGGAAGGGGAGTGGATGTCACACAGACACCAGCAGGGAGAGCAGGGACGCCCAGGGCTCTGAGTCCACACATCGGTGCTGGAAGGGGAGGTGAGCTCAGTAACCTGAGACATTGGCGGGGAAATGGTGGTCAGAATCTAGAGGGGAGCGGGAAAGTTCACCAGACTGACTACGGGAGAGAAGGAAAAAAGGTGTGTGGGGGGGTACTGGTACAGAGGAGTTTCTCTCTCTGCCAACCTTGCAAAGGCAAGCAAGAGACAAAGAGCAGGCCTTCACTCTGGATTTAGATAACAACTAGGGAGAGCTAAGGAACTGAGTCACTACAATTCAGTAGCCTAGGCAACCCAGTGGGAGTCCAGAGGAGAAACAGAGCCTGCACAGACTCTTTGGGTAGAAGCCAGAGATCTGAAGCTAAATACCATCAATTCTGCACAGCAGTGCGGTGCGATATTACTTACCTCCTAAATAAATAAATAAATAAAAAGGAGAGATTTACCACGCATAACCTGAGGGTGTCACCTTTGCACACCCGTAACCCAGAAGAACCAAGCAGAGCTCTCAGGCCACACCCATCTCAAGCCTCCAAGGCTCCTCCAACAGCAGGCAGTCCACTTAACACAGACATAGTATAAAAAAAAAAAAAGCGCAGTGACGAAAGAAGAATTAACTATGCCAAGCAACAAACACAGAAATCGAGGGAACAAGATCAACGATGACACTATGATGCCTCCAAATAAACAAAACACCCCAAGCCAAGATTATGAAGATGATGAGATAGAAGAAATGCAAGATATGGATTTCAAAAAATTTATGATAAGAACATTTAGAAGTTTT
The DNA here is from genome assembly GCF_964237555.1 of Oryctolagus cuniculus. NCBI lineage: Eukaryota > Metazoa > Chordata > Mammalia > Lagomorpha > Leporidae > Oryctolagus > Oryctolagus cuniculus. The sequence continues at coordinate 17,483,433 of NC_091449.1, read as the reverse complement.
CACAACACAACATATCAAAACTTATGGGATACAGCAAAAGCAGTATTGAGAGGCAAGTTAATAGCAATAGGTGCCTATATCAAGAAATTGGAAAGGTACCAAATAAATGAGCTTTCAGCATGTCTCAAGGACCTAGAAAAACTGCAGCCAAACCAAACCCAAATCTAGTAGAAGAGAAATAATTAAAAGCAGAGAAGAAATTAACAGGATTGAATCCAAAAAAAAATTACAAAAAATCAGCCGAGTGAGAAGCTGGGTTTTTGAAAAAATAAACAAAATGGACACCCCATTGGCCCAACTAACTAAAAAAAAGACCCAAATCAATAAAATCAGAGATGAAAAAGGAAACATAACAACAGACACCACAGAAATAAAAAGAATCATCAGAAATTACTACAAGGACTTGTATGCCAGCAAACAGGAAAATCTATCATAAATGGATAGATTCCTGGACACATGCAATCTACCAAAATTGAACCATGAAGACACAGAAAACCTAAATAGACCCATAACTGAAACAGAAATCGAAACAGTAATAAAGGCCCTCCCAACAAAGAAGAGCCCAGGACCAGATGGATTCACTGCTGAATTCTACCAGACATTTAAAGAAGAACTAATCCCATTTCTTCTCAAACTATTCAGAACAATTGAAAAAGAGGGAATCCTCCCAAATTCTTTCTATGAAGCCAGCATCACCTTAATCCCTAAGCCAGAGAAAGATGCAGCACTAAAAGAAAATTATAGACCAATATCCCTGATGAACATAGACGCAAAAATCCTCAATAAATTTCGCGCCAATAGAATACAACAACACATCAGAAAAATCATCCACCCAGACCAAGTGGGATTTATCCCTGGTATGCAGGGATGGTTCAACATTCGCAAATCAACCAATGTGATTCACCACATTAACAGACTGCAAAAGAAAAACCATATGATTATCTCAATTGATGCAGAGAAAGCATTCGATAAAATTCAACACCCTTTCATGATGAAAACTCTAAGCAAATTGGGTATAGAAGGAACATTCCTCAATATAATCAAAGCAATTCATGAAAAGCCCATGGCCAGCATCCTATTGAATGGGGACAAGTTGGAAGCATTTCCACTGAGATCTGGCACCAGGCAGGGATGACCACTCTCACCACTGCTATTTAACATAGTTCTGGGAGTTTTAGCCAGAGCCATCAGACAAGAAAAAGAAATTAAAGGAATACAAATTGAGAAGGAAGAAGTCAAACTATCCCTCTTTGCAGACAATATGATTCTTTACTTAGGGGATCCAAAGAACTCTACTAAGAGACTATTGGAACTCATAGAGGAGTTTGGCAAAGTGGCAGGATATAAAATCAATGCACAAAAATCAACAGCCTTTGTATACACAAGCAATGCCATGGCTGAGAAAGAACTGCTAAGATCAATCCCATTCACAATAGCTACAAAAACAATCAAATACCTTGGAATAAACTTAACCAAGGACGTTAAAGATCTCTACGATGAGAATTACAAAGTCTTAAAGAAAGAAATAGAAGAGGATACCAAAAAATGGAACAATCTTCCATGCTCATGGATTGCGAGAATCAACATCATCAAAATGTCCATTCTCCCAAAAGCAATTTATAGATTCAATGCAATTCCAATCAGGATACCAAAGACATTCTTCTCAGATCTAGAAAAAATGATGCTGAAATTCATATGGAGGCAAAAGAGACCTCGAATAGCTAAAGCAATCTTGTACAACAAAAACAAAGCTGGAGGCATCACAACACCAGATTTCAGGACACACTACAGGGCAGTTGTAATCAAAACAGCATGGTACTGGTACAGAAACAGATGGATAGACCAATGGAACAGAATTGAAACACCAGAAATCAACCCAAACATCTACAGCCAACTTATATTTGATCAAGGATCTAAAACCAATTCCTGGAGCAAGGACAGTCTATTCACTAAATGGTGCTGGGAAAACTGGATTTCCATGTGCAGAAGCATGAAGCAAGACCCCTACCTTACACCTTACACAAAAATCCACTCAACATGGATTAAAGACCGAAATCTACGACCTGACACCATCAAGTTATTAGAGAACATTGGAGAAACCCTTCAAGATATTGGCACAAGCAAAGAGTTTCTGGGAAAGACCCGGGAGGCACAGGCAGTCAAAGCCAAAATCAACTACTGGGATTGCATCAAATTGAGAAGTTTCTGTACTGCAAAAGAAACAGTCAGGAGAGTGAAGAGACAACCGACAGAATGGGAAAAAATATTTGCAAACTATGCAACAGATAAAGGGTTAATAACCAGAATCTACAAAGAGATCAAGAAACTCCACAAAAACAAAACCAACAACCCACTTAAGAGATGGGCCAAGGACCTCAATAGACATTTTTCAAAAGAGGAAATCCAAATGGCCAACAGGCACATGAAAAAATGTTCAAGATCATTAGGACTCAGGGAAATGCAAATCAAAACCACAATGAGGTTTCACCTCACCCCGGTTAGAATGGCTCACATACAGAAATCTACCAACAACAGATGCTGGCGGGGATGTGGGGAAAAAGGGACACTAACCCACTGTTGGTGGGAATGCAAACTGGTCAAGCCACTATGGAAGTCAGTCTGGAGATTCCTCAGAAACCTGAAGATAACCCTACTGTTCGACCCAGCCATCCCACTCCTTGGAATTTACCCAAAGGAATTTAAATTGGCAAACACAAAAGCGGTCTGCACCCTAATGTTTATTGCAGCACAATTCACAATAGCCAAGACCTGGAACCAACCTAAATGCCCATCAACGGTAGACTGGATAAAGAAATTATGGGATATGTACTCTTTAGAATACTATACCGCAGTAAGAAACAATGAAATCCAGTCATTTGCAACAAAATGGAGGAATCTGGAACACATCATGCTGAGTGAAATAAGCCAGTCCCAAAGGGACAAATATCATATGTTCTCCCTGATCAGTGACAACTGACTGAGCACCAAAATGGAAACCTGTTGAAGTGAAATGGACACTATGAGAAATGGTGACTTGATCAGCATAGCCCCGACTGTTAACAACTTAATACATTATCCCCGTTAGTATTTTTTTAATCTGTTCTACTTAATATGACTGGTTTAATTCTGTAATTAATACACAGTTATTCTTAAGTGTTGAAATTTAACTGAAATGTGATCCCTGTTAAACATAAGAGTGGGAATAAGAGAGGGAAGAGATGTACAATTTGGGACATGCTCAAGCTGACTTGCCCCAAATGGTAGAGTTAGAAACATACCAGGGGACTCCAATTCAATCCCATCAAGGTGGCATGTACCAATGCCATCTCACCAGTCCAAGTGATCAATTTCAGTTCACAATTGATCATAATGAAAGGACTAAGAGTCAAAGGAAGCACATAAACAAGTCTAGTACCTGCTAATACTAACCAATAGAATAAATAAAGGGGAGAGTGATCCAACATGGGAAGCGAGATACACAGCAGACTCATAGAATGGCAGATGTCCTAAACAGCACTCTGGCCTCAGAATCAGCCCTAAAGGCATTCGGATCTGGCTGAAAAGCCCACGAGAGTATTTCAGGCATGGAAAGCCAAGATACTCTGGCAGAAAAAAAAAAAAAAAAAAAAAACTAAATGAAAGATCTCTGTGAGTGAGATCCCAGTGGAAAGAACAGGTCTTCAAAGAAGGAGGTACTTTTCTCTGAAGGGAGGAGAGAACCTCCACTTTGACTATGACCTTGTCTAAACAAGATAGGAGTTGGAGAACTCAAAAGGCTTCCATAGCCTTGGAAACTCATGACTGGAGCATAGGGAGATTACTGATGCCATAAACAGGAGTGTCAATTTGTAAAGTCAACAACAGGAGTCACTGTGCACTTACTCCTCATGTAGGATCTCTGTCCTTAATGTGCTGTACAGTGAGATTTAATGTTATAACGAGTACTCACACAGTATATTTCACTTTGTGTTTCTATGGGGGTGCAAACTGTTGAAATCTTTACTTAATGTATACTAAACTGATCTTCTGTAAAAAAAAAAGAGAAATTATCAATTCCCAACTTGACTCTCACTGGGATGAAACATGACAATAGGTCTGATCTGATTTCATCATCATTTAAAAAATCATCTATTATTTTTCACTTTATGTTTCTGTGTGGGAGCAAACTGTTGAAATCTTTACTTAATGTATGCTAAACTGATCTTCTGTACATAAAGAGGATCGAAAATGAATCTTGATGTGAATGGAAGGGGAGAGGGAGTGGGAAAGGGGAGGGTTCTGGGTGGGAGGGACGTTATGGGGGGAAGCCATTGTAATCCATAAGCTGTACTTTGGAAATTTATATTCATTAAATAAAAGTTAAAAAAATAAAATACTTTTTATTTTATTTTTTTTTGACAAGCAGAGTAGGACAGTGAGAGTGAGAGTGAGAGTGAGAGTGAGAGCGAGAGAGTGAGAGAGTGAGAGTGTGAGAGAGAGAGAGAGAGAGAGAGAAAGGTCTTCCTTTTTCCATTGGTTCACCCCCCAAGGGGCTGCCACGGGCGGCGCGTTGAAGCCGGCGCACTGTTCCAATCCGAAGCCAGGAGCCAGGTGCCTCCTCCTGGTCTCCCATGCAGGTGCGGGGCCAAGCACTCAGGCCATCCTCCACTGTACTCCCAGGCCACAGCAGAGAGCTGGTCTGGAAGAGGAGCAACTGGGACAGAATCCGGCGCCCTGACTGGGACTAGAACCCGGGGTGCCGCCACTGCAGGCAGAGGATTAGCCTAGTGAGCCACGGGGCTGGCCAATAAAATCTTTTTCAAAAATGATAAATAAAGGACTAGTGCTGTGGTTCAACGGGTTAGGGCCTAGGCCTGTGGTGCCAGCATCCCGCATCCCATGTGGGTGCTAGTTCGGATCTTGGCTGCTCCACTTCCAATCCAGCCCCATGCTATGACCTGGCAAGGCACTGGAGGATGGCCTGGGTCCTTGGGCCCCTGTGCCCATGTGGGAGGCCCAGGGAAGGTTCCTGGCTCCTGGCTTCAGGTCAACTCAGCTCTGGCCATTGCAGCTGGTTGGGCAGGGAAGCAGTAGATGAAAGACCTCTCTCTGTCTCTCCTTCTCTCTCTGACTTTCAAATAGATAAATAAATCTTTTTTAAAAAGATAATTAAAGTTTTAAAACTGTAGAAGGAATGATGGAAAAAGTGAACCTCACCGTAGCAAATTCAGAATGCCTGATAGGGCCTGGCGCTGTGGTGTTGCAGGTAAAGCTGCTGCCTGCAGTGCTGGCATGGCATACAGGTGCCAGTTCTAGTCCCAGCTGCCCCACTTCCGATCCAGCTCTCTGCTATGGCCTGGGAAAGCAGAAAATGGCCCAAGTCCCTGGGCTCCTGCACCTGTGTGTGAAACCCAGAGGAAGCTCCTGGCTCCTGGCTTTGGATCGGCGTAGCTCCAGCCGTCGCAGCCAGTTGGGGAGTGAACCAGTGGATGGCAGACCTCTCTCTCTCTCTGCCAGCACGCACAACCTCAGTCTGATCATGAGAACATCAGGCCAAGTCAAACTGAACGTTCCTCTGCAGCATAACTGACCAGGACTCTTCAGAAGCGTCCAGGCCATGAAGGAAGACTGAAGAACTGTCCCCGACTCTGGGAGACTAACCAGACAGGACACTGGAGGCAAGCTGGAGGCCTGGCTCAGACCCTGGACCAGAAAAAGGAAACCAGTGGGAACACTGCAACACTCCGGTGAGGGCCAAGGACACTTTAGTTAGTACACTATCTTGCTTTGTAAACCACACACAGGGCTCTTTCTGCATGACCAATCAAGCACACGATGCACACAACAGAGCATAGCTCTGGCCCTGCTCTGGGTGGGGATAAAGACCCCAGCTACTTCCTGTGACACACCCCTCTCCACACTGCTGCTTGCACCAACACAAACTCACATCCCAGGGCCCCAGTGAGGTGACCTGTGCTCACCTGTCTGCTGCAACATCAGTTACCTGTGACAAATCAAAACACAAGCTCCCTGGGGCAGCGATTCTGAGATCTCTGCGTCTCCACAGGCTGGCACAGAGAGGGATCAGTACATGTCGGCTAAGCCAACAGTGTAGGGGCAGCTGTGGGGAAGCGGCTGCTATGGTCCTCACTCTGCCCACTAGAGCACCCATTCGCCACCTCCCATTTGATCTCTATCAACTTAACCTTTCTACATCTCGCCTATGCTTTGGAAAGAAAATCATAGGACAAGGTATAGGCAGTAGAAAATCAGGAGAAACCAGTATTTAGAAGGAATAAAAATAAAATAAAAAGTCAAGATCAGAATAAAATATTTTACATTTCTCTTGTTTGGATCTATCACATATGCTACCACCATACTTCAAGAGTTATTTTAGTTTTTTAAATGTTTATTCATTTTTATTTATTTGAAAGGCAGAGCATCAGAGAGGGCAAGAGAGAGAGAGAAATCTTCTATCTACTGGTTCACTCTCCAAATGTCTCCAACAACTGGGCCTGGACCATGCCGAAACCAGGAGCCAGAAACTCCACTCAGGTCTCCCTCACAGGTGGCAGGTATTCAGGATTCCATCCACCATTTGCTGTCTCCTAGGGCATTAGCAGGAAGCTGTCCTGGAAGTGGGCAGCCAGGACTTACATCAGGTACTCCAGTATGGAACCAAAGGTGCCCCAAGCAGTGGCTTAATCGGCTGTATCACAAGATCCATTCCTTCCAAGAGTTGGTAAAAGATCAAATGGGGGGGGGCGTGCTGTTGTGCAGTGGGTTAAAGCCCCAGCCTGCAGTGCTGGCATCCCATATGGGCACTGGTTCGTGTCCTGGCTGCTCCTCTTCTGATCCAGTTCTATGCTATGGCCTGGGAAAGCAGTAGAGGATGGCCCAAGTCCTTGGGTCTCTGCACCCACGTGGAAGACCTGGAAGAAACTCTTGTCTCCTGGCTTTGGATCAGCTCAGCTCTGCCACTGCGGATTTTTGGTGAGTGAACCAATGGAAGGAATGGATTCGCTCTCTCGCTGACTCTACTTCTAACTCTTACCAAAAAAAAAAAAAAAAAAAAGATCAAATGAGGAAGTATATAGAGAACATTTACCCCACAGCCTGGACATAATCGATGTTCAAAAGTAGTAGTTATTTTTATTTTTACTAAGGTAGTATCTACACTACATCTAGATAATTACAGGGGGCAGGTGTTACGGGGTACCAGGTGGAGCCACCATCTGTGAAGCCACCATCCCATTATGGGCACCGGTTCATTTCCAGGCTGCTCTACTTCCAATCCAGCTCCCTGTTGATGGCCTAGGAAAAGCAGCAGAACGTAGCCCAAGTGCTTGGGCCACTGCTACCAACATGGGAGACCCAGATGGAGCTCCCAGATTCCACCTGGCCCAGAACCAGCCATTGTGGCCATCTGGGGGTAAGCCAGTAGATAGAAGATATTTCTCTCTCTCTCTCTCTCTGTAACTCTGACTTTCAAATAAAAAACTTACAAGGATAAAGTACAATATAGCAGTTCTAAAACTATTCACATAAAAAATACTTAATGAGCTTTTCTTTTTTAACAAATATTAGATTTCTAATAAGATAAAGTCAAATAACTGAAGAGAAATATCAATCTAAAATAACAGGTAAATCAGTCTCTCTGCACACACACACAATAAACACTAAAGATACCCAACTTTGCAAGTGAAAAAATGCAAGTTAAAACAAGAGATCATGTTCACCAGGCAAACAAGCAGAAATTAAAAAGCCTAGTAACAGGGCCGGTGCTGTGGTGCAGCAGGTAAAGCCACTGCCTGCAGTGCTGGCATCACATATGTGTGTCAGTTCAAGTCCCGGCTGCTCCTCTTCCAATCCAGCTCTCTGCTATGGTCTGGGAAAGCAGTAGAAGATGGCCCAAGTCCTTGGGCCCCTGCACCCATGTGGGAAGACCTGGGGGAAGCTCCTGGCTCCTGGCTTCGGATCGGCACAGCTCTGGCCATTGCAGCCAACTGGGGAGTGAACCAGCGGGTGGAAGACCTCTTTCTCTCTGCCTCTCCTCTGTGTAACTCCTTCAAGTAGATAAATAAAATCTTTTTTTTTTTTTTAAAAAGACTATTAATGAGGTTGCATAGGAAAAGAAACCCCAATAATGATAGTATAAATTGCTATAATCTTTCTGGAAGGATATCTGACAAATCTGTCAAAAACTGTAATACACATTAAGAAAACTATTCTTAATAACATGTGAGTGCAAAGGCATCACCTGCCAAAGATGACAATGAAAACCCAGTAAGAAAAGTTCCTCTTGGGGCCGGCACCATGGCGTGGCTGGTTAAGCTGCTGCCTGCAACGCCAGCATCCCAAATGGGTGCCCGTTTAAGTCCTGGCTGCTCCACTTCCAATCCAGTTAATGCTCCTGGGAAAGCAGTGGAAGATGGACCAAATCCTTGGGCCCTGCCACCCGTTTGGGAAACTAGATGGAGGTCCAGGCTCCGGGCTTCAGCCTGGCTCAGTCTCAACCATCACAGCCATCTAAGGAGGAAACCAGCAAATGGAAGATCTCTCCCCCTTTCTTTTCAACTCTTCAAGAAAAATCCTTGGAAATTAAAAAAAAAAAACTTACTCTTAAGTCCTCCACCTACCCCAGGGGTATCCTGAGGGTGGAAAAGACCCGAGAGTCCTGGAAAGGGGGTCAGTAGGAAGGGGGTGAGAAGGACAGGAAACGGGTTGCCCCAGGGGTAGCTGGGTAGCACAAGCTGCTGCCCAAACCACACCTGGATGGCCTGCAGCTGGCTGCTCTGCGAGAGGAACAGCACAGGGGCTGCAGAGCAGGATGCCAGAGAGCAGCCGAGCAGGACACACGGACCCAAGCAGAGACAAGCTGGCTTACTGGAGCATACTACTCTGAGGCTGGTCCCAAGAGTGATGCACTCACCTCCCAAGGGAACTGTGGTGATGGGCATGGTGGGGCGTGGAGCACGAGGTCTCCAAAGGGGCCACAGAGCAGAGGTAACTTCCGAGTTCAGGGCGCACAGTGCACCAGTACCAGCTTATGCAAATAGAGACAGGACTGGGCTGCTCCCTATACAGCCTTTCTTCTGTTAACACCACAGTCTGGGAAGTGAGAGACAGAGGAGCTCCAGGTGAGAGTGGCTGCCCCACAGACTACAGAAACAGAAATCCAGCCCTCAGTAGTGCTCCTTAAAGAGCAGAGATCACAGGCACACCGTGCAGAATACAGCCTGGTGCAGGGGCCCACTCTAGGGAACCATCACACAGTAACCACACACCAGGAAGAAGGAGCCGTGACAGGGATGTAAGTTACGTGGATGTACCCACATTCTTATGGGAACACACAGCACAAAATGGCTTGAAAATCTAGCTGGCTGTCAAGAAGAAACTGGTTAAATCCAATAACCACATCAGTCATAGTCACCCATGAAAAAGACTCAAAGTGGTTAGGAGAGGGATATGGATTGGCAAAGAACCTCCACAGCTACTCCTAAGCTAATTCTGCAAACAAGACAGCCTGTTCTCTTCCTAAGAAAGTCCATGCCCAGAGAGGTGTCTAACCTCATGGACAGAGGGTAGGATCCAGGCTCAAGGGGGTGTAAGTGCAGACAGAGGGCGGATCCAGGCTCACAGGGGTGTGTAAGTGCACCGACAGAGGGCGGGATCCAGGCTCAAGGGGGTGTAAGTGCACTAACAGAGGGCAGGATCCAGGCGCACAGGGGTGTGTAAGTGCACTGACAGAGGGCGAGATCCAGGCGCACAGGGGTGTGTAAGTGCACTGACAGAGGGCAGGACCCACGATCACATGGGTATGTAAGTGCACCAATGGAGGGTGGGAAGGTCACAGCCCACAGAGGCCTCCAGGAGGAAAGACGTGGGACAGAGGCAGGCATGTGGTCAACTTTTTTTTAATGCTCCAGCAGTTTTATTTCAAGAAAGCTTTTCTTTAGAATTACTCTACTACTTTTTATAAGTTGTTTTTTTAAGTCAAAAGGCACAGAGCTCAGGCCCGGGAGGGGGTGCCTGAGAATTCTACTCACAGCCAGTTTGACCAGCACCAACTCAGAGGCTGCCTCCTGCAGAACCCAGACCTTCAAAACCTGCTCGCGGGTAACTGATGGCACATAAATGCAGACACGAACTGAAGGCGTTTACTCATGATTCCTGTGACTTCAGAACCTGTACTTACACAATCTCGGCGCTGTCTTCACAGAAGTCAATGTGCAATGTAACAGGCTTCATGCAGTACAACCGGAACTTTTTGCTCTGTAGGGAAGCTGCATAAATGATTCCACTGCAACTCGGATGCTGACAAATGAAGCAGAGAGAGTTCCATTATAAAACACACAACACAGAACAGACTCCTTTATAGCTCACCTAGGTCAGTAACATGCTTGCCGTAAAACAAAGTAAAGGACATCCCTTTCTGATTCTAACACAGCCTCCAACAGATGCTTGGAGACATCTGGCCAAGGGGACAAAACTGCTTCTTGGAGGGTGGAAAAAATCTTTCTGTAAAAGCAGAGAGATCCTACATAGTGATTCAGTGTATCTGTGGCATCAAAATTTCATGGCACAGGGGCAGGAATTCAGGGAGAGTGTATCTGGTGAGGCTCCTCAGGTTAAGACACACTGTGCAGCTGGCACTGTGGCGCAGGTGAAGGTGCCACCCACGGCGCCAGTGTCCATGCGAGTGCCAGCTTGGGCCCAGATCCACTGCCGATCCAGCTCCTTGCTAATGCGCCTGGGACATCAGTGAAGACAATTCAAGTACTTGGGTCCCTGTGCCCACATGGGAAACTCAGATAGAGTTCTGGGTTCCTGGTTTCGGCTTGGCTGTGGTGGGTATTTGCAGGAGTAAACCAAAGGATGAAAGATACACTTCTCTTTCTTTCTCTCCTTTTCTGTCACTCTGCCTTTCATACCACAAATCAGAAGGAAGGGAGGGAAGGAGGGAGGAAGGGAGGGAAGGAGGGAAAGAAGGAACAGAAATACTGCACAGGGGCAGGCATGTGGCCTACCTGCTGGGATGCTGCTTGGGATGCCCTGATCTCGTGTCAGAACACCTGGGCTCCAGTTCTTGTTCCACACCCAATCAGCCTCCTGCTGGTGCAGGCCCTGGGAGGCAGCAGGTGGCTGGGTCTCTGCCACCCACAGGAGAGACCACATTGAGTTTCCAGTTCCTGGCTCCAGCATGGCCTACCCAGGGCTGTTGTAGGTATTTTAGAAGTGAAACAAGAAGGCACGCACGTTCTCGTGCGCGCACGCTCTCTCGTCTCTCTGTCTCTGTCTCTCTCTCTCTCATCTCTCTGCCTTTCAAATACATAAAAAGTGAAAAATAAAAGGAAACACTGAATAACAATGAATAAGCCTGTGAAATAAATTCCACTTACTACGTGACCAGAATTACTCCAACAGTGCTGTCTATGAACAGATGTTTTAATAATTAGTATTTGCCAACTTTGCACAAAACAGCTGATGGACGGCGAGGTGACAAGTAAGGCAAGCAACAGACATGTCAACATATTTCCTCACCATCAAGCAGCTCTCTTCCCTGAAGCCCTACCCTTTGTCTTAGACAGGTTAGAGCTCTACTTAATCGTTTGATTTTCTTGCCAAAAATAAACTCAAAACACCAAATACAAAAGGAAAAGCTCCCCAGATGGCTAAACACAGTAAGTACTTTAAAAAAAAAAAAAGATTTATTTATTTGAAAGAGTTGCACAGAGGGAGAGGGGGAGGGAGAGGGGGAGGGGGAGGGGGAGGAGGAGAGGGAGGGGGAGAGGGGGGGAGAGAGAGAGAGAGAGAGAGAGAGAAGGAGGGAGGAAGGGAGGGAGGGAGGGAGAGGTCTTCCATCCACAGGTTCACTCTCCAATTGGTCACACTGGCTGGAGCTGTGCGGATCTGCAGCCAGGAGCCAGGAACTTCTTCCAGGTCCTCCTGCACACGGGTGCAGGGGCCCAAGGACTCGGCTTTCCCAGGCCATAGCAGAGAGCTGGGTCAGAAGTGAAGCAGCCTGGGCTTTTTAACCGGCACCTATATGGGATGCCGGCACTGCAGTTGGTGACTGTACTGCTATGCCACAGCGCTGACCCCAAGTACTTTTATAACAATTATGGTCACAGAGGTGCAGAATCTCAAGCTGGGGAGGCACCTACTTTTCCCTTGAGTATCTGCAAATCCTCCATGTCTGATGAGCCCTTCTGCCACGAAACTCCTCTACGTGAGAGACACCTCTTACTGCACCGAAGGCTAGCTGGCTCTGCTCTTTTTGCACTGGAATAAGAGTCCTTGTGTTTGCCTATTAAATGGACATCCTTTTACTCTGGGACAAACCATGGGACAATTATCACTAAACACCAACAGTGACTTGTGCTGGCTTTTTCTTAACATTTATTTATTTGAGAGGTAAAGTTATAGACAGAGAGAGGGAAAGACAGAGAGGTTGGTCTTCCATTCTCTGGCTCACTCCCCAAATAGCTACAATGGCCAGAGCTGGGCCAATCCGAAGCCAGGGGCTTCTTTGGGTCTCCCACGTGGGTGCAAGGGCCCAAGCACTTGGGTCATCTTCTGCTGTTCTCCAAGGCCATGAGTAGGGAGCTGGATTCAAAGTGGAGCAGCTGGGATCTGAACGGGTGCCCATATAGGATGCTGGCACGGCAGGCAGAGACTTAACCTACTATACCACAGCACCAGCCTCGTGTGCTGGCATGTTCCCTCCCCCCTCCCCACCCAGAAACCATTTATTAAAACTTCATGCATTTTACCAATACAACTTTAGGAACACAGTGATGTGCTAATGTTTTCTAGTGAGCTGTGACATGCAGTCCCACAGTCAATGAAGGTTACTGTCAGGACGAGCCTGAACTGTCTCCGCACCCTACGTGATAGCCACACCTTTACTCTGTGACGCAGAACAACCAGGAATACGCACTTGAGTATATAATCTGCTCTCTGCAACCTGAGGGTGGCCATCAATTTCCTCCTCCATGGAGACACGGAGAGTTTCTCTCTACCTCCTGGTGGTGAGGCAAACCGCACTGAAGGACCCACCCCATCTCACGTGCAAACTAAGAGGACAGGCCAGAGAGCAGCTGGCACAGGGCACCCAGGAGACGAGAAGGGAACAGCCTGAACCTGCCCTGCCCCACCCTAGGCAGGCAAGTGGAGAAAGGCCACAGTCACTCTCTCTGTCCTCATTAGGACCATTTGCTCCTCTAGTCATGGATGCAGAATGGAAACCTGCAGTCTTCCTTCATCATTTATCTGAAAGTCAGAGACAGAGAGACAAACAAAGATGCCTGTCCACTGGTTGATTCATTTCTCAAATGCGGCAACAGCCAGGCTGACACCAGAAGTCCAGAACTCAGTCTCCCGTGTGGGTGGCAGGGGTCAACTTGAGCCCTCATGTGCTGCCTCCCGGGGGTGCACTGGCAGAAAACCAGAGTGGAGAGTGGAGCTGAGATTTAAGTGCAGGCACTCTGATGTGATGCACAGGCATCCAAGTCGTGACTTCATCACCGCGTCAAATGCCTGTCCCAAGTTTTCATTTCTTAAGGCACAAAAATGCTCAATGTCTTCTTTTCACAAAAGGTAATCCCCTTACTTTAAAAACTGACATTCTCCTTTAAAATTCATCATTATCTCCTTAAAGAGAGTAAGGCAAACAGACATAAAACCACACATACGTACTTTTTAGATTTTACTGGAATGTACCTGGCGAAGTCTACAAGGAAACACTCTGCCAGGTAATGGTCTGCTGAAGACATGACTGACTTAATGACGGCCCTGCACCAGCACCGTAGCTCCGGACAATACACCACACAGACCTGCAAAACAGAAGGCAGGCTTTATTACGTTCAGCAGTAAAACCTCTAGTCACGTGATGACAGCCCTAAAGGCTCCTCTCAACATCGTCTCAGCCTGTACCCAACTTACAGGAGATGACACAGGTGTAGGAGGCTGCCCAAACTGAGCACTGTCTCCCAGGAAAAGGCCCCCCAGGAAACAGGGATCAGCTGAAAGGAAAGTGCTAAACGGGAAGAATTCCAGCTCACCAATACAGAAGGAGTGGGAGAAATCACCATATTGACAACTAATGGGCTGGCGCCGCGGCTCACTAGGCTAATCCTCCGCCTTGCAGCACCAGCACACCGGGTTCTAGTCCCGGTCAGGGCGCCGGAGTCTGTCCCGATTGCCCCTCTTCCAGGCCAGCTCTCTGCTATGGCCCGGGAAGGCAGTGGAGGATGGCCCAAGTGCTTGGGCCCTGCACCCCATGGGAGACCAGGAGAAGCACCTGGCTCCTGGCTTCGGATCAGTGCGATGCGCCAGCCACAGCGCAGTGGGAGCAGCAGCCACTGGAGGGTGAACCAACGGCAAGGAAGACCTTTCTCTCTGTCTCTCTCTCTCACACTATCCACTCTGCCTGTCAAAAAATAAAAAAAAAAAAAGAAAAAGAAAAGAAAACAAATGAGGGGCCCATGCTTTGGCATAGTAAAACCACTACCTGCAGTGCGGGCATCCTATATTGGTGCCGGTTCGAGCCCTGGCTGCTCCACTTCCAATCCAGCTCTCTGCTATGGCCTGGGAACACCGTAGAAGATCGGCCAAGTCCCTGGACCCCTGCACCTGGCGTGGGAGACCAGGAGGAAGCTCCTGGTTCCTGGCTTCGGATCGGCACAGCTCTGGTTGTCGCGGCCAACTGGGCAGTGTACCAGGGAGTAGAAGACCTCCTCTCTCTCTCTCTGCCTCTCCTCTCTGCGTAACTCTGACTTTCAAATAAATAAATCACTCTTTAAAAAAAAGAAAACAAATGAAAGTGGATTCGGGCAGTGACAGCCACTGAATGGAGAGAGCATGAAGTGAAACACTCACAGCAGTGCCACGAAGGAGGGGTCATCCTAGCATGGCTTGCAAGTGGCGCTCTCTCCCATGTTAAACCCACGTGAAGGTAACAGCACACCTGTTCTTCAAAACAAGTGACCCCGAATCTATTCACAGTGTCCTGTTTAACCACCTCTCCACAAAAGGACAGGGAGAAAGCGCTCACCTCCTGGGTAAATGCTCACTGTGAGGAGGCCATCATGCTTTCCCAAACAAGACTGCACTTAAAGGACCACTGACCCCGTTCCATCCCTCCAGTAAGTCACTGCTATGGAAAAATAACAAATTGGTCACTAAGGACATTTGTGGGCACGAGGGAAGGAATTCAGATGAGGTCTTGTCTCCCTCCTAACGAGTGTTCATGTCCTTCCCCTCCATGCTATTACCGAAGTTCACACTTGGAACATGGCTGACCCAAGAGAAAATCAGACCACAGCAATGGTGGCTGAGGCTGCACGAAAGCAAAGAAGCCCTGATGTGGAGCACAGAGCAGAAACAATCCCAAGTCAGTCAAATCCCAAGTCAGTCAAAGCCATGAGCAACCAAAGAGGGAGGCACTGGCCCAGAACCGAAAACCCCAGGTCCTCTTTGCCAAGGTCCGTATACCTGCCCTGGCTCCCACCGCCAGGAAGACGGCCCTAACACCTGGATCTGGATGGCATCTATCCCAAGGCCCCACTTGGACCTACACAAGCACCACCCCCTGCCACCATCAGCCTGAGTCTCATGCAACCCAAAAACCTAACACAAGGCAACAACCATGAACGTTAAAATACTCTAATCACATTCATCATTCTAAGCTCCTGAAATATTTTTAACAATTATCTGGTAGACAGAGCACTCCCACCCAATGATTCACTCCCCAAGGACCACAACAGCTGGGGGGGGACAGGGTGAAGGCTATGAGCTAGGAACTCAATCCAGGTCTCTCAGGTGGGTAACAGGGACCTAATTACTGGAGCTATCTATCATCTGGTGCTTCCCAGGGTCTGTGTATTAGCAGGAAGCTAGAATCAGGAACCGAATGCAAACACTCTAACATGGTGGTGTTTCAACTACCTGGCCAAACACCCACCCCTACATCCTGATTAGTGTTTCAAGATAGGATAATTAAAGGCTGGTGCTGGTTCCAGTTCCGGCTGCTCCACTTCCAGTCTGGTTCCCTGCTAATGAGCCTGCGAAAGCAAAGGAAGATGGTCTGAGTCCTTGGGTCCCTGCACCAACGTGGGAGATCCAGATGGAACTCCTGACTCCTGGCTTCGGCCTGGCCCAGTCCTGGTCATTAAGGCCATTTGGGGGTTGACCTAGAGGATGGAAGATCTATCTGTCCCTCTAACTTTGCCTTTCAACTAAATAAATCGTTAAACAATAATAAAGATACAATAAATAAAGCACATTCAGATACATACCTGTCCTTCTTCCAACATTAATGGTTTTATTTCTGTATCTTTACACATGCTGTTATAGAAGTCATTCATGGCGCTATTTAGTTTTTGATAGTCGACTTCATGATCCAAAAAGGGACTACATCCTTTTATAATAACCCAGAAGCAATCTGGATCTTCAACCTGCAGAATTTTTAGAAGATTATAAAATAATGCATGATTTCTTTTAAAACCAAATAAACCTCAGAACCATGTAACTTTCTAATTTAAGTGATCTATCATTTTTGACAACTACCTTTCTCTTAAATGGTCATACCAAAGAGCCAAAGATAAAATTTAAAACATGTAATCAATAATATGCAATTCTCAATTATGTAGTACAACTCAAAAAGCAATCAGTTCTATTTGGTCTCCTGTAGCTTAAAAATATAAATATTAAACATATTCTTCTTATTAAAATACCTATTAAAACATCCATATATACAAAAGGTTCAGAACATTTTTAGTATTCTTTTTGTGTAAGAAAAATAAGTATGAATATATATACAGCCTGCTCATATTTTTTTAAATGACAGCAGATGAACCAAAACAAATACAGATTACCTCCTACAGGAGAAAAGAATGGAGTGGAAAGAATAAGGATGAAACTTAGACTTCTCTGAATGGGTCTTATCTACTATTGTTATTAGAAACCAAGATTTTTATTGTTAGGGGAAAGAATTATAAAATGGAAAATTAAATTTTTTAAAAGATTTTATTTGTTTGAGAGGTAGAGTTACAGAGAGAGGGAGAGACAGAGAAAAAGGTCTTTCATCCGCTAGTTCGCTTCCAAAATGCCCACAATGGCCAGAGCTGGGCAGATCCAAGACCAGGAGCCAGGAGCTCCTTCTGGGACTCCCATGCAGGTGCAGGGGCCCAAATACTTGGGCCATGTTTTACTGCTTTTCCAGGCCATACAATAGAGCTGGATAGAAGAGGAGTAGCTAAGACATGAACTGGCGCCCATAAGGGATGCCGGCACCACAGGCAAAGGCTTAGCCTATTATTCCACAGCACCAGCCCCCCAAAATTAAGTTTGATTGACAACATCACTAAGAACTCATGATTTGGGGCCGATGCTGTGGTGCAGTGGGTTAAAGCCCTGGCCTGAAGCGCCAGCATTCCATATGGGTGCCGGTTCGAGTCCCGGCTGCTCCACTTCCGATCCAGCTCTCTGCTGTGGCCTGTCAAAAAAAAAAAATCGTGAGTTTTTTTTTTTTAATTTAATTTTATTTATTTGAAAGAGTTACAGAGAGAGGTAGCAGTAGAAGATGGCCCAAGTCCTTGGGCCCCTGCACCCACGTGGGAGACCTGGAGGAAGCTCCTGGCTTCGGATTGGCACAGCTCCGGCCGTTGCAGCCATCTGGGGAATGAACCAGCAGATGGAAGATCTCTCTTTCTGTCTCTACCTCTCTCTGTAACTCTTTCAAATAAATAAAATTAAATTTTAAAAAAGAACTCACGATTTTTTTCTTTTGACAGGCAGAGTTAGTGATAGAGAAAGGTCTTCCTTCTGTTGGCTCACCCCCCAAATGGCCGCTACAGCCAGCATGCTGCACCAATCTGAGGCCAGGAGCCAGGTGCTTCCTCCTGGTCTCCCATGCAGGTGCAGGGCCCAAGGACATAGGCCATCCTCCACTGCCTTCCCGGGCCACAGCAGAGAGCTAGACTGGAAGAGGAGCAACCGGGACAGAATCCAGCGCCCCAACTGGGACTAGAACCTGGGGTGCCGGCGCCACAGGCGGAGGATTAGCTAAGTGAACCATGGCACCGGCCAGAACTCATGATTTTTCAGAGGTTTTTCCTAACTCTGTCTACTGAAAAGGTATGGAAGCAGAAACACCCAGAGATATGGAGTCTAAGTTACCAGTGGCAGGAATAGAAGAGTTCACCTTAGTAATCGTATTATTTTTCTGAATGTTTGACTATTCTGATAATAAATAACTGGAAAATGAATAGCAGTCATTCTGGCAAGGGCAAAATAGTGTATAAGTTACACACACAGCACAATTATGAACCCTGAAAAAACACAAAATAAATGAAGAGCTAGCAAAAGCAACAGACACTGGAGAGCTGACCCTCGAAAGAAGGAACTTCACTGGGCACTTCCCAGAACACCTCCCAGTTGTACAGAGTGGCAACAACTCAACACAAAGTCACACTGTGGCTCGGGGAATCAGAGCTGTCGGTGCCAGTGAGGATTAGGGGGAGAAATTCTGAAATAGAGCCATAGAGGGAGCCCTGATGTCTGCACATCAACACCCCTCCCACCCTTGCCAAGTCCTGAACGGCAATGGGGGAGACAGCAAGGAGTACTGAGTAAGTGAGCAGTGCAGGGCTCAGAGGAGCACGCAGTTACAGCTGCTGCCCCTAGAAACAGCACTCCGGGCATGTGGCTCCATTCAGTCCTTCGCACTCAGAGACAACCAGATTCCAGCTTCCAGCAGCACAAGGCCACAACCCTGGGATGACTGCAATTATTCATTAAAGTGCTCACTTGAGTGGTGAGCATGTGGCCTAACAGTCATGACACTCACTGAATCCCCCCGCCAGAGTGCTAAAGATTCAATATTCAGTTCCAGCTCCTGACTCCAGCTTCCTGCTAATGCAGAGCCTGGGAGGCAGCAGTGATGGCCCAACTGGGTTCCTGCTACCCATGCAGGAGACCTGGAATGGGTTCCCTACTGCCAGCTTTGGCTTCAGTCCAGTCCTGGCCATGGCAGGCGTTTGGGAAGTGTATCAGTAGATAAGAGCTATTTCTCTCCCCCGCCCCCTGTTACTCTTAAATAAAATGGATAAATAAATAAGCAAGCCTGCCTGCCTGCCTGCCAGCCTGAGAAAGCTCCACAATGCCAGAAGAACTGACTGTTCAGGCTATCATCTGAGGCAGGCCCCAACCTTCCGTTCTTAGAGACTTCACTCAAAAAAGCTTACAAATCTGTAAGTGTGTCCCTGCTCAGTAGCCACTCCTATGAGGCCAGGGCCGCCATGCCAGTTTCTGCAAGAAGACAGCGTGCTAACTTCCATAACTTCCAGCTAGCACACACAGCTGGGATCACCGCATTTACCCTGAATGACCTCTTCTCACTCTTCCCTTGAGCTGTGCCAACCCCAGCCCTCCCTTTAAAACACCCAGGCACCTCCGCACCACTGGTGATGGAGCTCAGCTCTCCTCAGGAGGTACTGAATAAAATCTGTTTTCACTGCTTTAACTAGTCTCTGGCCAAGTCAAAACTGTGCTTCTTAGTGAAATAATAAAGAAAGGACATGGATTGTAAGATTGGAATGGAAAAGATAAAATGGTTTAGGTAAGCTGCAAAAGGTGTGTGGAAGTCTTAAATGCTTATAAAATTTTCTTGTTAGCTACAAAAGTTATCAATCTGTTTTTTTTTTTTTTGACGTAAGATTAAAATCTGATCCTCTGTAAAAGCAATGAGGTTGATGAAATACATAAGTGTTAATAGATATTTGGGAAAATAGTCTTTTTGTATCCTACTGAGATAATCTTTGTCTCATTAAGTTCTACTTGTTTAAAAACAGCTGAGTTTTAAAAGTTTTAAAGTTTTAAAAGTCTGTTTAAATATGGACTTGTTTTACATGTCAAGCATAGAAAGCCAAGACACTGTGGCAAAAAATGTTTTACATGAAGGATCTCCGTGAGGCCCCAGTGAAAAGAAGCAGCCATCAAAAGAGGATGTACTTTTCTCTAAAGGGAGGAGAGAACTTCCACTTTGCTTATGGCCTTGTCCAAATACTGAGAGTTGTGGACTCAAAAGGCTTCCTTAGTCTAGGCAGCTCATGTCAAGAGCCTCGGGGGGTCACTGACATCATAGATTTAAAAAAATTAACACTCTTAAGATTTCTTTATTTGAAAGTCAGAGTTAGAGAGAGAGGTCTTCCATCTGCTGGTTCACTCTCCAATTGGCCGCAATGGCTGGAGCTGTGCCAATCTGAAGCCAGGAGCCAGCGCCCATATGAGATGTCCGCACTTCAGGCCAGGGCGTTAACCCTTTGCACCACAGCTAGCCCCATTAATTTTTTTTTTCCTCTTTTCTTTTTTTTTTCTTCCGACAGGCAGAGTGGACAGTGAGAGAGAGAGAGAGAGAGAGAGAGAAAGGTCTTCCTTTTTGCTGTTGGTTCAACCTCCAATGGCTGCTGTGGCTGGCGCACCGTGCTGATCCGATGGCAGGAGCCAGGTACTTATGTGCAGATTGTATGTCTATATAAAAATTATTAAAAACGGTTTTGATTGCTTATGGATAAAAAACACTCATATAATGCCGGCGCCGCGGCTCACTAGGCTAATCCTCCGCCTAGCGGCGCTGGCACACCGGGTTCTAGTCCCGGTTGGGGTGCCGGATTCTGTCCCGGTTGCCCCTCTTCCAGGACAGCTCTCTGCTGTGGCCAGGGAGTGCAGTGGAGGATGGCCCAGGTGCTTGGGCCCTGCACCCCATGGGAGACCAGGAAAAGCACCTGGCTCCTGGCTCCTGCCATCGGATCAGCGCGGTGCGCCGGCCGCAGCGCGCCGACCGCGGCGGCCGTTGGAGGGTGAACCAACGGCAAAGGAAGACCTTTCTCTCTGTCTCTCTCTCTCACTGTCCACTCTGCCTGTCAAAAAAAAAAAAAAAACACTCATATAATACTGCTAAATTAACACAAATTACCTTTCTGGTGCACCTGACTTAAATAAATATGATAAATAGGCTGTTCTCAATTTGTTGGTACAGAAAAACTAAAAAAAAATTTTTTTAAGTCATTGACATGTTTGCATTTGGGTCTGCTGGTCAAACAAGTTGCACTTGTGTTAGGTATTTGCAACCATAAAGGTATACTATTTATCTAAAAACAATATAGTTAGAGGTATAATACAGTGCTCATTGCTCCCTAAAGTCCAATTTAAAGTTGTTCTTTGGCAAATTAATAACAAAATTTATAGACAAATTAGGTAAATGATCTTCATGTTTTGATCGTACTTAAAGAACATAGCTCTCCTCATGGGCATTGCATTGTTTCAAAAAAAAAAAAAAAACTGTCAAAACATGCCTGTGACTACAGACTTCTAGCTCAGCCACCAAAGATTAAGGACAGAACTCAACAACCCCTTAACTGACATCCTAGAGGATGCCTCTGTGGTCTGCTTTAGCAGGAGGAATGTAAAGATAGCTGTCAAGCCAACTAATAGCTACTTTACATAGTGTTCTGCCATCAAAGAGACCCAGTGAGGCCAGTCTACCCCAAATGGCATCAGGCTTCAATTTGGAAAGCCAGGAGATGGGGCAAACAGCCATCCTGAAAAAAAGCCAGCCTCTACCAAATTCTGTCAAGAGCTGGGTGAATGGAATTGCCTTGGGGCTGAAGGGATCCCAGGTTAGAACCACAGATCCTACTGGCTCCAAGCTCAAAGAGCCCTTTACTCTGCCAGCTTCCAAGATAACTACTGCCATTGAGGGCAAGGCCTCGGGTCAGGACAGGCAGGACTGCAATCTTCCTTTCAGAAGTGCCGCCTCTTCTGTACTACCCTCCTGTTCAAGCCAGCTCTTCTCCCAGGCCGCCTAGGTAATGGAGTCAACAGGGCGTCTTCCCTCATGAGGTTCACACCTTTCTTATGATGTCTCTTCCACTATCCCATGTAAAGACAGAGAGAGGTTGGGCCTCATACGTACCTGGCCAGGCCTACATGCCTCTCTCTGTGAGAAAACCTGCTCCTGGTTTAGAGAACACATTTCCTAGGTACTCTAATAATGATTCAATCTTTTTGTTTTAGATCCTGTTGTATCTAATTTGCTTGTTAGACCTGCAAATTCCAGACTTAGAAAGCCACAAAGTGGGGGAAAAGTCCTCTATTTTAAAAAAGACTTCTCGGGGCTGGCGCTATGGTGCAGCGGGTTAACACCCTGGCCTGAAGTGCTGGCATCCCAGATGGGCGCTGGTTCGAGTCCCAGCTGCTCCACTTCCGATCCAGCTCTCTGCTATGGCCTGGGAAAGCAATAGAAGATGGCCCAAGCCCTTGGGCCCCTGTACCCACGTGGGAGACCAGGAAGAAGCTCCTGGCTCCTGGCTTCGGATCGGCGTAGCTTTGGCCATTGTGGCAAATTGGGGAGTGAAACAACGGAAGGAATACCTTTATCTCTGTCTTTCCCTCTCACTGTCTAACTCTACCTCTCAAATAAATAAAATCTTTAAATCAAATAAAAAAGCCTTCAAACAGATAAAACAAATTCTTAGAAATAAACAGACCCTTGTTCCATCCACCCCTACTACAGTCAAAGTCCTCAAGATAGCTCCCTGGACCCACCACAACACAGACAGGCAGGTGGCCTGAAACTGGAGTGCAGCTCAAATCCAGCAATACTGTACAAGCTGAGCCTCTGACACAGGAGGGTCAGCCCTAAAGAGACCAGCAGGGCCGGTGGCTGCAGAGAAACTCCGGAAGTGGACTGACTTACCCAGGGCCGAAGCTTGAGGGAACAGCTGCCCAATAAAATAAATGCAGCGATCCTTTAGTTTTTGTCTCTTTAGATTGGTTTTAAAATTTTAAGCAACTTTTGTATACAAATAGGTGATGAGGACAAGATCATAAAAACAATTACTGATCAAACGAAAAAGGTCACCCTTGGGGCAGGGGTTGCCCATCCACCTCAGCAGAGGGCCCAACTGGACCCTCAGCACCATGGGCTATGCGCCTTGAGGGGTGGCTGACAGTAATGGAGGCTGTTCATGAGATGCTGCGCAGTGCTGGGGGTGGGATGCCCCCTAGCACCTGTGGGGGCCATAATTAAGAAACGGCTGTTTTCCCCTGAAGTGCTCTAGAAACACAACGCAATTCCAACAGGTTTTACTGGTTGATTTTTGCAGGGAAGGGGTGGTTACAAATCAGCATGCTAATAATGAGATCCTCCTTGGAAAGACAAAGGAATTAGGGGCTGGTGCTGTGGCGCAGCGGGTTAAAGCCACAGCCTGCAGCAATGGCAAACCATATAGGCATCAGTTTGAGTCCTGGCTGCTCCACTTCCGATCCAGCTCTCTGCTATGGCCTGGGAAAGCAGCAGAAGATGGCCCAAGTCCTTGGGGCCCGGCACCTGCGTGGGAGACCTGGAAGAAGCTCCTGGCTTCAGATCAGATAAGCTCTAGGCATTGCAGTCATTTGGGGAGTGAACCAGCAGAGGGAAGACCTCTCTCTCTGGCTCTACCTCTCTCTGTAACTCTCACTTTCAAATAAATAAAAATAAATCTTTGGTTAAATAAAATCAAAGGAATTCGAACAGCCTAAATAATCATGAGAAAGAAGAACACAACTGGAGGGCTCACTATCCGACCTCAAGTCCCAGTCTCAGCTGTGAGACTACAGCCATCAGGCGAGGGTGGCGCTGGAGAAAGCACAGGTGCTGAGCTCCATAGGACACACACACACAAAGGGACACACGCGAACATGGTCAGCTCCTGTTTGATAAAGGCACACAGGAATGCAATGTACACAGTATACTCTTTTCAACAAATGGTCCTGCAGCAATTAGATACCCACATGCAAATAAAACAAAACCTCCATCCATTCCTGACCCCAAACAAAAAAATTAAGTCAGATGGATCACATAGCTAAATGTGAAACTCCTAAAAGAATAGGAGGCAACCTTTGTGGCTAAATTAGACAAAGATAACACTACCAAAAGTGTAATTCATAGAAGCAAAGACTGATAAATTAAAGTCCATCCAAATTAAAACCTTCTGCTCCTTGAAAAACATAAGAGAAAGGAAACTGGGAGGAAGTATTCACACATCATACATCTAACAAAGAACTTTGTAATATATAAAGAACTTTAAGGAGTTCATAATTATTAGAAGAATGTACAAATCTTAACATATACCTCACCAAAGATGGCAAACAAGCTGGTGACAAGGAAATGCAAATTAGTACCACAATGAGATACCATTGCCCACCTACTAGAATGGCTACAATTTGGCATTTTGACTGTTGGGGTGATTTCACGATGCTATGCATTTTTCAAAATACAGAAGTCTACACAAAAAGGAATGAATTTTTCTGTAAATAAATTATACATCAATTAAAAAATAGGGGTGGGCTTTTGTCATAGCAGTGAATCCTCAGGCAGGGTCTGCGTTCCACATGGGAGTGCTTAGGTTTCCGTGCACGTTCTGATGCAGATTCCAGCTTGCTGCTAATCAGTGCACACTCTAGGAGGCCTCTTGACCATGGCTTGAGTGACTGGGTCCCTGTCCTCAGTGTGGGGGACTCAGGTTGAGTTCCCAGCTCCAAGCTTTGGCCTGGCCCCGCCTTGGCTACTGTGGGCATCTGGGGTGTGAACAAAGGGATGGGAGAGCTCTGTCTCTCCTTGTGTCTCTACCTTTCAAATAAATAAGAGTTTGGTGGGTGTCCCAATATTGATACTATTTTCCACACTTTTCTGCATCTCCAATGCATTTTCTAATAAAAAGTTAAAATTTTTAAATTAATCTGAATTTTTAAAAAAGATTTACTTATTTATTTCAAACGCAGAGTTAGAGAGGGAGGGAGGCAGAGAGGGGGGCAGAGAGAGATCTTCCACCCACCAATTCACTCACTCCCCAAATGGTTGCAATGACCAGGGCTGGACCAGGCTGAAGCCAAGAGCTTCATCTGGGTCTCCCACATGGGTGGCAGAGGCCCAAGCACTTGTGTCATCTTCTGTTGCTTTCCCAGGCACATTAGCAGGGAGCTAGATCTTAAGTGGAGCAGACGAGATTTGAACAGGTGCCCATATGGGGTCCTGACATCACAGGTGGTAGCTTACCTTGCTATACCACAATGCTGGCCCCAGCATCAATTTTTTTTTTAAAACATCTTGTCCTCTGACGTGGCATAACTTATGTAGCATTTTTACTAAAAATGTCTAACCTAAATATATTAATATAATTATAATTATTGAGGAATACTTTGCAAAGTGACTGCCCTTAGTCTTCAGAAATTTCAGTATCATCAAAGATAGACCAATGTACTGCCTGCATGAACTCTACAAGGCCATGACAATTAAATGCATGTGTAGTTCTGGGTTCTTTATCAGAAAAAACAAGCTACAGTAGACCTTATGAGGACAAAGGGAGTACAGACTGTGTATCAGGTAACAGAGTTGCACCAACATTAAATTTCTCAAGTGTGATGATTACATTACAGTTCTATAAGAGGAAGTCTTTGTTCCTAGAAAAATCACTTAAGTGCTCTGAGTTCTAGACTCATTCTCAAATGGCTCAACCAAAAAAGAAAAAGTAATTTTTACATACACATATTTCTGAAGTGCAAACGCAGCAAAGCGTTACCAACCAGTTAGTGTGGGTGTAGTACACACAGGTATTCATGATGCTGTTTTGTGTTTGAAAATTTTCCAAAGAGTAATTTAGGAAAGACGTTTACAAATCATTCTTAGGGGTGGGCGTTTGGGGCAGCAGTCAGGTCACGGCTTGGGATACTCAGAGTGCCTGGTTCACATCAAGGCCACACAACCACCAATCCAGCTTCCTGCCAACATGCCTACTGGTCAGGCAGCAGATGATGGCTCAAGCACTGTGGCGCTGTCACCCACGTGGGAGACCAGGACTGAGCTCTAGGCTCCTAGCTTTGGCCTGGCCCAGCCCTGGCTGCTGTGGGCATTCTGGAGTAAACCAGCAGATGGAAGAACTCTGCTGACCTGTCTTCCCAATGAAAATACATAAATAATTTTTTTTATTGTTAAATGTTGAGGCTGCTAGAATTTTTTTTTTTTTAAATGAAATCTGCTCCTAAAACCTGTAAAATGCAAGCCAGGCCCAGTTTTTGCAGACAGCAACACACACAGTTCTAGTTGCCAGTTCCTCCAGGAGCTTCCCAGGGAAGGCCGAGGACTACTGCTTTCTGCCACTCTCCAAGGCCACGTGCCCAGCCATCAGGGTGCTACGGCCTCCCAGATTTCAAACACAGAAGTGTGTGGCCCGGGCTGCTTTCCTCATATATGCTGTGTGTACTTATGTATTTGAAAAGCAGAGTGACAGAGAGAGACGGACAGCAAGAGCAAGGTGGGGGATGGGGAGAGAGCTCTTCCATCTGCTGGTTCACTCCCCAAATGCCCACAACAGCCAAGTCTGGGAGGAGGGAAGGAACTCCACTCTGACCTCCTACACAGGGGCAGGGGTCAAAGTCCTTGGGCCATCATACGCTGCCTTCCCATGTGAGCACACGGGAAGCTGGACCAGAAGCTGAGCGGTCAGATCTGAACAGGCACCCTGAGGTGCGATGCAGACATCACACGCGGCACCTAACCAGCTGGGGCGTGCGAGCCCTCCTCCCATTCCTGGCAGCCAACAGCTCTTCTCTGCCCTCCTTAGCCAGGAGAGGTCTCGGCCCCGCCAGATGTGGCAGAGTCTCCTGCAGGCCGGACTCTTCAGGAACAGCACAGCTGCCCTGCTACAGGGCTCCTGGTGATGCGGCTCTCCAGGTACAGCTCTCGCCTCTGTCTGCGTCACCCAGGGAGGCCGCTGTCTTCTGGGTCGCTGCTTCTCTTCTCTGCCGGGTTCCTGTCTCATGACCACCAAGAACCAGTTTGAGTCCCACCTGTTCCACTTCTGATCCAGCTCCCTGGGAATGTGCCTCGGGGTCCCAGTGCTTGGTCCCCTGCCACCCACATGATAGGCCCGGATGGAGCTCCTGGTTCCTGGCTTCAGACTCTGCCAGATCTGGCTGTTGCGGCCATTTGAGGAATGAACCAGTGGATGGAAGACCTCCCTCTCTGTTGGTCTCTGTCATTCTGTTCTTCAAATAAGTTAATCTTTTTAAAAAGTCGTGGCAAACTCCAGATAAAATTCATCCTTTTGGGCAATTTTAAGTGTACAGTTCAGTAGCATTACGTAGACTGGCACTGTTGTGCAACCATGAGCACCAGCCATCTCCAGAATTCCTCACCTTGCAAAACTGAATCTGCCCTGTACGCACAAACCCAACCTCTGGCAGCTGCCATTCAACTCGCCCACAGAATCATACAGCACGTGGGCCTTTCTGCTTGGCTCACCTCACTTCATATGACATCCTCATGTGTAAGAGGACACCTCAAAACTAAACAATGTGAAAGCTAAATAATTTCCCATCCTACATGCACACCACCCTGAGGGTACCCCATCACCTGTTGATGGGCACAGGGTGGGAGGGGGCACCGTATCCATGGAAATGCCACATCAATCTGGATCAGGACAGCCGGAACCTGGACCTCACTGGGGCACATACTCCTATAAGGGGCAGAAGATTTGCTCCAAGGGTGAGCCAGGTCGCAGTCATAAGTGGAGGCCGGGCAGAGCTGAGGGGGGACATAAGCTGGTTCCAGGGCCCAACACACACACGGGTTCCCAAGCAGGAGGGCACGAGTCCAGCACTTCTTGCCCAAGTCCTGCACCCACGGGCGTGCACGTGGCAGGATGGGTGAGAGCCCTTTCACAGGAAGGAATTGGGACTGACATATTTAGGACTGATGGAGAACATTGACTAGTGCAGAGGAGCCTCCCAGGGAGACCTGAAATCCCTTCAAAGTCTGAGAGCCGAGGCCGACGCCATGGCTCACTTGGTTCATCCTCTGCCTGGGGCGCCAGCGAACCATATGGGCGCCGGGTTCTAGTCCCAGTTGCTCCTCTTCTAGTCTAGCTCTCTGCTGTGGCCCGGGAGGGCAGTGGAGGATGGCCCAAGTGCTTGGGCCCTGCACCCGCATGGGAGACCAGGAGGAAGCACCTGGCTCCTGGTTTCTGATCGGCGCAGCACGCCGGCCGTGGCGGCCATTTGTGGGGGGGGGGGGGGGGTAGTGAACCAACGGAAGGAAGACCTTTCTGTCTGTCTGTCTGTGTCTCTCACTGTCTCTAACTCTGTGAAATAAATAAAACAAATTGAAAAGTCTGAGCCAGGCCTCCTTGCAAGGAGTCAGCGGCTTCGGGGGTGTGTGACGCTCTGGTCGGGTGAACCCACAGAACACAGACACCACCCATCCCCCTCCTTCGCGGCGCCCCTCCCCATCCCACACCCTGGCTCCGGTTTGTAAACTCCCTCCTCCAGCGCCTCCCCTCCGGCTTCCTCGGGAGCCCTCCCGGCACCTCAAGTCTCCAAGGTGGCGGCCCATGCCCGCCCCGGGGACCAGGACACCCGCGTGAGGAGAGGGCGGCGTGGGGGGGGGGCAGGGGGGTCCCGGAAGCCGAGCCCCGAGGGCGGCGGGGGAAGGGCGGGAGCCAGGTCCACGGTTCCCCGCGAGGGCCCTAACCTAGGGCGGACGTGGGCTGGGGTGTGCGGGGCACCGACACACCTGCCAACGTGCCCGAGTCAGGAACGCACACCTAGTGCGAGACAGCTCGCAGCAACCGCCCTCCGGGGTCGTCGGGAACAGCGCACGCGCCCCCTTCTGAAGCGACCCCCACCCGCACTCCAGCCTCCCGCCTGCACCGACCCGGGCCCGACCGTCCCTGCGCGGGCCGCTTGCTCACCTGGAGCACCAGGACCTCGAGCATCTTCGCCGTTCGCCGCGCCTCTGGCCCGCTTGCCCTGGACGACGCGCCCGGCGGCGAGCATGGCGGGCGTGGCGAGCCGCGCGGCCACCGCCGCCGCCCCGGGGGCGGCCCCTGCCGTCGCGCCGGAAGCCTCAGGCCTCTGCGGGGGCCGTGCCCACCAGCTCCGCGGGGACTCCAGCTTCCTGCCCTGGACGCGCCCCCGCCTGCAGGCCGGCCGCCACGCCCCCCAGTGCCGCGCCTCGTCTTCCCACCCGACGCCGCCGCCGCGGGCGCGCTCTGGGCTCCTCGTCGGCTCCACCCCGCGCCCCCGGCCTCTCGTAATGGCGCCCGCCCCCGCGCCGGCCTCCAGGCGTCCAGAAGCCACGTGGGCGCCCAACGGCCCCGGACAACGGCCGGCCTTGCGCAGCGCCGCCGTGCGGCGGGGAGGGGCGTGGGGTCCCGCGGTCCTGGGCCGCGGCTCGCTTCCTGGGCCGCGGGGCGCCCGGGGGCTTGGGGACCTGGGCTGGCCTCCCCGCCGGGAGCGCGCGGGGCCTGCTGGGCTGTCCACCCCCAGCGTCCAGCGGGCCGCGCTCCCCAGGTCTCTGTGCGGGGCTTGCTTGTCTTAGCGGAAGTGTGCACGACCCCGTCCTCTGAGTGGGCCGGGGTCTGCAGCTCCTGTGACTGAAGCAGCCACCAGAGTTCTCACTTGGAAGGCTCTGTCCCCGCACCCAGAAGAAGCTCCTGGCTTCTGATTGGCCCAGCTCTGGCCATCTGCGGAGTGAACCAGCTGATGGAAGACCTTTCTCTCTGTCTTTCCCTCTCTCTCTAACTAGCACTCAAATAAATAAATAATATTTTTTTAAAAAATGAAAGAAACCTCGACACCCCCCCCCAGGAAGCTTTTACAGCTGAATTCCTTAGTATTTCAATGGGGGGTGGGGGTGGGCGCAAGGTTTCTTAAGCTCTATGTGGAAATAACAAAATAGTGGAAGACCAGATTAGAGAGAGCATGGGAATTGTTAGGTTCTGTACTGGGAGAGCAAGATGTTCAGGTAAGCCTCCAGTTTTAAAAAAATAAGCTCGGCTCTCTCGGTAACTGACTTTCAAGTAAACCTTTAAAAAAAATAAAAATTCAAGGAAAAAAAAAAAGCTTGATTCTACAGGGCCCACAGGTGTGTGGTGTGCGCCTGCGAGTTAGGCAGGAAGCTGCTGATGGGGAGCGTGGTGTTCACCTGGTGCTGGGGGGGGGGGCGAGGAAGCAGGCTACATACCTGGCAGGCCAGCACACCTGTCGACAGGTGAGACGTGGAAGGTCCCGAGCCTGAAAGGAGGTGGAGAACACGGGCAGGCGATGTGCCAGCGCGGTGGCTGGAGCCCCTGCGTGGGGTGTCCGTCTGCACTTGGGTTCAGTTTCCTGCGATGTGCATGAGAAGCAGCAGGGGAAGGCCCAGGTGCTTGGGTTCCTGCCACCCACGTGGGAGATGCAGCTGTATTTCCTGCTTTCAGCCCAACTCGGCCCTGCTACTGAGGGCACTTGGGGAATGAACCAGTGGATGAAAGATCTCTCTCTCCCTCCCTGCCTCCCTCCCTCCCTCCTTCCTGCTCTCTCTCTCTCTCTCATTTTGCATTTCAAATATATAAAATTTTTTTAATGAAGAATGCAAAGGACAACCTTTGTCTTTTTTTCTTTGATTAACTCATGCTGCAAAAGGTGATCCTGAAACATTGTCACAAACCTGCTTCCAGAAAGTGGAACTATTTGTACATCACAGTGGCCTTACCAAGCCCAGGATCTTTGGCTCACTTGCAGATAGAAATTGACAAGGGGCCAATATGCAACCCAGAAGGGTTTATGGGGCGCTCATGCTCCAACACACGGACAGCACAGCAGGGTGAGCTTCCATCAACTTGCTGTCCTATGGGAGCCGAACAGGTGCTTTCATGGGGGTGGGAAGGCGTGCCTGTTCCCCCAGTGCACACGGCACTTCAATCTGGCTCAAACCCCTGGGCACAGGACACCATGTTGCACCCAGCTAGGTGATCTGCACAGGCACCGCTGATTTGGCTTTCACTGTTTTTGCACACGACACACCACAGCAATGGTGCTTGATACCATCACCCCGGAAAGTTCACATGAGGCCATTTTGGGCATGCTTGAACGTTCAGGAGTCCCTACCAGGGCAGCAGGGGTCACTGCCGGTTAGGATCTGACACTCCTCGCTCCTGATTGGTTTGGAGCTAGAAATGGACACGTGTCCAGTTGTGAGGAGCTTGATATTTTTCTAAATGAGTCCTGTTTCTCTCCTGTTGCACTGGGATGGATACTCAAAATGAGGCTGCAGCCACCCAGTCTCTTAAGACTGCAGAGTTTCAGAATCTGTACCTGTAACCTGCTCCCCCCTCCCCCAACTCTGATGCTAATGGGAAGATTTTTTGTTTTTTAAAAGACCTTGCACCATTGTTTTGGACATTTGGTGCAGCAGTGAAGACACAGCTTGGTATGCTGGTAGCCCCTATCAGAGTGCCTGGATCTGAGTCCTGGCTCCACTTTGAATTCCAGCTTCCTGCTCGCCTACACCCTGGGAGGAAGTAAGTGATAGCCCAAATATTTGGATCCCTGTCACCCACACAGGAGACCCAAATTGAGTTTGGGGCTCCTGGCTTCAGCCTGGCCCAGCCCTGGCTGTTGCAGACATTTGGGGAATGGATCAGTGGCCAGGAGATCTCTGTCTCTCTGCCTTTCAAATAAACAAATGTAAATAAAAATTCTAAAACTTTACAACATAAAAAGGTAGAAAGAGAACAAGGTTGTGGAAAAAAGGAAGACTTAGTATGGTGCTGCCATATCGTCCCCATTGGGTGTCTGGGCCACTTTGGAGCAGAGCAGCTGGGGTTCAGGCTCTGTGGTCTGTAGGAACCCCAGAAGAGCCCAGGGAAGAGTTGGCCACGTTAAGTGGAAAAAGAAAGCAATGACTGATTACAATGACTTTGCATTTTGGGTCTGGATTTGCCACTCCTTTCCTGATGCGAAGACACCTAAAGCTTAAGAAAAACATTGGGGGCAGGCCCTTGGTGCAGTGGTAAAGCCGCTGCAGCCAGGTCCTATATAAGAATACCTGAGTTCAGGCCGGCATCCTGGCTCACTAGGCTATTCCTCCGCCTTGCAGTGCTGGCACACCGGGTTCTAGTCCCTGTCGGGGCACCGGATTCTGTCCCGGTTGCCCCTCTGCCAGGCCAGCTCTCTGCTGTGGCCAGGGAGTGCAGTGGAGGATGGCCCAGGTGCTTGGGCCC
This sequence comes from Oryctolagus cuniculus, assembly GCF_964237555.1. Classification (NCBI taxonomy): domain Eukaryota; kingdom Metazoa; phylum Chordata; class Mammalia; order Lagomorpha; family Leporidae; genus Oryctolagus; species Oryctolagus cuniculus. Next base: position 17,451,367 of record NC_091449.1, on the reverse strand, counting down.
TGCACCCCATGGGAGACCAGGACAATTACCTGGCTCCTGCCATCGGATCAGCGTGGTACGCCAGCCGCAGCAGTCACTGGAGGGTGAACCAACGGCAAAGGAAGATCTCTCTCTCTCTCTCTCTCTCTCTCTCTCTCTCTCTCTCTCTCTCTCTCTCCACTCTGCCTGTCAAAAAAAAAATTTTACTCTGAGATTCTTATAATAAATTTAACCCATTTTTTGTGGTTGTGGTTGGTGTGTTCTAATTTCAGTCACTCTCTTCTAAGGTTTTGGCTTACGTTTCATGGCTACTTTCAGTGCTCTCCCTTTTGCATGAGGAGTTACACTCTTGTTTCTGACTGATTTGTAACATCACACGCTGTCTTTAATTCTACCAGCTACTCTTGCACTGAAAAGCACTTGAACAGATATTTCTCTATTATCTCAGGTATTTACTCTGTCCTCTCATGTTTTTTCCTATTCTTTCTAGCACTACCCCTATATGTGAGAATATAGTCTGGAATAATTGAACAAAAACCACGTTATTTTTATCTTTAAAAGGTTGTTTTTAACAAAACAGGTTAAATTTTAATTTTTAACATTTGCAATGTCTTGTTTAAAAAAGATTTATTTATTTATTTGAGAGTCGGAGTTACACAGAGAAGAAGCAGAGGCAGGGAGAGAGAGGTCTTCCATCTGCTGGTTCGCTCCCCAGTTGGCCGCAACAGCCAGAGCTGTGCCAATCTGAAGCCAGGAGCCAAGAGCTTCTTACCAGTCTCCTGTCGCTGCCCCTCTTTGTGGAGGAACGACACAGGACCCTGCGCTGTTCTTTTGTCTGCTCGGCCCTCCCCGGGTTTGCTGCTGGTTCTTCCCGGGTTGGCTACCGTCCCTTCCACCTCTGTGGAAGGGCAGTTCCCCCTGCCACCTTCCCCACTTCCGCGGGGGAGCGGCACACCGCCGGCCGGCTCTCTCGGGGGCTGCACAGGTGTTCCTTCAGATAGATGTTCCTGGTGCATGTTGTCTCTCTCCTCCTTCATAGTCCTTTTCCGCCAATCCCAACTCTGCTACCCACACGCCGAGTACGCTGCTCTCCTCCAATCAGGAGCAGGTCCTACAGTTTATTGGTTGAACTGGAGGCAGCTGCGTAGAAGCTGTTTCTCCCTTCTCAGCGCCATATTGTGGGAGAGCAGATGCATAGAATAAGTCTTAATTCCAGTAACAGTCTAGTCCGAGTTGCTCCCCACAGTCTCCCATGCGGTGCAGTTTCTCAAGGGCTTGGGCCATCTTCTGCTTTCCCAGGCCACAGCAGAGGTGCTGGTTCCAGTCCCGGCTGCTCCACTGCCAATCCAGCTCTCTGCATGTTTCCATGTGGGAAACCCAGAGGAAGCTCCTATCTCCTGGCTTCGGATTGGAATAGCTCACTCTGTTGCGGCCAGTTGGGGAGTAAACCAGCAGATGGAAGACCTCTCTCTCTTTCTCTCTCTCTCTCTCCTTATCTTTCTATATAACTCTTTCAAATAAATAAATAAATCTTTAAAAAAAAAAAAAGAGAGGAGCTGGATTGGAACCAGTGCCCGTATGGGAGGCCGGCACTGCAGGCAGCGGGTTTACTCAATACGCCACAGTGCCAGCCCCTACAGTGTCTTTATCTAGAGCAATTATCCAGGCTGGCACCGCGGCTCACCAGGCTAATCCTCCACCTAGCGGTGCCGGCACACCGGGTTCTAGTCCCGGTTGGGGCACCGGATTCTGTCCCAGTTGCCCCTCTTCCAGGCCAGCTCTCTGCTGTGGCCCGGGAGTGCAGTGGAGGATGGCCCAAGTGCTTGGGCCCTGCACCCCACGGGAGACCAGGAGAAGCACCTGGCTCCTGCCATCGGATCAGCGTGGTGCGCCAGCCGCAGTGGCCATTGGAGAGTGAACCAACGGCAAAGGAAGACCTTTATCTCTCTCTCTCTCTTTCTCTCTCACTCTCACTGTCCACTCTGCCTGTCAAAGAAAAAAAAAAGAGTAATTTTGCAGACTCTCTCTCTCTCTCTCTTTCTCTTTCTATCTCTGCCTCTCTGTAACTACGCCTTTCAAATAAATAAATAAATAAATAAATATTTAAAAAGGAAAACAAAAAAACCAATATGTGATAGTCACAGAAAGAATTCTCTGGATCATGGGCTCTGAAGATTCTCCTGCTCAAAATACTATAGATGAAAAAACAAACAAAAAAGAAATACTATAGGCTTCTAAAAATTAATCAGAATCAAATATTTTGAATGAGCAGTGCATGGTAGAAGTCCTGATAATAAGTGTCAAAGTCAATTAATTATAGGAAGTAAGTCTGGATAATTACTCTATTTTTTTTCTTTGACAGGCAGAGTGGACAGTGAGAGAGAGAGAGAGAGAGGTCTTCCATCCACTGATTCACTCCCCAGATGGCCGCAACAGGCAGAGCTGAGCCGATCTGAAGCAAGGAACCAGGAGCTTCTTCTGTGCCTTCCACACGGGTGCAGGGGCCCAAGGACTTGGGCCATCTTCTACTGCTTTCCCAGGCCATAGCAGAGAGCTAGATCATAAGAGGAGCAGCTGGGACTAGAACCGGTGCCCATATGGGACACCGGTCCCTAAGGCCAGGGCGTTAACCCACTGGGCCACTGCGCTGGCCCCAATAATTCCTTTTTAAACACAGTAAGCTGGGGCTGGTGCTGTGGCTCTGGCGTAGTGAGTTAAAGCCTCCTCCTGCAGTGCTGGCATCCCATATGGGAGCCAGCTTGAGTCCCAGCTGCTCCACTTCCCATCCAGCGCTCTGCTATGGCCTGGGAAGGCAGTAGAAGATAGCCCAAGTCCTTGGGCCCCTGCACCTGCGTGGGAGACCAGGAAGAAGCTCTGGCTCCTGGCTTCGGATCGGCACACCTGTGGCTATGGGGGCCAGTTGAGGAGTGAACCAGCAGATCGAAGACCTCTGTCTCTCTTTCTCTCTCTGCCTCTCCTCTCTGTGTGTAATTCTGACTTTCAAATAAATAAACGAATCTTAAAAAAAAAAAAAAACAGTAAGCTTATTTCAGTGCAAAAATTTCGAAAGTCACATGACTTTTTCATAAAATGCAGCTTCCACTACGTTTTTGAAGGTCTTTTGTGAATGTGTAGATATTGCCTCACATTAATTTTTTTTAAAAAAAGACTTATTTTATTTATTTGAAAGACAGAGTTAGAGAGATAGAGAAAGAGAGAGAGAGAAATGTCTTCCATCTGCTGATTCACTCCCCAAATGACCAAAATGGCCGGAGCTGTGCTGATTAGAAGCCAGAAGCCAAGAGCTTCTTCTGGGTCCCCCACGCAGGTGCAGAGGCCCAAGGACTTGGGCCATCTTCTACTGCTTTCCCAGGCCATGGCAGGGAGCTGGATTGGAAGCAGAACAGCCAGACTTGGCCAGCATCCATATGGGATGCCAACACCACAGGCCTGGGCTTTAAACCCACTGAGCCACAAGCCAGCCCCTCACATTTTTAAAAGTGCAGGTTTTACATGTCACAATATGTCAAAATTAGGGTCCATGTTGTGGCTTAATGGGTAAAGCTGCTGCCTGCTGTGCCGGTATCCCATGTGGGCTCCAGTTCCAGTCCCGGCTGCTCCACTTCCCATCCAGCTCTCTGCTAATGGCCTGGGAAAGCAGTGGAAGATGACCCAAGTGCTTGGGCCCCTGCACCCAAATGGGAGACCCAGAGGAGGCCCAGCTGCCATTGCAGCCATTTGGGGAGTGAACCAACGGACTGAAATTCTTGCTCTCTCTCTCTCTCGCTCGCTCTCTCTCTCTCTGCCTCTCTGTGACTCTGCCTTCCAAGTGAATTCAAGATTAAGCACTTTTGTTTTGTTTTGGCTGGAGGCACTCTATCACCAACAATGACAGAATACGGTTTGCTGGGCATCAGAGCAGAAAAGACACACAATTATTTCGAGCCCAGGGAGAACCCTGTGCCAAACAGGATTCACATCCGGCAACTGCTTTTGGCAAAGAAGCACCCAGAGCTGAGTGCCAGCTGCCCGTTGTCCACCTGTCCTCGGGGCTGGGAGCTTTCTCAGCCTGTCCTGGGTTTTCTGACCTTGCCACTCTAGGGGAGGCCTGGCCAGGGATGACCCAATGTCCCCTACACTGTGCTCTCTTTGGAGTTTGGACTAGGGTTGAGGAGTTTGGAAAGAAAACCAAAGAAATCAGGTCCCTTCTTGTCACCTGGCATCCAGGTGCATGACAGCTGTGGCTGACCACGGGTTATCACCAGAGGACTGTCCACATCTGTCAGGGAGGGGCAGTAGCTCCCCCTGCTGGAGCGGAGTCAGCCATTGACTACTTAGGGTCTCTCTCAGGAGTATTTGTCTCTTCTCCATCCGTCTGCTTATGCAGTCATCTGTTTGTATCAGGATGCACTCACATGTGGGGTTTTATTCATGGTTATAACCTGATATTAAGTTACTCGTCTTGCTGCTCACCGGGTTCCAGATAAGAGCACAAGCAGCTGTCTCGGGCTCGCTTCTGCTAGCGTTTCCATGGACACCCTCGTCTTGTTGGAGCCAACACACTGTGCTCCTGCATCGGAGGCTGGGGGAGCTCTCTGGAGGGTCTAGGCAGAGCAGCACCGCCCCTTGGTGACCCGGCGTGTGGGCCTGTAGGGCTGCAGCCTCAGGGGCTGGAAGGGCTCGGGACAACTCAGTCTGGGGAGATGCCTCTCTCCCGATACCACCTGCTGGTGCTGATGGAGGCACAGGGCCCTTTAAACCGCCCAGGGGGTTCAAAGCTCAAGTTCAGAAAAAAAACTCCATTGCTGTGCTTACGCTGGTTTGCAGGTCATACTTGCTGCTTGTTATGTGAGTTTCCCAAGGCAATGAAAAGGTCGATCATCTTATCTCCTGCAACTTGGCTGCCATCAGACACCTAGAACAAGCCCCTATTCTACACCAAAAACTTCATATGGCAGAAAGCAACACAAAATCACTTTTCCCGGAGCTAACAATGAGCCAATGCAAACACCTAGTGCACTCTTGCAAGAATTGTGCCCCCTCGCCCCGTCAGCCCCACTGCTACAAGCAGGAGTGAACCCGCGAGGACTTGCTCCTAAGAAGCTCTGGCAAGTGGACTTCACCCACATGAACTCCTTGGGTCAACTTAAGTTTGTCCAAGTGGTGGGAGATACTTATTCAAAGGCTGTATTTGCAGCAGCCCAATCCGGAGAAAAGGCTAGAAATGTGATAAAGGCGGTTAAGTCAGCCCTGCTGGTCCTCGGTGTCCCCTGGACAATAAAGCCTGATAACGGGCCAGCGTATACACCACAGGAATTTAATTCCTTCCTGAGGTCCTGGAACATACAGTGTGACACAGGTATCCCATACCTGTGAGAGACATGCGGGGTCAAGCCAGGGATGCTGCAGCCACGGCCGCCCAGGTCTAGGGGAGAGCACAGAGGTGACACAGGCCCTCCAACCACGGCTGTTCCTATTGTGCTGATCTGTCCCAGAGGTCACGGGCACTCACAGCTGCTGCTCTCCCACCCTGACCCAGTTCCCACAGGGCACAGCTGAATCTCAGGCATTGCCTGCAGGGTCCTGAGTGGGTCTCTGCCTGGGGCTGGGGGCTGTGGAGCTGCCTACGCTCTCCAGAAACACGGGGAAGCTTGCTGCCGCTGGGCACCGGGGTCACAAACTGGAGCAAACTCCTTTCCATGGAACAATTTAATACAGGCTCAGCACCACCTGAGGGTGGCGGTGGGGGAGGGGGCGGGGAGGAGAGTACAGTGGCTCCTGGCACGGCTGTTGTCTTCCAGTGTCAGGGTGTCCTGGCCCCAGGAAGAGCCTGGGCGGTGGGGGCTCAACCAAGTGCATAGGATGCCGTGAAGACACACGGAAGGCTGCTGCCCAGCCTGGGCAGGACAGATGCTGGACTCGGCCTCTCTTCTAGGAGGCACCCATCATCCAGGTGCCCCACAGAATAAGAGGTAAGGAGGCCTCTGGCCAGGGAGGGCACGTGGGCCTGGTCTCCCATCCCAGGGCTGGCTCTGGCCGGCTCCAGCCCGTGACTGTCCCCAGAGTGCGTGGGGCTGCCATGCCAGTAGGGGGGAGTCTTCAGCTGTGGCCCCCAGGCGGGGACAGCCTGCATGGGCCCTGGTTCTGGGGGCTCCGAGGCCCGTGGAGGAGCCCACATCCACAGGCCCTCCCGGCTGCCAGCGTCGGAGGAGTCGTCCTCCCTGTGCTCTGGCCCACTCAGGTTAGGGAGACTGGCGCACTGGCACAGGCCTCCCCACCTCGAGCACTTTGGAGACTCCGTGGGGCTGGCAGAACCTGGAGACTCTGCGGTCCCCACAGGGGAGCCCAGGCCGAGGGGCTCTGGGCTGCCTTCCCAGCTCTCCTCCTCCTCCATGCCTTCCCTCTTGGTGATGCGGAGGCCAAAGCTTCCTGGAGGACGGATCATCACTGCACGGGTAGCGGGACCCCTGGTCTGCTCCCACACTGCCACTGTGTCCTGAATGGTGATTTTGGCCTTCGGAGCAGTGGGGGCAGGAACGTGCATCTGGGGGACGCGTGCCTGCCCCAGGGGCCTGCTGCACTGTTCGATGGCCTTGGCTGGAAGAAGAAGAGACGCGGTTTGCTTCTCCACAGCCCCGGTCTGGCCTGCTCGGTGCCTGCCCCGACCTCATCCTGGGGTCCCCATCACCACGTGTGACGCTGAGGACTCTTCCAGGCTGCTGGCCCCAGAGGGGAGGGTGTGTGCAGCCCGGGCAAGGGGAGCCCTGGGACACCACCGGCTCCTCCTGCACAGCCCCACAGGGTGGATGGCCCTGAACTCCTTGCCTCACTCTCATCTCTGGGGACCCAGGCACCAACTCAGGACCCCATCACCTACCCCACCTGACCTGCTGCGCCCTAACAGTGCATTGGCTGATTTCCCGCATCTGAGTCCCTCCTACATGGCTGGAAAGGAACTGAGCCTAAGATGATGGGGGTGAGAGCTGGGGCTGTGGGGCAGACATGGAGTCCGGTTCAGGACTTGGGGACAGGGAATGCAGTTTCTAAAGAGGTGGCAGGGGTGCCCTGTGTCCTCTGCCCCTGGGCCACTGTCTCTTTCCTGGTGAGACTGGGCTGTCACCACTACTGTCCCAGGAGCACCCAAGGAGGCAGCACCTGGAGGCACAGTGGGGCCTCCCCAGTGCCTGGACAGCCTGCACCTGGGCCCCCACTTAGAGCCTCTAGAGCTGGGACAAGCCCATCTCTGCTCTGCATGGGGACCCAGGCGCTCAGGTCCATGATGGCAGCAGCAGCAGGGGATGAGCACGGGGACCCCTCCCCACTAGAGCCCAGAAGCCAGCGATGCTCCGGGTCCCGCTGCCTTCTGTTGGCCCGAGACTAGGGCTGCAGAGCCCACACTCTTGTTTTCTGCCGTGGGGCCCCCAGCCCTGCCTCTGTGCCCAGCCCTGCTCGCAGGAGTGCACTCGGCCCCCACAACTGGGCTCAGGGCACCTGGGCCTTCCAGGGGTTCTCAGATGGCTGAAGGGGATCCAGTGCCGGTAGCCTTTACATCACTGCACAGGGTCTCCCACAGCCCCACCTCCCTCTAGCCCTGCCCACATGCAGGTGGGAGCCCCGCCCACCCCTGTCCTAGGAGGGTCCTGTGTGCAGACAGCTGTGGTCATCGGGCCAGGAGCCTGTGTGGGGTCAGTTGGGGAGGGGCCCCCTGGGCAGGCAGGGCCACTTCTCATCTTGCTGGAGTGGGGGTCCAGCTGTGCTCCAGGCTCCTGGGGGCACTGAGCCAGGGCACCTGCTCCAGACCTGGGCAGGGTAGCTCAAGGCGGGGCCTCCAATCCACTCCAGAGTGGGGGTCAGCCGAGGAGCCAGAGCCACAAATGTCCTGAGGACAGCTCCACGGCCCGGCCCCAGAGTGGTGGGGGGAGAGCCGGCACCCACAGGAGGATTCTGGGAAGCTGCCCGAGGCCCTGCCAGGCCATGCTGACAGAGCTTCAGAAAGCAGAACTGCTGAGCCCAGGGAGGACAAGGAGGACCAGGAAGAGGTGAGGCCCTGGGCGGGGATGTCAGGGCCTGGCACTCCCACTACTGACTCCCCCAAGGGAGCATGGGATGGGGCCGTGTGCTGGACTCACCTTCGGGAGGCAGGAGGCACTGGAGCTTCCCCAGCTCACGCATGGAGGCCCGCAGCTGCCTGATGACCGCGTCCTCGCTCAGAGACCAGGCCTGCTTCAGGGTCACCTGCAGGAACTCCCGGAGGTGGTCCCGGGGCATCTTCAGCAGGCGCTCTAGACATGGGGGTGGGTGTCAGGCTGGGAGGGGCCCTAGGGATGGCGCAGCCACCATGGCTGCTCCAAGCCCTGTCCCAGCACCAGACATGGGCTGCAGACACCCTTGGACACCCTTGGGTGTCACGCCAAGCACTAGAGGGACTGCTCAGGGGCCAATTTCCAGTGCGATGACCCTGGCCACTTCTCCTTGTGGTCTGTGGGGGCCTGGGATTGGGGATGCAACAGGGGGATTCTCAGTGCCCTCCTGAAGGGAACCCAGGCCTCCCCAACCCCCTCATCCCTCCCTCAAGCCCTGCTCACGAGGGACAGGCAGGGGACCCCCAGCTCCTCCGTCCCCAGCACCCGGGCCTCTGTGGGCCCTGAGGACTCACTGTTATGGATCTTGAGGGCCGTGTATGCCATGGCCGGGAGCACGTGCTCGCCCTCCAGGATGTATATATCCCATATTCTCAGAGCCAGGGGGAACGGCACCTGGGGACAGAGGCATTGGAGGACCCGCCCATCAGGGCCTCAGCAGGGCCCACAGGGGTGGGTGTGCAGTGTCACTCCCCTAGGACAGAGGGAGACTCCAGGAGGCTGATCACACAAGAAGGCCAGAGCTCCTCCTGGGAGGGGAGGGGAGGCCATGCCTCATGGCCACATCCCTGCCCACTCAGCGAACCAGACCCACAGAGGATGACCATGTCCTGTCCTGGACCCTGGGGGTCTGCACACTTTGGAAGCCACACTGGAGATGCCAGACACCCCAGGGACCTGGGGAGGGCTCAGCCCTTGGGCTGTGCTGCCACCAGCCTCTGCCTCGGGGGGTCTATGGATCTCCTGCCTCTCACTGTAGGGCTCTGGCCTTTGCCAGGCTCTCAGGATGGGTCCTGGTGGGACCTGTCCCCTCCTTGCTGGCTCTGAGGCTCAGCCTCAGCTTGGACCACCCTTAGCAGGGCTGGACAGGGCCTGCCTGGTCTGCACAGCAGGCTCCCTCCTGTGTCTGCTGGGGCTGGGGGAGCTCAGAGTCACAGGCCACCAGCACCAGAGAACCAGGCACTGGGGCAGGAGCTTCCCTGGGCAAGGGGTCCCCGGGGCACTTACCCCATCCAGGAAGCACTGGATGTACCAGTGGGTGGTGGAGTCCTCCAGGCACACACCCTCCTTCTCCTAAGAAGAGGCAGAGGCAGAGGGGGCTCAGGGCCCAGGGCCCAGGGCCCAGGCCTGACTCCCTCTAATCTGAGCCCTGGGGCAGAGCCCCTGGGTGCAGGAAGCCCAGCAGCAGGGGCATCCCCCCTCCCAGCCATGCAGGTTCCTGAAGGGACACAGGTCCCTCCTTCCACTCTGCTCTGGGGACAGCATCTCCCTTCAATCTACGCCAACTCTGGGGGACCAAGTGCTGGACAACAAACCAACACCCAAGCTGCCGTGGACCCCCGTAACCAAGGAAAGTTTTGGTGAGGACGTGGCCTCCCCTGGCTCAGGAAGCAGTCCCATGAGCCCAGAGCCCCCAAGAGGAGAAAGGAGATGCTTAACTTACCAGGTGTTTCTCCAGGGAGGGGAGCACGCGATGCACAATGAGCCCCAGGTGTTGCTGGAATCGCTCCAGTTTGGGGGTGTTTGGTTTGTAGAAACCTGAGTAGAATCAGCCACACCCCCACGTGAGAGCCTCCTCCTAGGAAGGCTGGAGAGCCCCAGGCCTGGGTGGGGTGCTTCTGAGCACTGAGGGTCAGGGGAGGCTGGACCAGGGGCAGGTGGGGATGAACATGGCCAGGGCAGAGGATCTGCTTGGGAGGTGGGTGCAGGTGGGTGACTGTGTGCAGCCCAGGCCTGGCTGCCCCCTGGAGCCCGCTGGGGTGGGTGCAAGTCAGACTGGGTGCCTCCTGACCATTCCAAGACTCAGGAGCGAGGAGGGGTGACCCTACAGGGGATGCTGCCTTCCACAAGTTCCCTGGGTGTGGCTCTGTGCTTGAGAGTTGTGTACAGACGTGTGAGGCAGAAGAGTCAGAATCGACCTGAGTCACTGGACAAGGACAGGACCCCTTGTTCTGAAGGTTCTCACACCCAGGATGGCCATGGCCAAGCTGCAGGGCCTTTGGGTGGTGGTAAAAGAAGGGGGCTGGCTCAGTCTGGGAGGCCTCTGCCAGCCCTGGCTTCCTGGGAGCCCCCCCCACACTGTGACACTGTCCTGCACATTCAGGAGCCAGTGAGGGCCGTGCACGGACTTGCATGCACTGGGCCCCACACGCCATCCACCTACCGTGCATCGCGTGCTTCCTGCTTTCCATGAGCTGCACCAGGGCCCAGAAAGCGTCCTCCTCGGGCATATACATGAGCAACAGTGCCACCACATGGCTCAGACCCTGGCTGTAGCCCACCTCCTGCAAGATCCCAGAATACCTTTAGGAGACCTCCCCTGGCAAGAATGATATCCTAGGATGGCCCACCTCTCAGGCAGATCAGGGTCACCCACTGAAGGGTCCAGGAAGATTTAGGCACAGGGAGCCCCTGTGCCTGAATCCTGCCACTTGGTGTCAGCTGCCCAAGAATTGGAGCCCAGAGAAGTTCTCCAAGTTCCTGGAGGGAATCCTGCAGGGCCTGAGCTTAGGCAGCACAGGGGGAGAGCTCAAGTATGGACACCTGTTACCCCCAAGATGTCAGCATGGGCCAGGTTGCTGTGGGAATCCAGATCCATGCCCATGGAAGCTTCTGGACCCCTGAGCTCTGCAGGTGAGCCGGTGGCCCTTTCTCACATGAGGAAGAAGTAAGCCAGGAAGTGCTACCAGGACCGGAACAGGAGGTGTGCCTCTGGCATGGGTGCAGGCCTGGGCTTCCTGAATGCCAGGCCCCCCTGGGAACCAGGGCACCAGGCAGGGTTGGCCAGTGGCAGGTCAGGGGGGTGGGGATGTCCAGGCCTTGCTGGGTCACCCATGGAGCCCTGCGCCTGCTCCACTCATGGGAAAGTCTGAGTGGGTGGTTGTGGCAGTGGCGCTGTACAGAGTGGGATTCAGGCCCATGGGTCCAACCACAGGGCTGGTGGGTGTAATGGCATCAGTGGGACCCAGAGCAAAGTCATACACCTGATCTGCCCTGCCTTCGCCCCCCGCCCCACTGCGTGGAATGCTAGTCCTGGGAGGGGCATCCCAACACGGCCAAGCTCCTGGGGTCTGGAGACCAGCCCAGGAGAAGGCTGCCTTTCTCCTCCCAGAACTTGAGGTTGGGTCCAAGAGGCTCAGAGCCTGGCCTCCACTGCTCTTCCTCAGAGCTGTGGATGAGCGAGGCCCCCTCAACCCAGGCTGGGATCTCTGTGACCAGGGGTGCCCTGCAGGGACTGCCGGGATAGCACCTGCGCTATGATCCCAGAATACTCACGGGATTGTAGACGGAATAGGCCATCAGTATGTGGAATAAGGCCTGTTGGCTGGAAGAGAGAGGACAGAGGCCGTGTGTCTTGTGCTGCCGAGGCTCTCAGTGCAGCTCTGCCTAACAGAGCCTGACAGCCACACGCAGGGCCCGTGACACTCTGCTCATGTGCAGTGACGTCGTCAGGGCACCTGCGTGTTGTCCACCATGTGGGTGAGCGCCGCCTGCAGGGACACGCACACCTCCCAGGGCGCAGTCACGTGCACTTTCATTTCCCAGGTGGGTGTTCAGGGCACAGGTGAGCGTCCCACTGTGGGAGTGCAGTCCCGTGGGTCCAAGCTGTGGAGAGTCAGCCTCCCATGCACGTTCAGCCTTGTAGGGAGCAGCACCCGGCGTCCTCAGTGGTTCTATTTCCCCCATTCCCACAGCTGTGCGCTGGTGCCCCTTTGTGGTGTAGGGAATAAGCGTGTGTTCATGCGCTGAGGAGGTGAATTGTGTGTGCGTTCATGAAGGGTCCCCCCCGAGCCTGTGTTCCCGGGGTACTGGGGGGCTGCCCACTGCTTCCTTGTGACTGAGTTGAAGGGCTCCTTGAATATTCTGGAAACAACACCTTTATTAGATAGATTGCTACTATTGTCTCCCCTGGTGTTTCTTTTCATTTCAGTCTCTCCACAGTGTCTTGGGAAAGTTTGTGTACTATAGAAAAGGCAAGTTTGTTTTCTGTGCTCAATGAACTGTTTTAGGCTTGCACCCAATCTTCCCTAGGGACCCCATGTGCCCCAGGACCCTTGCTCCTCCCACCCGCGGGTCCTCCCCAGCCCAGAGGCCTCACTTCATTCCGTAACGTTCCCGGAACATGAGGTGGTTTCTGAAAGTCCATGCGATGGCGGAGTCGATGTGATGGAAGTGAGTGGCGCCCAGCCTGGCCAGCTCTTTCATCTCCTGCAGGGCAGGGACAAGGGGGGGGGGCAGCCTCAAGAACTGCACAAGCCCCATTGCCACACAAGGACCTCAAGTCCACGTCAGCTCTTCTGGCTGACAGGGAGTTCCCTGCAAGCGCTCATTCCTTTCTGGGTCCCACCTTGAGGGAGGGTCATGGGCTCCCTAACTTGCCTCAGTGCCCACGTCACCCTGACGGTCAGCAGCAGACAGGGGCTCTGAAAGGTCCCTGTGCACTCCCCCTGCCTGCCTCAGCTCTCAGCACGACGTGGTCTGCCCCCAGCCAGGCTTCTGAGCCTCCTCACTGGCATCTCATGCCCTGCCCTCCAGGAGTCAGCCACAGCCTGACCACTGCTCCATGCTGCCCCCTGCTGGAGGGGCCCATCTCCATCTCGACATTGCAAGCCGCCCTTGGCTTGGAGCTGAGCCTGGGCAATGACTGTCTCCAGGCCCAGCTCCCAGGGCCAGCCCCAGACTGCAGACTTGGGGGAGGCAGGGTGGGCCACACAGCTGGGCCCTGCTCCCTGATGGCAGCCAGGGGCCATGAGAGCCAGCTGCAGCTGACAGCCCTCTGCCCACACCAGTCCTCACTCCCTCCTTTCCCAGAAGCATTGAGAGCTGTGTGACCATTGGAGCGGCCTCTCCAGGCAAGGGCAATGCCAGGGGCTGCAAGTCCATGTGAAGGCAGGGCCAGCTGTGGGCAGGCCTAGGTGAGGGCCGGCCAGCTGCGGGCAGGCCATGTTAGCACAGAGCCTGTGGGGCTCCCTACCTCACACCATTGTGATCTCATCCTGGGAGACCCCCGCCCATCAGGGACCAGCAAGTCCTCTCTTCTGGCCGTATGCCAAGCTGCCCAGGTGAGCTCAGCAGAGAGCAGGTTAAAGCCTCTGGCACAAAACACACCTGTCCAGTCCCAGCTGGGTCTGAGGAGACGTGGAGGAGGCACTGACTAGGATCTAGGGAGAGGAAGGCAGGATGGGGAGGAGGCTCCTGAGGGCTCAGTGAGGGACGGTCCTCCACGGAGACTCAGGCTCCTGAGCAGGCCCGAGCAGGCCGGGCCCCCTTGGGCTGAGTGCAGAGCCGTACCGCGTATTTGCCCGGGTTCTGGGCCTTCCTCTTGTCCACCTCCAGCATCACAGCCCACACCTTCCCGCGCACCTGGGCAGGGATGCCTTTGTAGATTCTGCGCTGAAACTACAGGAAAGAGGAGGCTCTGGTGAGTGCTGAATGTGGCCACTCGTGGAGGCAGCGCAGGGTGAGACAGCAGAGGGAGAAGCCAGGGGCTCCCTGTGTATTGGCAGAGGGAGGATCTGCCCAGATGGGGGCCTTATGACCCACAGTGACTGGAGGGCCAAGGGCTCAGGGGCACCGGCTCTGCCGTGTACGGAGTGGCCGCTACAGGGCTCCTGGAACCACGCCTGCCCTGCATCTGGGATTGTCTTCAGCAGTGACTTCAGATTTTCTACCAGGACAGTGTCCTGTGTGTATGGGGAGGTGTGCCCATGACCTGTGTCTCTAGGGACTGGACAGTTGCCCCTGGGCATCTGAGAGGCAGGCGGTGCCTGGCACAGGAATGGGCACTGCTCAAACCCCAATTCAGCTCTCAGTGTTCCCGAGGGGCCCTCATCGCCACGGTACCTTGTCACTGCCGCGGTATTTACTATGGTTCTTGATCATCTTTATCCACTTCTGGATCCTTCTTACCTCCTGTTTACACTGGAAAATGAGACAGGATGGCGTGAGCCCAGCTTGGGGCTCTGAGAGGGGCCCTCGGATGCAGCTCAGGAGCTCTGTGGGCGCTCAAATGGAAGGAGCCAGAAAAGGCACAGACCGTGAGCCCCAGATCTTCTGTCTGGGGGAGCATCGGTGGCCTGGCCTCTGACCCGAGCTGCCCCTTCGTCAAGGAGAGCCCCTGAGCTCCAGCCAGGTCACTCCCAACCATGCCAATGAGTCAGGGCGGCCGACAGCAGACACCCCTGAGCTGCGGCTCACTTCTGGGACAGGTGAGTGTGGTAAGATGTCAGCAGGTGCCGTATAAGTACCGCATCGCGGGACCTTATGGCGCTCCCACTCACCACTGCCGAGCCCCACGTGCCCCCTCTGCCCAGCTCTGCTTCCAGATGACTGGCCCATGGCCAAGGACTTGTCCTTACCTTTGCCCCCGGGGTGCTGTCTTGGGGCAGCTTCTGCTCACTGGAAAGCAAGGGAGGCGGAGAGGTGAGGACAGGACCACAACAGGCACCGCGACCTCCCTAGTGGGCCAGGGAAGGACCAGCTTCATCCTCTCAGCCCAGGGGACTGAGATGGGGAGGGAGGGGCTGGTGACCATGAGCACAGGGAGCCTAGGGCCAGGCAGGGGCCCTTGCTGCCAGTGGGGGGCTCCAGGCCTGTCAGAGGTCCACCTTCGTGGGTGTGTGGCAGCCCCCCACAGCAGTTGGGGGGTGGCTGTCCTGAGCAGGGCCAGACTGCCCAGGGCTGAGGCAGCTATATCCCCACATCAGCTCTGCCCAGGACGTCACCCTGGAACTGACCGAGTCCGAGTGACCTGCCTGAGAGATGCTCAGTGCTGTGAGTGTGCACCTGGGGCTCGAGGCACCTGGGACCCCTACACCCCTCAGGGTCCCCCACTGCCCACCCTCCCCCCTGTGCCCTGGCCTCCTGAGGTCATGTGCCCCACCTCACCCCTCCTCTGTCAGCCCGGACCCTGGCCATCTCTCCACCACTCTGCTCCTGCTTATTCTCCAGGTTCTGGCACAACATGGAGGCAGAAGCCCTTATCCCCGTGCTAAGGTGGGCTGCTGAGTCATGCCAGAGATGGCCCGAGATGGCTCCATCCCTCCAGGTTACCGGAGCCCACCCTCCAGCAACGGGGCCTCTCTCCCGACATCTGTGGGAACAGCCTCCATGTCCGACTCCTGCCCCCAAATGCTGACCAGTGCCTGCCTGTGACCACAGCTGGGCTCAAGGTCGGGGCCGGGGACAGGTGTGCCGCCTCATGTTGGGGTTTCTGACCCCAGTCCCGCCCTGGGGTGAGCTGGGGTGTGGAGGACTCACTGCAGGAACCCAAGCCTGTCTGGGACGAGGCAGCCGCCCTCATCGTCCTCTTCTTCGGGCACCAACAGTGCCGCTCCTCGGCGTCCCTGCAGCCGAGAGGGGACCCGGATGAGAAGTCACTGGGGAAATGTCCACCTGCTCCCTCCCCCGTGTCCCCAGGGAGGCTGGGTCTGGCTCTCACAGGCACAGTCCTTGAGGCAGGGCCCCACCTCCTCCCCCAGCACCCTGGCCAGTACCTGCTCATATTTATTGATGAGCTCTGCTCGCTCCTGGGCCCTCCGGGACCTCAGGGCGTTCATATCCAATCTGTAAGACACACACGCACATGGGAGCCAGTACTGGGGAGCCCACAGGAATGCTGCTTTGAGGGCTGTCCCCCTGGTCAGAGGTGGGGCAGCCACACAGCCAGGCAGGCGGGCACCTGGTGGCCGGGTCCTTGGATTATGACTTGTGCAGAGCTCATTGACTACGGACGGTTGGGGAAGGACAGCCCCCACCTTGCCTCCCCTGCCCTTGGAAAGGATGCTCCTCCCCCAGGCTGGCAGCCACGTGTCCTCCAGGGGGCCCAAGTCCCAAGTCTATGGGGCTCCCTGGCCTGCTCCCAGCTCCCGCATCTCTGGGGCTCTCAGAGCCGGCCTCCCTGCCCACCTGATACCAGCTGACCCGACACCTAGTCTTGAACCCGTGTCCAGACACAGACTCACACCCAGGCCCATTCAACACTGGTGACCAGCAGAGCGGGAGGAATGAGACGACTGTGTACACGCTCTGCACACAGGGGCAGCACTCAGAGCTCCACCACATCGCCCATGGAATCCGGTGTGGGAGACCAGGGCCGCCCCCCTGGCGGGACCTTCCCCACGCCACAGCTCATTAGAGCAAGTGCCACTCACCTCCATCGGGAATCCATGTGATTCTCTGAAATGCGCCTGCTGCCTACACTACCAACTGGTCAGTTGGGCAGTAGACGCACTACTGGCCTCTGGTCGCCTCCCAGCCCAGAGTGCGCATCTCAGTGACTGTGACATCACAGAAGCCTGCCAGCCAATCCCTAGTGGCTCTGCTGTGGCAGGGCTCAGGGTCCTCAGGCCTGGCTTCATTAAAGGTCACCACAAGTGGGGCCTGTGTTCTCCCCAGGGCCCAGGTGAAGAGGGCAGGGCTCTGGCAGAACTGCCCCGGAACCAGGGGTGCCAGGGCCCTCTGCCACCTGCCGTCACGGTCCCAAGTCTCAGGCAACCGGCACCTCCCGCCCCTCCTTTCTGCCTCTGCAATTGTATTACAGCCCAACTGTGAAGGCCTCTTTCTTAGAACAGAAGGTCGCATAGGGAGTCCCACATAGACCTGTCCCCACACTCCGGGGCTGCCCTGCCATGACCTGAACTGAGACTCCCGGGGGAGCAGCCTCCTGTCCTACCACAGGCCCCACCCCAGCACTGCCACCCTCTGCTGCCCCTCCTGCTCTGTTCCAGCCCTTCTTCCCTGGAGTTGTAGGAGGTGGACACAGGGGTCCTCTGGGATGGAGGCAGGGGAGCCTCCCGCTGAGCACCTCAAGCCAGTGTGGCCCAGCCTGTCCAGAGTGGGAACCAGGGCCCTGTCCTGGACACGGGCCAGGGCTTCAGGCACAGAGCACTGAGAACTCCTGGGCACCAGCACCTGAGCCGCATGCTGGTAACACCGGGCTGCTGCTGACCATCAAAACAGGGACAGCACGCGTCAGGCCGCAGGCAGGAGTAGCCACAAGCCCGCGGCTCCCCAGGGTGCTGATCGCAAGGTTGCTCCCCCTGGGAAAGTGGCTCAGCCCTCCCCCAGCACCTCCTTGGTCCTGGGCCCCACACTGCCCCTAGGCTGCCACCTTGGGGCCACAGTCGGTTCTTTTCCCTTCAAGGGCCCACTGCTCTGCCTCCCTGCCCACTTCCCCTGCCCTGGCATGGAGACCACAGGGTGCAGGGCCCTGGTCACCCACACACCTGCTGGCCTCCTCTGTGGAGTGTGAATGAGTGCACCGCTGTGTCGTGTCCAGAGATGCTGTCCAGCAACACTTGGGTTTTAACTGATTCTTTTATTCCCCCTCCCCACTCAGCTTCTCAGCTTTAAATTGCATTGTAAACTCTTTGGAAGACTCACAAAGTGCTGTAAAATAACACAGCGAGTGCTGAATGGGGACCACTCAGCTTCAGCAGTGTAATGTTCCTAATTGGGTGGAAGACGCCCATTCGTTTTCCTTTCTCTGCCTGAGTTCAAACTCCAGATGCCTAGGCTTAGTGTTCTCCACATTGCATTTTCCTTCACTGGGGGGGAGGTTTGTTTCCCAGAGTCCGTGTGCAGGGAGCATGGGTGCATGGGCCCCAACCCAGCTCCTGCATGGACTGATGCTGGCCTCCTGGGGTGGCTTAGGGTGCACAGGGGTGAGTTCCCATTGTTGTTGCTACAAATGTTTCCTTATCATCAAGGTGTTGTTACATATGTTTAATTCATGGATCTTGGGGGGTGGTTGCTTCCATCCACTGTTCCCCTCAGCATGGGCCTGCAGTGGCCAGTGGCTGAGGCCTTAAAATAAATAAATCTTTAAACAATAAAAATTAAAGTTCAAAATAAAAGCAAGTTCCTCTACTTCTCTCCCTCTTTCTCTCTACATCTTTGACTCTACCCGCCTCTCCCTGCACCCCCATGGGATGTTGGCCACCATGTTGGATGCAGCACGAAGGCCCTCCAGAGACGTGAGCCAATCAGCTCGTGTGGCTTGGACATCGCCCCAGTCTGTGGGATTCTGTCACAGCAGCAGAGAGCTGACCGAGACACCTGGTGTCGCCTGTGTCCTCACTGCACATAGATTTGCATCTGTCAGACGGAGTCTGGTGGGACACAGCCCCAGGGTCCCAGAGGTGGGGTAATGAGGGGGTCTCTGCTCCCCAAGCCCTCCCGTCCCCTGGGCTCCCTTTCACTCCTGCAGAGGCAGGGGTCCCCCATTGCTCCTCTGTGGAGAGAGCTCAGTGAGCACAAAGAGCAGGTCTCCCCTGGGGTAAGTGCTTTAGACAGAGTTTGTGGCACCAAGAGGGGTGTGGGACCTTTAAGAGGTGGGCAGAGTAGGAGGTTGCTAGGTGAGATGGGGTGGGGCCCTGGGAAGGCATGAGTGCTGGGCTCCCAGAATCAGGGCTGGGCCAGCCAAAGGCAGGAAATGCATCTGGGTCTCCCTCCCTCCTGGGTGATGGAACCCCAGTGCTTGGACCACCACCTGCAGGTGCCACCTGAACCCCCGAGTGTGCATTAGTGGGGAGCTGGAATGGCAGCCAAGGAGCTGGGAGTAGAACCAGGCCCTCTGACTGGGGATGTGGGCACCCCAATCCGGGACTTCACCGCTGCCTGGAGCGCCCACCCCGACCTCTTCTCTCTGTGAAGCCAGCCCAGGTACAAGTGTGGGAGAAACAGGAAAAGAATCAGCCCACCCTGCCCCCCTCCAGCAAGCCACCGGTGACAGGAGCGGCCGCTGTCTGGGCCTCCCAGCAGCTCCTTGGTCACCAGGATGACACAGATGTTTCTCCCGAGACAGCCCTGTGCCGAGTGCCCTCAGTGAGTTGTGACAGAGCAGGGGGCAGGTGGCAGATCCAGGCCCAGAGGGCACAGACAGGCGTGTGGGGGGCCTGAGACAGGCGGCAGCATCATGACCACAGGGCTGAGCCACCGCAGACACCCAGACCCTGGGCCCACTGTGCGGGAGACCCCACGCGGGGTGTGTTTGCGGGGTCACAGCTGCGTCCACAGTTGGGGGTTGGCACTGGGACCAGCTGAGGCACGAGAGAGGATTTCTGGATCATGGCCAGGGCCGTTCATGCCCCTGACCTTTAGGTCCTTCTGTCTGGTCAGGGACCCCTTCCCACCCCTTATGTCCCTTGGGCCTGGAGGTGGGAGGTCTCATATCCATCTATAGGTGGGCACCACTGCCACCGTGCACGGCCACAAAATGAGCAGCCGAGCGGGTCTCCCTGCAGAGGGCGGGACAGCAGAGTGGCAGCTGCTGTGCAGTTGGGCACGCGCCCCGGCTCTGAGCCGCAGTGTGCTCACGGTGACGCTGGGACTCTCACTGCCACTCTGAAGCTGGCTAGCCGGCTACGCCTGGTCAGTGAAGCGTGTGTCCTGCGGATCTCGGCCATGCCGACGGAGACCACACCCCCCCCCCACCCCGCCCCACACTGCACCCCTGCAGGAACAACACGGACAGCCCTGGATCCAGCCGCCACTGGCAGTCACGACAGCCGGCCCCGCTGCACCGCCCGCCTCCCACACCCACGCCCGGTGTCCGGTCCAGCACTGAGCAGACTCTGTGCAATGCGGGCTTTTATTGTTGCCTCCTCCTTTGAGAGGCCGCCAGTGCGCGGGGCTGCACCTGCTGAGAATGTAGGCCCAGGGTGGCCCTGGGTCTTCTGGCCAGGAGGGCTCCCTTAACAAAGAGGATCTGAGAAGATTTTACTCTGCAAAGAGAAGTCGGGACACCTGGTGAGGCCGGGGCCTAGAGACACCTGCAGGGCACAGGCACAGGGCACTTCCTGGGGAGGAGCTGCAGCCTGGCACTGGATCTGGGCAGCTGAAGTCAGATCCTCTCCTACACCCTGGGTGCCTGAGGAGCTCTCCTAAAAATCCCTCCCTTGATGAGGAATGAGGGGGAGGTTCTCTGTGGGGGGTGCAGGCGAGGCTGGGACAGGCAGGGGCTACACAGAAGGCCTGGCAAGGTGGCAGTGGCACCGGGGGCCTCCAGGAATGCACAGACCCCAGTCCGCTGGCCCCTTCTGTCTCTGGCACACTTGCAGCCTAGCAGTACCCGTCCCCAACTGTGCTCCACCTGCAGTCAGGGTTTGGTCTGCTTTTTCCCCAGCTGTCGCCAGGCCCGGGAGGACAGGAAGGGCTGTTGGAGGTCTAATTCCAGGCTCCAGAGCCCCAGATGGCCGTTTGGGGTCCAGGGAGAAGGAAACATGAGGTCTGGGGGTGGAGGAGGGCACCTGAGGGGTCAGGGTGAGTTAGTGAGATTTGAAGGCAGACAGCACCCAGTGGTCACCGCTTGGAGAAGATTCGACTCGGGCGCTGGAGAGGCTGTGGCCAGGGAGGCCAGAGCTGAGATTTTACACAGAGGCAGGGCTGCCGTGGGGACAGCGGCCCTGGAGGGTCTTGGGCCTGCCTGGGGGAGCTGAACAGCCATGGAGCCCAGGGCTCCGGGTCCACACAGTCTCCCTCCCTGTCCTTTCCCGCACCGTGGGGGGGGGGGGCGGCCCCCAACTCTGCATCCTCATCTGGAGGTTCTTCCCACAGAGTCCCAGGCTGGGCTGTGGTGGGCACGAGCAGTGCCCCTCCCCAGGGCCCTGGAAGGAGCCGGTGTTGGGCCAGGCCCAGCTGGACTCACCACAGCACTGATCGCGTGCCCCTTCTCCTCTGCTGTCAGTTTCCCATCACGCACTGCTTCAGCGCCAGGGCGTTTTGCAGCACTAGCGGGTCACTTTGGTAATTTTGCACATAGGAAATATACTCATCGGAGGGTCCTGACAGAAATTCATAAACAGCTGTCTGCACAGCCGGCAGATGTCACAATCTGAAGAGAAATGGAAGGCATGGGTCATGGCAGGTGCGTCCCTTCACCCGCCCTGGGAGCCAGCACTGCCCTGGAAAGCTGGCCCCTGCCCCCAGAGCACCCCCAGCCCAGGCGTCCGTGGCTGGCACCCACTGGCAAGAGAGAACAGGAGCCAGGCAGCGCCGAGCAGCACCAGGCAAGCAGCAGGCTTCATGGTGCAGGGACAGCCGCTGCCATCGCGGGGCCCTTTATACCTGCTCTGTGTCCCCAGTGGGACAGGAGGGGCCTGTCCTCCCGGGGATGGGGGGCTCCACGCCCAACCCAGGCCACAGCTTGCATGACCTGCAGTTGCAGAGGGCGCACGTGTGTGTGTGTTGATACTGGCCAAGTCCAGCCCTGGATTAACACAGGGCTTAGCTCCTTCTCCCTCTCTCTTCCCAGGGACCTGACCATGGGCCCATGCCTGGGTGCAGGGAAGGCGCAGAACCAGTGGAAACCCTGCCTGGGCAAGGGGAGAAAGCACCACACAGGGCCTCTGGAGCCCTGGGCCAGCTCAGCCTCTCGCACCTTGGCTGGGACCCTGACGACTGGCTGCTGTGACTATGGGAACTGCAGGAGACCCAGTGCCAGTGTGGCGGGCAGGCCGGAGTACAGCTCCTCTGCTTCTCTCTTGCACTCATGGCCCTGAAGGCTAGGGGACACGGGGTAGACCAGTTGTCTCTAAACACCTACTTGGCATTTGACCACATTCTGTTCTTTGGGTGTCAAGGACCCTGACTGGGCTGGGAGAGACGCCCAGGTCCTTGTCTTCCCGTGGGGAGAACAGAACCAGGACACACACAGAAGTGCAGCCTTGTCAAAAGGCAGGGGTCGTGCACGACTTCTCCATCTCTTCCCGCACCTGTGCTCCCCGAAAGACGCCCCAGGGGAGCCCAGCTCCCTTCTGTCCCTGGCTTCCCCGCACACACCCTCTCCCACCCTGCTGCCTCTGCCACCTCCTGCCCCAGTCTCCCTCCCTCCATGGCCTCCTTCCATTTTTTTTTTTTTTTTTTAATTTATTTGAAAGCCACAGTTGCAGAGAAGCATTGACAGAGTCAGAGAACAAGAGGTCTTCCGCCCGCTGGTTCACTCCCCAGATGGCCACAACAGCCGGAGCTGCGTCGATCCGAAGCCAGGAGCTTCTTCAGGGTCTCGCATGTGGGTGCAGGGGCCCAAGGACCTGGGCCATCTTCTACTGCTCTCCCAGACCATAGCAGAGAGCTAGATCAGAAGAGGAATGCCTGGGACTGGAACCAGCACCCATATGGTGAGGGAAGTCTTGCAGCTGCAAGTTCACCTCCCCCACACAGGGGAGCACAGCTGGGGCTGGCCGGAAGCTGGCCAGGAAGCAGCAGTGGGACAGGACTCTAGGCGTTCTGACCTGTGATGCCCACATCCTAAGCAGCAGTGGAACCCGCTGTGCCCCAGCACCTGCCCTGCACGTGAGTTCTTGCTGTGGCAGGACTGGGCTGGTAGAGGGAAGCTTGTGCTAAGGCGAGTTCCGCTTCCTTGGCTTGCTCTGCTCTCGTCCACCTGCACACGCTTGCCTTCTGCTGTCCACTGTGGCCAGGAGCAGCAAGAGGGCCTGGTGGGGAGCGCTGATGTGCTTGGGGCTCCCCAGGGTGCGGCCCAGCAGGAGCTGGGAGGCCAGTAGGAGTGACAGCCAGGCTCAGCCCCAGTGCACACTCGCCCCTGCGCGCTTGGGCTCGCCCTCCCGTCTTCAGTTCTCCATGGTTTCCCTCCCTTGTGGAGGGACGGGAGCTCCAGGAACATGAGGGCTGTCAGAGGAGCTGAGGGCGTGGCCTGCTTCTCCGAAGTCTCTAAACAAGGACACGTTCACATGGGTAGGAGAGGACTTCAGTAAGTTCATGGATATTAGCATTTAAAGTGCACGGGCCAGGGTGGTGCTAACTTGCAATGATGGCATCCCATAGTGGAGAGCTGGTTCGAGTCCCAGCTGCTCAGCTTCGGATCCAGCTCTCTGCCAACAGGCCTGGGAAAGCAGTGGAAGACGGCCCCAATATGTGGGCCGCTGCTCCCGCATGGGAGTCACAGTTGGAATTCTGGTTCCTGACCTTCGCTTGGCATAGAACTGGACCTCAAGGACTTCTGGGGAATCAACCAGTAGATGAAGGATTTGTCTCTCTTTCACTGCCACTCTACATTTTGAATACATAATTCATTTTTTACATAATACATTTTTAAAATATTTATTTATTTATTTGAAAGTCAGAGTTACACAGAGAGAGGAGAGGCAAAGACAGAGAGAGAGGTCTTCCATCTGCTCGTTCACTCCCCAGATGGCCACAACCGCCAGAGCTGTGCCGATCCAAAGCCAGGAGCCAGGAGTTTCTTCTGTGCCTGCAGGGTCCTGAGCGGGTCTCTGCCTGAGGATGGGGGCTGTGGAACCACCCATCTCCCCAGGAACACGGGGAAGCTTGCTGCCGCTGGGCACCGGGGTCACAAACTGGAGCAAACTCCTTTCCATGGGACAATTTAATACAGGCTCAGCACCACCTGAGGGTGGCGGTGGGGGAGGGGGGCGGGGAGGAGAGTACAGTGGCTCCTGGCATGGCTGTTGTCTTCCAGTGTCAGGGTGTCCTGGCCCCAGGAAGAGCCTGGGCGGTGGGGGCTCAACCGAGTGCATAGGATGCCGTGAAGACACACGGAAGGCTGCTGCCCAGCCTGGGCAGAACAGATGCTGGACTCGGCCTCTCTTCTAGGAGGCACCCATCATCCAGGTGCCCTGTGGAATAGGAGGTAAGGAGGCCTCTGGCCAGGGAGGGCACGCGGGCCTGGTCTCCCAGCCCAGGGCTGGCTCTGGCCGGCTCCAGCCCGTGACTGTCCCCAGAGTGCGTGGGGCTGCCATGCCAGTAGGGGGAAGTCTTCAGCCGTGGCCCCCAGGCGGGGACAGCCTGCATGGGCCCTGGTTCTGGGGGCTCCGAGGCCCGTGGAGGAGCCCACATCCACAGGCCCTCCCGGCTGCCAGCGTCGGAGGAGTTGTCCTCCCTGTGCTCTGGCCTGCTCAGGTTAGGGAGACTGGCGCACTGGCACAGGCCTCCCCACCTCCTCGAGTACTCTGGAGACTCTGTGGGGCTGGCCGCAGCTGGAGACTCTGCGGTCCCCACAGGGGAGCCCAGGCCGAGGGGCTCTGGGCTGCCTTCCCAGCTCTCCTCCTCCTCCATGCCTTCCCTCTCGGCGATGCAGAGGCCAAAGCTTTCTGGAGGACGGATCATCACTGCACGAGTAGCGGGACCCCTGGTCTGCTCCCACACTGCCACTGTGTCCTGAATGGTGATTTTGGCCTTCGGAGCAGTGGGGGCAGGAACGTGCATCTGGGAGACGCGTGCCTGCCCCAGGGGCCTGCTGCACCGTTTTATAGCCTTGGCTGCAAGAAGAGACACGGTTTGTTTACCACAGCCCCGGTCTGGCCTGCTCGGTGCTTGCCCCGACAAAACCCTGGGGTCCCCATCACCACGTGTGACGCTGAGGACTCTTCCAGGCTGCTGGCCCCAGACGGGAGGGTGTGTGCAGCCCGGGCCAGGGGAGCCCTGGGACACCGCCGGCTCCTCCTGCACAGCCCCACAGGGTGGATGGCCCTGAACTCCCCACCTCACTCTCATCTCTGGGGACTGAGGCACCAACTCAGGACCCCGTCTCCTACCCCACCTGAACTCCTGCGCCCTAACAGTGCATTCGCTGAGTTACCCACATCTGAGTCCCTCCTACATGGCTGGAAAGGAACTGAGCCTAAGATGATGGGGGTGAGAGCTGGGGCTGTGGGGCAGACATGGAGATTGGTTTAGGCCCTTGGGAACAGGGAATGCAGTTTCTAAAGAGGTGGCAGGGGTGCCCTGTGTCCTCTGCCCCTGGGCCACTGTCTCTTTCCTGGTGAGACTGGGCTGTCACTGCTACTGTCCTACGAGCACCCAGGGGAGGCAGCACCTGGAGGCACAGTGGGGCCTCCCCAGTGCCTGGACAGCCTGCACCTGGGCCCCCACTTAGAGCCTCAGAGCTGGGACAAACCCATCTCTGCTCTGCATGGGGACCCAGGCGCTCAGGTCCTTGATGGCAGCAGCAGCAGGGGAGGAGCACGGGGACCCCTCCCCACCGCAGCCCAGAGGCCAGCGATGCTCCGGGTCCCGCTGCCTTCTGTTGGCCCGAGGCTAGGGCTGCAGAGTCCACACTCAGTTGCACTTGTGTTCTGCCGCGGGGGCCCCCAGCGCCTGCCTCTGTGCCCAGCCCTGCTCACAGGAGTGCACTCGGCCCCCACAACTGGGCTCAGGTTACCTGGGCCTTCCAGGGGTTCTCAGATGGCTGAAGGGGATTCTCTGCCGGCCTGTTTCCCCCTCACTGCACAGGGTCTCCCACAGCCCCACCTCCCTCTAGCCCTGCCCACATGCAGGTGGCAACCCACCCACCTGTCCTAGGAGGGTCCTGTGTGCAGACAGTTGTGGTCATCGGGCCAGTATGTCTTGGGTGTCAAGCCAAGCACTGGAGGGACTGCTCAGGGGCCAATTGACAGTGGGATGACCCTGGCCACTTCTCCTTGTGGTCTGTGGGGGCCTGGGATTGGGGATGCAACAGGGGGATTCTCAGTGCCCTCCTGAAGGGAACCCAGGCCTCCCCAACCCCCTCATCCCTCCCTCAAGCCCTACTCACGAGGGACAGGCAGGGGGACCCCCAGCTCCTCCGTCCCCAGCACCCGGGCCTCTGTGGGCCCTGAGGACTCACTGTGATGGATCTTGACGGCCGTGTATGCCATGGCTGGGAGCATGTGCTCGCCCTCCAGGATGTAGATGTCCCGCATCCTCAGAGCCAGGGGGAACGGCACCTGGGGACAGAGGCATTGGAGGAGCCGCCGTCAGGGCCTCAGCAGGGCCCACAGGGGTGGGTGTGCAGTGTCACTACAGGGGACAGGGGGAGACTGCAGGAGCAGTGACCCAGGATATTGAGGATCTCTGTCTCTCTGCCTTTCAAAGAAATAGCAAGATCAATAGGGGCCTGTGCTGTGTACAGTAGGCTAAGCCTCCACCTGCCACACCGGCATCCTGTATGTGGCCAGTTTGCGTCCCAGCTGCTCCTCTTCCAAGCCAGCTCTCTGCTTATGGCCTTGGGAAGCAGTAGGAGATAGCCCAGGTGCTTGGGCCCCTGCACCCCTGTGAGAGAGCTGGAAGAAGCTCCTGGCTTCTGACTTCTGATCAGCTCAGCTCCTGCCACTGCAACCATTTGGGGAGTGAACCAGCAGAGGAAGACCTTTCTCTATGTCTTTCTCTGTCTATAACTCTACCTCTCAAATAAATAAAATATTTTTATTGAAGGACGGGGTGGAGCCAAGATGGCGGAACAGTGAGGGCGCACACCGATAGTGCGGGAAAATTTAGTTTAATAAAAGTGGAGTTATGGTAGCCTCAGAAAAAGGATCAGGAAAAAACTGCAGAGGAAACTCTTCCGGATCTAGTGGCTGTGACTCGGAGGACCTACTGGGAGAACAAGGTCACCCACCGCGCGGAAGCCGAGCTGCGGGAGCTGCATGGTCTGTGTGCCGGTGCAGGAAGGGGAGTGGATGTCACACAGACACCAGCAGGGAGAGCAGGGACGCCCAGGGCTCTGAGTCCACACATCGGTGCTGGAAGGGGAGGTGAGCTCAGTAACCTGAGACATTGGCGGGGAAATGGTGGTCAGAATCTAGAGGGGAGCGGGAAAGTTCACCAGACTGACTACGGGAGAGAAGGAAAAAAGGTGTGTGGGGGGGTACTGGTACAGAGGAGTTTCTCTCTCTGCCAACCTTGCAAAGGCAAGCAAGAGACAAAGAGCAGGCCTTCACTCTGGATTTAGATAACAACTAGGGAGAGCTAAGGAACTGAGTCACTACAATTCAGTAGCCTAGGCAACCCAGTGGGAGTCCAGAGGAGAAACAGAGCCTGCACAGACTCTTTGGGTAGAAGCCAGAGATCTGAAGCTAAATACCATCAATTCTGCACAGCAGTGCGGTGCGATATTACTTACCTCCTAAATAAATAAATAAATAAAAAGGAGAGATTTACCACGCATAACCTGAGGGTGTCACCTTTGCACACCCATAACCCAGAAGAACCAAGCAGAGCTCTCAGGCCACACCCATCTCAAGCCTCCAAGGCTCCTCCAACAGCAGGCAGTCCACTTAACACAGACATAGTATAAAAAAAAAAAAAGCGCAGTGACGAAAGAAGAATTAACTATGCCAAGCAACAAACACAGAAATCGAGGGAACAAGATCAACGATGACACTATGATGCCTCCAAATAAACAAAACACCCCAAGCCAAGATTATGAAGATGATGAGATAGAAGAAATGCAAGATATGGATTTCAAAAAATTTATGATAAGAACATTTAGAAGTTTTCACAACACAACATATCAAAACTTATGGGATACAGCAAAAGCAGTATTGAGAGGCAAGTTAATAGCAATAGGTGCCTATATCAAGAAATTGGAAAGGTACCAAATAAATGAGCTTTCAGCACGTCTCAAGGACCTAGAAAAACTGCAGCCAAACCAAACCCAAATCTAGTAGAAGAGAAATAATTAAAAGCAGAGAAGAAATTAACAGGATTGAATCCAAAAAAAAATTACAAAAAATCAGCCGAGTGAGAAGCTGGGTTTTTGAAAAAATAAACAAAATGGACACCCCATTGGCCCAACTAACTAAAAAAAAGACCCAAATCAATAAAATCAGAGATGAAAAAGGAAACATAACAACAGACACCACAAAAAAGAAATAAAAAGAATCATCAGAAATTACTACAAGGACTTGTATGCCAGCAAACAGGAAAATCTATCATAAATGGATAGATTCCTGGACACATGCAATCTACCAAAATTGAACCATGAAGACACAGAAAACCTAAATAGACCCATAACTGAAACAGAAATCGAAACAGTAATAAAGGCCCTCCCAACAAAGAAGAGCCCAGGACCAGATGGATTCACTGCTGAATTCTACCAGACATTTAAAGAAGAACTAATCCCATTTCTTCTCAAACTATTCAGAACAATTGAAAAAGAGGGAATCCTCCCAAATTCTTTCTATGAAGCCAGCATCACCTTAATCCCTAAGCCAGAGAAAGATGCAGCACTAAAAGAAAATTATAGACCAATATCCCTGATGAACATAGACGCAAAAATCCTCAATAAATTTCGCACCAATAGAATACAACAACACATCAGAAAAATCATCCACCCAGACCAAGTGGGATTTATCCCTGGTATGCAGGGATGGTTCAACATTCGCAAATCAACCAATGTGATTCACCACATTAACAGACTGCAAAAGAAAAACCATATGATTATCTCAATTGATGCAGAGAAAGCATTCGATAAAATTCAACACCCTTTCATGATGAAAACTCTAAGCAAATTGGGTATAGAAGGAACATTCCTCAATATAATCAAAGCAATTCATGAAAAGCCCATGGCCAGCATCCTATTGAATGGGGACAAGTTGGAAGCATTTCCACTGAGATCTGGCACCAGGCAGGGATGACCACTCTCACCACTGCTATTTAACATAGTTCTGGGAGTTTTAGCCAGAGCCATCAGACAAGAAAAAGAAATTAAAGGAATACAAATTGAGAAGGAAGAAGTCAAACTATCCCTCTTTGCAGACAATATGATTCTTTACTTAGGGGATCCAAAGAACTCTACTAAGAGACTATTGGAACTCATAGAGGAGTTTGGCAAAGTGGCAGGATATAAAATCAATGCACAAAAATCAACAGCCTTTGTATACACAAGCAATGCCATGGCTGAGAAAGAACTGCTAAGATCAATCCCATTCACAATAGCTACAAAAACAATCAAATACCTTGGAATAAACTTAACCAAGGACGTTAAAGATCTCTACGATGAGAATTACAAAGTCTTAAAGAAAGAAATAGAAGAGGATACCAAAAAATGGAACAATCTTCCATGCTCATGGATTGCGAGAATCAACATCATCAAAATGTCCATTCTCCCAAAAGCAATTTATAGATTCAATGCAATTCCAATCAGGATACCAAAGACATTCTTCTCAGATCTAGAAAAAATGATGCTGAAATTCATATGGAGGCAAAAGAGACCTCGAATAGCTAAAGCAATCTTGTACAACAAAAACAAAGCTGGAGGCATCACAACACCAGATTTCAGGACACACTACAGGGCAGTTGTAATCAAAACAGCATGGTACTGGTACAGAAACAGATGGATAGACCAATGGAACAGAATTGAAACACCAGAAATCAACCCAAACATCTACAGCCAACTTATATTTGATCAAGGATCTAAAACCAATTCCTGGAGCAAGGACAGTCTATTCACTAAATGGTGCTGGGAAAACTGGATTTCCATGTGCAGAAGCATGAAGCAAGACCCCTACCTTACACCTTACACAAAAATCCACTCAACATGGATTAAAGACCGAAATCTACGACCTGACACCATCAAGTTATTAGAGAACATTGGAGAAACCCTTCAAGATATTGGCACAAGCAAAGAGTTTCTGGGAAAGACCCGGGAGGCACAGGCAGTCAAAGCCAAAATCAACTACTGGGATTGCATCAAATTGAGAAGTTTCTGTACTGCAAAAGAAACAGTCAGGAGAGTGAAGAGACAACCGACAGAATGGGAAAAAATATTTGCAAACTATGCAACAGATAAAGGGTTAATAACCAGAATCTACAAAGAGATCAAGAAACTCCACAAAAACAAAACCAACAACCCACTTAAGAGATGGGCCAAGGACCTCAATAGACATTTTTCAAAAGAGGAAATCCAAATGGCCAACAGGCACATGAAAAAATGTTCAAGATCATTAGGACTCAGGGAAATGCAAATCAAAACCACAATGAGGTTTCACCTCACCCCGGTTAGAATGGCTCACATACAGAAATCTACCAACAACAGATGCTGGCGAGGATGTGGGGAAAAAGGGACACTAACCCACTGTTGGTGGGAATGCAAACTGGTCAAGCCACTATGGAAGTCAGTCTGGAGATTCCTCAGAAACCTGAAGATAACCCTACTGTTCGACCCAGCCATCCCACTCCTTGGAATTTACCCAAAGGAATTTAAATTGGCAAACACAAAAGCGGTCTGCACCCTAATGTTTATTGCAGCACAATTCACAATAGCCAAGACCTGGAACCAACCTAAATGCCCATCAACGGTAGACTGGATAAAGAAATTATGGGATATGTACTCTTTAGAATACTATACCGCAGTAAGAAACAATGAAATCCAGTCATTTGCAACAAAATGGAGGAATCTGGAACACATCATGCTGAGTGAAATAAGCCAGTCCCAAAGGGACAAATATCATATGTTCTCCCTGATCAGTGACAACTGACTGAGCACCAAAATGGAAACCTGTTGAAGTGAAATGGACACTATGAGAAATGGTGACTTGATCAGCATAGCCCCGACTGTTAACAACTTAATACATTATCCCCGTTAGTATTTTTTTAATCTGTTCTACTTAATATGACTGGTTTAATTCTGTAATTAATACACAGTTATTCTTAAGTGTTGAAATTTAACTGAAATGTGATCCCTGTTAAACATAAGAGTGGGAATAAGAGAGGGAAGAGATGTACAATTTGGGACATGCTCAAGCTGACTTGCCCCAAATGGTAGAGTTAGAAACATACCAGGGGACTCCAATTCAATCCCATCAAGGTGGCATGTACCAATGCCATCTCACCAGTCCAAGTGATCAATTTCAGTTCACAATTGATCATAATGAAAGGACTAAGAGTCAAAGGAAGCACATAAACAAGTCTAGTACCTGCTAATACTAACCAATAGAATAAATAAAGGGGAGAGTGATCCAACATGGGAAGCGAGATACACAGCAGACTCATAGAATGGCAGATGTCCTAAACAGCACTCTGGCCTCAGAATCAGCCCTAAAGGCATTCGGATCTGGCTGAAAAGCCCACGAGAGTATTTCAGGCATGGAAAGCCAAGATACTCTGGCAGAAAAAAAAAAAAAAAAAAAACTAAATGAAAGATCTCTGTGAGTGAGATCCCAGTGGAAAGAACAGGTCTTCAAAGAAGGAGGTACTTTTCTCTGAAGGGAGGAGAGAACCTCCACTTTGACTATGACCTTGTCTAAACAAGATAGGAGTTGGAGAACTCAAAAGGCTTCCATAGCCTTGGAAACTCATGACTGGAGCATAGGGAGATTACTGATGCCATAAACAGGAGTGTCAATTTGTAAAGTCAACAACAGGAGTCACTGTGCACTTACTCCTCATGTAGGATCTCTGTCCTTAATGTGCTGTACAGTGAGATTTAATGTTATAACGAGTACTCACACAGTATATTTCACTTTGTGTTTCTATGGGGGTGCAAACTGTTGAAATCTTTACTTAATGTATACTAAACTGATCTTCTGTAAAAAAAAAAGAGAAATTATCAATTCCCAACTTGACTCTCACTGGGATGAAACATGACAATAGGTCTGATCTGATTTCATCATCATTTAAAAAATCATCTATTATTTTTCACTTTATGTTTCTGTGTGGGAGCAAACTGTTGAAATCTTTACTTAATGTATGC
This sequence comes from Oryctolagus cuniculus, assembly GCF_964237555.1. Classification (NCBI taxonomy): domain Eukaryota; kingdom Metazoa; phylum Chordata; class Mammalia; order Lagomorpha; family Leporidae; genus Oryctolagus; species Oryctolagus cuniculus. The sequence continues at coordinate 17,419,594 of NC_091449.1, read as the reverse complement.
TAAACTGATCTTCTGTACATAAAGAGGATCGAAAATGAATCTTGATGTGAATGGAAGGGGAGAGGGAGTGGGAAAGGGGAGGGTTCTGGGTGGGAGGGACGTTATGGGGGGAAGCCATTGTAATCCATAAGCTGTACTTTGGAAATTTATATTCATTAAATAAAAGTTAAAAAAATAAAATACTTTTTATTTTATTTTTTTTTGACAAGCAGAGTAGGACAGTGAGAGTGAGAGTGAGAGTGAGAGTGAGAGCGAGAGAGTGAGAGAGTGAGAGTGTGAGAGAGAGAGAGAGAGAGAGAGAAAGGTCTTCCTTTTTCCATTGGTTCACCCCCCAAGGGGCTGCCACGGGCGGCGCGTTGAAGCCGGCGCACTGTTCCAATCCGAAGCCAGGAGCCAGGTGCCTCCTCCTGGTCTCCCATGCAGGTGCGGGGCCAAGCACTCAGGCCATCCTCCACTGTACTCCCAGGCCACAGCAGAGAGCTGGTCTGGAAGAGGAGCAACTGGGACAGAATCCGGCGCCCTGACTGGGACTAGAACCCGGGGTGCCGCCACTGCAGGCAGAGGATTAGCCTAGTGAGCCACGGGGCTGGCCAATAAAATCTTTTTCAAAAATGATAAATAAAGGACTAGTGCTGTGGTTCAACGGGTTAGGGCCTAGGCCTGTGGTGCCAGCATCCCGCATCCCATGTGGGTGCTAGTTCGGATCTTGGCTGCTCCACTTCCAATCCAGCCCCATGCTATGACCTGGCAAGGCACTGGAGGATGGCCTGGGTCCTTGGGCCCCTGTGCCCATGTGGGAGGCCCAGGGAAGGTTCCTGGCTCCTGGCTTCAGGTCAACTCAGCTCTGGCCATTGCAGCTGGTTGGGCAGGGAAGCAGTAGATGAAAGACCTCTCTCTGTCTCTCCTTCTCTCTCTGACTTTCAAATAGATAAATAAATCTTTTTTAAAAAGATAATTAAAGTTTTAAAACTGTAGAAGGAATGATGGAAAAAGTGAACCTCACCGTAGCAAATTCAGAATGCCTGATAGGGCCTGGCGCTGTGGTGTTGCAGGTAAAGCTGCTGCCTGCAGTGCTGGCATGGCATACAGGTGCCAGTTCTAGTCCCAGCTGCCCCACTTCCGATCCAGCTCTCTGCTATGGCCTGGGAAAGCAGAAAATGGCCCAAGTCCCTGGGCTCCTGCACCTGTGTGTGAAACCCAGAGGAAGCTCCTGGCTCCTGGCTTTGGATCGGCGTAGCTCCAGCCGTCGCAGCCAGTTGGGGAGTGAACCAGTGGATGGCAGACCTCTCTCTCTCTCTGCCAGCACGCACAACCTCAGTCTGATCATGAGAACATCAGGCCAAGTCAAACTGAACGTTCCTCTGCAGCATAACTGACCAGGACTCTTCAGAAGCGTCCAGGCCATGAAGGAAGACTGAAGAACTGTCCCCGACTCTGGGAGACTAACCAGACAGGACACTGGAGGCAAGCTGGAGGCCTGGCTCAGACCCTGGACCAGAAAAAGGAAACCAGTGGGAACACTGCAACACTCCGGTGAGGGCCAAGGACACTTTAGTTAGTACACTATCTTGCTTTGTAAACCACACACAGGGCTCTTTCTGCATGACCAATCAAGCACACGATGCACACAACAGAGCATAGCTCTGGCCCTGCTCTGGGTGGGGATAAAGACCCCAGCTACTTCCTGTGACACACCCCTCTCCACACTGCTGCTTGCACCAACACAAACTCACATCCCAGGGCCCCAGTGAGGTGACCTGTGCTCACCTGTCTGCTGCAACATCAGTTACCTGTGACAAATCAAAACACAAGCTCCCTGGGGCAGCGATTCTGAGATCTCTGCGTCTCCACAGGCTGGCACAGAGAGGGATCAGTACATGTCGGCTAAGCCAACAGTGTAGGGGCAGCTGTGGGGAAGCGGCTGCTATGGTCCTCACTCTGCCCACTAGAGCACCCATTCGCCACCTCCCATTTGATCTCTATCAACTTAACCTTTCTACATCTCGCCTATGCTTTGGAAAGAAAATCATAGGACAAGGTATAGGCAGTAGAAAATCAGGAGAAACCAGTATTTAGAAGGAATAAAAATAAAATAAAAAGTCAAGATCAGAATAAAATATTTTACATTTCTCTTGTTTGGATCTATCACATATGCTACCACCATACTTCAAGAGTTATTTTAGTTTTTTAAATGTTTATTCATTTTTATTTATTTGAAAGGCAGAGCATCAGAGAGGGCAAGAGAGAGAGAGAAATCTTCTATCTACTGGTTCACTCTCCAAATGTCTCCAACAACTGGGCCTGGACCATGCCGAAACCAGGAGCCAGAAACTCCACTCAGGTCTCCCTCACAGGTGGCAGGTATTCAGGATTCCATCCACCATTTGCTGTCTCCTAGGGCATTAGCAGGAAGCTGTCCTGGAAGTGGGCAGCCAGGACTTACATCAGGTACTCCAGTATGGAACCAAAGGTGCCCCAAGCAGTGGCTTAATCGGCTGTATCACAAGATCCATTCCTTCCAAGAGTTGGTAAAAGATCAAATGGGGGGGGGGGCGTGCTGTTGTGCAGTGGGTTAAAGCCCCAGCCTGCAGTGCTGGCATCCCATATGGGCACTGGTTCGTGTCCTGGCTGCTCCTCTTCTGATCCAGTTCTATGCTATGGCCTGGGAAAGCAGTAGAGGATGGCCCAAGTCCTTGGGTCTCTGCACCCACGTGGAAGACCTGGAAGAAACTCTTGTCTCCTGGCTTTGGATCAGCTCAGCTCTGCCACTGCGGATTTTTGGTGAGTGAACCAATGGAAGGAATGGATTCGCTCTCTCGCTGACTCTACTTCTAACTCTTACCAAAAAAAAAAAAAAAAAAAGATCAAATGAGGAAGTATATAGAGAACATTTACCCCACAGCCTGGACATAATCAATGTTCAAAAGTAGTAGTTATTTTTATTTTTACTAAGGTAGTATCTACACTACATCTAGATAATTACAGGGGGCAGGTGTTACGGGGTACCAGGTGGAGCCACCATCTGTGAAGCCACCATCCCATTATGGGCACCGGTTCATTTCCAGGCTGCTCTACTTCCAATCCAGCTCCCTGTTGATGGCCTAGGAAAAGCAGCAGAACGTAGCCCAAGTGCTTGGGCCACTGCTACCAACATGGGAGACCCAGATGGAGCTCCCAGATTCCACCTGGCCCAGAACCAGCCATTGTGGCCATCTGGGGGTAAGCCAGTAGATAGAAGATATTTCTCTCTCTCTCTCTCTCTGTAACTCTGACTTTCAAATAAAAAACTTACAAGGATAAAGTACAATATAGCAGTTCTAAAACTATTCACATAAAAAATACTTAATGAGCTTTTCTTTTTTAACAAATATTAGATTTCTAATAAGATAAAGTCAAATAACTGAAGAGAAATATCAATCTAAAATAACAGGTAAATCAGTCTCTCTGCACACACACACAATAAACACTAAAGATACCCAACTTTGCAAGTGAAAAAATGCAAGTTAAAACAAGAGATCATGTTCACCAGGCAAACAAGCAGAAATTAAAAAGCCTAGTAACAGGGCCGGTGCTGTGGTGCAGCAGGTAAAGCCACTGCCTGCAGTGCTGGCATCACATATGTGTGTCAGTTCAAGTCCCGGCTGCTCCTCTTCCAATCCAGCTCTCTGCTATGGTCTGGGAAAGCAGTAGAAGATGGCCCAAGTCCTTGGGCCCCTGCACCCATGTGGGAAGACCTGGGGGAAGCTCCTGGCTCCTGGCTTCGGATCGGCACAGCTCTGGCCATTGCAGCCAACTGGGGAGTGAACCAGCGGGTGGAAGACCTCTTTCTCTCTGCCTCTCCTCTGTGTAACTCCTTCAAGTAGATAAATAAAATCTTTTTTTTTTTAAAAAAGACTATTAATGAGGTTGCATAGGAAAAGAAACCCCAATAATGATAGTATAAATTGCTATAATCTTTCTGGAAGGATATCTGACAAATCTGTCAAAAACTGTAATACACATTAAGAAAACTATTCTTAATAACATGTGAGTGCAAAGGCATCACCTGCCAAAGATGACAATGAAAACCCAGTAAGAAAAGTTCCTCTTGGGGCCGGCACCATGGCGTGGCTGGTTAAGCTGCTGCCTGCAACGCCAGCATCCCAAATGGGTGCCCGTTTAAGTCCTGGCTGCTCCACTTCCAATCCAGTTAATGCTCCTGGGAAAGCAGTGGAAGATGGACCAAATCCTTGGGCCCTGCCACCCGTTTGGGAAACTAGATGGAGGTCCAGGCTCCGGGCTTCAGCCTGGCTCAGTCTCAACCATCACAGCCATCTAAGGAGGAAACCAGCAAATGGAAGATCTCTCCCCCTTTCTTTTCAACTCTTCAAGAAAAATCCTTGGAAATTAAAAAAAAAAAACTTACTCTTAAGTCCTCCACCTACCCCAGGGGTATCCTGAGGGTGGAAAAGACCCCAGAGTCCTGGAAAGGGGGTCAGTAGGAAGGGGGTGAGAAGGACAGGAAACGGGTTGCCCCAGGGGTAGCTGGGGAGCACAAGCTGCTGCCCAAACCACACCTGGATGGCCTGCAGCTGGCTGCTCTGCGAGAGGAATAGCACAGGGGCTGCAGAGCAGGATGCCAGAGAGCAGCCGAGCAGGACACACGGACCCAAGCAGAGACAAGCTGGCTTACTGGAGCATACTACTCTGAGGCTGGTCCCAAGAGTGATGCACTCACCTCCCAAGGGAACTGTGGTGATGGGCATGGTGGGGCGTGGAGCACGAGGTCTCCAAAGGGGCCACAGAGCAGAGGTAACTTCCGAGTTCAGGGCGCACAGTGCACCAGTACCAGCTTATGCAAATAGAGACAGGACTGGGCTGCTCCCTATACAGCCTTTCTTCTGTTAACACCACAGTCTGGGAAGTGAGAGACAGAGGAGCTCCAGGTGAGAGTGGCTGCCCCACAGACTACAGAAACAGAAATCCAGCCCTCAGTAGTGCTCCTTAAAGAGCAGAGATCACAGGCACACCGTGCAGAATACAGCCTGGTGCAGGGGCCCACTCTAGGGAACCATCACACAGTAACCACACACCAGGAAGAAGGAGCCGTGACAGGGATGTAAGTTACGTGGATGTACCCACATTCTTATGGGAACACACAGCACAAAATGGCTTGAAAATCTAGCTGGCTGTCAAGAAGAAACTGGTTAAATCCAATAACCACATCAGTCATAGTCACCCATGAAAAAGACTCAAAGTGGTTAGGAGAGGGATATGGATTGGCAAAGAACCTCCACAGCTACTCCTAAGCTAATTCTGCAAACAAGACAGCCTGTTCTCTTCCTAAGAAAGTCCATGCCCAGAGAGGTGTCTAACCTCATGGACAGAGGGTAGGATCCAGGCTCAAGGGGGTGTAAGTGCAGACAGAGGGCGGATCCAGGCTCACAGGGGTGTGTAAGTGCACCGACAGAGGGCGGGATCCAGGCTCAAGGGGGTGTAAGTGCACTAACAGAGGGCAGGATCCAGGCGCACAGGGGTGTGTAAGTGCACTGACAGAGGGCGAGATCCAGGCGCACAGGGGTGTGTAAGTGCACTGACAGAGGGCAGGACCCACGATCACATGGGTATGTAAGTGCACCAATGGAGGGTGGGAAGGTCACAGCCCACAGAGGCCTCCAGGAGGAAAGACGTGGGACAGAGGCAGGCATGTGGTCAACTTTTTTTTAATGCTCCAGCAGTTTTATTTCAAGAAAGCTTTTCTTTAGAATTACTCTACTACTTTTTATAAGTTGTTTTTTTAAGTCAAAAGGCACAGAGCTCAGGCCCGGGAGGGGGTGCCTGAGAATTCTACTCACAGCCAGTTTGACCAGCACCAACTCAGAGGCTGCCTCCTGCAGAACCCAGACCTTCAAAACCTGCTCGCGGGTAACTGATGGCACATAAATGCAGACACGAACTGAAGGCGTTTACTCATGATTCCTGTGACTTCAGAACCTGTACTTACACAATCTCGGCGCTGTCTTCACAGAAGTCAATGTGCAATGTAACAGGCTTCATGCAGTACAACCGGAACTTTTTGCTCTGTAGGGAAGCTGCATAAATGATTCCACTGCAACTCGGATGCTGACAAATGAAGCAGAGAGAGTTCCATTATAAAACACACAACACAGAACAGACTCCTTTATAGCTCACCTAGGTCAGTAACATGCTTGCCGTAAAACAAAGTAAAGGACATCCCTTTCTGATTCTAACACAGCCTCCAACAGATGCTTGGAGACATCTGGCCAAGGGGACAAAACTGCTTCTTGGAGGGTGGAAAAAATCTTTCTGTAAAAGCAGAGAGATCCTACATAGTGATTCAGTGTATCTGTGGCATCAAAATTTCATGGCACAGGGGCAGGAATTCAGGGAGAGTGTATCTGGTGAGGCTCCTCAGGTTAAGACACACTGTGCAGCTGGCACTGTGGCGCAGGTGAAGGCGCCACCCACGGCGCCAGTGTCCATGCGAGTGCCAGCTTGGGCCCAGATCCACTGCCGATCCAGCTCCTTGCTAATGCGCCTGGGACATCAGTGAAGACAATTCAAGTACTTGGGTCCCTGTGCCCACATGGGAAACTCAGATAGAGTTCTGGGTTCCTGGTTTCGGCTTGGCTGTGGTGGGTATTTGCAGGAGTAAACCAAAGGATGAAAGATACACTTCTCTTTCTTTCTCTCCTTTTCTGTCACTCTGCCTTTCATACCACAAATCAGAAGGAAGGGAGGGAAGGAGGGAGGAAGGGAGGGAAGGAGGGAAAGAAGGAACAGAAATACTGCACAGGGGCAGGCATGTGGCCTACCTGCTGGGATGCTGCTTGGGATGCCCTGATCTCGTGTCAGAACACCTGGGCTCCAGTTCTTGTTCCACACCCAATCAGCCTCCTGCTGGTGCAGGCCCTGGGAGGCAGCAGGTGGCTGGGTCTCTGCCACCCACAGGAGAGACCACATTGAGTTTCCAGTTCCTGGCTCCAGCATGGCCTACCCAGGGCTGTTGTAGGTATTTTAGAAGTGAAACAAGAAGGCACGCACGTTCTCGTGCGCGCACGCTCTCTCGTCTCTCTGTCTCTGTCTCTCTCTCTCTCATCTCTCTGCCTTTCAAATACATAAAAAGTGAAAAATAAAAGGAAACACTGAATAACAATGAATAAGCCTGTGAAATAAATTCCACTTACTACGTGACCAGAATTACTCCAACAGTGCTGTCTATGAACAGATGTTTTAATAATTAGTATTTGCCAACTTTGCACAAAACAGCTGATGGACGGCGAGGTGACAAGTAAGGCAAGCAACAGACATGTCAACATATTTCCTCACCATCAAGCAGCTCTCTTCCCTGAAGCCCTACCCTTTGTCTTAGACAGGTTAGAGCTCTACTTAATCGTTTGATTTTCTTGCCAAAAATAAACTCAAAACACCAAATACAAAAGGAAAAGCTCCCCAGATGGCTAAACACAGTAAGTACTTTAAAAAAAAAAGATTTATTTATTTGAAAGAGTTGCACAGAGGGAGAGGGGGAGGGAGAGGGGGAGGGGGAGGGGGAGGAGGAGAGGGAGGGGGAGAGGGGGAGAGAGAGAGAGAGAGAGAGAAGGAGGGAGGAAGGGAGGGAGGGAGGGAGAGGTCTTCCATCCACAGGTTCACTCTCCAATTGGTCACACTGGCTGGAGCTGTGCGGATCTGCAGCCAGGAGCCAGGAACTTCTTCCAGGTCCTCCTGCACACGGGTGCAGGGGCCCAAGGACTCGGCTTTCCCAGGCCATAGCAGAGAGCTGGGTCAGAAGTGAAGCAGCCTGGGCTTTTTAACCGGCACCTATATGGGATGCCGGCACTGCAGTTGGTGACTGTACTGCTATGCCACAGCGCTGACCCCAAGTACTTTTATAACAATTATGGTCACAGAGGTGCAGAATCTCAAGCTGGGGAGGCACCTACTTTTCCCTTGAGTATCTGCAAATCCTCCATGTCTGATGAGCCCTTCTGCCACGAAACTCCTCTACGTGAGAGATACCTCTTACTGCACCGAAGGCTAGCTGGCTCTGCTCTTTTTGCACTGGAATAAGAGTCCTTGTGTTTGCCTATTAAATGGACATCCTTTTACTCTGGGACAAACCATGGGACAATTATCACTAAACACCAACAGTGACTTGTGCTGGCTTTTTCTTAACATTTATTTATTTGAGAGGTAAAGTTATAGACAGAGAGAGGGAAAGACAGAGAGGTTGGTCTTCCATTCTCTGGCTCACTCCCCAAATAGCTACAATGGCCAGAGCTGGGCCAATCCGAAGCCAGGGGCTTCTTTGGGTCTCCCACGTGGGTGCAAGGGCCCAAGCACTTGGGTCATCTTCTGCTGTTCTCCAAGGCCATGAGTAGGGAGCTGGATTCAAAGTGGAGCAGCTGGGATCTGAACGGGTGCCCATATAGGATGCTGGCACGGCAGGCAGAGACTTAACCTACTATACCACAGCACCAGCCTCGTGTGCTGGCATGTTCCCTCCCCCCTCCCCACCCAGAAACCATTTATTAAAACTTCATGCATTTTACCAATACAACTTTAGGAACACAGTGATGTGCTAATGTTTTCTAGTGAGCTGTGACATGCAGTCCCACAGTCAATGAAGGTTACTGTCAGGACGAGCCTGAACTGTCTCCGCACCCTACGTGATAGCCACACCTTTACTCTGTGACGCAGAACAACCAGGAATACGCACTTGAGTATATAATCTGCTCTCTGCAACCTGAGGGTGGCCATCAATTTCCTCCTCCATGGAGACACGGAGAGTTTCTCTCTACCTCCTGGTGGTGAGGCAAACCGCACTGAAGGACCCACCCCATCTCACGTGCAAACTAAGAGGACAGGCCAGAGAGCAGCTGGCACAGGGCACCCAGGAGACGAGAAGGGAACAGCCTGAACCTGCCCTGCCCCACCCTAGGCAGGCAAGTGGAGAAAGGCCACAGTCACTCTCTCTGTCCTCATTAGGACCATTTGCTCCTCTAGTCATGGATGCAGAATGGAAACCTGCAGTCTTCCTTCATCATTTATCTGAAAGTCAGAGACAGAGAGACAAACAAAGATGCCTGTCCACTGGTTGATTCATTTCTCAAATGCGGCAACAGCCAGGCTGACACCAGAAGTCCAGAACTCAGTCTCCCGTGTGGGTGGCAGGGGTCAACTTGAGCCCTCATGTGCTGCCTCCCGGGGGTGCACTGGCAGAAAACCAGAGTGGAGAGTGGAGCTGAGATTTAAGTGCAGGCACTCTGATGTGATGCACAGGCATCCAAGTCGTGACTTCATCACCGCGTCAAATGCCTGTCCCAAGTTTTCATTTCTTAAGGCACAAAAATGCTCAATGTCTTCTTTTCACAAAAGGTAATCCCCTTACTTTAAAAACTGACATTCTCCTTTAAAATTCATCATTATCTCCTTAAAGAGAGTAAGGCAAACAGACATAAAACCACACATACGTACTTTTTAGATTTTACTGGAATGTACCTGGCGAAGTCTACAAGGAAACACTCTGCCAGGTAATGGTCTGCTGAAGACATGACTGACTTAATGACGGCCCTGCACCAGCACCGTAGCTCCGGACAATACACCACACAGACCTGCAAAACAGAAGGCAGGCTTTATTACGTTCAGCAGTAAAACCTCTAGTCACGTGATGACAGCCCTAAAGGCTCCTCTCAACATCGTCTCAGCCTGTACCCAACTTACAGGAGATGACACAGGTGTAGGAGGCTGCCCAAACTGAGCACTGTCTCCCAGGAAAAGGCCCCCCAGGAAACAGGGATCAGCTGAAAGGAAAGTGCTAAACGGGAAGAATTCCAGCTCACCAATACAGAAGGAGTGGGAGAAATCACCATATTGACAACTAATGGGCTGGCGCCGCGGCTCACTAGGCTAATCCTCCGCCTTGCAGCACCAGCACACCGGGTTCTAGTCCCGGTCAGGGCGCCGGAGTCTGTCCCGATTGCCCCTCTTCCAGGCCAGCTCTCTGCTATGGCCCGGGAAGGCAGTGGAGGATGGCCCAAGTGCTTGGGCCCTGCACCCCATGGGAGACCAGGAGAAGCACCTGGCTCCTGGCTTCGGATCAGTGCGATGCGCCAGCCACAGCGCAGTGGGAGCAGCGGCCACTGGAGGGTGAACCAACGGCAAGGAAGACCTTTCTCTCTGTCTCTCTCTCTCACACTATCCACTCTGCCTGTCAAAAAATAAAAAAAAAAAAAGAAAAAGAAAAGAAAACAAATGAGGGGCCCATGCTTTGGCATAGTAAAACCACTACCTGCAGTGCGGGCATCCTATATTGGTGCCGGTTCGAGCCCTGGCTGCTCCACTTCCAATCCAGCTCTCTGCTATGGCCTGGGAACACCGTAGAAGATCGGCCAAGTCCCTGGACCCCTGCACCTGGCGTGGGAGACCAGGAGGAAGCTCCTGGTTCCTGGCTTCGGATCGGCACAGCTCTGGTTGTCGCGGCCAACTGGGCAGTGTACCAGGGAGTAGAAGACCTCCTCTCTCTCTCTCTGCCTCTCCTCTCTGCGTAACTCTGACTTTCAAATAAATAAATCACTCTTTAAAAAAAAGAAAACAAATGAAAGTGGATTCGGGCAGTGACAGCCACTGAATGGAGAGAGCATGAAGTGAAACACTCACAGCAGTGCCACGAAGGAGGGGTCATCCTAGCATGGCTTGCAAGTGGCGCTCTCTCCCATGTTAAACCCACGTGAAGGTAACAGCACACCTGTTCTTCAAAACAAGTGACCCCGAATCTATTCACAGTGTCCTGTTTAACCACCTCTCCACAAAAGGACAGGGAGAAAGCGCTCACCTCCTGGGTAAATGCTCACTGTGAGGAGGCCATCATGCTTTCCCAAACAAGACTGCACTTAAAGGACCACTGACCCCGTTCCATCCCTCCAGTAAGTCACTGCTATGGAAAAATAACAAATTGGTCACTAAGGACATTTGTGGGCACGAGGGAAGGAATTCAGATGAGGTCTTGTCTCCCTCCTAATGAGTGTTCATGTCCTTCCCCTCCATGCTATTACCGAAGTTCACACTTGGAACATGGCTGACCCAAGAGAAAATCAGACCACAGCAATGGTGGCTGAGGCTGCACGAAAGCAAAGAAGCCCTGATGTGGAGCACAGAGCAGAAACAATCCCAAGTCAGTCAAATCCCAAGTCAGTCAAAGCCATGAGCAACCAAAGAGGGAGGCACTGGCCCAGAACCGAAAACCCCAGGTCCTCTTTGCCAAGGTCCGTATACCTGCCCTGGCTCCCACCGCCAGGAAGACGGCCCTAACACCTGGATCTGGATGGCATCTATCCCAAGGCCCCACTTGGACCTACACAAGCACCACCCCCTGCCACCATCAGCCTGAGTCTCATGCAACCCAAAAACCTAACACAAGGCAACAACCATGAACGTTAAAATACTCTAATCACATTCATCATTCTAAGCTCCTGAAATATTTTTAACAATTATCTGGTAGACAGAGCACTCCCACCCAATGATTCACTCCCCAAGGCCCACAACAGCTGGGGGGGAGAGGGTGAAGGCTATGAGCTAGGAACTCAATCCAGGTCTCTCAGGTGGGTAACAGGGACCTAATTACTGGAGCTATCTATCATCTGGTGCTTCCCAGGGTCTGTGTATTAGCAGGAAGCTAGAATCAGGAACCGAATGCAAACACTCTAACATGGTGGTGTTTCAACTACCTGGCCAAACACCCACCCCTACATCCTGATTAGTGTTTCAAGATAGGATAATTAAAGGCTGGTGCTGGTTCCAGTTCCGGCTGCTCCACTTCCAGTCTGGTTCCCTGCTAATGAGCCTGCGAAAGCAAAGCAAGATGGTCTGAGTCCTTGGGTCCCTGCACCCACGTGGGAGATCCTGATGGAACTCCTGACTCCTGGCTTCGGCCTGGCCAAGTCCTGGTCATTAAGGCCATTTGGGGATTGACCTAGAGGATGGAAGATCTATCTGTCCCTCTAACTTTGCCTTTCAACTAAATAAATCATTAAATAATAATAAAGATACAATAAATAAAGTGCATTCAGATACATACCTGTCCTTCTTCCAACATTAATGGTTTTATTTCTGTATCTTTACACATGCTGTTATAGAAGTCATTCATGGCGCTATTTAGTTTTTGATAGTCGACTTCATGATCCAAAAAGGGACTACATCCTTTTATAATAACCCAGAAGCAATCTGGATCTTCAACCTGCAGAATTTTTAGAAGATTATAAAATAATGCATGATTTCTTTTAAAACCAAATAAACCTCAGAACCATGTAACTTTCTAATTTAAGTGATCTATCATTTTTGACAACTACCTTTCTCTTAAATGGTCATACCAAAGAGCCAAAGATAAAATTTAAAACATGTAATCAATAATATGCAATTCTCAATTATGTAGTACAACTCAAAAAGCAATCAGTTCTATTTGGTCTCCTGTAGCTTAAAAATATAAATATTAAACATATTCTTCTTATTAAAATACCTATTAAAACATCCATATATACAAAAGGTTCAGAACATTTTTAGTATTCTTTTTGTGTAAGAAAAATAAGTATGAATATATATACAGCCTGCTCATATTTTTTTAAATGACAGCAGATGAACCAAAACAAATACAGATTACCTCCTACAGGAGAAAAGAATGGAGTGGAAAGAATAAGGATGAAACTTAGACTTCTCTGAATGGGTCTTATCTACTATTGTTATTAGAAACCAAGATTTTTATTGTTAGGGGAAAGAATTATAAAATGGAAAATTAAATTTTTTAAAAGATTTTATTTGTTTGAGAGGTAGAGTTACAGAGAGAGGGAGAGACAGAGAAAAAGGTCTTTCATCCGCTAGTTCGCTTCCAAAATGCCCACAATGGCCAGAGCTGGGCAGATCCAAGACCAGGAGCCAGGAGCTCCTTCTGGGACTCCCATGCAGGTGCAGGGGCCCAAATACTTGGGCCATGTTTTACTGCTTTTCCAGGCCATACAATAGAGCTGGATAGAAGAGGAGTAGCTAAGACATGAACTGGCGCCCATAAGGGATGCCGGCACCACAGGCAAAGGCTTAGCCTATTATTCCACAGCACCAGCCCCCCAAAATTAAGTTTGATTGACAACATCACTAAGAACTCATGATTTGGGGCCGATGCTGTGGTGCAGTGGGTTAAAGCCCTGGCCTGAAGCGCCAGCATTCCATATGGGTGCCGGTTCGAGTCCCAGCTGCTCCACTTCCGATCCAGCTCTCTGCTGTGGCCTGTCAAAAAAAAAAAAATCGTGAGTTTTTTTTTTTTAATTTAATTTTATTTATTTGAAAGAGTTACAGAGAGAGGTAGCAGTAGAAGATGGCCCAAGTCCTTGGGCCCCTGCACCCACGTGGGAGACCTGGAGGAAGCTCCTGGCTTCGGATTGGCACAGCTCCGGCCGTTGCAGCCATCTGGGGAATGAACCAGCAGATGGAAGATCTCTCTTTCTGTCTCTACCTCTCTCTGTAACTCTTTCAAATAAATAAAATTAAATTTTAAAAAAGAACTCACGATTTTTTTCTTTTGACAGGCAGAGTTAGTGATAGAGAAAGGTCTTCCTTCTGTTGGCTCACCCCCCAAATGGCCGCTACAGCCAGCATGCTGCACCAATCTGAAGCCAGGAGCCAGGTGCTTCCTCCTGGTCTCCCATGCAGGTGCAGGGCCCAAGGACATAGGCCATCCTCCACTGCCTTCCCGGGCCACAGCAGAGAGCTAGACTGGAAGAGGAGCAACCGGGACAGAATCCAGCGCCCCAACTGGGACTAGAACCTGGGGTGCCGGCGCCACAGGCGGAGGATTAGCTAAGTGAACCATGGCACCGGCCAGAACTCATGATTTTTCAGAGGTTTTTCCTAACTCTGTCTACTGAAAAGGTATGGAAGCAGAAACACCCAGAGATATGGAGTCTAAGTTACCAGTGGCAGGAATAGAAGAGTTCACCTTAGTAATCGTATTATTTTTCTGAATGTTTGACTATTCTGATAATAAATAACTGGAAAATGAATAGCAGTCATTCTGGCAAGGGCAAAATAGTGTATAAGTTACACACACAGCACAATTATGAACCCTGAAAAAACACAAAATAAATGAAGAGCTAGCAAAAGCAACAGACACTGGAGAGCTGACCCTCGAAAGAAGGAACTTCACTGGGCACTTCCCAGAACACCTCCCAGTTGTACAGAGTGGCAACAACTCAACACAAAGTCACACTGTGGCTCGGGGAATCAGAGCTGTCGGTGCCAGTGAGGATTAGGGGGAGAAATTCTGAAATAGAGCCATAGAGGGAGCCCTGATGTCTGCACATCAACACCCCTCCCACCCTTGCCAAGTCCTGAACGGCAATGGGGGAGACAGCAAGGAGTACTGAGTAAGTGAGCAGTGCAGGGCTCAGAGGAGCACGCAGTTACAGCTGCTGCCCCTAGAAACAGCACTCCGGGCATGTGGCTCCATTCAGTCCTTCGCACTCAGAGACAACCAGATTCCAGCTTCCAGCAGCACAAGGCCACAACCCTGGGATGACTGCAATTATTCATTAAAGTGCTCACTTGAGTGGTGAGCATGTGGCCTAACAGTCATGACACTCACTGAATCCCCCCGCCAGAGTGCTAAAGATTCAATATTCAGTTCCAGCTCCTGACTCCAGCTTCCTGCTAATGCAGAGCCTGGGAGGCAGCAGTGATGGCCCAACTGGGTTCCTGCTACCCATGCAGGAGACCTGGAATGGGTTCCCTACTGCCAGCTTTGGCTTCAGTCCAGTCCTGGCCATGGCAGGCGTTTGGGAAGTATATCAGTAGATAAGAGCTATTTCTCTCCCCCGCCCCCTGTTACTCTTAAATAAAATGGATAAATAAATAAGCAAGCCTGCCTGCCTGCCAGCCTGAGAAAGCTCCACAATGCCAGAAGAACTGACTGTTCAGGCTATCATCTGAGGCAGGCCCCAACCTTCCGTTCTTAGAGACTTCACTCAAAAAAGCTTACAAATCTGTAAGTGTGTCCCTGCTCAGTAGCCACTCCTATGAGGCCAGGGCCGCCATGCCAGTTTCTGCAAGATGACAGCGTGCTAACTTCCATAACTTCCAGCTAGCACACACAGCTGGGATCACCGCATTTACCCTGAATGACCTCTTCTCACTCTTCCCTTGAGCTGTGCCAACCCCAGCCCTCCCTTTAAAACACCCAGGCACCTCCGCACCACTGGTGATGGAGCTCAGCTCTCCTCAGGAGGTACTGAATAAAATCTGTTTTCACTGCTTTAACTAGTCTCTGGCCAAGTCAAAACTGTGCTTCTTAGTGAAATAATAAAGAAAGGACATGGATTGTAAGATTGGAATGGAAAAGATAAAACGGTTTAGGTAAGCTGCAAAAGGTGTGTGGAAGTCTTAAATGCTTATAAAATTTTCTTGTTAGCTACAAAAGTTATCAATCTGTTTTTTTTTTTTTGACGTAAGATTAAAATCTGATCCTCTGTAAAAGCAATGAGGTTGATGAAATACATAAGTGTTAATAGATATTTGGGAAAATAGTCTTTTTGTATCCTACTGAGATAATCTTTGTCTCATTAAGTTCTACTTGTTTAAAAACAGCTGAGTTTTAAAAGTTTTAAAGTTTTAAAAGTCTGTTTAAATATGGACTTGTTTTACATGTCAAGCATAGAAAGCCAAGACACTGTGGCAAAAAATGTTTTACATGAAGGATCTCCGTGAGGCCCCAGTGAAAAGAAGCAGCCATCAAAAGAGGATGTACTTTTCTCTAAAGGGAGGAGAGAACTTCCACTTTGCTTATGGCCTTGTCCAAATACTGAGAGTTGTGGACTCAAAAGGCTTCCTTAGTCTAGGCAGCTCATGTCAAGAGCCTCGGGGGGTCACTGACATCATAGATTTAAAAAAATTAACACTCTTAAGATTTCTTTATTTGAAAGTCAGAGTTAGAGAGAGAGGTCTTCCATCTGCTGGTTCACTCTCCAATTGGCCGCAATGGCTGGAGCTGTGCCAATCTGAAGCCAGGAGCCAGCGCCCATATGAGATGTCCGCACTTCAGGCCAGGGCGTTAACCCTTTGCACCACAGCTAGCCCCATTAATTTTTTTTTCCTCTTTTCTTTTTTTTTTTCTTCCGACAGGCAGAGTGGACAGTGAGAGAGAGAGAGAGAGAGAAAGGTCTTCCTTTTTGCTGTTGGTTCAACCTCCAATGGCTGCTGTGGCTGGCACACCGTGCTGATCCGATGGCAGGAGCCAGGTACTTATGTGCAGATTGTATGTCTATATAAAAATTATTAAAAACGGTTTTGATTGCTTATGGATAAAAAACACTCATATAATGCCGGCGCCGCGGCTCACTAGGCTAATCCTCCGCCTAGCGGCGCTGGCACACCGGGTTCTAGTCCCGGTTGGGGTGCCGGATTCTGTCCCGGTTGCCCCTCTTCCAGGACAGCTCTCTGCTGTGGCCAGGGAGTGCAGTGGAGGATGGCCCAGGTGCTTGGGCCCTGCACCCCATGGGAGACCAGGAAAAGCACCTGGCTCCTGGCTCCTGCCATCGGATCAGCGCGGTGCGCCGGCCGCAGCGCGCCGACCGCGGCGGCCGTTGGAGGGTGAACCAACGGCAAAGGAAGACCTTTCTCTCTGTCTCTCTCTCTCACTGTCCACTCTGCCTGTCAAAAAAAAAAAAAAAAACACTCATATAATACTGCTAAATTAACACAAATTACCTTTCTGGTGCACCTGACTTAAATAAATATGATAAATAGGCTGTTCTCAATTTGTTGGTACAGAAAAACTAAAAAAAAATTTTTTTAAGTCATTGACATGTTTGCATTTGGGTCTGCTGGTCAAACAAGTTGCACTTGTGTTAGGTATTTGCAACCATAAAGGTATACTATTTATCTAAAAACAATATAGTTAGAGGTATAATACAGTGCTCATTGCTCCCTAAAGTCCAAGTTAAAGTTGTTCTTGGCAAATTAATAACAAAATTTATAGACAAATTAGGTAAATGATCTTCATGTTTTGATCGTACTTAAAGAACATAGCTCTCCTCATGGGCATTGCATTGTTTCAAAAAAAAAAAAAAAACTGTCAAAACATGCCTGTGACTACAGACTTCTAGCTCAGCCACCAAAGATTAAGGACAGAACTCAACAACCCCTTAACTGACATCCTAGAGGATGCCTCTGTGGTCTGCTTTAGCAGGAGGAATGTAAAGATAGGTGTCAAGCCAACTAATAGCTACTTTACATAGTGTTCTGCCATCAAAGAGACCCAGTGAGGCCAGTCTACCCCAAATGGCATCAGGCTTCAATTTGGAAAGCCAGGAGATGGGGCAAACAGCCATCCTGAAAAAAAGCCAGCCTCTACCAAATTCTGTCAAGAGCTGGGTGAATGGAATTGCCTTGGGGCTGAAGGGATCCCAGGTTAGAACCACAGATCCTACTGGCTCCAAGCTCAAAGAGCCCTTTACTCTGCCAGCTTCCAAGATAACTACTGCCATTGAGGGCAAGGCCTCGGGTCAGGACAGGCAGGACTGCAATCTTCCTTTCAGAAGTGCCGCCTGTTCTGTACTACCCTCCTGTTCAAGCCAGCTCTTCTCCCAGGCCGCCTAGGTAATGGAGTCAACAGGGCGTCTTCCCTCATGAGGTTCACACCTTTCTTATGATGTCTCTTCCACTATCCCATGTAAAGACAGAGAGAGGTTGGGCCTCATACGTACCTGGCCAGGCCTACATGCCTCTCTCTGTGAGAAAACCTGCTCCTGGTTTAGAGAACACATTTCCTAGGTACTCTAATAATGATTCAATCTTTTTGTTTTAGATCCTGTTGTATCTAATTTGCTTGTTAGACCTGCAAATTCCAGACTTAGAAAGCCACAAAGTGGGGAAAAAGTCCTCTATTTTAAAAAAGACTTCTCGGGGCTGGCGCTATGGTGCAGCGGGTTAACACCCTGGCCTGAAGTGCTGGCATCCCAGATGGGCGCTGGTTCGAGTCCCAGCTGCTCCACTTCCGATCCAGCTCTCTGCTATGGCCTGGGAAAGCAATAGAAGATGGCCCAAGCCCTTGGGCCCCTGTACCCACGTGGGAGACCAGGAAGAAGCTCCTGGCTCCTGGCTTCGGATCGGCGTAGCTTTGGCCATTGTGGCAAATTGGGGAGTGAAACAACGGAAGGAATACCTTTATCTCTGTCTTTCCCTCTCACTGTCTAACTCTACCTCTCAAATAAATAAAATCTTTAAATCAAATAAAAAAGCCTTCAAACAGATAAAACAAATTCTTAGAAATAAACAGACCCTTGTTCCATCCACCCCTACTACAGTCAAAGTCCTCAAGATAGCTCCCTGGACCCACCACAACACAGACAGGCAGGTGGCCTGAAACTGGAGTGCAGCTCAAATCCAGCAATACTGTACAAGCTGAGCCTCTGACACAGGAGGGTCAGCCCTAAAGAGACCAGCAGGGCCGGTGGCTGCAGAGAAACTCCGGAAGTGGACTGACTTACCCAGGGCCGAAGCTTGAGGGAACAGCTGCCCAATAAAATAAATGCAGCGATCCTTTAGTTTTTGTCTCTTTAGATTGGTTTTAAAATTTTAAGCAACTTTTGTATACAAATAGGTGATGAGGACAAGATCATAAAAACAATTACTGATCAAACGAAAAAGGTCACCCTTGGGGCAGGGGTTGCCCATCCACCTCAGCAGAGGGCCCAACTGGACCCTCAGCACCATGGGCTATGCGCCTTGAGGGGTGGCTGACAGTAATGGAGGCTGTTCATGAGATGCTGCGCAGTGCTGGGGGTGGGATGCCCCCTAGCACCTGTGGGGGCCATAATTAAGAAACGGCTGTTTTCCCCTGAAGTGCTCTAGAAACACAACGCAATTCCAACAGGTTTTACTGGTTGATTTTTGCAGGGAAGGGGTGGTTACAAATCAGCATGCTAATAATGAGATCCTCCTTGGAAAGACAAAGGAATTAGGGGCTGGTGCTGTGGCGCAGCGGGTTAAAGCCACAGCCTGCAGCAATGGCAAACCATATAGGCATCAGTTTGAGTCCTGGCTGCTCCACTTCCGATCCAGCTCTCTGCTATGGCCTGGGAAAGCAGCAGAAGATGGCCCAAGTCCTTGGGGCCCGGCACCTGCGTGGGAGACCTGGAAGAAGCTCCTGGCTTCAGATCAGATAAGCTCTAGGCATTGCAGTCATTTGGGGAGTGAACCAGCAGAGGGAAGACCTCTCTCTCTGGCTCTACCTCTCTCTGTAACTCTCACTTTCAAATAAATAAAAATAAATCTTTGGTTAAATAAAATCAAAGGAATTCGAACAGCCTAAATAATCATGAGAAAGAAGAACACAACTGGAGGGCTCACTATCCGACCTCAAGTCCCAGTCTCAGCTGTGAGACTACAGCCATCAGGCGAGGGTGGCGCTGGAGAAAGCACAGGTGCTGAGCTCCATAGGACACACACACACAAAGGGACACACGCGAACATGGTCAGCTCCTGTTTGATAAAGGCACACAGGAATGCAATGTACACAGTATACTCTTTTCAACAAATGGTCCTGCAGCAATTAGATACCCACATGCAAATAAAACAAAACCTCCATCCATTCCTGACCCCAAACAAAAAAATTAAGTCAGATGGATCACATAGCTAAATGTGAAACTCCTAAAAGAATAGGAGGCAACCTTTGTGGCTAAATTAGACAAAGATAACACTACCAAAAGTGTAATTCATAGAAGCAAAGACTGATAAATTAAAGTCCATCCAAATTAAAACCTTCTGCTCCTTGAAAAACATAAGAGAAAGGAAACTGGGAGGAAGTATTCACACATCATACATCTAACAAAGAACTTTGTAATATATAAAGAACTTTAAGGAGTTCATAATTATTAGAAGAATGTACAAATCTTAACATATACCTCACCAAAGATGGCAAACAAGCTGGTGACAAGGAAATGCAAATTAGTACCACAATGAGATACCATTGCCCACCTACTAGAATGGCTACAATTTGGCATTTTGACTGTTGGGGTGATTTCACGATGCTATGCATTTTTCAAAATACAGAAGTCTACACAAAAAGGAATGAATTTTTCTGTAAATAAATTATACATCAATTAAAAAATAGGGGTGGGCTTTTGTCATAGCAGTGAATCCTCAGGCAGGGTCTGCGTTCCACATGGGAGTGCTTAGGTTTCCGTGCACGTTCTGATGCAGATTCCAGCTTGCTGCTAATCAGTGCACACTCTAGGAGGCCTCTTGACCATGGCTTGAGTGACTGGGTCCCTGTCCTCAGTGTGGGGGACTCAGGTTGAGTTCCCAGCTCCAAGCTTTGGCCTGGCCCCGCCTTGGCTACTGTGGGCATCTGGGGTGTGAACAAAGGGATGGGAGAGCTCTGTCTCTCCTTGTGTCTCTACCTTTCAAATAAATAAGAGTTTGGTGGGTGTCCCAATATTGATACTATTTTCCACACTTTTCTGCATCTCCAATGCATTTTCTAATAAAAAGTTAAAATTTTTAAATTAATCTGAATTTTTAAAAAAGATTTACTTATTTATTTCAAACGCAGAGTTAGAGAGGGAGGGAGGCAGAGAGGGGGGCAGAGAGAGATCTTCCACCCACCAATTCACTCACTCCCCAAATGGTTGCAATGACCAGGGCTGGACCAGGCTGAAGCCAAGAGCTTCATCTGGGTCTCCCACATGGGTGGCAGAGGCCCAAGCACTTGTGTCATCTTCTGTTGCTTTCCCAGGCACATTAGCAGGGAGCTAGATCTTAAGTGGAGCAGATGAGATTTGAACAGGTGCCCATATGGGGTCCTGACATCACAGGTGGTAGCTTACCTTGCTATACCACAATGCTGGCCCCAGCATCAATTTTTTTTTTAAAACATCTTGTCCTCTGACGTGGCATAACTTATGTAGCATTTTTACTAAAAATGTCTAACCTAAATATATTAATATAATTATAATTATTGAGGAATACTTTGCAAAGTGACTGCCCTTAGTCTTCAGAAATTTCAGTATCATCAAAGATAGACCAATGTACTGCCTGCATGAACTCTACAAGGCCATGACAATTAAATGCATGTGTAGTTCTGGGTTCTTTATCAGAAAAAACAAGCTACAGTAGACCTTATGAGGACAAAGGGAGTACAGACTGTGTATCAGGTAACAGTGTTGCACCAACATTAAATTTCTCAAGTGTGATGATTACATTATAGTTCTATAAGAGGAAGTCTTTGTTCCTAGAAAAATCACTTAAGTGCTCTGAGTTCTAGACTCATTCTCAAATGGCTCAACCAAAAAAGAAAAAGTAATTTTTACATACACATATTTCTGAAGTGCAAACGCAGCAAAGCGTTACCAACCAGTTAGTGTGGGTGTAGTACACACAGGTATTCATGATGCTGTTTTGTGTTTGAAAATTTTCCAAAGAGTAATTTAGGAAAGACGTTTACAAATCATTCTTAGGGGTGGGCGTTTGGGGCAGCAGTCAGGTCACGGCTTGGGATACTCAGAGTGCCTGGTTCACATCAAGGCCACACAACCACCAATCCAGCTTCCTGCCAACATGCCTACTGGTCAGGCAGCAGATGATGGCTCAAGCACTGTGGCGCTGTCACCCACGTGGGAGACCAGGACTGAGCTCTAGGCTCCTAGCTTTGGCCTGGCCCAGCCCTGGCTGCTGTGGGCATTCTGGAGTAAACCAGCAGATGGAAGAACTCTGCTGACCTGTCTTCCCAATGAAAATACATAAATAATTTTTTTTATTGTTAAATGTTGAGGCTGCTAGAATTTTTTTTTTTTAAATGAAATCTGCTCCTAAAACCTGTAAAATGCAAGCCAGGCCCAGTTTTTGCAGACAGCAACATACAGAGTTCTAGTTGCCAGTTCCTCCAGGAGCTTCCCAGGGAAGGCCGAGGACTACTGCTTTCTGCCACTCTCCAAGGCCACGTGCCCAGCCATCAGGGTGCTACGGCCTCCCAGATTTCAAACACAGAAGTGTGTGGCCCGGGCTGCTTTCCTCATATATGCTGTGTGTACTTATGTATTTGAAAAGCAGAGTGACAGAGAGAGACGGACAGCAAGAGCAAGGTGGGGGATGGGGAGAGAGCTCTTCCATCTGCTGGTTCACTCCCCAAATGCCCACAACAGCCAAGTCTGGGAGGAGGGAAGGAACTCCACTCTGACCTCCTACACAGGGGCAGGGGTCAAAGTCCTTGGGCCATCATACGCTGCCTTCCCATGTGAGCACACAGGAAGCTGGACCAGAAGCTGAGCGGTCAGATCTGAACAGGCACCCTGAGGTGCGATGCAGACATCACACGCGGCACCTAACCAGCTGGGGCGTGCGAGCCCTCCTCCCATTCCTGGCAGCCAACAGCTCTTCTCGGCCCTCCTTAGCCAGGAGAGGTCTCGGCCCCGCCAGATGTGGCAGAGTCTCCTGCAGGCCGGACTCTTCAGGAACAGCACAGCTGCCCTGCTACAGGGCTCCTGGTGATGCGGCTCTCCAGGTACAGCTCTCGCCTCTGTCTGCGTCACTCAGGGAGGCCGCTGTCTTCTGGGTCGCTGCTTCTCTTCTCTGCCGGGTTCCTGTCTCATGACCACCAAGAACCAGTTTGAGTCCCACCTGTTCCACTTCTGATCCAGCTCCCTGGGAATGTGCCTCGGGGTCCCAGTGCTTGGTCCCCTGCCACCCACATGATAGGCCCGGATGGAGCTCCTGGTTCCTGGCTTCAGACTCTGCCAGATCTGGCTGTTGCGGCCATTTGAGGAATGAACCAGTGGATGGAAGACCTCCCTCTCTGTTGGTCTCTGTCATTCTGTTCTTCAAATAAGTTAATCTTTTTAAAAAGTCGTGGCAAACTCCAGATAAAATTCATCCTTTTGGGCAATTTTAAGTGTACAGTTCAGTAGCATTACGTAGACTGGCACTGTTGTGCAACCATGAGCACCAGCCATCTCCAGAATTCCTCACCTTGCAAAACTGAATCTGCCCTGTACGCACAAACCCAACCTCTGGCAGCTGCCATTCAACTCGCCCACAGAATCATACAGCACGTGGGCCTTTCTGCTTGGCTCACCTCACTTCATATGACATCTTCATGTGTAAGAGGACACCTCAAAACTAAACAATGTGAAAGCTAAATAATTTCCCATCCTACATGCACACCACCCTGAGGGTACCCCATCACCTGTTGATGGGCACAGGGTGGGAGGGGGCACCGTATCCATGGAAATGCCACATCAATCTGGATCAGGACAGCCGGAACCTGGACCTCACTGGGGCACATACTCCTATAAGGGACAGAAGATTTGCTCCAAGGGTGAGCCAGGTCGCAGTCATAAGTGGAGGCCGGGCAGAGCTGAGGGCAGACATAAGCAGGTTCCAGGGCCCAACACACAGACGGGTTCCCAAGCAGGAGGGCACGAGTCCAGCACTTCTTGCCCAAGTCCTGCACCCACGGGCGTGCACGTGGCAGGATGGGTGAGAGCCCTTTCACAGGAAGGAATTGGGACTGACATATTTAGGACTGATGGAGAACATTGACTAGTGCAGAGGAGCCTCCCAGGGAGACCTGAAATCCCTTCAAAGTCTGAGAGCCGAGGCCGACGCCATGGCTCACTTGGTTCATCCTCTGCCTGGGGCGCCAGCGAACCATATGGGCGCCGGGTTCTAGTCCCAGTTGCTCCTCTTCTAGTCTAGCTCTCTGCTGTGGCCCGGGAGGGCAGTGGAGGATGGCCCAAGTGCTTGGGCCCTGCACCCGCATGGGAGACCAGGAGGAAGCACCTGGCTCCTGGTTTCTGATCGGCGCAGCACGCCGGCCGTGGCGGCCATTTGTGGGGAGGGGGGTAGTGAACCAACGGAAGGAAGACCTTTCTGTCTGTCTGTCTGTGTCTCTCACTGTCTCTAACTCTGTGAAATAAATAAAACAAATTGAAAAGTCTGAGCCAGGCCTCCTTGCAAGGAGTCAGCGGCTTCGGGGGTGTGTGACGCTCTGGTCGGGTGAACCCACAGAACACAGACACCACCCATCCCCCTCCTTCGCGGCGCCCCTCCCCATCCCACACCCTGGCTCCGGTTTGTAAACTCCCTCCTCCAGCGCCTCCCCTCCGGCTTCCTCGGGAGCCCTCCCGGCACCTCAAGTCTCCAAGGTGGCGGCCCATGCCCGCCCCGGGGACCAGGACACCCGCGTGAGGAGAGGGCGGCGGGGGGGGGGTCCCGGAAGCCGAGCCCCGAGGGCGGCGGGGGAAGGGCGGGAGCCAGGTCCACGGTTCCCCGCGAGGGCCCTAACCTAGGGCGGACGTGGGCTGGGGTGTGCGGGGCACCGACACACCTGCCAACGTGCCCGAGTCAGGAACGCACACCTAGTGCGAGACAGCTCGCAGCAACCGCCCTCCGGGGTCGTCGGGAACAGCGCACGCGCCCCCTTCTGAAGCGACCCCCACCCGCACTCCAGCCTCCCGCCTGCACCGACCCGGGCCCGACCGTCCCTGCGCGGGCCGCTTGCTCACCTGGAGCACCAGGACCTCGAGCATCTTCGCCGCGCCTCTGGCCCGCTTGCCCTGGACGACGCGCCCGGCGGCGAGCATGGCGGGCGTGGCGAGCCGCGCGGCCACCGCCGCCGCCCCGGGGGCGGCCCCTGCCGTCGCGCCGGAAGCCTCAGGCCTCTGCGGGGGCCGTGCCCACCAGCTCCGCGGGGACTCCAGCTTCCTGCCCTGGACGCGCCCCCGCCTGCAGGCCGGCCGCCACGCCCCCCAGTGCCGCGCCTCGTCTTCCCACCCGACGCCGCCGCCGCGGGCGCGCTCTGGGCTCCTCGTCGGCTCCACCCCGCGCCCCCCGGCCTCTCGTAATGGCGCCCGCCCCCGCGCCGGCCTCCAGGCGTCCAGAAGCCACGTGGGCGCCCAACGGCCCCGGACAACGGCCGGCCTTGCGCAGCGCCGCCGTGCGGTGGGGAGGGGCGTGGGGGCCCCGCGGTGCTGGGCGCGCGGCTCGCTTCCTGGGCCGCGGGGCGCCCGGGGGCTTGGGGACCTGGGCTGGCCTCCCCGCCGGGAGCGCGCGGGGCCTGCTGGGCTGTCCACCCCCAGCGTCCAGCGGGCCGCGCTCCCCAGGTCTCTGTGCGGGGCTTGCTGTCTTAGCGGAAGTGTGCACGACCCCGTCCTCTGAGTGGGCCGGGGTCTGCAGCTCCTGTGACTGAAGCAGCCACCAGAGTTCTCACTTGGAAGGCTCTGTCCCTGCACCCAGAAGAAGCTCCTGGCTTCTGATTGGCCCAGCTCTGGCCATCTGCGGAGTGAACCAGCTGATGGAAGACCTTTCTCTCTGTCTTTCCCTCTCTCTCTAACTAGCACTCAAATAAATAAATAATATTTTTTTAAAAAATGAAAGAAACCTCGACACCCCCCCCCAGGAAGCTTTTACAGCTGAATTCCTTAGTATTTCAATGGGGGGTGGGGGTGGGCGCAAGGTTTCTTAAGCTCTATGTGGAAATAACAAAATAGTGGAAGACCAGATTAGAGAGAGCATGGGAATTGTTAGGTTCTGTACTGGGAGAGCAAGATGTTCAGGTAAGCCTCCAGTTTTAAAAAAATAAGCTCGGCTCTCTCGGTAACTGACTTTCAAGTAAACCTTTAAAAAAAATAAAAATTCAAGGAAAAAAAAAAAGCTTGATTCTACAGGGCCCACAGGTGTGTGGTGTGCGCCTGCGAGTTAGGCAGGAAGCTGCTGATGGGGAGCATGGTGTTCACCTGGTGCTGGGGGGGGGGCGAGGAAGCAGGCTACATACCTGGCAGGCCAGCACACCTGTCGACAGGTGAGACGTGGAAGGTCCCGAGCCTGAAAGGAGGTGGAGAACACGGGCAGGCGATGTGCCAGCGCGGTGGCTGGAGCCCCTGCGTGGGGTGTCCGTCTGCACTTGGGTTCAGTTTCCTGCGATGTGCATGAGAAGCAGCAGGGGAAGGCCCAGGTGCTTGGGTTCCTGCCACCCACGTGGGAGATGCAGCTGTATTTCCTGCTTTCAGCCCAACTCGGCCCTGCTACTGAGGGCACTTGGGGAATGAACCAGTGGATGAAAGATCTCTCTCTCCCTCCCTGCCTCCCTCCCTCCCTCCTTCCTGCTCTCTCTCTCTCTCTCATTTTGCATTTCAAATATATAAAATTTTTTTAATGAAGAATGCAAAGGACAACCTTTGTCTTTTTTTCTTTGATTAACTCATGCTGCAAAAGGTGATCCTGAAACATTGTCACAAACCTGCTTCCAGAAAGTGGAACTATTTGTACATCACAGTGGCCTTACCAAGCCCAGGATCTTTGGCTCACTTGCAGATAGAAATTGACAAGGGGCCAATATGCAACCCAGAAGGGTTTATGGGGCGCTCATGCTCCAACACACGGACAGCACAGCAGGGTGAGCTTCCATCAACTTGCTGTCCTATGGGAGCCGAACAGGTGCTTTCATGGGGGTGGGAAGGCGTGCCTGTTCCCCCAGTGCACACGGCACTTCAATCTGGCTCAAACCCCTGGGCACAGGACACCATGTTGCACCCAGCTAGGTGATCTGCACAGGCACCGCTGATTTGGCTTTCACTGTTTTTGCACACGACACACCACAGCAATGGTGCTTGATACCATCACCCCGGAAAGTTCACATGAGGCCATTTTGGGCATGCTTGAACGTTCAGGAGTCCCTACCAGGGCAGCAGGGGTCACTGCCGGTTAGGATCTGACACTCCTCGCTCCTGATTGGTTTGGAGCTAGAAATGGACACGTGTCCAGTTGTGAGGAGCTTGATATTTTTCTAAATGAGTCCTGTTTCTCTCCTGTTGCACTGGGATGGATACTCAAAATGAGGCTGCAGCCACCCAGTCTCTTAAGACTGCAGAGTTTCAGAATCTGTACCTGTAACCTGCTCCCCCCTCCCCCAACTCTGATGCTAATGGGAAGATTTTTTGTTTGTTTTTTAAAAGACCTTGCACCATTGTTTTGGACATTTGGTGCAGCAGTGAAGACACAGCTTGGTATGCTGGTAGCCCCTATCAGAGTGCCTGGATCTGAGTCCTGGCTCCACTTTGAATTCCAGCTTCCTGCTCGCCTACACCCTGGGAGGAAGTAAGTGATAGCCCAAATATTTGGATCCCTGTCACCCACACAGGAGACCCAAATTGAGTTTGGGGCTCCTGGCTTCAGCCTGGCCCAGCCCTGGCTGTTGCAGACATTTGGGGAATGGATCAGTGGCCAGATCTCTGTCTCTCTGCCTTTCAAATAAACAAATGTAAATAAAAATTCTAAAACTTTACAACATAAAAAGGTAGAAAGAGAACAAGGTTGTGGAAAAAAGGAAGACTTAGTATGGTGCTGCCATATCGTCCCCATTGGGTGTCTGGGCCACTTTGGAGCAGAGCAGCTGGGGTTCAGGCTCTGTGGTCTGTAGGAACCCCAGAAGAGCCCAGGGAAGAGTTGGCCACGTTAAGTGGAAAAAGAAAGCAATGACTGATTACAATGACTTTGCATTTTGGGTCTGGATTTGCCACTCCTTTCCTGATGCGAAGACACCTAAAGCTTAAGAAAAACATTGGGGGCAGGCCCTTGGTGCAGTGGTAAAGCCGCTGCAGCCACGTCCTATATTAGAATACCTGAGTTCAGGCCGGCATCCTGGCTCACTAGGCTATTCCTCCGCCTTGCAGTGCTGGCACACCGGGTTCTAGTCCCTGTCGGGGCACCGGATTCTGTCCTGGTTGCCCCTCTGCCAGGCCAGCTCTCTGCTGTGGCCAGGGAGTGCAGTGGAGGATGGCCCAGGTGCTTGGGCCCTGCACCCCATGGGAGACCAGGACAATTACCTGGCTCCTGCCATCGGATCAGCGTGGTACGCCAGCCGCAGCAGTCACTGGAGGGTGAACCAACGGCAAAGGAAGATCTCTCTCTCTCTCTCTCTCTCTCTCTCTCTCTCTCTCCACTCTGCCTGTCAAAAAAAAAATTTTACTCTGAGATTCTTATAATAAATTTAACCCATTTTTTGTGGTTGTGGTTGGTGTGTTCTAATTTCAGTCACTCTCTTCTAAGGTTTTGGCTTACGTTTCATGGCTACTTTCAGTGCTCTCCCTTTTGCATGAGGAGTTACACTCTTGTTTCTGACTGATTTGTAACATCACACGCTGTCTTTAATTCTACCAGCTACTCTTGCACTGAAAAGCACTTGAACAGATATTTCTCTATTATCTCAGGTATTTACTCTGTCCTCTCATGTTTTTTCCTATTCTTTCTAGCACTACCCCTATATGTGAGAATATAGTCTGGAATAATTGAACTACAACCACGTTATTTTTATCTTTAAAAGGTTGTTTTTAACAAAACAGGTTAAATTTTAATTTTTAACATTTGCAATGTCTTGTTTAAAAAAGATTTATTTATTTATTTGAGAGTCGGAGTTACACAGAGAAGAAGCAGAGGCAGGGAGAGAGAGGTCTTCCATCTGCTGGTTCGCTCCCCAGTTGGCCGCAACAGCCAGAGCTGTGCCAATCTGAAGCCAGGAGCCAAGAGCTTCTTACCAGTCTCCTGTCGCTGCCCCTCTTTGTGGAGGAACGACACAGGACCCTGCGCTGTTCTTTTGTCTGCTCGGCCCTCCCCGGGTTTGCTGCTGGTTCTTCCCGGGTTGGCTACCATCCCTTCCACCTCTGTGGAAGGGCAGTTCCCCCTGCCACCTTCCCCACTTCCGCGGGGGAGCGGCACACCGCCGGCCGGCTCTCTCGGGGGCTGCACAGGTGTTCCTTCAGATAGATGTTCCTGGTGCATGTTGTCTCTCTCCTCCTTCATAGTCCTTTTCCGCCAATCCCAACTCTGCTACCCACACGCCGAGTACGCTGCTCTCCTCCAATCAGGAGCAGGTCCTACAGTTTATTGGTTGAACTGGAGGCAGCTGCGTAGAAGCTGTTTCTCCCTTCTCAGCGCCATATTGTGGGAGAGCAGATGCATAGAATAAGTCTTAATTCCAGTAACAGTCTAGTCCGAGTTGCTCCCCACAGTCTCCCATGCGGTGCAGTTTCTCAAGGGCTTGGGCCATCTTCTGCTTTCCCAGGCCACAGCAGAGGTGCTGGTTCCAGTCCCGGCTGCTCCACTTCCAATCCAGCTCTCTGCATGTTTCCATGTGGGAAACCCAGAGGAAGCTCCTATCTCCTGGCTTCGGATTGGAATAGCTCATTCTGTTGCGGCCAGTTGGGGAGTAAACCAGCAGATGGAAGACCTCTCTCTCTTTCTCTCTCTCTCTCTCCTTATCTTTCTATATAACTCTTTCAAATAAATAAATAAATCTTTAAAAAAAAAAAAAAAGAGAGGAGCTGGATTGGAACCAGTGCCCATATGGGAGGCCGGCACTGCAGGCAGCGGCTTTACTCAATACGCCACAGTGCCAGCCCCTACAGTGTCTTTATCTAGAGCAATTATTCAGGCTGGCACCGCGGCTCACCAGGCTAATCCTCCACCTAGCGGCGCTGGCACCCCGTGTTCTAGTCCCGGTCGGGGCACAGGATTCTGTCCCAGTTGCCCCTCTTCCAGGCCAGCTCTCTGCTGTGGCCCGGGAGTGCAGTGGAGGATGGCCCAAGTGCTTGGGCCCTGCACCCCATGGGAGACCAGGAGAAGCACCTGGCTCCTGCCATCGGATCAGCGTGGTGCGCCAGCCGCAGTGGCCATTGGAGAGTGAACCAACGGCAAAGGAAGACCTTTATCTCTCTCTCTCTCTTTCTCTCTCACTCTCACTGTCCACTCTGCCTGTCAAAGAAAAAAAAAAGAGTAATTTTGCAGACTCTCTCTCTCTCTCTCTTTCTCTTTCTATCTCTGCCTCTCTGTAACTACGCCTTTCAAATAAATAAATAAATAAATAAATATTTAAAAAGGAAAACAAAAAAACCAATATGTGATAGTCACAGAAAGAATTCTCTGGATCATGGGCTCTGAAGATTCTCCTGCTCAAAATACTATAGATGAAAAAACAAACAAAAAAGAAATACTATAGGCTTCTAAAAATTAATCAGAATCAAATATTTTGAATGAGCAGTGCATGGTAGAAGTCCTGATAATAAGTGTCAAAGTCAATTAATTATAGGAAGTAAGTCTGGATAATTACTCTATTTTTTTTCTTTGACAGGCAGAGTGGACAGTGAGAGAGAGAGAGAGAGAGGTCTTCCATCCACTGATTCACTCCCCAGATGGCCGCAACAGGCAGAGCTGAGCCGATCTGAAGCAAGGAACCAGGAGCTTCTTCTGTGCCTTCCACACGGGTGCAGGGGCCCAAGGACTTGGGCCATCTTCTACTGCTTTCCCAGGCCATAGCAGAGAGCTAGATCATAAGAGGAGCAGCTGGGACTAGAACCGGTGCCCATATGGGACACCGGTCCCTAAGGCCAGGGCGTTAACCCACTGGGCCACTGCGCTGGCCCCAATAATTCCTTTTTAAACACAGTAAGCTGGGGCTGGTGCTGTGGCTCTGGCGTAGTGAGTTAAAGCCTCCTCCTGCAGTGCTGGCATCCCATATGGGAGCCAGCTTGAGTCCCAGCTGCTCCACTTCCCATCCAGCTCTCTGCTATGGCCTGGGAAGGCAGTAGAAGATAGCCCAAGTCCTTGGGCCCCTGCACCTGCGTGGGAGACCAGGAAGAAGCTCTGGCTCCTGGCTTCGGATCGGCACACCTGTGGCTATGGGGGCCAGTTGAGGAGTGAACCAGCAGATCGAAGACCTCTGTCTCTCTTTCTCTCTCTGCCTCTCCTCTCTGTGTGTAATTCTGACTTTCAAATAAATAAACGAATCTTAAAAAAAAAAAAAAAACAGTAAGCTTATTTCAGTGCAAAAATTTCGAAAGTCACATGACTTTTTCATAAAATGCAGCTTCCACTACGTTTTTGAAGGTCTTTTGTGAATGTGTAGATATTGCCTCACATTAATTTTTTTAAAAAAAAGACTTATTTTATTTATTTGAAAGACAGAGTTAGAGAGATAGAGAAAGAGAGAGAGAGAAATGTCTTCCATCTGCTGATTCACTCCCCAAATGACCAAAATGGCCGGAGCTGTGCTGATTAGAAGCCAGAAGCCAAGAGCTTCTTCTGGGTCCCCCACGCAGGTGCAGAGGCCCAAGGACTTGGGCCATCTTCTACTGCTTTCCCAGGCCATGGCAGGGAGCTGGATTGGAAGCAGAACAGCCAGACTTGGCCAGCATCCATATGGGATGCCAACACCACAGGCCTGGGCTTTAAACCCACTGAGCCACAAGCCAGCCCCTCACATTTTTAAAAGTGCAGGTTTTACATGTCACAATATGTCAAAATTAGGGTCCATGTTGTGGCTTAATGGGTAAAGCTGCTGCCTGCTGTGCCGGTATCCCATGTGGGCTCCAGTTCCAGTCCCGGCTGCTCCACTTCCCATCCAGCTCTCTGCTAATGGCCTGGGAAAGCAGTGGAAGATGACCCAAGTGCTTGGGCCCCTGCACCCAAATGGGAGACCCAGAGGAGGCCCAGCTGCCATTGCAGCCATTTGGGGAGTGAACCAACGGACTGAAATTCTTGCTCTCTCTCTCTCTCGCTCGCTCTCTCTCTCTCTGCCTCTCTGTGACTCTGCCTTCCAAGTGAATTCAAGATTAAGCACTTTTGTTTTGTTTTGGCTGGAGGCACTCTATCACCAACAATGACAGAATACGGTTTGCTGGGCATCAGAGCAGAAAAGACACACAATTATTTCGAGCCCAGGGAGAACCCTGTGCCAAACAGGATTCACATCCGGCAACTGCTTTTGGCAAAGAAGCACCCAGAGCTGAGTGCCAGCTGCCCGTTGTCCACCTGTCCTCGGGGCTGGGAGCTTTCTCAGCCTGTCCTGGGTTTTCTGACCTTGCCACTCTAGGGGAGGCCTGGCCAGGGATGACCCAATGTCCCCTACACTGTGCTCTCTTTGGAGTTTGGACTAGGGTTGAGGAGTTTGGAAAGAAAACCAAAGAAATCAGGTCCCTTCTTGTCACCTGGCATCCAGGTGCATGACAGCTGTGGCTGACCACGGGTTATCACCAGAGGACTGTCCACATCTGTCAGGGAGGGGCAGTAGCTCCCCCTGCTGGAGCGGAGTCAGCCATTGACTACTTAGGGTCTCTCTCAGGAGTATTTGTCTCTTCTCCATCCGTCTGCTTATGCAGTCATCTGTTTGTATCAGGATGCACTCACATGTGGGGTTTTATTCATGGTTATAACCTGATATTAAGTTACTCGTCTTGCTGCTCACCGGGTTCCAGATAAGAGCACAAGCAGCTGTCTCGGGCTCGCTTCTGCTAGCGTTTCCATGGACACCCTCGTCTTGTTGGAGCCAACACACTGTGCTCCTGCATCGGAGGCTGGGGGAGCTCTCTGGAGGGTCTAGGCAGAGCAGCACCGCCCCTTGGTGACCCGGCGTGTGGGCCTGTAGGGCTGCAGCCTCAGGGGCTGGAAGGGCTCGGGACAACTCAGTCTGGGGAGATGCCTCTCTCCCGATACCACCTGCTGGTGCTGATGGAGGCACAGGGCCCTTTAAACCGCCCAGGGGGTTCAAGGCTCAAGTTCAGAAAAAAAACTCCATTGCTGTGCTTACGCTGGTTTGCAGGTCATACTTGCTGCTTGTTATGTGAGTTTCCCAAGGCAATGAAAAGGTCGATCATCTTATCTCCTGCAACTTGGCTGCCATCAGACACCTAGAACAAGCCCCTATTCTACACCAAAAACTTCACATGGCAGAAAGCAACACAAAATCACTTTTCCCGGAGCTAACAATGAGCCAATGCAAACACCTAGTGCACTCTTGCAAGAATTGTGCCCCCTCGCCCTGTCAGGCCCACTGCTACAAGCAGGAGTGAACCCGCGAGGACTTGCTCCTAAGAAGCTCTGGCAAGTGGACTTCACCCACATGAACTCCTTGGGTCAACTTAAGTTTGTCCAAGTGGTGGGAGATACTTATTCAAAGGCTGTATTTGCAGCAGCCCAATCCGGAGAAAAGGCTAGAAATGTGATAAAGGCGGTTAAGTCAGCCCTGCTGGTCCTCGGTGTCCCCTGGACAATAAAGCCTGATAACGGGCCAGCGTATACACCACAGGAATTTAATTCCTTCCTGAGGTCCTGGAACATACAGTGTGACACAGGTATCCCATACCTGTGAGAGACATGCGGGGTCAAGCCAGGGATGCTGCAGCCACGGCCGCCCAGGTCTAGGGGAGAGCACAGAGGTGACACAGGCCCTCCAACCACGGCTGTTCCTATTGTGCTGATCTGTCCCAGAGGTCACGGGCACTCACAGCTGCTGCTCTCCCACCCTGACCCAGTTCCCACAGGGCACAGCTGAATCTCAGGCATTGCCTGCAGGGTCCTGAGTGGGTCTCTGCCTGGGGCTGGGGGCTGTGGAGCTGCCTACGCTCTCCAGGAACACGGGGAAGCTTGCTGCCGCTGGGCACCGGGGTCACAAACTGGAGCAAACTCCTTTCCATGGAACAATTTAATACAGGCTCAGCACCACCTGAGGGTGGCGGTGGGGGAGGGGGCGGGGAGGAGAGTACAGTGGCTCCTGGCACGGCTGTTGTCTTCCAGTGTCAGGGTGTCCTGGCCCCAGGAAGAGCCTGGGCGGTGGGGGCTCAACCGAGTGCATAGGATGCCGTGAAGACACACGGAAGGCTGCTGCCCAGCCTGGGCAGGACAGATGCTGGACTCGGCCTCTCTTCTAGGAGGCACCCATCATCCAGGTGCCCCACAGAATAAGAGGTAAGGAGGCCTCTGGCCAGGGAGGGCACGCGGGCCTGGTCTCCCATCCCAGGGCTGGCTCTGGCCGGCTCCAGCCCGTGACTGTCCCCAGAGTGCATGGGGCTGCCATGCCAGTAGGGGGGAGTCTTCAGCTGTGGCCCCCAGGCGGGGACAGCCTGCATGGGCCCTGGTTCTGGGGGCTCCGAGGCCCGTGGAGGAGCCCACATCCACAGGCCCTCCCGGCTGCCAGCGTCGGAGGAGTCGTCCTCCCTGTGCTCTGGCCCGCTCAGGTTAGGGAGACTGGCGCACTGGCACAGGCCTCCCCACCTCGAGCACTTTGGAGACTCCGTGGGGCTGGCAGAACCTGGAGACTCTGCGGTCCCCACAGGGGAGCCCAGGCCGAGGGGCTCTGGGCTGCCTTCCCAGCTCTCCTCCTCCTCCATGCCTTCCCTCTTGGTGATGCGGAGGCCAAAGCTTCCTGGAGGACGGATCATCACTGCACGGGTAGCGGGACCCCTGGTCTGCTCCCACACTGCCACTGTGTCCTGAATGGTGATTTTGGCCTTCGGAGCAGTGGGGGCAGGAACGTGCATCTGGGGGACGCGTGCCTGCCCCAGGGGCCTGCTGCACTGTTCGATGGCCTTGGCTGGAAGAAGAAGAGACGCGGTTTGCTTCTCCACAGCCCCCGTCTGGCCTGCAGGGTGCCTGCCCCGACCTCATCCTGGGGTCCCCATCACCACGTGTGACGCTGAGGACTCTTCCAGGCTGCTGGCCCCAGACGGGAGGGTGTGTGCAGCCCGGGCAAGGGGAGCCCTGGGACACCACCGGCTCCTCCTGCACAGCCCCACAGGGTGGATGGCCCTGAACTCCTTGCCTCACTCTCATCTCTGGGGACCCAGGCACCAACTCAGGACCCCATCACCTACCCCACCTGACCTGCTGCGCCCTAACAGTGCATTGGCTGATTTCCCGCATCTGAGTCCCTCCTACATGGCTGGAAAGGAACTGAGCCTAAGATGATGGGGGTGAGAGCTGGGGCTGTGGGGCAGACATGGAGTCCGGTTCAGGACTTGGGGACAGGGAATGCAGTTTCTAAAGAGGTGGCAGGGGTGCCCTGTGTCCTCTGCCCCTGGGCCACTGTCTCTTTCCTGGTGAGACTGGGCTGTCACCACTACTGTCCCAGGAGCACCCAAGGAGGCAGCACCTGGAGGCACAGTGGGGCCTCCCCAGTGCCTGGACAGCCTGCACCTGGGCCCCCACTTAGAGCCTCCAGAGCTGGGACAAGCCCATCTCTGCTCTGCATGGGGACCCAGGCGCTCAGGTCCATGATGGCAGCAGCAGCAGGGGATGAGCACGGGGACCCCTCCCCACTAGAGCCCAGAAGCCAGCGATGCTCCGGGTCCCGCTGCCTTCTGTTGGCCCGAGGCTAGGGCTGCAGAGCCCACACTCTTGTTTTCTGCCGTGGGGCCCCCAGCCCTGCCTCTGTGCCCAGCCCTGCTCGCAGGAGTGCACTCGGCCCCCACAACTGGGCTCAGGGCACCTGGGCCTTCCAGGGGTTCTCAGATGGCTGAAGGGGATCCAGTGCCGGTAGCCTTTACATCACTGCACAGGGTCTCCCACAGCCCCACCTCCCTCTAGCCCTGCCCACATGCAGGTGGGAGCCCCACCCACCCCTGTCCTAGGAGGGTCCTGTGTGCAGACAGCTGTGGTCATCGGGCCAGGAGCCTGTGTGGGGTCAGTTGGGGAGGGGCCCCCTGGGCAGGCAGGGCCACTTCTCATCTTGCTGGAGTGGGGGTCCAGCTGTGCTCCAGGCTCCTGGGGGCACTGAGCCAGGGCACCTGCTCCAGACCTGGGCAGGGTAGCTCAAGGCGGGGCCTCCAATCCACTCCAGAGTGGGGGTCAGCCGAGGAGCCAGAGCCACAAATGTCCTGAGGACAGCTCCACGGCCCGGCCCCAGAGTGGTGGGGGGAGAGCCGGCACCCACAGGAGGATTCTGGGAAGCTGCCCGAGGCCCTGCCAGGCCATGCTGACAGAGCTTCAGAAAGCAGAACTGCTGAGCCCGGGGAGGACAAGGAGGACCAGGAAGAGGTGAGGCCCTGGGCGGGGATGTCAGGGCCTGGCACTCCCACTACTGACTCCCCCAAGGGAGCATGGGATGGGGCCGTGTGCTGGACTCACCTTCGGGAGGCAGGAGGCACTGGAGCTTCCCCAGCTCACGCATGGAGGCCCGCAGCTGCCTGATGACCGCGTCCTCGCTCAGAGACCAGGCCTGCTTCAGGGTCACCTGCAGGAACTCCCGGAGGTGGTCCCGGGGCATCTTCAGCAGGCGCTCTAGACATGGGGGTGGGTGTCAGGCTGGGAGGGGCCCTAGGGATGGCGCAGCCACCATGGCTGCTCCAAGCCCTGTCCCAGCACCAGACATGGGCTGCAGACACCCTTGGACACCCTTGGGTGTCACGCCAAGCACTAGAGGGACTGCTCAGGGGCCAATTTCCAGTGCGATGACCCTGGCCACTTCTCCTTGTGGTCTGTGGGGGCCTGGGATTGGGGATGCAACAGGGGGATTCTCAGTGCCCTCCTGAAGGGAACCCAGGCCTCCCCAACCCCCTCATCCCTCCCTCAAGCCCTGCTCACGAGGGACAGGCAGGGGACCCCCAGCTCCTCCGTCCCCAGCACCCGGGCCTCTGTGGGCCCTGAGGACTCACTGTTATGGATCTTGAGGGCCGTGTATGCCATGGCCGGGAGCACGTGCTCGCCCTCCAGGATGTATATATCCCATATTCTCAGAGCCAGGGGGAACGGCACCTGGGGACAGAGGCATTGGAGGACCCGCCCATCAGGGCCTCAGCAGGGCCCACAGGGGTGGGTGTGCAGTGTCACTCCCCTAGGACAGAGGGAGACTCCAGGAGGCTGATCACACAAGAAGGCCAGAGCTCCTCCTGGGAGGGGAGGGGAGGCCATGCCTCATGGCCACATCCCTGCCCACTCAGCGAACCAGACCCACAGAGGATGACCATGTCCTGTCCTGGACCCTGGGGGTCTGCACACTTTGGAAGCCACACTGGAGATGCCAGACACCCCAGGGACCTGGGGAGGGCTCAGCCCTTGGGCTGTGCTGCCACCAGCCTCTGCCTCGGGGGGTCTATGGATCTCCTGCCTCTCACTGTAGGGCTCTGGCCTTTGCCAGGCTCTCAGGATGGGTCCTGGTGGGACCTGTCCCCTCCTTGCTGGCTCTGAGGCTCAGCCTCAGCTTGGACCACCCTTAGCAGGGCTGGACAGGGCCTGCCTGGTCTGCACAGCAGGCTCCCTCCTGTGTCTGCTGGGGCTGGGGGAGCTCAGAGTCACAGGCCACCAGCACCAGAGAACCAGGCACTGGGGCAGGAGCTTCCCTGGGCAAGGGGTCCCCGGGGCACTTACCCCATCCAGGAAGCACTGGATGTACCAGTGGGCGGTGGAGTCCTCCAGGCACACACCCTCCTTCTCCTAAGAAGAGGCAGAGGCAGAGGGGGCTCAGGGCCCAGGGCCCAGGGCCCAGGCCTGACTCCCTCTAATCTGAGCCCTGGGGCAGAGCCCCTGGGTGCAGGAAGCCCAGCAGCAGGGGCATCCCCCCTCCCAGCCATGCAGGTTCCTGAAGGGACACAGGTCCCTCCTTCCACTCTGCTCTGGGGACAGCATCTCCCTTCAATCTACGCCAACTCTGGGGGACCAAGTGCTGGACAACAAACCAACACCCAAGCTGCCGTGGACCCCCGTAACCAAGGAAAGTTTTGGTGAGGACGTGGCCTCCCCTGGCTCAGGAAGCAGTCCCATGAGCCCAGAGCCCCCAAGAGGAGAAAGGAGATGCTTAACTTACCAGGTGTTTCTCCAGGGAGGGGAGCACGCGATGCACAATGAGCCCCAGGTGTTGCTGGAATCGCTCCAGTTTGGGGGTGTTTGGTTTGTAGAAACCTGAGTAGAATCAGCCACACCCCCACGTGAGAGCCTCCTCCTAGGAAGGCTGGAGAGCCCCAGGCCTGGGTGGGGTGCTTCTGAGCACTGAGGGTCAGGGGAGGCTGGACCAGGGGCAGGTGGGGATGAACGTGGCCAGGGCAGAGGATCTGCTTGGGAGGTGGGTGCAGGTGGGTGACTGTGTGCAGCCCAGGCCTGGCTGCCCCCTGGAGCCCGCTGGGGTGGGTGCAAGTCAGACTGGGTGCCTCCTGACCATTCCAAGACTCAGGAGCGAGGAGGGGTGACCCTACAGGGGATGCTGCCTTCCACAAGTTCCCTGGGTGTGGCTCTGTGCTTGAGAGTTGTGTACAGACGTGTGAGGCAGAAGAGTCAGAATCGACCTGAGTCACTGGACAAGGACAGGACCCCTTGTTCTGAAGGTTCTCACACCCAGGATGGCCATGGCCAAGCTGCAGGGCCTTTGGGTGGTGGTAAAAGAAGGGGGCTGGCTCAGTCTGGGAGGCCTCTGCCAGCCCTGGCTTCCTGGGAGCCCCCCCCACACTGTGACACTGTCCTGCACATTCAGGAGCCAGTGAGGGCCGTGCACGGACTTGCATGCACTGGGCCCCACACGCCATCCACCTACCGTGCATCGCGTGCTTCCTGCTTTCCATGAGCTGCACCAGGGCCCAGAAAGCGTCCTCCTCGGGCATATACATGAGCAACAGTGCCACCACATGGCTCAGACCCTGGCTGTAGCCCACCTCCTGCAAGATCCCAGAATACCTTTAGGAGACCTCCCCTGGCAAGAATGATATCCTAGGATGGCCCACCTCTCAGGCAGATCAGGGTCACCCACTGAAGGGTCCAGGAAGATTTAGGCACAGGGAGCCCCTGTGCCTGAATCCTGCCACTTGGTGTCAGCTGCCCAAGAATTGGAGCCCAGAGAAGTTCTCCAAGTTCCTGGAGGGAATCCTGCAGGGCCTGAGCTTAGGCAGCACAGGGGGAGAGCTCAAGTATGGACACCTGTTACCCCCAAGATGTCAGCATGGGCCAGGTTGCTGTGGGAATCCAGATCCATGCCCATGGAAGCTTCTGGACCCCTGAGCTCTGCAGGTGAGCCGGTGGCCCTTTCTCACATGAGGAAGAAGTAAGCCAGGAAGTGCTACCAGGACCGGAACAGGAGGTGTGCCTCTGGCATGGGTGCAGGCCTGGGCTTCCTGAATGCCAGGCCCCCCTGGGAACCAGGGCACCAGGCAGGGTTGGCCAGTGGCAGGTCAGGGGGGTGGGGATGTCCAGGCCTTGCTGGGTCACCCATGGAGCCCTGCGCCTGCTCCACTCATGGGAAAGTCTGAGTGGGTGGTTGTGGCAGTGGCGCTGTACAGAGTGGGATTCAGGCCCATGGGTCCAACCACAGGGCTGGTGGGTGTAATGGCATCAGTGGGACCCAGAGCAAAGTCGTACACCTGATCTGCCCTGCCTTCGCCCCCCGCCCCACTGCGTGGAATGCTAGTCCTGGGAGGGGCATCCCAACATGGCCAAGCTCCTGGGGTCTGGAGACCAGCCCAGGAGAAGGCTGCCTTTCTCCTCCCAGAACTTGAGGTTGGGTCCAAGAGGCTCAGAGCCTGGCCTCCACTGCTCTTCCTCAGAGCTGTGGATGAGCGAGGCCCCCTCAACCCAGGCTGGGATCTCTGTGACCAGGGGTGCCCTGCAGGGACTGCCGGGATAGCACCTGCGCTATGATCCCAGAATACTCACGGGATTGTAGACGGAATAGGCCATCAGTATGTGGAATAAGGCCTGTTGGCTGGAAGAGAGAGGACAGAGGCCGTGTGTCTTGTGCTGCCGAGGCTCTCAGTGCAGCTCTGCCTAACAGAGCCTGACAGCCACACGCAGGGCCCGTGACACTCTGCTCATGTGCAGTGACGTCGTCAGGGCACCTGCGTGTTGTCCACCATGTGGGTGAGCGCCGCCTGCAGGGACACGCACACCTCCCAGGGCACAGTCACGTGCACTTTCATTTCCCAGGTGGGTGTTCAGGGCACAGGTGAGCGTCCCACTGTGGGAGTGCAGTCCCGTGGGTCCAAGCTGTGGAGAGTCAGCCTCCCATGCACGTTCAGCCTTGTAGGGAGCAGCACCCGGCGTCCTCAGTGGTTCTGTTTCCCCCATTCCCACAGCTGTGCGCTGGTGCCCCTTTGTGGTGTAGGGAATAAGCGTGTGTTCATGCGCTGAGGAGGTGAATTGTGTGTGCGTTCATGAAGGGTCCCCCCCGAGCCTGTGTTCCCGGGGTACTGGGGGGCTGCCCACTGCTTCCTTGTGACTGAGTTGAAGGGCTCCTTGAATATTCTGGAAACAACACCTTTATTAGATAGATTGCTACTATTGTCTCCCCTGGTGTTTCTTTTCATTTCAGTCTCTCCACAGTGTCTTGGGAAAGTTTGTGTACTATAGAAAAGGCAAGTTTGTTTTCTGTGCTCAATGAACTGTTTTAGGCTTGCACCCAATCTTCCCTAGGGACCCCATGTGCCCCAGGACCCTTGCTCCTCCCACCCGCGGGTCCTCCCCAGCCCAGAGGCCTCACTTCATTCCGTAACGTTCCCGGAACATGAGGTGGTTTCTGAAAGTCCATGCGATGGCGGAGTCGATGTGATGGAAGTGAGTGGCGCCCAGCCTGGCCAGCTCTTTCATCTCCTGCAGGGCAGGGACAAGGGGGGGGCAGCCTCAAGAACTGCACAAGCCCCATTGCCACACAAGGACCTCAAGTCCACGTCAGCTCTTCTGGCTGACAGGGAGTTCCCTGCAAGCGCTCATTCCTTTCTGGGTCCCACCTTGAGGGAGGGTCATGGGCTCCCTAACTTGCCTCAGTGCCCACGTAACCCTGACGGTCAGCAGCAGACAGGGGCTCTGAAAGGTCCCTGTGCACTCCCCCTGCCTGCCTCAGCTCTCAGCACGACGTGGTCTGCCCCCAGCCAGGCTTCTGAGCCTCCTCAATGGCATCTCATGCCCTGCCCTCCAGGAGTCAGCCACAGCCTGACCACTGCTCCATGCTGCCCCCTGCTGGAGGGGCCCATCTCCATCTCGACATTGCAAGCCGCCCTTGGCTTGGAGCTGAGCCTGGGCAATGACTGTCTCCAGGCCCAGCTCCCAGGGCCAGCCCCAGACTGCAGACTTGGGGGAGGCAGGGTGGGCCACACAGCTGGGCCCTGCTCCCTGATGGCAGCCAGGGGCCATGAGAGCCAGCTGCAGCTGACAGCCCTCTGCCCACACCAGTCCTCACTCCCTCCTTTCCCAGAAGCATTGAGAGCTGTGTGACCATTGGAGCGGCCTCTCCAGGCAAGGGCAATGCCAGGGGCTGCAAGTCCATGTGAAGGCAGGGCCAGCTGTGGGCAGGCCTAGGTGAGGGCCAGCCAGCTGCGGGCAGGCCATGTTAGCACAGAGCCTGTGGGGCTCCCTACCTCACACCATTGTGATCTCATCCTGGGAGACCCCCGCCCATCAGGGACCAGCAAGTCCTCTCTTCTGGCCGTATGCCAAGCTGCCCAGGTGAGCTCAGAGAGAGCAGGTTAAAGCCTCTGGCACAAAACACACCTGTCCAGTCCCAGCTGGGTCTGAGGAGACGTGGAGGAGGCACTGACTAGGATCTAGGGAGAGGAAGGCAGGATGGGGAGGAGGCTCCCGAGGGCTCAGTGAGGGACGGTCCTCCACGGAGACTCAGGCTCCTGAGCAGGCCCGAGCAGGCCGGGCCCCCTTGGGCTGAGTGCAGAGCCGTACCGCGTATTTGCCCGGGTTCTGGGCCTTCCTCTTGTCCACCTCCAGCATCATGGCCCACACCTTCCCGCGCACCTGGGCAGGGATGCCTTTGTAGATTCTGCGCTGAAACTACAGGAAAGAGGAGGCTCTGGTGAGTGCTGAATGTGGCCACTCGTGGAGGCAGCGCAGGGTGAGACAGCAGAGGGAGAAGCCAGGGGCTCCCTGTGTATTGGCAGAGGGAGGATCTGCCCAGATGGGGGCCTTATGACCCACAGTGACTGGAGGGCCAAGGGCTCAGGGGCACCAGCTCTGCCGTGTACGGAGTGGCCGCTACAGGGCTCCTGGAACCACGCCTGCCCTGCATCTGGGATTGTCTTCAGCAGTGACTTCAGATTTTCTACCAGGACAGTGTCCTGTGTGTATGGGGAGGTGTGCCCATGACCTGTGTCTCTAGGGACTGGACAGTTGCCCCTGGGCATCTGAGAGGCAGGCGGTGCCTGGCACAGGAATGGGCACTGCTCAAACCCCAATTCAGCTCTCAGTGTTCCCGAGGGGCCCTCATCGCCACGGTACCTTGTCACTGCCGCGGTATTTACTATGGTTCTTGATCATCTTTATCCACTTCTGGATCCTTCTTACCTCCTGTTTACGCTGGAAAACGAGACAGGATGGCGTGAGCCCAGCTTGGGGCTCTGAGAGGGGCCCTCGGATGCAGCTCAGGAGCTCTGTGGGCGCTCAAATGGAAGGAGCCAGAAAAGGCACAGACCGTGAGCCCCAGATCTTCTGTCTGGGGGAGCATCGGTGGCCTGGCCTCTGACCCGAGCTGCCCCTTCGTCAAGGAGAGCCCCTGAGCTCCAGCCAGGTCACTCCCAACCATGCCAATGAGTCAGGGCGGCCGACAGCAGACACCCCTGAGCTGCGGCTCACTTCTGGGACAGGTGAGTGTGGTAAGATGTCAGCAGGTGCCGTATAAGTACCGCATCGCGGGACCTTATGGCGCTCCCACTCACCACTGCCGAGCCCCACGTGCCCCCTCTGCCCAGCTCTGCTTCCAGATGACTGGCCCATGGCCAAGGACTTGTCCTTACCTTTGCCCCCGGGGTGCTGTCTTGGGGCAGCTTCTGCTCACTGGAAAGCAAGGGAGGCGGAGAGGTGAGGACAGGACCACAACAGGCACCGCGACCTCCCTAGTGGGCCAGGGAAGGACCAGCTTCATCCTCTCAGCCCAGGGGACTGAGATGGGGAGGGAGGGGCTGGTGACCATGAGCACAGGGAGCCTAGGGCCAGGCAGGGGCCCTTGCTGCCAGTGGGGGGCTCCAGGCCTGTCAGAGGTCCACCTTCGTGGGTGTGTGGCAGCCCCCCACAGCGGTTGGGGGGTGGCTGTCCTGAGCAGGGCCAGACTGCCCAGGGCTGAGGCAGCTATATCCCCACATCAGCTCTGCC
This sequence comes from Oryctolagus cuniculus, assembly GCF_964237555.1. NCBI lineage: Eukaryota > Metazoa > Chordata > Mammalia > Lagomorpha > Leporidae > Oryctolagus > Oryctolagus cuniculus. The sequence continues at coordinate 17,376,724 of NC_091449.1, read as the reverse complement.
CAGGACGTCACCCTGGAACTGACCGAGTCCGAGTGACCTGCCTGAGAGATGCTCAGTGCTGTGAGTGTGCACCTGGGGCTCGAGGCACCTGGGACCCCTACACCCCTCAGGGTCCCCCACTGCCCACCCTCCCCCCTGTGCCCTGGCCTCCTGAGGTCATGTGCCCCACCTCACCCCTCCTCTGTCAGCCCGGACCCTGGCCATCTCTCCACCACTCTGCTCCTGCTTATTCTCCAGGTTCTGGCACAACATGGAGGCAGAAGCCCTTATCCCCGTGCTAAGGTGGGCTGCTGAGTCATGCCAGAGATGGCCCGAGATGGCTCCATCCCTCCAGGTCACCGGAGCCCACCCTCCAGCAACGGGGCCTCTCTCCCCGACATCTGTGGGAACAGCCTCCACGTCCGACTCCTGCCCCCAAATGCTGACCAGTGCCTGCCTGTGACCACAGCTGGGCTCAAGGTCGGGGCCGGGGACAGGTGTGCCGCCTCATGTTGGGGTTTCTGACCCCAGTCCCGCCCTGGGGTGAGCTGGGGTGTGGAGGACTCACTGCAGGAACCCAAGCCTGTCTGGGACGAGGCAGCCGCCCTCATCGTCCTCTTCTTCGGGCACCAACAGTGCCGCTCCTCGGCGTCCCTGCAGCCGAGAGGGGACCCGGATGAGAAGTCACTGGGGAAATGTCCACCTGCCCCCTCCCCCGTGTCCCCAGGGAGGCTGGGTCTGGCTCTCACAGGCACAGTCCTTGAGGCAGGGCCCCACCTCCTCCCCCAGCACCCTGGCCAGTACCTGCTCATATTTATTGATGAGCTCTGCTCGCTCCTGGGCCCTCCGGGACCTCAGGGCGTTCATATCCAATCTGTAAGACACACACGCACATGGGAGCCAGTACTGGGGAGCCCACAGGAATGCTGCTTTGAGGGCTGTCCCCCTGGTCAGAGGTGGGGCAGCCACACAGCCAGGCAGGCGGGCACCTGGTGGCCGGGTCCTTGGATTATGACTTGTGCAGAGCTCATTGACTACGGACGGTTGGGGAAGGACAGCCCCCACCTTGCCTCCCCTGCCCTTGGAAAGAATGCTCCTCCCCCAGGCTGGCAGCCACGTGTCCTCCAGGGGGCCCAAGTCCCAAGTCTACGGGGCTCCCTGGCCTGCTCCCAGCTCCCGCATCTCTGGGGCTCTCAGAGCCGGCCTCCCTGCCCACCTGATACCAGCTGACCCGACACCTAGTCTTGAACCCGTGTCCAGACACAGACTCACACCCAGGCCCATTCAACACTGGTGACCAGCAGAGCGGGAGGAATGAGACGACTGTGTACACGCTCTGCACACAGGGGCAGCACTCAGAGCTCCACCACATCGCCCATGGAATCCGGTGTGGGAGACCAGGGCCGCCCCCCTGGCGGGACCTTCCCCACGCCACAGCTCATTAGAGCAAGTGCCACTCACCTCCATCGGGAATCCATGTGATTCTCTGAAATGCGCCTGCTGCCTACACTACCAACTGGTCAGTTGGGCAGTAGACGCACTACTGGCCTCTGGTCGCCTCCCAGCCCAGAGTGCGCATCTCAGTGACTGTGACATCACAGAAGCCTGCCAGCCAATCCCTAGTGGCTCTGCTGTGGCAGGGCTCAGGGTCCTCAGGCCTGGCTTCATTAAAGGTCACCACAAGTGGGGCCTGTGTTCTCCCCAGGGCCCAGGTGAAGAGGGCAGGGCTCTGGCAGAACTGCCCCGGAACCAGGGGTGCCAGGGCCCTCTGCCACCTGCCGTCACGGTCCCAAGTCTCAGGCAACCGGCACCTCCCGCCCCTCCTTTCTGCCTCTGCAATTGTATTACAGCCCAACTGTGAAGGCCTCTTTCTTAGAACAGAAGGTCGCATAGGGAGTCCCACATAGACCTGTCCCCACACTCCGGGGCTGCCCTGCCATGACCTGAACTGAGACTCCCGGGGGAGCAGCCTCCTGTCCTACCACAGGCCCCACCCCAGCACTGCCACCCTCTGCTGCCCCTCCTGCTCTGTTCCAGCCCTTCTTCCCTGGAGTTGTAGGAGGTGGACACAGGGGTCCTCTGGGATGGAGGCAGGGGAGCCTCCCGCTGAGCACCTCAAGCCAGTGTGGCCCAGCCTGTCCAGAGTGGGAACCAGGGCCCTGTCCTGGACACAGGCCAGGGCTTCAGGCACAGAGCACTGAGAACTCCTGGGCACCAGCACCTGAGCCGCATGCTGGTAACACCGGGCTGCTGCTGACCATCAAAACAGGGACAGCACGCGTCAGGCCGCAGGCAGGAGTAGCCACAAGCCCGCGGCTCCCCGGGGTGCTGATCGCAAGGTTGCTCCCCCTGGGAAAGTGGCTCAGCCCTCCCCCAGCACCTCCTTGGTCCTGGGCCCCACACTGCCCCTAGGCTGCCACCTTGGGGCCACAGTCAGTTCTTTTCCCTTCAAGGGCCCACTGCTCTGCCTCCCTGCCCACTTCCCCTGCCCTGGCATGGAGACCACAGGGTGCAGGGCCCTGGTCACCCACACACCTGCTGGCCTCCTCTGTGGAGTGTGAATGAGTGCACCGCTGTGTCGTGTCCAGAGATGCTGTCCAGCAACACTTGGGTTTTAACTGATTCTTTTATTCCCCCTCCCCACTCAGCTTCTCAGCTTTAAATTGCATTGTAAACTCTTTGGAAGACTCACAAAGTGCTGTAAAATAACACAGCGAGTGCTGAATGGGGACCACTCAGCTTCAGCAGTGTAATGTTCCTAATTGGGTGGAAGACGCCCATTCGTTTTCCTTTCTCTGCCTGAGTTCAAACTCCAGATGCCTAGGCTTAGTGTTCTCCACATTGCATTTTCCTTCACTGGGGGGGAGGTTTGTTTCCCAGAGTCCGTGTGCAGGGAGCATGGGTGCATGGGCCCCAACCCAGCTCCTGCATGGACTGATGCTGGCCTCCTGGGGTGGCTTAGGGTGCACAGGGGTGAGTTCCCATTGTTGTTGCTACAAATGTTTCCTTATCATCAAGGTGTTGTTACATATGTTTAATTCATGGATCTTGGGGGGTGGTTGCTTCCATCCACTGTTCCCCTCAGCATGGGCCTGCAGTGGCCAGTGGCTGAGGCCTTAAAATAAATAAATCTTTAAACAATAAAAATTAAAGTTCAAAATAAAAGCAAGTTCCTCTACTTCTCTCCCTCTTTCTCTCTACATCTTTGACTCTACCCGCCTCTCCCTGCACCCCCATGGGATGTTGGCCACCATGTTGGATGCAGCACGAAGGCCCTCCAGAGACGTGAGCCAATCAGCTCGTGTGGCTTGGACATCGCCCCAGTCTGTGGGATTCTGTCACAGCAGCAGAGAGCTGACCGAGACACCTGGTGTCGCCTGTGTCCTCACTGCACATAGATTTGCATCTGTCAGACGGAGTCTGGTGGGACACAGCCCCAGGGTCCCAGAGGTGGGGTAATGAGGGGGTCTCTGCTCCCCAAGCCCTCCCGTCCCCTGGGCTCCCTTTCACTCCTGCAGAGGCAGGGGTCCCCCATTGCTCCTCTGTGGAGAGAGCTCAGTGAGCACAAAGAGCAGGTCTCCCCTGGGGTAAGTGCTTTAGACAGAGTTTGTGGCACCAAGAGGGGTGTGGGACCTTTAAGAGGTGGGCAGAGTAGGAGGTTGCTAGGTGAGATGGGGTGGGGCCCTGGGAAGGCATGAGTGCTGGGCTCCCAGAATCAGGGCTGGGCCAGCCAAAGGCAGGAAATGCATCTGGGTCTCCCTCCCTCCTGGGTGATGGAACCCCAGTGCTTGGACCACCACCTGCAGGTGCCACCTGAACCCCCGAGTGTGCATTAGTGGGGAGCTGGAATGGCAGCCAAGGAGCTGGGAGTAGAACCAGGCCCTCTGACTGGGGATGTGGGCACCCCAATCCGGGACTTCACCGCTGCCTGGAGCGCCCACCCCGACCTCTTCTCTCTGTGAAGCCAGCCCAGGTACAAGTGTGGGAGAAACAGGAAAAGAATCAGCCCACCCTGCCCCCCTCCAGCAAGCCACCGGTGACAGGAGCGGCCGCTGTCTGGGCCTCCCAGCAGCTCCTTGGTCACCAGGATGACACAGATGTTTCTCCCGAGACAGCCCTGTGCCGAGTGCCCTCAGTGAGTTGTGACAGAGCAGGGGGCAGGTGGCAGATCCAGGCCCAGAGGGCACAGACAGGCGTGTGGGGGGCCTGAGACAGGCGGCAGCATCATGACCACAGGGCTGAGCCACCGCAGACACCCAGACCCTGGGCCCACTGTGCGGGAGACCCCACGCGGGGTGTGTTTGCGGGGTCACAGCTGCGTCCACAGTTGGGGGTTGGCACTGGGACCAGCTGAGGCACGAGAGAGGATTTCTGGATCATGGCCAGGGCCGTTCATGCCCCTGACCTTTAGGTCCTTCTGTCTGGTCAGGGACCCCTTCCCACCCCTTATGTCCCTTGGGCCTGGAGGTGGGAGGTCTCATATCCATCTATAGGTGGGCACCACTGCCACCGTGCACGGCCACAAAATGAGCAGCCGAGCGGGTCTCCCTGCAGAGGGCGGGACAGCAGAGTGGCAGCTGCTGTGCAGTTGGGCACGCGCCCCGGCTCTGAGCCGCAGTGTGCTCACGGTGACGCTGGGACTCTCACTGCCGCTCTGAAGCTGGCTAGCCGGCTACGCCTGGTCAGTGAAGCGTGTGTCCTGCGGATCTCGGCCATGCCGACGGAGACCACACCCCCCCCCACCCCGCCCCACACTGCACCCCTGCAGGAACAACACGGACAGCCCTGGATCCAGCCGCCACTGGCAGTCACGGCAGCCGGCCCCGCTGCACCACCCGCCTCCCACACCCACGCCCGGTGTCCGGTCCAGCACTGAGCAGACTCTGTGCAATGCGGGCTTTTATTGTTGCCTCCTCCTTTGAGAGGCCGCCAGTGCGCGGGGCTGCACCTGCTGAGAATGTAGGCCCAGGGTGGCCCTGGGTCTTCTGGCCAGGAGGGCTCCCTTAACAAAGAGGATCTGAGAAGATTTTACTCTGCAAAGAGAAGTCGGGACACCTGGTGAGGCCGGGGCCTAGAGACACCTGCAGGGCACAGGCACAGGGCACTTCCTGGGGAGGAGCTGCAGCCTGGCACTGGATCTGGGCAGCTGAAGTCAGATCCTCTCCTACACCCTGGGTGCCTGAGAAGCTCTCCTAAAAATCCCTCCCTTGATGAGGAATGAGGGGGAGGTTCTCTGTGGGGGGTGCAGGCGAGGCTGGGACAGGCAGGGGCTACACAGAAGGCCTGGCAAGGTGGCAGTGGCACCGGGGGCCTCCAGGAATGCACAGACCCCAGTCCGCTGGCCCCTTCTGTCTCTGGCACACTTGCAGCCTAGCAGTACCCGTCCCCAACTGTGCTCCACCTGCAGTCAGGGTTTGGTCTGCTTTTTCCCCAGCTGTCGCCAGGCCCGGGAGGACAGGAAGGGCTGTTGGAGGTCTAATTCCAGGGTCCAGAGCCCCAGATGGCCGTTTGGGGTCCAGGGAGAAGGAAACATGAGGTCTGGGGGTGGAGGAGGGCACCTGAGGGGTCAGGGTGAGTTAGTGAGATTTGAAGGCAGACAGCACCCAGTGGTCACCGCTTGGAGAAGATTCGACTCGGGCGCTGGAGAGGCTGTGGCCAGGGAGGCCAGAGCTGAGATTTTACACAGAGGCAGGGCTGCCGTGGGGACAGCGGCCCTGGAGGGTCTTGGGCCTGCCTGGGGGAGCTGAACAGCCATGGAGCCCAGGGCTCCGGGTCCACACAGTCTCCCTCCCTGTCCTTTCCCGCACCGTGGGGGGGGGGGGCGGCCCCCAACTCTGCATCCTCATCTGGAGGTTCTTCCCACAGAGTCCCAGGCTGGGCTGTGGTGGGCACGAGCAGTGCCCCTCCCCAGGGCCCTGGAAGGAGCCGGTGTTGGGCCAGGCCCAGCTGGACTCACCACAGCACTGATCGCGTGCCCCTTCTCCTCTGCTGTCAGTTTCCCATCACGCACTGCTTCAGCGCCAGGGCGTTTTGCAGCACTAGCGGGTCACTTTGGTAATTTTGCACATAGGAAATATACTCATCGGAGGGTCCTGACAGAAATTCATAAACAGCTGTCTGCACAGCCGGCAGATGTCACAATCTGAAGAGAAATGGAAGGCATGGGTCACGGCAGGTGCGTCCCTTCACCCGCCCTGGGAGCCAGCACTGCCCTGGAAAGCTGGCCCCTGCCCCCAGAGCACCCCCAGCCCAGGCGTCCGTGGCTGGCACCCACTGGCAAGAGAGAACAGGAGCCAGGCAGCGCCGAGCAGCACCAGGCAAGCAGCAGGCTTCATGGTGCAGGGACAGCCGCTGCCATCGCGGGGCCCTTTATACCTGCTCTGTGTCCCCAGTGGGACAGGAGGGGCCTGTCCTCCCGGGGATGGGGGGCTCCACGCCCAACCCAGGCCACAGCTTGCATGACCTGCAGTTGCAGAGGGCGCACGTGTGTGTGTGTTGATACTGGCCAAGTCCAGCCCTGGATTAACACAGGGCTTAGCTCCTTCTCCCTCTCTCTTCCCGGGGACCTGACCATGGGCCCATGCCTGGGTGCAGGGAAGGCGCAGAACCAGTGGAAACCCTGCCTGGGCAAGGGGAGAAAGCACCACACAGGGCCTCTGGAGCCCTGGGCCAGCTCAGCCTCTCGCACCTTGGCTGGGACCCTGACGACTGGCTGCTGTGACTATGGGAACTGCAGGAGACCCAGTGCCAGTGTGGCGGGCAGGCCGGAGTACAGCTCCTCTGCTTCTCTCTTGCACTCATGGCCCTGAAGGCTAGGGGACACGGGGTAGACCAGTTGTCTCTAAACACCTACTTGGCATTTGACCACATTCTGTTCTTTGGGTGTCAAGGACCCTGACTGGGCTGGGAGAGACGCCCAGGTCCTTGTCTTCCCGTGGGGAGAACAGAACCAGGACACACACAGAAGTGCAGCCTTGTCAAAAGGCAGGGGTCGTGCACGACTTCTCCATCTCTTCCCGCACCTGTGCTCCCCGAAAGACGCCCCAGGGGAGCCCAGCTCCCTTCTGTCCCTGGCTTCCCCGCACACACCCTCTCCCACCCTGCTGCCTCTGCCACCTCCTGCCCCAGTCTCCCTCCCTCCATGGCCTCCTTCCATTTTTTTTTTTTTAATTTATTTGAAAGCCACAGTTGCAGAGAAGCATTGACAGAGTCAGAGAACAAGAGGTCTTCCGCCCGCTGGTTCACTCCCCAGATGGCCACAACAGCCGGAGCTGCGTCGATCCGAAGCCAGGAGCTTCTTCAGGGTCTCGCATGTGGGTGCAGGGGCCCAAGGACCTGGGCCATCTTCTACTGCTCTCCCAGACCATAGCAGAGAGCTAGATCAGAAGAGGAATGCCTGGGACTGGAACCAGCACCCATATGGTGAGGGAAGTCTTGCAGCTGCAAGTTCACCTCCCCCACACAGGGGAGCACAGCTGGGGCTGGCCGGAAGCTGGCCAGGAAGCAGCAGTGGGACAGGACTCTAGGCATTCTGACCTGTGATGCCCACATCCTAAGCAGCAGTGGAACCCGCTGTGCCCCAGCACCTGCCCTGCACGTGAGTTCTTGCTGTGGCAGGACTGGGCTGGTAGAGGGAAGCTTGTGCTAAGGCGAGTTCCGCTTCCTTGGCTTGCTCTGCTCTCGTCCACCTGCACACGCTTGCCTTCTGCTGTCCACTGTGGCCAGGAGCAGCAAGAGGGCCTGGTGGGGAGCGCTGATGTGCTTGGGGCTCCCCAGGGTGCAGCCCAGCAGGAGCTGGGAGGCCAGTAGGAGTGACAGCCAGGCTCAGCCCCAGTGCACACTCGCCCCTGCGCGCTTGGGCTCGCCCTCCCGTCTTCAGTTCTCCATGGTTTCCCTCCCTTGTGGAGGGACGGGAGCTCCAGGAACATGAGGGCTGTCAGAGGAGCTGAGGGCGTGGCCTGCTTCTCCGAAGTCTCTAAACAAGGACACGTTTACATGGGTAGGAGAGGACTTCAGTAAGTTCATGGATATTAGCATTTAAAGTGCACGGGCCAGGGTGGTGCTAACTTGCAATGATGGCATCCCATAGTGGAGAGCTGGTTCGAGTCCCGGCTGCTCAGCTTCGGATCCAGCTCTCTGCCAACAGGCCTGGGAAAGCAGTGGAAGACGGCCCCAATATGTGGGCCGCTGCTCCCGCATGGGAGTCACAGTTGGAATTCTGGTTCCTGACCTTCGCTTGGCATAGAACTGGACCTCAAGGACTTCTGGGGAATCAACCAGTAGATGAAGGATTTGTCTCTCTTTCACTGCCACTCTACATTTTGAATACATAATTCATTTTTTACATAATACATTTTTAAAATATTTATTTATTTATTTGAAAGTCAGAGTTACACAGAGAGAGGAGAGGCAAAGACAGAGAGAGAGGTCTTCCATCTGCTCGTTCACTCCCCAGATGGCCACAACCACCAGAGCTGTGCCGATCCAAAGCCAGGAGCCAGGAGTTTCTTCTGTGCCTGCAGGGTCCTGAGCGGGTCTCTGCCTGAGGATGGGGGCTGTGGAACCACCCATCTCCCCAGGAACACGGGGAAGCTTGCTGCCGCTGGGCACCGGGGTCACAAACTGGAGCAAACTCCTTTCCATGGGACAATTTAATACAGGCTCAGCACCACCTGAGGGTGGCGGTGGGGGAGGGGGGCGGGGAGGAGAGTACAGTGGCTCCTGGCATGGCTGTTGTCTTCCAGTGTCAGGGTGTCCTGGCCCCAGGAAGAGCCTGGGCGGTGGGGGCTCAACCAAGTGCACAGGATGCCGTGAAGACACACGGAAGGCTGCTGCCCAGCCTGGGCAGGACAGATGCTGGACTCGGCCTCTCTTCTAGGAGGCACCCATCATCCAGGTGCCCTGTGGAATAGGAGGTAAGGAGGCCTCTGGCCAGGGAGGGCACGCGGGCCTGGTCTCCCAGCCCAGGGCTGGCTCTGGCCGGCTCCAGCCCGTGACTGTCCCCAGAGTGCGTGGGGCTGCCATGCCAGTAGGGGGAAGTCTTCAGCTGTGGCCCCCAGGCGGGGACAGCCTGCATGGGCCCTGGTTCTGGGGGCTCCGAGGCCCGTGGAGGAGCCCACATCCACAGGCCCTCCCGGCTGCCAGCGTCGGAGGAGTTGTCCTCCCTGTGCTCTGGCCTGCTCAGGTTAGGGAGACTGGCGCACTGGCACAGGCCTCCCCACCTCCTCGAGTACTCTGGAGACTCTGTGTGGCTGGCCGCAGCTGGAGACTCTGCGGTCCCCACAGGGGAGCCCAGGCCGAGGGGCTCTGGGCTGCCTTCCCAGCTCTCCTCCTCCTCCAGGCCTTCCCTCTCGGCGATGCGGAGGCCAAAGCTTTCTGGAGGACGGATCATCACTGCACGGGTAGCGGGACCCCTGGTCTGCTCCCACACTGCCACTGTGTCCTGAATGGTGATTTTGGCCTTCGGAGCAGTGGGGGCAGGAACGTGCATCTGGGAGACGCGTGCCTGCCCCAGGGGCCTGCTGCACCGTTTTATAGCCTTGGCTGCAAGAAGAGACACGGTTTGTTTACCACAGCCCCGGTCTGGCCTGCTCGGTGCTTGCCCCGACAAAACCCTGGGGTCCCCATCACCACGTGTGACGCTGAGGACTCTTCCAGGCTGCTGGCCCCAGACGGGAGGGTGTGTGCAGCCCGGGCCAGGGGAGCCCTGGGACACCGCCGGCTCCTCCTGCACAGCCCCACAGGGTGGATGGCCCTGAACTCCCCACCTCACTCTCATCTCTGGGGACTGAGGCACCAACTCAGGACCCCGTCACCTACCCCACCTGAACTCCTGCGCCCTAACAGTGCATTCGCTGAGTTACCCACATCTGAGTCCCTCCTACATGGCTGGAAAGGAACTGAGCCTAAGATGATGGGGGTGAGAGCTGGGGCTGTGGGGCAGACATGGAGATTGGTTTAGGCCCTTGGGAACAGGGAATGCAGTTTCTAAAGAGGTGGCAGGGGTGCCCTGTGTCCTCTGCCCCTGGGCCACTGTCTCTTTCCTGGTGAGACTGGGCTGTCACTGCTACTGTCCTACGAGCACCCAGGGGAGGCAGCACCTGGAGGCACAGTGGGGCCTCCCCAGTGCCTGGACAGCCTGCACCTGGGCCCCCACTTAGAGCCTCAGAGCTGGGACAAACCCATCTCTGCTCTGCATGGGGACCCAGGCGCTCAGGTCCTTGATGGCAGCAGCAGCAGGGGAGGAGCACGGGGACCCCTCCCCACCGCAGCCCAGAGGCCAGCGATGCTCCGGGTCCCGCTGCCTTCTGTTGGCCCGAGGCTAGGGCTGCAGAGTCCACACTCAGTTGCACTTGTGTTCTGCCGCGGGGGCCCCCAGCGCCTGCCTCTGTGCCCAGCCCTGCTCACAGGAGTGCACTCGGCCCCCACAACTGGGCTCAGGTTACCTGGGCCTTCCAGGGGTTCTCAGATGGCTGAAGGGGATTCTCTGCCGGCCTGTTTCCCCCTCACTGCACAGGGTCTCCCACAGCCCCACCTCCCTCTAGCCCTGCCCACATGCAGGTGGCAACCCACCCACCTGTCCTAGGAGGGTCCTGTGTGCAGACAGTTGTGGTCATCGGGCCAGTATGTCTTGGGTGTCAAGCCAAGCACTGGAGGGACTGCTCAGGGGCCAATTGACAGTGGGATGACCCTGGCCACTTCTCCTTGTGGTCTGTGGGGGCCTGGGATTGGGGATGCAACAGGGGGATTCTCAGTGCCCTCCTGAAGGGAACCCAGGCCTCCCCAACCCCCTCATCCCTCCCTCAAGCCCTGCTCACGAGGGACAGGCAGGGGGACCCCCAGCTCCTCCGTCCCCAGCACCCGGGCCTCTGTGGGCCCTGAGGACTCACTGTGATGGATCTTGACGGCCGTGTATGCCATGGCTGGGAGCATGTGCTCGCCCTCCAGGATGTAGATGTCCCGCATCCTCAGAGCCAGGGGGAACGGCACCTGGGGACAGAGGCATTGGAGGAGCCGCCGTCAGGGCCTCAGCAGGGCCCACAGGGGTGGGTGTGCAGTGTCACTACAGGGGACAGGGGGAGACTGCAGGAGCAGTGACCCAGGATATTGAGGATCTCTGTCTCTCTGCCTTTCAAAGAAATAGCAAGATCAATAGGGGCCTGTGCTGTGTACAGTAGGCTAAGCCTCCACCTGCCACACCGGCATCCTGTATGTGGCCAGTTTGCGTCCCAGCTGCTCCTCTTCCAAGCCAGCTCTCTGCTTATGGCCTTGGGAAGCAGTAGGAGATAGCCCAGGTGCTTGGGCCCCTGCACCCCTGTGAGAGAGCTGGAAGAAGCTCCTGGCTTCTGACTTCTGATCAGCTCAGCTCCTGCCACTGCAACCATTTGGGGAGTGAACCAGCAGAGGAAGACCTTTCTCTATGTCTTTCTCTGTCTATAACTCTACCTCTCAAATAAATAAAATATTTTTATTGAAGGACGGGGTGGAGCCAAGATGGCGGAACAGTGAGGGCGCACACCGATAGTGCGGGAAAATTTAGTTTAATAAAAGTGGAGTTATGGTAGCCTCAGAAAAAGGATCAGGAAAAAACTGCAGAGGAAACTCTTCCGGATCTAGTGGCTGTGACTCGGAGGACCTACTGGGAGAACAAGGTCACCCACCGCGCGGAAGCCGAGCTGCGGGAGCTGCATGGTCTGTGTGCCGGTGCAGGAAGGGGAGTGGATGTCACACAGACACCAGCAGGGAGAGCAGGGACGCCCAGGGCTCTGAGTCCACACATCGGTGCTGGAAGGGGAGGTGAGCTCAGTAACCTGAGACATTGGCGGGGAAATGGTGGTCAGAATCTAGAGGGGAGCGGGAAAGTTCACCAGACTGACTACGGGAGAGAAGGAAAAAAGGTGTGTGGGGGGGTACTGGTACAGAGGAGTTTCTCTCTCTGCCAACCTTGCAAAGGCAAGCAAGAGACAAAGAGCAGGCCTTCACTCTGGATTTAGATAACAACTAGGGAGAGCTAAGGAACTGAGTCACTACAATTCAGTAGCCTAGGCAACCCAGTGGGAGTCCAGAGGAGAAACAGAGCCTGCACAGACTCTTTGGGTAGAAGCCAGAGATCTGAAGCTAAATACCATCAATTCTGCACAGCAGTGCGGTGCGATATTACTTACCTCCTAAATAAATAAATAAATAAAAAGGAGAGATTTACCACGCATAACCTGAGGGTGTCACCTTTGCACACCCATAACCCAGAAGAACCAAGCAGAGCTCTCAGGCCACACCCATCTCAAGCCTCCAAGGCTCCTCCAACAGCAGGCAGTCCACTTAACACAGACATAGTATAAAAAAAAAAAAAGCGCAGTGACGAAAGAAGAATTAACTATGCCAAGCAACAAACACAGAAATCGAGGGAACAAGATCAACGATGACACTATGATGCCTCCAAATAAACAAAACACCCCAAGCCAAGATTATGAAGATGATGAGATAGAAGAAATGCAAGATATGGATTTCAAAAAATTTATGATAAGAACATTTAGAAGTTTTCACAACACAACATATCAAAACTTATGGGATACAGCAAAAGCAGTATTGAGAGGCAAGTTAATAGCAATAGGTGCCTATATCAAGAAATTGGAAAGGTACCAAATAAATGAGCTTTCAGCACGTCTCAAGGACCTAGAAAAACTGCAGCCAAACCAAACCCAAATCTAGTAGAAGAGAAATAATTAAAAGCAGAGAAGAAATTAACAGGATTGAATCCAAAAAAAAATTACAAAAAATCAGCCGAGTGAGAAGCTGGGTTTTTGAAAAAATAAACAAAATGGACACCCCATTGGCCCAACTAACTAAAAAAAAGAAAAGACCCAAATCAATAAAATCAGAGATGAAAAAGGAAACATAACAACAGACACCACAGAAATAAAAAGAATCATCAGAAATTACTACAAGGACTTGTATGCCAGCAAACAGGAAAATCTATCATAAATGGATAGATTCCTGGACACATGCAATCTACCAAAATTGAACCATGAAGACACAGAAAACCTAAATAGACCCATAACTGAAACAGAAATCGAAACAGTAATAAAGGCCCTCCCAACAAAGAAGAGCCCAGGACCAGATGGATTCACTGCTGAATTCTACCAGACATTTAAAGAAGAACTAATCCCATTTCTTCTCAAACTATTCAGAACAATTGAAAAAGAGGGAATCCTCCCAAATTCTTTCTATGAAGCCAGCATCACCTTAATCCCTAAGCCAGAGAAAGATGCAGCACTAAAAGAAAATTATAGACCAATATCCCTGATGAACATAGACGCAAAAATCCTCAATAAATTTCACGCCAATAGAATACAACAACACATCAGAAAAATCATCCACCCAGACCAAGTGGGATTTATCCCTGGTATGCAGGGATGGTTCAACATTCGCAAATCAATCAATGTGATTCACCACATTAACAGACTGCAAAAGAAAAACCATATGATTATCTCAATTGATGCAGAGAAAGCATTCGATAAAATTCAACACCCTTTCATGATGAAAACTCTAAGCAAATTGGGTATAGAAGGAACATTCCTCAATATAATCAAAGCAATTCATGAAAAGCCCATGGCCAGCATCCTATTAAATGGGGACAAGTTGGAAGCATTTCCACTGAGATCTGGCACCAGGCAGGGATGACCACTCTCACCACTGCTATTTAACATAGTTCTGGGAGTTTTAGCCAGAGCCATCAGACAAGAAAAAGAAATTAAAGGAATACAAATTGAGAAGGAAGAAGTCAAACTATCCCTCTTTGCAGACAATATGATTCTTTACTTAGGGGATCCAAAGAACTCTACTAAGAGACTATTGGAACTCATAGAGGAGTTTGGCAAAGTGGCAGGATATAAAATCAATGCACAAAAATCAACAGCCTTTGTATACACAAGCAATGCCATGGCTGAGAAAGAACTGCTAAGATCAATCCCATTCACAATAGCTACAAAAACAATCAAATACCTTGGAATAAACTTAACCAAGGACGTTAAAGATCTCTACGATGAGAATTACAAAGTCTTAAAGAAAGAAATAGAAGAGGATACCAAAAAATGGAACAATCTTCCATGCTCATGGATTGCGAGAATCAACATCATCAAAATGTCCATTCTCCCAAAAGCAATTTATAGATTCAATGCAATTCCAATCAGGATACCAAAGACATTCTTCTCAGATCTAGAAAAAATGATGCTGAAATTCATATGGAGGCAAAAGAGACCTCGAATAGCTAAAGCAATCTTGTACAACAAAAACAAAGCTGGAGGCATCACAACACCAGATTTCAGGACACACTACAGGGCAGTTGTAATCAAAACAGCATGGTACTGGTACAGAAACAGATGGATAGACCAATGGAACAGAATTGAAACACCAGAAATCAACCCAAACATCTACAGCCAACTTATATTTGATCAAGGATCTAAAACCAATTCCTGGAGCAAGGACAGTCTATTCACTAAATGGTGCTGGGAAAACTGGATTTCCATGTGCAGAAGCATGAAGCAAGACCCCTACCTTACACCTTACACAAAAATCCACTCAACATGGATTAAAGACCGAAATCTACGACCTGACACCATCAAGTTATTAGAGAACATTGGAGAAACCCTTCAAGATATTGGCACAAGCAAAGAGTTTCTGGGAAAGACCCGGGAGGCACAGGCAGTCAAAGCCAAAATCAACTACTGGGATTGCATCAAATTGAGAAGTTTCTGTACTGCAAAAGAAACAGTCAGGAGAGTGAAGAGACAACCGACAGAATGGGAAAAAATATTTGCAAACTATGCAACAGATAAAGGGTTAATAACCAGAATCTACAAAGAGATCAAGAAACTCCACAAAAACAAAACCAACAACCCACTTAAGAGATGGGCCAAGGACCTCAATAGACATTTTTCAAAAGAGGAAATCCAAATGGCCAACAGGCACATGAAAAAATGTTCAAGATCATTAGGACTCAGGGAAATGCAAATCAAAACCACAATGAGGTTTCACCTCACCCCGGTTAGAATGGCTCACATACAGAAATCTACCAACAACAGATGCTGGCGGGGATGTGGGGAAAAAGGGACACTAACCCACTGTTGGTGGGAATGCAAACTGGTCAAGCCACTATGGAAGTCAGTCTGGAGATTCCTCAGAAACCTGAAGATAACCCTACTGTTCGACCCAGCCATCCCACTCCTTGGAATTTACCCAAAGGAATTTAAATTGGCAAACACAAAAGCGGTCTGCACCCTAATGTTTATTGCAGCACAATTCACAATAGCCAAGACCTGGAACCAACCTAAATGCCCATCAACGGTAGACTGGATAAAGAAATTATGGGATATGTACTCTTTAGAATACTATACCGCAGTAAGAAACAATGAAATCCAGTCATTTGCAACAAAATGGAGGAATCTGGAACACATCATGCTGAGTGAAATAAGCCAGTCCCAAAGGGACAAATATCATATGTTCTCCCTGATCAGTGACAACTGACTGAGCACCAAAATGGAAACCTGTTGAAGTGAAATGGACACTATGAGAAACGGTGACTTGATCAGCATAGCCCCGACTGTTAACAACTTAATACATTATCCCCGTTAGTATTTTTTTAATCTGTTCTACTTAATATGACTGGTTTAATTCTGTAATTAATACACAGTTATTCTTAAGTGTTGAAATTTAACTGAAATGTGATCCCTGTTAAACATAAGAGTGGGAATAAGAGAGGGAAGAGATGTACAATTTGGGACATGCTCAAGCTGACTTGCCCCAAATGGTAGAGTTAGAAACATACCAGGGGACTCCAATTCAATCCCATCAAGGTGGCATGTACCAATGCCATCTCACCAGTCCAAGTGATCAATTTCAGTTCACAATTGATCATAATGAAAGGACTAAGAGTCAAAGGAAGCACATAAACAAGTCTAGTACCTGCTAATACTAACCAATAGAATAAATAAAGGGGAGAGTGATCCAACATGGGAAGCGAGATACACAGCAGACTCATAGAATGGCAGATGTCCTAAACAGCACTCTGGCCTCAGAATCAGCCCTAAAGGCATTCGGATCTGGCTGAAAAGCCCACGAGAGTATTTCAGGCATGGAAAGCCAAGATACTCTGGCAGAAAAAAAAAAAAAAAAAAAACTAAATGAAAGATCTCTGTGAGTGAGATCCCAGTGGAAAGAACAGGTCTTCAAAGAAGGAGGTACTTTTCTCTGAAGGGAGGAGAGAACCTCCACTTTGACTATGACCTTGTCTAAACAAGATAGGAGTTGGAGAACTCAAAAGGCTTCCATAGCCTTGGAAACTCATGACTGGAGCATAGGGAGATTACTGATGCCATAAACAGGAGTGTCAATTTGTAAAGTCAACAACAGGAGTCACTGTGCACTTACTCCTCATGTAGGATCTCTGTCCTTAATGTGCTGTACAGTGAGATTTAATGTTATAACGAGTACTCACACAGTATATTTCACTTTGTGTTTCTATGGGGGTGCAAACTGTTGAAATCTTTACTTAATGTATACTAAACTGATCTTCTGTAAAAAAAAAAGAGAAATTATCAATTCCCAACTTGACTCTCACTGGGATGAAACATGACAATAGGTCTGATCTGATTTCATCATCATTTAAAAAATCATCTATTATTTTTCACTTTATGTTTCTGTGTGGGAGCAAACTGTTGAAATCTTTACTTAATGTATGCTAAACTGATCTTCTGTACATAAAGAGGATCGAAAATGAATCTTGATGTGAATGGAAGGGGAGAGGGAGTGGGAAAGGGGAGGGTTCTGGGTGGGAGGGACGTTATGGGGGGAAGCCATTGTAATCCATAAGCTGTACTTTGGAAATTTATATTCATTAAATAAAAGTTAAAAAAATAAAATACTTTTTATTTTATTTTTTTTTGACAAGCAGAGTAGGACAGTGAGAGTGAGAGTGAGAGTGAGAGTGAGAGTGAGAGCGAGAGAGTGAGAGAGTGAGAGTGTGAGAGAGAGAGAGAGAGAGAGAGAAAGGTCTTCCTTTTTCCATTGGTTCACCCCCCAAGGGGCTGCCACGGGCGGCGCGTTGAAGCCGGCGCACTGTTCCAATCCGAAGCCAGGAGCCAGGTGCCTCCTCCTGGTCTCCCATGCAGGTGCGGGGCCAAGCACTCAGGCCATCCTCCACTGTACTCCCAGGCCACAGCAGAGAGCTGGTCTGGAAGAGGAGCAACTGGGACAGAATCCGGCGCCCTGACTGGGACTAGAACCCGGGGTGCCGCCACTGCAGGCAGAGGATTAGCCTAGTGAGCCACGGGGCTGGCCAATAAAATCTTTTTCAAAAATGATAAATAAAGGACTAGTGCTGTGGTTCAACGGGTTAGGGCCTAGGCCTGTGGTGCCAGCATCCCGCATCCCATGTGGGTGCTAGTTCGGATCTTGGCTGCTCCACTTCCAATCCAGCCCCATGCTATGACCTGGCAAGGCACTGGAGGATGGCCTGGGTCCTTGGGCCCCTGTGCCCATGTGGGAGGCCCAGGGAAGGTTCCTGGCTCCTGGCTTCAGGTCAACTCAGCTCTGGCCATTGCAGCTGGTTGGGCAGGGAAGCAGTAGATGAAAGACCTCTCTCTGTCTCTCCTTCTCTCTCTGACTTTCAAATAGATAAATAAATCTTTTTTAAAAAGATAATTAAAGTTTTAAAACTGTAGAAGGAATGATGGAAAAAGTGAACCTCACCGTAGCAAATTCAGAATGCCTGATAGGGCCTGGCGCTGTGGTGTTGCAGGTAAAGCTGCTGCCTGCAGTGCTGGCATGGCATACAGGTGCCAGTTCTAGTCCCAGCTGCCCCACTTCCGATCCAGCTCTCTGCTATGGCCTGGGAAAGCAGAAAATGGCCCAAGTCCCTGGGCTCCTGCACCTGTGTGTGAAACCCAGAGGAAGCTCCTGGCTCCTGGCTTTGGATCGGCGTAGCTCCAGCCGTCGCAGCCAGTTGGGGAGTGAACCAGTGGATGGCAGACCTCTCTCTCTCTCTGCCAGCACGCACAACCTCAGTCTGATCATGAGAACATCAGGCCAAGTCAAACTGAACGTTCCTCTGCAGCATAACTGACCAGGACTCTTCAGAAGCGTCCAGGCCATGAAGGAAGACTGAAGAACTGTCCCCGACTCTGGGAGACTAACCAGACAGGACACTGGAGGCAAGCTGGAGGCCTGGCTCAGACCCTGGACCAGAAAAAGGAAACCAGTGGGAACACTGCAACACTCCGGTGAGGGCCAAGGACACTTTAGTTAGTACACTATCTTGCTTTGTAAACCACACACAGGGCTCTTTCTGCATGACCAATCAAGCACACGATGCACACAACAGAGCATAGCTCTGGCCCTGCTCTGGGTGGGGATAAAGACCCCAGCTACTTCCTGTGACACACCCCTCTCCACACTGCTGCTTGCACCAACACAAACTCACATCCCAGGGCCCCAGTGAGGTGACCTGTGCTCACCTGTCTGCTGCAACATCAGTTACCTGTGACAAATCAAAACACAAGCTCCCTGGGGCAGCGATTCTGAGATCTCTGCGTCTCCACAGGCTGGCACAGAGAGGGATCAGTACATGTCGGCTAAGCCAACAGTGTAGGGTCAGCTGTGGGGAAGCGGCTGCTATGGTCCTCACTCTGCCCACTAGAGCACCCATTCGCCACCTCCCATTTGATCTCTATCAACTTAACCTTTCTACATCTCGCCTATGCTTTGGAAAGAAAATCATAGGACAAGGTATAGGCAGTAGAAAATCAGGAGAAACCAGTATTTAGAAGGAATAAAAATAAAATAAAAAGTCAAGATCAGAATAAAATATTTTACATTTCTCTTGTTTGGATCTATCACATATGCTACCACCATACTTCAAGAGTTATTTTAGTTTTTTAAATGTTTATTCATTTTTATTTATTTGAAAGGCAGAGCATCAGAGAGGGCAAGAGAGAGAGAGAAATCTTCTATCTACTGGTTCACTCTCCAAATGTCTCCAACAACTGGGCCTGGACCATGCCGAAACCAGGAGCCAGAAACTCCACTCAGGTCTCCCTCACAGGTGGCAGGTATTCAGGATTCCATCCACCATTTGCTGTCTCCTAGGGCATTAGCAGGAAGCTGTCCTGGAAGTGGGCAGCCAGGACTTACATCAGGTACTCCAGTATGGAACCAAAGGTGCCCCAAGCAGTGGCTTAATCGGCTGTATCACAAGATCCATTCCTTCCAAGAGTTGGTAAAAGATCAAATGGGGGGGGGCGTGCTGTTGTGCAGTGGGTTAAAGCCCCAGCCTGCAGTGCTGGCATCCCATATGGGCACTGGTTCGTGTCCTGGCTGCTCCTCTTCTGATCCAGTTCTATGCTATGGCCTGGGAAAGCAGTAGAGGATGGCCCAAGTCCTTGGGTCTCTGCACCCACGTGGAAGACCTGGAAGAAACTCTTGTCTCCTGGCTTTGGATCAGCTCAGCTCTGCCACTGCGGATTTTTGGTGAGTGAACCAATGGAAGGAATGGATTCGCTCTCTCGCTGACTCTACTTCTAACTCTTACCAAAAAAAAAAAAAAAAAAAGATCAAATGAGGAAGTATATAGAGAACATTTACCCCACAGCCTGGACATAATCAATGTTCAAAAGTAGTAGTTATTTTTATTTTTACTAAGGTAGTATCTACACTACATCTAGATAATTACAGGGGGCAGGTGTTACGGGGTACCAGGTGGAGCCACCATCTGTGAAGCCACCATCCCATTATGGGCACCGGTTCATTTCCAGGCTGCTCTACTTCCAATCCAGCTCCCTGTTGATGGCCTAGGAAAAGCAGCAGAACGTAGCCCAAGTGCTTGGGCCACTGCTACCAACATGGGAGACCCAGATGGAGCTCCCAGATTCCACCTGGCCCAGAACCAGCCATTGTGGCCATCTGGGGGTAAGCCAGTAGATAGAAGATATTTCTCTCTCTCTCTCTCTCTGTAACTCTGACTTTCAAATAAAAAACTTACAAGGATAAAGTACAATATAGCAGTTCTAAAACTATTCACATAAAAAATACTTAATGAGCTTTTCTTTTTTAACAAATATTAGATTTCTAATAAGATAAAGTCAAATAACTGAAGAGAAATATCAATCTAAAATAACAGGTAAATCAGTCTCTCTGCACACACACACAATAAACACTAAAGATACCCAACTTTGCAAGTGAAAAAATGCAAGTTAAAACAAGAGATCATGTTCACCAGGCAAACAAGCAGAAATTAAAAAGCCTAGTAACAGGGCCGGTGCTGTGGTGCAGCAGGTAAAGCCACTGCCTGCAGTGCTGGCATCACATATGTGTGTCAGTTCAAGTCCCGGCTGCTCCTCTTCCAATCCAGCTCTCTGCTATGGTCTGGGAAAGCAGTAGAAGATGGCCCAAGTCCTTGGGCCCCTGCACCCATGTGGGAAGACCTGGGGGAAGCTCCTGGCTCCTGGCTTCGGATCGGCACAGCTCTGGCCATTGCAGCCAACTGGGGAGTGAACCAGCGGGTGGAAGACCTCTTTCTCTCTGCCTCTCCTCTGTGTAACTCCTTCAAGTAGATAAATAAAATCTTTTTTTTTTTTTAAAAAGACTATTAATGAGGTTGCATAGGAAAAGAAACCCCAATAATGATAGTATAAATTGCTATAATCTTTCTGGAAGGATATCTGACAAATCTGTCAAA
The DNA here is from genome assembly GCF_964237555.1 of Oryctolagus cuniculus. NCBI lineage: Eukaryota > Metazoa > Chordata > Mammalia > Lagomorpha > Leporidae > Oryctolagus > Oryctolagus cuniculus. The sequence continues at coordinate 17,356,017 of NC_091449.1, read as the reverse complement.
AACTGTAATACACATTAAGAAAACTATTCTTAATAACATGTGAGTGCAAAGGCATCACCTGCCAAAGATGACAATGAAAACCCAGTAAGAAAAGTTCCTCTTGGGGCCGGCACCATGGCGTGGCTGGTTAAGCTGCTGCCTGCAACGCCAGCATCCCAAATGGGTGCCCGTTTAAGTCCTGGCTGCTCCACTTCCAATCCAGTTAATGCTCCTGGGAAAGCAGTGGAAGATGGACCAAATCCTTGGGCCCTGCCACCCGTTTGGGAAACTAGATGGAGGTCCAGGCTCCGGGCTTCAGCCTGGCTCAGTCTCAACCATCACAGCCATCTAAGGAGGAAACCAGCAAATGGAGGATCTCTCCCCCTTTCTTTTCAACTCTTCAAGAAAAATCCTTGGAAATTAAAAAAAAAAAACTTACTCTTAAGTCCTCCACCTACCCCAGGGGTATCCTGAGGGTGGAAAAGACCCCAGAGTCCTGGAAAGGGGGTCAGTAGGAAGGGGGTGAGAAGGACAGGAAACGGGTTGCCCCAGGGGTAGCTGGGTAGCACAAGCTGCTGCCCAAACCACACCTGGATGGCCTGCAGCTGGCTGCTCTGCGAGAGGAACAGCACAGGGGCTGCAGAGCAGGATGCCAGAGAGCAGCCGAGCAGGACACACGGACCCAAGCAGAGACAAGCTGGCTTACTGGAGCATACTACTCTGAGGCTGGTCCCAAGAGTGATGCACTCACCTCCCAAGGGAACTGTGGTGATGGGCATGGTGGGGCGTGGAGCACGAGGTCTCCAAAGGGGCCACAGAGCAGAGGTAACTTCCGAGTTCAGGGCGCACAGTGCACCAGTACCAGCTTATGCAAATAGAGACAGGACTGGGCTGCTCCCTATACAGCCTTTCTTCTGTTAACACCACAGTCTGGGAAGTGAGAGACAGAGGAGCTCCAGGTGAGAGTGGCTGCCCCACAGACTACAGAAACAGAAATCCAGCCCTCAGTAGTGCTCCTTAAAGAGCAGAGATCACAGGCACACCGTGCAGAATACAGCCTGGTGCAGGGGCCCACTCTAGGGAACCATCACACAGTAACCACACACCAGGAAGAAGGAGCCGTGACAGGGATGTAAGTTACGTGGATGTACCCACATTCTTATGGGAACACACAGCACAAAATGGCTTGAAAATCTAGCTGGCTGTCAAGAAGAAACTGGTTAAATCCAATAACCACATCAGTCATAGTCACCCATGAAAAAGACTCAAAGTGGTTAGGAGAGGGATATGGATTGGCAAAGAACCTCCACAGCTACTCCTAAGCTAATTCTGCAAACAAGACAGCCTGTTCTCTTCCTAAGAAAGTCCATGCCCAGAGAGGTGTCTAACCTCATGGACAGAGGGTAGGATCCAGGCTCAAGGGGGTGTAAGTGCAGACAGAGGGCGGATCCAGGCTCACAGGGGTGTGTAAGTGCACCGACAGAGGGCGGGATCCAGGCTCAAGGGGGTGTAAGTGCACTAACAGAGGGCAGGATCCAGGCGCACAGGGGTGTGTAAGTGCACTGACAGAGGGCGAGATCCAGGCGCACAGGGGTGTGTAAGTGCACTGACAGAGGGCAGGACCCACGATCACATGGGTATGTAAGTGCACCAATGGAGGGTGGGAAGGTCACAGCCCACAGAGGCCTCCAGGAGGAAAGACGTGGGACAGAGGCAGGCATGTGGTCAACTTTTTTTTAATGCTCCAGCAGTTTTATTTCAAGAAAGCTTTTCTTTAGAATTACTCTACTACTTTTTATAAGTTGTTTTTTTAAGTCAAAAGGCACAGAGCTCAGGCCCGGGAGGGGGTGCCTGAGAATTCTACTCACAGCCAGTTTGACCAGCACCAACTCAGAGGCTGCCTCCTGCAGAACCCAGACCTTCAAAACCTGCTCGCGGGTAACTGATGGCACATAAATGCAGACACGAACTGAAGGCGTTTACTCATGATTCCTGTGACTTCAGAACCTGTACTTACACAATCTCGGCGCTGTCTTCACAGAAGTCAATGTGCAATGTAACAGGCTTCATGCAGTACAACCGGAACTTTTTGCTCTGTAGGGAAGCTGCATAAATGATTCCACTGCAACTCGGATGCTGACAAATGAAGCAGAGAGAGTTCCATTATAAAACACACAACACAGAACAGACTCCTTTATAGCTCACCTAGGTCAGTAACATGCTTGCCGTAAAACAAAGTAAAGGACATCCCTTTCTGATTCTAACACAGCCTCCAACAGATGCTTGGAGACATCTGGCCAAGGGGACAAAACTGCTTCTTGGAGGGTGGAAAAAATCTTTCTGTAAAAGCAGAGAGATCCTACATAGTGATTCAGTGTATCTGTGGCATCAAAATTTCATGGCACAGGGGCAGGAATTCAGGGAGAGTGTATCTGGTGAGGCTCCTCAGGTTAAGACACACTGTGCAGCTGGCACTGTGGCGCAGGTGAAGGCGCCACCCACGGCGCCAGTGTCCATGCGAGTGCCAGCTTGGGCCCAGATCCACTGCCGATCCAGCTCCTTGCTAATGCGCCTGGGACATCAGTGAAGACAATTCAAGTACTTGGGTCCCTGTGCCCACATGGGAAACTCAGATAGAGTTCTGGGTTCCTGGTTTCGGCTTGGCTGTGGTGGGTATTTGCAGGAGTAAACCAAAGGATGAAAGATACACTTCTCTTTCTTTCTCTCCTTTTCTGTCACTCTGCCTTTCATACCACAAATCAGAAGGAAGGGAGGGAAGGAGGGAGGAAGGGAGGGAAGGAGGGAAAGAAGGAACAGAAATACTGCACAGGGGCAGGCATGTGGCCTACCTGCTGGGATGCTGCTTGGGATGCCCTGATCTCGTGTCAGAACACCTGGGCTCCAGTTCTTGTTCCACACCCAATCAGCCTCCTGCTGGTGCAGGCCCTGGGAGGCAGCAGGTGGCTGGGTCTCTGCCACCCACAGGAGAGACCACATTGAGTTTCCAGTTCCTGGCTCCAGCATGGCCTACCCAGGGCTGTTGTAGGTATTTTAGAAGTGAAACAAGAAGGCACGCACGTTCTCGTGCGCGCACGCTCTCTCGTCTCTCTGTCTCTGTCTCTCTCTCTCTCATCTCTCTGCCTTTCAAATACATAAAAAGTGAAAAATAAAAGGAAACACTGAATAACAATGAATAAGCCTGTGAAATAAATTCCACTTACTACGTGACCAGAATTACTCCAACAGTGCTGTCTATGAACAGATGTTTTAATAATTAGTATTTGCCAACTTTGCACAAAACAGCTGATGGACGGCGAGGTGACAAGTAAGGCAAGCAACAGACATGTCAACATATTTCCTCACCATCAAGCAGCTCTCTTCCCTGAAGCCCTACCCTTTGTCTTTTTTTTTTTTTTTTTTTTTTTTTTTTTTTGACAGGCAGAGTGGACAGTGAGAGAGAGAGACAGAGAGAGAAAGGTCTTCCTTTTTGCCGTTGGTTCACCCTCCAATGGCCGCCGCTGCAGCCGGCGCACCGCGCTGATCCTGGCAGGAGCCAGGAGCCAGGTGCTTTTCCTGGTCTCCCATGGGGTGCAGGGCCCAAGCACCTGGGCCATCCTCCACTGCACTCCCTGGCCATAGCAGAGAGCTGGCCTGGAAGAGGGGCAACCGGGACAGAATCCGGCGCCCCAACCGGGACTCGAACCCGGTGTGCCGGCGCCGCAAGGTGGAGGATTAGCCTATTGAGCCACGGCGCCGGCTCCCTACCCTTTGTCTTAGACAGGTTAGAGCTCTACTTAATCGTTTGATTTTCTTGCCAAAAATAAACTCAAAACACCAAATACAAAAGGAAAAGCTCCCCAGATGGCTAAACACAGTAAGTACTTTAAAAAAAAAAGATTTATTTATTTGAAAGAGTTGCACAGAGGGAGAGGGGGAGGGAGAGGGGGAGGGGGAGGGGGAGGAGGAGAGGGAGGGGGAGAGGGGGAGAGAGAGAGAGAGAGAGAGAGAGAAGGAGGGAGGAAGGGAGGGAGGGAGGGAGAGGTCTTCCATCCACAGGTTCACTCTCCAATTGGTCACACTGGCTGGAGCTGTGCGGATCTGCAGCCAGGAGCCAGGAACTTCTTCCAGGTCCTCCTGCACACGGGTGCAGGGGCCCAAGGACTCGGCTTTCCCAGGCCATAGCAGAGAGCTGGGTCAGAAGTGAAGCAGCCTGGGCTTTTTAACCGGCACCTATATGGGATGCCGGCACTGCAGTTGGTGACTGTACTGCTATGCCACAGCGCTGACCCCAAGTACTTTTATAACAATTATGGTCACAGAGGTGCAGAATCTCAAGCTGGGGAGGCACCTACTTTTCCCTTGAGTATCTGCAAATCCTCCATGTCTGATGAGCCCTTCTGCCACGAAACTCCTCTACGTGAGAGACACCTCTTACTGCACCGAAGGCTAGCTGGCTCTGCTCTTTTTGCACTGGAATAAGAGTCCTTGTGTTTGCCTATTAAATGGACATCCTTTTACTCTGGGACAAACCATGGGACAATTATCACTAAACACCAACAGTGACTTGTGCTGGCTTTTTCTTAACATTTATTTATTTGAGAGGTAAAGTTATAGACAGAGAGAGGGAAAGACAGAGAGGTTGGTCTTCCATTCTCTGGCTCACTCCCCAAATAGCTACAATGGCCAGAGCTGGGCCAATCCGAAGCCAGGGGCTTCTTTGGGTCTCCCACGTGGGTGCAAGGGCCCAAGCACTTGGGTCATCTTCTGCTGTTCTCCAAGGCCATGAGTAGGGAGCTGGATTCAAAGTGGAGCAGCTGGGATCTGAACGGGTGCCCATATAGGATGCTGGCACGGCAGGCAGAGACTTAACCTACTATACCACAGCACCAGCCTCGTGTGCTGGCATGTTCCCTCCCCCCTCCCCACCCAGAAACCATTTATTAAAACTTCATGCATTTTACCAATACAACTTTAGGAACACAGTGATGTGCTAATGTTTTCTAGTGAGCTGTGACATGCAGTCCCACAGTCAATGAAGGTTACTGTCAGGACGAGCCTGAACTGTCTCCGCACCCTACGTGATAGCCACACCTTTACTCTGTGACGCAGAACAACCAGGAATACGCACTTGAGTATATAATCTGCTCTCTGCAACCTGAGGGTGGCCATCAATTTCCTCCTCTGTGGAGACACGGAGAGTTTCTCTCTACCTCCTGGTGGTGAGGCAAACCGCACTGAAGGACCCACCCCATCTCACGTGCAAACTAAGAGGACAGGCCAGAGAGCAGCTGGCACAGGGCACCCAGGAGACGAGAAGGGAACAGCCTGAACCTGCCCTGCCCCACCCTAGGCAGGCAAGTGGAGAAAGGCCACAGTCACTCTCTCTGTCCTCATTAGGACCATTTGCTCCTCTAGTCATGGATGCAGAATGGAAACCTGCAGTCTTCCTTCATCATTTATCTGAAAGTCAGAGACAGAGAGACAAACAAAGATGCCTGTCCACTGGTTGATTCATTTCTCAAATGCGGCAACAGCCAGGCTGACACCAGAAGTCCAGAACTCAGTCTCCCGTGTGGGTGGCAGGGGTCAACTTGAGCCCTCATGTGCTGCCTCCCGGGGGTGCACTGGCAGAAAACCAGAGTGGAGAGTGGAGCTGAGATTTAAGTGCAGGCACTCTGATGTGATGCACAGGCATCCAAGTCGTGACTTCATCACCGCGTCAAATGCCTGTCCCAAGTTTTCATTTCTTAAGGCACAAAAATGCTCAATGTCTTCTTTTCACAAAAGGTAATCCCCTTACTTTAAAAACTGACATTCTCCTTTAAAATTCATCATTATCTCCTTAAAGAGAGTAAGGCAAACAGACATAAAACCACACATACGTACTTTTTAGATTTTACTGGAATGTACCTGGCGAAGTCTACAAGGAAACACTCTGCCAGGTAATGGTCTGCTGAAGACATGACTGACTTAATGACGGCCCTGCACCAGCACCGTAGCTCCGGACAATACACCACACAGACCTGCAAAACAGAAGGCAGGCTTTATTACGTTCAGCAGTAAAACCTCTAGTCACGTGATGACAGCCCTAAAGGCTCCTCTCAACATCGTCTCAGCCTGTACCCAACTTACAGGAGATGACACAGGTGTAGGAGGCTGCCCAAACTGAGCACTGTCTCCCAGGAAAAGGCCCCCCAGGAAACAGGGATCAGCTGAAAGGAAAGTGCTAAACGGGAAGAATTCCAGCTCACCAATACAGAAGGAGTGGGAGAAATCACCATATTGACAACTAATGGGCTGGCGCCGCGGCTCACTAGGCTAATCCTCCGCCTTGCAGCACCAGCACACCGGGTTCTAGTCCCGGTCAGGGCGCCGGAGTCTGTCCCGATTGCCCCTCTTCCAGGCCAGCTCTCTGCTATGGCCCGGGAAGGCAGTGGAGGATGGCCCAAGTGCTTGGGCCCTGCACCCCATGGGAGACCAGGAGAAGCACCTGGCTCCTGGCTTCGGATCAGTGCGATGCGCCAGCCACAGCGCAGTGGGAGCAGCGGCCACTGGAGGGTGAACCAACGGCAAGGAAGACCTTTCTCTCTGTCTCTCTCTCTCACACTATCCACTCTGCCTGTCAAAAAATAAAAAAAAAAAAAGAAAAAGAAAAGAAAACAAATGAGGGGCCCATGCTTTGGCATAGTAAAACCACTACCTGCAGTGCGGGCATCCTATATTGGTGCCGGTTCGAGCCCTGGCTGCTCCACTTCCAATCCAGCTCTCTGCTATGGCCTGGGAACACCGTAGAAGATCGGCCAAGTCCCTGGACCCCTGCACCTGGCGTGGGAGACCAGGAGGAAGCTCCTGGTTCCTGGCTTCGGATCGGCACAGCTCTGGTTGTCGCGGCCAACTGGGCAGTGTACCAGGGAGTAGAAGACCTCCTCTCTCTCTCTCTGCCTCTCCTCTCTGCGTAACTCTGACTTTCAAATAAATAAATCACTCTTTAAAAAAAAGAAAACAAATGAAAGTGGATTCGGGCAGTGACAGCCACTGAATGGAGAGAGCATGAAGTGAAACACTCACAGCAGTGCCACGAAGGAGGGGTCATCCTAGCATGGCTTGCAAGTGGCGCTCTCTCCCATGTTAAACCCACGTGAAGGTAACAGCACACCTGTTCTTCAAAACAAGTGACCCCGAATCTATTCACAGTGTCCTGTTTAACCACCTCTCCACAAAAGGACAGGGAGAAAGCGCTCACCTCCTGGGTAAATGCTCACTGTGAGGAGGCCATCATGCTTTCCCAAACAAGACTGCACTTAAAGGACCACTGACCCCGTTCCATCCCTCCAGTAAGTCACTGCTATGGAAAAATAACAAATTGGTCACTAAGGACATTTGTGGGCACGAGGGAAGGAATTCAGATGAGGTCTTGTCTCCCTCCTAACGAGTGTTCATGTCCTTCCCCTCCATGCTATTACCGAAGTTCACACTTGGAACATGGCTGACCCAAGAGAAAATCAGACCACAGCAATGGTGGCTGAGGCTGCACGAAAGCAAAGAAGCCCTGATGTGGAGCACAGAGCAGAAACAATCCCAAGTCAGTCAAATCCCAAGTCAGTCAAAGCCATGAGCAACCAAAGAGGGAGGCACTGGCCCAGAACCGAAAACCCCAGGTCCTCTTTGCCAAGGTCCGTATACCTGCCCTGGCTCCCACCGCCAGGAAGACGGCCCTAACACCTGGATCTGGATGGCATCTATCCCAAGGCCCCACTTGGACCTACACAAGCACCACCCCCTGCCACCATCAGCCTGAGTCTCATGCAACCCAAAAACCTAACACAAGGCAACAACCATGAACGTTAAAATACTCTAATCACATTCATCATTCTAAGCTCCTGAAATATTTTTAACAATTATCTGGTAGACAGAGCACTCCCACCCAATGATTCACTCCCCAAGGCCCACAACAGCTGGGGGGGAGAGGGTGAAGGCTATGAGCTAGGAACTCAATCCAGGTCTCTCAGGTGGGTAACAGGGACCTAATTACTGGAGCTATCTATCATCTGGTGCTTCCCAGGGTCTGTGTATTAGCAGGAAGCTAGAATCAGGAACCGAATGCAAACACTCTAACATGGTGGTGTTTCAACTACCTGGCCAAACACCCACCCCTACATCCTGATTAGTGTTTCAAGATAGGATAATTAAAGGCTGGTGCTGGTTCCAGTTCCGGCTGCTCCACTTCCAGTCTGGTTCCCTGCTAATGAGCCTGCGAAAGCAAAGCAAGATGGTCTGAGTCCTTGGGTCCCTGCACCCACGTGGGAGATCCTGATGGAACTCCTGACTCCTGGCTTCGGCCTGGCCAAGTCCTGGTCATTAAGGCCATTTGGGGATTGACCTAGAGGATGGAAGATCTATCTGTCCCTCTAACTTTGCCTTTCAACTAAATAAATCATTAAATAATAATAAAGATACAATACATAAAGTGCATTCAGATACATACCTGTCCTTCTTCCAACATTAATGGTTTTATTTCTGTATCTTTACACATGCTGTTATAGAAGTCATTCATGGCGCTATTTAGTTTTTGATAGTCGACTTCATGATCCAAAAAGGGACTACATCCTTTTATAATAACCCAGAAGCAATCTGGATCTTCAACCTGCAGAATTTTTAGAAGATTATAAAATAATGCATGATTTCTTTTAAAACCAAATAAACCTCAGAACCATGTAACTTTCTAATTTAAGTGATCTATCATTTTTGACAACTACCTTTCTCTTAAATGGTCATACCAAAGAGCCAAAGATAAAATTTAAAACATGTAATCAATAATATGTAATTCTCAATTATGTATTACAACTCAAAAAGCAATCAGTTCTATTTGGTCTCCTGTAGCTTAAAAATATAAATATTAAACATATTCTTCTTATTAAAATACCTATTAAAACATCCATATATACAAAAGGTTCAGAACATTTTTAGTATTCTTTTTGTGTAAGAAAAATAAGTATGAATATATATACAGCCTGCTCATATTTTTTTAAATGACAGCAGATGAACCAAAACAAATACAGATTACCTCGTACAGGAGAAAAGAATGGAGTGGAAAGAATAAGGATGAAACTTAGACTTCTCTGAATGGGTCTTATCTACTATTGTTATTAGAAACCAAGATTTTTATTGTTAGGGGAAAGAATTATAAAATGGAAAATTAAATTTTTTAAAAGATTTTATTTGTTTGAGAGGTAGAGTTACAGAGAGAGGGAGAGACAGAGAAAAAGGTCTTTCATCCGCTAGTTCGCTTCCAAAATGCCCACAATGGCCAGAGCTGGGCAGATCCAAGACCAGGAGCCAGGAGCTCCTTCTGGGACTCCCATGCAGGTGCAGGGGCCCAAATACTTGGGCCATGTTTTACTGCTTTTCCAGGCCATACAATAGAGCTGGATAGAAGAGGAGTAGCTAAGACATGAACTGGTGCCCATAAGGGATGCCGGCACCACAGGCAAAGGCTTAGCCTATTATTCCACAGCACCAGCCCCCCAAAATTAAGTTTGATTGACAACATCACTAAGAACTCATGATTTGGGGCCGATGCTGTGGTGCAGTGGGTTAAAGCCCTGGCCTGAAGCGCCAGCATTCCATATGGGTGCCGGTTCGAGTCCCGGCTGCTCCACTTCCGATCCAGCTCTCTGCTGTGGCCTGTCAAAAAAAAAAAAATCGTGAGTTTTTTTTTTTTAATTTAATTTTATTTATTTGAAAGAGTTACAGAGAGAGGTAGCAGTAGAAGATGGCCCAAGTCCTTGGGCCCCTGCACCCACGTGGGAGACCTGGAGGAAGCTCCTGGCTTCGGATTGGCACAGCTCCGGCCGTTGCAGCCATCTGGGGAATGAACCAGCAGATGGAAGATCTCTCTTTCTGTCTCTACCTCTCTCTGTAACTCTTTCAAATAAATAAAATTAAATTTTAAAAAAGAACTCACGATTTTTTTCTTTTGACAGGCAGAGTTAGTGATAGAGAAAGGTCTTCCTTCTGTTGGCTCACCCCCCAAATGGCCGCTACAGCCAGCATGCTGCACCAATCTGAAGCCAGGAGCCAGGTGCTTCCTCCTGGTCTCCCATGCAGGTGCAGGGCCCAAGGACATAGGCCATCCTCCACTGCCTTCCCGGGCCACAGCAGAGAGCTAGACTGGAAGAGGAGCAACCGGGACAGAATCCAGCGCCCCAACTGGGACTAGAACCTGGGGTGCCGGCGCCACAGGCGGAGGATTAGCTAAGTGAACCATGGCACCGGCCAGAACTCATGATTTTTCAGAGGTTTTTCCTAACTCTGTCTACTGAAAAGGTATGGAAGCAGAAACACCCAGAGATATGGAGTCTAAGTTACCAGTGGCAGGAATAGAAGAGTTCACCTTAGTAATCGTATTATTTTTCTGAATGTTTGACTATTCTGATAATAAATAACTGGAAAATGAATAGCAGTCATTCTGGCAAGGGCAAAATAGTGTATAAGTTACACACACAGCACAATTATGAACCCTGAAAAAACACAAAATAAATGAAGAGCTAGCAAAAGCAACAGACACTGGAGAGCTGACCCTCGAAAGAAGGAACTTCACTGGGCACTTCCCAGAACACCTCCCAGTTGTACAGAGTGGCAACAACGCAACACAAAGTCACACTGTGGCTCGGGGAATCAGAGCTGTCGGTGCCAGTGAGGATTAGGGGGAGAAATTCTGAAATAGAGCCATAGAGGGAGCCCTGATGTCTGCACATCAACACCCCTCCCACCCTTGCCAAGTCCTGAACGGCAATGGGGGAGACAGCAAGGAGTACTGAGTAAGTGAGCAGTGCAGGGCTCAGAGGAGCACGCAGTTACAGCTGCTGCCCCTAGAAACAGCACTCCGGGCATGTGGCTCCATTCAGTCCTTCGCACTCAGAGACAACCAGATTCCAGCTTCCAGCAGCACAAGGCCACAACCCTGGGATGACTGCAATTATTCATTAAAGTGCTCACTTGAGTGGTGAGCATGTGGCCTAACAGTCATGACACTCACTGAATCCCCCCGCCAGAGTGCTAAAGATTCAATATTCAGTTCCAGCTCCTGACTCCAGCTTCCTGCTAATGCAGAGCCTGGGAGGCAGCAGTGATGGCCCAACTGGGTTCCTGCTACCCATGCAGGAGACCTGGAATGGGTTCCCTACTGCCAGCTTTGGCTTCAGTCCAGTCCTGGCCATGGCAGGCGTTTGGGAAGTATATCAGTAGATAAGAGCTATTTCTCTCCCCCGCCCCCTGTTACTCTTAAATAAAATGGATAAATAAATAAGCAAGCCTGCCTGCCTGCCTGCCAGCCTGAGAAAGCTCCACAATGCCAGAAGAACTGACTGTTCAGGCTATCATCTGAGGCAGGCCCCAACCTTCCGTTCTTAGAGACTTCACTCAAAAAAGCTTACAAATCTGTAAGTGTGTCCCTGCTCAGTAGCCACTCCTATGAGGCCAGGGCCGCCATGCCAGTTTCTGCAAGATGACAGCGTGCTAACTTCCATAACTTCCAGCTAGCACACACAGCTGGGATCACCGCATTTACCCTGAATGACCTCTTCTCACTCTTCCCTTGAGCTGTGCCAACCCCAGCCCTCCCTTTAAAACACCCAGGCACCTCCGCACCACTGGTGATGGAGCTCAGCTCTCCTCAGGAGGTACTGAATAAAATCTGTTTTCACTGCTTTAACTAGTCTCTGGCCAAGTCAAAACTGTGCTTCTTAGTGAAATAATAAAGAAAGGACATGGATTGTAAGATTGGAATGGAAAAGATAAAACGGTTTAGGTAAGCTGCAAAAGGTGTGTGGAAGTCTTAAATGCTTATAAAATTTTCTTGTTAGCTACAAAAGTTATCAATCTGTTTTTTTTTTTTGACGTAAGATTAAAATCTGATCCTCTGTAAAAGCAATGAGGTTGATGAAATACATAAGTGTTAATAGATATTTGGGAAAATAGTCTTTTTGTATCCTACTGAGATAATCTTTGTCTCATTAAGTTCTACTTGTTTAAAAACAGCTGAGTTTTAAAAGTTTTAAAGTTTTAAAAGTCTGTTTAAATATGGACTTGTTTTACATGTCAAGCATAGAAAGCCAAGACACTGTGGCAAAAAATGTTTTACATGAAGGATCTCCGTGAGGCCCCAGTGAAAAGAAGCAGCCATCAAAAGAGGATGTACTTTTCTCTAAAGGGAGGAGAGAACTTCCACTTTGCTTATGGCCTTGTCCAAATACTGAGAGTTGTGGACTCAAAAGGCTTCCTTAGTCTAGGCAGCTCATGTCAAGAGCCTCGGGGGGTCACTGACATCATAGATTTAAAAAAATTAACACTCTTAAGATTTCTTTATTTGAAAGTCAGAGTTAGAGAGAGAGGTCTTCCATCTGCTGGTTCACTCTCCAATTGGCCGCAATGGCTGGAGCTGTGCCAATCTGAAGCCAGGAGCCAGCGCCCATATGAGATGTCCGCACTTCAGGCCAGGGCGTTAACCCTTTGCACCACAGCTAGCCCCATTAATTTTTTTTTCCTCTTTTCTTTTTTTTTTCTTCCGACAGGCAGAGTGGACAGTGAGAGAGAGAGAGAGAGAGAGAGAGAAAGGTCTTCCTTTTTGCTGTTGGTTCAACCTCCAATGGCTGCTGTGGCTGGCGCACCGTGCTGATCCGATGGCAGGAGCCAGGTACTTATGTGCAGATTGTATGTCTATATAAAAATTATTAAAAACGGTTTTGATTGCTTATGGATAAAAAACACTCATATAATGCCGGCGCCGCGGCTCACTAGGCTAATCCTCCGCCTAGCGGCGCTGGCACACCGGGTTCTAGTCCCGGTTGGGGTGCCGGATTCTGTCCCGGTTGCCCCTCTTCCAGGACAGCTCTCTGCTGTGGCCAGGGAGTGCAGTGGAGGATGGCCCAGGTGCTTGGGCCCTGCACCCCATGGGAGACCAGGAAAAGCACCTGGCTCCTGGCTCCTGCCATCGGATCAGCGCGGTGCGCCGGCCGCAGCGCGCCGACCGCGGCGGCCGTTGGAGGGTGAACAAACGGCAAAGGAAGACCTTTCTCTCTGTCTCTCTCTCTCACTGTCCACTCTGCCTGTCAAAAAAAAAAAAAACACTCATATAATACTGCTAAATTAACACAAATTACCTTTCTGGTGCACCTGACTTAAATAAATATGATAAATAGGCTGTTCTCAATTTGTTGGTACAGAAAAACTAAAAAAAAATTTTTTTAAGTCATTGACATGTTTGCATTTGGGTCTGCTGGTCAAACAAGTTGCACTTGTGTTAGGTATTTGCAACCATAAAGGTATACTATTTATCTAAAAACAATATAGTTAGAGGTATAATACAGTGCTCATTGCTCCCTAAAGTCCAATTTAAAGTTGTTCTTTGGCAAATTAATAACAAAATTTATAGACAAATTAGGTAAATGATCTTCATGTTTTGATCGTACTTAAAGAACATAGCTCTCCTCATGGGCATTGCATTGTTTCAAAAAAAAAAAAAAAAACTGTCAAAACATGCCTGTGACTACAGACTTCTAGCTCAGCCACCAAAGATTAAGGACAGAACTCAACAACCCCTTAACTGACATCCTAGAGGATGCCTCTGTGGTCTGCTTTAGCAGGAGGAATGTAAAGATAGGTGTCAAGCCAACTAATAGCTACTTTACATAGTGTTCTGCCATCAAAGAGACCCAGTGAGGCCAGTCTACCCCAAATGGCATCAGGCTTCAATTTGGAAAGCCAGGAGATGGGGCAAACAGCCATCCTGAAAAAAAGCCAGCCTCTACCAAATTCTGTCAAGAGCTGGGTGAATGGAATTGCCTTGGGGCTGAAGGGATCCCAGGTTAGAACCACAGATCCTACTGGCTCCAAGCTCAAAGAGCCCTTTACTCTGCCAGCTTCCAAGATAACTACTGCCATTGAGGGCAAGGCCTCGGGTCAGGACAGGCAGGACTGCAATCTTCCTTTCAGAAGTGCCGCCTGTTCTGTACTACCCTCCTGTTCAAGCCAGCTCTTCTCCCAGGCCGCCTAGGTAATGGAGTCAACAGGGCGTCTTCCCTCATGAGGTTCACACCTTTCTTATGATGTCTCTTCCACTATCCCATGTAAAGACAGAGAGAGGTTGGGCCTCATACGTACCTGGCCAGGCCTACATGCCTCTCTCTGTGAGAAAACCTGCTCCTGGTTTAGAGAACACATTTCCTAGGTACTCTAATAATGATTCAATCTTTTTGTTTTAGATCCTGTTGTATCTAATTTGCTTGTTAGACCTGCAAATTCCAGACTTAGAAAGCCACAAAGTGGGGAAAAAGTCCTCTATTTTAAAAAAGACTTCTCGGGGCTGGCGCTATGGTGCAGCGGGTTAACACCCTGGCCTGAAGTGCTGGCATCCCAGATGGGCGCTGGTTCGAGTCCCAGCTGCTCCACTTCCGATCCAGCTCTCTGCTATGGCCTGGGAAAGCAATAGAAGATGGCCCAAGCCCTTGGGCCCCTGTACCCACGTGGGAGACCAGGAAGAAGCTCCTGGCTCCTGGCTTCGGATCGGCGTAGCTTTGGCCATTGTGGCAAATTGGGGAGTGAAACAACGGAAGGAATACCTTTATCTCTGTCTTTCCCTCTCACTGTCATTACACTTCAAAAGTTTCTTCTCGGCATAGACAGTCTTGGGCTTAATGGTCATCACAGTCTTTTTAAAGCTTTTCTTATGCGTGTTATATTTACGTACTTTCTCCTCTTTGGGGATTATTTGTTGTGTACGAAGCAGTGTGTTTTGAGGGAAATTTTCCCAAGATTTTTTATATTCCTGTTGTCTTGCATCAACAAGACCTTCTTCATAAGTGATTGTCTCTTCCTTTAAACCTGCCTTCTGGTTTCCTGATTGCCTCTCAAAGTGGTCCTTACATTTCAATTCTTCTCTCAAACTGGAGTACTCAAAGCCATAACTTGGAAGTTTATCCGTTATCTTCCTGGATGATTGTTCATCAGAAAGACCCTGCTTTGGGATTAATTCTTCAATCTCACACATAGACTCCCAGCCTGAAAAGTAATAATAAGACAAAAAAAAAAGTCTCCTCATTGTATACAAGAAAAGTACATTTATGAAAGTACATTTGTAAAGTGAAGTCTGTGAATTTATAGGAAAAAAAGAGCCATAAAAACAACAGTGTTTTAGTTCTTAATGTGCCAAAATAGAAACTTGAAATAGGTCACACAGAAAATTGAAGAGGAATGATTAGAATTTGAGACAATCAGTAAAAGGAGATATCAGGACAAGAATAAATTAAGGATATGATTGGACTTGGTTATAATTTTGTGTGTATTATTAATACATATGCTGAAATTATCTCCATTCTTATAGCTACTTCATTAAAAATTATACACTGAACAAATATTTTCCTTGTACTAGTCACTATTCTATATGCTTTCAATATCATAAACAAAGATTCTTACCTTCATGGACTTTATTTTCTTAGAGAGAACTAAATGATAAGTAAATTTTATTGTATGTTGGAAGTTACTAAGTGCCACAGCAAAGAAAAAAAAAAGTAAGGCAAGTAATATTAGGAATGCTGGTGAAGTCCAAGGGAGGAATCATTAATAAGTTAACATTTAAATACAGATTTGAAGAAAGTCAAGAATGCAGTCAGAGTTCTGGGAAGAGAGCATCTGGGTAGAAGCTGCTTTAAAGGCCCCAAAGTAGAAGGCGTGTCTGGTATGTTTGAGGAATAGTAAGAACAGTGTGGCTGGGGAGGACTGAGTGACAGGCGATGAAGACAGGTGGTAAAGGGTAAGCAGAGGATGTTTGTGGGCCCTTTAAGGAATTTCACTTTTGTGCTCAGTGTGATGGAGAAATACTGAAGTGTTTTAAGTAGAGGAGTGAGATCTGGTTGAAAATACTGGAAGGTGACAGCAAGCAGAGACTTAAGGACACCTGTTATTATAGTAATCCAAGTGAGAGACAACAGTGGTTTAGACCAGGGAGATATCAGCAGAGGTATAGTGAGGTAGACAGATCCAAGGTGTATTTTACAGGTAGACCCAAGATAGACTGGATATGGAATATGAAAGGAAGAGATGAAGCAATTGTGCCTTCAAGGTTTATGGTCTGAGCCATGGAAGAACAGAACAGCCATCAACAATGATAGGGAGAGGCCGGCGCTGTGGCGTAGAGGGTAGGGCCACCACCTGCAATGCTGGTATCCCATATGGGCAGCAGTTCGAGTTCCAGCTGCTCCACTTCTGATCCAGCTCTCTGCTATGGCCTGGGAAAGCAGTGGAGGATGGCCCAGGTCCTTGGGCCTCTGCACCCGTGTGGGAGACCCAAAGGAAGCTCCTGGCTCCTGCCTTCAGATCGGCACAGCTCCGGCCATTGCGGTCAATTGGGGAGTGAACCAGCGGATGGAAGACCTCTCTTTCTCTCTCTCAGCCTCTCCTTTTCTCTCTATGTAACTCGGACTTTCAAATAAAATAAACAATTATTTTAAAAAATGATAGGGAATGCCATGGGTACAGCAGGTTTGGACAAGAAGGCATGGAAGATATAGTTCAATTTCGATCATATTAAATTTAAGGTGTCCTCTCAAAACGGAGTCATTAATTAGGCAGCTAGGAAAAAGACACTGGAGTTTAAGAGACAGGTCAGGACTAGAGATTTAAAATTGGGAGCTGCCAGCACATAATTGCTATTTAAAGAAACTGTATTACAAAGGGAATGAGTGTAGATAAACAGAAGTTAAAGGAGCAAGATTTGAATATTAGAGCACTCCTATATTTGAGATACCTGGCAAAAAAGAAGAAACCAGTGAAAGAGATCTGGGAGCAAAGGGAAACAAAAAATAAGTCAGGGCTGAGAACATTAACACTACCAGATATTAAAGGTTATAATAAAATCCAACTAGTTTCATGATTATTATGAAAAAAGTAAAATATATTACTATGAAAACATAAAATATTGAAATATAATAGGCAAGAATGTCACCAAAATACAGCAGAGAGCTGGACTGGAAGAGGAGCAACCGGGACAGAATCCGGCGCCCCGACCCGGTACTAGAACCCGGTGTGCCGGCGCCGCTAGGTGGAGGATTAGCCTAGTGAGCCGCAGCACTGGCCAAGAGCGCCTTCTGTCCTGACTTGGAGAAAAGTCTGGGTCCCCTATGTGGGCACAGAGGCAAAAAGGACCTAGACCATCCTCTACTGCTTTCCCAGGCCATAGCAGAGAGCTGGATAGGAAGAGGAGCAGCCAGGACTTGAACTGGCACCCATATGGGATGCTGGCACTGCAGGCTGGGGCTTTAACCCATTGTGCCACAGCACCAGTCCCTTCATCATGACTTTTAAAAGAATTATGCATATATCAGAGATAAATGTTTTTACTTGTACTATAAAAAATGTAATTTTGCTGTTAAAAAAAAAAAGAACTATGCAATAGTTTGACAGCCTTTGTCCTTAGTTCCCAGGAGATAGCCTGCATACCCTGGAGTGTCTGTTTTTCATAGTGGGCTACTCAGGCCACGCCTGGTAACTTATACTAATGGGGGCCCTAGTGATAGGCCCCTATATAGTTTTTGCTGATGAGATGACTGAGCCAAGCTAGAAAAATCAACCAACTAATTGAGGGGCTCAGAGTCTGAGTCACTGTGATAACAGATCAATGCATGGGAAAGGAAGGCGTGCTAGAGAATGAGCCATGTGGCTAAGGAGCCAATCATTGCTATATAACGCAACCTCAATAAAACCTCTGGGCACTGAAGTTCAGGAGAATGACCCTGAACTACATTTCTTTAGGTATTTTTTTAAAAGATTTATTTTTATTTATTTGAAAGACAGAGTTACAGAGAGGTAGAGGTAGAGACAGAGAGAGTGAGGTCTTCCATCCACTGGTTCACTCCCCATATGGCTGCAATGGCCAGAACTGCGCCAATCCGAAGCCAGGAGCCAGGAGCTTCTTCCGGGTCTCCCATGTGGGTTCAGGGGCCCAAGGATTTGGGCCATCTTCTACGGCTTTCCCAGGCCACGGCAGAGAGCTGGATCAGAAGAGGAGCAGCCGAGACTAGAACCAGCGCCCATATGGGATGCCGGCGTTTCAGGCTAGGGCTTTAACCTGCTGCACCACAGTGCCAGCCCCATTTCTTTAGGTATTAATAATTCTTTATGTATTCTGATGACCAGAAGGCCCCTGAGAATAACAGAAGCTTTGTGGTTGTGACCGTCCCAGGCTTAGCCCTCAGTGTCTTTCTTTTCACGTGATTTTTTTGCTATACTATATATATATATACTATATATATATATACTATATATAGTATAGCAAAAAAATAGTATGTGTATATATATATATATATAAATATAACGTAATATAGTGCTTCTGTGAGATTTAGAAGGCAGTAATTCTAGTGAATCACCAAATCTGAGGGTAGGAAGAAGTGATGGGCACTCTGGGGACCCCAAATTTGTGGCTGGTATCTGAAGAAAGTGATTTGTGGAACACTGCTCTCTCAAATTTCAGTTTGGCAAAGTCATTGTAAGAATTATTTTTTAAATCTTGAAGTATATTAAAAATAAAAATGTTTCCATAGATACTTGTTAGGCCATAGAGTAACTATATGTGAGTCCTCACAAACAAATATTTAAAGTTTAGAAAGTTTGAAATCACATAATTATATAATAAGTATCTTGTTTGACCATAGTGAAATGAAACTGAAAAATCCACAAATATAATTAAATTAAATAACATAGGACCAATGGATAAAATAAATCACAGGGGAGATTGGCATTGTAGCATAATGGTTTAAGCCGCTGCCTGCAATATCAGCATCCCATAAGAGAACTAGTTGAAGCCCCATTTGCTCTGCTTCCAAACCAGCTCCCTGCTGATGCATCTGGGAAAACATTGGAAGATGGCCTGAGTGCTTAGGCCCCCTGCCACCAATGTGGGAGACATGCATGGAGTTGCAGACACCTGGCTTACTTCTGGTCTAGTCCTGGCCCAGCCCTGGCAGCCATTTGGTGAGTGGACCAACAGACAGAAGATCTCTCTATTTCTCTCTCTCTCTCTCTCTCTGTAATTCTGCCTTTCAAATAAATAAATATTCTTTTAAGAAGGGAAATTAGAAAATATGTTAAAGTGAATGAAAATAAAAACACATCATATAAAACTTATGGGTGAGGTTTTTTTTTGGGGGGGGGGGTGTACTGTTTAGCCTACTGGCTAAGATGTAGTTAAGATGCCCATGTTGGCTGGCGCCATGGCTCACTTGGATAATCCTCCACCTGAGGCGCCGGCATCCCCTATGGGCGCTGGGTTCGAGTCCCAGTTGCTCCTCTTCTAGTCCAGCTCTCTGCCGTGGCCCAAGAGGACAGTGGAGGATGGCCCAAGTGCTTGGGCCCCTGCACCCGCATGGGAGACCAGGAGGTAGCACCTGGCTCCTGGCTTCAGATCGGTGCAGCGCCAGCCATTGCAGCCATTTGGGGAGTGAACCAGCGGAGGGAGGACCTTTCTCTGTCTCCCTCTCTCACTGTCTATAACTCTACCTGTCAAAAAAAAAAAAAAAATGCTCATGTCACCCACAATGAAGTGCCTGGGTTTGATTCTTGGTTCCAGCTCCTGACCCCAACTTCCTATTAATGAAGACCCTGGGTGGCAGCAGTGATGGATAAAGTCAATGGGTTCTTGCCACCCAAGTGGGAGACCTGGATTGAGTTCCCAGCTCCCGACATTAGCCTGGCTGAATCCTTGCTGTTGTGGGCATTTGGGTAGTGGAACAGTGGGTAGGAGCATGCATTCTTTCTCTTTAACTCTCAAATAATTTTTTAAAACACTTATGGGATGTAAAGAAAATTTATATTAAAAATCTCAAAGCAGAGGCCGGTGCTGTGGTGCAGCGGGTTAAAGCCCTGCCCTGCAGCGCTGGCATTCCACATGGTCACCAGTTCTACTCCTGGCTGCACCTCTTCTGATCCAGCTCTCTGCTATGGCCTGGAAAAACAGCAATGGACCAAGTCCTCGGGTCCCTGCACCCAAATGGGAGACCCAGAGGAAGCTCCTGGCTCCTAGCTTCAGATCAGCCCAGCTTTGCCAGTTGTGGCCATTTGGGGATTGAACAAGTGAATGGGAAGACCTTTCTGTCTCTTCTTCTCTCTGTCTGTAACCCTATCTCTCAAACAAATAAATAATATCATAAAAGAAAAAAAAATTAACAGGGGGCTGGCGCTGTGGCATAGCAGATTAAGCCACCACCTGCTGTGCTGGCATTCCCATATAGGCACCGGTTCGAGTCCCAGCTACTCCACTTCCAATCCAGCTCTCTGCTGTGGCCTGGGAAAGCAGAAGATGGCCCAAGTCCTTGGGCCCCTGCACCTGCATGGGAGACTTGAAAGAAGCTCCTGGCTCCTGGCTTCGGAAGGGCTCAGCTCCAGCCGTTGCAGCCATTTGGGAAGAGAACCAGTGGATAGAGACCTCTCTCTCTCTCTCTCTCTCTCTCTCTCTCTCTCTCTCTGCCTCTTCCTCTTTGTAACTCTACCTTTCAAATAAATAAATAAATCTTTAAAAAAAATTAAGATGGGGAAAAATAAAGAAACAAGAAAACATTTTTAAAAAGTACAATTTATAAAGGAAATAAGAGGGTAGAAATAAACCCAACTCTGTAATTTAACTGGCCACCATTATTTATTTAAAAGATAAATATTGCCGGTGCTGTGGCTCAACAGGCTAATCCTTCGCCTTGTGGCGCTGGCACATCAGGTTCTAGTCCTGGTCACCCCTCTTCCAGGCCAGCTCTCTGCTGTGGCCCAGGAGTGCAGTGGAGGATGACCCAAGTGCTTGGGCCCTGCACCCGCATGGGAGACCAGGAGAAGCACCTGGCTTCTGCCTTTGGGTCAGCACGATGTGCCGGCCGCAGCGCGCTGGTCGCGGCGGCCATTGGAGGGTGAACCAATGGCAAAAGGAAGACCTTTCTCTCTGTCTCTCTCTCTCTGTCCACTCTGCCTGTCAAAAAAAAAAAAAAAAAAAAAAAGGTAAAGATAAATATTATGGGACAAGATTCTGGCCACAAATAATGTATAGATTGTAATAGTGATTACAATGCCTGTACCCCATACCAGAGTGCCTGGGTTCACTGGTTCTAGCTCTTGACTCCAGCTTCCTGCTAACGCAGATCCTGGGGAGACAACAGTGATAGCTCCCAGTTTCAGCCTGGCCCAGTTCCTGGCTGTTGCAGGCTTTTGGGGGAGTGAACCAGAGAACAGGAGTGCTAGTTCTCCCCTGTCCCACACTCAATAAAAATAAAGACTGGACTAACAACTGTTTGCCTATACGGTGTTTTTTTTTTTTTTTTTTTTAAGATTTATTTTTTTATTTGAAAGGCAGAGTTACAGAGAGGTAGAGGCAGAGAGAGAGAAAGAGAGGGAAAGAGAGAGAGAGAGGGAGAACCTTCCATTCGTTGGTTCACTCCCCAGATGGCCACGATGGCCACAATGGCAGGAGCTGCACCAATCTGAAGCCAAGAGCCAGGAGCTTCTTTGGGTCTCTCATGCAGGTGCAGGGGCCCAAGCACTTAGGTCATCTTGTACTGCTTTTCCAGGCCATAGCAGAGAGCTGGATCGGAAGTGGAGCAGCCAGGAACCAGCGCCCATAT
This sequence comes from Oryctolagus cuniculus, assembly GCF_964237555.1. Taxonomy (NCBI): domain Eukaryota; kingdom Metazoa; phylum Chordata; class Mammalia; order Lagomorpha; family Leporidae; genus Oryctolagus; species Oryctolagus cuniculus. The sequence continues at coordinate 17,334,388 of NC_091449.1, read as the reverse complement.
GGGATGCTAGCACTGCAGGCAATGGCTTTACTTACTACGCCATAGTGCCAGCCTGCCTATATAGTGTTTATAAGAGAAATACGCAAAGGTTAAGACTAAATGGGGGGCTGGTGCTGTGGCACAGTGGGTAATGCCCCCAGCCACCTGCATCCAATAGGCACTGGTTCAAGTCCTAGCAGCTCCACTTCCAATCCAGTTCCCTGCTAATGCGCCTGGGAAAACAGTGGAAGATGACCTAAGTGCTTGGGCCCTTGCACCCATTTGGGAGATCCAGCTTCAGATCTGCCCAGCTCTGGCCATTGTGACCATTTAGGGAGTGAAACAGTAGATGGAATATCTATCTCTCTCCCTCTCTCTCCAGCTGTCTTTTTCTAACTCTTCCTTTCAAATAAATAGATAAATCTTTAAAAGAAGACTAAATGGGTAGAAAAAACTATACCAAGTAAATATTAACAAAAGGCTGATTTAGTTTAAGAAATATTAAGCAATATCAAATAATCACTGGATAAGGATAACAATGTAAGAATTCACCAGAAAGATAAAACAATTCTAAAAATATGTCAAAATAAAATATCTTCAAATTATAAAGAGGTAGCCGTCAAAATTACAAGAATAAAATGTACATATTTACCATCAGGGTAATTTTTCCTATGTCTCTCAGTAACTGATTGTTCAGAGATTTTTTAAAAAAAATCAATAAGAGTAAAAATTTGACTAGTACATCTACAGCTTAATCCAATGAGCATATATCAGATATTGTACTTAACAACCATAAAAAAAATTATTTTCTTTTTTTTTTTAATTTTTTTTATTTTTGACAGGCAGAGTGGACAGAGAGAGAGAGACAGAGAGAAAGGTCTTCCTTTTGCCGTTGGTGCACCCTCCAATGGCTGCCGTGGCCGGCGCGCTGCAGCCGGCGCATTGCGCTGATCCGAAGCCAGGAGCCAGGTGCTTTTCCTGGTCTCCCATGTGGGTGCAGGGCCCAAAGACTTGGGCCATCCTCCACTGCACTCCTGGGCCACAGCAGGGAGCTGGCCTGGAAGAGGGGCAACCGGGACAGAATCCGGTGCCCCGACTGGGACTAGAACCCGGTGTGCCGACGCCGCTAGGCAGAAGATTAGCCTATTGAGCCACGGCGCCGGCCCAAAAACATATTATTTTCAAGGACACTTAGAATATTTACCAAAATTAGCCCCAAGACATACATAAATAAAGTCTAAAAGGTTTCAAAGAATGTACATTAAACAGACCAAATTCTCTATCCACAATCCAACTAAACTGATACCAAACAAAAAATCTTAAATTTAGAACTTCCAAATAATTCACAGATCAAGAATAAATCAATGCAAATTAGAAAATGCTTAGATATGCACAAAAACAAAAATGTCATATAACAAAATACCTGGGATATATTACTAATATAGCTCTAAATCTCTATTATAGAAATGAGAAGTCTCAAAAGCAAGGAACTGTTTAACTTTGACAGTTAAAAAAAGAAAGATTACGATAAAGAAATGTAAGTAGAATAAAACAATAAAGTGGATGAATACATGAAATTTTTAAAAAGATAAATTATAGATTAATGAAGTGTAAATGTCTGAAAACACACACACACAAACCAGATAACCTCTTGGAAAGACTTTTTCAGGGATGAAAAGGTCACAATGACCTATACTACCAACTTTGTTACTTATTCACTGGAGAGGCAGAAAGATGCAAAACAGATCAAGAGAGACAGACAGCTCCTACCCACTGGTTCATTCCCCAAATGTCCACAGCAGCCAGGACTGCGCCAGATCCAAGTTGGGAAATGGGAACTCAGTTTGAGTCTACTACATGGGTGGCAGGAACCCAATTACCCAATTACTCGAGTCACCACCTGCTGCCTCCTTGGAGTACAGCATTAGCAGGAAGCTGGAACTGGAAACAGAGCCAGGACTTGAACTCAGGCACTCCAATACAGAGTATGGGCATCTTAATGGGTGTCCTAACTGCTAGACAAAACACACTCATCCCCTCCCAACTTCAGATGAAAGAAAATGATGGACAATTTCATCCAATAAATTTGAATACTTACATCAAAACTAATACTAATGGAAAAATTTTGAAAACTAATTATATTATACATAAAACTTGAATCAAAAGTCAACATCTCTTTGTTATTTATTAATAGAAATTGACAAGTTGGCCCTACACTTTATTTAGACAGCCAAAAGGCAAAAGGGAAATTCTGAAGAACATAAACAAAGTGTAGGAATTTTCCTTAACAGATATTCAGTTTTAAAGCATTTTTATTAGACAATGTAGCTGGCGCCGCGGCTCACTAGGCTAATCCTCCGCCTGCAGCGTTGGCACACCGGGTTCTAGCCCCGACTGGGGCGGCAGATTCTGTCCCGGTTGCTCCTCTTCCAGTCCAGCTCTCTGTTGTGGCCCAGGTCCTTGGGCCCTGCACCCACATGGGAGACCAGGAGGAGGCACCTGGCTCCTGGCTTTGGATCGGGATCGGATTGGGGGTGAACCAACGGAAGGAAGACCTTTCTCTCTGTCTCTCTGTCTCTCTCTCACTTTCTAACTCTGCCTGTCAAAAAAAAATAAATAAATAAAAAAAGACAATGTGGTTCTGATATAAGGAAATAGAGATCAATAGAACAGAATAAAGCTCAAAAGCAGACCTATAGAGACTAAAAATTAAGATACTAGGGGGTAACATTCAGAACAACAGGTAAAGAGAGATAATTTATTCAAGAAATACGTTTGACATTTTGTTTTTTACCTAAGGCACAAATTAAATTCTTATACCAAATAATTTTCAAAAATCCATTCCAATTGGACCTAAATACAGAAGGGAAATGTTTAGAAAAGGCTTTTGATCTCAGAACAAAGAAGTCTCAAAATATCAAAAATATAAATTAAAAAATATATATATATAAAAGACAACTTCTCCCAAATGAGAAAGACTCAACCAGGCATGTCTCAAAAGAAAAACTACAAGTGGTCACTATAAATATGAAAAGAATCTCTAGAGTAATCAAGGAAAATAATATACTAAAGTATATGCATATAATATTTCCCACCCACCAAGATGGCAAAAAAATTTGGTAATTTTTCAATTCCAGATGTGGAGCAATGGGAACTCTCACATACAGCTGTTAGAAATATGAATTAGTATAAGCGCTTTGGAAGCTTAAATAGCCCTATCCAGTAAATTCCTTGGTAATTTTTCTAACCGAGCACCAGCATATATTGTCGCTCCCCCTCTTCGTGGAGGAACGACACAGGACCCTGCGCTGTTCTTTCGTCTGCTCGGCCCTCCCCGGGTTTGCTGCTGGTTCTTCCCGGGTTGGCTACTGTCCCTTCCACCTCCGTGGAAGGGCAGTTCCCCCTGGCCACATTCCCCACTTCCGCAGGGGAGCGGCACACCGCCGGCCGGTTCTCTCGGGGGCTGCACAGGTGTTCCTTCAGCTAGATGTTCCCCTTAGATGTTCCTGGTGCATGCCGTCTCTCTCCTCCTTTATAGTCCTCCTCTACCAATCCTAACTCGGCTGCCCACACGCCGAGTACGCTGCTCTCCTCCAATCAGGAGCAAGTCCTATAGTTTATTAGCTGAACTGGAGGCAGCTGTGCGGAAGCTGTTTACTTCTCTCCCAGCGCCATATTGTGGGAGAGCAGATGCATAGAATAAGTCTTAATTCCAGTAACTCAGTCCAGTCCGGGCTGCTCCCCACAATATATGAACCAGCAGTCATGTATAATAAGGTTCACAGTGAAGACGCTGAGGTGTAGCAGGTTATGTCACACTTGGGATGCCTGCATCCCATATCAGAGTGCCTGGGATCAAGTCTTAACTCCAGCTTCCAATTCAGCTTACTACTAATGTACCTGGGAGGCAGCAGCTGATGGCCCAAGTACTTGGGTCCCTGCTATGTGGGAGACCTGGATGGAGGCCTAAGCTCCCGGCTTCAGTCTGGCCCACCCCTGGCTAGTGTTGGCATTTGGGGAGTCAACCAGCAGATGGAGGATCTCTCTCTCTCCCTCTCTATTGCACTTTCAAATAAACAAATCTTTAAAAAAAAGAGAGAGAGAGAGAGATGAAAAGAAAAGCCACAGATTAGGAGAAAATATATAAAATATCAAGATTCATAGCAGTAATATTTATAACAGCATAAACCTTAATTCAAATGATCATCAAAGGATAAATTGTAGTTTATACAATGGAAGATATTATATTTCACCAGTGAACCAGAACTATAGAAATCAGCATGGATGAAATCTCACCAATATAATTTTGAGTTGGGAAGAAAGTCACAGGACTACACATGCAATATATTTCCATACGTAAAAAGTTGAGGATACATGTACAGAAAAAGAACAGCTAAGAAGTGATAAGCAAAACTTCAGGGTAACAGATACCCCAATGAAGGGAGAGGATGAGCCATGGCAGGGGCATCAGATGTCATTAGGCAGGGGCCCTCAAACATCTGAAATGACATGGACAATTTTCTGTATCTACATGAAATTTTGTTCTATTATTACTTAAACTACATATATACGCTAATATATATTGATGGATATGATTTATTTAATAATAAATAATATATAAAACTTCATAATATATCCTTTGACACTAAAGTTCCACATCAAATTTTTTTCTGTGAAATCTGAACAAAGACAAAAAAGATTGGGCAGAGGTGGTGGGGGTAAGCTGGGGAGTTGTGTTAACAGAAATACATACAATTATCGGGTATCAGGCCTTCATTTACCTTTTTTTTTTAAAGATTTTATTTTTGGGGCTGGCGCTACAGCATAGTGAATAAAGCCGCTGCCTGCAGTGCTGGTATCCCATATGGGCATTGGTTGGAGTCCTGGCTGCTCTGCTTCTGATCCAACTTTCTGCTGATGCGCCTTGTAAGACAGCGGAGGATGGCCCAAGTCCTTGGTTCCCTGCACCCATGTGGGAGACCTGGGTGAAGCTCCTGGCTCCTGGCTTTGCCCTGGCCCAGCTCTGACCACTGTGGCCACTTGGGGAGTGAACCAGCAGATGGAAGATTCTCTGTCTGCCTCTGCCTCTACCTCTCTGTAACTCTTTCAAATAAATAATAATAATAATAATCTTATTTTTTATTTATTTGAAAAGAGGAGAGAGAGATCTTCCATCCTCTGGTTCACTCCCCAAATGGCTGCAATGGCCAGGGCTGGGCCAGGCCGAATTTAGGAACCAGGAACTTTTCCTGGGAGTCCCACGAGTATGCAAGGGCCCAAGGACTTGGGCCACCTTCTACTGCTTTCCCAGGCACATTAGCAAGGAGCTGGACTGGAAGTGGAGCAGCTGGGCCTCAAACCAGTGCCCATATGGGATGCCGGCATCACAGGTGGAAACTTAACTTGCTACACCACAATGCTGGACCCCTTCCATTTACCTTAATGCTTCCTGTATCAATGTAAAAATCCTTCCCACATCAAAAAGCCACACTCTTAATCTCTTTTTCCTCAGATTTTTTGTAGCTGCTGTTTAAAGACCATCATCCTCCAAGAAATCCTGCCTCTTAGCTTTTCCTGTGAGCTTCTTTTACATCAGCTTTCTCTTCAGATATACCATAGTACAGCTATGTCATATCCCTACTATTAGCCTATCAACTGTCTGATTAACTGTAAACTGTATGTAAAATACCCCAGCACCTTGCAAGTACGATGTTTAAATGGCAAATTTAGTAATGCTGTTTAAAGGAACGAATAAACTTGACCTTTCAGAGAAATAATGTGGCTTTTGGAAGCTTACTGTTTCTATAATTGCTGCTGTTGCTTTTACTACTACTAGCAGCTAACAGCGAGAGAGTTCTTAGCATGAGATGAGATGAAATTATTTAAAACACTCAAAGTATAACCTCACTTTACAGTGACAACACAGAACCACAGGGAAGTTAAGTAACTTTTCTGAAAGTCACTGCATGTAAATATCAGGCAAGGTTTGAGCCTAGTTCTTCATTTACAGCCTTCTATAGAGCTCAAAAGCTCATCAGATTAGGAAAAGATTTTTTAAAATGGGAAGAGGCTTATGAAACTGAGAGGAAACACAACTCAGAGAATAGATAAATGAGCTATTAGAATGGAGAGGACAAAGTATGAAAACTGAGACAATTAAAAATAGCAAATAGGAAAAAAATCCTAAAAGGTCAAGTTATTATTAAAACCTAGAACATTTGAGCAGAAATTCCACTAATGAAGAGTGAAAGGGCAATACCTTTGAGTCAAGCTGAGCTGTCACCTGCAAAGGTTTTGGCCTGCCTAGTTCCTCTTCACTCACCTGAGCACAAGCCTTTCGTCAGCTCTCTCTTCACCATCCAGGGCTCTTTTCCTTGTTCCAACAATAATATCACACTTGGCTTAGAAAAGCAAAGTCCTGCACGTATGAAAAGAAACACAACTGGATCATGCTATGGCTATCGTAGAACACACAATCGACCTACTGATCATGCAGGGAGTAGGGGTGGGGAGCTTACACTAAGTCAAAGGAAAATTTATCAGGGACATGTATTAGAAGGATGGGAAAGCTAATGTGTTAGGCATAATTCAATAACAGAACTGTCCATTACCAACTCCATAGTTACTAACCCATCTACTGGGCACAGAGAGCACACATTCAGCCAGGCATTGCAGATACTATCAAAAAATTCACACTAGTGTAGCAAGGAGTCCCTTATGAGGAGAAATTCAATTTTGCAAGGGGAAGCTATCCTTACCCAGAGATACCAAGACGCTGTAGTTCTCCAGCATCACATTACTGTATAGGTGCCTTTGAGAAGAATCTAGACAGTCCCACTCCTCTTGGGAAAAGTCTACAGCCACATCTCCAAAGGTCACCAACTCCTGAAATAAAATAAATGAAATAACCTCTGCTCTTACCATCCCACCTCATTTAGTCTACCCCACTACACTGGTTTCTCCCTAATATCTGCAAATATGTCAACCATTTTCTCACTCAGGGCCTTTGTACTCCTCAGATCATTCCATATGAAAACAGCAATGTTCCTACTCCGTTTCATGATTCCACTAATCCTGTTTTATCTTTCTCCACAGCTTTTTAATTATTTTGCTTATTTATTGTCTGTCTCCCCCCACTCCCAGTGAAAATGTAGGTGTGATGAGGGCAGAATACATTTTTGCTTTGGTCCTGCTATATCCCCAATTAAATAGTAATTGGCATGATCAGAAATGCAAATACTTGTTGAATAAACTGAATTAATGAATGAATGGTTTGAAAATTTCAAGAAGCTATAAGAGGATCAAAAATGCACTGTAGGGGCCGGTGCTATGGCACAGCGGGTAGATCTGCCACCTGCAGTGCCGGCATCCCACATGGGCGCCGGTTCTAGTCCCAGCTGCTCCTCTTCCCATCCAGCTCTCTGCTATGGCCTGGGAAAGCAGTAGAAGATGGCCCAAGTACTTGGGCCCCTGCACCTGTGTGGGAGACACAGAAGGAGCTCCTGGCTCCTGGCTTCAGATGGGCGCAGTTCCAGCTGTTATGGCCAATCGGGGAGTGAACCAACGGATGGAAGACCTCTCTCTCTCACTCTCTCTCTCTGCCTAACTCTGACTTTCAAATAAATAAACCTTTTTTTAAAAAAATGCACTGTACCCACTTTAAAATGAGCAAGCAGAACACATTAACCAAAAATTTAAAAAGGTATATAACAGGGTTATCAGTCCCACTGACACATGTTACAAATAAAAGCACTCCTTAATAATTGTAACTGCCCTCCCACCCTCTACCAATGACACCAGAAATTGCTTGCTATACCTCTGAAAATTGTGCTAGACTAGGCAGAGCAAATATTCAATTTCATTAAACTTCAAAAACTTTAACAGAGAGCTACAGTGGCTTCTAGGTGCAAAGATTCCTTCCTCTGAAGCCCGGTCATTGGGTGTCGGGGGGAGGGTTGGGGGGAAGTCTTATTTCCCAAAATGTTTGTACCACAGCACCCGGAAGTGAGAGGTGAGGCAGGTAACCTCTTTGCTCCTCCTATCTGTTTCCAGACCATTTCCTCCCCCAACCTCACTAAAAACAACTAATTTTAAATCTTACGAAATCAGAGGAAATTTCTCCTTAGTTTAGTTATCTACAGTTAATCAAAGACAGGAATTCTGTCATGGCTTGAACACTTCAGCACCAGGCTACTGCCACTGTCTCCAGTGCTATTCCTATCATAATCTGATCACTTCCATATCCATATAAGAAACACCCCAACAACCTGGCCTCTTAATTCTCCGACACCCACTCTCCTCCAATAATCTTGTCCTCCACTCCTCCACGGTTAGGACGCAGACCTGGTCACTACCAGTAAGTTCCAAATTCTCCATAATCCCAGTTATTTCCACCTTTTTTATTTCAATTTTCTCTCTGATACTCTCAATCAGGAAAATTTTTTTGACCTTACAAGAACATAACGATTCACTGGTTTCACTGTTCCTCGTGCCCACATACCTTCACTTCCTAGCACAACCATTTGTTGTAAGTACCCCCCGCGTATGCCTTCAACTTCCCCACCCCCTCTCTCACGTAACTATAACCACCTCATTAAACTAAAGCCCTCTTTTAGTTTATTTTGTGACTATACCCTAAGAAGCTGAACTTTGCTAGAGAAAATCATACCCACCATGCTAATTAGTTTAAGTTAATGATCCTTACCCTCACGTGGGCCAAAATGCCACCAACATTTCCCTAGCCCATTCTTTCCCACTCTGCTCAAACCTTCCATACCTCCTTCCAGTCTATCACTCTCATCTGATGATCTTACTTTCATTCAAAGAGAATCTCCTCAAACTCTCACCACAACATTTATACTCTTATCTGCATCTGAGCCTACACTCCTGTACGCAAACTTGCCTCATTACCAGGGAATTTGGGAAGCGGTCCAGGCTGTATACAATCAGTAACTGTTGGCAGGGCCGACGCTGTGGCGCAGCAGGTTAACGCCCTGGCCTGAAGTGCCAGATTCCCATATGGGCACCGGTTCGAGACCTGGCCACTCCACTTCCAATCCAGCTCTCTTTGGGCCCCTGCACCCACATGGGAGACCAGGAAGAAGCTCCAGGCTTCTGCCTTCGGATCAGCGCAGCTCTAGCCATTGCAGACAACTGGGGAGCGAACCAGTGGATGGAAGACCTCTCTCTGCCTCTCCTCTCTCTGTGTAACTCTTTCAAACAAATAAATAAATCTTTAAAAAAAAAAAAAAAGTAACTGTTGGCACGTAAATGGTATTTGAAGCCATGAGACAAAGTAGTGAGTATAAGAAAAGAGGCTCAGGGACTAAGCTTTGGGACACCCAAATTAATAGGTACTTAAGTAGCATGTGGTGAATGAATGACGTTTGGGACAGAACTAGAATGAAGACGTTGACCTGTTTCTGTATCTGAAGGAACAGTTTTTCAGGCTGAGGGAACAGCAAGTACAAGGAGCTGCAATAAGAACATTCTCAACTAGTTACAAGGAAGCTGCTGTGGCTGGAACGGGGGGCTTGAGTTGGAAGATCAGGAGAGAGAAATTAGATCAGGTCAGAGGGATAGGAATGGACCAGATGACACAGGGCCCTGCTGGCCAAGACTCCCACACTGACCTATCTGAGACAGGAATTCCACTGGAGGGTTTTCAGAAGTGGCAAGACTGGTTACCCAGAAACGTTTCAGCAAAAGGAAAGTTAATGTGTTCTTCGTTTGAAAAACTGGAAGGTATTTCAGGAAAGAGAGCAAACACCAACTCACCTGGTACATGGCTTTAAGCAGCCCCACAGCCATTCTTTCTTCCTAATGGCTCTTCTCTTGAGAAATGGCAGTGTCCTCAGATGACTGAGACGGGGAAGAAAATACAAGCAGCGCGGCTGGTGTTGCAGCATCCAGAATCACCAGTCTGGGCTCTTTGGGCTTCTCTTCCCTCCTGCTGTCAACTTTCCTCCAATAAAGAGAGCATAAAGGAGACCTAGGAATTTTTTTTGCATAGAATTTCAATCTGTGCCTAAATTATTTCCTAATTTTTATTTTAATAATAGATTTTCTAGGTTTTACAAAACAAGACTCCAAGAAACTTCATCACTTACATAAAGTCACAAAACCAATAAATAATCACATCAATCACAGCGGTTGAGACAACTGATACGCTGGTTGGAATGGCCCATTCCACAAGGGAATGACTGCGTTCCAGCTGCAACTCTTCCTGATTCCAGTTTCCCGCTAATGCACACCCCTGGAATTCAGCAGGTAATGGCTCAAGTACTTGGGTCCCTGACACGCATGGGAGACCCAGATGGAGTTCTTAGCTCCTGGCTTCAACCTGGCCCAGCGCTGGCTGTTTCAGGCATTGGGGTGAGTGAACCTGTGGATGGAATCTCTCCCCCCTCTTCAAATAAAACTGAAACAGTAAATAAAAATGTGAAAACATCAAATACAAGGCTGCCTGAATCCACAGGGCTACTCTCCAATCAATCAGTGATTCTGACACTTGGTGGCATAATGACATCACTTGGGTGGCTTTAGCAGATACTGGGTGTCACCAGTTATCACTCAGTACCCTCACATATCCAGTCTTAGAAACTACAGTGCCAGCTGCTTGCCCCAGACGCCATGGGCATGGGCAGTTTCACACGGACACCTTCCCCCAGACCCCAAATCTCGGACACTACGGTATCAGAACCGACGGTGTCATTCACACACCCCAGTCACAAAGAGGCCGCGGGTACCGGCACAACCGAGGGCAAGGAATGCCCACGCTCCCGCACTCACAGCCTGACGCTCTAGGGCACCCATCATCGACCCACACCCGCAGTCGCACAGGTAAGACAGGCAAGTGTGGTGACTGTCTCACACGGAGAGTCACGGCAAGGGGCCTGGGGTCGGCGTCAGGGTGACCCACAGGCCACTCCTCAGCCCGCTCCCTACCTGCAGAACTGAACTGCGGAAAGAGCCCGTTTCCGCTTGGAAATCTCCGGAAATCTCCACTAGGGCCTTACGCCCCGTCTAAGAGTTACGGGGAACCCAAATACTGCCGGCCCGGAAAAAAGCGCCTCAGCAACCTAGGCCTCCGGAGGACACAAAGGGACCGACGGCCCAGTTCCCGCGGGGGCCACTGGGAAATGTAGTCCGCAGCGGAGTCCGCGTACCTTGGCTCAGCGCCGCTCAGGGTTGCTAGCACCACCCCCTCGGCACCGCATCCTCGTACTCCCTCAGGCCCCGGTCTTCCAGAAAAGAGTCCGAAAGTCCGTTTTCCTTTCAGCTCCTTGCTTGGGCCGGGCACAGGTACTGCGCCGGGTGTCACAGGGGACGGTGCACAGGCACAGGGCTCGACCTATTTCCGTTTCCAACACACAGCCCCAACCTAACTGCAGGGGGAGAGGTTTGGGCGCGCACACTGCACTAATACACAAGAGTGGGTGACTTCCTAGAATCCTACTGGAATGCCGGAAAAAAAAAGTGGAGTGCCGGGAGATAGAGTGCGCAAGCGCGTTATGCTTCCTTCCGCCCGGTCCTGCTTCCCGCCGCCCGCGCTATTGCTTTGGAGGTGGTTACTTGAACGCAGCTCCACCCCTACATTTCCACTTGGCATTTCCTAGCCACCCTGCTGTGGCTCCGCCCCTGTGACAGGTGTCTGCCTGGACCCCAAGTTTGAAACATCCTTTGCATTCGAGGTGGAGGCCCCCATGGCTGCTCTCTGGGACTAATGCTGGCGTCTGCAGCTTTCCCGGGTTTGCCTGCCATATTCCTTGGTGCGTGCCTGACATGGCTGGCACCTTTACTTTTCTGAGATTTCTTCTGAAGCTCCACGCTTATTAGCTTCATTTTTGTACCACTCCATGCAGGCCCCCCAGTCCTGCAGCACGACTCTTTTCTGGCCTCAGAGGCTTACCTTTGAAAACTTGGTAGAAGCCACCGTGACCATATAACTCTTGCATTCTGCACACCTGCAAAACCCGCTTCACCTCGACGACACCAAGGTTTGCCACCAACAGGAGCCACTCCTGGACCCTGTCGAGCCAGGACTGCAGTGGCCTCTGAGAACTCTGCCAACTGGCCAGAATCCTGTCTCTGGGATTTCCGGAAGCAGTTCTGGCCAGTAATGGGAGGGGCATTTAAGATCCCCGAAATGCCCGCAGAGTCTTTCTCTGATCGTCTTGCTCATAAACACTTGGTTTCCTTTTCCTTGCACTAACCCGTTTAGAAAATGGTTTCTCTAACTCAATTTCTTATCCTAAACAAGTTTTTCTTCCTTCCTTCCCTGGACAGGCTGAAATTTTTCATGCTCTGCTCCCACTTGCTCCTGATTCCCACTGCAAAACTTACTAGCAGTAACAATAACAAGTAACACGCAGGCTGCGGCCAGAACACTTGGCTGCCTTGAGATGTCCTCCACCAAACACGGGGTCCACCATCTTAAGTTCAACCTCCATGAAGTCACACTCCAGATTCTCTGCCCCCATGTAGCATGGGTGATCTTTTTTGTTTAAAGATTTATTTATTTATTTGAAAGTCAGAGTTACACAGAGAGAAAAGGAGAGGCAGAGAGAGAGAGAGAGAGAGATCTTCCATCCGCTGGTTCACTCCCCAACTGGCTGCAACGGCTGGAGCTGTGACCATCCGGGGCCAGGAGTTTCTTCCAGGTCTCCCATGAGGGTGCAGGGGCCCAAGGACTTAGGCCATCTTCCACTGCTTTCAGCTGAGACTCAAACCGGCACCCGTATGGGATGCCGTCCCTGCAGGTGGCGGCTTTACTCCTCAAGCAACAGCGCCAGCCCCAGCATGGGTGATCTTTAGTCCAGTTTCTAGTAGAATATTTAGTTCCATCTGAAAAACTCATCAGCATGGCCTTTACTGTCCACATTTCTACCAGCATTCCAGTCTTCTAAGCCTCATCAGAATCACCAATGACACTGTTTGTAGCATTCTAGACTTTCTCTAGTCTGCTTCTTCAAATTCTTCCAACCTCCACATATTCAGGTATATCCCACTTCTTGATACCAGTTTTCTGTATTAGCTTTCATTAATTTTACTGAAACACCTTAGTTGAGCTTCTTGGGAAGGAAGAGGTTTGTTTCAACTCAACACTTTGGAGGTTCACAGTTCAAAATCAGGTAGCTCCATTAGTGGGCCATCTGGTGGAGGCTAGCAATGATGTAGCATGTGCAGAGGGAAGCTCACATGGTAAGCCAAGAAGCAGAGAGGAGCTAGGCCAAACTCCACTTAAAAAGCCAACCCTTTCAAGAGAATTACCTTCCAAGGGCAAGCCCCCAGTGATACTAAATGTCTCCCACTAACCCCACCTCTCGTCTGCCATCATCAGATGAAGTGTCCACCCTAATCCATCAACCATTAGCATTAATCCATTAACTGTTAATGCAAGATTTTGGGGCTTAAATATCTGCATGAATTTTGGGGAGCCAAGTACTGTTTAATCCATAACACTTTCTATGCTCTATAGCACAATTGACCGCCATGGTTGACGATGACTAATTGCTGATTTCAAAAAAAGATAAATGTTTGAGATGATGAATATGCCAGTTACCTGTCATTATACACTGCATACATGTATTGAAATACCATACAGTAACCCATAAATATGTATAACTATTATACATCTGGGCTGGGCACCAATTTTTAAAAATTATAGAATGCCACTAACGCAGTATTCAGGGGGCATATGTAACACTAAATACCTACATTAGAAAGAAGGAAGGTCTCAAATCAATGACTTCATCTTCTACTTTAAAGAAACTAGAAAGAGGGGCTGGCACTGTGGCATAGTAGGTTAAGCCTCCACCTGGAGCACTGGCATCCCATATGGGCACTGGTTCAAGTCCTGACTGCTCCATTTCCAATCCAGCTCCTTGGTAATGGCCTGGGAAAGCAGTTGAGGATGACCCAACTGCTTGGGACCCTGTGCCTACATGGGAGACCCAGAAGTTCCTGGCTCCCAACTTCAGTCTGGCCCAGCGCAGGCTGTTGTGGCCATTTGGGGAGTGAACCAGTGGATGAAAGATCTCTCTCTCTTTCTTTCTGCAATTCTACCTTTCAAATAAATAAAATAAGTCTTTTTAAAAAAATAAAAAACCAGATGAAAAATTTTTGTGAAGATGGAAATATTTACATCTTGACTGTATAAATATAAATCTACAGGTTGTTATATATTTATGATTTTATAAGAGTTGTATTGAAGGAAGTTGGATAAAAAGTTTCATGTGATCTCTCTCAGTAATTTCTTAAACTACATGTGAATCTAGAATTCCTTCAAAAAGGAAGAAAATAAATACTAAGATGGTAGACCAAAGCTAAACTATACTAAATGTTAACTTACTAAATACGGAAAATGAGTAATACTGTTAAAAAAAAAACTGTTAATAAATATGGTGCAGACTTGTCTGTGGCACCATCTACACATGGACACCATCTTAGGTTCTGGCCCCCATGGCCACCTTGCATAGTAAGCTTCGATCAATCGATCAATCAGTCGTAAGCCCCATGGCCCAACTACAGGTGTCAGCTCCACCTCCACCCTAATGGGATTCGCTTCTCCTACTTCCCTGCCCAGCTCCCTCCCACCCCTGCAAATGTATAACAGGATCTGCTTCCAGCACACGTACTGTCTCTCCTGATCCCTCTCTCTCTTACTCTCTCCACCTTTCCCCAGGTCCATCGGGCTTCCCCCACCCGACAATAAACCTTTCTCTTAATTCCGGTGTTTGGTGTGTGTTGTAGAAGCCTTACAAAAACCAATGCTGTCTAATAAAAGTCACACTTTAAAAATAAAATACAAAATATAAGCATTAGACGGAAGCGTGGGCATTCAGTGCAGTGGCTAAGGCAAAGCTGCTTGATGCCTGCATTCCCTGTCAGAGTGCCTGGGTTCATGTCCCAGTTTTAGCTTCCTGCTCACGTGCACTCTGGTAGGCAGCAGGTGGTGACTTGTGTGCTTGTGTTCCTCTCATCCACAGGAGAAACCTGGATGGAGCTCCAGGCCCCCGGATTCAGCCTGGCTCAGCCCCCGCTATTGCCGGCATTGGCGGAATGAGCCAGCACATGGCAGATCGCTGTCAGTCTATCTGTTTCTCTTTGCCTTTCAAATAAAGAGGAAAGTATGTTGGTTTTGTATTGCTGTTATCAGTGATTCCAGAAATCAAAATAATACCTTTCTCTTTTAAATCTCCTGGTGTATCATTCGCACTTCCTTGGATGCCCTTACCACACTCTATTTAGGCAGTATTTGTGTATATTTTTTTCTCATACTGGGTTATAATAAACTTTAGAATAGGAAATGTACTTTGTCCTTGAAAACCTTTAAAATTTCTCACACAGGTCCTGGCCTTACTGAATTTCTGATGTTTGAGCCAGGAAATTCACTTTTATAAATTAGACTGGGAAATAATTATACATATGCTGAAAGACATGTGTACAAAGAAGTTCTTTAAGGCATGAATTATAATGACAAAAAAGATAAAAAAGGAAAGCTTGAAACATCATTCAAATTAGGTTATATATTTAACATGTTGATTTTTTACTTACCACTAATGGAAATATGTTCAAAATTTGTTATTATGCATGAAATGTTGTAGAAAAATATGCATAAGTGATTCTTTCTAAAATATGCACTAAAATGAAAATAAGCATGGCAAAATGTTAATAATAATTATTCCAGGTTATTAGATTATTTGGATATATTTATTTATAGTTTCTGATCATCTTTTTTGTGATTTTTTTGGGGGAACAGACATGTTTTGATATTACTTTTATAAAGACTAAACAATTAATTTTCACTTTTTTAAAAAAAGATTTATTTGTGTTTATTTGAAAGGTAGAGAGAGACACGGACACACAGAGAGACAGCTCTTCTATTCTCTGGTTCACTCCCAAATGACTGAAATGGCCTTAGCTGGACAAGGCTGAAGCCAGGAGCCAGGAACTCCATTTGGGTCCCCTATTTGGGTGGCAGGGGCCCAAGCACTTGGACCATCTTCCACTGCTTTCCCCGGGGCCATTAACAGGGAGGTGGATAGGAAGTGGAGCAGGTGGGACTCAAACTGACACCCATATGGGATGCCGGTGCCGCAGGTGGAAACAACCAACTATGCCACAGTGCTGGCCCCCAGATACTAATTTTCTAAAATGAATGTTCCCACATTTCACTCTAGCTCGTTAATTTATATGTCATTAGGAATCCTTAGGAGTAGACTACAAAATAAGATGGTGTAGAATAATTTCCAGAATGAATGTGGTGAACTTTTGATGGAGGGGAGGAATCAATAATGGAAGACATATTCCCTAGGTCCCCATCACACATCAGGTATAGAAAGAATAAGCAGAGTAAGTGTGTAGCCTAGTGGTTAAGATGCCCACGTCACACACTGAAATATTTGGGTTCGATTTCCAGCTTTAGCTCCTGATTCTAGCTTTCTGTCAATGCAGACCCTGGGAGGCAGCGGTGATGGTTTAAGTAGCTGAGTTCCTGCCACCCACGTGGGAGGCCTGGATTAAGTTCTTGACTCCAGCCCTGGCTCAGCCCTACCTGTCACGGACATTTTGGGAATCTACCAGTGAATGAGTGTGCTCTCTTTTCCTCTGAAAAACAAATACAAAAACAAAACATAAAACAAGAAACAGATTCTTAGGTGTTACTACATACTAAAAATTTCAAAAGTCCCGGAAGTGTTCCTACTCCTAAAACAAGTGGAAGTTTATGGTACTAATAAAAGGGGAGAAGGGGTGGACACTAACACGGTGCAATGCCTTTTTGTATCCTCCTGTGATTCCTCTCTTGCAAGAAAGGTATGAGTAGAGCTGAGAGAGGAAGTAGGAATTATGATACAGCCCTGCCTTGTAATTACAGACTAAGCTGGGTAGTCGGCTCCACATCCAACCACCTACATGTAAGAGAAAGATTAATAACAATTGCGTACCTTTTTATGAAACAGAGAAGTCGGGGTCTCCATTTTGTGGAGCTAGATTCCTCCCCAAATTCACAGTAGCATCCTGTTACTGAAGCCAGTGTAGGTTCTAAGGTGTATTTGATGTACATAGAAGTCCCAGTGGACGATCTGGGTTTCAGGGAAATGGGACATTGCTGATACTTGAAGCTCGCTTCCTCTCAAAGAGTCTACGTCGGCAGCTGACTGACTAAACTTCTGCTCAAGTGGGTCTAAAAATCATGGTCTCAAACTGTCACAGTAGCAGAAACTGAGCGTTACCAGAATTTAATTAGTTTGAGGCCACAAAGCTGGTTAATGGCCCTATGTGTTTAGAATCCAGGTAGTCCGGCCACATTTCCCTGCCTGTCAGTCACGCTCCCAATCCCAGGTCATCTAGTTCATTAATGCTGTCTCAGACACATTCAAGAAGTCCACCAACACACTGTCACTGACAAAACTGCAGGACCAGAACAGGAGAATGCACGATTCGCGAGCACGGTCACACACACACACCTGCAAATTCACAGGACCGCAAAAGCCACGGGACCGTAGAGTCTCCCAGTCCCATAAACCCCAAATCCTAAATCCATGGTCGAATTTCCACACACACACAGTCCCAGGACATCACTGCTTCCTCTTCTGACTCCTGCTAGGAGCTTGAGGCTCAGGCAGACTTGTGATCTTTCCTTTCCACCCCGATGTAGCCCAGCCCAGAGTGGAGCCGCGACCAGGCGAAACTGAACAGACTGAACGACGCCTCCTTCGCCAACCTGACGCTCCCCAAAGCTGTAAGGAGGAAACGCCTTTTTGCAGAAAAATCGTCTTATGCCGTGAAGGCCTCTGGGAAATGTAGTTCGGGACCGCGAAGTCGCGGCCCCATTCCGATTCTTCGCAGTACCTGGTTGCACTCCCTGAGGAGATCAAGGGAGGCTGCTCTCGCCAGACCCCCGGCTGGTGCTCCTGCGCAGGGCTGCGCACCTTTCAATGCCGCCGTTGGTTTTCTCACTAATGGCAAACGGGCAGGTTAGTCCCACCCGGGTGAGCCGCGGGGGCGTCTGGGAAGCGTTGCCCTGCGTCTAGCGGACCGAAGCATTTTGTGGCTCTCAGTCCCCGCCAGCTGTGCCCTCAGGGGCGCCCCTATCCTAACCCGCGCCGAGAGTGCGGCCTGGGGCGTGCACTCGGGGCCTGAGTCCGCGCGCGGGCTCGGGGGTGAGTCCTCGGGGACTCTGCGCAGGGAGGGAGCGGGGCCTGCGGGGCCGGGGCCGGCCGTTCCCTGAGGCCGTGGGTGTGGCGTGAAGTGCCTGGAATTTGCTGGACATTTGGCTGGCTGAGTGTGGCCTTGGGATCGTGCCTGCAAACGCTTTTTGGGATGTGCTTTTCCGTTTTATGTTTCAGTATGAACATGGGCGCCACCGTCCGTGACAGGAACGAGAAACTCCGTGAATGAAGGTAGGGTTGGGTTGTGTGTGTAAGTGTGTGACACTGCATCGCTGTAGGCCCAACACTGCAATACCCACTTTTAATTGTATATTCTTATGTTAACAATGTCGTTTTGTGTGCGTATTCAATTTTCTCTCCTTGCTCCCCAATCCCTTGCCCAAAATCGCAAGATACGGAAAAGTTCAGAGAACAAAAATCGTTCATACATCTACCAGCCATGGAGGCACTGTCACAATTTACTCATCTTTATTTGCGAATCTATATGCATGTATTCGTATGTTCTTATATAGGTGCGTAATGATGTAAAGTTGTAAATGCACTATACATACAGTTCTGCAATCTTTTAAATTTTTATAATGATTTATTTATTTATTTGAAAGAGTTACACAGAGAGAGGAGAGGCAGAGAGAAAGAGAGAGAGAGGTCTTCCATCCGTTGGTTCACTCCCCAATTGGCCGCCATGGCCGGAGCTGCACAGATCGGAAGTCAGGAGCCAGGAGCTTCTTCCGGGTCTCCCACGTGGGTGCAGGGGCCCAAGGACTTGGGCCATCTTCTACTGCTTTCCCAGGCCATAGCAGAGAACTGGATCGGAAGTGGAGCAGCCAGGTCTCGAACTGGCGCCCATATGGGATGCCTGCGCTTCAGGCCAGGGCATTAACCCGCTGCACCACAACGCTGGCTCCCAGGCATTCTCTCTTTTTAACATTGTGTGATTAATAAGTTTTCATTTGAAAAATTACACATCTGTGTCATGGTTTAAAAGTTTTTTTGTAGTGTACATTTTAATGCATTTGCTCCTATTGATGGTAATTTGGGTCTGCCAGATTTCTTGCATTTATAAATGGGGGTTTAGCAGCAACTATTTGGTACATGCTACAATGTACTCTTTTCTTAAAAAAAGATTTATTTACTTGTGAGGCAGAGCTACAGAGAGGAAGAGGGAGAGACAGAGAGAGGGGGATCTTCCACCCACTGGTTCACACCCCGAGTGCCTGCAACAGCTGGAGCTGGGCCTATACGAAGCCAGGATCCAGGAGCTTCCTCTGGGTCTCCCAGGCGGGTGCAGGGGCCCAAGCACTTGGGCCATCTTCTGCTTTCCCGGGCCATAGCAGAGAGCTGGATTGGAAGTGGAACAGCTGGGACTAGAACTGGTGCCCGTATGGGATGCCAGTCCAGCAGGCAGATACTTAACACACTACGCCACAGCTGAAAGGAGAAATCAGCAAAAGAGCCTGGAAAGGACTAGTTAAAAAGATTGAGGACAACTAGATGAGGGTGGTATCCAGGAATCCAAGGGAAGAAGGTGTTTTAATGAGAACTGTCAGATGCTATTGATAGGCCAAGTAAACGAGGCCTGAGAATTTAGTCATTGGTGTTCCGGAAAGCAGTTTCATTGGAGTATGAGGCCAAAGAGAAAACTGAAGAACAAAAATTGGAAATATCAAGTCCAGATAATTTTTACCCCCAAGATTTATTTATTTGAGAGAAAGAGGGGGCGGTGCCCTGGCACAGTAGGTTAATCCTCCGCCTGGAGCGCCAGCATCACATAAGGATCCCCTGGGAGACCCAGAAGAAGCTCCTGGCTCCTGGCTTTGGAGCAGTGCAGCTCCGACTGTTGCGGCCATCGGGGAGTGAACCAATGGATGTAAGACCTTTCTGTCTCTCCCTCTCACCGTCTGTAACTCTCTCAAATAAATAAAATAAAATAAAAATTAAAAAAAGAGAGAGGAACATACACACACACATTCTCTCTCTCTCTCTCTCTCTCTCTCTCCCTCCCCCATCTACTGATTCACTCCCCAGATGACCACAACAGCTAGGTCTGGAGCAGGCCAAAGCCAGGAACCAGGAGCTCCATCTGGTCTTCCACATGGGTGGCAGAGGCCCAAGTACTTGAGCCATGAGTTGCTGCCTTTCCCTGCACATTAGCAGGAAGCTGGATTGAAAGCTGGGCAGCTGGAACTTGAACCAGTTCTGTAATACAGGGTTGGAAGCAGTAGCTTCATGCACTGTACCACAGTTTAGATAATTGCTGAAGATTTTTTTCTTAAATGGAAGAAGTGAAAGGAGTGATAGCTGGAGTTAAGAGCTATATGTTCACTCTTTATATGTTAATTAAAATGATCTGATAGACAAATTTGATGATACAGCAAAGAAAAGAGAGTAATACCATAAATGTGTCTTTAAGTAACAGAGCAAACAGGATCTAATAATAGATCCTTAGTTTGGAGCATGACCATAATAGCAGCAGGAGAGAAAGAAGTACCTGGCTCAGATACAGGTAGATGGACTGATGTGTTAGTGAGAGCTTATAACACTTCTCTTCTGATTGCTTCAATTTTATACTGAAGTAGGAAGCAAGAGACTTGGCTGAGAGTGAGGTTGGTAGAGGAAGGTTGAGGGTTTGAGGAATGAGAAAAAGAAAATCGCTTAAGAGAGTGTAACAGAACACAGAGAAATATGATTTTCAAGGAAACAGTGAAGAACCACTTAACGTTAGTATTCATGAATTTAAAGTGAGCCTATTCCACATAGTTGTGTGATTTCTTTTCTGCAGTGTTCATCTGTATAATTGTACCCACAGGGGAGAAGTTGGACTTAGTGCATGTATTGGTTTCATAAAGCAAATTAGAAAAATGTCAAACAGAGGCAAAAGTCGTCTGAGTTAGTAAGATTTGATTATGTTGTTTGCCCATGGATTTAAGAATTGGTTATGTTGTTTAACTATGGATTTTAGGACAGATAACTAGAGAAGAGAGGATAGCAAGGGGTCAGGGACAGTGAAAAATTGGTAGATTCAAAGAACGGAAGTTCCTGATGGGGTTGAAGGACTACTGAATTGTGATATTAGAGGGAGTAAGGTGGAGAGATAGAAGGGTATTTTTCTCTTTGGTTGTCAAATATTTTAAAAATAGAACAGGTCTTGCTATTATGTTTTTAGGAAACATGGATAATTATTAGCTAGACCCATTGTTTCATTGGAGTTATAAAGTAGTTGTATTTGAATTCTGTCATTTCTTCTTCATTAATGAGCTGAAATATTTGTCTAAAGAAAAAAAATTCCCATAAGTGTTTTGTTACCCAACCAGGGTACAATTTGTACAAGAAAGACAGAATAAATAGATCACTGTCCTTTAGAAGTTTTTGGACTTTTGAATCGTTCTCAACATCTCCTGATGAGTTATTATTAACCTTATATATTTACATATATATAATTTTAACATAGTTGATGTGTTTTTGGCCGGCGCCATGGCTCACTAGGCTAATCCTCCGCCTTGCGGCGCCGGCACACCAGGTTCTAGTCCCGGTCGGGGCACCAGATTCTGTTCCGGTTGCCCCTCTTCCAGTCCAGCTCTCTGCTATGGCCCCGGAGTGCAGTGGAAGATGGCCCAGGTCCTTGGGCCCTGCACCCGAATGGGAGACCAGGATAAGTACCTGGCTCCTGGCTTCGGATCAGTGTGATGTGCCGGCTGCAGCGTGCTGGCCGCGGCAGCCATTGGAGGGTGAACCAACGGCAAAAGGAAGACCTTTCTCTCTGTCTCTCTCTCTCTCTCTCTCACTGTCCACTCTGCCTGTCAAAAAAACAAACAAACAAACAAACAAAAACACATAGTTTATGTGTTTTAAACCATTGCAATTACTTTTCTTTTGAAGCCCAAATGTTCCCATCTTTGGCCACCTTTTTTTTTTTTTTTTTTTTTTTTTTTTTTTTTTTTTTTTTTTTTTAAAGGTAGAGTTAGAGAGAGAGAGAGAGAGAGAGAGAGAAAGGTCTTCCATCTGCTGGTTCACTCCCCAGGTGGCTTTAATGGCCAGAGTTGTGCCAATCCAAAGCCAGGAGCCAAGAGGTTCTTTCAGGTCTGCCACACGGGTGCAGGGGCCCTAGCACTTGGGCTATCTTCTATTGCTTTCCCAGGCAGTAGCAGAGAGCTGGATGGGAAGTGGAGCAGCCATGTCTTGAACTGGTGCCCATTTGCGATGATAGTGCTGCAGGCAGTGGCTTAACCCACTACGCCACAGTGCTGGCCCCTTGGCCACCTTTTTAAAATGGTTTCTGAATCCTTTTATCACATCCCTAGTAGTTTTTAATGGCATCCTATATTTCTGGTCTGACAAGAACTCCCAGTATCATTTTTTTTTTTTTTTTTTTTTTTTTTGGACAGGCAGAGTGGACAGTGAGAGAGAGAGACAGAGAGAAAGGTCTTCCTTTGTCATTGGTTTACTCTCCAATGGCTGCTGCAGCCAGCGTGCTGCAGCTGGCGCACCGCGCTGATCCGATGGCAGGAGCCAGGTGCTTTTCCTGGTCTCCCATGGGGTGCAGGGCCCAAGCACCTGGGCCATCCTCCACTGCACTCCCTGGCCACAGCAGAGAGCTGGCCTGGAAGAGGGGCAACCGGGACAGAATCCGGCGCCCCGACCAGGACTAGAACCCGGTGTGCGGCGCCGCAAGGCGGAGGATTAGCCTAGTGAGCCACGGCGCCGGCCCCAAGTACCATTTTGTACATGCCCTCGGCATGAGATCTGTCCTTTCAGTATGATACCCTGATTCCTTTAAGTGGGAAATGATATTTTGAAACCATAATTACGGTGCTTGCTCTTATTGTGATCACTGTTTTATTGTTTCTATAGGGTGTGTGTGTGTGTGTGTGTGTGTGTATAAAGAACTAGAAAATATTTTATTAACAGCTTGACTAAGATTTAATTCATATACAATGCATTTAATCCACTTAAAGTATACAGTTCTGGGCCAGTGCTGTGGCACAGTGGGTTAAAACTCCAGCGTGCGCCGGTGCCGCGGCTCACTAGGCTAATCCTCCGCCTTGCAGCGCCAGCACACCAGGTTCTAGTCCTGGTTGGGGCGCCAGATTCTGTCCTGGTTGCCCCTCTTCCAGTCCAGCTCTCTGCTGTGGCCAGGGAGTGCAGTGGAGGATGGCCCAGGTGCTTGGGCCCTGCATCCCATGGGAGACCAGGATAAGCACCTGGCTCCTGCCATCGGATCAGCGCAGCGGGTGCGCGGGGCCGGCCGCGGTGGCCATTGGAGGGTGAACCAATGGTAAAAGGAAGACCTTTCTCTCTGTCTCTCTCTCTCACTGTCCACTCTGCCTGTCAAAAAAACAAAAAAAAAAACAAAAACAAAAAACAAACAAACAAAAAAAAAACAAAAAACCAAACCAAACCAAAACAAAAACAAAAAAAAAAACACAACAAACAAACAAACCCAGCGTGCAGTGCCAGCATCCTATATGGGTGCAGGTTCAAGTCCTGGCTGCTCCTCTTCCAATCCAGCTCTCTGCTATGGCCTGGGAAAGCAATGAAAGATGGCTTAAGTGCTTGGGCACTTAAATAATATGTAGGCTTTTTTGTGTGTGTGATTTTTTTTAAAAGATTTATTTATTTGAAAGGCAGATTGGGGGGGGGGGGGAGAGGTCTTCCATCCACTGGTTCACTTCCCAAATGGCTGTGATGGCTGGAGAAGCCAGGAGCCTAGAGTTTCTTTCATATCTCCCACATGGGTGGAGGGGCCCAAGGATTGGGGCCATCTTCTGCTACTTTCCCACGCACATTAGAAGAGAGCTGGATTGGAAGTGGAGCAGCTGGGGCTTGAACCAGTGCCCATATAGGATGCCAGCCCTGCAGGCATTGGCTTTACCTGCTACACCACAGTGCTGACCTCAATATGCAGACTCTTAACTCACTTCTTTCACTTTGCATGTTTTCTTTTCTTTCTTTTTTTTTTATTTTTATTTATTTATTTATTTATTTGACAGGCAGAGTGGACAGTGAAAGAGAGAGACAGAGAGAAAGGTCTTCCCTTTTTCCATTGGTTCACCCTCCAATGGCCGCCGCGCATCGCGCTGATCTGAAGGCAGGAGCCAGGTGCTTCTCCTGGTCTCCCATGGGGTGCAGGGCCCAAGCACTTGGGCCATCCTCCACTGCACTCCTGGCCACAGCAGAGAGCTGGCCTGGAAGAGGGGCAACTGGGACAGAATCCGGCGCCCTGACCAGGACTAGAAGCCGGTGTGCCGGCGCCGCAAGGCGGAGGATTAGCCTAGTGAGCCGCGGCACTGGCCACATGTTTCAAGGTTAATTCATATTATAGTAGCAAATGCATTCTTAACAAAGTAGTAATCACGAGTTCATACTGCTATGTCCAAAGTTAAAAATGTGGAATTACAGGATTTTAATCTTTGTTTTTATTTTTGAATCTTTTATTTGCTCATCTATCTATCCATCTATATATCTACACATAAATAAAATAGTTTCAAAGTAACATTCTTGGGGCTGCCACTGCAGTTCACTTGGTTAATCTCCGCCTGCGGTGCCGGCATCCCATATGGGTGCTGGGTTCTAGTCCCAGTTGCTCCTCTTCCAGTCCGGCTCTCTTCTGTGGCCCGGAAAGGCAGTGGAGGATGGCCCAAGTGCTTGGGCCCTGCACCCCATGGGAGACCAGCATAAGTACCTGGCTCCTGGCTTTGGATCGGCATAGTTCCTACTGTAGCAGCCATTTGAGGGGTGAACCAACGGAAGAAAGACCTTTCTCTCTGTCTCTCTTTCACTGTCTAACTCTATCTGTCAAATAAAAATAAAAAAATAAATAAAATTAAAAAAAAAATAACATTCTCAGTACTTACAATCTTTCTACTATTAATATTTTAACGTTTCTTCATAAATGTATTTGTTGCTAGGGTATAATCCTTCTAGGAAAGTAAGGTTAAAAAAATCATTGTGTTTTGAAGTAGCTAGAAGGAATTCTCTCAGTATGGTTAAACCAGAAAGTTGATATATGCTTAGGTTCATTTGTGTTATTTTGCTTTTGATTTTTAGGCAGAGCTTTTAATAATTAATTGAATTTTATTTTATAATTATGTGAAACATTTACCTGGTTGGAAAATCAAATACACAAAACAAAGTATACCAAATTATATGCAGAAGATGTATATAAAACATAGAGAAATCTTGTTTTCATCCCATGTCTGCAGATTGTTCTAAAATTGTTAGTTTTTTCACGTTTCTTTCCTTTTTTAATATATGCAAATATATATAACATAGTAATTTACTATCCATGTTTACTTAAACAATAATGAGGGCAGGCATTGTTGTGCAGTAGGTGGGCTGCTTGGGACACCCACATCCCATATCAGAGTGACTGGTTTGAGTCATGGCTTCTTTGTACCGTCCATGTTCTTCTTCTTCTTCTTCTTCTTTTTTTTTTTTTTAATTTGACAGATAGAGTTATAGACAGTGAGAGAGAGAAAGAGAAAGAGAGAAAGGTCTTCCTTCTGTTGGTTCACTCCCCAAATGGCCACTACGGCTGGCGCTTCACCGGTCCGAAGCTAGGAGCCAGGTGCTTCCTCCTGGTCTCCCACATGGGTGCAGGGCCCAAGCACTTGGGCCATCCTCCACTGCCTTCCCGGGCCACAGAAGAGAACTGGACTGGAAGAGGAGCAACCAGGACTGGAACCCGGCACCCAGATGGGGTGCCGGCGCTGCAGGCGAAGGATTAACCAAGTGAGCCATGGCGCCGGCCCCTATCCATGTTCTTTGATTTTTTCATTTCATTCTTTCCAGGTCTTTCGTTTTAACTAGATTCGAGCATTAGCTTGAGAACCTTTCAAACCTTGTGATTGGAATTTTATTAATTTCATAGATAACGTTGAGAAAACTTCCATCTTTAATTTGATAACTTTTCCAATTTTTAAGTATGGCATTAACTTAGGATTCCTTTTATTAACTTTAATAAGTTGAGCAGATTTTCTTGATTAGGGTCTTGTACAGTTTTTATTGGAATTATTCTGTGTGCTTTAGAGTTTTTTCACTTTTGTGAATTTTGAATACATTAGGTAAAATGTCACACAGATCACCTGTCTGGTTTAAGTCATCCTTCCCCTGGTTAAGCATTTGATTACATCTCAAAGTTCCTATAAGATTGATTTTAACAGATTTGCCACATTTTTTTTGTTTGTTTCTAAGAACAGATCTCTAGAGTTCATTTTTCTGTTTTCTCTGGTGTTATCCTCATTCCTTACTTTTAACCTTTGTGTTTATGATAAAGTGCATTTCTTGTAGATATATATATATAATTAAATATGCTTTTTTAAATCCATTCTGAGCACAGTAGTTTAATTGGTATGTTTAGACCATTTACTCTTATTTATAGATAAATTAATATCTACCATACCATTCTCCTAACAAATATTTGTTTCATTTGATCTTTTTTTTGCCTTTATCTGATTTCTCTGGTTTTCATTGAACATTTTATGGTTTTTTATTATCTCCTCTTTTGCTGTATCATTTACGTTTCTTTAATTTTAGGGTTGCCTGAAAGTTTTCAACATATTTTTAAAATGTGTTTATTTTACTTGAGAATGAGTTACAGTGAGACAGAGAGATCCTTCATCCCCAAATCCCTGCAATAGCTACGGCTGGCTCAGGCTGAAGCCAAGAGCCATGAAATCAATCCAGGCCTCCCACATGGGTGGCAAGGACTCAACTGCTTGAGCCATCATCAGCTGCCAGTCCTTAACAGAAAGCTGGAATAGAGAATGGAGCTGGGAACCAAAGTCAGGCAGTCCAGTATGGGATGTGGGCATCCTGAGCAGAGGTTTAACCACTGCCCCAAACACCCTTCTCCTGAATATAGTATTTTTAGCCTAAGTTGACTTTCAAAAAATGCTATACTGCTTCACAGGGAATATAGGGACCTTACAGCAGAGTGTTCTTAATTTTTCCCTCCTATCCCCTAGGACATTTCTTGCATTCATTTTACTTTACTCATGTGTGGTAATCACCCAATACATTGTTATCATCATTGCTTTAATTTTTTATAAAAATATTTATTTGAAAGGTAGAGTGGGAGCCAGCTGTGGGTAAGGCCAATGCCTGCAGTGCTGGCGTCCCATATGGGTGCCGGCTGGAGTCCCAGCTGCTTCACTTCTGATCCAGCTCTCTGCTATGGCCTGGGAAAGCAGTAGAAGATGGCCCAACTCCTTGGGCCCCTGCACCCATATGGGAGACCTGAAAGAAACTCCTGGCTCCTGGCTTCAGATTGGCGCAGCTCTGGCTGTTGTGGCCAACTGGGGAGTGAATCAGCAGATGGAAGACCTCTCTTTCTTTCTCTCTCTCACTCTCGCTCTCTCTGCCTCTCTGTCACTCTGCCTTTCAAATAAATAAATAAAATCTTAAAAGAAAGGCAGAGTGACAGAGAAAGATAGAAATATCTTCCATCCGCTAGTTTGCTCCCCAAATGCTTGCAACAGCTAGAACTCGGCTAGGCCAAGACCAGAAGCCTGAACTCTGTCCAGGTCTCCCCTGTGGGTAGCAGGAACCTAAGTACTTGGGCCATCGTCTGTTGTCTTCCAGGAGTATCGGCAGGCAGCTGAATTAGAAGTACAGAGAAGCCATGACTCAAACCAGTCACTCTGATATGGGATGAGGGCGTCCTAAGCAGCCTACCTACTACAGTAGAATGCCGCCCTCATTATTGTTGAAGTAAACATTCATCTTTTAGATCAGTTAAGAATAAAAGAACCAAAAGACTTTACTTTCATTAGTCCTGCTCTGATGCTTCTACTTTATTTCCTTTCCAAGTTTCTACCTGCATCATTTTTTTTTTCTCCTTAAAGAACCTTTTGACATTTCTTGCAAGGTAGTTCTGCTGGCGATAAATTTCCTTCAGTTTCAGTATGATGTCCTTTTTTTTTTTAAAGGATTTATTTGAAAGTGAGTTACAAAGAGAGAGAAGGAGAGGCAGAGAGAGAGGAAGAGAGGTCTTCCGTCCACTGGTTCACTCCCCAGTTGGCCACAACAGCCACAGCTGCGCTGATCTGAAGCCAGGCACCAGGAGCTTCTTCCAGGTCTCCCATATGGGTGCAGGGGCCCAAGGAGTTGGGCCATCTTCTACTGCTTTCCCAGGCCATAGCAGAGAGTTGGATCAGAAGTAGAGCAGCTGGGACTCAAACCAGTGCCCCTATGGGATGCTGGTGCTGCAGGCAGCTGCTTTACCTGCTACACCACAGCGCTGGCCCCGACAGTATCACTTTAAAAATTTTTTTTATTAATATAAAGAGAACAGATTTCATGCATTCCATAGATAGTGTTAATGGTATCTCTTATACATTCCTGGCAAGAATACAAAATGGTATAGCCACTTTGGAAAACAGTTTGGGTTTTTTTAAAAAGCCAAATATGCACTAACCGTATTACTTAGCAATCCCAATTCTAAGTATTTATTCAAGTAAAGTGAAGACTTACATTCATACATCAATCTTTCCGAGAATGTTTATAGCTGCTTTTTAAAAGGACAACCAAATGTCTTTCAAAAAGTGAAGGAATTAACTCTGGTACATCTACAAAATTGAATTCTATGCAGTAGTAAAAAGATATGAACTATTGATTCATACAACATAGATAAAGCTTAAATAGTAATTTAAAAATTTTATTATATGAGGGAAGCTAGACCTGAAGCCTACATTTTTTTATTTTTTAAAAAAGATTTTATTTATTTATTTGAGAGATAGAGTTACAGACAGTGAGAGGGAGAGACAGAGAGAGAGGTCTTCCATCTGTTGTTCATTCCCCAAATGGCTGCAACAGCTGGAGCTGACCTGATCCAAAGCTGGGAGCCAGGAGCTTCCTCCAGGTCTCCCACGTGGGTACAGGGGCCCAAGAGTCTGGGCCATCTTCTTCTGCTTTCCCAGGCCATAGCAGAGAGCTGCATCAGAAGTGGAACAACCAGATCTTGGACCGGTGCCCGTATGGGATGCTGGTTGTCGCAGGTGGAGGATTAACCTACTGAGCCACAGTGCCGGCCCCTAAAGCCTACATATTATATGATTCCATTCACACAACACCCTGGAAAAGGAAAAACTCAGAGGAAAGAAAACATACCAGTAGTTTCCAGGGATTGTGTGTGGGGAATGCATTAAGTATAAAGGAGAAACACCCTAGAGGTTTAGGAGTGATGGAGATGCAGTTGTTTGACATTGCATTTGTCAAAACCATAAAATATTCCAAAACAAACAGTGAATTTTACTGTATGCAAGCTTTTAATAATTCACGCCAGGTAGAGGTGGAACCAGGATGGAATGTAGAACATGACAGGTTGTACATACAGTTATATGATAACATCACTGAAGGTGGTAGGGAGAAAAGGGGCTGACCTAAGTATTTTGTAAAACAGTGTTTTGTTTTGTTTTTTTCAAATAGAAGGTTTTTATTGTGTCTTTAAAATATTTAAAAGGCCTTAGGGATCATCTGCCATCTAGTTTCTTAGGGATCATCTGTCCAAAGGTGGACAACTTTTTAATCTTTTCTACCAGCTTTACCAGCTTGCTGAACCATTCCTTTATTAGAGCCATAGATACTATCCAAAATATCCTGATATATTTGTTTTTAACGGTTGTAGGTTGCTGAATCAAAGCAGCTGAAGTTCAATGTCATTTCTTTCAATAATTAATCTTTCTGGGCTTGGGGTACTGAATAAGCAAGGCCTGGATTCACCTGAACCCTGAGGATATGTTTTTCACCCAATGAACTTCAGATTTCAGTAGAGACTCATTCTCTTAAACAATGATGTTGATGGAGAGATGAGTATATCTAGATCTCTTCTTGTAACAGAAGTCCAGTATAATACCTTTGATCACATTCTACATATGACTACAGCAGTGTGAACCATATCCAGTTCCTTTCTATGTACCCACCATTTGTCATTTGTCAACGTGGAGCTGCTTTTTCTTTTCAGGGAGGCTGAGTTCTATGTTGACATGATTGAAGTCCCTCCATGGGGTTCTTCTGGGCCCCTTCACGGTAACTGCTTGTCCCTTCAGAATTGATGTTAACATTTTCTGGAGTTTTGACAATCTGCTTGCTAAGAATAGGATTCATTCATAAACAAATATTGATTTGTGTTTTTACATGAGATAGTGTGCCCCTGGTTTTATTTAATTAATTTTTGTTTTATTTGTGAGACAGAGACTGATAGCTTCCACCCGCTGGATCACTTCCCAAACGCCTGCAACATCTATGGCTGGGCCAGGCTGAAGCTAGGGGCCTGTAACTCAATCTAGATGTCTCACATGAGCGGCCAGGACCTGAATACTTGAACCATCATCACCTGCTCTCCCACAGGTACACATTAGCAGCAAGCTGGAATCAAAAGAGGAGACAGGACTTGAACCCAGTCCTCCTGATAGGAGATCCCAAGTGGCCCTAGTCCCCTCACAAAATGCCCACCCCTGTGCCCTAGTTTTAGAAGAGTAGTGAACTTGTTCAGAGTTGAGGTAAAGTGGAGGAAGGGAGATGGATGAGAAGAAAATTAAAGGATATTGCAGTATAGCATTGGTGGGATCAAGAACTAACCTGAGAAAATTCATGTATCTCCCCTGGAATATGCAAACATGTCACCTCACTTTATTACTTCTCCCTGTTGAAACATTCAAATTTTAACACCAAACCTGTCTTGTACTTAGAATTATTATTAGTTTTGGCTGAATCTAATTGTGGCTTAAACAACCAAAGCTTTTATTGTTTCACTTAACAAGAGGACTAAAAGTAGATTCTAGACTATTTCAGTGCTTCCATGTCATCAAAATGTGGTGCTTTCTGTCTTTCGAACCATCATCTTTTTTTTTTTTTTTTTAAGATTTATTTATTTATGTGAAAGGTAGAGTTACAAAGAGAGAGAATGAGATCTTCCGTCTGCTGGTTCCTCCCCAGGTGGCCACAATGAAAGGAGCTGGGCTGATCTGAAGCCAGGAGCAGGAGCTTCATCTGGGTCTCCCACATGGGTGCAGGGGCCCAAGGACTTGGGGCATCTTCTGATGCTTTCCCAGACACATTAGCAGGGAGCTGGATCACTGGTTCGGAAGTGGAGCAGCCGGGACTCAGACCCATGCCCATATGGGATGCTGGGATTGCAGGCAGTGGTTTTACCTGCTATGTGACAGTGCCAGGCTCCTTGATCCATCCTCTTTAACTAATCACTATTTATTCATATAATTGTCACCTCAGGTTACAAAGTCAGTTGCTAAATATCCAGGCATTGTAGCCATATCTAAGTCAAGAAGAAGAAATTGAGCTTTATTCTAATGCCTATCATTTATTTTTAAACCAGAGAACAGAAATTTTTTATAACCTTTCCCCATAGTAGACATCTTATTGACTCCTATTGACCAGTATTCTGTCACAAAATAACTCTTAGCTGCAAAGAATACTGAGAAAGAAGCTGGAAAAGAGAATGAGATTCTCTTTATTGACAATCACAATTCACCCCACTTTGATACAACAGAGGTATATTGCCACTTGGATACAATAGAGGTTTCATTTTCAGGGAATAAGGTGGAAACAGTGGCTGTTTTAGTGTCTAATTAATAGTGTCTGCCATATCTGGTCTCTCAAACATGCTGGTTCTGCATCCTTAGCAAGATGTAAAATTTTTCTAGCAATTTCACAGTACTGCAGCAGCTGCTTAGAAACCATCGTAGCCGGCGCCGTGGCTCAATAGGCTAATCCTCCACCTTGCGGCGCCGGCACACCGGGTTCTAGTCCCGGTTGGGGCGCCGGATTCTGTCCCGGTCGCCCCTCTTCCAGGCCAGCTCTCTGCTATGGCCAGGGAGTGCAGTGGAGGATGGCCCAGGTGCTTGGGCCCTGCACCCCATGGGAGACCAGGAAAAGCACCTGGCTCCTGGCTCCTGCCAGGATCAGCGCGGTGCGCCGGCTGCAGCGGCGGCCATTGGAGGGTGAACCAACGGCAAAAGGAAGACCTTTCTCTCTGTCTCTCTCTCTCACTGTCCACTCTGCCTGTCAAAAAAAAAAAAAAAAAAAAAAAAAAAAAAAAAAAAAAAAGAAACCATCGTGTCTGGCGCCACGGCTCAATAGGGTAATCCTCCGCCTGCGGCGCCAGCACACTGGGTTCTAGTCCCGGTCAGGGCACCGGATTCTGTCCCGGTTGCCCCTCTTCCAGGCCAGCTCTCTGCTGTGGCCAGGGAGTGCAGTGGAGGATGGCCCAGGTGCTTGGGCCCTGCACCCCATGGGAGACCAGGAGAAGCACCTGGCTCCTGGCTTCAGATCAGCGCGGTGCCCCGGCCGCAGCGGCCATTGTGGGCTGAACCAACAGAAAAGGAAGACCTTTCTCTCTGTCTCTCTCTCTCTCACTGTCCACTCTGCCTGTCAAAAACAAACAAACAAACAAACAAAAAACATCGTATGCCGCTGTCCTCTTAAAGGTTGCTGATGGCTCTGAGAAAGCAGAACTCTGGGAAGGGAGACAGTGTTTATTAGTGGCAGAGGGAGGATTAGAAGGCAAATCTCTTTGCTCCTAGCAAATCTCTACTTTTTCTCACTATAATTCATGTAGCCTAAAGTTTATTGTTTTTAAAAGATTTATTTATTTGAAAGTCAGAGTTACACAGAGAGAGAAGGAGAGGCAGAGAGAGAGAGAGAGAGAGAGAGAGAGGTGTCTTCCATCCGTTGGTTCACTCCCCAGGTAGCCACACACAGCTGGAGCTGTGCTGATCCAAATCCAGGAGCCAGGAGTTTCTTCTGGGTCTCCCAAGAGGTGCAGGGGCCCAAGGACCTGGGCCATCTTCTACTGCTTTCCCAGGCCATAACAGAGAGCTGGATTGGAAGTGGAGCAGCCGGGATTCAAACCAGCATCCATATGGGGTGCCGGCACTGCAGGCGGCATCTTTACCCACTATGCCACAGCACAGGCCCCTAAAGTTTTCTTTAAAAGACTCTTTAGGAGGAAACTTTAATGAATGACAAAATCAATGAAATGAATAGCAGCAATAACAGAAGGAGCTGGACATAAAATAAGAGGAAAACTTTCCCGAATCAAATTAAATCTGCAAAATAGGTTGCATGAGGGGAGACATCTGTGTTTGTCCTTCTGCATTGTAGTATTACTTGAACCTATTGCAAGTATATATTTTTTAATTGAATTTGTATTTTTTGGCAAAACTATTTGAATTTTTAAAAAACTACTTAATTATTTGAAAGGCAGAGTTACCGAGAGGCAGAGGCAGAAAGAGAGAGAGAGAGAGAAAGTCTTCCATGCGCTGGTTCACTCCCTCGGTGGCCACAATGGCCAGAGTTAAACCAAACGAAAGCCAGAAGCCAGGAGTTTCTTCTGGGTCTCCTACGTGGGTTCAGGGGCCCAAGCACTTGGGCCGTCTTCTAATGCTTTCCTAGGCCATAACAGAGAGCTAGACGGGAAGTGGAGCAGCTGGGATTCGAACCGGCACCCATATGGGATACTGGCACTGCAGGCAGCAGCTTTACCTGCTATACCACAGTGTTGGCCCCTCCAATTTTCTAATAATGTGCTTATCCTACCATGATTTAGTACTTTTCAGTTTTAGGGTTTTTTTCTATTAAAAATAAAGAGTTCACTCTTTTACCATCACTGTCTCTGATACATATTACTAAGCACATACCAACTTTTCATTCCTTCCTCAAAATCTAATTATCAGACTTTTTGTTAAATTCCCGTTTAATTCCTACTTAATTATTCCTTTTTTAAATGTCTTAGTACACTATCTTACGTATTTTGTCAGTTTCCTAACTTTCTTGGGTATATGTTTTCATGAAGCAGTACACGTGTGTTCTCTGATACAGAGCTATTAATAGTCATGGGGCATCTCCCACGTACATGCTCCTGTCCTATCTGCCCTGTGGCTAAGTTCTGCATGATCACATCAGTCCTCTTCGCACTTACGAGGCCTTCTATGATGTGAATATTTGGTTGTCATCTTTTCACCATTTTAACAAAATACCCAAAACAGGCTAATTTATAAAAAAAAAAAAAAAAAAAGAGGTTTATCTTGGCCCATAGTTCTGAAGGCCAGGATTTGTTTGTTCAGCAGGCCCTGTTTGTTCAGCATCTGATGATGGATTCTTTCTGGCAGTATCCCTAGATAGCACAGGGCATCACATGGCAAGAGACAGGAACACACATATCTGACTATATCTTTACTGTGTCTCTTTTTTTTAATATTTATTTTATTTATTTGAAAGGCAGAATTACAGAGAGGAGGGGAGAGACAGAGTGAGAGATCTTCCATTTGCTGGCTCAGTCCTCAAATGGTCTCAACAACCAGGGCTAAGCCAGGCCTAAGCCAGGAGCCAGGAGCTTCTTCTGGGTTTCCCGCATGGGTGCAGGGGCCCAAGCACCTGGGACATACTCTGCTGCTTTCCCAGGTGCTTTAACACAGAGCTGGATCAGAAGTGGAACAGCTGAGACTTGAACTGGTGCCCATATGGCATGCTGGCGCTGCAGGCAGCAGCTTAACCCACTACACCACAGCACCAGCCCCTGACTATAGCTTTTTAAAAACAATTGTATGTATGTATGTGTTTACTTATGAAGGCAGAGAGAGAAGGGCAGAGAGAGAGAGAGAGGGACACACACACACACACACACACACACACACACACTTCCATCTGTTCACTGCTCAAATGGTCACAAAAAGCCGGGGCTGGGCCAGGTTGAAGCTAGGAGATGAGAACTCCATCTGGGTCTCCCACATGAATAATGAGAACTCGGGTTCTTGATCCATCATCCACTGCTTCCCAGGTGTGTTAGCAGGGAGGTGGATTGGAAGTAGAGTAGCTAGGATTCAAACTAGCAGCTCTGATAGGGGATGTGGGCCTCCCAAGCAGCAATTTAACCTGCTGTACCACAATGCCTACCCCTTGACTATGTCCATTTCTGTATTCTTATAAAGCCACTAGGATTCAGTCTCGGGGACTCCTTTCCAATGCCTATTCCAAATTAATCACTTCCCATGGGTCCCACCTCTAAACATTGTACTTGGACTTAGTGCCATTAACATGAAACTTTGGAGACGACTCTTGAGTTCAAGAGGATAAAAGTTCAAACTATAGTGGTATTGGTATTTTTGGCCTTTCAGATGGATCCAAGTAACATTTTGCCACAAATTGACCTTTAATCTACCTGTTGGTCCAGATTTCTGAAACCTGAAACCACAAGACAAACCCTTTCTAATGACTCACTCTCTTCCCCAGCTCTACCTCCCCAGGCTCTGTACTTTCCTGGAAAGAAGAGGAAATGACTGAATCCCAGGTAAATATGAAATAGTCTTTGGTTCTTATCTTATTCTATTATGCAACTTCAGGGCACTGCTGTGATCCATACAGTAATTAGACAGGCAGAGGAAGTAGAATTGGAAGATTAAAAAGTAGGAAGGAGTTAAAATGTAGTTTATGAAATACATCCATTTGGAGAAACTAAAATTGGACTTCAAATTTGAATTTCATTTTTTATGTAAAACAGAGTAGAAATTTATAGTTTTCATTGTATTTCAGTTTAAGAATAAACATTTTCTATCAGGAATAAGCTTATCATTGGCATCTAAAACAATTGAAATATTACAATGTAACATCTTATAATTGTAAACCTGGATTTTTTTGTTGATTTCTTTTCATTAAGGATAAAACAAAGACTATCCGTCGAAAAAGCCTAACATTGGAAAGAATGCAAATTAACATCAATAGAAAATTATCCCTTTTTTTAAAAAAAATAATTATTTGAAAGGCAGTTACAGAGAGGTAGAGAGGTAGAGAGGTAGAGAGAGAGAGAGAGAGAGAGAGAGGTAGAGGTCTTCCATCCACTGGTTCATGCCCCAAATGGCTGCAAGGCCAGGGATGGGCCAAGCCTGGGTCAAGCCAAAGCCCTGAGCCCGCAGCTTCTTCTGGCTCACCCATGTGGGTGTGGCAGGGGCCCAAGCACTTGGGCCATCTTCTGCTGCTTTCCCAGTCACATTAACAGGGAGCTGTATAGGAAGTGGAGCAGCTAGGACATGAACTGGCACTCATATGGGATGCCAGCATTGCAGGTGGTGACTCTACCTGCTACACCACAACACTAGTCCTTGACACTTTGCTGTTGTCTTCTGGATATGCTTATTTCAAATACCATGATCTTCAGTGAGAAAGAATTCTGAGTTCCCATCAGTACAACAGCTCTATCTTAATTCTTTTTTTTTTTTTTTTTTTTTTTTTTTTTTTTTTTTTTTGGACAGGCGGAGTGGACAGTGAGAGAGAGAGAGAGAGAGAGGTCTTCCTTTGCCGTTGGTTCACCCTCCAATGGCCGCCGCGGCCAGTGCCCTGTGGCCGGCGCACCGCGCTGATCCGATGGCAGGAGCCAGGTACTTATCCTGGTCTCCCATGGGGTGCAGGGCCCAAGGACCTGGGCCATTCTCTACTGCACTCCCTAGCCACAGCAGAGAGCTGGCCTGGAAGAGGGGCAACCGGGACAGAATCCGGCGCCCCGACCGGGACTAGAACCCGGTGTGCCGGCGCCACAAGGCGGAGGATTAGCCTAGTGAGCCGCGGCGCCGACGAATTCTTTTTCTTAATGAGTGTTTATCCTCTTAGGACAGGGATGGGGAAACTTTTTTTTATAAGCAGAGAGAGGGGCTGGCACTGTGGCGCAGCAGGTTAACACCCTGACCTGAAGCGCCAGCATCCCATATGGGCACCAGTTCGAGACCTGGCTGCTCCACTTCCGATCCAGCTCTCTGCTATGGCCTGGGAAAGCAGTAGAAGATGGCCCAAGTCCTTGGGCCCCTTCACCCACGTGGGAGACCTGGAAGAAGCTCCTGGCTCCTGGCTTTGGATCAGCGCAGCTCCGGCCGTTGCGGCCAATTGGGGAGTGAACCATCGGATGGAAGACCTCTCTCTCTGCCTCTCCTCTCTCTGTGTAACTCTGACTTTCAAATAAATAAATAAATCTTTAAAAAAAAAGAAGCAGAGATTTGGATCTTTATAACATAATTCATGGACCATATAAAATTATCATCTTAAAAATTAGCCTGCTACCGATTTATTGAATTTTGAGTCCTGCCTTTGGTTACCTTGGTAGGGCCAGACCAAATGATTTTGCGGGCTTTATATGGTCTGTGAGCCAGATGTTTTCCACCTGTTTTAGGACCTAAAAATAAATTTTTAAAAATATTAGCTCTGAGTTATCTCTTAGAATCCTTCTATCTCATCTAATCTTCAGTAGAAATTGCCTAAAAGGTAGGAGTTATGAATTGCTCCCCCCTTTTTTTTTCTGTTTTGTTGAACTTTTTTTTTCTCGTGTTCATATTCTTTGGGCCATTTCAGTTTTGAACTAGAAAAGGTGCATTAGATTTATGTATTCAGTTTACATGGCTCCTTTCAGAAACTCATCCTATAGCTTTCTTCATGTTATTTTTTCATAGTTGCAGTTATAATAATATTTCTTATCATTGAAAAATAAATCTTTTTATCAGGGCATCTTTTCTATCTGTGGCCCTCGTTTTTAAGTATACATAAGCTCCTCAAGCAGTCTGATCCCATTTTTCATGGCTGCAGGCACATATTATAAAGGTTAATCAGCAAATCTTTATTTTCAACAGATTGCTCTTGATCTCATGACTATGTGTCCAGCTGCTAAATCAGTGAATATCTCCAACTGGGTGACCTACTATACCTCATTTCACCTTTTATTCTCTTCTTGTTTTGGCCTCCATCCAAATCCTTCTTCAAATTTTTCCTGCCTTTGAAATCTAATGAGGCTCCAAATCAATTAACTTGAATATAATTTTATTTTTCCATTTCTTTTACACTCAGTATAAATTGATACCCAAGATCTTTTCTTTATTTCATGATAGTTATTCAAGATATGTGCTTTCTGAATCAGTGAATGAACATAAACTGACAGGGTGTTGCTAATATGGGGGGGGGGGTTTCTTTCAGAAAATAATAAAGCCAGGTAAAGTTATTTTTAATATCTCCCTCAAATTCTATCAGAACAAGGTTCAACACGTTGTGTCCACATCACCCAAAATGAATGGCTTCAGATTGAGTAGGAGTGTGTTGTTACAGGGAACAGTGACATTCAAAGATGTGGCTATTGACTTCACCCAGGAGGAATGGAAGCAGCTGGATCCCACTCAGAGGAATCTCTACCGGAACGTGATGCTAGAGAACTATAACAACTTAATCACAGTGGGTAAGAGTGGTTTACTGTGTAACTCGAACTCTGTGTATAAAGTATCTCCTCCCTCCCGCAGTGTTCTCAAAGCAATGGCACTTTTAACCGTTAGAGTGAGCTTGGCTTTGAGAACCCTGTGTTTGTGTCTGTCCGTGCTGCAGCTTTCAGAGCGAAAGGCCATCCTTAACTGGGTTTCAGGAAGCAGCATTCCCAGAAGCCACGTCTTCTTGTCCTTCGGAAAGCCCAGCTTCCCTGGGCCGGCTCGTTTCTTGGCTGCTTCTTTGTTTTTAGTATCTATGCCCACACGGATGCCATTTCCTTTTGACAGGCTACCCATTCACCAAACCTGATGTGATTTTCAAGTTGGAACAACAAGAAGAACCATGGGTGGCAGAGGAAGAGGCACTAAGGAGACACTGTCCAGGTTAGTGAGGCGGGGTCAGTACCATGACAGTGGTTAATCAATGAAATGTTCTAAAAGCACATTTAAAAAAAATTCTATAGACTATTTGATTGAACTCTTCATAAACCTAAGGTGTCATTTCTAAATACCATTCCTAACTTCCTCAGGACTTAGAGTTCTGGCCTTCTTACTTGTATGTTAGGTACCAACCTTTCCGAATTAACTTTCAACCTTACTTTGATTATTATTCTGGTACTAGCATCTTCAGTATCTTTGCTGATTTTTACATATATAAAATAATCCTTTTCTTTTGCATACAGAAGTTAACAGGTTTGCAGTTGTACAAATAAACCTGTTGACATTATAGTCCTTTCATTCTCTTCTTCCTTCCATTCTAAACCACTTAGCATCATATCTATACCCATATTATACTTTCCACTGCATTTTTAGCTTTTCTTCACATACTTTAGTAATGATTACCACCCTTTTACTTAAAGTTTTAAAGTCGGTGCTGATTTTGTTAGCATCTGTCTTCTGCTATATTTATTATGTATGTGTGCATAGACATATGTATATGCCTGTGATGTGTGTATATTACATATGATTATACATATACATATATGAGGGTACTTAAAATTCATGAAAATGGAATTACAAGATTTTTTAAAAAGACTTATTTATTATTTATTTTAAAGGCAGAGTTACAGTGAGAGGGAGGGAGAGATAGACAGAAAGAATCTTCCATCTGCTGGTTCACTCCCCAAATGGCTGCAACAGTTGGGGCTGTGTCATACTGAAGCTAGGAGCCTGGAGCTTCTTCTGGGTCTCCCAGAAAGGTGCAGAGGCTCAAACACTTGGGCCATCTTCCACCGCCTTCTCAGACACATTAGGAAGGAGCTGGATTGGAAGTAGAGCAGCTGGTCTCGAACTGGCACCCGTGATGGCATCACTGGCAGCAGCTTAACCTGGTATGCCATGATACTGGCCCCAAGATGTTTATTTGTATGAATAAAAATTTTGAAATCCATGCTTAATTTTTTATATATGCATTTTCCATTTTGGAAGGTGTCTTGTATACATGGTTTGTCCTATATTGGTATTACTTTCTTAGGAAGATGATTTGCATGTGTTTCTAGTGAGTACTAAGAGGCACTATCAATTGAGAGCCTTCTTTGAAGATTCTGGCATTTTGTGGGAGCTTCAGTTGAGTTTTTCTTATTACTGGCCCAAGGCTTATACTTCCATTAGCAGGGCTTTTGTTTGCCAGGACACTCACTTCAGACCCATCCTCCAGCTTATTTCTAACTGTCTCTCCTAACTCTAGTTTTAGCTAGTAGTGTTTTTTTTGTTCATTTTCTTCTGTGAGATTTATGCTACTTCTCGCAGTCTGGTGTCTATTTTATCCATAATATTGTTTTACAATGTAAAGAAACTGTCCCAAAATTCTAATTGTAAAAATATTTTTGTTTTTAGAAGTCTGCTTATATAGGCCGGCGCCGCAGCTCACTAGGCTAATCCTCCGCCTGCGGCGCCGGCACACCGGGTTCTAGTCCCGGTCGGGGCACCGCATCCTGTCCTGGTTGCCCCTCTTCCAGGCCAGCTCTCTGCTGTGGCCAGGGAGTGCAGTGGAGGATGGCCCACATACTTGGGCCCTGCACCCCATGGGAGACCAGGAAAAGCACCTGGCTCCTGGCTCCTGCCATCGGATCAGCGCGGTGCGCCGGCCGCGGCGGCCATTGGAGGGTGAACCAACGGCAAAGGAAGACCTTTCTCTCTGTCTGTCTCTCTCACTGTCCACTCTGCCTGTCAAAAAAAAAAAAAAAAGTCTGCTTATATAGTATTGTTCATTTTAGTGGTAGTTTTATTTTTCCCTTCTAATTATTTGCTTGGCTTTACTAAGTTTTTTTTTTTTTTTATCCCTTTCTGTTTTCTTGTTTCTTCCTCATGCATTTATATTTTGAGCTCTTGATTCATAGGTACTTTTTTCATTAAAATTTTTTTAACTTAAGGTAACACATTTAGTCAAGATTATCATCTATGTTAAAAATTTTAGTTTGTATTTTTGTGTATCATGTTTCTTTTTCTTTTGTGATAGTTTTCTATAGATTTGATTGCAGCTCATTCTATTTTTGATCAATAATAGTTTTTCTTTGCCTACTACTACAAGAAAGATAATGTTGGAGAAGGAAAATGAGTGCTCTGATCTAGTACTGGGGTCAGCAAATTATGCCATAGAGGCCTGCCACTGGTTTTGTAAAGTTTTATTGGAACACAGCTACACTCAATCATTTCTCTTTTATATATAACTGCTTTTACATTATAATACCAAAGTTAAATGGTTTTGACAAAGACCATATGGCTCACAAATCCTAAAATATTTACTATCTGATATTTTTAAGAAGTTTTTCAACCCTGAATTTATAGAAAGGCATCCCTACTTCATGCTGAAGTCCTGTATTCTTCATGTGTTTAAGTAAGTTTAGGCTTTATTTCCTGCAGCTACAAGTCTGAATCTTACATTCCCTCTAAGATAAATCAACTCTGAATCTTACACCTGTACCCTAACAGACTTCTTAAAAACATAGTATGTCAGAATGTGTTCTTGTTATCTTGGCTTCTTTGATGTATCTCATCATGAATTTACACTCTCAAATCTCAATATTGTACTTACACACTGATTGGTTTGTTACTTCTGACCTTCAAGATGTGGTATTTATTTTGACACTCAACTGCTTTTGTTGGTCCAGTATCAGCATGAACTGTCTTCTTGGAATCCTTCTTCCCCATTTCATTCTCCACTATATGTGTCAATACCAACCCATTTATTATAATTGGAGTTACACCTGCCTTCTTGGATCATACTCCTTACTTGTAGAGAGGAAAATGTACTAGCAACTTTTTGTATTCCACCATCTTGAAATAGAGAGCCTTTCCTATCATATTTGCATTTTGGTCTTGCCCTTGGAATTCCCTTTCTCTTCTGCTTGGATAATACCATGATGATCTTACCTTCTCCCTCAACATCTTTTGCTTAATTCTGCTTCCCGCTTCCCCTGTAACTGAGGTGACCTAAGAGCTTCACATTCTGCTTTCTTTTCTACATTTATAACCTGCAAACAAATTTCTACCTTTACGGGACAACTTCACGGGACATTTTCCCTCACTTCATTCTCCGTCTGGCAGATAGGGAGAAAACATCTCCGTTTGCCATGGGAGGTAAGCAGCACCAGAGGACGGTCTTTCCCTTCAGTATGTAGACTTTATTTTTCCTACACTACATTTGAGCTAGTTTCTTTTTTTTTTTTTTTTTTTTTTTTTTGACCGGCAGAGTTAGACAGTGAGAGAGAGAGAGAGACAGAGAAAGAGGTCTTCCTTCTGTTGATTTCACCCCCTAAATGGTCGCTACGGCTGGCACATTTCGCCGATCCGAAGCCAGGAGGCCAGGTGCTTCCTCCTGGTCTCCCATGGGGTGCAGGGCCCAAGCACTTGGGCCATCCTCCAATGCACTCCCGGCCCACAGCAGAGAGCTGGCCTGGAAGAGGGGCAACGGGGACAGAATCATGTGCTCCAACTGGGACTAGAACCCGGGGTGCCAGCGCCACAGGTGGAGGATTAGCCAAGTGAGCTGCGGCGACAGCTGAGCTAGTTTCTTTTCATTGTACTTCTGCGAGTGGTGTCCCTGAATGCAGAGCTTCTCCGTCTTCCTTTCTTTAGAAGCAGAGAATGGTATCCTATCCTCGCTAGGGTAGAGGAGTGATAGGCACCTCAGTGTACAATGCAGCCATCTGTTTGCCATGTAGGTCCAATCAGTCCTCTTGTTGTTAGCCCCTCAATTCATGCCCATCTTTCATGGCATATGCTTTCTCTTATTCTTGAACCTTTCTTTAGTTATATTGTAGGAATTGATTTTACCCTTTGACCTCTTCCTCGGAGGCACCTGGGTTTCATCTTTCTAAATTCTTCTGTCAGGATACTCCTTTTTCTATTTGCTAAAATTATCTTTGTGTGTCATCCATTGTTCTCTCTTGTGGTCTTTGTTGATAACATTCTGTTTATCTCATTTTAGTGTGGCTTTGGGTAGAATCAAGGATATACCCATATATTTACTATACCATATTTAACCTCAATTTTCAGTTTTCCTTTTCTGCTCATTGTATTTCTCCCTATTCAGTCAGCTTAGGTGGGGTCCTCCAGTTTTATGTGCCAATCCTTTCATCAAATAACTACCTTCCCATAGTTTGTTCTCATCATATTGATTAATACAGTGCCTAATACAACCAACAGTAAAAAAAGGAAGACCTTTCTCTCTGTCTCTCTCTCTCACTGTCCACTCTGCCTGTCAAAAAAAAATTATGTATTGGGGTCTGTGCTATGGCATAGTGGTGCCAGCATCCCATATGGGTGCAATTCAGGTCCTGGCTGTTCCACTTCCGACTGAGGTCACTGCTAATGCACCTGGTAAAGCAGCAGAAGATGGCCCATGTACTTGGGCCCCTGTATCAACATGGGATACCCCAGAAGAAGCTGCTGGCTCCTGCCCAGCTAAACCGTTGCAGCCATTTGGGAAGTGAACCAGCAGGTGGAAGATCTGGCTCTCCTTCTCTTTCTCTCTCTGTAACTCTGCCTTTCAAACAAATAAATCTTTAAAAAATATATTTATGTGTTTTGCCTGAAGGGCAGAGAAAGAGATCTTCCGTCTGCTGGTTCACTTCTCAAATGCTTGCAGCAGCTGGGGCTGGGCCAGAGTGAAGCCAGGAGCTCAAACTCAATATGAGTCTCCCACATGGGTAGCAAAGACTCAATCACTTGGGGCATCACCTGTTGCCTCCCAGGGTGTGCATCAAATAGAAGCTGGAATTAGAAGCAGAGCCAGGACTCGAACCCAGGCACTTGGATGTGGGCATCCTAAGCAGCGCCTTAACTACTATGCTTAACAGCCATCCCTGAAACCACTTTAAATGGATAGATTAACTTGTAATTAATGTTACCTTTATGCTAGTGAGTACTCATTTCCAAGCATTTGTTATGCCTTTTGCCTTGGTTTCCTAGGGTTGATGCAACAAAGTACTACAAACTGGGTGATGAATAATAACAGAAATTTAGTGTCAAAGCAGGGTGGGGGGATGAAGGAAGGAAGGCAGGAAGGCAGGGAGGGAGGGAGGGAGGCAAGGAGGGAGGGAGGCAAGGTGGGAGGGAGGCAAGGAGGGAGGGAGGGAGGAAAAATCAGGAGGGATGAGGGAACAAACGGGAAGGAACTAATTAATTCTCATAGTCTGGAGGCTGGAAGTCTAAAATCAGGGTGTCACTAGGGCCATGCTTCCTCCGAAACCTTCCTCTGAAGCATCACTCCTTGCCTGCCTCGGCATCTGGTACTTCCAGGACTGCTTTGGTTTGCGGCAGTCTAACTCCAATCTGTGTTTCCACCTTCACATGGCATTCTGCATCTCTCTCTTCACTTGAAATAAGAATGTCGGTCATATTTGATTACCCTATTTCAGTATGACCATACTTTAACTAATTACATCTGGTGTGACCAAATAATGTCTCATTCTGAGGTTCTGGGAGTTAGGACTTCACCATGTCTTTTTTGGGGGGCAGACAATTCAACCTATAAGATCTTTCCATTTGTTCAAGTCTGTTTTCTTTTTATGGCTTTTGGAAATTTATTATTAATTTTTCATAGATTTTTTCCATATTTTGCCATTGTAAATGTAATTTTTTAAAACTAGGATTTCTAAGTAGTTATTTGTTTGTATGGTTATTGAACTTGAATGTTAATTTGTATGTAGTGAACCTAGTGAATTATTT
Source organism: Oryctolagus cuniculus (assembly GCF_964237555.1). Taxonomy (NCBI): domain Eukaryota; kingdom Metazoa; phylum Chordata; class Mammalia; order Lagomorpha; family Leporidae; genus Oryctolagus; species Oryctolagus cuniculus. The sequence goes on along the minus strand of NC_091449.1, from coordinate 17,289,822 downwards.
TATTTTTTAAAAAGATTTATTTATGGGGCCGGCACTGTGGCACACTAGGTTAGTCCTCTGCCTGCGGTGCCGGCATCCCATATGGTCACCAGTTCTAGTCCCGGTTGTTCCTCTTCCAGTCCAGCTCTCTGCTATGGCCTGGGATAGCAGTGGAGGATGGCCCAAGTCCTTGGGCACCTGCACCTGCATGGGAGACCAGGAGGAAGTACCTGGCTCCTGGCTCGGATCGGCGCAGCTCCAGCCATTGCAGCCATTTGGAGAGTGAACCAAAGGAAGGAGAACCTTTCTCTCTGTTTCTCTCTCACACTGTCTGTAACTCTGTCAAATAAATAAAAAAAAAATCTTCAAAGAAAAAGATTTATTTATTTATTTGAAAGTCAGAGAGAGAAGGAGAGGCAGAGAAAGAGAGAAAGAGGTCTTCCATCCACTGGTTCATTCCCCAGTTGGCCACAATGGCCAGAGTTGCACCAATCCAAACCAGGAGCCAGGAGCTTCTTCCAAGTCTCCCATGCAGGACTTGGGCCATCTTGTACTGCTTTCCCAGGCCACAACAGAATGCTGGATTGGAAGTGAAGCAGCCAGGACTGGAACTAACACCCATATGGGGTGCCGCCACTGCAGGTGGCTGCTTTACCCGCTACACCACAGCGCTGGTCCTAGTGAATTACTTTTTATAATTTTTCAGGTGACTTGATTTTTCAGGTAAACAGTTTCATTGTTGTCAAATAGTATTAATTTGCTTTTGCTTTCCAAATTTTTATACCACTGATTTCTTTCTATTTATTACAATAATGGTGGTGATAGTACACTTTTCTTATTCCTGACTTTAACGTGACAACTTCTGGATTTTCCTTATTAAGTATTGTGCCGATGTTTGGATTGTACTGTACTTTTTTGTCAAGTACCTATTTCTAGTTTTAAAAAAATTTTCATTTTTTTGACCTATTAACAGATTTACTTATAATGGTAGATGTTATAATACTTAAAATTATTTATGGTCTTGCCGGCGCCGTGGCTCACTAGGCTAATCCTCCGCCTAGCGGCGCCGGCACACCAGGTTCTAGTCCCGGTCGGGGCGCCCGATTCTGTCCCGGTTGCCCCTCTTCCAGGCCAGCTCTCTGCTGTGGCCAGGGAGTGCAGTGGAGGATGGCCCACGTACTTGGGCCCTGCACCCCATGGGAGACCAGGAAAAGCACCTGGCTCCTGGCTCCTGCCATCGGATCAGCGCGGTGCACCGGCCGCAGTGCGCCGGCCGCGGTGGCCATTGGAGGGTGAACCAATGGCAAAGGAAGACCTTTCTCTCTGTCTCTCTCTCTCACTGTCCACTCTGCCTGTCAAAAAAAAAAAAAAATTTATGGTCTTGAAAACTACTCATTAGGTATTTTATATTTAATGTGCTTTTGGGAAACTTTTTTTCTTCTGGATCACTTTAACATTTTACATACAATTTTTACATTAGCTTTCATAAATGAAGTTGGCATATAATTTGCTTTTTTTGGTGTATCATTTTTGTCATGTCTTTTCATTAATATTATGTTTCACAAAATATTAGAAATGTTACTTTGAAACATTTGGCACAGCATTAGAGTTGTCAATTAAATCATCATTAGAATTCCTGTGTGAATCTCTATGGGTCTTTCTGTTTTTAGGTAGTTGTTTTTCCTACTTTTCTACTCATTTCATGGAAATTGGCCTAAAAGTATCCTAGATCTTCTAGAGTCAGTTTTGGTAATTTACATTTTCCAGAAAGTATTCACATCAAAGCTTATAAAATTATTTCAATTGAGTACTGCAAGTGATCTTCTGATATTTAGCTTCCTGTTTTTGTTTTTTACTGTATCACTTTTTTCTTACTTTATTTGTACACTCTGCACCTCCCTTTTATTTACCTTTTAGGATGGTTTCTTTGAGACCCTATTTAAAAACAAAGCTATCTGTATATTTCCTTTTCAGGGATTTTCTTCTCAAGAAATAGGGGATAAACGCTTGAGATTTGCTTAATATTGAGAAATGAAGCATTAAACCAAAATTCCCATAATAGCATATGTTAAAATTTTTTTTGCTATTACAGTGTTGTAAAATATTCATGAGTGTTGTCTATTTGCAATCTATTTTAGGAGACATATGGGGAATTGATGAGCATCAGAAAAACCAAGACAGACTTTTGAGACAAGTTTTAAAGAAAACACTGACTGAAGAAAAAGTCAATGAATGTTCTAAGAAATTTGCAAATGCATTTCCTCGGAACTCAGATTTTATTTCTTCCAGACATAAGCTCTATGAATATGACTTATTTGGAAAGTGTTTAGAACATAATTTTTACTGTCATGATAATGTGAAATGCCTTATAAAAAAGGAACATTGTGAATATAATGAAGCTGTGAAATCATATGGTTATGGTTCATCCCATCTTGGAGTAACCCCCTTTAAGTGTAATCATTGTGGGAAAGGCTTCAGTCAAACATTGGACCTCATCAGACACCTGAGAATTCATACCGGAGAGAAGCTTTATGAATGTAATGAATGTAGGAAAACCTTCAGCCACAAGGAAAAACTCATTAAACATCATAAAACCCACAGCAGGGAGCTTTCTTATGAATGTAATGAATGTGGAAAAACTTTCATTAAAATGTCAAACCTCATTAGACATCAACGAATTCATACCGGAGAGAAACCCTATGCATGTAAGGAATGTGGGAAATCCTTCAGCCAGAAGTCAAATCTCATCGATCATGAAAAAATTCATACTGGAGAGAAGCCTTATGAATGTAATGAGTGTGGAAAAGCCTTCAGCCAGAAACAGAGCCTCATTGCACATCAGAAAGTTCACACTGGGGAGAAACCGTATGCATGTAATGAATGTGGCAAAGCCTTCCCCCGAATTGCATCCCTTGCTCTTCATATGAGAAGTCATACAGGAGAAAAACCTTATAAATGTGATAAATGTGGGAAAGCCTTCTCTCAGTTTTCCATGCTTATTATACATGTAAGAATTCATACAGGCGAGAAACCTTACGAATGTAATGAGTGTGGAAAAGCCTTCTCTCAAAGCTCAGCCCTTACTGTACATATGAGAAGTCACACGGGTGAGAAACCCTATGAATGTAAGGAATGTAAAAAAGCCTTCAGCCACAAGAAGAACTTCATTACACACCAGAAAATTCATACTAGAGAGAAACCTTATGAATGTAATGAATGTGGGAAAGCTTTCATTCAGATGTCAAATCTTGTTAGACACCACAGGATTCATACTGGAGAAAAACCCTATATATGTAAGGAATGTGGCAAAGCATTTAGCCAGAAATCAAATCTCATTGCTCATGAAAAAATTCATTCTGGAGAGAAACCTTATGAATGTAATGAATGCGGTAAAGCCTTCAGCCAAAAGCAGAACTTTATTACACATCAGAAAGTTCATACTGGAGAGAAACCTTATGATTGCAATAAATGTGGTAAAGCCTTCTCCCAGATTGCATCCCTTACACTTCATTTGAGAAGTCACACAGGGGAAAAGCCTTATGAATGTGATAAATGCGGGAAAGCCTTTTCCCAGTGCTCACTGCTAAATTTACACATGAGAAGTCATACAGGTGAGAAGCCTTATGTGTGTAATGAATGTGGGAAAGCCTTCTCTCAACGAACTTCCCTTATTGTGCATATGAGAGGCCACACAGGTGAGAAACCTTATGAGTGTAATAAATGTGGAAAAGCCTTCTCTCAGAGCTCATCCCTCACTATACATATACGAGGACATACAGGTGAGAAACCCTTTGACTGTAGCAAATGTGGAAAAGCCTTCTCTCAGATTTCATCCCTTACTCTTCATATGAGGAAACATACAGGTGAGAAGCCCTATCACTGTAATGAGTGCGGCAAAGCTTTTAGCCAAAAGTCACACCTTGTTAGACATCAGAGAATTCATACTCATTAGAAGCCCTACAAATATCATAAAAATGAGAAAGCTTTCAGAAGGAATGAACATCTCATTGCACATTACATGATAGGTTCTAGAGCAGAAAACTATGAATATGGGAAAGCCTTTTGAAGAAATCACAAATTTAGGAAACACTAGAAAAGTCTTGCCAAAGTAACAATGTGTTTAATGAGAAAGCTGATCAAAAACATTCAGAAGAGATCTTATTTGTTTATAATGCATAATCAGCATTCTCATTAAAACTTGAAACAAGATGTCTGCTATCAACATATTTGAGTTCCTAGCCAATGTATTAAGAAAAAAGATTGAAGAAATTATAAAATGACATGTATATGAGAAATAGTTAATTAGAAAAAGTGTTGATAAAATACCTAAGAATAAACACAACAATTAATTTTTATATGTATAAAGTTATAAAATGTTAATGGCACAAAAGAACACCTTAAAATGGAAAAAGATGACATCACATCTGAAAAGACTTGACATTATAAAAATATGACTTCTCTCCCAACTGAGTTTAATGTACTTCCACCACTTATATTTTAAGGAATTTTAGAAACTGATTCAAAATTTTATATGGGAAGGTAAAGGACCATAAATAGTTGAAACCTGTTTGACAAAACAAAACAAATAGAGAAGACATACTCAACTACAGGTCATCACATATTATTTAAAGCTGTTGTCATTTAAACTGGGTAATTGAGTGAATAAATAAATGAATCAGTGGCAACAACTGAGGATTGCTACAAAAATTCAAGAAGATACGGGCATTCTATGGAAGATGGTGCTATTGACATCAGTGGGGAAAAGATTACTCATTCAGTAAATGGAAGAGTCATATGAGCAAAAATGTTAGGTCTCTACCTTATACCATATATAAAGATAAAATCTAAAAGATTGAAAACCAGAATATAAAAATAAATTCTAAAATTATAATAGAATATATTTATTACTTTTAAGTAATAGAATTTCTTAAAATGCATATAAATATGGAATAATCAATTCTATTTTGGTGTATTGGCCTCAGAAGCACCCACAAATGTGCACAGAAAGTTATCTTTCATTATGTTTATTGCATCATGGTTTGTATGCTCTAAATTGGATGTAACACAAATTTCGATAAATAGAGGGGTAGATCAGTACAATGTGATTTTTCTGTGAAAGAATACAGTATTTAGATAGATTAAAAGGTAACAAAATTACATGGATCAGTTATAATGCTAAGGTAAAAGCAAAATGCACAATGAAATATACAACAGTTGTATAATTTAATAAAATGGCACAAAGAGCAGTACTGTGTATTGATTTTGGGTCCATATATGACATTGGTTGCTTTTTGGAATGTGGAAAGTTTTGGCAGGAGTTGTTACATTTATCTATAATATTTCTTCAATAAAAGAAGAAACAAATATGGTCACAAATCTGATTGTCAAAATTAACTGTGGGTTTTAAACTCTTGCTCTTTGTTTCCTAATTTCTCTAAAGAAGACTTAGTTGAGTCAGAGAAACATGGGCTATAGAAACAATTTATTTATTTTTTTGACAGGCAGAGTTAGTGAGAGCAAGAGACAGAGAGAAAGGTCTTCCTTCCGTTGGTTCACCCCCTAAATGGCCGCTACAGCCGGCGTGCTGCGCCAATCTGAAGCCAGGAACCAGGTGCTTCCTCCTGGTCTCCCATGCGGGTGCAGGGCCCAAGGACCTGGGCCATCCTCCACTGCCTTCCCGGGCCACAGCAGAGAGCTGGACTGGAAGAGGAGCAACCGGGACTAGAACTCGGAGTACTGGCGCCGCAGACAGAGGATTAGCTTAGTGAGCCACGGTGCCGGCCAGAAATAATTTTAAAATGGGTTCTTATTCTTGATCAGACACTAACTTTACTATCTTATGTATTAATGCGAAATGCAAAGAAACAAAGGGAGAGATTGAAAGAGATCTCCTATCTGTTGGTTCACTCTTCAAATGCCTGCAACAGTCATGGCTGGGCCAAAGCCAAAGCCAGGATCAAAGAGCTCACTTTGCATCTGCCACAGGGGTGGCACTACTTAAGCCATTGCCTGCTGCCTCTTCCATCTGCTAGCTCACTGTCCAAATGCCCACAACAGGCAGGGATACATCAGGCTGAGGCCAGGAGCTAGGAACTTCATCCAGGTCTCCCACATGGGCAGCAAGAACCCAAGTACTTGGGCCATCTTCTGCTGGCTTTCAGGCACTCTGATCCAGGATGGTGGTGACTCCTCACAGAGCAACCCTTAACCTGATGTGCCACAATGCCCACCCTTAAATTTTATCTTAAGTTCTAATTGTAGTTGAAAGCAGTGAATATGTCAAAGAAAAACTGTTATTCTTCATTTGGAAAGAGAAACCCACCTACATCTTTTTTTTTTTATAATGAGGGAAAGAGATAATTCATGCCTACATAAAATGATTCATGTACTTAATGTGTCAAGTAAGCATATTTACCACTGTCAGAGCAGGACCAATTTCATTACCTCTCAGTGATTTTCTGTGTGCCAGGTAAGGGTATGTGAAAAGTTTCTGTACCTGTCAGAAGAAAGCTGGGCATTCGGTTTCTGTTTTAATTTAGACACTTGGGGCCAGTGCCATGGCGCAGTAGGTTTATCATCTGCCTGCAGCACTGGCATCCCATGTGGCTGCTGGTTCTGGTCCCATCTGCTCCTCTTCCAATCCAGCTCTCTGCTGTGGCCTGGAAAAGCGGTGGAGGATGGCCCAAGTGTTTGAGCCCCTGGGCCCGTGTGGGAGACCCAGAGGAGGCTCTGGCTCCTGGCTTTGGATTGGCTCAGCTCAAGCTGTTATGGCCATTTGGGGAGTAAGCCAGCTGATGGAGGACCTTTCTCTCTGTCTTGCCCTCTCACTGTCTGTAACTCTTCCCCTCAAATAAATAAATTAAAAAATTAGGCCGGCGCCGCGGCTCAATAGGCTAATCCTCCGCCTAGCGGCGCCGGCACACCGGGTTCTAGTCCCGGTCAGGGCGCCGGATTCTGTCCCGGTTGCCCCTCTTCCAGGCCAGCCCTCTGCTGTGGCCAGGGAGTGCAGTGGAGGATGGCCCAGGTGCTTGGGCCCTGCACCCCATGGGAGACCAGGAAAAGCACCTGGCTCCTGGCTCCTGCCATCGGATCAGCGCGGTGCGCCGGCCGCAGCGCGCCGGCCGCGGCGGCCATTGGAGGGTGAACCAACGGCAAAAGGAAGACCTTTCTCTCTGTCTCTCTCTCTCACTGTCCACTCTGCCTGTCAAAAAAAAAAAAAAAAAAAAAATTAAAAAATTAGACACTTGCAGGATAAGACTCTGGGTTTAGTATTCATAAATCTCAGCTCTGCAACTATGAGGTAAGCTTTCATAAGAGGTTTGGTTTTTGTTTTGCTTTTAGGGTAAACATTTTTTCATGTCATTTATGCTGCATTTGAGGTGGGAATTTGAAGTCTTGAAATTATGTTTTTCTGCTTTCTCAAGCACAGTTAGGAACAACTAGTAAATCTCAATATACTTGCTAGTTTGTCAAAAATGCTCCAAGTTATCAAACACACCGTTAATCAGAACCTCATTTTTTTTTTAAGTAACTAATGATTAGGCATATCCACTGGTGAGATTTTACCTGTCTTACCACATCATGCTATGGATATCAGAGTACCCTCTTTATCATTGGAAATCCAGTTACTAGTGCCTTTTTTTTTTTTAAAGATTTTTATTATTTATTAGATAGAGTTTCAGAGAGAGAGAGGTCTTCCATCCGCTGGTTCACTCCCCAAATGGCTACATCAGCTAGAGCTGAGCCATTCCAAAGCCAGGAGCCAGAAGCTTCTTCTGGGTCTCCCATGCAGGTGCAGGGGCTCAAGCACTTGGGCCATCTTCCGCTGCTTTTCCCAGGCCATAGCAGAGAGCTGTACCAGAAGAACAGCCAGGGCTCAAACCAGCACCCATCTGGGATGCCGGCACTGCAGGCAGAGGCTTACCCTACCACCCCACAGCACCAGCCCAATAACTAGTGCCTTTAAATAATGTAGTAGAGAACTAACTCAAAAAAATCCCTGAACTAGTAAGAAAACCTTCAGAATGTGTTCCTTTAGAACCATTCTCGGTTTCAAAATCTCTATCATGGTTCTCCAAAATAGAGGTTCAATTATATAAATATAGAATATGTAATTATATATTAAAATTTTATAAACTTATGAACTTTTACAAATTTAATAAATGTTTTTGAAGAATTGCCTCATGCAATTATGGGGCCTGGCAAGTCACATCTCTAGGGAAGGCTATCTGGCTGGAAAATCAGGCGGGAGTTAAAGCTTCAATCTGCAGGCTAATTTCTTCTCTGGAAAACCTGTTTTTGTTCAACTGATTGGATGAGAACCACAGTTAAAATTATCTTACTATAGATAACTGTAGAATTAGGATACTATAGATATCTTATTGATGTTAACTGCATTTCAAAATAGCTACATAGAAATATCTGTATTGGGCCGGCGCCGCGGCTCACTAGGCTAATCCTCCGCCTAGCGGCGCCGGCACACCGGGTTCTAGTCCTGGTCGGGGCGCCGGATTCTGTCCCGGTTGCCCCTCTTCCAGGCCAGCCCTCTGCTATGGCCAGGGAGTGCAGTGGAGGATGGCCCAGGTGCTTGGGCCCTGCACCCCATGGGAGACCAGGAGAAGCACCTGGCTCCTGGCTCCTGCCATCGGATCAGCGCGGTGCGCCGGCCGCAGCGGCCATTGGAGGGTGAACCAACGGCAAAGGAAGACCTTTCTGTCTCTCTCTCTCACTGTCCACTCTGCCTGTCAAAAAAATAAATAAATAAATAAATAAATAAATATCTGTATTAGCATTTGATTAAGTAACTGGGCACTATAGCCTAGAGATGTTGACATATAAAAATAACCATGTGTTGAATGTTTTTTTTAATGTTGTGACTGAATGTGGCTTACTAAAACTGCCTGAATATGTTTAGGTTTGTCATGAGGCTACTGTATATATGCTTCTGTACAGAGATCTGTCAATGTTAAATTCAGTCAGAAAACCTCTAACATGGGATGCTTCACACTGTTCCACTAAATTTTCAAAGCCTGCATTACCACCTCGCTTGCCATGATACACTATTTATATCCCTAAATCCTGGTGTGGGATCCAGGTTCAACAGTGGGATGACTGTTCCAGACTAGACTGGAAACACATCTTCAGTGTGGGTGTAGTGACTGATGAAGCCAATATTCCTGAGCAAATCTGAGTGAACAGAATATATTCAAAAAGGGCTCCAGGCTTAGAGGCTGACCATAGATTCTTACAGAGTGATGCCAAGGTTCTACTCAAGGTTCCCCCATGGAGTCTATTATGATAACACAGCATTCTTTCATTCGAGGTAGACTTCCATGACTGATTGGAACGCAGGAATGGTCCAAACCCAGGAGAGTAACCCTAGAAGATATAGAAGCCAGGGATGTGAGTCAGTTGATTCCTGTCAACAAGCCCAAGTAGTACAACATGGAGAATTAGGAGGACATAGCAAGGATATTGACTCAGCTTGGGGTTGACAGATTGACTATATATTGGACCTTCAACACCCAACCATGGATTCTTCTGGTGCTTCATAGCAGTTGAAACCTACTTTGATGTGGAAATGCCACCCCCATGTGCATATGATGACAGTACCACAATAGTCCCCCTGGTGAAAAGTCACTGTTTTATATGTTTCTGTACCATATAGGGCTCCAATCAGAAAAAGGCACTTCTTTATTTTTTCTAAAGATTTTATTTATTTATTTATTTATTTGAGAGGTAAGAGTTACAGACAGGGAGAGGGAGAGACAGAGAGAAAGGTCTTCCCTCCATTGGTTCACTCCCCAGATGGCCACAACAGCCAGAGCTGCACTGATCTGAAGCCAGGAGCCAGGTACTTCTTCCTAGTCTCCCATGCAGGTGCAGAGGCCCAAGGACTTGAGCCATCTTCTACTGATTTCCCAGGCCACAGCAGAGAGCTAGATTAGAAAAGGGGCAGCTGGGATGCCAGCGCCACCGGCAGAGGATTAACCTACTGCGCCACAGCACCGGCCCCTTCTAGGAAGGTCCAGATCCAGATGGAGAAAATACACCTTCAAGCAGCACGCTTTCTTTTGTAAATCTGCAGTCCCTATTAAACTAAACCTCAGTGCCTGGGGCTCTTGCCTGAGAATCATAATCTAGGAAGGCTTGATCATTCTCCTTGGACTGGCCCTTTCAGTGCCCTGATCAAGCGCACTGTGGACAGCGTCACACAGTGACACACACGCAACAATCCCGCCTTCGTTACACACACAGCAGTCCCCACACGCCGTTGCACGCGCAGCACTCTCCCCAAGTTTCACACTGTCTAATGGGGCAAGGTTGCTCTGTGAGAATTACTGCCCTTCAAGCCATTCCAGGACCATAGTGAGCACAACTTCATCTCCATACTGGGGTAGCTGTCCGTCCTATTGCTTGTAACACGCTTTGCTCCTTTTACCCCCCTAGGTCAGGGGATGTTGGAGAAGAAGCCTTCAAGTAACATGTTGCCCCTCCCCAGGACTGCCCAATCAGTGCCCTGTGTTTGAGCCATTCTCTTTTAGGGAGGCCAGATGCCCAGCTATTGCTTGGCCCCAAATTCTTCTTTCTTATTAAGAGAAATCTTTCCTGTTCTGGGTAAGCAGTGAATTTCCTTTCTTGTACTGCTTAAGTGTGTGCAGCATATGGCACCTGGCCAGCCCTGTGAGTATATCTGCTCCATGCAGAGAAAACATGGTGTGTGTCTGCAACATGAGAGGTGCTTATAGTCCATTGCCCTGCATTGGCTATTGGGAGGGACTGGCTGATCACGGAAGGCCAGCACAGACAACCAATACTGATATTGCTGGTTCATGTCTTCTTGTTGCGAGTAACGCGTTATTCCAACCAGCCCTTTGTGTGTTAAGCCATGCTTTGGCCATTCTGAACCTACAGGTGATGCAGCGTGCTGAGCCTGTGGTTAGCACTGTTATGCTCTTGTGTGCTTTCCACACAGTGGGAATCCTCACCTTGAGATCAGTCGTTGGAGCTTTCTGCTCAACATTTAACCACAACACCACATGATTCTTCAACAGCTTCGGAATGACTAGCAAAATCAACACAAACATAACACAAGGACACTTACAGGCCACATTGCCAGTTATTTAAAACCTCAAAATCCATCAATGGTTCAATAAATTATAGCACAAACATAAGATGGAGAGAATACCATTCAGGAATATTGACATTAATTGCCCAAATTTGTAAACCTGGTAAGAGGATCTTATTATCCTGGGTTCTCCAGAGAATGAGAGCCAACAGGACATACAGAGATACAGATGGATAGACATAGAGATTGACTGCGTTGATTGCTAGACAGTTTGTAGGTGAAGAAGCCCAGAGTAGAATTCAAGCTTCTCTAACTCTAAAACTAGCCGTTATTCCGTAAGAAAACATAGATAGCCTTCAGGAGAGTGTCTGTCTCCTGCGTAGGTTACATTCTGTCACATCTGTAAATTTACAGTATAAGACCACGTTTGCAACTCGGGAGAACGTCTCCGTGCTTGGAACCTTCCAACGGAGATTCAAATTCCTGTCTTCTCTCCCGGAGGTAATTCTCCCAAGGATTCCCTAAGGGGAGAGGAAGAAGCAGCAGGGATTCCCAGTTGTAGACATCACAGCAACAGAAAAGGCCAGTTCTGCAGTGCCATTACCACACTCGGCAATAAGGCACTGCTAACCCTGTGTGTGCCTCCTACAGACGACGCGCACCCGGGGAGGACCCGGGGTGAGGCCAGGTCTTCCCTCCAGAAGACACAGATTTTGGCTCACGCTCTTTGGCAGAGTCAGCCACTATTTCGGGCAGAGAAAGACAATGTTCCTATTCACACTGTGAATCGCTGCGTTCCGAAAGGTGAAGTGGCAGGCTCGCACAGCCACACGTGCTCACACCATCTCACTAACCTGGGGACAACGTCACACATTGACACCCACGCAACAATCCCGCCTTCGTTACACACACACGGCAGTGCCCACACGCCGTTGCACGCGCAGCACTCTCCCCAAGTTTCACACACGCACAGCTCCTACCTGCAACACAAGACCGAAACATTCACGCTCCCTCATGCACAGCCGCACAACCACCAAACACAACGGCCACCGGCACTCAGGCAGCCCCAGATACAAGTCGTCCTACAGCTGCTCCTGGGCCCTCAAAGACCCTCTGGCGCACTCAGCGACCTCACCTGAGGCCCTCGGTACAACCTGCTTCCCTAGCTCCACCCAGCTAGGAATTCCGCTACTTCTTAAGGCCGAATTGGCTCGCAGCGGCCTCTGGGAAATGTAGTTCGGGGAGGGGCGGAAAAGGCTCGACGCGAAGGACCCTGGGACTCGTAGTTTGGTGAGAGAGCTGCTCTCTGAGCGGCGTAAATCCCGGACACCCCAGAAGGGAAGCCTTGCAGTGTCCCACTGCCCGCTGGACGCATTAAGTCCTGTGCGTGTACAGGAGGGCGCTTTGGTGGGTGGGGAAGTAACAGAGGGCACTGAAGTCCAAGGTGGAAAAGGACCATCTCTCCAGGGTGGAAGAGAGAGGACTCTGAGAGGCTCCCGCCCGCCAGCAGCGCTTGAAGACTTGGAGGGAGCCCCAGAGTTGGGAGGTTCTTCCTACAGGGGTGGTGTGGTGACGCTTGTCCAAAAGAATCAAACAGCAGTGCACGTTAATTTTGCAAACTCACTGCGTAATAATTGGGCTTAAAGGCTGCAAGGCAAACTTCGGAAAGGTCAGTTTTCCTAGTGTCGTTGTTTGCCCCAAAGTAGCCGAAGCAAACGAGAGACTTGTGAAGGTTGCGGAAACAATGAAAATGTCTCTCCTTGGAGGACAGTTCCTGTTGCCCAGCTAGGAAGGGAACCCTTGATGGCACAGACACACAGTGTCAGAGCAACCCACGAATGCAGGGCAGCCTTTCAGGGGTGTGGGTCCCTGGGGAGGGTTAGTGGAGAGGGCGTATTGGAGGGTTTCCAGCACCAGGTCTCACCAGTCTACCGCAGACTCTGCTCAAGGCAGTGGCTTTACCTGGCCAACAGTACTATATGTTCAAATTTCCACCAGAAGTTGGGATATTCCACCGTTATCCGGACTGGAATAAAATACCTGAATTGGTATGGTAGAAAGGATTCACCTCTCTCCTTTTTTTAAAAAAGTATTCTTTCATTTATTTGAAAGACTGAGGAGTTACAGAGAGAGGTAGAGCCAGAGAGAGAGAGTGGTCTTCCATCTGCTGGTTCACTCCCCAAATGATCACAACAGCCAGAGCTGCGCCAATTGGAAGCCAGGAGCCAAGAGCTTCTTCTGGGTCTCCCAGGTGGGTGCAGGGGCCCGAGGACTTGGGCCATCTTCTACTGCTTTCCCAGGCCACAGCAGAGAGCCGGATCAGAAGAGGAGCAGCCAGGACTCAAACCGGCACCCATATGGGATGCCGGCGCTGCAAGCTGGTGCTTTAACCCACTACACCACGGTGCAGGCCCCAGGATTCATCTCTTGATAGCACCGAAGAGGAGTGACCAAAAGGAAATGGTCCAAGTAATAGTGCTCCCAACTTTTTCATGGTACACACAGAAAGTGGTAATATATGTATGGCACACTGGAGTCGTGGAAGTTAAGATGCAGGTTAAGTTGATGTAACAAATGACTTGAACACATACATTTATTTCTCCCTTATGTAAGACTCTAGGGGAGGGCAGTTCAGGACTGGTGGAGTAGCTCACCTTCCAGAACAAGTGGTTTCCATCTTTGGGGGAAAGCAGGAGGTTACAATTCTCAGTGAGTAGGGCCTACGGAGGCATTGTGCTTTCTAGAAATGATAATCTCTTTTGTTTACATCTAATTTGTTAGATAAAGTGGACTTTCAAAAATGAAAAACTCATGCATCAAAGGAAATTATCAAGAAATTTAAAAAAATCACCTACAGATTGGGAGAAAACATTTGCAATAGGTCAGGGGTCTGGTATCTAACTTATTTTAAGAATGCTTCTTGACTAAACAAACAAACAAACAAAAAAACAAATGAAGACTTGATTAGACATCTCTACAAAGAGGATATACAAATGGCCAACAAGAGTATGAAAAGACATTTAACATCATTAATTATTAGGGAAATGTAAATTAAAATCACAGTGATGAGGCTGGCGCCTGCAGTGCCAGCATTCCATATGGGCGCTGGTTCGAGTCCCGGCTGCTCCACTTCCAATCCAGCTCTCTGCAATGGCCTGGGAAAGCAGTACAAGATGGCCCAGGTGCTCGGGTCCCTGCACTCATGTGGGAGACCAAGAGGAGGCTCCTGGCTCCTGGCTTCAGATCGGCATGGCTCCAGCTGTTGCAGCCAACTGGGTGAACCAGCGGATCGAAGACTTATCTCCTTCTCCCTGCCTCTCCTTCTCTCTGTGTGTGTAACTCGGACTTTCAAATAAACAAATCTTTAAAAAAAGACCTCTCTGCCTCTCCTTCTCTCTCTGTATAACTCTTTTCAAATAAATAAATAAATGTAAAAAAAAAAAATAAAAGAAGGGTTGGATGGGAAGGAAGCATGACACGGGGCTGAATTTACAATTCTGTCCCCATGAGCAGCCAGCTCTCAGGCATGCAATTCAACTTCCTATGACTGCTTTCATCATTAGTAATGTGTTAGCTGTTTACATATATTAATTATTTCAAGTAGCTCTCACAAAAACTTGAAAGGTTACAATCATTATTTGTTTTATAAATGGCTAAACTGAGTCTGAAAGTAAAATCACTTCAAGTCCTTCTCACTTAAAAGAGTTGACATCCACACATAAGTCTAACTCCATCATCCATACTTGTCCCAATAATCAGCAGAGAAAATACTTCCACTGCTTTTCTGGAAGATATGGTGTATATTATGGAGTAAGTGCCTTTAAGAAAGCTGACTACTGCTCCGTGTTGTGCCGTAGCAGGTAAGGCAGCCACCTATGATACCAGAATCCCATATGGGTGTAGGTTTGCATCCTGGCTGCTTCACTTCCAATCCAGCTCCCTGCTAACAAGCCTGGGAAAGCAGTGGAGGGTGGCACAAGTGCTTGGGACCCTGCCACCCACCTGGGAGATCTGGAAGAAGCTCCTGGCTCCTGGCTTTGGCCTGGTCCTGCCCCGGAAGGAAAGAAGGAAGGAAGGAAGGACGGAAGGAAGGGAGGAAGGGAGGTAGGGAGGGAGGGGAGACCTGCCGAGGAGGGTGACTCACTCCCCTGTCACTGAGGTTACCTCACCTCACAGCTTCAAGGAATCTACATTTTTTTTTTACCATTCAATCTATCATCACTGTACTGAGCTTTATGAATAAATTAGAAAATATTAGTAGGGTATAGAAAATTAAGATGCAAAGTAGAAACCAGAATTCAGTGTGAAACCGTGTCTAAAAGGAGCAAACTCTCCAGCTGTATCTAAAAGGGGCTCAATCAAAACGGCAGTAATTCTGCTGAAAACTCAGGTGCAGGCCTTCCATCCAAACCCAGTCGTGACTAAAAGGACCCCAACTCGGTGGGAAAAAATAAACGTCACACAAGTTTTGCATTGTTTTCTCTGAGGAAGGCTACTTGAAAATACTTTTTTTTTTTTTTAAAAGAAAACTTTCTGTAGGAGGAAGAGAGCATAATACATCTGCACCACATTTCCTTTGGATTCACGTAATTGAGGCAGTTTTAAATTAGCAATTTTAAAATGCA
The DNA here is from genome assembly GCF_964237555.1 of Oryctolagus cuniculus. Lineage (NCBI taxonomy): Eukaryota > Metazoa > Chordata > Mammalia > Lagomorpha > Leporidae > Oryctolagus > Oryctolagus cuniculus. Next base: position 17,274,150 of record NC_091449.1, on the reverse strand, counting down.
CATAAAAAACTTACTATTGAAACGATGTTTCACAAACCCTGAAACAATTTCAAGTTGTATAAAAGGTAATTAATATACTTTACACCTCTTATTAAAGTGAACTATACTGTGAAGTTGAACAATCTTTTTCTCCTTTGGTAACAGGAATTACGGAAGACAGAAAATGTCATATATAAAGAAAATTCAGTCTTGGACATATTCTCAGGTCCAAGTCTAGCCAGCCAAGACCTTTTAAAAACCAATAAAAATTATTTCTGTCTTATAAGGGAACATCCTATTTCTGGTTTTATATTCCCTTATGAATATTTTCGCTGTTTCTCCCTCCCTAGATTCTATGGAAGGTAGCTTAACTTCATGATTTGGGAAGCAAACACTGAGGATGAGAATGAAATATTTTATTATTGCCAGAAAGTTAGGATACTTGCAAAGGTGTCAGAGCAGTGCTGAAGGAAACAGGAGTTTGCTTAAAATGACCTCCATTGGATGTATACGGATGTATACATACACATAGATTTCCTTTCCAGTAGATCCATAAAGCATAAAACCTGCCTTAATGTGTGAGTGTGTATATGAAGTATCAGTGTATAGATAATCGTAGCTCTCTCAGGCCTTTACTCAAATGTCAATTTCAAAAGACAATTTCAAAAGCCTTCCATGGCTCCTCCATCCCTTCCTTCATTTTTTTTTTTTCTTCAAAATTTACTCTCCTACATGTTGTATCTTATTTACATATTTTTGATTGTCTTCTTCATTAGAAATTAGCTCTATGAAGGCAGTGATTTTTTTTTTCTGGTTTAGTCTATTTTGTTTGTGTCTCCACTGGCAAAGTCTGGCACACAGGAGGTACATAATACAAAAATTTTAAATTAAATACACCTCTTTGGATGCATGTACACACATACACACAGAAACACAGATCTCTAAATGGTCCCAACAACAATCAGATACTAAAAAAGCATTAATTTTCAATAATGCTACAAGATCAGGTTGATGTGTCACTAAAAGGCAACAGGCTATATAGTCTCAGATAAACAGAATTTAGTACCTCATTGTGAGGAAAAACATATGACCGCAAAATATACTTATGCTAAAGACATGGGTTAAAAAAAGGCTTGATTGGTAATACAGAGAATCAACCAGTTGTCTTGGTTTATGTCATCATGGAGGAAGAAATCAGACACAATATCTAGATCAAAATCAATTACTGAATAACTCAAACTGTTTACTGGTCTGAGTTATTATTCTTCCTGTAGGCCTGGTAAGTATGTAATCTTAATAAAATATATTTGCAAAGTTTGGTAATTAAAACAAAATAAATTATTACGCAATACTCAGAAATTATTAGAACAAGCATTCCAATACCTCAGAGAAATAAGACAATGATGACATGAATTAAGCTTTGGATATTAACATGTTATATTAGATTATATTAGATCTAAATAAGTTTGGTAATGTTTTATAATAATTACATTAGTTTTTACTCATAGTTTGAAGTATCGGTCATAGTTTAGTTTGTTTAAAAGGAATCTGTCAATATTTAAGAAAAATAATTTTAGACCTTTATTAGGTCTGAATAGAAATTTACTAATAAGTTATGAAATAAATCATTATTTTGCTTTATGCATAGATATAAATCCTTCATTCTTTATTTGCTCTGATCTGCTTTCATAAATGCTCTCAGACAATGCCAAAGATTCTGTTTAAGATGGCTAAGTTTGCATATCAACAAAGTTTACCTCTCAACACCCATTCAGATAAAACACTCATAGAAATATATTGCTCCACACCCTCCTATTCCCCATTACTGTGAATAATGGTAATAATGTATTATCCAAAACATTCAGTCATCAACTGTTTACCATTTATTGAAAATGGCTCATTCTTTCTGTCTGCCACCAATGTCTGTCTGGTATCTCTAATACAAGGAACTTATCCATACACTTCATAACTATGTTTCTAGCCCATTCACAAAAGACCCCATTTATAATCCTGTCTTATTATGTACTCCTACACAGTATGTTTAAGCCAATATTTAAAGAAGAAAATCAAATTATCCCTTTAAGATGAAGAACCACTCATTAAACTGATGGATTCATTATCCTCTTAGCTTTCCATTCACTCTTTACAGGCCATGGAAAAACAACTTCAACTCCTTAATGGAAAGCCTATCAAGGAATTTTACTGGATAAATTAAAAAATATTTATCCTTGTTGTGAAATAGATTAATAAACATTAATTTCTATCAACAAGTAAAATATAATAATTCTCCCAGTTTTATGAAGGCTGTATATTCACCTTTCATATGTTTATTATAAGGTTTATCCTCAGCATAACCAAATATGTCATATAAAAGATTAAGGCCATCATACAGGTATAGTAAACATAGGGTGAGTTGGTACTTTAATTCCAAGAGGCAAAAACCTAATTTAAATTAAATTACACAAAATAAAAATAAATTTATTGGCTCACAAAGATGCGGAAGTAAAGAATGGTATACATATTAAGCATGACTGGGTCTGGAAGATCAATGTTATCAGATTTCTGTCTTTCAAGTCCATTTTCCTCCGAGTTGAATTTCTCTTTAGGAAGGTGTGGCAAAAGCCAACGGGATTTACTGAACCCTCAAAACCTCCAATTCTAGGAAACAACTCTCTTACTACCCACAGCAATACTCCCAAAGGGCTTTATGGGCCTAGAAGGGCTAATTTGCCAATCTCTTCTCAGTCACCAGGTTGGGGGAAATAACTGGCCAGTCTGACCAATCCACTGCTTTCCCTGATTAAGTTCTATTGGAATTGTATGCACTGCAGATGGTGTAGATAGGGGAAAAGAGCAGATGTCCCCCACTCAGGGTATTCCAAATAATGGATGCTTATGAACTGAAGGCTTTTCTATATGTACTACATTCACAGAATTACTAACCAAAAATAATTCACTGATATTAAATAAAAATGGAGGGATGCTTACATGTTTTCTTTCCTACACCTATTATAATCAGAGAGTTTCTCTGTTATGACTTCTCTGATGTCTTCTAAGAGCGGAGGCACAACTAAAATTATTCCCACATGCATTACATGTATAGAGTTTTTCTCCAGCATGAATTCTCTGGTGTAGCCTAAGGGACAAGATTTGGTGGAAGGCTTTCCCACATTCATCACACGCATAGGGTTTCTCTCCGGTGTGAATTCTCTGATGCTGAGTGAGGTATGAGCCACAGCTGAAGGCTTTGCCACATTTGCTACATTCATAGGGTTTCTCTCCTGCGTGACTTCTCCTGTGGTGAATTAGAACCAAGGCGTCACTGAAGGCTTTCCCACATTTACTGCATTCGAATGGCTTCTCTCCAGTATGAATTCGATGATGTCGATTAAGCTGGGAGTCAGTTCTAAAGAACTTCCCACATTTAATGCACTCGTAGGGCTTCTCTCCGGTGTGGATTCTCTGATGCTGGTTAAGGTGTGAGCGATAGCCGAAAGTCTTTCCGCATTCGTTGCATTGGAAGGGTTTCTCTCCAGTGTGAGTTCTTTGATGCAGAGTCAGGGCTATGCGTCTGCTGAAGGCCTTTCCACATTGCTCGCATTCGTAGGGCTTCTCTCCAGTGTGAATCCTCTGATGCTGACTGAGGTGTGCACTCTGTCTGAAGGCTTTGTTGCACTCCTTACATTCATATGGCTTCTCTCCTGTGTGAATCCTCTGATGTTCAACGAGGAAGGCGTAACGACTAAACGCCTTCCCACATTCATTGCACGCAAAGGGCTTCTCTCCAGTGTGGATTCGCTGATGTTGAGCGAGGTGTGCACTCTGCCTGAAGGCTTTGTTGCATTCCTTACATTCATAAGGTTTCTCTCCAAGACGAATCCTCTGACGTGCACTAAGGAAGAAGTCACGGCTAAAGGCCTTCCCACAGTCATTGCACGCATATGCTTTCTCTCCTCTGTGAATTCTCCGAGGTTGTGTGAACAATGAGTAACAGCTGAAAGCAGCACCACATTCATCATATTCGTGGGATAATTTTCCAAAATGAGAAGTGTGATGTTGAGAAAGCCATGAATGGAAACCCAAGAGATTTGAAAAAGTATTCCCTCCATAAGGTTTCTCACCAGAAGGAATTCCTATAGCCCTACAAAAGTGTGTATTCTGGCTGAATTCTTCACATTCATTACCTACCAAAGGTTCCTTCTCAGAATGAAGTCTTTTACAGTCAATTATGAGTGAATTTGGGGGGAAAATTCTATCATAAATATCAAATTTATGTATTTGCTGTACTGTGGGTAATCTCTGTTGTGTTAAAAATAATGGCTTTAAGGAAATGCTTCCCTCGGAATTTTTATACTCATTATATCTTTTCCCAGTAGAGATATCCTTAAGAGTTGTCACTTGCCTGAAATGTCTCTCCTGATCTCCCTGATGGTCAAATTCACCCTCACATTTCCAGGTTTCTCTGAAACTGGAACATTCAAGGTCATTTCTTATAGGTCTTTCCATTACCATCCCTTGGGATATTTCTTCGTCATCAATGAAGCATTTTGGAGATAATTCTTTGATTTCACACCATGGCTCCCAGTCTGAAAAATATCAAGAAAGCAATTGTATCCTTTCTTTCCTTTGCTAGGAGAAACAACACTGTTATAGAAGAAATTCAAGAATTTAACTGGGAGGAAGAATTTAACTGGGGGGAACTACATGGTTCTAACATCTCCCAAATATGACCACACAATATGAACAAAATACAAAGAAACTGGGGACGACACTGTGGCACAGCAGGTTAACGCCCTGGCCTGAAGTGCAGGCATCCCAGATGGGTGCCGGTTTGAGACCTGGCTGCTTCACTTCCGATCCAGCTCTCTGCTATGGCCTGGGAAAGCAGAAGATGGCCCAAGTCTTTGGGCCCCTGCGCCTGCGTGGGAGACCCGGAGGAAGCTCCTGGCTCCTGGCTTTGGATGGGCGCAGCTCTGGCCATCGCAGCCAACTGGGAAGTGAACCATCGGATGGAAGACCTCTCTCTCTCTCTCTGCCTATCCTCTCTCTGTGTAGCTCTAGCTTTCAAATAAATAAATCTTTAAAAAAAAAATACAAAGGAACTACAAAGACAGCTGATGGAGGAAGGTGTCGGTACTCGTGATGGGGAGGGCAGTGTAGGTTAAGTAAGTAAAATGCAGGGGATCAAGAGGGAGACAAAGCCAAATGCCAAGAAGACAAAGATTTGAGGATGATTGATTATATCACAATCAAAGTTTTGCTCCCTTTGCTCTTCCAAGCCTCCAATCCAATCTGCATGTGTATTCATAAGACTAAAGGTCCCTCGCTGGGTTCCAGTCCCAGTTGCCCCTCTTCCAGTCCAGCTCTCTGCTGTGGCCCTGGAAGGCAGTGGAGGATGGCCCAAGTGCTTGGGCCCTGCACCCACATGGGAGACCAGGAGGAAGCACCTGGTTCCAGGCTTCGGATCAGCATAGCTCTGGCCATTGCGGCCATTTGGGGAGTGAAGCAACAGAAGGAAGACCTTTACTTTCTCTCTGTCTCTCTCTCTCTCTTACTGTCTGTAACTCTACCTGTCAAATCAATAAATAAAAATCTTAAAAAAAAAAAAAAGACTAAAGGTTCCAGGAGGGCAAGGACTAATGCTCGTTCCTTTCTATTCTTGCTGCTGCACACACTGCTTAGGAAAATAACAGCACGCTGTGAAATGAAGAATGCTGCCAGATTCATCTCCGAAACTTTTCCTAGTAATGCTGCTCAACAAATTCTAAGATTTTATCAGGATCCACAGAAAAGTTGGTGGTTTCTTTTGTCTGTGGCTACAAGAAATATAAAGATTGGCTTTTAAGAGTGAATGGTGCCTGCAGAAGAGATACTTGATATTTTCAGGAGAGGACATTGGTTGGGGTAAGGCACAAAGAAAACTCACTTTTTAAAAGATGGTCTCAACAAGAGAAATAAAAGAGTCCTTTTCATGTCCATACCACAATAATCACACAGTATATTCAACTATACAGAACTTAATCTTTATGTACCCAGAACCTAGTAGGAGGGGAACTATGTACAAAAAGAGCTTAAATTACATACAATGATTCAGTATGGAACATAATAAAGGACTAGCTAAATGATAAGACTATTAGTAGTATATTAGTGTGTGTGTGTATATATATATACATATATATATATATATATGGTAGTATAAATATCTGAAAAACATGATCAAAACTCACTGGATTGGTTATGGATAATTTCTGAGGAAAATGAGCTTGGTTTCCAAAGCTTCCAAAATTTAGTGACTATTTCAGTAACAGCCATTTTCATGTTTGAATGTGATTAGGGGTTATTTTAGAACTGTACATTTCAGCATCTGCATATTAATTAAATATAGCCTTTCATAATAGTTTCCCATGTATTGACAACAAAAGCTGCCTACACACACACACACACACAAAAAAAAAAAAAAACAAAGAACATATTATATATTTATGTCTTTCTTCTTTTTCAGTAGACTCTCTACCCAAGGAAAGGCCCCAACCCTAACTATGCATTACCTTAAATTTTCTCTTACTTGAATTCCTATCTAAACTTTGGCCTGAGAGGGCTTTTCACACTAATTCTCTATTACAAGGGTGGGGAAGGTCCAGCCGTGGACTGTGTAAGGCCCATGAAATCATTCAGTCTGGCCCTGCCAAGGCAACTGTAAGGAGGATTCAGGATTCAAGATTCAATACAGCTCCCTCTGTTCCCGCACTCACTCTCCTGGACCTCCTTTCCCGAATCCATCAGACAGGGCCACTGTATTCCTTTTATACTAAGAATAAGTCTTTCCTCTCGGTAAATGGCAGGTTTATATAATACCTAATGTAATGCTTAGTAGAAGCCTGATGGGAGAAGACATCAGATATTTTCCAACAAAGGAGATGCCAGTGTGCCTGGAGTGAGCTCCAACCACTTTCTTTAAAACAAAAAAGAGATACGATAGATACTATAGGGGAAGAAATCCTAAACAGACAGTAGACTGAGGAAAGCACAGAGCAGGGAGTAAGTATACATGGAAGATATATTACTATGATTAGAGTAGCAAAATACTTAGAAGTCAATTGATAATGGCATTCAGCAAAAAAGAAGAGAATTCGCCTATCATCAGTAACTCACTGAGGGAAAAGAGGGGAAAAGAGAAATTATGGATTCAGGCAAAGAGGGAGACAAATGGCACAGGACAAACAATACAGGCTTTAGGGTCAAAGGTGAATTTTAATCCTAGCTCTGCATCTATCCATCCACCATGAATGTATCTCTTGAGCTCAGTTTCTTGTTTGGCAAAATGATGTTACCTTGCATGTGAGGCATGAGAATAATATATTTGTAACATACCTGTGGTACATGCCTCATTGTGGACACGTTGTAATGCTCATCATAAAATAAAATATTCTATATTCCTTAAGCAATTCTTGCACTCACACCAATAGTACATTCAGGTGTTATTATATCCATCTCCAAACAGGGATTATAAATAGGACAAAACAAAAACTAGGAAAGGTAAACCTTTTCGGGGTTAAAATGTATCCAGGCAATATATTAGATATTAAGAGATATATAAATTCCGGCTGGCTATAACCTGTAACTCGACAGAAGTTGGAAGTTAGATTATGATCAGATTTGGAGTCTAATCAGAACTATATTGTAAATAGATTGATTTATGATTTTTGAAGAAGGAAAGGTCTTATTGTGGACTTAGTCTCCCATATGCTGAACGGGTGGACATCCATAGCCACAGACCAAATATATTCAGAAAAAAATGCACCTCTACTTAACATGTACAGACTTTTTTCTTGTCATTATTCTCTGCACACACACACACACACAAACCCACAGGACAACTATTTATACAGCATTTACATTGTTTTAAATATAAGTAACCTAGAGATGATTTAAAGAACATGGGAAGATGTGTGTCGGTGATATGAAAATACCATGCCATTTTATATAAGGGAATTAAACCTCTGCAGTATCTTCTGAGTACAGATACTGAGTACCAACTGTACTAATGAGTAAATCATTATTGTATTAATGGCATGAAACCCAGGAGATTCTGGCAGCACCTGAGTGGAAAGGTTGGGATCTATGGAGAACCTAAAAGAATGAATGTACGTAACTTTGGAAATAGTATTTTGACCAGATAATGCAAGGCTAAAGACAAAATGAACTACACAGGGGCTGGCGCTGTGGTGAGCAGACAAAGCCTCCGCCTGCAATGCCAGCATCCCATATGGACACTGGTTTGAGTGCTGGCTGCTCCACTTCCAATCTAGCTCTCTGCTATGGCCTGGAAAGCAGTGGAAGCTGGCTCAAGTCCTTGGGCCCCTGTAGACCCAGAGGAAGCTCCTGGCTCCTGGATTCAGATCAGCATAGCTCCAGCCGTGGTGGCCATCTGGAGAGTGAACCAGTGGATGGAAGACCTCTCTCTTTTTCTCTGTCTCTCTGTAACTCTGCCTTTCAAATAAATAAATCTTTAAAAAAAATTAAGTATACATAAATCCTGGAATTTAGTCAGAAAATTTGTTCCTCACAGAATTTTGAAATGACTTTTTTTTTTTTTTTTTTTTTTGACAGGCAGAGTGGACAGTGAGAGAGACAGAGAGAAAGGTCTTCCTTTGTCGTTGGTTCACCCTCCAATGGCCGCCGCGGCCGGCGTGCTGCGGCCGGCATACCGCACTGATCCGATGGCAGGAGCCAGGTACTTATCCTGGTTTCCCATGGGGTGCAGGGCCCAAGCACCTGGGCCATCCTCCACTGCACTCCCTGGCCACAGCAGAGAGCTGGCCTAGAAGAGGGGCAACCGGGACAGAATCCAGCGCCCCGACTGGGACTAGAACCCGGTGTGCCGGCGCCGCAAGGTGGAGGATTAGCCTAGTGAGCCGCAGTGCTGGCCCAATTATAATTTTCATAAAAATAAAAACTCTAGAAAGAAGTCTAAAAATATATAATATTTTGACTATAAAGATGAAGAAATATCTGAGAGGGTCTGAGATTTAGGGTATAGACAGAAGACTAGAGAAAATAATTTGATAGAGACAGAAAAAAACTCCAAAGGTAGATGAATTTTCTAGGGCAATTTTCTGCATGCTAAAGAGCTGTCAGTTCCCACTGAAGTCCAGGAAAGCCTTCTCTTGACCACTTGGGTGAGCACTAACCTCAGCCCTCCTTACCCAGTTAGTCACTCACCTGCACGGTGACCACGTGACAGCTTCCTCTCCACAATCCAAGGTTCTTTTCCTTGCTCCAGTAAGGATATCATATTGGGCTTAGATATGGAGATTCCTGTTTAGAGAGGAAGAAGAATGACAGCGAGAGACAGATAGACAAATCAACATGCTACAGCTAACTCAGAACACAAATCCAATCTCTTGGTCATCAAGCAAGAAAGGGCAATAGAGGAAGGGCCCAAGAATAGAAAGATGTTTGTATGGAGGATGAGGAAGGTGAAGCTTCATCCACAGGCATAATTTCTGAAGTGCTAGAGCAAACGCAGCCATCACCTAGGAACTAACTAGAAGTCGAAATTCTCGGGTCCCATCCTAGACCTACTGAATCATAAAGTTCAGGGGCTCTCAAACTGTAATGGGCATCAGTATTATTTGGAAGATTTATCAAAACCATACTAGTGGTCCTGTTCTCAGAGTTTCTGATTTTGGAGGTCTAGAATGGGGCCCCATAATCTTCATGTTCCCATATCGTGCTCACGTTGGAGTTCCAAACCACCATTCTAAAACAAAAGGAAACTTACCCATTTCCAACTATCTGAAACTACTTCAAATCATTTCCTGGGAACAGGAAGTAAAAATTCAACTAAGCATTTTCAAAATGCCCTAGATATTCCCAATGGAAAAAACAAAAAGCGCTCCAGAAGGAAGATTCTGAGTTATGAGGGAGAAACATCCTTACCAAGCCATACCAAGTTCCTGTAGTTCTCCAACATGACCTCTTTGTACAAATCCTTCTGAGATGTGTTCAGCCATTCCCACTCTTCTTGGGAAAAGTCCAGGGCCACATCTCTGAATGTCACCAATCCCTGAAATTTCAAACAAACAAACAAAAAAACCAGTTCACCAAGTGTTGAGGCCTCCATTAGGTCCTAGCAAACAAGATGAATTCTTCTATAGTTTAAAGCTCTAGGGACTAGTCTTGTGGTATAATGGGCAAAGCTGCCACCTGTGATGTCAGGATCCCATATGGGTGCCAGTTCAAGTCCTGGTTGCTTCACTTTTGATGATCCAGCTACCTGCTACTGTGCTTGGGAAAACAGTGGAGATGGCCCAAGAATTTGGGTCCCTGAACCCATATGGGAGACCAGGAAGAAGCTTTTGGCTCCTGGCTTTGGTCTGGCCCAGCCCGAGCCATTGTGGCCATTTGGGGAGTGAACCAGCAGATGGAAGATCTCTCTCTCTCTCTCTCTGGCCATTTGGGGAGTGAACCAGCAGATGGAAGATCTCTCTCTCTCTCTCTCTCTCTCTCTTTCCCTCTCTCCAACTCCGACTTTCATATAAGTAAAATAAATCTTAAAAAAAAAACAAACCTCTAAGTGATCCTGGAGAAACAATTATTACAGAACAATTACATGCCTATTTGTAACATAACTTGAAAGAAAGAGAAATATTAGAAACAGACTCAACAGACTCACCTCTTAAATTTTTTATATATTGTGAAAAAGAAATACGTACACAAGAAAAATAATTAACTTATAACATGAAGAAATACATGAGCAAGGTCGAAGTTGTATTTACAAATACTATACAGACAGAAAATGTGTTCATATTCTCCATGCTGAGTTACTGGCCAAGGCAGAATAGTGAATGAACGTCCTAAAATGGGCTTTTTGTTTTTTTTTATTTCAGTACTATTTTCTTCTTTTTTTGTTAAAGATTTTTATTTTTATTTATTTGAAAGACAGAGTTACAGATAAAGGTAGAAACGGAGAGACAGAGAGGTCTTCTATCCGATGGTTCACTACCCAGGTAACCGCAACGGCTGGAGCTGTGCTGATCCAAAGCCAGAAGCCAGGAGCTTCTTCTGGATCTCCCACATGGGTGCAGGGGCCCAAGGACTTGGGCCATCTTCTACTGCTTTCCCAGGCCATAGCAGAGAGCTGGATCGGAAGAAGAGCAGCCAGGACTCGAACTGGCACCCACATGGGATGCCGGGGTTTCAGGATCAGGCTTTAACCTGCTGTGCGACAATGCTGGCCCCTAAATTGGGCTTTTAGTATGGTCTGAAATTTAGACTCTATATGTAATGGGAAAGTTCCAGGAACATTGGGAAATAATGAAGTATATATAATGATTTTTGTATACAATTTTCATTGGGAAATTATACAAAAAATCTGGAAAGACTTTAGGCTATACCACTGAACTGTAAGCTGCATGAGGGTGACCTCCTGGAACTCAGAAAGGAGCACTGGGGCAGCTGGGCGTTCTACAACACTATGTAAAATTGTGTAGTTGTTTTCTCCAGACACATTCAGCCATATTTCTACTATATAGAATTAGTTCTGACAGAAAATAAGAACATACTCCACATACTGGAACCCCATCATTTTTGAGTACTCTTTTTTTTTTTTTTTTTTTTTTTTAACAGGCAGAGTGGACAGTGAGAGAGAGAGACAGAGAGAAAGGTTTTCCTTTGCTGTTGGTTCACCCTCCAGTGGCCGCCGCGGCCGGCGCGCTGCAGCCAGTGCACCGCACTGATCCGATGGCAGGAGCCAGGTACTTATCCTGGTCTCCCATGGGGTGCAGGGACCAAGCACTTGGGCCATCCTCCATTGCACTCCCTGGCCACAGCAGAGAGCTGGCCTGGAAGAGGGGCAACCGGGATAGAATCCGGCGCCCAGACCGGGACTAGAACCCGGTGTGCCGGCGCCGCAAGGCAGAGGATTAGCCTAGTGAGCTGCGACGCCGGCCAAGTACTCTTTCTTCATGTAGATACGTGATAGTACTCTTTCTTCATATGGATGCATGATAGGAAATTTCATTTATTCACTGAATAGTAAATATTTACTGTTTACAGGGTGAAAGTATTATAGTAGATACTAGATGTTTATCAGTTATAACACAGCTTACAGTTTTAACCCGATCTGAAGCCAGGAGCCAGGAGCTTCTTCCAGGTCTCCCACGTGGGTGCAGGGACCCAAGGACTTGGGCCATCCTCCGCTGTCTTACAAGGCACATCAGCAGGAAGCTGGATCAGAAGTGGAGCAGCCAGGACTCGAACCAGTGTCCATATGGGATACCAGCACTGCAGGCAGAAGCTTAACCTACTATGCCACAGCGCCAGCCTGTCATAACAACTATTTCATGCCTTCTGTTTCTCTCTCTCTCTCAAACTGCTACAAACTCCTCTCTTGTTCTCATCTAGAACTTCTTCATCCTCTTGCTACCATATTCACCTACTAACCTGTAATCATACAGTCTATCTTGCCACTGTTACTATGGATAAAACTTTAGGCTCCTTTCTAAGACCAATCCTTCCACTTGTCCACACATGTTGGATCCATCACACATTGAAGCACAACACTGAGTAAAAAGGCTGTTGTTTTATAGAAGCACAGATGAACAAAAGAAGAGGGTGCTCACCAGGCTGTCTGTAGGGAAGCTCCCTATAGTGAAAGGGAGTCCTTAAAAAAAAATGAGGTGAAATATCTAGAGTGAAAACATGAACTTACCTGGAACATGGCTTTACAAAGTCCAACAGCCATTCCTGCCTCCTTATTTAGTTTACTCTTTTGAAGAAGAAGAAAGTCCTGAGAAGGGAGAAATTAGAAGAAAAAATTAACATCTCAGCCATGTATTTCTTGTCTGAGACTCACAAAGATAGAATTATTGCCCCTTTATTGACCTCATATCTTTCTTAGATGAGCCAGTCTCATATTTTTCAAGACCTCAAAAAAAGGTAAATACAGAACCTGGTTCTAGAAGTCTTCTTGTTTGTTTTTAAGAATTTTTTTTTTTTTTTTTTTTTTGACAGGCAGAGTGGACAGTGTGAAAGACAGAGAGAAAGGTCTTTCTTTTCCGTTGGTTCACCCCACAAGTGGCCACTAAGGCCGGCGCACTGTGGCCGGAGCACTGCGCTGATCCAAAGCCAGAAGCCAGGTGCTTCTCCTGGTCTCCCATGGGGTGCAGGGCCCAATTGGGCCATCCTCCACTGCACTCCCGGGCCACAGCAGAGAGCTGGAGAGGAAGAGGAGTGACTGGGACAGAATCTGGTGCCCTGACTGGGACTAGAACCCGGAGTGCCAGCGCCACAGGTGGAGGATTAGCCTAGCGAGCTGTGGTGCTGGCCCAAGATTTATTTATTTGAGGGGCCAGCACTGTGGCGCAACGGGTTAAAGCCCTGGCCTGAAATGCCAGCATCATATATGGGCAAGTTCTAGTCCCGGCTGCTCCTCTTCTGATTCAGCTCTCTGCTGTGGCCTGGGAAAGCAGTGGAAGATGGCCCAAGGACTTGGGCCCCTGCACCCCCGTGGGAGAGCTGGAGGAGGCTCCTGGCTTCCTGGCTTTGGATCGGCGCAACTCTAGCCATTGCAGCCATCTGGGGAGTGAACCAGCGGATGGAAGACCTCTCTCTCTGTCTCTACCTCTCTCTGTAACTCTGTCTTTCAAATAAATAGAATAAATCTTTTTTTTTTTTTTTTTTTTTTTTTTTTTTTTAAAGAGAGGTAGAGACACAGAGAGAGTCTTCCATACGCTGATTTACTCCCCAGACGGCCGTAATGGCCAGAGCTGCACCAAGCCGAAGCCAGGAGCCAGGAGCTTCCTGCAGGTCTCCCACGCTGGTGCACAGGCCCAAGCACTTGGGCTATCTTCTGCTGCTTTCCCAGGCCAAAGCTGAGAGCTGGATCAAAAGTGGAGCAGCCTGGACTCAAAATAGCACCTATATGGGATGCCCACACTGCAGACCAGGGCTTTAACCTGCTGCACCACAGCATCAGCCCCTAGAAGTCTTGACTAATATTCAAGACACATAACCTGAACTCAACAAAATCTAAGGTTTAACCAGTGGCCAACAAGGTTTATGATTTGGTCCCAACTGTTCCTGCTCATTCTCTACCCTTCCCACCTTGCTTGCCCCACTCTAGGCATAGTCTCTTCTATTCAACACTGTGTTCACTCCTCCCTTAGAGCTGTTGCCTTTGCTTTTCTTTCTGTATGGAAACTTTTCCCAGATATCAGCATGGCTCATACCTTCTATTGCTATATGTGCTCAGTTGTCACCTCACAAGAAAGACTTACCCGAAAATTCACTCTAAAGAAAACCCCAATATTGGTGATTTCCTTTTTCTTTAGTCTGATTGTCTTTCTCAGCATTTATCACCATTGGACATGTGGCAAACATGTTTCATGTTTGCCTCCTCACTCAAAATTTTAAGATTTAAGACGGCTAGGATTTGTTAAGTTCATTTGTGTATTCTAGTGCTTGAACAATGCCAGAACGATTGTGGGTGCTCAAAAACACCGTGTAAATGCTGGAAAAATAAATCTTATTGGGCCTATTGTAATATAAATTGCAGTGTAACATGCCATGAATGCCGTTACATCATTTACTACTCACAAAACACCAAGGGGAGATATTATGATCTCCATCATTACTGATAATTGAAACTGAGGTTCAAGATGCTTAAGCAACCAATTCAAATCAAAGGAGCTCAATGGGAGTGCGACTCAAAACACTGGTATGTTTTTAAGAGACCATGATGTCTGAATGGAAAATAGTCAACCAAACCTGAGAAATCAATGCCATCTATTTCCTAGAGAACAGGGATGGCAAGTCTTCTTTTGATTACTCCACAAAAATGTAGCCTAAGGGAAACATTGCCAAATACAAAGCCAACGACAAATTGTAAGGCTTGAAAGGAGTTCCTTGTCCTCTCAGAGCCAACATTTCTTCATTTTGAAAATGAGAACACTTGTTCTTGATCTAGAATTCAGGATGCACAAGTGCCTATTCTGGGCTACTCTGTCCCAGCCAACTCAGACTCTAGGAAAGTTATTTCCTCAGTTCAGTGCAGCTCTAAGTCGTCCATCAAAGCTTCTGCAACCTGAGAGAAGAATCAATGTATTCTTGGCATCTGGGAGCAGAAGCCTTAGTACATGCACAAAAGAAATTTCCTGCACATTTTCTTCGGTTAAATAGCTGAGTATTCCTTGGATAGTATGTTTCTAAGTTTGGCTTGTACCATCAGTCTCTGAAAAAACAAAAAGGTGTGATGGAAAAGAATTCAATTTTTTATAATTCCCAGACAAGGTGGACTCTTCTTCATTCCTTTCTCTCATTGATTATATGACCTTGGGCAAGTTAACCCATCTGTTAGAGTCTTCCTCTCCTCAAGGTCAAGACTGCATGAACCAAAACCTGGCAGAAAGAGGTGCCGCCCTTGTTCCCATTTAAATCTGTACATTTGGAAATGAACAGAGAGCAGTTTACTAACTGAGAAAGTAAAAACCGAAAACTTCGCTCACTTGGTGCATCAGAGAAAGAGCCCTGGCCCCAGCCTGTCTCAGCACCAAACATGGAACAGCTTTAACAATCTCAGACTTACTGGCTTAAGGGAAGACGAGGCTTTCAGGTTGGGCTTTCCTCCGCAGAAGCAACCAATTTTAGGTCTCACTACACTGTCTTTAGAACAGGTCCTGTGAATCATAAGGGGACTGAAGGAAGAGGCCCAGACTAACTTCCCACATTCCAAAGGATCCTAGTCCAGGACCAGAGATCATCCTCTCCTACACCCTCAGAACCCAGGGCTCCCATTTTCCACTCCCACAGCGTGGGAAATATTAAGGGAATTTAGTAATTAAAAGCCAGAAGCCTCAAGCTAAACTGCTTGAGTTTGAGTCCTGGTTCTGTCACTTATTAACTATGAGAACTTGGACAAGTCATTTTACTCTTTCTGTGCCTCCCAATCGCCCACTAGGTCCCGTACAATCAAGCTCATGATCTCACATTCAATTACAAATTCTCAACCAATCACATATGTAGACACAGTGCCACAATTACACCAATAATCTCATACATATACACAATGTATTAGCAAGAAGATGTAGTCACACAATCACACACACACATTGAGTATCACACAAGGCCATGGTCACGCTGTCACACAAACTCAAATGCAGTTGTATCCGCAGAGACGGCGGAGGTCACACACAGTCACACACACATACATACACTATCCCACATACACTGTCGATCCTCAGCCTCTCGCAAACCCACACACAAGAACACATGGTTATACCTGCAGAGACAGTCACACACATAGACACAGTTCTCTTCCCCACATACAGACAGTCTCTGTCATGCATAAGTACACGCGCACCCACACACCCGGTGACACACAAGCTCACAGTTTGTCACACCCGTTGCCTGTCACTTAGACACAGTGACACACTCTCTCACATACATTCTTCCAGGCGGCGCTCACCCAGTCCTCGCCCTCTTTGCGGCTGGTCCATTCCGAGCCCGGCCCTGACCTCCCATTCTTGCCCAGGGCCGGGCCTAACTCACCTCCCGGGACGCGGGCTCTGAAAACGGGACCCGTAACCGAGACCTGCGACGTCACCTCCCAGAATCCTCCGCGTGGCGGAGCACGGATGAGGACCACGGCGTCCAGGACTTAGCTCGGCGGGATCTGAACAAGTATCTCAGCGTTCCTCTTGGACCCCCGCGAACCACGAGTCCCAGAACGCTTTGCGCCGCGGCCTTCATTGTTGAACTACATTTCCCAGAGGGCTCCACGACCCACCTCCACGTGCGCCTGCGCCCTAGGCGTCCGCGGTCAGTGCCGGTGGAGAGGGCTTGTGTGAGAAGCTAGGCGCTGGAGTGAAAGCGGTTTGCTTTGTTCACGGCTGTGTTTGAGGCAGCGGTGAGGCTGAACGCCTGGGTAACTAACTTTATTGAACTCAGGTGTGGCGGTTTGTGTGTAAATGTTGCACACTTTTGTGCTTACACACCAACGGGGCGACGTGATTGTGGGTAGTGTGACAGATTTGGGGCGTGTCACGTTGAGAAAGTGAGAGTGATCGTGATTGCGTGAGAGAGTCTGTCCGACTTTGGGTTGACGTGTTCAATAACTGTTCTTGTCCTAGAAGTCAGAGGAGTCTACTTGAGACAGGCACCGGAGCCGCTTCTGGGCTTGCCTTTCAGGAGGAGTCTGAGAGGAGAGAGAGAGAGAGAGAGAGAGAGAGAGAGTTATAGTTCATAGCTCCGGTGTTGTTCTTCCTTTCTTTCCATCTTTTCACCTTTTATCTCTAATGAAGAAAACCGCCCATGGCTGCAGGACAGGAAATTAACCCCCTGACTGAAAATTCCAAACAAAGCAAAATTCTCTCCCACCCCCATGGAATTCCCGGAAGGTGCGCACCCAAGTCAAACTCCCAGTCCGTGGTATGTGTGGAAGCCAGGGGAAGTTCTTTGAAAATCTGTTTTTGGAGAACTCACTCAATCCCCTGCCCCAGAGAGCCCTGTAATAGCCAAGGCCGGGGAGTGCTGGACAAAAGGAGGCTGACCACTGGGGCTGGGGCTGAAATGACTGCTACTTGCTCTGTGAACCTGAGCATTTTACTTTCAGAAGGTTTTTTTTTTTTTTTAAGACTCTAGATTTAATAGTTTAGTTCATTTAATGAAATGTACTAGTTGTGTTCTTTGGATGATAATTATGGCTTGGTACTGGACCAATTAAAAGATCATCTGGGATGTTTCATAGTGAGATGCTACAGACTCAAAGATATTCCTTTCTTTCTTTCTTTCCTTTTTTTTTTTTGGACAGGCAGAGTTAGACAGTAAGAGAGACAGAGATAAAGGTCTTCCTTCCGTTGGTTCACCCCCCCAAATGGCCAGCACCGCTGCGCTGATCGGAAGCCAGGAGTCAGGTGCTTCCTCCTGGTTTCCCATGTGAGTACAGGGCCCAAGCACCTGGGCCATCCTCCACTGCCTTCCCCAGCCACAGCAGAGAGCCGGACTGGAAGAGGAGCAACCGGGACTAGAACCTGGGGTACTGGCACCGCAGGCGGAGGATTAGCCTAGTGAGCCGCGGCACTGGCCAAAGATATTCCTTTCTTGACTAGCAAGGTATAGCTTTGAACATACTTTGGCTATGTAAGACTGCCTTGGATGAGCGATCTCTGTCTCTCCCTCTCTTTCTGTAACTCTGCCTTTCAAATAAATATTTTTTTAAAAAAAGAAGAAAAAGAAGACCAGGGCACTCAACCCCACATTAAACAAACAAACAACTGCCTCTTCATATATCAGTAATTGGTCATAGGAAGGCTTTTTGTCTTCTATTTATTTTTCTTATATTACCAAGTCCAACACTAGTTTGACTTCTGTCATTTCCATAGAGTGAGGTAGTGGTCTTCAAAGTATGCCAGCCAAGGAAGATATTGCACTGCTAAAACAGTGGTAGCATTCTATCACTTTTTACTCTTTCTGTGCCTCCCAATCGCCCACTAGGTCCCATATAGTCAAGCTCATGATCTCCCATTCAATTACAAATTCTCAACCAATCGCATACATAGACACAGTCCTACAATTACACCCATAATCGCACATATATACACAGATGTATTAGCAGGAATTCAATTAGCCAAGACAGCACACCCACATAGGGATTGTCAAAGAGATTTAATTACAGGAAATTGGTTACATAATGTTGAAAGACTGAAAGAACATGAAAGGTCTTAACTTCAGGAAGCAGCTAACACTCAGGGAACAAAGAGGAAGAGATGAATTTGCCAGAATGGAAGAGCTCTGAGAAATTATTTCAACTTGGCCGGCAGTCACTGGATTTTGCAGTCCAGGGCTGGGAGAACAGAAGGAGTCTGCAGGCAAGGCATTGCCCTCCTCTGTTGCTAGAGAGACACGGACAGAAATGGAAAGCAGGAAGCTAGTTCCTCCCCCCTTTTTGCTTTGCAATCTCCCTTAAATGTAGACTAAGGCAACTATAACAAAAAACCATTGACAAGTGAGTGTGGGAAATGTCTTCAGTGGAATCCCAGGTCCAGCATCACAGCACAGAGAAAGGCATGCGTGGAGTTGAAAGGTGACAGGAAAGCAATCAGCATATCTTTTTAAAATTTGCTGGAAAATATAATTTTCCAGGTATAATTTTTCATCCTAGAAATTTTTCTTAACAATATTATTTCCTTACAGGGAAATTCTAATTAAATGCCAAAAAATGGTGCAAATTTAGTAAGATATCTTAATAGCAAAGCTTATCCTATTTAGTTAAATATGTAGTTATTCATATGTACTCGTATTTTTACTACTTTGTGATTTTTACTAAAAATATACATTTTTCTCCTCTTGATGTTATCTAATATATTTTGTAGCAAATCATTAATTGTCAGTCTTGTAAGAGCTGTACAATCGTCCTAAATGTATACCTATAACTGCAGCAGTTCACCTATTTAAAAAATTTGGAATTCTGTTCATTTCTTATTCTTATGATAAAGGCTACCTTATTGTACATTTAAAGTGTATTATAACAGTGTGGTAGTTAATAAGACACTATTTAAAAAAAAATCACTAATTGTCCCTATCAGTACACAGCTCTCAATATCACTAGGAAGTGTTAGAATTATGTTAATGTGATTTTTTTTGTAAACTGTTATGTATCAGCTATTGATTATTTGAAGGAGTGAGTTTTTGTCTGAACTGAAAATGAAGTAAAATTAAGAACAAAGAAACCAAGAATGGTTTATTGGTTTAGTTATTTGATTGACCATCCATAATTTTCCATAGCTCTGCCTATGGAGGAAGGATGAAGCATAATTTTACTTGGCATTGATTAGTGAGGCATTTAAAATAAATCTATACCCTAGAATTAATGCAAATGAAGAACCACACCATACAACTCATAAATTTCAAATGCATGAAAATAAAAAACTCATGGTTAATTTCCGTGGGAGAGAATTTGCATCTAATGAGTAACTTGCTTTTTGATTTCTTTATTTACTTATTTATTTGAAAGTCAGAGTTAGAGAGAGAAAGAGATAAAGGTCTTCCATCCACTGGTTCACTCCCCAGATGGGCGCAACAGCCAGGGCTGAGCTGATCTGAAACCAGGAGCCAGAAGCTTCTTCCAGGTCTCCCATATGGGTGCAGGGGCCCAAGCACTTGGGCCATCCTCTGCTGCTTTCCCAGGCCATTAGTAGGGAGGTGGATTGGAAATGGAGCAGCCAGGAATCGAACTGGCCCCAATATGGGAAACTGGCATCACAGGCAGTGGTTTTACCTGGTATACTACAATTCCAGCCCCAATGCATAACTTCTAAGATCCAAAAACTGTGTGATGACCCATGTAAATGTTCACATTTGTTCCTCATAATACATCAATTAATATTCTTATCTGGGGGAATTGGGATTCAGATGTGTGACAACTTATCTGAACATAAACCGATAGATATGTAAATATGCACATAAATATAAAACATGTAGTTCACAAAAAAATCTGTAAAACAACATACCTCGTATATATACAGAAATATGTTCATGCCCATAATCCATGGGCCCTCTGGTCATCTGCTAGAACCATGACAGCAAAAGCCCTAAGGGAGTAAGTACATAACTGCCAGTTTCAGGTGGCCCTTGTGTGGTCCCAGACACCATGGCAGTGCCCTTTTAGGCGCAAAACTCCTAAGAGTCATTAGCCTCCTGAGAAGAGGCAACACTATTTGACTTTAGTATATATGCCCATGAAGTACCCTTCAATGCATAGTTTATTAAGCTTCATCTTTTCTTTACTAACTTTGACCTTTTTAAAATTTTTATTTCTTTTAAAAAGATTTGCTTATTTTAAAGGCAAAGTGATGGATAGAGAGAGAATGAATCTTCCATCTGCTAGTTCACTCCCCAAAGGGCTGTAACAGACAAGAGTGGGCCAGGCCAAAGCCAGGAGCCAAGAACTCCATCTAGGTCTGCCATGTGGGTGACAGGGACTCAAGTACTTGGCCATTGTCCCCTGCCTTCCCAGGCACATTAGCAGGAAGCTGAATCAGAAGCAGAGTAGCCAGGCCTTGAACAGGCACTCTTATAGGATGCTGGTGTCATAGATAGCAGCTTAGCTTGCTGCCCTACAATGCTATGTGTTTGTTTAAAGGTAGAGAGACAGAGATAGACAGATGGAGAGATCTGCCTTCTGTTGATTCACTCCCCAAATGCCTGTAACAACCAGGCCTGGGCCAGGCCGAAACCAGGAACCAAGAACTCCATCCAGGTCTCCCACCTGGGTGGCAGGGACCCAACTACTTGAGCCACCACCTGCTACCTCCTAGGATATGAATTAGCAAGAAGCTGGAATCAGTAACAGAGGCAGGGCTCAAATCCAGGCACTCTGGTATGGGAGGCTGGCATCCCAAGAGGCATCTTAACTGCTGTGCAAAATACCTACCACCTAAGCTTGGTCTTCATCAAAGCAGTGTTCCTTAAAATGTTTTGTTACATTCCCCTTGAAAAAATTTTGAAATATAGTATACCCCTTTTTACATTTTTAAGTTAACATCTATAATATTTTAAAACAAGATTAATATATTTCTCTTTAAAACCTATCCAGTGGACTCTAAACATCTTTTCAACTTTGTAACATCCATCATTCATTAAATATGTATTAGGCTTTATTTTAGTATTCATAGATACATATACTAAGCCTTAAATTTTTTTTTAATTTCATTTTCATTTTAGTTGAAAAGCAAAGAGAGGCAGACACACACACACACACACACACACACACAGATCTTCCATCTGATTGTTCACTCAACAAGTGGCCACAACAGCTGGGGTGTGGCCAGGGCAAAGCCAGGAGTCCAGAATTGAATCCAGGTTTTTACACATGAGTGGCAGGGACTCCAGACACTCCAATTTTTAAAAAAATTTTTATTGATTGAAAGGCAAAGCAACAGAGAGAGAGAGAGAGGGAGAAAGTGTAAGCATCCATTCTCTGGTTCACTCTTCACAAGATCAAACAGCTAGGGAGGGCTAGGCCAGGCTGTAGCCAGGAGTCAGGAATTATTTATAGGTCTCTCAGAAGGTTAGCAGGAACTCAAGCACTTGGGCCGTCTTCCACTGCCTTCCCAGGCACATTAGCAGGAAACCGGAGCAGAAGCACAAAGTAGCTAGGACTCCAACCAGACACTCCAATAAATGTGATGGGTTTATTTATTTGAAAGGCAGAGTTAGAGAGAGAGAGATCTTCCAACAGCTGGCTCACTCACCAAATGGCTGCAAAGGCCCAGGCTGGGCTTGGATGAAGTCAGGAGCCTGGAATTCCATTAAGGTTCCACTATGGGTGGCAGGGACCCAAGTACTTGGGTCATCTTCTGCTTTCCCAGGTGCATTATCAGGAAACTGGATTGGAAGAGGAGCAGCCTGGACTCAAACTGGTGTTGTACAGGGTGCCAGTGTTGCAGGTGGTAGCTTAACTAGTTGTGCCACAATGCCAGCTTCTATTTGCTAATATTTTATTAAGGATTTTTTTGTCCGTGTTTATAAGAAATACTGTCTGTAGGGTTTTATTTCTTTTGTACTATTTCTGTTTTTTTTTTTTTAAAGCTAGGTAATTTTTGCCTTATATGATTTGAGAAGTATTGCCTCCTACAATAGTTTTCCATAATTAGATTTAATATATCTGTCAATATTTTATAATTTTCCAGTGAAATAATTATACTATAGATTTTGTTTTCAGAAATTTTAAATTATGGATTTGATTTCTTTAATAATTATAGGATCATTCATATTAGAGTATATATATATCCTCTATTATCTATTATATATTGGATATATTCCAAGATCCCCAGTGGATGCCTGAAAATGTGGATAGTACTGAACCCTATGTTTTTCCTATACATGCATACCTCCTTGAATGATAAGGTTTAATTTATGAATTATACACAGGAGGAGAATAATAAGAATAACCAATAATAAAATAGAACAATTATGACAATATGCTATAATAAATTATTTAAACCTTATGAATTATTTACTTATGAAATTTTCCATTTAATGTTTTCAGATTGTGGTTGACCACGGGCAATGAAATATGCAAAGTGATATTATAGGTAAGGAGGAACTCCTATATTAAGTCTTCCAATCCATGAACACAAAATGCCCAACATTTATTAAATTTCTTTCAGCATATGTTTTGTAGCTTTTATTACACAAGTATTTCACCTCTGATTAAATTTATTATTTTTTATGTTATAAGAAGGAATTATTTTCTTAATTTTATTTTCAAATAGTCCATTGTTGGTGTATGGAAACATAACTGATTTTTATGTGTTGATCTTGTACTCAGTAACTTTGCTGAATTGATTTATTTCTGGTAATTTCTCTGTGGATTCATTGCCAATGATTTTATTTTTTCCTTTCCAATTTAGATGCCTTAAAAACTTTTTTTTGTTGTTTGAGGTAGAAAGGGAGACAAATAGAACACCCATGGTACATTCCATATGCCTGCAACAGCTAGGGCCAAAGCTATGAGCCAAAAACAAAATCCAGGTCTTCCATGTGGGTGGCAGAAACCCAATTATTTGAGCCATCACTATTGCTTCCCAAAGTCTGCATTAGCTGACCGGAAGCTGGAGTTAAGAGCTGGAGCAAACCCTGGTGCTCTGACGTGGAATGCAGGCTAAATTCAGTTCCCTGGACACCTTTTTAAAAAAGTTCTGTATTCGTTTTATTTATTTGAAAGGCAGAGACACATAGAGAGAGAGATCTTCTATCCTCTGGTTTACTCCACAAATGCCCACAGTACCTGTGCTGGGCCAGGCTGAAATCAGAAGCCTGGATCTCAATCTGGATTGCCCACATGCATGACAGGAACACAGCCACCACCTGCTGCCTCCCAGGCTGCACGTCAGCAGGAAGCTAGAATCAGAACAGGAGCCAGGACTGGAACCCAGGCACGTTGATACTAATACAAGTGACCAAAGTGGCACCTTAGCCACTGTGCCAAATGTCCGTCCCCATGAGTGCCTTTTGTCTTCTTCTTATCTAATTGTCCTGGCTTAGCCTCCCAGTGGTAGTATGTAGAACAGCAGTATTGAATGTGGACATCCTTTACTTGTTTGACTATAGATAGAAAAACTTCAATCTTTTACCATTTAGTATAGTGTTAGCTAGGAGTTCTTCACAGATGCTGTTTATTTTAGAAGGTTTCCTTTTATTCCTAGTTTGTTGAAGTTTTTTTTTCACCATGAAAAGGAGTCAAATTTTGTCAAAACTTTTTATGTCTATTGAGAAGATTTGTAGTTTCTCCCCTTTTTCTCTATTAATGTGTTATATAATGCTAATTGATTTTCTTATGTCATATCTTCCATGTATTCCTGAGATAAATCTCATTTGGCCAATGCATGGTATATAATCCTTTTCATGAACTTTTAAATTCATTTTGTTAGTATCATTTTGAAGAATTTTGTGTTTGTACTCACTCCATTTTTGACAAAAAGTCTACTGACTATCTGGATGTGACTCACCATAGTTTGTCAAATAGAAATGGTATCCTTTCAAATAGAAATGGTATCTATAAAAAAGTGGCTAGTTCAGCTCAAACTATCACAGAAGTAGATTTCCTTGAAGTAACCTATCATACTTCAACACACAAAAAACTTTGTGTGCATTTCCCATTTCATGATGCAAAATATCAAACAGATGTGCATATGTATATATATATATTTCAATATATTATGGTACTGTAGTACAGTTTTATAAGATGTTAACTATTGGATAAACTGGACAAAGAGTACATGAAATTGTGCTGTATACTTTTTTGCAACTACTTGTGAATCTACAGTGATCTCAAAAAAAGTATAATTTGTGCCACAATGCCAGTCTCTTGAATAATATTCTCAAGTGGAATTGGCTATTTTTATTCCACGTAAATGGTTGTGAAGAACACAGTAACTAGTTCAGTTTGGTGACACTGCTTTGGTTTATGCCAAAGCCCCAGCAGCTTTACTT
This sequence comes from Oryctolagus cuniculus, assembly GCF_964237555.1. Lineage (NCBI taxonomy): Eukaryota > Metazoa > Chordata > Mammalia > Lagomorpha > Leporidae > Oryctolagus > Oryctolagus cuniculus. The sequence continues at coordinate 17,249,175 of NC_091449.1, read as the reverse complement.
ACTATTTCTACTGCACCATCAGTGCAAACTTCAGCACAATGTCAAAACAGTAATATTGTAGTGTTATTATGTAATTTATTTTAACCATCCTCTAGAAGAGTCTCAGGGCCCCAAACATCATCTTATCACACTCAGATAACTATCACATACTAATGAATTCAGGGAGAATTAAATAATTAAAAACTTAGTGCCACTATTTTTAAGAAAACATTTTAATGATAACCATAATAGACTTATGGAATTAAGGTGATATTCACTATTTCATGCTGTTTACCATCTTTGCTTCAAAGTTTCTTCCATGACGAATATAGTCGGCCGGTGCCGCAGCTCAATAGGCTAATCCTCCGCCTGTGGCGCCAGCACACCGGGTTCTAGTCCCAGTTGGGGCGCTGGATTCTATCCCAGTTGCTCCTCTTCCAGTTCAGCTCTCTGCTGTGGCCCGTGTCCTTGGGCCCTGCACCTGCATGGGAGACCAGGAGAAGCACCTGGCTCCAGGCTTTGGATCAGCGCAGCGCGCCAGCCATAGCGGCCATTTCGGGGGTGAACCAACAGAAAAGGAAGACCTTTCTCTCTGTCTCTCTCCCTGTCCACTCTGCCTGTCAAAAAAAAAAAAAAAAAAAAAAAAAAGAAAAAGAATATAGTCTACTACTCACCACAGAGGGGTATAGGGTACAGTGGCTGCTCTGGGACAATTCTGTTTGTTTTAATCATTTAGAGCTGTTGCCTCAGGATATGAAAAATGAGGAAGTAGTGAATGGCTCTCCAGACACAGATCATAAAAAATAAATAAATGGAAGACTAAGAAGAAGCCAAATACCGGAGTAGTAAGTGGTGCCTGTTAATGCCAGGCCAGGCCTAGTAAGACCATCAGGCAACCTAACTCAGTTGTGTCTCTCCTGAGAGGTAGTGAGCAGCATGCTGATGAGGGCTTGCAGATCACCAGGGATGGGACTGGGCTATGGCAAATTGTAGGATTTCTTTCTGTCTCTTTCAGAACAATTCCAGCTCTGTCTGGCTTCTGCTGCCATAGAAGCTGTCTCCTGGGGTTTGTATCTCTTTAAATCTACTTGAGTGGTCTTCATCTAACAGCCCTGCTGTGCTTTTCCTGTTGAGAGTTTTTAAACAACTTAAGGCAAAATGCTAGTTTTGTAGACAAATTGGAAACCTTGAGATTCTTTCTAAAAGTTAAAAAAACAGACAAGGAACATGTTTGATTTTTGAATCCTTATTTTTGTGCCATAATTTTATGGCAAACAATAATTACATTTTAAGGCAAAGAAATTAAAACTCAAAAGGTATTTTTCTATTGGGGAGTTAGAAAGCCAGCCAGGAACTGCCATGGGACAGAGATGAGATGGGCAGGCCATGCTCACCACCCCACCTAGAATAACATTTCATAGTTTTTTAAGCCAGGAGTTCTCATTCTAGTCAAACTTACTTAGATGTTGTACAGAAATTAAGACTCCTTACCCTTCATACCATTTTAAATAGTGCTTCCCTAATTCTAACTTCTTCTGATATTGAGGCTACATATTTTTCTCCTAAATTTACATTCAGTAACCCATACACTGAATCTTGTAATTGCCATTGTCAAACTCATTTGAAACCCTACCTTATCACATTCTAAATGCTCATACAGAGATGGGGTTTCTTAATTTTTTACCTAGTTCTAAAGATCTAAATACCCATATTTGGACAAAGATATATTATTACACAGTTATTATATTTTCTGGCCCATTCTTGGAAACTTTATTTTCCAAATAAAATTCAGCATAATATATTCACGTTCCATGAAAACAGTTGGGTCCTAACCCAGGATTTTTTTTAAAGATTTATTTATTTGACAGGTAGAGTTACAGACAGGGAGAGAGAGAGACAGAGAGAAAGGTCTTCCTTCCATTGCTTCACTCTCCAAATGGCCGCAAAAGCTGGAGATCCGAAGCCAGGAGCCAGGTGCTTCTTCCTGGTCTCCCATGCGGGCACAGGGACCCAAGGACCTAAGACATCCTCCACTGCTATCCCAGGCCACAGCAGAGAGCTGGACTGGAAGAGGAGCAGCTGGGACTAGAACTGGCGCCAACATGGGATGCAGGCTCCACAGGTAGAGGATTAACCTAGTTCACCACGATTTTAAGATAATTTGTGGGACACTTCTATTTTCTTTCTTTCTTTTTTTTTTTTTTTTTTTTTTTTTTTTTTGACAGGCAGAGTGGACAGTGAGAGAGAGAGACAGAGAAAGGTCTTCCTTTTCCATTGGTTCACCCTCCAATGGCCGCCGCGGCTGGCACGCTGCGGCCAGCACACTGCGCTGATCCGAAGCTGAGAGCCAGATGCTTCTCCTGGTCTCCTATGCAGGTGCAGGGCCCAAGCACTTGGGCCATCCTCCACTGCACTCCCAGGCCACAGTAGAGAGCTGGCCTAGAAGAGGGGCAACCGAGACAGAATCCATCGCCCCGACTGGGACTAGAACCCGGGGTGCTGGCGCCGCAGGCGGAGGATTAGCCTATTGAGCCGCGGCACCGGCCGGGACACTTCTATTTTCAAAACCATAATATATCCAACCATAAAAATGATATAAGTGTTAGAGAAATTTAAATCTAAGAATTACTTGTAAAACTTGTCTGTTATCTCAAAAGAGAACAAAAAACAATTTCACTTTCTATGTCTACATATTTCATATTTTCTTCACAAAAATACACATTTCTAGTTAAATATATCAGTCAATAAAAATATCTTCAGTATGGATTCAACCTGGAAAACAGAGAAAGCCACAAGCAGCAAGCAAAAGCAGGGTACTTCAATACTTCTTCCCCAAACCTAGAGCTAGGATATTTATAGTCTTTCTCGCCATCAGCCTGCTACATAATAAAACCCTCTTCTATACATGTACTACCCCTGTCCCCATAAATTCACCATCCCCAAATTCCTCCTGGAGCTGACTCTCCTAGGTCATGGTCTGGGGAACCAAGGTTAAATCAGCCACACTATCTGTCAGGTCTCTTGTTTGCAGAAAATCAGACATCTGACAACCGCCAGTGTTGTTTCTTTTCTTCCTTTTTTTTTTAAATATTTTCTGCATTTATTTGAGAGGTAGAGTTACAGACAGTGAAAGGGAGAGAGAAAGATCTTCTTTCTATTGGTTCACTCCCCAGATGGCCACAACATCTGGAGCTGCGCTGATCTGAAGCCAGGAGCCAGGTTCTTCTTCCGGGTCTCCCACATGGGTGCAGGGGCCCAAGGACTTGGGCCATCTTGTACTGCTATCCCAGGCCACAGCAGAGAGCTGGACTATAAGAGGAGCAGCCAGGACAACCGGCACCCATATAGGACGCCAGCGCTGCAGGCGGAGGATTAACCTATTATGTTGTTTCTTTAACACTCAGTATTGAATCAGTGTTCAAGTGTACTTGGAAAATAACACTGGCATAGTCTCCATTCCCTAATTTCTTTTTTTTTTAAAGATTTATTTATTTTATTTGAAATTTACAGTTACAGAGAGAAAGGAGAGGCAGAGAGAGAGAGAGAGAGAGAGAGAGAGGTCTTCCATCCAATGGTTCAATCCCCAAATGGCCGCAAGGCTGGAGCTGCGCCAATCTGAAGCCAGGAGCCAGGAGCTTCTTCCGGGTCTCCCACGTGGATGCAGGGGCCCAAGAACTTGGGCCATCCTCCACTGCTTTCCCAGGCCATAGCAGAGAGCTGGACAGGAAGTGGAGCAGCCAGGTCTCAAACCGGTGCCCATATGGGATGCCAGCACTTCAGGCCAAGGCATTAACCCACTGCACCACAGTGCCGGCCCCTCCATTCCCTAATTTCAACATATATAAAAGTACATCCTTCAAGAATTTGCCTGACAGACCTTCCACAACCCCCCATATCTGTTAAGGAAGGTCAGAGCTCCTAAATGAGCCAGCAGTTCTCCTTTGGGTGGACTAGAGATGTGACACTTAGCAGTACAGAGTCACACATACTACCATCACACATAAGATGCCTCCATTTTGGTGTCTAGCAATGGATAACTTGCTAAAGGTATAGCCCTGTATGTATAATCTGATGACTGAGAAAGTGTGACTTCTGGTCAAAGGCTTCATTCCATTCCTTATACACATAAAGTTTTTATCCCGAGTGTGTTCTCTGATGTCTGTTGAGGTTTGACTTCTACTGAAGCCCCATCCATACTTCCTGCAGATATAAGGCTTCTCTCCTGAATGTGTTCTGTGGTGTCTAATAGAGGCGTGACTGCCTGCTAAAGCCTCGCCCACACTCCCTGCACATAAACAGTTTCTCCCCTGAGTGTGTTCTCTGATGTGTGATGAGAGTAAAACCCCACTCACATTCTGTGCACACAAATGGCTTCTCCCCTGTGTGTGACCTTTGGTGTTTGTTAAGGTGTGACTTCAGGCTAAAGCACTGCCCACATTCTAGGCACACATAAGGTTTAACTCCTGAGTGTGTCCTCTGGTGTGTCTTGAGGTTTGATTTCCAGCTAAAGTCGTGCCCACATTCTGTGCATACATACAGCTTCTCTCCTGTGTGTGTCCTTAAGTGTCTGATGAGGTGAGACTTCCAGCTGAAGCCTTACTCACACTCCCTACAAACATAAGGCTTCTCTCCTGAATGTGTCCTCTTACGTCTGATGAGGTGTGAATGCTGGCGAAAGCCACGCTCACATTCCTTGCAAACATAAGGCTTCTCACCGGTGTGCGCCCTCTGGTGTGTAAAGAGGTTTGACTTCAAGTAAAGTCTCGTCCACAATCCTTGCACACATAAGGTTTCTCCCCTGAGTGTGTCCTCTGCTGTGTGATGAGGTTTGACTTCCAGGAAAAGCCTCGCTCACATTTGCGGCACACATAAGGCTTTTCCCCAGACCATGTCCGGTTTTTGATGAGAACTGACATACTGCTAAAGCTTTGTCCCCACTTGGGGTACAAGTGAGGTATTTTCCCTGTTTGTGTTTTCTGGAGGTTAAGTAGGTTTGACTCCTTGGTAAAGCCTGGCCCAAAGTCTTCATATTTGATTGCTCCAAATCTTGAGACTTCTAAACCATGCAATACTTTGTTTTCTCAAAGTCTGCTTTCTGTTCTGGCTTGGGCCTTATATCCATCCCTGTGATGTCTTCCTTGGACCTCACTGGCTGTTTGTTGGGTGGGCTAGAGAATCTTTGTGAAGTGCCACTTTTGCTTACTCTTCCAAACAGGGGCTTAGAATCTTCTTTCTCTTGAATTTCCGCTGTGTTGTTCAAGTAGGATTGATCAAAGAGTTTTTCCTGCTGTTGTTTCTGATCATCTGCATAGTATTTCCCTGGATGGGGATGATTTTCTGTACACAAACATGAAAACAGCTGAGGGAGATGGCTGAACCACATATGTTGGCTGAGGGCTTGCCTACTGGAGAATATCTGAAGGCAGGAGGGACAAGGTTGAATTTCTGGCTTTGATCCCGTTGAAGAAAGCACATTTTCAGAGGAGTCACAGGTGGCTCTGCCAGTGCCAATTTTCCTTGCTTACTGGTCATTCATAACTGTCATTTACAAGCTCTCTCTCACCCACACATGAATTTCCCTATTTTTTAATTTCACTTTATGAATTACATTTTCAATTGTCAGAGCTGGCAAACTCATTCTGCCAGGCCAAATACAGCTTGTGACCTCTTTGCATAACCCACCAGCTAAAAATGGTGTTTGCCTTTTTAAGGAGTTGAAATAAAAAGGAATAAAGAAAGAATGAAAACAAGAAAAAGGATAGAGCAATAGACAAGGTGACAGAGAATGCATGTAGCTTCAAGTATTTGCCATTTATAGAAAATGTTTGGGTCTGGCATAGTGCATTAAGCTGCCTCCTGAGATGTTGGCATTCCATATGAGCACCAGTTGGAGTCCTGGCTATTCTACTTCTGATCCAGCTACCTGCTAATACATCTAGGAAAACAGCAGAAGATGGCCCAAGAATTGGGTTCCTGGCACTCATGTGGGAAATCTGGATGGAGTACTAGGCTCCTGGCTTCAACCTGGCCCAGCCCTGGTCATTGCAGCCATTTGGGTGAGTGAATCAGTGATGGAGATCTCTCTCTCTCTCTCTCTCTTTCTCTCTCTCTCTCTGCCCCCCCACCTCAAACCCTCTCCCTCACTCTGTCTTACCAAAAAAAAAATCTAAAGAAAAAAGTTTATTGATCCCATTCCTACTACAGTATAAAAAACTCCTATCAAGGACTTACTTTCATATTATCTGACAGTCCATAAATGCTCATGGATTTCAGAAATCAATCAAAAGAATACAAATAGAGAAGTATTTATTCATGGAAAACACTGAACTTCAGATAAAAACAGTAGGAGCCCCAGATTACTGGAGTTACTCTTCCCTTTTCTCCCCTCTCCTTCTTACACAGTTACTGTGGTGGTTGTAGCGGGGCAGGCTGTAAAATGATCAGTGTTGCTGCTACTGGAGAGATTCACTTGATTTGGAGTGGAAGCAAGAAACCAGCACCCAGTGAAGCTGTCAAAAAAAAAAAAATGATCTCAGAACTAAGTGTACAGAGAAGGCTAGAAACTGCTGTCTTAGGTTGCAGTCTTGGTTGACAAAAAAAAAAAAAAAAAAAAAAAAAAAAAAACCTGGTAGACTATTCAGAAATTTAGCAGGGAAACCCTGGAAGTGAGCCAGCTCCAGAATGGCTTGATAAGGTCTCCACACAACCCTGGCTGACTGGAAGGCTGTGGGCAAAAAAGGAAAGACTAGTGGTAGCCGAAGCTATCTACACATCCCTGACAAGGAGGCTACAACCAGGCCGAGGGGAAGTAAGGGCTCAGGGGAAGTAAAATACTGTGAAAGAATTGAAAACTGTCTGATTTTTGAATGTACTCCCCAACCCACACACTTAACTCTCACTATACATAGGAGTCTTCCTCATTCAAGGTCTTTGAATACAGGCTATGATCGATTCTTGCTGACCACCAAGCTCTGTAGCCACAAGGTTGAAAGCTAGAAAGCCAGGATTAAAAATAAAAACAAGAATAAAATTTAAAGATCAAACCAAAGTATCATCTTCACAGAAGAGACATTCCAGAGAATTAATCTAGAAAAGTTACTAAGCAAATAAAAAGCAGAAACAACAAAAATCTTCAGGCAGGAAATACGTAATGTACCAGAAGAGCTAAAATATCATGTCTAAAATGCCCAATTATAGGACGGATGTTTTATCTGGTGGATAGGACACTAGTTGGTGCCTGGATTTGAATCCCGGCTCTGCTACCAGTTCTAGCTTCCTGCTAATGTGCACTCTCGGGAGGCAGCAGGTGATGGCTCAGGTAGTTGGTTTTCTGTCACTCATATGGGAAACTTCATTTTGCTGGTTTCTGGCTTCAGTCTGGCCCAGCCCTGGGCATTGTGGCACTAGAAGTGCACCAGTGGACTATAGCATTCTCACTCTCATTCTCCCTCTGCCTCTCAAATAAATAAACGTTTAAAACATTCAATTTTGAGAAAACACGAAAGAGTGATCCATACTCAGAAAAAAAAGTCAACAGAAAACATTAGAGTGGGCCAAGATTTAAGAAAAAAAATACTTCAAAGCTGATATTATTAATATGTTCAGAAAACTAAAGAAAACAATGATTAAACAAATAAAGAAACCACTATAAAGAAACAAAAGGAAATTCTAGAATTCAAAAGTAAAATAATTGAAATTATAAAATTATCAGACAGATACAGCAGCATATTTGAGTGAACAAAACCAGTGAACTTAAGATAGATCAATAAGCAATTAACTAAACTGAAGAACCAGAGAGATGGGGGAGGGGGAGAATAAAGAAAAACAGAGCCCCAGAAACTTGTGAGGTACCATCAAGCAGTGAGCCTAAGTAGGATGGAAACTGAGGAAGGAGAAAAGAGCAGAAAACATATCTCCTTAAATAATGGCTGAGTCAGGATTTGGCCTAGTGTGGGGAGCAACCCGGACTAGACTAAGTTACTGGAATTAAGACTTATTCTATGCATCTGCTCTCCCACAATATGGCGCTGGGAGAGGAGAAAACAGCTTCTACACAGCTGCCTCCAGTTCAGCCAATAAACTGTAGGACTTGCTCCTGATTGGAGGAGAGCAGCGTACTCGGCGTGTGGGCAGCCGAGTTGGGATTGGTGGAGGAGGACTATAAAGGAGGAGAGAGACGGCATGCACCAGGAACATCTAAGAGGGAACATCTAAGGGGAACACCTGTGCAGCCCCCGAGAGAGCCGGCCGGCGGTGTGCCGCTCCCCTGCGGAAGTGGGGAATGTGGCAGGGGGAACCGCCCTTCCACGGAGGTGGAAGGGACAGTAGCCAACCCGGGAAGAACCAGCAGCAAACCCGGGGAGGGCCGAGCAGACGAAAGAACAGCGCAGGGTCCTGTGTCGTTCCTCCATGAAGAGGGGGAGCGACATAATGGTGCCGTGACTCGGATATGAAGCCTAGGCAGGGTTTAGTGTCGTTCCTCCATGAAGAGGGGGAGCGACATAATGGTGCCGTGACTCGGATGTGAAGCCTAGGCAGGGTTTAGTGTCGTTCCTCCACGAAGAGGGGGAGCGACATAATGGTGCCGTGACTCGGATGTGAAGCCTAGGCAGGGTTTAGTGTCGTTCCTCCACGAAGAGGGGGAGCGACATAATGGTGCCATGACTCGGATATGAAGCCTAGGCAGGGTTTAGTGTCGTTCCTCCATGAAGAGGGGGAGCGACATAATGGTGCCATGACTCGGATATGAAGCCTAGGCAGGGTTTAGTGTCGTTCCTCCATGAAGAGGGGGAGCGACACCTAGCAGTTAAGATGCCATGTAAGACACTCCTATCCACATCTGAATGCCTGAGTTTGAATCCTGGCTCTATTGCAGAGTCCAGCTTCCTGCTAATGTACACACAAGGTAGAGTGGAGAAAGCTCAGGTACTTGGGTCCCTGCCACCTATGGGGTTGATCTATATTGAATTCCAGGTTCCTGGCTTCAGCCTGCCTCAGCCTCAGCCATTGCAGGCATTTGGGGAGTGAATCAGTGGATGGAAGATCCATCTCTCTGTCATCGTGTATTTCAAAAACAAAAAATAGGGGCTGGCACAGTGGCATAGAAGGCCAGGTCTCTTGGCCGGCGCCGCGGCTCACTAGGCTAATCCTCCGCCTTGCGGCGCCGGCACACCGGGTTCTAGTCCCGGTCAGGGCGCCGGATTCTGTCCCGGTTGCCCCTCTTCCAGGCCAGCCCTCTGCTGTGGCCAGGGAGTGCAGTGGAGGATGGCCCAGGTGCTTGGGCCCTGCACCCCATGGGAGACCAGGAAAAGCACCTGGCTCCTGGCTCCTGCCATCGGATCAGTGTGGTGCGCCGGCCGCAGCGCGCCTACCGCGGCGGCCATTGGAGGGTGAACCAACGGCAAAGGAAGACCTTTCTCTCTGTCTCTCTCTCTCACTGTCCACTCTGCCTGTAAAAAAAAAAAAAAAAAAGAAGGCCAGGTCTCTGCCTGGAGTGTCAGCATCCCACATGGGCACTGGTTCATATCCTGGCTGCTCCTCTTCCGGTCCAGCTCTCTGCTGTGGTCTGGAAAGGCAGTAGAAGGTGGCCCAACTGCTTGGGCCCCTGTGCCCACATGGGAGTCCTGGAAGAAGATCCTGGCTCCTGGCTTCGGGTCAGCCCAGCTCCAGCTGGCCTTGTGGTCATTTGGGGAGTGAACCAATGGATGGAAAAACTTTCTGTCTACAACTCTACCTTTCAAATTAAAAAAAAAATTTTTTTTAATTAAAAATCATTTTAAAAAACATTGCAACAGGAAAAGTTAATACTTTCTTGTTTGAGAGCACCTGCAAAATCCACAGTTACACCAATGATGAAATACCATAGCCTTACTGGCTCAAGATTCTAGAAATCAGTATTCAGAGTTGGAACTGCAGCTGCAGATTTGAGAATTCCTAAGAGCAAGAAAACCACAGAAGGAATAAGATAGAAAACCTTAAAATAAACTGCTCAAATCACTGGCCAACTAGTAGCCTATACTACTAGAGGGTGACAGAGGCATGGCAAAAGAAAACTAGGCAGAGATAAGAGATAAACCTATTCCTGAAAGAGCTGCATGGGATAGGATCTATGAATTTGCTGCATTTTCAACTGATGTGTTCTACCACTAGGGGAAAGGAGGTAGAGGTGAAGGCTTAAGAGCTTGAAATATCAGAAAACCAAAGGCCAGAAGAATAGCTGGGAATTAGTGAATCACTAAAATCAAGAAAACCACTGGAAATGGCTCTAAAATCTGAATATGATCTCTGCTCATCTCCTCAGATGACAGGAGAGTTGTGCAGGCACATGGGAGAACCTCCCCATGAGGCCAGGATAAATAAAAGAAGCTCCTTCCGGGGTGAGAACTGCAGGAATACCAGCTGCTACATGCTTCCAGGAAGACACGGCTCGCAGTTTGAGTTCAGATGAGAAACAGCAAAGTATAACAAAACAGAAATAAAAGGTATGCAATGGAGTGGGCCCAGTTCTTGAATGTAGCAAAGATTTCAAAATAGCTGTTATAAATATTTTCAGATAATTAAAGGAAATTATGTTCAAAGAACTAAAGGAAAATATGATGTCAATGAGAGAAAAGATATAGCATCTAAATATAGAAATAGACATTTTTGTTTAAAAAACAGGATACTTCCAAACTCATTTTATGAGGTCACTATTACTCTGATCTCAGACAAGACTCTTTTTTAAAGATTTATTTTATTTAATTGAAAAACAGTTACAGAGAGAAGTAGAGCCAGAGAAAGAGAGAGAGGCCTTCCATTCCATTGGTTCACTCCCCAAATGACTGCAACGGCCAGAGCTGAGCTGATCCAAAGCCAGGAGCCAGGAGCCTCCTCTGGGTCTCCCATGCGGGTGCAGGGGCCCAAGAACTTGGGCCATCCTCCATTGCTTTCCCAGGTTATACCAGAGAGCTGGATTGGAAGAGGCACAGCCGTGACTCAAACCGGCACCCATATAGGAAGCTGATGCTGCAGGCTGGAGCTTTAAACCCGCTGTGCTACAACGCTGGCTCCAAGACGAGACATTTTAAGAAAACTACCAGCCAAAATCCTTCATGGTCACTGATTAAAAAAAATCCTTAGCAAATCAAATCCAACAACATATAAAAATGATACACTATATGACTAAAGAAGGCTTAATCAGGAATGCACGACTGGTTCAACTTTCAAAAATCATTTAATATAATTCACAATATAAACAGACTAAAAAAGGAATAGTATACAATCTTCTAAAGCAAACATCTGGAAATTTTTCTTAAAGGGCCAGATAATAAACTATTGTAAACTTGTGGGCCATACATTCTCTGACTCAAGTTCTCAACTCTATCATGACAGGAAAGCAGACAGAAAAATTTATAAACAAATGGGTGTAGCTGTGTTCTAATAAAACTTTATTTACATGAACTCTATTTACAAAGAAAAAAGTTATAATTTTTTGAAGAAGTGGAAAATAGGCATACTCTGATGGACAAATTTTAATTGCTTAAGGGAAGCCATTCTTACCCAAAGAGACCAGGTGACTATAGGTCTCCAGCATTACTTCCCTATTCAGCGTCCTCTGAGCAGGGCTCAACATCCTTCTCTCTTGCTCAGTAAAGTCCAGAGCCACATCCTTGAATGCCATGAACACCTATAACACAAAACAGAGCCCTGATCATCCAGGAGTCTGCCTTACCCACAGGTAAGAATGGAAGGCCAAGAGGATTCCCTGAGGGAGGCAGAGAAGATTTCTAGACTTTATGTAGGATTGCAATGCTGATGCTAAGGATTCAAACACCATTCTTCTGCTCTTACCAGTCAGCATCATTTGTGCAGACTAGTGCCAATAGCCTAGGCTAGATGCTATGGAGGATAAAACAAAACAAAACAAAAGCTTCTACCTCTGGGGAGCTTTAAAACCTGACGGGGGTAGGCATTTGATATAGCAGTTAAGAGGCTGCTTGGGAGTCTGCATCCTATATCCAAGTGCCTAGGTTTGATTACGGTTCTACTCCCAATTCCAGCTTCCTTCCCTGGGAGGCACCAGGTGATAGCTCAATTACTTGGGTACCTGCTACCCAGGCAGGAGACTCAGATTGAGTTCCTGGCTCCTGGCTTTGTCCTAACCCATCCCTGGCTGTTGCAAGCATTTGGGGAGTGAACCAATGAATTGGAGGGCTTTCTTTCACTCTCCCACGGCCCATTCTGCCTTTGAAATAATTTTTTTAAATAATTTTAAAAAAAAAGGAGAAGCCACTTACAATGATACAGTAAATTATCATCTTGCAGAGTCTGAAGAATTTCAGAGACTGCTTGGTCTAAGCAATTCTGTTCTACTTGAAGCAGCAGAGAATCTGGGGTGGTCATGGTAGTGGTGGTAGTGCTTAACCCACCAATATTCTATATAGCAGGACTACCTCATATAGCAGGAGTCTCCTTCAACCTCACTCCAAAATGCACCCTTCTCAGGTCCAAAGGGAAGTGAATGGTGGTGAAGACCATGGACTCAAACCACAATGTCTGAATTTGGAATCCATCTCTGTACTCAACTACTGTGACCAAGTTAACTAGTTAGTTAAAAGCTCAAACCTTCAGTTTCTTCTTCTGTGAAGTGAAAATTAGTGTTCATCTCGGGGGTTATGGTGAGGATTAGATGAGCTGTTAATTGTAAAGGACTCAGACAACTGAATACTGAACACAATTAAGGATCCAGGGAGGACTTCTCTAGCCATTCTATATAAAATTCCATCCCTCACTTGGGTGTTATCCCTCTCCTCCTTTACTGTACCCCTTTTTTAAAAAAATTATTTGTTTACTTATTTGAAAGGCAGAGAGAGAGAGAGAGCACAAGAGAAAATGATTTTCCATTCCCTGGCTCAATCTCCAAATGGCTGCCAACTGTGAAGCCAGGAGCTTCATCTGAGTCTCCCATGTGGGTGGCTGGAGCCTAAGTACTTGAATCATCTTCCGCTGCTTTCCCAGGTGCATTAGCAGGGAGCTGGATTGGAAGTGGGAGCAGTAGCAACTTAACCCACTGTGCCACAATGCCAGCCCCTACTGTATTTTTTTTTTTTTGACAGGCAGAGTGGACAGTGAGAGAGAGAGAGACAGAGAGAAAGGTCTTCCTTTGCCGTTGGTTCACCCTCCAATGGCCGCCACGGCTAATCCGATGGCAGGAGCCAGGTGCTTCTCCTGGTCTCCCATGGGGTGCAGGACCCAAGCACTTGAGCCATCCTCCACTGCATTCCCTGGCCACAGCAGAGGGCTGGCCTGGAAGAGGGGCAACCGGGACAGAATCCAGCGCCCCGACCGGGACTAGAACCTGGTGTGCCGGCGCTGCAAGGTAGAGGATTAGCCTAGTGAGCCACGGCATCAGCTAGCCCCTACTGTATTCTAAGATAATGCATGTATTATTTTTATTTTCCTGTCTTCAAGTAGCCTGTAAATTCCACCTACACAGTTCACTGCTATTGCCCTGCTACCTAGAAACAAGACCTGCAAACATTATCAACCTAATATTTTTAAATGACTGAAAATTATTTACATATTTCACTAGCAAATTTCAAATGAATCTCTGCACCCTAGAAAGCTGTACTATGAAAGGTAAGAATATAAATATATGTATACATAGGATAAGATATAAACAAACTAAAGAAGCAACTAGGCAGTTTACAAGTATAATTTAAAGGAAATACATACAAGTCAGCACTTACTCGGTTAGAGAATAAAACCATTTTTATATCTGCAGCGAAACAGAGTCTCAAAATGCCAATGGTCTCAGAATGAAGATCAAATCAAGAGTTTGGCTGAAGCACTCAAACTTTTAAGGCCTATGAAAACATTAAAATGATGCCTAGTAAACTAACAGCAGAAGTGGCATAGGAATATTCAACTTGCACAAACTTCTGGTGTTTCCCAGCAAATCAGAAGGGTTCCCTACTAACACTAAGAGTAGTAAACAAGTACATATACACACGATTCACTATCATGTTGGCAAATTCCTGAATTGGATTTCTCGTGCATTCTTGGTATTTACATTTTAAATGGCCGCTATGGCTGGCGCACTGCGGCCAATCCGAAGCCAGGAGCCAGGTGCTTCTCCTGGTCTCCCATGCAGGTGCAGGGCCCAAGCACTTGGGCCATCCTCCACTGCCTTCCCGGGCCACAGCAGAGAGCTAGCCTGGAAGAGGAGCAACCAGGACAGAATCCGGCGCCCCGACCGGGACTAGAACCCGGTGTGCCGGCGCCGCAGGTGGAGGATTAGCCAAGTGAGCCGCGGCGCCGGCTGGTATTTACATTTTCATATTAATGAAATATTTCACAAGTAAGAGACATAGAACTCTCAGTTTTTCAGTCAAATCCAGGAACATACAAATCATCAGCATAGGGGTCTAGGATTAAGAATAAGTCCTAACTTCTTTTCCTATCTAAATTCTATTCTTATTTGTTGTGAAGGACAAAGAAGTCTGAAGGGACCGCCTTGTGGTCCAGTGGATTAAGCCACTGCTTGAGAAGCCAGCATCCCATCCTGGAGTACTGGATCTAATCACAGCAACTCCTCTTCCAATTCTGCTTTCCTGTTAATGTGCCTGGGAAGGCAGCAGATGGTGGCCCAAGTGCTTGGGTCCCTGCCGCCTCTGTGGGAGACTTAAATGGAGTTCCTGGTTCCTGGTTTTGTCCTGGCCCAGACTTGGCATTTGTGGGCATTTGGGGAGTGAACCAGTAAGATGAAAAATAAAGAAATCTCTCTCCCAATCACTCTTTCAAATAAATTATCTTTTTTTTTTCTATAAAGAAAAACAAGTCTGAAATAACTAAATTATCTCATATCAGAAATGACAGAAAAACAGCCTGGCAACTATGTCAGGACTCAATAAAAGTTAACTGAATTTATTTAAAGCAAGATCATTATAGTCACCATACACAGGGATTTGAAAGCTTTCCCTAAAGTCCCTATATGCCTATATACCATAGATCATCTATTTTCATATTCAAATCTCTTCTCAACATTCTTCCAAACTCAAATTACTCAAAAAAAATTCTATATACATCAGTCTGGCATTCATGATTCTATCTGATCTGTGCCCACTCAGACCCAGAGGTGGAAAATGCAAATCAATGAGGAGACAAATAACTAATAAAAACAAAAGCAGCATGAAAATGGTGGCTGGCCAATGGTTTCAACCCCAGTATGAAGATTCCAGAAAACTTCAGCAAATAGACCCTACAGACCTCATTTAAATGATAAAGATACTGTTCAGCTCAAATTATCTGACACCAGAGGACCATGTTGCCATTGGGCACACTTATTTTCAGAGAAGCAAATAGTCTGAATTTTTGGTGAAATCTCCCAATTGCCAGGTGCTAAAATTAATCTCAAACACAAAATTCAAGTCACTCCTTGCCTCCTTGTTCCATGTATAGATACCTGTCTGTATCTTCACATGTACCTATTTAAAAATCAACCTTAAATAAGTTCATTGACCAGGGCCAGTGCTGTGGCATAGCAGGTAAAGCCACTGCTTGCAGTGCCGGCATGCCACATGGGTGCTGGTTCAAGTCCTGGCTGATCCACCTCCTATCCAGCTCTCTGCTGTGGCCTGGGAAAGCAGTAGAAGATGGCCCAAGTGCTTGGGCCCCTGCATCCCTATGGGAGACCCAGAAGAAGCTCCTGGCTCCTGGCTCCATATCGACACTGCGGCCATCTGGGGAGTGAACCAGTGGATGGAAGACCTCTCTCTCTGCCTCTCTGTAACTTTCAAATAAGTAAGATTAATTAAAAAAATAAAAGGTTCATTGGCCACTATAATCATCCCAATCTGTGGCAAGGGCACTGTGCCCAGTGGCCCGGTCTGAGACACTAACCATGCTTTCTGATCTCCTACCACTCCTATCTCTTGCTCAATTCTCCAACTTAACAAATCCTTGAGGGGCAGCTCTGACAGCTCCACTTCTCCCCAGAGTCCTCCCCAACCATTTCAGGTCACAAGTGTAACACAGAGGAGTGAGTGTTGTTGCCCTACATCCACATTACTGTACAATTATGCATGATGTCCCAGTTATCTTTTTAATTTAAACTTCTCTGTGTATTGTTCAGTTAACCACTTCTTGAATGACTGAGGGACAGATGGAGCAGAAAGGAATATTGAGGGAGGAGTATATGTAACACAAACCACTCTTCCAGAACTAAAAATGAACTTTGCCCACTACCAACATGGCAGCCTCCAGGGCAAGAAAAGGTAACTGATCCATCCTGTTGACAGTCAAGATGGAATGCCGGGTAATTCTCATCTCTTTTTTGGCTCTCAGGAGCTCTCAGGAGACCATTTTCCTGGTCTCCTTGGTGCTCTCCCTGGAGAGGGACGAAGTCTCAGAAGACAGATCTGAGGATATGAAGAGAAATGAGAGAGTGCCTCTAGATGGAAATTCCTTCCCCACGAACTGAAGCGGAGTCTGCACCAGACCCTCACAATTAGGGATCAGGGATGTTACAGAAATCACCAGTGCAGCCCAGTTCCCATCCAGAACTCTGGGAAAGGGGCCTAGGTTGACTCAGTAAGCCCCAACCTCTGGCCAAGCAGTGAAACCCTGTTCCCCAGCAATGAAGTGGGGTTTGTCTTGAGTCTTACGGGCTCAAATAAAGGAAAATAGCCTGGTAGTGCATATATTAGAGTGACCGAATTCAGAGGCAGCTCTGCTTCTCCATCCCAGGCCCCCGTGAGTAAAACGGGGTCAAGCAGAGGGACGTGCTGACTTCTGGGCACTCGCGGAACGTGGGGTGCACGCTGCGGGTCCTGGGGCGAGGCTCGGGTAATGAAGTGTAGAAGCGTGCGAAAACCCCGATTAAAGAAGTCTACCCTATTGCCCACAAGCCTACCCGGCTGGACCCACCGACCGGAAGTGCTCGTGTATGTCAGCGAGGCTCCCAGACGGGCGGCAGTAAGGGAGGACGGAAGTGACCGCAGAGGCCTCTGGGGAGTGTAGTTCTGGAGGAAGGCGGAGGACTGCGGGTTGGCTTCGCTCACGCAGGATTCCTCCGAAACCCGCACTGCTCATACAACCAAGTTAGGATTCCATTAAGATTCCCAGACCTCGAGGTCCCCAAGGGCCACTGAGATCTGCTCACCGCGAGAGGGTCGCGGGAATGCGTAAGGATTCTGAAAAATGCGGTCTTGGCTCTCTACAGATGTGTTTCTGCAGTGGCCAGTGTGCACTGCTCTTCAGCGGCTCTCTCATGTCTCTTCGTTTCTCAGGTGAGCCAAGTTCATCCGCCCAAGTCTCCACCCCCGCGAGCACTTTCGCTAATAGAACCAGAGTCGGGAGCATGGTGCCTTGAGCCAGGTGCTTGTGGACGCTGCTGGGGGGGGGGGGGGGGGCGGCAATGCTCTGTCCAGACTCCAGGTCTGAGGGTGACAGTGGTCCTATGTCTTGATTCAAGAGTAGGCGAGCACTCCAGGATTGACAGACTCCAACGTTGTTTTCAGGAGAGCGAGAATGGCCTAGGCCAAACTTTTGGAATGGAAGTGAGGGAGACTCTGGTCATTTTTCCCCAGGATTCTAATGGGCGAAGAGCCAGGAACTGGGGTCAGCAGAAAAAGCTCCCCTGGTGATGGGGCGGTGAGAACCCGAGGCTTGACCCACAAGTCCTCGAGGTTTTTATTGGAGGCCGGAGGACAGATTTTGCTTGGAGGAAATGTCCCTTCCTGTGATTATGTTAGGGTTAAGGAGGGATGTTGAAAAGGCCTCATTCTGACAGCTTTGTTAAATATGGGCTCTTATTGTAAATTTATTTTTAAAAACACTACATAAAATATTACTTATCCTGATTATTGAGTTTATTTGGTGCCCTTGAAGTTTATATATATATATATATATATATATATTTGTTTTTTTGAAAGGCAGAGTTACAGAGAAGCAGAAGCAGAGAGAGAGAGAGAGAGAGAGAGAGAAGTCTTCCATCCGCTGGTTTACTCCCCAAATGGCTGTAATGGTCGGAGCTAGGCTGAGCCAAAGCCAGGAGCCAGGAGCCTCCTCTGGTGTCCCATGTGGGTGCAGAGGCCCAAGGACTTGGGCCATCCTCCACTGCCTTTCCCAGGCCACAGTAGAGAGCTGGATCAGAAGTGCAGCAACCAGGACTTGAACCGGTGCCCATATGGGACTCCTAACATTGTGCCTCCACACTGTTGGCCCCCAGTGCCCCTTAACTTTTGCTCCCAAAGCTCTGACTCTGATGAAAGCTATGAATAGAACTTATCTCTAACATGAATCTCATTGGCACCCACTGGTCTGTAGCCTTGCCAGGAGGTGAATACTTGTAGGCATTCATTAGTCAGAGTCCCTTAAGAGCTTTCCCTGAATTGCTGAATTGTAATTCTCTTATCTTTTCCTTCCCTGATTTCCTGAAAACCCACAATTTTCTGGTAACCACCCCCCAAGGTACTTCCAAGACCTGTAATGATGCTAATACTCAAAGATTATTCTGTTTTAAAAAATTATTTTATTTGAGAGGTAGAGTTACAGACAGTGAGAGGGAGAGACAGAGAGAAAGGTCCTTCATCCGTTGGTTCACTCCCCAAATGGCCGCAACGGCTGGAGCTGCCCCGATCTGAAACCAGGAGCCAGTGCTCCTTCCCAGTCTCCCATGGTCGGAGCTAGGCTGAGCCGAAGCCAGGAGCCAGGAGCCTCCTCTGGTGTCCCTTGCCAGTGCAGGGGCCCAAGGACTTGAGCCATCTTCTACTGCTTTCCCAGGTCACAGCAGAGAGCTAGATTGGAAGAGGAGCAGCCAGGACTAGAACCTTTGCCCATATGGGATGCTGGCACTGCAGGTGGAGGTTTAACCTACTGCACCACAGCACTGGCCCTGATTATTCTTAAACATTTACTGTTGTGGTTGATTCATTCTGAGAGGAGGAGTGTGGTGGGGGCAAGAGGCGCAGAGTCACCACACAGACCCTGGGAGCCAGGTGAAAGCAGGCCTGAGGCAAGCAGCCTGCAGACTCGTTTATTTCAGTTGCTACAGCAGCTTATATAGCCAAGGCAGCCAATCCGGTCAAGGGGCGGTCTATGCCCTAACCAATCACAGCCTGTTGCCAGGCAGGCTCCGTTGTCATGTGGTTCCCAAAACCATCCAATCACAGCCTATTGCCAGGCAGGCTCCACTGTCATGTGGTTTCCGAAACCATCCAATCACAGCCTGTTGCCAGGCAGTTTCTGTTGCCAGCAGCCATCTTGACATGGCCTTGTCATTCCACCACATTTTCCCCTTTTTGTTTATTTCTGAGCAACAGGAGGCATGATTCTTGGCCATACCATTGTTGACCCTGTTTCCATGTGATCTCCGTATACCGCTGTGCCTGTCTTAGGTTGTCCCCCAGGGGATCTTACCTGTCATTGACTAACCAGTGCTCAAATCGAGAGAATACAGGAGTGCTTGCTCAGATCGGGGTAGGAATGAGGAACACTGGTAATCAGGAATGGAATGACCACACGCAGGCTGTGGTCTGTGGCTGACCAGAGCTAGTGGGGTATAAAGCAGTAGTGGATGTGGCTATGGGCAGTTCCTCAGGGTAGGATGATAGAGCAGGTGCATCCACTAATAAGGTGGACTCTCTTGTTCAGCTGGTTCTGGTTGGCTGTCAGTTGCAAGCTTGATATTTCTGGCTGGTACCTAAATGGGCTGTCTCGCATTCTCTGGAAAGACACAAGCATATCCTTTACCCTTGGTTAGCAGAAGCCTTTTTACAGGCGTTGGAATCCAGGGCCTGAGTTCTGCATCCGCTCCTACATTAATGGCAAACATATGGGTGGGATGGGGTCTAGTGGCTGCCCTGAGAGCCTGGGGTGCCCGAGGACTGCCACAAATGTGGGGATCCTCACTGGGTGCGGATGGGATGACCTTGCATGGGTTATTACCTCAAAATCATCTAAATTCATCCCACGGGTATCTGGAGGGTGGCTGACTAGGCATTGCTGCGTTGTCTGCTCTCATGTCATTTTCACTGTCAGAGCTCTCTCTTCCTAAGTCATCAACTGACGTCTGTGAGGCAGGGACCTGGAGTGTCAGGCTCTTAGCACTCACAGATTCATTATGTTTGATAATCTGCATGGGATTCTGAGAGGGGGGTATCTTTCCCATGTTTGAGGGCTTAAGAACAGCACGCCACGCCAACTGTAGCCAAAGGAAAGACACCCACAGCACTTCTGCCATAACTACACAAATTCCTAGCACCTCAGCGGCTGATGGCATTATGCAGGAGGTTCTCTATGTTAGACAAACAGTGGTGTATCAGATCGTATGTATGTCCTGTTTTTAGTGGGGGACTTCCTTGATTCATTAGGTCAAGGCCGTATGCCCATATTGTGTCTCCGGAGCATCACCTCTCTCTAGTGAAGGAAGATGACTTAGTTCTGAATTCTGGGACGATCAGTCTCTTATTTGAATTTGCTGGGCAAACTGAAAGTAAAAGGAGGAGCCAAGAAGCGGTGTTACGCGTCTGGGCTGTGTGTGCCTAACCTGGGGTCACTTAGACCAAGGACAAGGACAAGGAAAGGGGCGTAGGAGGGGGTTCTGTGCTCACCCTCACAGAACCGAACAGCACACAAAACACTGAGGGGCCTACTTGCTGAAATCCAGGGGGGGACCTTGCCGAGTCTGACATGCTCTCTCTCAGTCACATTGGCACACCAGATGTTGAGGTTGATCTGTTCTGAGAGGAGGAGTGTGGTGGGGGCAAGAGGCTCAGAGTCACCACTCAGACCCTGGGAGCCAGGTGAAAGCAGGCCTGCAGACTCATTTCTTTCAGTTGCTACAGCAGCTTATATAGCTAAGGCAGCCAATCCGGTCAAGGGGTGGTCTATGGCAGGCGCCAAGGCTCACTAGGCTAATCCTCCGCCTGCGGCGCTGGCACACCGGGTTCTAGTCCCGGTCGGGGTGCCGGATTCTGTCCCGGTTGCTCCTCTTCCAGTTCAGCTCTCTGCTGTGGCCCAGGAAGGCAGTGGAGGATGGCCCAAGTGCTTGGGCTCTGCACCCACATGGGAGACCAGGAGAAGCACCTGGCTCCTGGCTTCAGATCAACGGGGTGCGCTGGCCGCGGCGGCCATTGGAGGGTGAACCAACGGCAAAAGGAAGACCTTTTTCTCTCTCTCTCTCTCTCTCACTGTCCACTCTGCCTGTCAAAAAAAGGGGGGGGGCGGTCTATGCCCTAACCAATCACACCCTGTTACCAGGCAGTTTCTGAAGCCATCCAATCACAGCCAGTTGCCAGGCAGTGTCTGTTGCCAGTGGCCATCTTGGCGTGGCCTTCTCGTTCCACCACAATTTACACCCCACTCCAGAGTGTCTTCCAATATCCCTTCACCTGGAGAAGTAGAAACAAGGTTTGTGTGTTAGGAAAGAGGATCAGTCCAGATCCCTATTCCGGCCTAGGCCAACAGCTTCCACAGGGATTTACTATCCACAAATGTAGAAGTGTTGCAGCAATTCAGTGTGAATCAAAGTCATGTATGCAGCTGTGCTCTGAGGGGGCACAAATGAAATGGAGGAATTGGAAAACCTCTGAGAGAGATGGGGAGAGTGGAGTGAGGATTTAGGATCCTGAGGTAAATCAGATTCCTATGTACAGAGACCCAGGCTGAAACAGTGTTTGTAATTAACCCAAGAATTTAACAGAGCAGGTCAGAAGGTAGTGGGACTCTGGAAAAACAAGAGCCTGGGGAAGCAACAGTGCTATGGTTTGTGTTCCACAAAGTTTCATGTAATTGGAGGCTTGGTCTCCAGGATGCTGGTACTGGAGCTGGTAGAACTTTTACAAGGTAGGGCATAGCAGGAAAGCCTTAGGTCACGGGGAACGTGAAGTCGTTCTCACAGAACTCCTTGACATCTCAGGAGAGGGTTATTATAAAAGAGTCTGGCCTGGCTCCATCCAGCTCTCTCTGCTTCCTGGCTCAAGATGTGATCACTCTTAGCACTGCAATTGGCAAAGGTGTGACACAGCCAAGAGAAGACCCTCAGCAGACACCATGCTTTGAACCTCTTTCTTCAGAAGTAGCCTATGTCAGTTATTTTATTATAGTGATGCATAGCTGTCTAATTCAAGCAGTATCTCTTAAAATCCACAGAAAGGAACAAACAGGAACGAAACACCTAAGAAAGCATGTACAGCTACATTCATGTAAATCAAAGGTGATACAAGCTGAGTGCTGTGTACTATGGGCCAGATGCAACTTGGACCTGAGTTTTGCCTTGTGACTCTCAGAGCCGTCTGTGATGTCTGTGCTTTAGGTAGTCCTATTTCCCACACTTTATCTGACTTGAGATGTGAAAATCTACCTGAATTATAAACACAATGAAAAAAAAAAAAACATAGTCATCCCCATCTAGGGAACATATCTAGTTAAAATGAACCCAATATATCAAATAAAAATGAATAAAAAGGGGAAAATGTAAAAACATTCTTTGAAATTAAAAACATGAACAGGGGCCGGCACTGTGGCACAGTGGGTTAAAGTCCTGGCTTAAAGTGCCGGCATCCCACATGGGCGCCGGTTCTAGTCCCAGCTGCTCCTCTTCCAATCCAGCTCTCTGCTATGGCCTGGGAAAGCAGAAGATGGCCCAAGTGCTTGGGCCTCTGCACCCATGTGGGAGACCTGGAAGAAGCTCCTGGCTCCTGGCTTCGGATCAGCACAGCTCCGGCCATTGCGGCCACCTGGGGAGTGAACCAGTGGATGGAAGCCCTCTCTCTCTGACTCTACCTCTCTCTGTAACTCTTTCAGATAAATAAAATAAATCTTAAAAAAAATTACTTTGTCACTGATGAGCCAAAGAAGAAACTGAACTGCAAACCATGAAATACATTGGAAGAAACAATAGTGAAAATACTTCAGATCTAGACCTGTGGAATGAGACTAGCTTGGGGCCCAGACATCATCTTAAAAATGGTGCCCCCCCCAAAAAAAGTTTCTAAGCTCTATACACATCTATAGAATTTTTAGTTTGAATAAATTAAAAGTTTTAAATCACTGAGAAGTCCAAGGAATCCTTAAATTCATTTAATTTCTAATGAATAAAATGGTGAACCAAGACTTTAAAATGAGGCCAAAATGGTGGCTAGAGAGAAAAATTTGGTCTGAAAGTAACCTGTGACTTAGAAAATACAGAACACTAAAGAGCTAGCAGTCACCCTTCAGGCTGAAAACCAACAGCAACAGTAGCAAATGAGAGAGGGAGGAAATAATCCGATGGAGGAGGCCGGGGAGCTGATTGGGTAGAGGAAGCAGAAAGAACATGTAGAGATAATCTTCAGGGAAGTGCATGTGGAAGGACCTTAGGTGTAGATATAAGGTGACAGGCACCCCCTAGAGGAGGCTTGGGTAAAAAAACTCAAGAAATGTATAGCCATCGTGCATAGGCCCACTGAACTGTTTTTTACATGTTAAACTTCTTATTTGGTGAAATATTAAGCCTTTTTACTAGAAAGTAAGTTTAAAGTATGTTATCTCAAAAACTAAAAAAAAAAAGAAAGGTAGAAGGAAGTAAAGAGGGAGGGAGGAGGAGAATATCATGTTCTTAGACTTGTATGTATAAATTATATTGTATCTGTTAAAAATTAATTAAAATAAAAATGAAATAAAAAAAGAAAACCCAAGATAGTTAACTGTGGAGCAACATGACAACATCAGCAGGTAATGAGTGCAAGAAGTTGATAAAAAGGAGAGCCAGTAAACACTGGAAGATGAAGAAAAGGCACACAGGCCTGCCCTCAGACACAGCATCTAAATCCCTGCATTTAGAAACACTGCAGTTCAAGGCAAGACTGGGGTGTCAGTCAAGAGAGATACCCGCACCCCTGCTTGTCACCCACAGTTACCAGATGGCAGCAGAACTTAATGAATCAGGCTCAGTGGCCAGACAGTGGTTCGAGCAGAAGTGAGGAAGGCTGCAGAAGCTGGGACCTCTGAGAATGCCCTGGGACCTACTGGTCCCACAATGGGAAGGAGGCTTGAGGGGAAGAAAAAGCAGAGGAAACACAATACTTGTGTATTCTTAAAATATTTACTATGTGTTCAGGAAGAGATAGGTACGATGATCAGAAAGGTGAAGGAATGAGCTAGATACCACAGATATAAACATGGACTGAGGAACAAATAAATGACATCATATAAGGAGTTAACCCAGATGTGCAGACTTTATAGGTTCATATGTAAACTTACAGGCATGTGTCACCCAGTAGAGATCTTTACACAAATTGCATTGGCATTGTAAAGTCAGCAAAGAGATAAAGTGAAAACAAAGCAGTTACAGAGAGGGAAAGTCCCTCTACTTAGTGCATAGCATTTCAGGACGTGAGCACAGCTCCTCCTCT
The DNA here is from genome assembly GCF_964237555.1 of Oryctolagus cuniculus. NCBI lineage: Eukaryota > Metazoa > Chordata > Mammalia > Lagomorpha > Leporidae > Oryctolagus > Oryctolagus cuniculus. The sequence goes on along the minus strand of NC_091449.1, from coordinate 17,224,822 downwards.
CCCTTCTGAAGATGACCTACAATAGATGGTAGATGGCAAATCACATCCTGGGCCACCCTCCCAGAATGTCACAAACATGGGCCTACATAGCACAGAACCATCACTGCTGTCTCCAGGGTGCACATCAGTAGGATGCTGGATCTTCTCAGATATTTTTATGTACTCTCTAAATCTGACATCCACTACAATAAGGTGTAGAAGAAATACAGCCACAACCAGAGACAAAGAAAGAAAAGCAGACCCCGCCTTCTAACACAGACCTTGAAAAGTGGCTGCTTGCAATTAACTAGTGAAGCAACTGCCCACTGTTATCTTGTCTACGGAGGTTCTGTTTCTGTAAACTCCAGTCCTAAATCTGTCCTAATAAATCTACCCCTGGGATCTCTTCTACAAACATACCAGGCCCACCGACCATTAAAAGTGTGGTCCTAAGTCACGTAGGCTACAATTTAAACCCACCAATGCTGTAACAGCTAAGGTATGATGCTGATGAACCTGTAAATGTTATAAGAAACTTGGGATTGTCGCTCAGTTCTCAGGAAATGATTCCAGCTGAGCCCGCTGGCATAATAAACTACTTCAATCCTCCACTGTCTCTGGTGCCCGTTTGAACAAAGGGAGTCTTCCCACCTCAGATTTCTGTAACGAAGGAATCTGGAATATCTGAACCCCAAACTCCAAATAGAGTTAAATCTTCAGGATCTAGTCACTGTAACTGCGTGACTTGGAGAGCAGATACGTTCAGGATGCACTGGTGCCTCTGAGAAGGATCCAGTGTGTAAAGTTCTCCTGTGTGAAGTCCACAGTCACATCTGTGAATGTCACCACTTCCTAACATACCAGAAACTCTCAGCCATTCAGTTCCCCAAAGGAATGTGCTACTGCCAAGTACCAGTGAATTCTGACATGTATAAGTGGCTTGGTTTGTTTTTGTTTTTGTTTTTTAAGGGAAAGAGTTTATTGGGGGAAACCCGACAGACTGGAGGGAAGGGGCGAAGAAGGAGAGCATAAAAGAGAGAAACAGAGACAGAGGTCAGGAGACATAGAGGAAGAGAGAGAGAGAGAGAGCGCCACGTGTTCAGGAACAGGTCCTTTTAAAACTTTGCCAGGGGCTAGGCAGGGAAGTAGGAGCAGCGAATCCCATGAGGATGGGGTTGGAGCTTGACACTGGTGGTTGGGCCAGGTGGCCATCTGGTTTCCAGCAATGGCCAAGGGAGCTAGAGCCTAGGAGGGTGTCAGAGTGTAGATCATGCCATAGATAAGACTGTGCCATTTTACTAGCATTCCCCCCCTTTTGTTTTATAAAGCAGGAGTTGTATGGGATTATATTAGTCCCAAAAGTCCAGGAGGGGTAGACGGACAATGACTTTTTTTTTTTTTTTTTGACAGCCGGAGTTAGACAGTGAGAAAGAGAGAGACAGAGCGAAAGGTCTTCCTTCCGTTGGCTCACCCTCCAGTGGCCACCACGGCTGGTGCTACACCGATCCGAAGCCAGGAGCCAGGTGCTTCCTCCTGGTCTCCCACATGGGTGCAGGGCCCAAGCACTTGGGCCATCCTCCACTGCCTTCCTGGGCCACAGCAGAGAGCTGGACTGGAAAAGGAGCAACCGGGACAGAATCGGTGCCCCAACCAGGACTAGAACCTGGGGTGCCAGTGCCACAAGCGGAGCATTAGCCTAGTGAGCCGTGGCACCGGCTTTTTTTTTTTTTTTTTTTTTTTTTTTTTTTTTTGATGATCTGTCTTTAGAGCTACTTCCTGCTGACATGGGGTGATGAAGTTAAGTGTTTTTTTGTTTTTTTTTAATCCTAGGCTAATTTAAATTGGAGCACTTCTATGTACCTGTTTATGTTATTTTGTGTAGAAAGTGGAAAAGATACATGAGGTGTGTTTTTACTTTTCAGCCCTTAAAATTTCTTTGGAGACAAGATGCAAAACTTCAACCAGGGTACACCAAAAGCTATACAGTTACAGAAGTGTATATCAGGACTACCAATTGGGAGTGTAAGCTTGAGATTAAATCAGAGAAGAGGCCAGAGAAGGAGTCCAAGGTGGGCTGAGGACACTAGGGCAGATGCCATGGAGAAAGTCATTGTCTTTTATTAAAATCTGATGACTCTATGAATTTTTTAAAGATTTATTTATTTTTTTACTTGAGAGGCAGATTTACAGACAGAAGGTGAGAGAGAGAGGAAGAGAGAAGTCTTCCATTCGCCAGTTCACTCCCCAAATGGCTGCAATGGCCAGAGCTGGGCCGATCCAAAGCCAGGAGCCAGGAGTTTCTTCCAGGTCTCCCAAGTGAGTGCAGGGCCCAGGCATTTGGGCCATCTTCCACTGCTTCCCCAGGCCATCAGCAGGGAGCTGGACTGGAAGTGGAGAATCTGGGACTTGAACTGGTGCCCATATGGGATGCCAGTGCCACAGGTGGAGGCTTAGCCTACTATGCCACATTGCCAGCCATGACATTATTAATTCTTTGTCCTTCTAGATTTTCTAAAATTACTCTGTACTCATTAACATTTATAATAAAATTTATAAAGCGGGGCCGACGCCATGGCACAGCAGGTTAAGCTGTGGCCTGGCAGTGCTGACATCCGATATGGGTGCCAGTTCGAGTCCTGGCTGCTCTGCTTCCAATCCAGCTCCCTGTTCATGTACCTTGGAAAGCAGTGGAAGATGACACAATTCTTTGGGTCCCTGCACCCATGTGGGAAATCAGGAAGAAGCTCCTGGCTCTTGACTTTGGCCTGGCCCAGCCCTGGCCATTGTGGCCATTTAGAGAGTGAACCAGCAGATGGAAGCTCTAGCTCTCTGTCTTTCCTTTCTTTTCTCTATACCTCTGACTTTCAAATAAGATAAACAAATCTTTAAAAAATTATAAAGACTTTAAAAAATCTGAAAGATGTTAAATATCCCCTACATAGTATATAACATTTTGGTTTATTATATAAACCAAATTGTAG